>NW_018743262.1:1440063-2880126 GCF_001683475.1 Chenopodium quinoa | reverse complement strand
TAAAGCCTAATTTCATTTCAATGATAGAGAAGAGGCAATTTACCGGTGGGAAATTTGAGAATCCCCATGAGCATCTCAAAGAGTTTCTCAAGTATTGTGACACTATCAAGATCAACGGAGTCTCCCAAGAGTACATAAGATTGAAGATGTTCCCGTTCTCACTCATGGGAGCGGCGGAACATTGGTTGAACAAGGATGTCCCCCCCGGCTCCCTCACGACTTGGAATGAGGTAACTACGGCGTTCCTAGGAAGGTTTTACAATCACAAGAAAACCGCCGAGGCTCGCTCAAAGATTCAAAGTTTCCGCCAAAGAGGTGGAGAGTCTCTTTGTGAGGCATGGGAGAGATTCAAAGAGTTACAAAGGCAGTGCCCACACCATGGGATTCCTAATTGGCAAGTTCTCCAAACATTCTACGGAGGACTCTCCCCTCAAAGCAAGACTAGCCTTGATGCCGGAGCCGGAGGCCCAATCATGAACAAAAGGGAAGATGAAGTGGAGAGTATCATAGAAGATGTTGTGCGCAATTATGAGGATTGGTACGAAGGTGAGAGGGAAGCCACTTCTAGCAAAGGAACGATACAATCCGTCGAACAAACCAATGCCATCACAAATCTTTCCAACCAAATGGCAAAGATGGCGAAACAAATGGAGGAGTTCATGAAATCAAGTTCTCAAAATACTTCCTCCCCTTCTCCCAAGGGAGGCCATGGTATGAGTCCTTCTACTTCTTCTCCCATGCCTCCGGTTGTATGTTTTGTGATATATGTGGAGGCTATGATCATAATTCTCAGCAATGTATGTCCATAAGTGAAGGTCCCCCTCCCCATGAAAATGATGATAATGTTGAAGACGTTAATGCCATGAATTTTGTGCCCCGTGAGGGAAATAATGGAATGCGGCCCAATTGGAATCAAAACCTAAACCGTGGTTGGAATCAAAACCAAGGTTGGAATCAAAGTCAATGGAATCAAAGTGGTGGTGGTTATGATAACCAAGGCCAAGGTAGGGAAACTCTTCCAATTACAATGGAAGAAGCTACCCAAACCAAAGACCCAATTGGAATCAAAACCAACAACACTATTCCAACAACCAACAACGTTTTAATTCCAATCAGGGTTCCGGGGGTAATAGACCTCAAAATGCTTCTACTTTCTCACAAAATAGTAGACCCCCCGGTTTTGACCAAGTAAGGCCCCATTCTCAAATTCCCCCTACTCAACCCCTCCAAATAGAAGCCCCTCCGGATCCTATGATGACTATGCTTCAAAATTTCATTAAAAATCAAGAAAACCATAATAAGAGTCAAGAGGAAGAAAAGAAACAAATCAAGGCACACATGAAAATGCTTGAGACCCAAATCTCTCAAATTGCCCAACCAAGTTCTTCATCCTCCCCTTCTTCATCTTCTTCTTTACCTAGCCAAGGTGTCAACCCCAAGTCTATGTATGCCATTACTACTAGAAGTGGGAAGATCCTTGAGAGTGATCTAAATGTTGAGAAGAGTCCCGATGTGAGGATAGGACTTGAGGTTGAAGATGAGTCATCAAGAGAGAATGAGATTCTAGAGGAAGTGTCGGAAAGAATGAGAGGGGTGAGAAAGAGAAAGAGAAGGAACCCGAAAAGGAGAGCACCAAAGATCAAACATCTTTATCCCTTAATCTCCAACCTAGGAATGAGAGGTTACCTTTTCCCCAAAGATTTGCTAGGTCTAGGCTTGATGTCCAATTCGGAAAATTTTTAGATGTAGTAAAGAGCTTGCATGTTTCTATACCCTTTGTGGATGCTATGAAAGAGATGCCACACTACTCTAAATTCCTAAAAGACCTCTTGAATGGAAGGAGAGAAGTTGAAACCGTTAGCTTAACCGCAAATTGTAGTTCTATTCTCTCTAGTAAGCTACCAACTAAATTGCAAGATCCCGGTAGTTTTTCCATCCCTTGTTCTATCAATGAGGTTCATTTGGGGAAAGCTTTGTGTGACCTAGGTGCTAGTGTGAGTTTAATGCCTTTCTCGGTCTACCAAAAGCTTAATGTGGGAAACCTTTCACCTACAAACATCACCCTCCAACTAGCGGATAGGTCCACAAAATTGCCTATAGGGAAAGTAGAGGACATACCCCTTAGAGTTGGTAAGTTCACTTTTCCGGTGGACTTTTATATTCTTGAGATGGATGAAGATGAAAGAATTCCTATAATCTTGGGTAGGCCATTCCTAGCTACTTCTAAAGCAATTATTGATGTCAAAGAAGGCAAGATGACCTTGAAGGTTGACAATGATTCTATCGAATTTGATTTGAATAAGGTGATGAGACAACCTTCCTCTAGCAATGAATGCTTTAGAATAGATACAATTGAAAACTTGATGAATGAGTTTAGGTACCCTCATATGCATGCTTCTAATGATCTACTTGAGAATGTTTTGTTGAATGAGAATGAGGTAGGTGATCAAAAGGAGATGCAATTATATGAGGAAATGCTTGATGAGAAAGAGGAGACAACCCCCGACCAAGAGATGCTCCAACCATATGAAGTCTTCCAAGTAGAAGAGGAGGAAATCTCCAATGGTAAGGTAGCTCCGAAGGTAGAATTGAAACCTCTACCTTCGGGCTTGAGGTATGTCTTTTTGGATGCTAATGATACTTTTCCGGTCATTGTCAATGCTAACCTCACGGAAGAACAAACCTCCTCATTGCTTAATGTTTTGAAAAAGCATAGGAAGGCTTTGGGTTATACTCTTGATGATCTCAAGGGTATAAGCCCCTCCCTATGCATGCATAAAATCGATTTAGAGGAGGGTGCTAAGCCGTGTAGGCAACGGCAAAGGAAACTTAATCCTTCCATGCAAGAGGTTGTGAGAAAGGAAGTTTCCAAGCTACTTGAAGCGGGGATTATCTATCCAATCGCTCATAGTGATTGGGTGTCCCCGGTTCAAGTAGTGCCGAAAAAGGGAGGTATGACGGTAATGGTCAATGATAAGCAACAATTGGTCCCAACTCGGCTTGTTACGGGTTGGCGTATGTGTATTGATTACCGCCAATTAAATGCCAACACTTCCAAAGACCATTTTCCATTACCGTTCATCGATCAAATGCTTGAGAGGCTTACAAAGCATGCCTTTTATTGCTTTCTTGATGGTTATTCGGGATTCTTCCAAATCCCAATTGACCCAAAAGATCAAGAAAAGACCACTTTCACTTGTCCCTACGGAACTTTTGCTTACCGTAGGATGCCTTTTGGTCTTTGTAATGCCCCGGCTACCTTCCAAAGATGCATGATGTCAATTTTTAGTGAAATGATCGAGGAAGAAATGGAAGTTTTTATGGACGACTTTTCCGTTGGTGGAGGCACGTATGAGAAATGCCTAATGAATTTATCTCGTTGTTTAGAAAGGTGTGAGAGTGCCAACTTGGTGCTCAATTGGGAGAAATGCCACTTCATGGTGGAAAATGGCATTGTTCTTGGCCATAAAATCTCCCAAGCGGGCATCGAAGTTGATGGTGCGAAGGTTGATGTGATTGAGAAGCTTCCTCCTCCCACAAATGTGAGAGAAGTGAGGTCCTTCCTTGGTCATGCCGGCTTTTACCGCCGCTTCATCAAAGATTTCTCTTTGATTGCTAAGCCTCTCACATCTCTCTTGCAACAGGATAAAGAATTTGTATTTGATGAAGCTTGTCATGAGTCATTTTGCAGGTTGAAAAAGGCTCTTTGCACCGCCCCCGTAGTCCAAGGACCGGATTGGTCTCTACCATTCGAGCTAATGTGCGATGCAAGCGACGAGGCCATTGGATCAGTTCTAGGACAAAGAAAGGATGGGAAACTTCACGTTATATACTATTTGTCCAAGACTCTCAATGATGCTCAACGGAATTATACAACTACCGAAAAAGAGTTTTTGGCGGTTATCCACTCATTTGAGAAGTTTAGAACCTACCTCATTGGTTCTAGGACAATAGTGTATACCGATCACTCGGCTCTCAAATATTTGATAAGTAAGAAGGAGGCCAAACCGAGGTTGTTGAGATGGGTGTTGGTCCTTCAAGATTTTGATTACGAAATGAGAGATAAGAAGGGAGCCGAGAACGTGGTGGCGGACCACCTCTCTAGGTTGGGAGGTGCAAGAATACATGAAGACGATTTGCCAATTGAAGATGCCCTTATGGATGATGTCTTATATGCTCTTGAGGCAAAATCGGAGCCTTGGTATGCGGATATTGTGAACTACTTGGCTTGTAGTGCCATACCTCCGGATTTCACTCCTCAACAACATCGAAGGCTCAAGTATGAAGCAAAGAAGTATATATGGGATGACCCCATGTTGTTGAAGAGAGGGGTGGATGGACTTTTGAGAAGATGTGTTCCTAATGAAGAATTCCAAGATGTGCTCTCAATGTGCCACTCATCCCCTTGTGGTGGTCATATGAGTGCTCAAAAGACCGCTTCCAAGGTTTTGCAATGCATGCTCTTTTGGCCGTCTCTATTCAAAGATGCTTGGCAATTTGTTAAGACTTGTGATAGGTGCCAAAGGACGGGGAACATATCAAGGCGTGATGAGATGCCCCAAAATCCGATTCTTGAACTAGAAATTTTTGATGTTTGGGCAATTGACTTCATGGGCCCTTTCATCTCATCCCAAGGAAACCGGCACATTCTAGTTGCCGTTGATTATGTCTCCAAGTGGGCGGAAGCCGTGGCATCTCCCACCAACGACTCAAAGGTGGTCATCAATTTGTTCAAGAAAGTCATCTTCCCAAGATTCGGTGTTCCTAAGGCAATCATAAGTGATGGAGGCTCACACTTCAAGCACCATGCATTCAACAAGCTTCTTTCAAAGTATGGTGTATCGCACAAGCGAGGCCTTGCTTACCACCCCCAAACAAGTGGTCAAGCGGAGGTCACAAATAGGGAGTTGAAAGTCATCTTGGAGAAGACCGTTGCTAGAACAAGGAAGGATTGGTCTAGTAAGCTCATTGATTCATTGTGGGCATATAGGACCGCCTTCAAGACTCCTATAGGGACTACCCCCTATAAGCTTGTTTATGGGAAGAATTGCCATTTACCCGTAGAGATGGAGCACCGAACGCATTGGGCAATCAAGCAAATCAACTTTGATCTCCACAATGCGGGTGAGCAAAGGCTTCTAGAGCTTCATGAGTTGGAAGAGTTGAGAATGAACGCATATGACAGTGCAAGCCTCTACAAAGCAAGAACCAAGGCATGGCACGACGCTCAAATTTCCAAGAAGGAATTTGTGGAAGGACAAAAGGTCCTACTCTACAATTCAAGACTCAAGCTCTTCCCCGGGAAATTGAGGTCTAGATGGAGCGGTCCATTTCAAGTATCCAAAGCCTTTCCTTATGGCTCGGTTGAGATATTCAATGACAAGTACCCTCCATTCAAAGTGAATGGGCACCGTCTCAAGCCATACTATGAGGGTCAACTAATTGAGAAGCCAGAAAATTTATCTCTCATTGATGTTTTCAAGTCACCATGATTCCGTGTGAAGTACGTCAAGCTAGTGACGTTAAAGAAGCGCTTGCGGGAGGCAACCCGGTTTCTAACCTCTTTGATTTTATTTTCTTTCAAATCGCTTGAACTAATCCATCTAACATTTTTTCCCAATCAATTTTGATGTAGGTGTGATTGTGTGTGTCCACGAGGAAAGAGAGACAAGAGTAAAGCAAAAATGAGGAATTTTGAGAAATTGTGCTCGAATGAATACTAAAGAGACAGAACCTCAGCGCGATTTGGACGCGGCTGAAGCGCGATCGGCAAGAGCAGCAAGGCGCGGGCGCGCCTTTTACATGAATGTAAATTGCTCCCATTCCAGAAAGTAGGAGCGATTTAGGCGCGATTGAGGAGCGGCTCGCGTCATAAAGTAGGCGCGGCCGCGCCTGTTTTAGAGGCGGGCGCGCCAGCTCTTTGGTCTTAATACTCATCCAATTCCAGAGAATAGGAGCGATTTTGTCGCGATTTGTGAGCGGCCCGCGATACCAAAGTGGCGCGGGCGCGCTTATGAAGAGCGCGGGCGCGACAATAGCTTGGTCTGATTTCCAGGGAGTTGGAGCGATTTTATCGCGATTTAGGAGCGGGCCGCGTTTTCACTGAGGCGCGGGCGCGCCTCCGTAGGGCGCGGGCGCGCCTTTCTGGGTATCAAAAAAAAAAAATACGGTTTCGTCTTTTGTTCCCGCAATTTCCCTTAAACCCTCACAAACATAACTCAAACCCCTCATTGCCTTTCTCTCCCTTCGCGGCCGCTCCTCACCACCATACTCAAGATCATCTTCTTCCATCCTCTTAAATCAATCATTCTCATAAATCAATCATCCTCAAGCTTCAATCATTCATCTTCTCCGTTTGTTCATCATCAAAGAAAGCAATTAGTCATCCTCAACACCAACCGCATCGAACTCCTTACTACTCAAAACCCTCACCAAATCGACACCAAAACAGCAATTTTTCGCATAAGGGTAAAGGTATTCAATTTCCTTCGTTAATTATTCTCTTTTGATTAATTTTTAAGCAAGGATTTTGATTATCTTAGGTTATTAGCGAAATTTGGTTGATTATTGTTGAAATTACTGCTGGATTTTGTTGAAATTGTTGTTGTTGGTTATTATCTTAGGCTATATTCGTTGCGTTGGTTGGATTATTATTGCTTGTGAACAGGTACATTGTAGTTTTGTGGAGGTTAAGGGTGGAAATAGCCGGAGTTGGCTTTGAAAAGGAGTGAAAACAGAAAAAAAGAGAGGCGGGCAGTCATGAGTCTAAGGATTGGTAAGAAGAGAAAAACTGCAAAATCGGGACAATCGTCCCAAAACCCAGAGTCAGACCAACCCAATGCCTTACCCACCCTAAAATTCTTAAACAAAAGCCACTCCTCCATATACTCCGAAATGAAAAAACGTAAGTTGCGACCTTCTAGGCACTACCATCGTGGAGACATGATAAAACTCGGTATAAATGATGATCTGTGGATTCTTTTTGACAACCTTCGACTAGGGTCATTTATAAACTCCTCATTCATGACCTACCAAGAACCCACATTAGAGTTTTTCTCGTCTTTTCAAGTGGATAGTCTAGAAAATAACGACTTTCGAATTTCTTTCCAACTCTTCAACAACCCCCACACCATGTCATTGGCAGAGTTCAACCGAGCCCTCGACTTTCACCCTGATGCCGACATTCACTACCCTCTTTATGAGAGCTTTAGGGAGTATAGTGAGTACGCTTGGTGGCGTTCCATTTCAGGTAAAAATGAGTTTTACACCCGGACTTCCATAGCCAGTGAGATTTGGCACCCTGCCCTTAGGATCCTACACCGTTTACTAGGGTATTCTATCATTTCTAAACAGGACCTAGGAAAACTGACTAAGGAAGAGGTCCTTTGCCTATGGATAGCCACAAAGGAAGAGCATGCACGGAGGTTGAATTTGGGTTTCCTCTTCATGCAAACTTGCCAAGCCATAGCAAAAGGGAAAAAGCCAGGGGAGATACATTGCGGGGCGATGGTCACTAGGTTGGCCACCAAATTAGGTTACACTGACCTTCTACCTCTATGCACGGCCGTAGGTAGTAGTGGGGATATTTACCTTGACTTGGACCAGCTTCGCCGCTCTGATTTTATTACCCCCACGGCAAACCCCAATGCTTTTCGGTGGCTAGTTAGAGGAGCCCACCATTGTTTCCTCCCTAAGCCTCACTTCACCTCCCTCACGCGTCAGTCCTCTAATGTGTGGAGAGTTTTGAGAGATAGCGGGCGAGTGCCCGATGTTGATGGGGACGATGAGGTAGGGATAGGTAATGAGGAGGAGGTTCAGGAGGAGCAGCAGCAGCAGCCGGTTACCCAGCAACCCGCAGGTACAGGTACATTTCAGCTATCTGATATAGCTAGTCAGTTGCAAGCAATTTATGAGTCACAGCAAGGCCACCATCTGCAGCAGCAGGCCCTCTATGACTCAGCTGTGGATCGAGGAGAGATTGCTCCCCCCGTGAACTACCCCAATTGGCCGCCTCAGCACGGCCCTGTTCCTTCTTGGGGGGGGGGACAATCTCCCCACTTACCCCTACTGGCAAGGTCCTTCCGAGCCTAGTAGGGAGCTCCGCAGCTTCCCAGAGGACGGGCAGTACGATTATCGTGTGCCCGGCGGGTGTGACTTTAGAGGGGACCCTGCTTACCCCTATGTGCATCCTGATCACCCCGCCCCTCTGTATTCCCAGTCCGAGGACGCTCCCTCTGATCCTTTGCCTAGTTGGCAAGAGGATCTTTACAGAGGTCACTACGGTTGGCCGCCGGGCTTTGACGGTGGTTGGGGCCTTTTCGGCCCCCCTAGTGGCTTCACTTATGACGAGCCGCCACGTCGGTTTGGCTCACCTAGTGAGCCCAGCTCTAGTGGCCAGTAGGCTGCGTCCTTGAGTACATCTCTCTCCCCTGCTTTTGTACGCTCATTTTGATGAGTAGGAGATATACTCTTGGTAGGGAGTGACTTGGCTGGGATTCTTACTTGCTCGCCTGCCGTTCTTTCATTGTTTTCCCTGTACCTTCATGCTGCTGATTCTGCTAAGTTACATGACTGTTTTCTTTGGTTAATTTTGCCCCTGTTCACTAATATTGTTGATGAGTTTCGATGTGGTTTTGATGATGATGCTGTTTTGGGGACGCTTCTCTCGGTTTGATGGATACCGGTGAGTCCGCCCCCCGTTTTTCCTGTCGATGATGATGATGATGATTACTGGTGTTCGCCGACATGGCGATTGACCAGTGCAGGATGTATATATGGTTCGATGATTTTTGAGGTAATGTTGATTTTGTAGGAGATCTAGAAATTTTGTCAAGGGTAGATTAACTTAATAGACTTGCGTTCTTGAATGTCCTTATTCCTAAGGATTAAGAGTTTCCGCGTTCTTGGATTGCCATTGGTTGACTCTAAAATATGTCTATGCTAAGGTAGTTGTGCTAGAACTCGTAAGGCCCACCGAACCCAAATTCACTTGTTTGTGGTAAGAAGGTGTTGCCCCATTGGGGGATTTGAAGCCCTAAAGGTAGTTTTTGTAACCCGATGTCAGTTTTAATGTTCAAGCCTCCAACACTTATTGTATGAGCGGCATAGGATCCTTACCAAGGCATGCTTAGATCGAGAACTTGTTGTCTAGCTACCCGAGATCGCGACCGAACTATATCTAGGGAGGACAAAGGCATTTTCTTCGGTGACTATTTTGCTTTTCTGGGTTTAGCTTTTCTTTTGTTGCTTCCTTGTAATTTCATTTGCATATCCCCCTTGCTAGCCATGTTGAGCCTACACCTCCTTGTTTGTAGCATATTACAAACCCTATAACCCTTCTAGTTCATTTTTCCTCCGTAGAATTGTGAAGTTTGAGCCAAGAAAGTTTGTTGTGATTTTGGTTTGATAAGTTGGACGATGATGGTTTGGTATGGAAAGTAAGGTTGTTTTCGATATTTTTGGTGTTTAATAAAAGCAAATGTGAATTCAAAGAAAAAGCCGTCCATAGTTATAAAAGGCACGGACAAATTAATAAAGGTTGACAAAAGCTTGAGCTAAAAAAAAAAAAAAAAAAAAAAAAAAAAAAAAAATATTTGCCAATTTGCAAACAGATTTTGATGTAGTGTCCTCCCTAATTTGCGCATTGAGGACAATGCTCAATTCAAGCTTGGGGAGAGATTCTACGCATTTCATTTATAGTTTTGTGAGATTGAGTTGAAAAAGCTTGGGGGAGACGTATTTTTGTTTGGAAATTGGTGATATTCTACGTTGTTTTCGAGAATTGGCGCCATTCTTTGCTTCACAATTAGGATTTACCACCAAATTTTCATGTTTTTTTTTTCTCACCTTTACCTACTAGCCTACATTACAACCCCTTTTAAAGTCCTTTCGACTTGGATTGGTTGAGTCACTAGTCGGTGGAGGGAGCTAGATTTCAAGCATATGGAGAGAGCATGACTTGGTAAGATGTCGGGTCACCCTTGTTTCATTTGTTCCGGCTCCTTCGTGGAGTCATGAGATGCTACCTTGAAGGGTGGATTTGAATCCAGATGAGGGAACGCGGTAAGAATGTATGGAATGCGGGTGGAGTGGAGCATGTTAGAGTTCTCTATGCTTAGCATAACTTATCTTTCAATCAACCATTGGCATCCAAAAACGTGCTTACTCTTAGTGCTTAGAAAGATTGCCATCCATCTATGCTTGTTTGTAGTTGATTTTTTTTTTTCTATTTTGCTTGTGTTTGGATAATCGTTTCTCAATCTTCTTTGCCTTTAGCTTTGCTCGAGGACGAGCAAAGGTTTAGCTTGGGGGAATTTGATGAGTGACATTTATGTCGCTCTTAGGATAGTCTTTTCTAGTAGTTTTAGTAATAATTCGGTCCATTTCAATATGTTTTTGCTATGATCCGCCCATTTCGAGTATTCTACCTTTGTGGCGCGTAATGTGTATTCATGTGGTTTAGGTAGTTTATACTCCCCTCCTCTTTCGTTGTATTACGCCTTGCCTTCCTGTTCCATGATTGCAGGTGTATGCCGTTGATTCGGAGATGGAAGGAACAAGGGCTAAACGGGAAGAAATCCAGACCAGACAAATGGCGCGGGCGCGCCACCAGAGGAGCGGGCGCGCCACCTGTAAGCGCGGGCGCGCATCCCTTGAGCGCGGGCGCGTTGATGAGCTGGACCAACCATTAAATACCCACTTTGGAGCGGGCGCGCATTTCGAGGAGCGGCCGCGCCATCATTTAACGCGCGGTCGCGCCATTGTTGGGCGCGGGCGCGCCTGTCTGCTGCTGATTCAAATCCCGATTTCAGCCCAAGTTAAAAGAGGGAGGCAAAACGGCTAACGGGGGGGGATAACATTCTATCATAGGGATATTATTTATTTCAGCATAGAACCTTAGAGGAGAGTTTTTGGGAAGGAATTTTTCTAGGGTTTTGTTTTAGCCACTTTTGTATTGAACAATCTTGATAGTTTTTAGTGTAATTTTCATTGTCTATCAACATTAGTTTTACTCTTAGTTTTTGAAGAAGTAGTTTTGCAACATTGATGTATGGTCAAGCTTGGAGATTGAATGATGTATGGCTCTTTATTTGGATTTCAATGAAGGTTTTGATATATTTCTCTCTTTTCTCTTGTTTTTATGATTAAAGTTTCTACCTTTGTTAGTTTAGTTGATAAAAACTTTGTCTTTCTTACTATTTCATTGGTTATAATGTTGCTTAGTATGATTGTAGTTGTAGTTATGACTAGTGAGTAGTTTCTTGTTGCTAGGGGTTTGGTGAAGATATGCTTTGAGTTTGATGTATGCTAGGCTAGGTTAATTTGGAATATTTGTGATTAAATCTTCCTTGTGCTTATACTTATTAGCCACTCCATGTTTATGGCCATACGCATGTTGTGGTTGAATGACGTAAACTAAATCGTGACGATAGTGCGACTTAGGAATAGTCATTAGGTGATTGATTATTGCATGACCTTAGCTTGTATGCCTTACGACGATAGTGTGAGTGTATGCTAGCTAGGAAAGCTCTTAATCCCGATAGGTGATTAGAGAGTATTCTTGATATTGCCTTGTATGAGTTGCTTGGGTTACATGTAAACCTATTTTCCGATGCCTACCTTCGTTGAATTCATAGCATGTTTGATCCTTCCCCCTAGTGCTTGTTTTAATTGTTATTCTATCCCTCTTAGTCATTACTTTACCCACCATACTTCTTGATCGAATTAGATTAACATTAGGAGATAAATAGCGGTGCTTAATCGTTTCCCTGTGTTCGACCCTTGACTTGCCTCTATACTCTTTTAGTTGCATGTTTAGGACTACAAATATCATTTGATAGAGGTGTCTTAGTAACGACCTAAAATACCGCCTGTCAAATTGGCGCCGTTGCCGGGGAGACGGTTTCCATTGTGTGTTTATTTTCTTGTTGAGACTAGTTCTTTTCTATTCTTTTGTTTTTCCGTATCTTGTCAGTGCTCACTTTCTGCTTAGCTTTGTATATGCACAGGAGGCTTAATTGCTCTAGGCCTTTGGTGTCCATAGACCTCGAGCTAGAGCGTACTCTAGCCCAATTGAGGAGACAAGCAAGGGAGAGAGGTGAAGACCCACTTCAAGAGGAAGTGAGAAGTTCCCCTGCCCCATCTTCACCCACTTCAAGTGAGGAGAGCGAACCATCCTGTTGTTTTGAAGCATAGTCATCATAGGATCCGGAGAGCGAACCCGCTTTGAGTACCCCTCAAAGAGGAGAGAGAAAACCCCACTTCAAGTGAGGGGTTTCTTTGGGGTTTTCTCTCTCCTCTTTGAGGACAGCGCGGGTTCGCTCTCCGGATCCTATGATGACTATGCTTCAAGAATAGAAGCCCCTCCGGATTCTATGATGACTATGCTTCAAAATTTCATTAAAAATCAAGAAAACCATAATAAGAGTCAAGAGGAAGAAAAGAAACAAATCAAGGCACACATGAAAATGCTTGAGACCCAAATCTCTCAAATTGCCCAACCAAGTTCTTCATCCTCCCCTTCTTCATCTTCTTCTTTACCTAGCCAAGGTGTCAACCCCAAGTCTATGTATGCCATTACTACTAGAAGTGGGAAGATCCTTGAGAGTGATCTAAATGTTGAGAAGAGTCCCGATGTGAGGATAGGACTTGAGGTTGAGGATGAGTCATCAAGAGAGAATGAGATTCTAGAGGGAAGTGCCGGAAAGAATGAGAGGGGTGAGAAAGAGAAAGAGAAGGAACCCGAAAAGGAGAGCACCAAAGATCAAACATCTTTACCCCTTAATCTCCAACCTAGGAATGAGAGGTTACCTTTTCCCCAAAGATTTGCTAGGTCTAGGCTTGATGTCCAATTCGGAAAATTTTTAGATGTAGTAAAGAGCTTGCATGTTTCTATACCCTTTGTGGATGCTATGAAAGAGATGCCACACTACTCTAAATTCCTAAAAGACCTCTTGAATGGAAGGAGAGAAGTTGAAACCGTTAGCTTAACCGCAAATTGTAGTGCTATTCTCTCTAGTAAGCTACCAACTAAATTGCAAGATCCCGGTAGTTTTTCCATCCCTTGTTCTATCAATGAGGTTCATTTGGGGAAAGCTTTGTGTGACCTAGGTGCTAGTGTGAGTTTAATGCCTTTCTCGGTCTACCAAAA
This sequence comes from Chenopodium quinoa, assembly GCF_001683475.1. Classification (NCBI taxonomy): domain Eukaryota; kingdom Viridiplantae; phylum Streptophyta; class Magnoliopsida; order Caryophyllales; family Amaranthaceae; genus Chenopodium; species Chenopodium quinoa. The sequence continues at coordinate 2,866,976 of NW_018743262.1, read as the reverse complement.
GCTTAATGTGGGAAACCTTTCACCTACAAACATCACCCTCCAACTAGCGGATAGGTCCACAAAATTGCCTATAGGGAAAGTAGAGGACATACCCCTTAGAGTTGGTAAGTTCACTTTTCCGGTGGACTTTTATATTCTTGAGATGGATGAAGATGAAAGAATTCCTATAATCTTGGGTAGGCCATTCCTAGCTACTTCTAAAGCAATTATTGATGTCAAAGAAGGCAAGATGACCTTGAAGGTTGACAATGATTCTATCGAATTTGATTTGAATAAGGTGATGAGACAACCTTCCTCTAGCAATGAATGCTTTAGAATAGATACAATTGAAAACTTGATGAATGAGTTTAGGTACCCTCATATGCATGCTTCTAATGATCTACTTGAGAATGTTTTGTTGAATGAGAATGAGGTAGGTGATCAAAAGGAGATGCAATTATATGAGGAAATGCTTGATGAGAAAGAGGAGACAACCCCCGACCAAGAGATGCTCCAACCATATGAAGTCTTCCAAGTAGAAGAGGAGGAAATCTCCAATGGTAAGGTAGCTCCGAAGGTAGAATTGAAACCTCTACCTTCGGGCTTGAGGTATGTCTTTTTGGATGCTAATGATACTTTTCCGGTCATTGTCAATGCTAACCTCACGGAAGAACAAACCTCCTCATTGCTTAATGTTTTGAAAAAGCATAAGAAGGCTTTGGGTTATACTCTTGATGATCTCAAGGGTATAAGCCCCTCCCTATGCATGCATAAAATCGATTAAGAGGAGGGTGCTAAGCCGTGTAGGCAACGGCAAAGGAAACTTAATCCTTCCATGCAAGAGGTTGTGAGAAAGGAAGTTTCCAAGCTACTTGAAGCGGGGATTATCTATCCAATCGCTCATAGTGATTGGGTGTCCCCGGTTCAAGTAGTGCCGAAAAAGGGAGGTATGACGGTAATGGTCAATGATAAGCAACAATTGGTCCCAACTCGGCTTGTTACGGGTTGGCGTATGTGTATTGATTACCGCCAATTAAATGCCAACACTTCTAAAGACCATTTTCCATTACCGTTCATCGATCAAATGCTTGAGAGGCTTACAAAGCATGCCTTTTATTGCTTTCTTGATGGTTATTCGGGATTCTTCCAAATCCCAATTGACCCAAAAGATCAAGAAAAGACCACTTTCACTTGTCCCTACGGAACTTTTGCTTACCGTAGGATGCCTTTTGGTCTTTGTAATGCCCCGGCTACCTTCCAAAGATGCATGATGTCAATTTTTAGTGAAATGATCGAGGAAGAAATGGAAGTTTTTATGGACGACTTTTCCGTTGGTGGAGGCACGTATGAGAAATGCCTAATGAATTTATCTCGTTGTTTAGAAAGGTGTGAGAGTGCCAACTTGGTGCTCAATTGGGAGAAATGCCACTTCATGGTGGAAAATGGCATTGTTCTTGGCCATAAAATCTCCCAAGCGGGCATCGAAGTTGATGGTGCGAAGGTTGATGTGATTGAGAAGCTTCCTCCTCCCACAAATGTGAGAGAAGTGAGGTCCTTCCTTGGTCATGCCGGCTTTTACCGCCGCTTCATCAAAGATTTCTCTTTGATTGCTAAGCCTCTCACATCTCTCTTGCAACAGGATAAAGAATTTGTATTTGATGAAGCTTGTCATGAGTCATTTTGCAGGTTGAAAAAGGCTCTTTGCACCGCCCCCGTAGTCCAAGGACCGGATTGGTCTCTACCATTCGAGCTAATGTGCGATGCAAGCGACGAGGCCATTGGATCAGTTCTAGGACAAAGAAAGGATGGGAAACTTCACGTTATATACTATTTGTCCAAGACTCTCAATGATGCTCAACGGAATTATACAACTACCGAAAAAGAGTTTTTGGCGGTTATCCACTCATTTGAGAAGTTTAGAACCTACCTCATTGGTTCTAGGACAATAGTGTATACCGATCACTCGGCTCTCAAATATTTGATAAGTAAGAAGGAGGCCAAACCGAGGTTGTTGAGATGGGTGTTGGTCCTTCAAGATTTTGATTACGAAATGAGAGATAAGAAGGGAGCCGAGAACGTGGTGGCGGACCACCTCTCTAGGTTGGGAGGTGCAAGAATACATGAAGACGATTTGCCAATTGAAGATGCCCTTATGGATGATGTCTTATATGCTCTTGAGGCAAAATCGGAGCCTTGGTATGCGGATATTGTGAACTACTTGGCTTGTAGTGCCATACCTCCGGATTTCACTCCTCAACAACATCGAAGGCTCAAGTATGAAGCAAAGAAGTATATATGGGATGACCCCATGTTGTTGAAGAGAGGGGTGGATGGACTTTTGAGAAGATGTGTTCCTAATGAAGAGTTCCAAGATGTGCTCTCAATGTGCCACTCATCCCCTTGTGGTGGTCATATGAGTGCTCAAAAGACCGCTTCCAAGGTTTTGCAATGCATGCTCTTTTGGCCGTCTCTATTCAAAGATGCTTGGCAATTTGTTAAGACTTGTGATAGGTGCCAAAGGACGGGGAACATATCAAGGCGTGATGAGATGCCCCAAAATCCGATTCTTGAACTAGAAATTTTTGATGTTTGGGCAATTGACTTCATGGGCCCTTTCATCTCATCCCAAGGAAACCGGCACATTCTAGTTGCCGTTGATTATGTCTCCAAGTGGGCGGAAGCCGTGGCATCTCCCACCAACGACTCAAAGGTGGTCATCAATTTGTTCAAGAAAGTCATCTTCCCAAGATTCGGTGTTCCTAAGGCAATCATAAGTGATGGAGGCTCACACTTCAAGCACCATGCATTCAACAAGCTTCTTTCAAAGTATGGTGTATCGCACAAGCGAGGCCTTGCTTACCACCCCCAAACAAGTGGTCAAGCGGAGGTCACAAATAGGGAGTTGAAAGTCATCTTGGAGAAGACCGTTGCTAGAACAAGGAAGGATTGGTCTAGTAAGCTCATTGATTCATTGTGGGCATATAGGACCGCCTTCAAGACTCCTATAGGGACTACCCCCTATAAGCTTGTTTATGGGAAGAATTGCCATTTACCCGTAGAGATGGAGCACCGAACGCATTGGGCAATCAAGCAAATCAACTTTGATCTCCACAATGCGGGTGAGCAAAGGCTTCTAAAGCTTCATGAGTTGGAAGAGTTGAGAATGAACGCATATGACAGTGCAAGCCTCTACAAAGCAAGAACCAAGGCATGGCACGACGCTCAAATTTCCAAGAAGGAATTTGTGGAAGGACAAAAGGTCCTACTCTACAATTCAAGACTCAAGCTCTTCCCCGGGAAATTGAGGTCTAGATGGAGCGGTCCATTTCAAGTATCCAAAGCCTTTCCTTATGGCTCGGTTGAGATATTCAATGACAAGTACCCTCCATTCAAAGTGAATGGGCACCGTCTCAAGCCATACTATGAGGGTCAACTAATTGAGAAGCCAGAAAATTTATCTCTCATTGATGTTTTCAAGTCACCATGATTCCGTGTGAAGTACGTCAAGCTAGTGACGTTAAAGAAGCGCTTGCGGGAGGCAACCCGGTTTCTAACCTCTTTGATTTTATTTTCTTTCAAATCGCTTGAACTAATCCATCTAACATTTTTCCCAATCAATTTTGATGTAGGTGTGATTGTGTGTGTCCACGAGGAAAGAGAGACAAGAGTAAAGCAAAAATGAGGAATTTTGAGAAATTGTGCTCGAATGAATACTAAAGAGACAGAACCTCAGCGCGATTTGGACGCGGCTGAAGCGCGATCGACAAGAGCAGCAAGGCGCGGGCGCGCCTGGTTCCATCGCGGGCGCGCCTTTTACATGAATGTAAATTGCTCCCATTCCAGAAAGTAGGAGCGATTTAGGCGCGATTGAGGAGCGGCTCGCGTCATAAAGTAGGCGCGGCCGCGCCTGTTTTAGAGGCGGGCGCGCCAGCTCTTTGGTCTTAATACTCATCCAATTCCAGAGAATAGGAGCGATTTTGTCGCGATTTGTGAGCGGCCCGCGATACCAAAGTGGCGCGGGCGCGCTTATGCAGAGCGCGGGCGCGACAATAGCTTGGTCTGATTTCCAGGGAGTTGGAGCGATTTTATCGCGATTTAGGAGCGGGCCGCGTTTTCACTGAGGCGCGGGCGCGCCTCCGTAGGGCGCGGGCGCGCCTTTCTGGGTATCAAAAAAAAAAAATACGGTTTCGTCTTTTGTTCCCGCAATTTCCCTTAAACCCTCACAAACATAACTCAAACCCCTCATTGCCTTTCTCTCCCTTCGCGGCCGCTCCTCACCACCATACTCAAGATCATCTTCTTCCATCCTCTTAAATCAATCATTCTCATAAATCAATCATCCTCAAGCTTCAATCATTCATCTTCTCCGTTTGTTCATCATCAAAGAAAGCAATTAGTCATCCTCAACACCAACCGCATCGAACTCCTTACTACTCAAAACCCTCACCAAATCGACACCAAAACAGCAATTTTTCGCATAAGGGTAAAGGTATTCAATTTCCTTCGTTAATTATTCTCTTTTGATTAATTTTTAAGCAAGGATTTTGATTATCTTAGGTTATTAGCGAAATTTGGTTGATTATTGTTGAAATTACTGCTGGATTTTGTTGAAATTGTTGTTGTTGGTTATTATCTTAGGCTATATTCGTTGCGTTGGTTGGATTATTATTGCTTGTGAACAGGTACATTGTAGTTTTGTGGAGGTTAAGGGTGGAAATAGCCGGAGTTGGCTTTGAAAAGGAGTGAAAACAGAAAAAAAGAGAGGCGGGCAGTCATGAGTCTAAGGATTGGTAAGAAGAGAAAAACTGCAAAATCGGGACAATCGTCCCAAAACCCAGAGTCAGACCAACCCAATGCCTTACCCACCCTAAAATTCTTAAACAAAAGCCACTCCTCCATATACTCCGAAATGAAAAAACGTAAGTTGCGACCTTCTAGGCACTACCATCGTGGAGACATGATAAAACTCGGTATAAATGATGATCTGTGGATTCTTTTTGACAACCTTCGACTAGGGTCATTTATAAACTCCTCATTCATGACCTACCAAGAACCCACATTAGAGTTTTTCTCGTCTTTTCAAGTGGATAGTCTAGAAAATAACGACTTTCGAATTTCTTTCCAACTCTTCAACAACCCCCACACCATGTCATTGGCAGAGTTCAACCGAGCCCTCGACTTTCACCCTGATGCCGACATTCACTACCCTCTTTATGAGAGCTTTAGGGAGTATAGTGAGTACGCTTGGTGGCGTTCCATTTCAGGTAAAAATGAGTTTTACACCCGGACTTCCATAGCCAGTGAGATTTGGCACCCTGCCCTTAGGATCCTACACCGTTTACTAGGGTATTCTATCATTTCTAAACAGGACCTAGGAAAACTGACTAAGGAAGAGGTCCTTTGCCTATGGATAGCCACAAAGGAAGAGCATGCACGGAGGTTGAATTTGGGTTTCCTCTTCATGCAAACTTGCCAAGCCATAGCAAAAGGGAAAAAGCCAGGGAAGATACATTGCGGGGCGATGGTCACTAGGTTGGCCACCAAATTAGGTTACACTGACCTTCTACCTCTATGCACGGCCGTAGGTAGTAGTGGGGATATTTACCTTGACTTGGACCAGCTTCGCCGCTCTGATTTTATTACCCCCACGGCAAACCCCAATGCTTTTCGGTGGCTAGTTAGAGGAGCCCACCATTGTTTCCTCCCTAAGCCTCACTTCACCTCCCTCACGCGTCAGTCCTCTAATGTGTGGAGAGTTTTGAGAGATAGCGGGCGAGTGCCCGATGTTGATGGGGACGATGAGGTAGGGATAGGTCATGAGGAGGAGGTTCAGGAGGAGCAGCAGCAGCAGCAGCAGCAGCCGGTTACCCAACAACCCGCAGGTACAGGTACATTTCAGCTATCTGATATAGCTAGTCAGTTGCAAGCAATTTATGAGTCACAGCAAGGCCACCATCTGCAGCAGCAGGCCCTCTATGACTCAGCTGTGGATCGAGGAGAGATTGCTCCCCCCGTGAACTACCCCAATTGGCCGCCTCAGCACGGCCCTGTTCCTTCTTGGGGGGGGAACAATCTCCCCACTTACCCCTACTGGCAAGGTCCTTCCGAGCCTAGTAGGGAGCTCCGCAGCTTCCCAGAGGACGGGCAGTACGATTATCGTGTGCCCGGCGGGTGTGACTTTAGAGGGGACCCTGCTTACCCCTATGTGCATCCTGATCACCCCGCCCCTCTGTATTCCCAGTCCGAGGACGCTCCCTCTGATCCTTTGCCTAGTTGGCAAGAGGATCTTTACAGAGTTCACTACGGTTGGCCGCCGGGCTTTGACGGTGGTTGGGGCCTTTTCGGCCCCCCTAGTGGCTTCACTTATGACGAGCCGCCACGTCGGTTTGGCTCACCTAGTGAGCCCAGCTCTAGTGGCCAGTAGGCTGCGTCCTTGAGTACATCTCTCTCCCCTGCTTTTGTACGCTCATTTTGATGAGTAGGAGATATACTCTTGGTAGGGAGTGACTTGGCTGGGATTCTTACTTGCTCGCCTGCCGTTCTTTCATTGTTTTCCCTGTACCTTCATGCTGCTGATTCTGCTAAGTTACATGACAGTTTTCTTTGGTTAATTTTGCCCCTGTTCACTAATATTGTTGATGAGTTTCGATGTGGTTTTGATGATGATGCTGTTTTGGGGACGCTTCTCTCGGTTTGATGGATACCGGTGAGTCCGCCCCCCGTTTTTCCTGTCGATGATGATGATGATGATTACTGGTGTTCGCCGACATGGCGATTGACTAGTGCAGGTATGTATATATGGTTCGATGATTTTTGAGGTAATGTTGATTTTGTAGGAGATCTAGAAATTTTGTCAAGGGTAGATTAACTTAATAGACTTGCGTTCTTGAATGTCTTTATTCCTAAGGATTAAGAGTTTCCGCGTTCTTGGATTGCCATTGGTTGACTCTAAAATATGTCTATGCTAAGGTAGTTGTGCTAGAACTCGTAAGGCCCACCGAACCCAAATTCACTTGTTTGTGGTAAGAAGGTGTTGCCCCATTGGGGGATTTGAAGCCCTAAAGGTAGTTTTTGTAACCCGATGTCAGTTTTAATGTTCAAGCCTCCAACACTTATTGTATGAGCGGCATAGGATCCTTACCAAGGCATGCTTAGATCGAGAACTTGTTGTCTAGCTACCCGAGATCGCGACCGAACTATATCTACGGAGGACAAAGGCATTTTCTTCGGTGACTATTTTGCTTTTCTGGGTTTAGCTTTTCTTTTGTTGCTTCCTTGTAATTTCATTTGCATATCCCCCTTGCTAGCCATGTTGAGCCTACACCTCCTTGTTTGTAGCATATTACAAACCCTATAACCCTTCTAGTTCATTTTTCCTCCGTAGAATTGTGAAGTTTGAGCCAAGAAAGTTTGTTGTGATTTTGGTTTGATAAGTTGGACGATGATGGTTTGGTATGGAAAGTAAGGTCGTTTTCGATATTTTTGGTGTTTAATAAAAGCAAATGTGAATTCAAAGAAAAAGCCGTCCATAGTTATAAAAGGCACGGACAAATTAATAAAGGTTGACAAAAGCTTGAGCTACAAAAAAAAAAAAAAAAAAAAAAACCAAAAAAAATATTTGCCAATTTGCAAACAGATTTTGATGTAGTGTCCTCCCTAATTTGCGCATTGAGGACAATGCTCAATTCAAGCTTGGGGGAGAGATTCTACGCATTTCATTTATAGTTTTGTGAGATTGAGTTGAAAAAGCTTGGGGGAGACGTATTTTTGTTTGGAAATTGGTGATATTCTACGTTGTTTTCGAGAATTGGCGCCATTCTTTGCTTCACAATTAGGATTTACCACCAAATTTTCATGTTTTTTTTTTCTCACCTTTACCTCCTAGCCTACATTACAACCCCTTTTAAAGTCCTTTCGACTTGGATTGGTTGAGTCACTAGTCGGTGGAGGGAGCTAGATTTCAAGCATATGGAGAGAGCATGACTTGGTAAGATGTCGGGTCACCCTTGTTTCATTTGTTCCGGCTCCTTCGTGGAGTCATGAGATGCTACCTTGAAGGGTGGATTTGAATCCAGATGAGGGAACGCGGTAAGAATGTATGGAATGCGGGTGGAGTGGAGCATGTTAGAGTTCTCTATGATTAGCATAACTTATCTTTCAATCAACCATTGGCATCCAAAAACGTGCTTACTCTTAGTGCTTAGAAAGATTGCCATCCATCTATGCTTGTTTGTAGTTGATTTTTTTTTCTATTTTGCTTGTGTTTGGATAATCGTTTCTCAATCTTCTTTGCCTTTAGCTTTGCTCGAGGACGAGCAAAGGTTTAGCTTGGGGGAATTTGATGAGTGACATTTATGTCGCTCTTAGGATAGTCTTTTCTAGTAGTTTTAGTAATAATTCGGTCCATTTCAATATGTTTTTGCTATGATCCGCCCATTTCGAGTATTCTACCTTTGTGGCGCGTAATGTGTATTCATGTGGTTTAGGTAGTTTATACTCCCCTCCTCTTTCGTTGTATTACGCCTTGCCTTCCTGTTCCATGATTGCAGGTGTATGCCGTTGATTCGGAGATGGAAGGAACAAGGGCTAAACGGGAAGAAATCCAGACCAGACAAATGGCGCGGGCGCGCCACCAGAGGAGCGGGCGCGCCACCTGTAAGCGCGGGCGCGCATCCCTTGAGCGCGGGCGCGTTGATGAGCTGGACCAACCATTAAATACCCACTTTGGAGCGGGCGCGCATTTCGAGGAGCGGCCGCGCCATCATTTAACGCGCGGTCGCGCCATTGTTGGGCGCGGGCGCGCCTGTCTGCTGCTGATTCAAATCCCGATTTCAGCCCAAGTTAAAAGAGGGAGGCAAAACGGCTAACGGGGGGGACAACATTCTATCATAGGGATATTATTTATTTTAGCATAGAACCTTAGAGGAGAGTTTTTGGAAGGAATTTTTCTAGGGTTTTGTTTTAGCCACTTTTGTATTGAACAATCTTGATAGTTTTTAGTGTAATTTTCATTGTCTATCAACATTAGTTTTACTCTTAGTTTTTGAAGAAGTAGTTTTGCAACATTGATGTATGGTCAAGCTTGGAGATTGAATGATGTATGGCTCTTTATTTGGATTTCAATGAAGGTTTTGATATATTTCTCTCTTTTCTCTTGTTTTTATGATTAAAGTTTCTACCTTTGTTAGTTTAGTTGATAAAAACTTTGTCTTTCTTACTATTTCATTGGTTATAATGTTGCTTAGTATGATTGTAGTTGTAGTTATGACTAGTGAGTAGTTTCTTGTTGCTAGGGGTTTGGTGAAGATATGCTTTGAGTTTGATGTATGCTAGGCTAGGTTAATTTGGAATATTTGTGATTAAATCTTCCTTGTGCTTATACTTATTAGCCACTCCATGTTTATGGCCATACGCATGTTGTGGTTGAATGACGTAAACTAAATCGTGACGATAGTGCGACTTAGGAATAGTCATTAGGTGATTGATTATTGCATGACCTTAGCTTGTATGCCTTACGACGATAGTGTGAGTGTATGCTAGCTAGGAAAGCTCTTAATCCCGATAGGTGATTAGAGAGTATTCTTGATATTGCCTTGTATGAGTTGCTTGGGTTACATGTAAACCTATTTTCCGATGCCTACCTTCGTTGAATTCATAGCATGTTTGATCCTTCCCCCTAGTGCTTGTTTTAATTGTTATTCTATCCCTCTTAGTCATTACTTTACCCACCATACTTCTTGATCGAATTAGATTAACATTAGGAGATAAATAGCGGTGCTTAATCGTTTCCCTGTGTTCGACCCTTGACTTGCCTCTATACTCTTTTAGTTGCATGTTTAGGACTACAAATATCATTTGATAGAGGTGTCTTAGTAACGACCTAAAATACCGCCTGTCAAATTGGCGCCGTTGCCGGGGACGGCTTCCATTATTGTTGTATTACCTTATTGAGTCTAGGTCTTTGCGAATATTTTATTTTCTTTTTGTTTATTTTTTGTTTTAAAAAAAAAAAGAAAAAAAAAGGGGAAATTCCAAAAATATTTGAGCTTTCTTATTTGGTTGCTATTTGTTTTGCCTCATTGAGTCATGGATCAATTTGTCCAAAATGAAATGTCATGTCCTTCTTTGCCTCAATTTGAATATGAGCCCTTTTGGGTATACTTTAATAGGTTTGAAGACTTCTCTAATTACCTTGGTTGTACTTTATGGGAGTCTTGTGAGATAATTTATTGGGGTTTAAATGAGTACACTAGGGGGGTGGTTGAAAACATATTTAATGGTGAATTTCGAGCCACATCTTCGGATGAGGCTTGGGATTTCTATTTGTAGTTTGCTCGGGATAGCAATGAGCAAGATAATTATGATAATTGTCGTGATTTTTCTAACTCTTGCATAAACTCTAATGATGATTCTTATGTTCCCCATGATGATCCCTTGATGCATGATGGCAACCCTTCCCTTTTGTATGCTAATTGTGATGAGATGCATCCCAATGTTGATAATGTTCATGATATTTTTCAATGTTCATCAATTATATGCATGAATTCCAATGATGCTTCACACACCCCAAATTCTCAAATGCATAATTCTTCATCTTCCTTTCCTTTTTCATACACGATTCCTAATGAGTTCCCCTATGTGTCTAATGAGCCTTTTTGTGAGGGTAATTCAGTGGGGAGATCGAAGGAAGAAGAGTGTATGGAGATGCTTAAGGAGTTTATGAGAAAACAAGATGAAGAGAGGAATGAAAGGGAAGCTTGGATTAAAATGATGGAAAGTAAAATTTCCCAACTAGCCTCATCCCAAGAGGATGCCTTTCCCTCTTCTCCCTCCTCCCATTTGAGTGAGCCTAAGGGTAATCAAGAGAGTGAGACAACTCATTTGGAATTTGAGAATGTGATTGAGGATGATGATTTTGAAAGTGATGGAGGGAGTATGGATGGTGATATTTTTCATGACTTCGTGAATACCAACCCCTCCACCCAATTTGAGCCTCAAAACTCTTCGCAACCCATTGACGATACAAAATTGATGCAATTAAACATTGATTTGAGGTTGCTTAGAGAAAAGTTTGGTTTAGGTGATGATGAGATACCGATGTTCATTCATGGTGACTTGGGGAATGTTAACAATGATGATCATGCTCTTGTTGAGAGTGAAATATCCCAATTGGTGATTGAGAATACATCGAAAATCTTTGAGGGTATTGAAGATGAGTTGGAAGAGAAAGCTTGTGATTCAGTGCTAGGTGGTGTAATTGAGGTGGTGAGTGCGATCTCAATTCAAACCCCTTCAACTTACATCCCTTTTTCAAGGAAGTTTAGCAATATTCCTTCTTTTCCCATCTCACTACCATATTTTCTCAAAAATAAACCAATTGAGGAGCCCCTTGCCTCTCTATACCACCATGGCCTTACTTTTGATTTCAATGATGAGCTTTCACCTTCCAAAATGCAACTAAATGAGTTTGTTCCCTCTTTTTCTTTTTCTTATTTTAATTTTTCTTTTGATTTTTCTTTTGGTTCTTTTTATTTTTCTTTTCCCCCTCCCCTCAAGCATAGAGTTTCTTTCAACTTTGTGCTTGCTTGTCATATGAGCATCACTTATGCTCTTTTTCATGAAATATTTTCCGATGCATATGACAAGCTTTTGCGTTCTTTGTCCGGTTATTTACTAATAAGGTCAATCTTGGACCTTAAACAAGACTTTCTCGGGAAGTAACCCGTGTTTTTATTGATTTTACTTTTCCTTATTTCTTTTAATTTTGTTTTCCTCTTGTTTCTCTTTGTATATAGTTACTTGATGTCTATACTTTTGCGCATGACCTTGGATCGGGAACCATAAGAAGAAACAAACCAAGGAATGCTTGTGATTGGAAGTTGAAGCATCAAAGAAGAGTAATTAGATGGAAATGATGAAAATGAGTTCATTTGCGGGTTTCACACCCACCTATCATTTGGTTCACTCTTTCCATTTTCTTTTTTTTTTTATTGCTTTACCTTCTTATTTGCATGTGGTTTGAAAGATACATTTTTGTGGTTTTGTTGTTTCCTTCTTCCCTTTCTTGGTCTCTTGATTGCTTGATTTACCCCCTCCATACATACCAAGGTTTATTTTTGACTTTGGTTATCTATATTTGGATGGCCATGAGCGCCTTATTCATTTGACTTTTGGTATACATGGATTTGTTGATCATGCTCTCATCTTGCGCAACTGTATAAACATTCTCAAGTTGTTCTTGTCTTGTGAATATTTGCTTGTATGGAGTCTTTTCCTTTAAAAACAAGGCAAGTTTTCGTATGTGTTTTATTCATTCTTGTTTTGGACTTAATGTTTTTGAGCTTATGTCCTTGAAGGCTTTCCTTCCTAATTGGTAATGGTATGCACGGTTTGAGAGTGTTTTGGGTTCAGTTAAACATATTTTAATGCTAAGGTAGCGGTTTTAAGAACTTTGGGATACTTGTAGCCTTAATCCATGGTTGTGGTAAGACGGTGTCGCTCTCCATAGTGGATATGAACCCCTTAGGTCGGTAATTGCTATACAAATCCCGTGTGAGGTTTATTTGTTCTAGCCTTCATCAACTTTGTTGAGTGGCATATTTGGATCCTTGGTTATGCATTTTTCAATCCAGAGTTTGACTTCTATCTACCCGAGATCGTGACCGAACCCTTTAAGGGAGGAAATAGGCATTTTTCATTTTCTTATCCTTCTTTTTGTTTTGTTACAAAATTGGTTTTCTTTTAAATTTGCCCCTCTTGCTAACCCTTTGAGCCTATTTCCCTTTCTTGATTTTGAGCCACATTACAAACCGAATGACCTTTTGTTCCCCTAAACCTTTTGTTTATGTGAAGCATGTTGGTTTGAGAATCATTTTGTGTTGATTTTGAACGCAAATGAGAAAGTTGTAGTTCTTTGGTCAAGCAAGTGAGTAAACTGTGTTTCTATTCAGTGAAATAAGAGCAAATGCTTATGAAAAGTCGTCCTTACTCAAATAAGGTAAGGACCAAAAAAAAAAAAAAAAAAAAAAAAAAAAAAAAAAAAAAAAAAACTTCATATCCCTCGTGTTTGAGCATTGAGGACAATGCTCCGTTCAAGTGTGGGGGAGTCCTGTTTCTTAGTCTTGTTAGTGTGTGTTTATTGAATAAGTGTGGGGGAATACCACCAAATTTTTAATTTTTTCAAAATTTTTCCCACCTTACACCCCAAGCATACCCTTACAACCAATAAAAGACCTTTAGACCCTATAGAGTTTAGTCTTTATCGATGGAGGAAGATAGTTGTCAAGCTTATAGAGAGAGAGTGCATAGCCAAGACGTCGGGATAACCTTCTCATCGTTTTCATTTCTTTATCTTTTTCCGGTTCCTTCGAGGAACCATGAGAAGCCCACCTAATGGTTGACTTGAAGCTAGTGGAGAGAACGCGGCTAGCTAGTTTGGGATGAAAGGTGAATTGTACGGCTCTTAGTTCTCTATGCTTAGCTTAGTCTATGTTTCTTTCAACCCTAAACATCTTGGAATGTGCATACCCTTATTTGTTTAGAAAGTTGTGCATTCATTGGTGCTTGTTTCGTTCCAAAAAGTCCACCAAGAACGTCTTGTTTTTGTGTTTATTTTATTTGTCTATGCATTGCCTTGTTTGTGTTGCTTTATGTGTAGAGTTATGGGTTAAACTCTTTGGAAACCCTTACGAGAGAACACTCGTCCTCATAGGCGACTTTGAGGTTTAAATAGCTTGTTGTTTACGCTAAAAACAACCGTCATTCATACGAAAGTGAGTTAGTGTATATTCTTTTTAACCCCTCTCCTTTTAATGTTTTTAGATCCTTTTTCTTTCTTTTTGTTTCTGCTTTTGTTCTTGCTTGAGGACAAGCAAGAGGCAAGTGTGGGGGAATTTGATAAGTGGCATTTATGCCACTATTTAGATCCTCTAATCGCGGTATTTTTCTACGTTTGTCCCTTGTTTGTACCCCTTTTGCTCCGTTTCTCTCTTTATTATGTTTGTGTGCTTTTCCTCGTGTTTTGTAGGCTTTTGGAGTTGATTTTGAGAGAATGAAGAGCTTGGAGAATTGGAGTTCATTTGAAGAGCTACGAAGGAAGTTAAGGAGCAAGCAAGCAAGGCCATGCGGACAGCGCGGGTTCGCTCTCCGGATCCTATGATGACTATGCTTTAAAATTTCATTAAATTTTTGGATTGTGGGTTTCTTTGGGGTTTTCTCTCTCCTCTTTGAGGGGTTAAACCCTAACATCTCTCCATTAATCTTCACATAAATTAGGCTTAGATTTAGTTTTAATCTTTGTTTTTATACTTTGTAATGTAGATTAAGAGTAATTTAGGGTATTTTAGAGAGAGAAAGTGAAGAGCTTCAATGGTGGATTGAAGAAGATGAAGATGCAAAGTGACATTGTTTTGGATTCCTTTTCAACACTTCAATGAGCATTCTAAACTCTATCTCATTTATTGTTCTATCTTAATTTCTTGCTTGATTAGAGTAGTTGTTTAGTTTAATTGCTTCTCTTTGTTCTTCTTGTTGGGTTTTGTGTTAGTTGTTCATGATTAGTGAGTAATTCCCTTTACTAAGGGATTGGTGATAGCATGTGGTGAATCTTGAATGTATTAGGCTAGACAAATGTTGGTTATATGTGATTAAATATACCTTGTAACCATGTTTTACTAATTACTCCATGTGAATGGCCAATCATGTGTTGTAATTGGGTGGATTGAACTAAGTTATGACGATAGTGTAACTTAGGGATATCCATTAGGTGATCGATTCTATGCAAAAACCTTAACTTTCACAGCTTATGACGATAGTATGAGCATGTGTTAAGTTGGGAAAGCCTTTGACCCCGATAGGTGGTTAGATGGTATTGTTGGTATTGCCTTATATGAGATATTTGGTTTGCATGTAAACTCATTTCCATTGCCTAACTTTATTGAAGATCATTGTCATGTTTGACCCTCTCCCTTGGTGTTAGTTTAACTTAATATTAATCTCATTTTGTTTATTGGTCTATCCATCCTATCTCTTTGACCTAGCTTCGCCATTTTGGTGAAGGATAATTAGGTCGTTGGACTAACTACCCTCAACCAAACAATATTTATAAACCTACACCTACACTAAACAAGTTTAGTGGTAAGTAGAGGGTCGAACCACGGAGACGACATAAACACTATCAACACCACCACCAATTAAGCTAGGTCAAAGAGATAGGATGGATAGAACAATAAACAAAATGAGATTAATATTAAGTTAAACTAACACCAAGGGAGAGGGTCAAACATGACAATGATCTTCAATAAAGTTAGGCAATGGAAATGAGTTTACATGCAAACCAAATATCTCATATAAGGCAGTACCAACAATACCATCTAACCACCTATCGGGGTCAAAGGCTTTCCCAACTTAACACATGCTCATACTATCGTCATAAGCTGTGAAAGTTAAGGTTTTTGCATAGAATCGATCACCTAATGGATATCCCTAAGTTACACTATCGTCATAACTTAGTTCAATCCACCCAATTACAACACATGATTGGCCATTCACATGGAGTAATTAGTAAAACATGGTTACAAGGTATATTTAATCACATATAACCAACATTTGTCTAGCCTAATACATTCAAGATTCACCACATGCTATCACCAATCCCTTAGTAAAGGGAATTACTCACTAATCATGAACAACTAACACAAAACCCAACAAGAAGAACAAAGAGAAGCAATTAAACTAAACAACTACTCTAATCAAGCAAGAAATTAAGATAGAACAATAAATGAGATAGAGTTTAGAATGCTCATTGAAGTGTTGAAAAGGAATCCAAAACAATGTCACTTTGCATCTTCATCTTCTTCAATCCACCATTGAAGCTCTTCACTTTCTCTCTCTAAAATACCCTAAATTACTCTTAATCTACATTACAAAGTATAAAAACAAAGATTAAAACTAAATCTAAGCCTAATTTATGTGAAGATTAATGGAGAGATGTTAGGGTTTAACCCCTCAAAGAGGAGAGAGAAAACCCCAAAGAAACCCACAATCCAAAACTTTTTTAAAAAGAGGAGAGGAAGAAGCGTTTAAAAGACCCGTAGCTGCTCGTGCGCGCCCGCGATATTTGCCTGCGCGCCCGCGCACTGGGATTGGCCTGACAGCGACATTCATTTTCAAACGGCCATAACTTCTGTTCTAGGAGGCTTCTGTGGGCGTGCGACCTACCGTTGGAAAGCTCTTTAAGTCTAGTTTCCAATGCAACTTGAATCACCTCAATCCAATTTGTAGATAAAAGGTTATGGCTAAAAGAGTGAACAAAGGTTAGTTTTGGAGTTCAGGCCTTTGAGCGCCCGCGCCTATCTTAGGAGCGCCCGCGCCTAAGCCGCGCCCAAATCGCGCCTACATTCTGCCTCCAATATTTTCGACCCCAATGTTAGGCACGCCCGCGCTGGGTTTGGCGCGCCCGCGCCATTCTGAAAGCGCGACCCGCGCTGTCCGCATGGCCTTGCTTGCTTGCTCCTTAACTTCCTTCGTAGCTCTTCAAATGAACTCCAATTCTCCAAGCTCTTCATTCTCTCAAAATCAACTCCAAAAGCCTACAAAACACGAGGAAAAGCACACAAACATAATAAAGAGAGAAACGGAGCAAAAGGGGTACAAACAAGGGACAAACGTAGAAAAATACCGCGATTAGAGGATCTAAATAGTGGCATAAATGCCACTTATCACTAGGGAGTTACGACTTTGACCACCAATAACAATTCTACCACATCGACCACATGTAAAACTATCAAAATGGTTTAACGGTTCGATTTGAAACGGGTCGGTTTGAAATCGGTTTAAGTGGCCGACAAATTGGTTTTACTTTGGTTAAAATTATTATTGGTTGAGTTCGGGTTAAGTTTATTTTTGGTTGGTTTTAATTTGGTTCAGTGCAAACGGGTTGCACTTTGTAAATAGTTTTTAACCGATCTTATACGATTTTGGGTTAGAAATGGTCGGGTTAACAATGGTACGGTTCTATTTCGGTTCAATTCTATTTTAGTTCGGTTAGAACTGGTTTGGTTCTTTAATGGGTTCGATTTCTTCTATGGTTTAGCACTTTTTGGATTGGTTAGATTTCAGGTTTACTAAAATAAGGTTCGGGTCGGTTTTCGGTTAAAAAAATTGATTTGGTTCTCATTTGGGTCTGTTGTTTTCGGGCACTCAAACAGTTTTAGTTTTGAAAATTTACCTTTCATTAGTTAGCGAATTTCATTTTATATCATGCTGGAACTTCATCACTTGATCATTTATAGGAATCATATTATATGCAAATCCTCATTGACTATATATATATATATGTATATATATATATATGTGTGTGTGTGTGTGTGTGTGTGTGTATATATATATATATGTATAATATATGTATATATATATATGTATATATATGTGTATATATGTGTGTGTGTGTATATATATATATATATATATATATATATATATATATATATATATATGTATGTATATGTATATGTATATGTATATGTATATGTATATGTATATATATATATATATATATATATATATATATATATAAACTTATCATGCTTTGTTTTAAGTTTAGTCATATTAGTCATATTTATCTTGCTAGTTTATTACGAAGTAGATTATAAAAAATAATAATTTTATTATGATTTTTGTATGGACTTTAATTTGTTTTTGAAAGATCAAAGCATGCAATCATCTCATTCCTAAAATTTTTGAGAATTACAACAATACATCATAAAAATTTCACTAGGCCAGCTTTGGAACAATATAATTCTGAACAAAATATGAAGCACTTTGATGATGTTGTTTAAAGAGAAGACTTAGATTATTTATGCTTAATCCATAATTACATATAAAAATCATGGAAAACAATAATGTACTCCGTATTAAACATGTATGCATAATTTGTAACACCCCAATAAGTCTCTCTTTAAACCTGTGAGGACACTGAACAAAATCCAAGAGAATTACTGGCGTGCTACCGCCACATGTTCAAACGTTAAGGCTTTATCAGAAAATAGCAGCGGAAAAACTAACTCAGTTATAAATAAGTTTCAAAACCCACAAATAAAACCAAATTAAGTGATACAAGATGGAACCATTAAGTCCTTTATTCAAAACCCCACAAAAGTAGTAAATAAATAAAATCAGAGTTTAAATAAATTCAAACTTATGAAAAGAAATAAACTGCGAATAATAAACAACTCTCCACTCAAAATCCCACAACCCTGATGCGAATGCTGCATGTGTAAGAACCTATGGTTAATTTGCTCCCCAATATTACAAGTGTAAAAATTGGATTGTCACAGGGTCATTGAAAGGCGAAGGCTATGACCAAAGAAAGACACAAAAAGCACGCAATCAGCAAAGGTGAGTACATACAAGCTGCAAAACATAAAAGAAATCCCTAACATGCTACTAATAATCAAGCATAAGCATCATTAAATACAGACTCAACACATGACTCAATTATCAAATTTATTAAGACCTCACTAGTTGATATTAACTAACTCATTTATTTATTTCATTGGATTTAGCAATAGACAAGGTTGTCCAACCCATGTCCCATTTGGAACATCAATAAAAGAAAAACCCCATGCCTCCTTTAGGAAACATCAATAAACATCCAACGATCACGGGCGCGACTCCGTGACCGTAGTTAGTATGAGATCTCACCTAACTCCTAGTTTTAAAAAAAATATTTGAAATAGGAGACTCGTAGATCAGACGGCCTCGATAAAAGTACACGGCTAATACCCCGTGTACCCCAACCCCTGATTGTCATTACTCTAGAAGTGCACCAATCTAGAGTTTTATTGCTCATCAATCTTGCACTTTACGTGATTTACAGGTTTAGACTTGGTGATGACTCACATGCATAGCAATACAAACATTCTAAACACAATTCAATCAAACAAGACAAGTTTCCAATTTCAATTCTTGATTTATTAGTGACAAACAACACTTATAATCATGAATGAGTAATAAATTAATCTTTACACCAATTGCATACCTTTGCCTCTAAGCGCACCTTACATAATTAGAGCACAAATAATACTTGCAATATAAAATAGTGCACATCATATGAAATTCACAATGTATAACCAAACAATCTAACTCAGTCATCCCTATACATGATACTAAGTTCTCGATATGTCCTTAAACATGCACCTACAAGCAAGGTTTCATAATAACTTGAACGTACCTTGAATAAACGAATTGGTATGCCACTTTACTATCTAGAAATCACCTTCAATAAACTCCTCTCCTAAACCAAACAATTACATCTCAATCAATACCCAATCAATCAAATTTACAGCAATACTAACTTACTTTAAAACCTTCAAAATCCAAATCAAACAACACTTTAAAACCTTCCCTTTAGTTAAAAGTAAAGGCTTATATATAGTTCTTTAAATTTTCTTCATAAAAACCTTAAAATACACTCTTATACGTGAAATTACAGCAAGTTCAAAGTCTAATAAAAATCTGAAAATTATATAAAAACCCCTAATAATCTCCCTTTTTAATGGGTGATTAAACCCTCTTTATAAAACATCAAAATTAAAACTTAAAAACTATTTCCAACACTTAAAACTTCAATAAAAACATATATTTATGCTTAATTAACTTTAAACATAGTTAATTTTATCAATCAAACTCAAGGAAATATTTTAAGTATAAAAAAACTTCGTTAAAATCAAAAACTGCCCGAAAATCATATTTAGAGGCTGAATTTGGCCACGATATGGTGGTGTTCATTACCAAAGGTAGTGAGTCTTTCTTAAAATTTTGTTTCCACATGAAAAACACTACTTTTTTTATCAAAATCGGATGAGTTCAGAACCTTATCGGGATTAAAACGGGATTAATATTAACGAACGAAAATCTAAAAATTAAAACACGAATTTAAGTGTTCAAAATAATCTGGAATTAAGTTAAACTAATCATTAGTTATAATCACCAAAATTTCAAAACATCATTACTATAAAATCCCTAAATCAATTGTTCATAAAAATCCTAAAATCATGATTTTCAATAAATTGAAACCTTAGGTTTATAATTCATAAAATATGAAAATTTATAACATAAATATAATCTGAAATTTATAATCTTTATACCATCAAAATATAATTTGATACTAAAAATATAAAATTTATACTAAAATCAAAACCCAAAACAATTAAATTAACATTAAGCAAAATAATGAAACAAAGGAGGATGAAAATAAGACTAACCTTTTTGTGTGGGAAATTTTTGGAGATTCATGAGTAATTTATAGGAGAGAATTATTGTAGGGTAAAAAGGAAGATTGAGCCTCATAAAAATAATGGGTCAATTAAGTAAACAAATGAGTTAGGCTTGTTTGATTGGATATAAATTGTAGAATAAAGGTGCATAAAATAATTTGTTCAAATAATTTTTGACCCAGATTAATAATTTGAAACTTTTGAAATTAAATTATGAAAAATAACAAATAAATATTAGGAAATTTTGTCAGAAACCACCCGTTAAAAACTCTCTTTTGTCAAAAACCACCCGAAATACTTTTTATTGCCAAGGACCACCTATTATAAAAAAATAGTTGTCAAACACCACTATGGGCTGAATTCCGGCATTGACTGGCCATCTCCGGCGTTGACCTAAGTCACGTGCCTTGCACGTGACTTTTAATGAACCCCCCTTCGAAGTCCTGGACTCATGAGAACCCTGGTTGTAGATTTGAAGCCTGTAAGTTCTATAACCCAGACACTAACCATAGGGGCTGCAAATTCTTTCGATGGGTCGATGAGGAAATGACAAATTGGCAACGAGATGCTCTAAACCTAATTTTGTCTGACAAACAACTTCTGAAAGGGGAAGTCATTGTTCTACAAACAAGGTTGTGCTGTGTAGAAAATGAGAAGAAGAGGTTGAAGGAAGAAGTTGATAAATTGAAATTGAAGTTGAAGAAAAGAAGGATTGAACATGGTGACAACTTTGGAATGACTATGGTAGTTTGTGTTGTGATGTCTATGTTGCTTAGTTTGTTCATGGTGAAATTAGTGGCCTAATGTAGTTTAGGTTGGGAATGCAGTAGCCTAATGCAGTGCTACTGGTTAGTAGTTTGTATTAAGGCTGGTTTAGCAAGTAAGTTTGTAATCATATTGACTAAGTAATGAATGAAATGGTTTCCTTTTGTCTAAATTAGTTTGCACAAATATAGAAATGCATTGCTTATGGTTGCCAAAACTAACAACTTGTTTAATATTTTGCAAATGTTTGCATAACAACAATAAAGACATAGGAATGTATCAAGTTTGCAAAAGATAATCCTAGCTTAATAAACTGAGTTCACATGACAGTATAAAAAACAATCAGAATTATGAGTTTGTGTTTGAGGCTTGAGATTGTTGTGCTGTGAAGCTTGCTTGAGAACATAACACTAAGGCTGAGGATTCTGCATTGGTCTTCTGTCTTTTTGAGCTTGTTCTTGTAGAAACTTGTGGTGCTTTAGAGCACCTTGGTTGCTGCTTAGTAGTTTTTGCAGACTATGGTGCTGGTATTCTGAAGGAAGGAGTTGTTGTTGCTTGAGTGGTTGTAGTTGAGGCTGGTTGCAGGGAATGTTGTGTTGTTGTTGTTGTTGTTGCATTGGTGGTGGTTGTTGCTGATGCAGTAGTGGTGGTTGTTGTAGGTACTGCATTGGTGGCTTCTTTGGTCTGCCACCCTTATTGACAGGAGGAGGTGGTGGTGGTGGAACATGTGGATTTTTACATGTTTTTTTAGTAGCGCCCAAACTGACCACAGTTCTTGCAAGTGGATTGCTTTTTATTCTTGACAACGTAATTTTCATCTTCTCCCTCTCCTGGCTCCTTAATTTTCTTTTTACCCTTGGGTCTTCCTGGCAGCTTCTTATATGCTGGTGACAGTGGCTCTGGGAATGTGGTCTTTGGCCATTGGTGTTTACCAGGCATGGGGTGGAAGGCTGGAGCATATGACTTAGCATATGTAGAGGCATGATAGGCTGGGTGCACATAGTCCTCTCAGTTCAACCTTTGCTTTGCAATACATGCCAAGGCATGATAACATGGGATCCCCATTAACTCCCACCTAAAACAACCACAAGTTCTATTTTGCAAATTAACCACATAAGTCTCACCAGTTGACACATGATCTACCTCAAATTCATGAACATCAGCTTGTGTAACATCACACTTGCTGACTTGTTCACTTGCCCTATCAATCATCTTAACCACTGATGGCATAATCATACCATCAAAGTTCTATAACCCATCTCTTTTTGCACAACACCTTTTCATAACCCACCTTCCAATCCATTCCAACATTCCTAGGATAGTCATAGACCTAGCTTCCCTTATGACATTATTGAAGCTCTCACAGCAGTTGTTGAGCAACATTCCTGACTTACATCTAGTGCTAAATGCATGTCTTAACCAATGACAAGCTGGAATGTTGTTCAAATAGTTGTAAGCATGTGGAGACAGTTTTTTAATTGCTTCCATGTGTTGATTGAAATGAAACTGACATTCACACAGAACACCAATAAAAACAAGGAAATGTAAACAACTTAACAGATCATATGTTCAAGCAGTTGACTGAAAATGAGATTATTTACCTTTGTTGATGCTCTAGCTACCATGTAAAAGTATTGCTTGTAAAGCTGGCAAGAAACTTCAATTTGAAGTTGGCCCATATGTGTCTACAGCAAAACCTTATTTCGGCTCTAGGAATCACTTTGTTGAAAGAATCCAAAAGACCTTACAAACACAATGTATTGCAACATCACATAAGTCCAGTTTCAAGCAAATAGTCAATACAAATCAAATGAATAGGTGTAGGCGCCGCTCGAAGTGCGCCTACGTTAAAAGCATGTGTGAATATGCTTGGCACTCATAGGAAGTGGGAATTGACATTACGATTAGGGACAACAATTAGGGACAAATAAAGTAGGGGACCGCCAACAAGTTTTTAAGGAACTTGTAAACCGTTCACGGATCATAAAAGGCAACCACGATAAAGGGACAATGATAGGCAACAACGATTGACCCGTGAAGGTTACACCCCATTCATAATCCATGAGATTACTAACTCCATATGGTTCGGAACAACGAAAGCAATTTAACAATAATTCTAACAATATAAAATCGTTAGAAAAATAAAAGAAATAAAAGGAACATAATTCTTACTTTGATTCTGTTTGTTTGCAACTACAAAATAATAAACGAGTTTGTAACTTTCACGCCTTGGCTTAAGGACATAACCACGAGTAAAGTATGGACTGCTGGGAGTGCTTGAAGAAGGAATTTTGAAAGAAGAAGGGTAGGCTAGTGTTTAGGCTAGAGCATAGAAGAGAGAAAAATAGAGAATTAATTGATGCCCCGTACACCAGAAATGAGGGGGTATTTATAGAGAAAATGTGCTGAGGGAACACACGGAACCCTAAAATGATAAAAACCCTAAAAAAGTATCCCGCGACATGGCAAACTGTACCGTGACACGGGAAATCCCACCGTCAGACAAGAAACATTCCCGTGACACGGTGCAAATTTTGTGTGACGCGGGAAATATTTAGTAAACGGGGGAGAAAACGCGTTAAGGGTTTACGCGGAAAGGACACAAAAATCCCCGTGTCACAGTAGGTTTCCCATGTCACGAGAAATCCCACCATCAGACGGGAAAGTTTCCCGTGACACGGTGGACAGCTGTCGTGGCGCAGGAATTTTCAGTCCGCTTTTCCGTCTAAATTCATTTTTAACCCTAATTTCGTTCAGCATTTTAAGTGTCAATGATAATTTCGGGCATTTTCTGATTTATTGTTATTTGGGATAAAATAAGAAAATAAGTAAATAAAATAAATAAAAGGTTTGGGCCAAAAATAAATAATAAAACAATAAAATAAATAAAAGGTTATGGCCAAAAATAAATAATAAAACAAAAAAATAAAAAAGGTTTGGGCTGAAATTAAAAAATCTATGCTTTGACCAAACATCAAGACTGACCCATGGACTATTCAAAAATTAAATTTAATTAAATACGATTTTTTAAGCACTCTCGGGATTAAATACTGAACCCGACCAATAGTGACGGTGAAAGGTTGTTCATCATCGGGTTTGGTTTTGGGGAGACATTTTTAGGTGTCTACGGAAGCCCCCACTTTGACTGAGTTTGCAGAAACGTCAGTTTTGAAAATGATAGTCAAAGTACTCGATAGGGACGAAGAATGATTTAAGACGTTTGGCGATCCTAAATCACTTTGTATACGCCGATGCCTGCAGAAAAATGTTAATTCCACAGATAAAAGAGTAAAAGGATATAATACATATCTGGCACCAGTGTATCGGTGACAAATGAGTTTGGCATTTTCCTATGCTTGAAGGAATCCACCGGATGATGTTTGTTGAAATGCTTTACATGCTTGAGGAAAGCCGACAGATGAGTTTGGTAGCTTTCTAAGCCTGAAGAAACCTACCGGATGACACTTTCCATGCTTGAGGAAAGTCGACATATGATTTTGGCGTTTTTCTATGCTTGAAGAAATCCACCAATAATGCTTTCCATGCTTGAGGAAAGCCGACAAAGGAATTTGGCGGATTTCTATGCTTGAAGAAACCCACCGGATAATACTTTCCATGCTTGAGGAAAGTCGACAGATGATGAGATTGCAAGTCTTTGTGTATCGAGAACCTTGCGTCATGAAATGATGGTGGTTCGATTGTCCCCGAACGTGGGCTGTAGTTGGTTCGCTTATCCCCGAACGTGGGTTGTAAATGGTTCGCTTGTCCCCGAACGTGGGCTGTAAATGGTTCGCTTGTCCCCGAACGTGGTCTATAGATGGTCCGCTTGTCCCCGGACGTGGGTTGTAGTTGGTTTGCTTGTCCCCAAACGTGGGTTGTAAATGGTCCGCTTGTACCCGGACGTGGGCTGTGACTGAGACCTGCAAAATAAAATTTGCCAAGGGACTCGTATAGACTATGATTGACTTGACCAACTGACTTGACCAAGTTTGACTTGATGTGACATGACATGTGTATGACTTGTGATTGTGTGTGTGTATATGTGAGTGTGTGCAGACACAAGCAAACGAAGATGCAAAAGCAAAAAATTTCCGTCAATTTTTGTCATGAGTGGAGGGTACCGACTTTCTCCCGAAAAAGGAAGATGTGAAAACTGAACTTTTATTTTCGAACTTCCCTTGATAAAAAATTTGAAATTTTTTTTGAACTTCCCCAAAAGAAAAAACGCGAAAAAAAGGAAAGAAGTTTTGAACTTCCTCGTTGAGCAAGACAAAATGAATCGCATGGATTGAATTGCTTTTCTTGAAAGTAATGTATGCATGATGCATGTTCTCAAGCCAGGAGGCTAAGGAGAATTACATCATGTGAAACAATGAATGAACTTAGATCATGGAGCTAAGCATCATTTATGGTGTAAAGAAACTATCTTGAACGTCACTTAGGTCTGGAAGCTAAGCACGTATACAGATGAAGTGATTATTGCATAATGAACGTTGCTTAGGTCAAGGAGCTAAGCACGATATGCTTTGTATGATTAAAAATCATTGATATATAAATGTTTCTCAGCACATTATGCGATGCATGAAACAATGAATATTGCTCAGGTCAGGAAGCTAAGCAAGTATACAATGTTTCTTCTAATGAATGTTGTCTTTAAATATGATGAAACATGCACAGTGTTGAAACAAGATTTCATGATAAGGGCTCTTAAAGGGAAGGATGATTGATATGGATATGGATGTGTGAGTGAAGTGTGTGAATGTGATACTAAGGCTAGCTGTAAGGGTTATGGCGATGGAAAGTGATGTGAGAAGAGTCAAAGATGATGACTCTTTAGGCTAGGTAGGCTAAATGATGTGGGTTCAAGCCCCCAAGTCTAGCTCTAAATGGGTAGGCGTAAGCATTGGATATCCTTTGACTCGATCATGCATGGATATGAATATGAATGTGGCCGCACCTCGATGTGAGGTTGCCTACGTATCCGTTAGGAATCAGGCTGAACGTAGCTCTAACCGAACTTTGCACAAGTGTATGTACACCTCAATGAGGTCTTTCAAGGGTTTTAATGTGGTTATGTTGATGGTTTAAGGAAGAAAGGGGTAAAAGGCTCAAGACCGAGAGAAGCCCCCAAGATGTGTAATTGTGAATTTGAAAATTTGAATTTTGCAAGTTTATTTTCAATATTTTTTTTTTTTTTTTGCTTTGATATGTATATTTTGTTCATTCTTTTGAATCAATGTAGGCAATCTCAGATCATGCAGTCCATCACTCACTTAGCATTCATGTTTCTCAGGCACAGTACCAAGCACTCGATAAGAGACGCAATTAGAGACGTGTTCGTATCAAAGACATTGGAACACTATTTCCTTTAGACATTGTTTTATTGTTGCTTTGCTGCTTTTTTTTTCTTATTTGCTTTTTTTTACTTGTTTTTGAATGTTATACAATTACACATCTTCTAATCCCAGGGTTAAGTGAATGTGGGTTGAAGAAATGAAGGCCAAACGTTAGACGAGGCTCAAAATGGTTGATGAAGAAATGGAATGTGATTGAACGGTTAACAGGGAATGACAGGGTTGCAAAGGTGCCTCAAGTCATTGGTGTACCTTGGGTTTAGTTCGGTAATTGATTTTTTTTTTATTATTTTTTTTTAAAATGAATGAATGAATGAAAAATTCTATGATCGAGATGAAAAGGAAATTTTCTCATTTTATTAATGGAAAAGGTGAACGAAACACATGAAACATATAAAAATTCAGAATGGAAAACCTATGCTAGACATGAATGGGGAATAGAGATGAATGGTAAAGAAAGAAATCATGAAATCTTGCACGAAGGATCTGCTGTGCGCCTTGTGTTCATTACTTCTTGCCGCCTGGAGGGACAGGAAGTTTGTTTGCATCCACCAAGTCTTGAATGACATTCTTCAAATTCCAACATTGCTCTGTAGTGTGGCCCCTTCCTTGATGGTACTTGCAATGGGCATTGGGATTCCATTTGGCGCTCCTTTCTTCAGGTTTTGGCTATGGAAATGGCCCAATAGGTGTGATCAAGCCTTGACTGTAAATGCGATCAAAGGCCGCAACATAAGTCATTCCTAAAGGAGTGTAAGTTCTTTTCTTCTTGGGCAATGGAGTATCAAGAGCTAACACTTCATTGAGATCAACTTGGCTTATATTGTTGGTAGTATTTTTGTGCTTAGAAGACGAAGAATAAGGATGGTCGTTCTTCTTGTTTTTCCAAGTGTTATTATTGTTACTACCAGCAGTCTTTATTAGCTCATCCTCGATATTGATGCCAAACAGCTTCGAACGTGTTCAGTGGAAGAAATTTGAGATGTTCCCTATATTTATGAGTCAGATTTTGAATAAAGAGGCGAACCATCTCTCTTTCTTTGGGAGGATTTACCAAGAGTGAAACTGTTTCCCTCCACCTGTTCAGGTAAGCGGTGAAGCCTTCATTCTCTTTCTGTTTGAGAATGGAGAGTTCACGCTCAGAAGTTTTAGTTTGAATGTTACACTTGTAACGATTCGTGAAACTGTCGGTGACATCTTGCCAAGTCGCAGTATGCTTGCCATCTAAGGAATAAAACCATTGTTGGCAAGCATGTTCTAAGGAGAGAGGGAACACCGTAGGGAAGAGTGTTACGTCTAATCCCTTAAGAGTCATGGTTGCAGAGAACGCCTTCAAATGGAATATTGGATTGTCAGTAGGCTTGAACTTTGGAATATCAGCAGTGGAGAACTTTTCAGGGAGTCTGTCATTCACATCCAAAGGAGTAGGAGGTCGTTCCACATAAGTGAAATCCTCATAAATCTTACTCATTTGTTCCTTCAGTTTGTCAAGGGTGGAAACAATGACCTTGTTTTGTTCCATGGTAGTGACCCTAGTGGTAAGGGTTTGCATCATGACAGACAGTGCCTCGATGGATCTGTTGATGTTCTCAATATCTTCTTTAGTGCCATTGAAAGGGAATGAGCAATGGAGATGGCAAAGTTCTCTTTGAACGCCTATTAGATCTAAGAGATTGTTGCGGTAATGACTCGAACCGTATTAATCTATCCCTGTTCCTTGACCAAGTACTGTGAAATAAAATAATTCACTTAATTATTTGACTCATTGCTCAAGATAGGAAAGGAAGGAAAAAATAGACATTTGAAAACAGGTGAGAAAACTCCACTCATTTTTTTATTATGACGAAAAAAGGGTGCATGAACCTAGTATACGATCATAAATGACCTGGTGCATGACTCGAGGACAAAGTGTGTGCAATGACTCAACATATGAGATTAGGTGAGTTTATTAAGACTCGTGGTATGATTGCATGGCTAGACATGAGGACGTTGTGAAAAACAAAAGACCTAATGACTAAATAGCACAGAAGACTAAAAGACAAACTAACTTGATTAATTTTGTCCAATTTTAATGTTTATGCTATTTACTAGGTGAAAACGGTCCATTGGCAATCATTAGTCATAAATAAGATCAACTACAATCAAAGACAAAGAACACAAGTTAAGGTTAGCACAAAAAAACACAAGAAACTAATAGGAAGAGGACTAGAATTCTAGAAGAATTAGGACTCATGGATATAAAAAATAAATAAAAAAATAAAAAAATCTATAATCCTATGTTATACGAGTTTACACGGATTAAAGGACTTGACTAAGACTAGCTTGACAAGAAAAGATATAATTTATTTTTTTTAAAAAAAAAAAAAAAAAGAAAGTCGAAGCTAAAAAGACACCTAAACTGGACAGGCTGTAGTATATCAGTTATAACTTTTGATTTGTGACTCTGATTGGGACGAAACCAACTCCAAATGAGAGATAAAACTCAGGGCTACAGATCCATAGGTGGCACGTAGGGATGGCAACGGGTCGGATCTGGACCGGGTCCGGATGGACCCGGATCTAGATCCATTTTTGTATATAGGATCCAGATCCGACCCGAATCCGTCGGGTCTAGAAAATGAAGACCCAGATCCGGATTCGTCGGGTCCAATGGATCCGGGTCCGGATACGGATTCGGGTCCAAAACGGGTCCAATATATTTTGCCTAATTTTTTGCTATAAATGTAATGTTCGGGTTAAAAAATTTATTTCAAACTTACGTTGTTGGTTATTAAGTTCAACCCCAAATTAACCAACTTATACACTCATATTTTGAATTAAAATTATAAAAAAAAAAATACGATGTTACATATGAGTTAGTGAAAAAACAACGATGATGTATATAATATGAGCATCCAAAATTCATCTGTTGAAAGGGTTAATCTTTATCATTACTAACATTATCCCTAATGGCACGACACGTAACTCTTTATATAACTCCGGCTATGACCAAAATAAGTTGACTCTTGTGCAGTATACGGGAATAAAAATCCGGATGACTCAAATTTTTTTTTTAAAAAAAATCTATGGCTCGACTCTAATAATAAAAAAAGGGTTTGATAAAAAATAAAAATTCAAAAAAAGCACATATAATTACATTGTCACGAATGATGCAATGAAGTTCGCAACCTAAAGTCAAGATCTATGTTCCACTATGGTCAAGCTTTTGGGTGTCAAAGGGTACCATGGTTAAGAGTTTGGACGCGTTAGCAAGGCAGCCTCCCTTGAGGGTGTATGCCAACGGGCGGCTCCGCGAGTTCGTGATGAAATCGAACTCGACTCCATGGTTTGGGTGGATTTAAAAACTCGGATGAACCCTTATTGCCATGAGCATTTTCGAGTTGAGAGAGCTTAAATCCCCCGGGCTAGCCACATACGTAGAACACGTACTATTGTGGAAAAATAGGTGACCTAAAATGCATATGCATATGTGACAATGCCAATTAAATCACAGGAATATTTTTCAAGAATCTTTCAAGTCTCATCCACTCATCTCAATTAAACACCGATCACTCAAATCGATAAATAACCAAGAATCCTCCCAAGTGGAGTCGTCAAATTGTAGGCGCCGCTCGAAGTGCGCCTACGTTAAAAGCATGTGTGAATATGCTTGGCACTCATAGGAAGTGGAAATTGACATTACGATTAGGGACAACGATTAGGGACAAATAAAGTAGGGAGCCGCCAACAAGTTTTTAAGGAACTTGTAAACCGTTCACGGATCATAAAAGGCAACCACGATAAAGGGACAACGATAGGCAACAACGATTGACCCGTGAAGGTTACACCCCATTCATAATCCATGAGATTACTAACTCCATATGGTTCGGAACCACGAAAGGAGGATCGGGGATGATGGTACGAAGTGAGTCACGGAGTCACATTCGCCCGTATTGGCCTCTACTCGATTCTTATAGTGAAAAATGATTCCTGCGATCTCAAAGGCATAGAAACAAAATTAAATTTGCTCCAAACTATTATTATGCTAAATTGATTAAATATTAATGCAACACATAATTCTAAAATATTAGTGATCACTTGAATTAACAACAAGATTAAAATGGAACCTAAACCGGTTGTCCAAATTATCTTATTAGGCGTGATTTCCAATTACATATTCCCTTTAAACATGCAATATAGTGATCAATAAATAATAATAGAATACACATTAATATTGGAAGCAATTTAACAATAATTCTAACAATATGAAATCGTTAGAAAAATAAAAGAAATAAAAGGAACATAATTCTTACTTTGATTCTGTTTGTTTGCAACTACAAAATAATAAACGAGTTAGTAACTTTCACGCCTTGGCTTAATGACAGAATCACGAGTAAAGTACGGACTCCTGGGAGTGCTTGAAGAAGGAATTTTGAAAGAAGAAGGGTAGGCTAGTGTTTAGGCTAGAGCATAGAAGAGAGAAAAATAGAGAATTAATTGATGCCCTGTACACAAGAAATGAGGGGGTATTTATAGAGAAAATGTGCTGAGGGAACACAAGGAACCCTAAAATGATAAAAACCCTAAAAAAGTATCCCGCGACACGGAAAACTGTACCGTGACACGGGAAATCCCACCGTCAGACGGGAAACATTCCCGTGACACGGCACAAATTTTGTGTAACGCGGTAAATATTTAGTAAACGGGGAAGAAAACACGTAAAGGGTTTACGCGGAAAGGACACGGAAATCCCCGTGTCACGGGAAATCCCACCATCTGACGGTGGGATTTCCCGTGACACGGTGGAAAGCTGCCGTGGCGCGAGAATTTTCAGTCCGCTTTTCCGTCTAAATTCATTTATAACCCTAATTTCGTTCAACTTTTTAAGTGCTGATTGATAATTTCGGGCCTTTTTCTGATTTATTGTTATTTGGGCTAAAATAAGAAAATAAGTAAATAAAGTAAATAAAAGGTTTGGGCCAAAAATAAATAATAAAACAATAAAATAAAAAAGGTTTGGGCTGAAATTAAAAAATCTATGCTTTGACCAAACATCAAGACTGACCCATGGACTATTCAAAAATTGAATTTAATTAAATACGATTTTTTAAGCACTCTCGGGATTAAATACTGAACCCGACCAATAGTGACGGTGAAAGGTTGTTCATCATCGGGTTTGGTTTTGGGGAGACATTTTTAGGTGTCTACAATAGGGCAGGTTTCACTGATCTTTTGCCTATCAGACATATAAGTCACAGACTCTTCTCCTTGCCTCACCCATGTCAAATCCTGAGCCACACTCCCCAAGTCCATTACAAGCAGCTCTAGAAACCACTCCCAGGTCTCTCTGTTTTCAGTCTCAACAATGGCCCAGGCAACAAGAAACAAATTGTTGTTTCCATCCTTTCCCACTGCTGTCAAACAAATCCCAGGAAATGCACCCCTTAAATGGCATCAATCCACCCCCAAAATTGGTCTACAGCCAGCCATAAAACCTTCTTTGCATGGCTGTAAACATATGTACATTCTCTGAAATAGGGGGGTGGATTTTCTATTCCAATGCACTTCACCACAGCTGTACTACCAGGATTATATTGTCTAATGGCTTCAGCATAGTCCCAAACCCTCCTATACTGATCTGCAACATCTCCATGAATCATTCTCATTGCTATTTGCCTAGCATTATAACATTTGTAATACCCAAGACTAACTCCTGTCACTCTCCTAGCTCTAAGCATAAAGTCCTTAAGCTTCCAAGTAGGTGAGTCCCTCCATTCATCTAAAAATTTCTCAGTAAATACAGAGCAGTAACCTTGTTGTTTTCATGTTGTCTTCCACACACATGACTCAAGTTTATAGTTCTGATCTGAATTGTAGCCTCACCTTTGACTTTCTTGCAATGTAATTTAAACTTGCATTTTCTCTTGCTATCACAACTGCACTTTACAATCCTAGAATGCTTCCAGTTACAGTCACACTTATTGACACAGAACACAGTCACTTTCTTGTTGTCATTATGTAGAAAATAGTAATTGTATCCATTTTCAATTGCATGATACCTCAAAGCCTTCCTAAGTATGGATATAGATGGGAATTTCAACCCCTTACTCAGCTTTATCTTGTCCTTGAAGTCCACTTGTGGGTTGAAAACTGGATAATGTATCCCTCTCTCATCATCTGAGTCTGGCAAGCTCTCAACATCATCATCAGATTCACATAAATCAACATCATCACCTAAGCCCAAGTCCACCAAACCAGCTCTTCTGTAACAGGGACCTGCTCTGTTTGTGGCTGGTATACTTGCACTGCCTGACTACCACCTATACTTCTAGTCACTCTCTCACTGATTGTTTCATCAACATTTGCTGTAAACAAATCATCATCTTCTTGATCCTCCCAATCATCATCACTTAATTCCACATCACTGTCATCATTTGAACCACTAAAGTCCTCCCCCTCCTTCCCTAAAGGCCCCTCAACTACAGTCTCTTCATTCCCAAGATCCTCACAAGTTTGCCATTTTCTAGATCTAGCAGTAGCTTTCCCTTTAATGCGTGAAGAAGGATGTTTTTGTGGCTGTTTTTGGCTAAAGGAAGGGTTACAAGGTTGGTTAGTAGTTGAAGAAATAAGTGAGAGTGTATTTTCAGATCTAGGGTTAGGTTGTGCAACATGTGGGGTCCTCTGACTTGTTGACTCACCAGCTTTTCCCTTTCCTTTATTGCTCACACCAAACAGCTAGTGCATGTTAAACCACTCTTCAACATTATCAAGATTCTCATATTCCTCATACTCATTATAATACTCACCTTCACCATACTCATCACAGTCAGCAGGCCCCTCCTCTTGGCTTTTCCCTCCCCCAACATTATCCACTCTCTCATGATGTACAACATACAAGTTGTACCAACCATCACTTTTAGGGGATTCCAACAGCTCATGAATCTCTTTGTCACTCTCTAATTGCTTCCTCCCAGTGAATAAAGTACAATTCTTTTTCCTAAACCAAATCTCACCAACATCCTCATACTTCAACTCCTGCCTAATCTAGTAGGCAAACTCAAAGTAACAACATTCCTCTACATTTGGGTGTAAACTAAGTCCATGATAACCAGTAGGCCCTAGTTCATAAGTGGTTTGTCTACTCTTCTTATTAGTGACAAAAACCCCACCATAATACAGTCTAAAGTTCATTTCCCCAATTTTTAATCTATACCTAGGCACACCTATAAACTTTTGCCCATTAAACCTGATACACAACAACTAACAAAAACCAACAGAGAGTACTTAAATTATCACACTAACTACAATTAACTAGTACCATATAAAGGATAACTAGATTATCACACTAACTACAATTTACAAGTACTATATAAAGGATAACTAGATTACTAATTAAATAATCAACATGCAAAAATTAACAATATCAAATTATAGCTTCATATACCAATAAAGGAACACAATTCACAATATTTAATTGCTTCAAACTAATGAAACCAATTCAAACAGTTCACTTTGCCCAAGTTTCAAATTAATCAAATAATTAGTGGTAAACACACGTAATTAGTGGTACAAGGACATAATTCAGTTTTAAAATCACCCATAAAATACACCATTAACCCATACTAATACTCAGAAAATTGTACCTTGCTTTATGAACTATCTCCCATTTGGTCCCCCCATCTGATTGTGTCTTGCGTTTGCCATTTGTACCTTTACCCATTGATTATGACTCAACTTGATCATAAATTTACCTAGAGAACAAAAATAGCAAAAAGAAGGAAAAAAGCTCCGTACAAATTAGGACAAAAGTAGAAAAAAATTTACCTTTTAAACCACGAAATCACTGTTCCAATAACTTGTAATTACTTGATTTTACCTTCGCAATTAAGGATGATGTCCAATCGGTTCTGCAATTTTGAGAGGTATTAACGGCTGACAGAGGAAGAAAGAACAGAGAGGGGAGAGAGAAGGAAGAGGAGAGAGATTATAGAGGGAAGTCTGAAATTTTCGAAAAGAAAAAAAAAGGGAAGGGGGGGTTCATTAAAAGTCACGTGCAAGGCACGTGACTTAGGTCAATGCCGGAGTTGGCCAGTCAATGTCGGAATTCAGCCCATAGTGGTGTTTGACAACTATTTTTTTTATAATAGGTGGTCCTTGGCAACAAAAAAATTTTCGGGTAGTTTTTAACGGGTGGTTTCTGAATAAATTTTCATTTATAAAATATTTAAAAATACCGGGGATTACATAATTAGATTTCATTTAAAATTCATTTTAACATGAATTTAATCTTCCCTTTATAGTAAGCGGTTCGTAAACAATTCGATTTGTAAGCGATTTGGTTCATAAATGGTTCAGTTTGTAAGTGGTTCGGTTTAAAACGGTTCGGTGCATATAGGTTGCGGTTTGTTAATGATTAGGTGTAACGATTTTAAACCCAGTTTAAATGGCTTCAGGTAATTAACAGTTATATTTTGGTTCGGTTTTATATCAATTCAGTTCAGTAATGTGTTAGATTATTTTACAGTTTAACATTATTCGGATCGATTCGTTTCCGTGTTTGCTGAAATACAATGCAAGTTGGTTTTCGGTTTCAAAAAAGCAGATTTCTAATCGATGCGATTCTCATTTGGATCGGTTGATTTCGAGTAGCTAAATGGTTTTGGTTTAAAAATTGACATGCTAGCCATATGACCTAAAATACCTCTTCCACCAACAAATTTAAAAGCCAAGTGGTAGAATCTAACTCAGGGCCTGTTCACATTTAATGAACTGAGCTGAACGGAACGGAATTGGACTGAACTAATTGGAGCTGAATTGAACTGAGATGAAATCGATATTTTATGAGAGGGGGAAATTAGGGGCTGAACTGAACTGATTAAACCTGAAATGAACTGAAATAAACTAAATTGAAATTAAATAAATATGAACAAACCCTCAAAAGTCTTAAAAGTCTACTGGTAAACCTCAAGCAAATAATTTTATTTTAAGAGAAAATAAAGCTTAGACACTTTCCGCAAATTCTAATTTAATTCTTTATCCCCTTTCTCGTCTAAAATAATTGTCACTTTTGTCACCCTTTTTAAATTTTTGTCACCTTTTTAATTTTTTGGTTTAATTTTTTTATCACCTATTTAAAAAAAGTATATACTCTTTATTTCTTTTGTCTTCGACCTTTACTCCTTTTGTAAAGTCAGACATAGGCTTCTCTTTCTCCGTCTCCTCCACCTCAACCGCCACCATAGAGGTTCAATTTGACAAGGTTCGTCTTCTTCCCTTTACTTACAATTATATTCATATTTTCAGTCAATTTTTATATTTTTTTTTGAAACCGTCAATTTCAGCCAAATTTACGCTGATGAAATTTCCCAGATTTTTTTTGTTGTAGAAATTTCCCAGATCTTTAAAATGTCGCAATTTATATTTTTCACAATCTATTTCCGTTTTTCTTGACCCATCTTTTTCTTGAATTCAAATTTTTTTTTTTGTTTTTTTTTTTCAAAGTTTAAATTTTTTTGACTTTTTTTTTTCCTTAAAAAAAAGGTAAGATTCTGAAACGTAAATGAGAAGACTTCAATTGCTTGTAGAAGTTTTGTTTTTTTAGCCGCCTTTTAATTTACTTTTTTGGTCATTCTTTTGGGTATTTTTTAGAATTTGCATCCTTATCTAATTCTGGTATGTGTAAAATTTTCTTGTTTAGTAAGATATGTATCAAAATATCTTGGTTGTTAAGTAATTTTAGATATTAATATAGAAAGATAAGATATTACTCCGTATATTTCAAGATTTATGTGAAAACAATATAATTCAAAATAACCCATCTTTTATAAATTGTTGCTAATCAATTTTTTTGACATTATCAGTGGTAATTTTGAGTGAAAAAAAAAATGGGTGGAAGTAGTTCAAAGTCTGAATATAGGAGGTCAACATCTTCATCAACCCAATGGAATCAGTATGAGAATCAACCAGCAGGATATTCAGCACCATATTATGCACCTCCTGAGTGTCAATTTCAACATTATAATACCCAACAGCCTTACCCACCAGCGGCTGCACCTCCTTTGACTTCGTCGTCGAGCTATGGTAGTGCTGGTCCGATCCATGAACATAAGAAGAGGTTTGAGAGGATGTACTCTAGGATTGCTGATGAGTACAAATCATTAGATGAGGTATTGCAGTAACTCCCTTTTCCCAATGGTTCATTGCTTTTGTAAATTAATATTGTATAAAGTATGTATTGTATTACTATTAGTGTATGTTTTTAAGGCTATTGGTGTACTTTATATTGATTTTTATTGAAGTTGTATTAGGCCTGTTCTCTTCGCAATAAGTGTTAGTCCGTAAAAACTAGTAACAATAAGTTTTAGTTGGTAAAAATAATTTATATTCATGGGAGTTATTAATAGTGTTAACAGGTCCTTAGTCTGTTTGATTGTTAGAGGTCCAATTGCTTAGTCATGGGAGTTATAAATTGTTTGTTTCCAAAATAAGAGTTTTAAAATAGGACTTAGTCAATAGGGTGCAAGGAAAGGTAAGAGCAATTAACTAGGGTTTATGTTTATTGTTTAGGGTAGGTTATTGCTTCTCTAATGAACTTTGGCAAGTGTAATCAGGCAGTACTTGGAATATTGACTTCTTGATTGGTGGCATCGTTGCCTCATGTCCTCCCTCTGTGGCTTGGTTACATGGGCAGAATGGAACCACTGTTGTCCCTGCAATAGGCTAAAGCAAGTTTTGTAGTGCCATAAAACGTCAGCGATGTAGGTTTTGATTTTAGAACTTGTGTTGTG
The DNA here is from genome assembly GCF_001683475.1 of Chenopodium quinoa. NCBI lineage: Eukaryota > Viridiplantae > Streptophyta > Magnoliopsida > Caryophyllales > Amaranthaceae > Chenopodium > Chenopodium quinoa. The sequence goes on along the minus strand of NW_018743262.1, from coordinate 2,829,836 downwards.
CTATATCGATCACCCATTTTTTGGCTGTTGTGGTGTGTATAATAGAATAGTGCAACATTATAGCTTTTTGGAGATAATGGTTTAGACATGGTGGTATAGGAATGGCAATATCTCAGGGTTAGGTTAGACTTTACACAATCCGAATCTGATCAATTGATAAATGCACATTGAGACCACCTCTGAATCCAAAAACCCATTCTTGCATCTGATCCTTTCATAACTTTGAATTTAAGACTCTAGATGTGTTAAATTAGATTTTTGTAAAAAAAGGTGTTTCTTTTGGTATCTTTTATTAGGAATTTAGGTTACTTTTTTCTCAAACACTAACCATGATCCTTAACATCCTCTTTTTTCTCATTACCATTGTTGTAAGTGTAACTGCCTAAATGAGGAAAAACTTAATTAGCAGCCAGTAATTGAAAAACCACTCCATTACTACTATTTATCTCTTTATTCCCTCCACATTTCAGCTAAGCAACCACTATAGTTGCTCTATTTTTTCCATAGAGGTGAGAGAGAAAGAGGGGATTAATAGTAGCTAGGTCATGTTTCTACAATTAAATTATGATCAATATTATCTCTTTTATTAGTTGGCAATAGCCGAATGGTGCCTTTGAATGTAGGGAATAGTATGTAGTTTTTATTTTAATTATCTTTTATTTTTTTAATCTATCAAATCACTTATAAAGGAGGAAAAAATACTAGAGGAAATTATTGGATTAGCCTAGGGATTTAACAAGTGAAGCCGAGACCGAGCGAGGCTTATTACTCGGCTTGAGCTTGAAACTGAGCTCAATTCGATTCAAGGCTCGATCATCAAATGTTGTATCTAGTTCCTGGTCTTTCATAGTTTATATTAGCATTGATTTACAATTTAAATTTGCTGAAAATTTAAGTAACAAAAATAAATACTTGCTGTGTCCACAAACCTGGAACTAGGGCGATTATAATCATAAAATCAGTTGTACCTTAGTTGTCATATTTGCTTTAATCGAGCATCAAATCATTTGCTCATTTGCATAAAGTTGCTGAAAACGAGCAAATTCACTCTCTTTACCTTTTACTCGTATCGTTATAACTTAATAAGACCCAATTGGCTTGAAGTGGTGGTTGGTTTTGGAGTTAGAGAGCTGTAGGTTCCTCCCTGGATATCTGGTCGCTGTAAGGGCTTTTGTCTTAATGTTGGCAGCTTGATCTTAAATCTTTGTAAAAATCGTCAATTAGAGGAAGTGTGAAGTAAAGAATTTTTTGTTAGTGGAAATGAGTAAAGGAATTTTACCATTACAAACGATAAGGGCGAGACTTAACAATATGAATTGTTTTTAAATTTGCCGGCTATTTTAGTCCCCAAGGCCCAAATGTGAGTAGAATATCTTATGTTATAAACTTATTAAAAATCGAGCCTATATACGAGTTTTTGAGCAAAACCAAAGATAAATCTTATCTTGTGAAAATATCGAACCACACCCGAACTCGAGTTGAACCCTAGTGCCAAGCACTAACCGAGAATTAAGTAGTTCACCAGGCCAGTAGTTTTTGATCTGTTAGCATCCCTACTTATTAACTTATATCACCTAGCCCACGTCCATTTCAACGTAAGAACAAAAGTAGTTGAATCAAACTGAGCCTTATGTAGGGTTACTTAATATATGGTTAACATGAGCAATGGTTATTCGACACATTGCCCTTGTTTGAATTAGTAAGGTTAAGGGGTGAAAGTTCTAAGGAAAAACATCTTGTACTTTTAATAATTGCAATATTTGGCAGTCAACATAGAGTGGGATATAAAATGAGGAATGGGGAGTGAAGAGAGCAAGAGAAGAGGCCTTATGCCTTTTTCTTAAGGACGAACCTACTAAAGGTTATTTTTCTTAGTTTGTAAACATTTTTTATATTATTATGGTTGTTTGTTCTCTATCCCTCTCTCGACCCGTAGAAAATTCAATAGATACCATTACTAAAAATTTGAATAAGAAGTTGCTTGTTATATTTGAAGTATATCGCATTATCTGTTATAGCAGAAGACCAGTATGTGAGTGTAATGCTGTATTGCCATTAAAATGGATGATTTTCTCATGTAGTTAAGATGTTTTATTGATCCTTTTTTTTTCCTATCTTTGTAAATCTATTTGATGTTTATTTTGGTCTTCCAAGAATATCAACTGAAGCTTGTTTCATAGGTTCTTCCTTTAAATACTGTGCTAGTGTGATGTTTAATTGATGATTCTGTTGAAACCAAAAGTCAAAATTCATCTCCTACTTCAATTAACTTGTATATCTCTCAAAAAAACAAGTATACATTATTTTTCACAAGGTTTTTTTTTTTTTCCTCACTTTCTCTCCTCCGCCCCATACTCACCTACCAAGTTTTTGAAAGGAAGGTAGAGAGCAGATATCCAAGTGAGTTGTGTTTTTGTTTTAATGTAAACAATTGCAGTCCTTTTGGGACTAAGGCTGTGTTGTTGTAATCAATTGCAGGTGACTCAAGCACTGGCTCGTGCTGGCCTTGAGTCCTCTAATCTCATTGTGGGTATTGATTTTACAAAAAGCAATGAGTGGACTGGTATTTTTTTGATTCAACAGTGCTGCTTGCTTCCTGAGAAATCGTCATAGGTTTCTTTCTCTTTTTCTTACATTTTTAACTTTGACTCACTGTCAGGTAAAAGATCTTTCAACAACCAAAGTTTGCATCATACTGGGAGTAGACTAAACCCTTATGAACAAGCAATATCTATAATTGGAAAGACACTGGCTGCTTTCGATGATGATAATTTAATTCCATGTTATGGTTTTGGAGATGGTATTTGCATTTCTTTAATTTTGTTGTTTTCTTTCTTGTGCCATCTTGAGTTATGGTCTTAAGTTCCTTGTTTTGTTAATCAACAAAGTGCATCATGTTTTGACAGCATCAACACACGATCAAGATGTCTTTAGTTTCTACTCAGATGAAAGAGTTTGTAATGGATTTGAGGAAGTCTTATCCCGGTACAGAGAAATTGTTCCCCATTTACGACTTGCAGGTTTATTATTTAATTTGATGTTGTTCCCGGTCTCACTCTCATTTGGCTCCTTTTCCTTTTATTGTTTGATTTTTCATGATAAATTTAATGGTTCCCTATGTCTTGATTTGGCAGGACCTACGTCGTTTGCTCCTTTAATTGAGATGGCCATGACAATTGTTGAGCAGAGTGGAGGACAATACCATGTTTTACTCATAATTGCAGATGGGCAGGTATTTGCTCCCTTTTTAATTTGAAGTGTGGGTTGATCAATTCTTTTGAGCTTCTGTTTTTTGCACTATAAGATCTGTAGTAGCTATTTGATTATTAATGGGCTAAAATGTTAAGTTGACAAATGAACCGCATTGCTCTTGGTGTATGGTACCCAATTCATCTCCCCTAGGGCCGTAATGCAATATGAGCTAACATGATCCAGATAGATTTGGAAGGTTTTACTCTCCGGTTTCCATTACTTACAACCACTTGACCTCACAAATTTCTTGATTTGGGTCAGATGTAGCATAGGTTTAGAAACTCTTATCTTTGAAGTTTGAAGAAGTTATTGACAAGGAGGAGCCATCTGTGTTAGGCTTTAGGTGCACTTGAGTATGGTAATGTCCCATGTTACTTGATAATTCTCATCATTTTCTTTAGATATTCATATTTTCAATTACCAAACTAAATTTAACAATCTGTTTTGAGTGTAATATGTTTTATATTTGTCCCAAAACCTGAAGGAACTTACTTATTGCAATGGGAGAACACAATACTTTTCTTAGCCTAGGGCTATTTATAAAGTTTCTCTAGAAAACTAAGTTGGTGAATCAGATATAGCTTAGACTTATGTCTAAAAAGTGAGATTAATTTGACTGGAGAGCAGTATATTTTTGTATAGTTTTATAGACCGACTCTGAAGCTGCCGTGACCTGTGGGGTTAAATATGTTGCTAATGAAATTTTTTACCATAAAATAGCTTACATATAAAACTAAGTGGGCACTGTCATCATAAAAAAGCGTATAATGTCATTATGTGTATCATCTCAATTTGTTAAGCATCCTGTAAAGTCCTCTTGAAACTTTGAAAGAGATGTGTTGATACATTAATGGCGTGGCTAATTTGACCAATAAGAAGAAACCTTTGATGCTCTTATTGCCTTTTGAAATAATATTGTTTTTTTGTGAATAAAATTATGGAATATTTAAATACAAACTGAAAGATCAGTTTGCTTTTTAATTTGAAGCTATAGGTAAGAGGTTTGTTTCTGTAGGTTACTAGGAGTATTGATACGGAGCATGGTAGACTAAGTCCGCAGGAGCAGAAGACAGTTGATGCGATTGTGAAAGCAAGGTTGAATTTTGAACTATCTCTCCATCTCTAGTTTCAATTTTCATCTCCTGTTTCTCTGTCAAATCTTTAAGTTATGTTTTTAATGATTGTTATGGTGATTATGACAGCAAGTATCCTCTTTCAATTGTTGTTGTTGGGGTGGGGGATGGACCGTGGGACATGATGAAAGAATTTGATGATAACATACCTGCAAGGGATTTCGATAACTTTCAGGTGATTGCCTTAGTATCCCAGTTGTCTTTCCTATTCATGAAAGATTTTGGAATTCTTGAGAACTTTTCAGTACCATGTTTTTAATATTTTTCTGTTATCTCTCAGTTTGTGAATTTCACTGAAATAATGGCAAAGAATACCCATCAAACTCGAAAGGAAACAGAATTTGCTCTATCAGCACTGATGGAGATTCCTTCTCAGTATAAAGCAACAATGGCGCTTAATCTATTGGGGTAACTACTCTCAATTTCTAATTATGGGCACTACTGACGGCCCTTTTTTTTTTTTTTTTTTTTTTTTTTTTTTTTTTTTTTTTTTGAGGAAACACTACTAAAAGTATGACACTGTGTGATTGATTGATATTTTTTAATATTAATGCAGTAGGCGTAGAGGAGCATCTCCAGAAAGAGTCCCTCTGCCTCCACCTTTGCAGAATGCACGATCATTTGGCAATGCATCATCTTTCAACTATCAAAAACCTTCTCCTTCAACAAGCTTTGAATCAAGTGCACCTGCCTATTATGACACCCCTAGACATGTTGGTACAGCTCCAACTGCGCCTACTTCTACCTACGATACAAGCCCACCTGCTGCGAGCTCTGCATATGACAATCTGGTATTTACTGTTTGAATATTGCCTGCTTATACTTATTCAGTACTTATTATTAGATATGCATGACCTTATCAGTATCTTTCTTTCCGTAATTCATGACAAATTTAACGTCAATCTTAATAATACTACTCCATTATCTACCTCTTTCCTTGGTGAAATTTTTGTCCTGTCTAAGCTGTATCAACTGTCTAGTATGATTTTTTAGCATCTCATCTCTATTGGTATATGTATGGTATTCTATTTTTATTTTTTTTGTTAAACTCATTTCCTTGCCTTTCTTTTCTATTGCACAACTATCATTATTGTTGACAAATCTTGCTTAGGTCGATAGCCTGCCTTTATTTTTGAATACTAACTAATCTGAGGTATCAGAATTGGGTGGCTATTTGATTACTTAATCAGTTCTGCTGTCTTAAGAATTACTTTCGTGTTTGATTAATCAATGGGCTAACCATTGTTTTCTGATGCTCTTGAACAGTTGTGCCCTATTTGCTTTACTAATAACAAGGACATGGCTTTTGGCTGTGGACACCAGGTAGATTTTAAACATGAACTTTTATACTTCGTTAATGATTTCCCTTCCCAGGTGTGATTGTGATTGTGAATGTGAATGTGAATGTGATTGATTTTATACATGTTATTGGCAGACATGCGCTGAATGTGGGCAAGATCTTTTGAATTGTCCGATCTGTCGCAGCTCAATACAAACGAGGATCAAGCTTTACTGATGTCTTCATTGTGTGAATATTGTGGTCAATTGTTCATTATTGGTTAAAATTCTTTCATTTCTTTGATTTACTTGATTCAAATTTATGATAATCTTGTATGGTTTCTGATTTGGGTGAATTCAGCTTGGGTGCTGTAAATTCCTTGTCACTGTAAATAAAGTCCTAGTGAATAAGTATCATGATCTTTAAAGTTTTTCTTTAAAACTGGTCATTGACGGTTTAATCTCCTTAGTCCTATACATTGTAATGTGAGCTTAGAACTGTTAGAAGGAATGGTTTTTTGTTTTATTAATCTACTTGAATACATTTTTTTTTTGTTTTTTAATCAGAAAGATGCATGGGCGTAAAGGTCTCCTATTTCAAAGAGGTTGTTATATATACTCGGGTAGGGCTACACACGGTTTGGTTTGGTGCGGTTTGAGGGTGAAACCGCAGCAAACCGCATTCGTAACCAAACCGCACCAAACTGCAATTGTGCGGTTTGTGTTTTAACTGCAATTTTGAAAGAAAAAAAAACACCCCCTCAAATTTATTAAACTGAACAGCAACATACAGCAATCAACAATATGTCTTTCATCTAACATATAATTAAGCATTCATATAACAAATTAGTTGAGAATCTAACATATAATTGAAAATTTGTACAGCAATTAAACTACAAACCATCAAACATGCAATTAAGCATACCCACTAAATTATTCCGTTAAAACCCCCAAATCCTATACTTCTTCGTAAAATTTTACTTTTTCCCAAAATAAAACAAGAAAAATTAAGCAGTAAGCTAAGCATACGACATTCCCTAAAAAAAATAGCAAAAAAAAAAAAAAAAAAAAAAATACCAATTAGAAATAGGAGAAAGTGGATCATGCTATGTTTTCTTATTTTGTAACTTCAAACCTTCAGTAGTAGTCTAGTAGTGCCACGTGGAATAGAGTTATATCATATCATATCATATAACTAATATATAAAGCTAAACTTTTAGCCAGGTCACGAGACAACGACACTTGACATTCTAATTTTTCGCCAATTGTCGCGCCACGTTGGATAGATTTAAATACACTTCATAAGATAAAAAAGTTAGTTTAAAATTCTATTTTGAATCAAATTTGGATAGAATTTTAGGATAAAATTGTTAATTTAAAGTTTTATTTTCAATAAAATAAAATTTGAGTGTCGCGCCACGTTGGATAGATTTAAATCGACTTCATAAACAACTCGGGCATCGCACGGGGCACAAAACTAGAAACTAATATATAAAGCTAAACTTTTAGCCAGGCGACGAGGCAGCGACACTTGGCGTTCTAACTTTTCGCCAAGTGTTGTGCCACGTGGAATAGAGTTATATAGAATTCAATTTGTAGGATTAAAAAAGTTAGTCTATAATTTTATTTTCAATCAAACTTGGATAGAATTAGAATAAGGGTTCGTTTGACATTGATGTGGTTTTCTGTTTTTTGGTTTTTTGTTTTCTAAAAGTATATGATATGTGTCCCATAATGAATCAAAAATTATATAAACTTATTAAAATTATTGTAATTTTGAAAACTGACAACAGAAAAGTAGAAACACCTTTTTCTTGTTTCCTGTTTTTGGTTTTTGGTTTTAAAAAAAACAGAAAACTGAAAACCAAAATCGATGCCAAACTAGCCCTAAAATTGTTAATTTAGAGTTTTATTTTTGACAAAGTACCTATATTTCATATGTGCAAATTGAATTATAATTTATTCAAAAAATAATTAGATTATAACTCTCATAAATTATCATACTTCGTATAAATTTAATTTTTGTATCATAATATTTTTCTGGAGTGAAGGAATTAGTTCAAAATGTACTACATCCATTGTTTATAATATATTCTAATCAAGTAAAATAATATACTTCACAATATATCTTATAAAATTCAAAATAAACAAATCGGGCATCGCATGGGCACAAAACTAGTAAACTAATAAACCTAGTTTATTATTTTAACTTTTATTAAAGTAAAAAGATTTTTATTTTTATAAATTACGTCAACTATATAATTCGTATATTATTGTATTTTATATAAATGTGGTTTGCAGTTTAAACCATAAACCGTGTAATTGCGGTTTGCGGTTTGGTTTGGTTTTGTATTTTTGAAAAACCCAAACCAAACTGCAATAATACGGTTTGGCAAAATAAAAAACCAAACCGCAAATTTCAAACTGCAAACCAGATCAAACCGCAAAAATGCGGTTTGGTTTGCGGTTTGGTCTGGTTTAAACCGCACTCTATACAACCCTATACTCGGGTATATCGTACATTCATTAGTATTTGTTTTCATTATGATGATAATTTTTCATTTTATCATCAAATGAAGAGCAAAAACTAACCTTAGGTTAGTTGGAAGTACGGTACCCCTGGGTGTATATAACAAATTCTCCATTTTTTTAATAGCAAAAATATTTCATTAATTAAAAGTCATATGATATCTACAATAGAGATTTGACATTAACAAATACATAATATATTGAATCAAATAAAAATTTCCTTCAACCAACGATTGTCGTATAGATCTTGCATTGTGGAACATCTCCTGCTTATATCGCTGGAATACACAACTTTGTTGGAGAGACAATCTAACGATCCTTTGTAGTCGTGAGAATGTTTTTCTTATGATTCATCTGTATGCATTCGAAAACTTGATAACTTTTTTACCAACGAATTAATTTTGCGACAATCCATTATATCTAATATCATGGATTCAAAACTAAGAATTTTTTCTCTTGCCTTTCAAAGAAGGTCGAAAAACCCTTGTCTTCTTATCTTTCGAAGGAAATCGGGATCCCTTTCTTTTGAGGGAGAAAAGTTCCTTCCAAAAGAAGGAAGCATTAAAAAAACTTTAAAGAAACAAGGATTAGGGCTTTCCACCGGTTAAAACCAATGGAAGCCTCTTCAAAATTCAATAATGGAGGCTAGGGTTTTGGAGAGAGGAAGGAGGAGTATGATAGAGGAAATTAACAAATTCTACCTATTTCAGGGATAAAACACTTTAAAAAATATAAGGGTTCTCATTTCTCAAGGAAAGATAAAGAAAATTATAGAAATTAAACATTGCCTTTTGGTTTTTTAGTTGATACTTTTTATCACTTGTCAACGCAGAATTTAACGATTAATAAATCTAATTATCAGTATTACCAACTTATAAAAAACGGATATTAATGAAATTTACATTAAGGCAATTCAAACAAGATATCACAAGACTATGTTTTGTCATAGCTTTTAAAGAATAATTTGTGACTAGTGCAAAACCAAAAGCGTGTCAGCTAAAAAAATGGCTAAAGTAAAAAATAAATATAATAAAATTTATAATATAATTAAACCTTATAGGGACTATATTATATGTGCCACTCTTGTACTCTTGTGTCATGATAATGGTATCACGAGCGTTTACTATCCGCTCTCACGAGCGTTTTTCTATGAGGTACTAGCTGGTATCCTACCTTGTGTACATAGTTTGAAGTATTTTTCTTTCCTTTCTTTGATTGTTGGTTGTCCTTATCTTGTTTTGTGTCTTTTGGGGTTTCTTTGCTTGGGGTTGTAAGTTTAGAACTTTAGAGTGATTATGGATCCTATGGGTCTTCAAGCTGTGTTAATTGGTTTTCATCTAGATGATGATGGGGTTGGAGAGGAGTTATCTGGTATTTTGAACTTTATGATGCAATTTGGGGAACCCGACGATCTTTTGCAAATGTGTGTTAATATGAAAGAAGAGGGTAACCTTTTGTTTAAGAAAAATCTGTATGATGAAGCCTTGTCTATGTATGATAAAGCTACGAAACTCTTGTGTTTTGCTTTAATTGAAAATGAAGAGCAGAATTCTAGATTCTTTGATCTTGCCATTAGTCTCAACCTCAATCTTGCTCTGTGTGCTTTCAAGCTTAATTTATTTGCTCAAGGAAGGGAGTTATGCTCAATTGTGTTGAATTTTTATCCTGCAAATGTGAAAGCTTTATATAGAAGAGCATTGTGATCAAAGGGCATGAATAATCTAGAGGAGGCAAAGAAAGATCTAACTCATGCTGCCGAATATGAGCCTCAAAATGTTGATTTGTGCGTGAATTGAACTCTATAGCCAAAGCGATAGACTTGCAACCAAAAGGGAAGAATAACTCTAGACTACCACAAATCCTAGAGGATAGGAAAGGAAAACGGGTAAAGTCTTCCGTGGAGTTGGTTTCTTCGTCTAATCATGGCTCGGTAGCTGAAGATTTCAACGCTCCAATAGGTCTTGAAGCTGTTCTACCTTCCCCCATGAAGTTTAATTAAAGGGTTTTCCAAGTCGAGAACATATCAAACATGGACAATGAAAGAGATCACTGCGACATTAGAAGTGGGTCTAAGAGTTGTATTTCGGAGGATATGGATATGACTTCCCATGTTCACGAGGAGGATGTGACAAGTGTCCGTTTTTGTAACAAGATTGGGGATCCCTCAAATGGATCCTTTGTGAATCATGCAAATGATTCTTTGAAGTACGACCTGAGTGCTGATCATGCGGAGCCCAAATATCGGTTTCAAAACCGACATAGGAGGCAGGGTTCCTTTTTATCGATCTCCAAAAAGGATTACAAAATGATGGCTCAAGGAAAACCTATCCATTACTATGATGTGAGGTCAGGCTCTTACCTGGTTGTGAAGGCAGTGAAACACCCAAAAGAGAAAACTACAAGCAAAATTAGTGTAAGCCTGAAAGAAAGCAGGAGAGATCAAGAAGAGGTGCATGATGGGGTGTGTTCGAAGAAGGAGGATTACTGTTCGGAGGTAGGTTCAACCGTAACCTCAGGAATTGATAGCTCGAGTGAAGAAGAAGGAACTTTCTCCTCAACAAAAGACGATTTTTCCACCAATCCTATCACCTCAGCCACCAGTAGACTCAGAGTTCCTTCCACAACCGAGATCAGTACAAGGAGAAAGAGCCTGAAAACAGGAAGAAGAAGCAATACAATTCACTAGAAGGATAAGAGAAGAAGCAAGACAAGCAGACCGATGACAGCTATTCATAGGGAGACTCCCAACCCCCGGGTTTCCCTTGCTAATTTTGCTTATGTCTGCAGGTCCCAAGTTGGTAAGAAGAGGAAGTTCGTTAACCACCCTATGTTTGACTCCCCAAGCCACCCAAGAAAGAAATCTGCGTCTTTTAGTAGTTATTATTGTAATTCTATGTCCACGACGTCGAGTCATTTGTGTCTAACTCTGTGTTTCAATGTTGTTAATCGTCTAGTATCGAGTCCACTCCCACAAACTGGAAGTACATACCAGATGTAGTGGGGGTGTAAGGGTCTTTTATTAATAAGACTTGTTTCCCAGCTGTCAAAAAAAAAATGATAATGGTATCACATGGATGATGAAATGACTCCACATATAAATATTTAGATCAAATTTTAACCTTTATATGAGAACTTTAACTTTTATTACCAATGTTCTATCAATTGGACAATTATACCACATCTGTTTACCATAAATAAGATTTTTTTTTTCAATTGTATATGTTTTTTTATTTATTATTCAATTTACATTCATCATTTATAATTTTTCATTATCTTGGATCTCAAAGGTTTTATGCAATTCTTTATATCTTAACTAGCTTGTGGCTCCGGCGATGCCTCGGGTTGCTAGTTTATACTTCTTTAATTTGACCATTATGTTTGACTGTTTGTATAGTTAGTGTGTGGTTCAGGCGTTGTTGTAATTTTTTTAACCTTATATGTATTTATTTGGGTTTTCCTAAGCTATACACCGGTGTGCCCATGCTTTTCTAAAATTACAAGATATACCCTCTAACTTAAGTTGTTTATTCAGCCGTACCCTTTAACGTTAATCCCATGTTAGTAATTGTATTAACGGTTCATTACTTCACTTTGGAGAGAAATTTCACTGAGTTAGAGTTATATAAGTAGGTTAACATTTAACATTTTTTTTTCCAAATTTTCTCATCTGCTTTTTCTTCTTTCTTCTAAAAACAACCATTGATATGTCAAGCTCTCGGGGTATTTCTTATTCTTTTTTCTCATCCGCTTCTTATTACTTCCTATTTATTTACAATTCTAACGTCGAGTTTACGTTAGAGGGTGCGGTTGATTAAACAACTTAAGTTGGAGGGCACAACTTGTAATTTTGAAAAGACATGGGCACACCTTAGAAACTCAACCACCTTGAGGGCATAGCTTAGAAAAACCCTATTTATTTTCTAATCTTGTGAAAAATAAATAAAAATATAACATCTAATTTAATTAATATATTAAAGGAATATATATAATGTTAATTATGAAAAATCTATACTAATCTATTAAAAGACGTTCCTAAAATTGTCTATATGCCACGTGGACCCCCTCATTTCGCCATGTCACTTACTCAACTCCTTATTATGCCATGTCACCCACTCAACACCTCAATATACCACGTCATCCACGCAACCAACTACACTCCATGTTGTCTCAATTATGTTATACTACATGTTGTCTCAATTGATGAGAAGGTTTGAACATTTCACCTCTTAGAAGAAAGATAATTGTTTAAACATCTAAACTAATTGTCAATTATGCTTCAACCTTACACATAAATAATGTTGTACTATAAAGTATTGTAGACACATACTACATACAAACTATTTTCCTTCATATCAACCAAACATGATTTTAGCATTTCATACGAATATTAACTTCCCATGAATTATAAATTCCCATGTGTTTCTATTTACCAAATGCAACCAAACGAGGCCTAAACACTTTGTATTAAGCATTAATTTTAGAGAAATTATTTAGTTTTATAGTTATTGTTGTTCACTTTTTTTTTTTTTTTGGTAAATAAAGAATTTTATTACCAAAAGGAACAAAGTTACAACTTACAAAGAGCTAAGCAGTAACTAGCCACCAAACACCATAAGACCCACAATAGGCCAAACACCACCAAACCAGTTCCAAATTCCCACCTAGCTACCTTCTAGGAAGGGTTCTAGGCTGAACAAGGGACAACTACTGGACTTAAGAAACTGACCACCTTCTAGGAAGGGTTTCAGAAGCCAAGACCAGACAAAGAACCTAGGAAAACCAAAACAGAAACTACAAGCTAATAAGCTAAGCAGACTTACAAATAAACAGCAAACAAACCCAATTACAACAAAAGAAGATGTCAGTCTGCAACAGAACATCTACAAGCAACTCTAAACATAATATCCCTAAAAACAACATCCACAAGCATACAGGGACCTGTAAACATAGTGTTATTCCTCTAAATCCAAATGGCATAAACTGTTTCAGCAAGAAACAACATATGCAGTTTGCCAGCAACTCTGAACTTCCTACAGAATTTGATGCTCCAGTTAACTTCCAGACAGAAAGACTAAGGGTTAATACTTTTTGCCACATCAGTCTCGAGTAGGAGCATTTAAAAAACAAATGCTGAATGTTTTCAGCTGCATTCACACACAAGACACAAGTGAAATCACACTGGACATTCCAAAGTCATCACCCTATCCTTAGTAACAAGCCTGTTATGGAAAGCAATCCACAGAATGAACAAACTCCCTAGAGAAGCTGTGTTGTTGTAGACAAGCCTTTTCCAATTAGTTTTTGGAGCTTGGGGTCTCAGGAGGTTATACAGTTTCTTAATTTGTATTCCTCTTCCATGCTTCACCTTATCCCATCTCCCAATATTATTAATAATCTTCCTACATTTCAGGATCCTTTTCAGAACCCAAGAGCTTTTATGAGGAACAGGGGCTTCCCTAACATTCCTATTCTTGAAATAATATATGTGCACCCATTTCACCCATAAAGAGTTAACTTTATGAGCAATATCCCATAAGATCTTAGTGATAGCAGAAATGTTCCACTCAGGGAGAGAGATCACATTCCACTCACCACTAACTTTAGGCAGACAAACTATATTCTAGGAAACTAAGGCTTTCTTTGAGGGGTTAGACTTCCCAGTCCAAAGAAAATCCCTAAACCTAGCTTCAATCTCTTTTAAAAATTTCTTAGGCAACACAAAGATCTGATACCAGTAAGTCTGAACCCCAAAAAGAACACTCTTTAGCAATTGGAGCCTACCAGCATAAGATAGATGAGTAGCACTCTAGCCACTGATTCTTGCAGTAACCCTGTCCACTAAAGGCTTACACTGACCAATAGTAAGAATTTTTGAAGATAAGGGAACCCTAAGATACCTAAAAGGGATGGTACCCAGAGAAACCCCAAGAACTCATAGAAGAACAGTTTGATTATTAGCAAATACCCCACCAAAATAAGCCTCACTTTTTATCCAAGTTCGCAGACAAGCCTGAAGCCTCAGAAAACTTGGAGAAAGCCTGAAAAAGTAGCTATATAGAAAGTTTATCAGCTCTAGAGAACATGAGAAGATCATTTGCAAACATTAGATGAGTAAGCTGCATCTTTTAACACCTTGAGTGATAATTAAAATCAGGAATATCATTCAGCTCATGCAGACACCTTGACAAGTATTCCATTCCAATAGAAAAAAGGAAAGGAGACATGGGATCTCCTTGCCTAAGCCCTTTTTTTGCAGGGAAAGGAGGGGCACAAACTCCATTAATAAGAGTAGAGAAAGAGACTGTAGAAAGACAACTCATAATCCATGTAACAAAGGTGCCAAGAAACCCTAACTCTTCCATAACCCTTTTGAGGAAACTCCATTCAATATAATCATAAGCCTTTTAAAGATCCACTTTGACCATACACCTTGAGGTGGTAAACTTATTAGTATACCCCTTAATGAGCTCAGTGGCAAGCAATATATTATCATAGATATGTTTTCCAGGGATGAAGAATGCCTGAGCATCATCCACCACTTCCCCTATAATCTTATCCAGTCTAGCTCTTAGGATTTTAAAGACAATCTTGTAAAGAACAGAGCAACAAGCTATAGGCCTGAAATCTTTAGCATAGGAAGGATTTGACACCTTAGGCACCAGAGTGACTATAGTGCAATTCCAATCCTTAATCATCCCCTAGTATTGAAAAAGTGAAGAAGAACATCATAAACATCAATTTTCACAATTTCCCAAGCTTTTTGGAAGAAAAGAGAAAAAACCATCAATGCCACAAGCTTTAGAAGTATTAATCCCTTTTAAAGCAATATCAATTTCTTGCTTAGAAACTGGGGCTATCAGAAGTTGCTGAAAAGAGAAGGATAGCTGCCTACCCTTCCTTAACACCATAAGGTCAACAACAAGGAGACTACTAGCAGCAGTCCCCATTAGCTTCTTATAGAACCCAATGAATTATGTCTCAATATCCTTAGGCTTCTTTAAAAGAACCTGATCTTTAGTGAACACAGAATCATTTTTGTTCCTGCTAGTTCGATACTTTATTGCAGCAAAGAAATAATGAGTGTTGGAATCCCCATGCTTAATCCAATCCACTCTAGATTTCTATATGTAGTTACTTTCCTGAGTGTTCCTTTAATATTTCAAACTCTGAATGCAATCATTTTCTTCATCAACCAAGCTTAAGCTGAAGTGAGACTCAAGCCTTGTCTGAATTTCCTGCAGTTTCTGATGAGCATTCTCAATTCTGATATCAATATTACTAAAGTGTTTCTTATTCTGATATCAGGGATGAAGAATGCCTAAGCATCATCCACCACTTCCCCTATAATCTTATCCAGTCTAGCTGTTAGGATTTTAAAGACAATCTTGTAAAGAATAGAGCAACAAGCTTTAGACCTGAAATCTTTAGCATAGGAAGGATTTGACACCTTAGGCACCAGAGTGACTGTAGTGCAATTCCAATCCTTAATCATCCCCCCAGTATTGAAAAAGTGAAGAAAAGCATCATAAACATCAATTTTCACAATTTCCCAAGCTTTTTGGAAGAAAAGAGAATTAAAACCATCAATGTCACGAGCTTTAGAAGTATTAATCCCTTTTAAAGCAATATCAATTTCTTGCTTAGAAACTGGGGCTATCAGAAGTTGCTGAAAAGAGAAGGATAGCTGCCTACCCTTCCTTAACACCATAAGGTCAACAGCAAGGAGACTACTAGCAGCAGTCTCATTAGCTTCTTATAGAACCCAATGAATTATGTCTCAATACCCTCAGGCTTTTTTAAAAGAACCTGATCTTTAGTGAACACAGAATCAATTCTGTTCCTGCTATTTCTAGACTTTATTGCAGCAAAGAAATAATGAGTGTTGGAATCCCCAAGCTTAATCCAATCCAATCTAGAATCTGTGTGTAGTTACTTTCCTGAGTGTTCCTTCAATATTTTAAACTCTGAATGCAATCATTTTCTTCATCAACCAAGCTTAAGCTGAAGTGAGACTCAAGCCTAGTTCGAATTTCCTGCAATTTTTGATGAGCATTCTCAATTATGATATCAATATTACTAAAGTGTTTCTTATTAATATCTTTCATTTTCCCTTTAACAAGCTTCAGCTTATTCCAGACTCTTCTCATAAGGTTACCAACAGTAGTTGCATCCCAAGATTCCTTAACAGCAGGTAAAAAATTCACATGAGTAGCAATACAATTAAGGAACTTTAAAGGCCTAGCCTTACTAGGAGAAGACTGAAAGAAGGGGACTGTGATCAGATAAAGAGGGAGGGAGATAAACAGCTTCAACATGCCCACAGAGTTCCATCCAATCTTGGTTAACCAATCCCATATCAATTCTTGTACACACTGTAGGCCCATCTTGTAACACCCCCAAATCTCCCTCTATGGAAATACCAGTATAATATGTATAATTATACCGTAGAGATAGAATTGGGCGTATTACCGCCGCGTGGTTACGCAAGGCTAATCAAAATACTTAACTCAATAACAAACTTGCAGCGGAAACTCAAATTTCTTTTATTAATACTTATAAAAATAGTAACATTGTTATGAGTGCTCAAAAATATAAAGACAAGACCAACATTCCTAAACTAGGTGAAGCAAATCCCGGGACTCCCATATGCTCATTCATGACTCCACCTGAAAATAGTGAACACTGCTTACCATTACGGTAAACAGGGCGAACCAAAACAAATAAGAAATACGGATTAGCAAATTATGCTAAGTACGATAAGTGCAAGATAATGTAAACTCAATTTATTTGCAAACATGCTTTTAAAATCAATTCCAGTAATTAATCCAATAAATTCAAAACTCATTATTCCAAAACCGATTCCAATGATTCATATTCAAAATAATAGTTAATAAAACCTATTCCTTTATTAAGAACCAACTCCTTTTGATCCAATTCCTCACCCAAGTGTGCACACCCCCCAAGCTAGTCTCCTTATATTACAAGGCTATTCTTGAGGAAAGACCTGGTCATATAAAGTCCAAGGCCTTATTAATAAACCAAATCCACATAGTGAGATTACTAACATACTTATAAAGCATTAATAATAATAATAATTCAATGGTTCAATAAATCCTTTTAATATCCAATAGTTCCAATATAATTCAAAATACCTTTTAATTAATTCCACACGCTTTCAAAATCAAACCTTGTAAATAAATACTTGAGAATAAAATCTCATATTAATAACTATTCAAAATAAACAACTCTTCCTTGAAAAATCTTTATTTAATTCAACAAACATTTTAAAATCAATTCCTTTATTTAAACACGACAAGTAATCCAAACCATTCAAAACATGATTTAAAAATCAATCAATCAAAATACTTTTATTAAAATCAATATCTTCAAACATAATTTATTTCAAAATCATAATTCAAATCAATTTAATTCAATCACCAATCAAATCATGTAAAACATGTTATTCAAACCAATCACTTTCAAAGGTATCTAGCCACCTAAACGTACCTTGATACTCGCTAGAAAAACCACACAAAAAGAACCTCAAGAACCTTGATCGAACACACCCTACAAATAAATATAACCTTAATCAATATAAGGTTAAAAAATAATTAAAAACCCCCAAATATATGTACATGAACCTTTTAAATTTATTTCTCATAAACATCATTAAAAATTTGATTTTATATAATTAAAACTACTCATAATAATTATTTATAAATCCCCAATAATAATAATAATAATAATAATAATAATAATAATAATAATAATAATAATAATAATAATAATAATATAATAATAATAATAATAATAATAATAATAATAATAATAATTGAATAAGAGAAGAGAATAAAAAAAGATAAGAAACCAAGGAAAAGAGAAGAATTAGATTTGCGTTGGAAAGAATAGGCAGAACTTGCAGAGACTATAACTCCTTCAATATAACTCAGAATTGGGTAATTCTTGAGCCTAACCTCAAGGATTTTTTGAGAGGAATAATCTTCTGTAGCGTCAATACCCCAAAAACTGACCAAAAGTGCTCAAAAATTGGCTTCAAAGATAAACGGGATGATTTGTGTAAAATTGAGGAGAAGAAGAGAAGAGAATTGGTGTGAAGAATGTGAGAGGTATGAAGGGGTATTTATAGTCTAGCTCATGCAAGAATTATGGAAAGATAATGTGGGAAGAATTATGGAAAGTAGGGTTTACGGGATTACTTAGAGAAGTGAGTAAAAGAATTAGGGAAAGTTTGGATATTAAGGTGATTGTGTATACTTGAATATGGAAGGTATGTATGTCATGAAAAATAATAAGGAAATTAGAATTACTTGGGGAATAATTAAGAAGAATGATTCGCAAGAAAATATAATGATTAGGTATTATAAAGATGGAGTATTAGAATTAAGGAAAATAAGAGATTTTGGGAGATAATTAAAAATATAATTTTACCAATGAAATTCCCCAAAAATAATTCAATAGAGCCAAAAATATTGAGCTTACCATAGCTCAAATTTTCGGATTCCTATAAATATTTAGGAAGATTTTGCTCGATTTTTAAGGAATTAAATAATTGTGCAAATAATATAGAATAATTAATTAACTAAATACCAATTATTCACCAACAAAATAACTAAGAAAAATCAGATTTCCTACACATAGGAAATCCGAAATTCCTAGCTAATTAATGGGAATTTTCGGACATATTAATTAATTAATAAAATACAGTTTTTGCCTTAAATAAAATATTCAAAATATATAAATGATCCGGTTTTTAAATAGGATAAATGAATAATAAATCTTATCCAAAATAATGATTAGTTTCCAAAATGCTTTTGGCGCTAAAAATTCAAACATCATTTTGGCTCCAAATAACAAATTTACTAAAATACCGTTTTTATAAAATACTTCTTAATTAATTAATTAGAAAATACGTATAAAAATACGGGATATTACAGTCTACCCCCCTTAAAATAAGTTATGACCTGAAACTTAGCCAAAAGAAACAAAAAATATTTTGAAATTATTGGTTCATGCACAATACTAACTTGACTCAAGACTCCAACCAAACTCAAGTAAGACTCGAAATCACTCAAAAATGACTCGAAAAGTAGATGCGCGAAACTCTATCGCCCTCTACCCCTCTTAAAAGGAGTTACGCCCTCGTGACTCGACCAACACATTAGCTCACTAAATAAATCAACTATAATAACAATTTATCAACAATCATCAAGCAAAGTAAGGAAAACTAGAAAGTTTCAAACATCCAAAGGGCTTAGGTTTTAAAATGATTTGAATACGAATAAAAGTAGTAAGTAAACTCAAAAAATATTTTTATAAGTTGTAGGGAATAATTTCAAGCCTTTAAAATCCCACTAGCTTGAACCCCACTGTGATCATACACTAAAGTACGGTGGCGTCCAAAAGGGAAGAAGATAGAGCAAAAGAGTCGCCAACAAGTTTTTAAGGAACTCGTAAACCGTTCATAGGATGAAGGTTACACCCCTTAACGTTCTAAGAGATCGTCAACTCCATAAGGTCATGAACCAAATAAGGGTTCGGGGATGAAGGTACAAATCCAACCTAAAAGCGATTGAACCTGCCCTAATAATAGGCCTCTACTTTATTCTGCTCGTATTCATGTGCGCTTTCTGATTAACATACAATCAATAGGATTAACCCTAAACCTGTTTAAACTATGTTGGTTGAATTTAATGCACAAATAAACTATTATTGGCGATCACTTGAATTATAATCACAATTAACCTAACAAGATTATTTAATATCTTATTAAGTGTGGTTGCAAATACCAATTCCCTTTAACATGCAATAAAAGGTGATCAAGCAATAACAATATAAAATAATATGCATATCAAGCAACATAATAAATAATCAATAATCATAATAATCATAAATATTAGGAAGAACATAGGAAGCATCATACTTTTAATCATACTTAATATTAAAAATACCCTAGACATGATACTAGGAATCATAAATAACAATCTAAGCATAATTTCTACATCATGAAATCAATTAATCAATTAAGATACTTACTTGGATGCCTCGTACCTCTTTCTAATGACAAAATACACATGTTAGTAACTTCAAGGAAAATAATAATCAAAACAATTAAATTAAATAATTGAAAGAGAGATTTGGGACCAAACCCTCAGAAATTAATACCTTTCACGTCTAGGGCGAAGGCAACTTCGAATATGGCTAGGCGTATAAAGATCTTGTGAATGCGGAATTTTGTGTGAAAAAGCAAAGTTTAGAAAAGAATGAATGAATGATAAGAATTATTGATGAAAGAATGATGAAGATGAAGAGAATTGATGAATAAAAAGAATTGGTGAATCATAAAGTGATTGTTGACGATTCCAACCGGAGTTTTTGATACGATATTTATAGAGAAAAACATCCAAAAAAGATAATTTATCAAAACAGAGTCTGAAGATCGCAAAACTAACTTGGCGCCAGCCCTGGCTCATTGGCGCCAGGACCAGTGGCTAGCGCCAGGCGCTAATGGCTGGTGTCTGGCGCCAATCCTGATTCCAGGCACCAAGGCCTGGGGTTGGACCCCAAACCGGATTTTAACGCGTTTTCGAAAATCTGATAATTTTACGTACCGGAAGATAAAATAATATAATTTCAGTCGAAAATGCTATTTGATCTTGATTAAAACTCTGAGGAATCCTAATTGAATTAAGAATGATAAGACCTTCTAGAATGTTCTAGAAGACTAAAACCATTCCTAATTACATTAGGAATGATAAACCATATTAGGCCCTCCCCTAGATCATTGGGCCGTACTTAAAACTCAAACCGGGCCCAGTTTAGTAAATTGGCCATAAATTCCTCAATATTCATCGGAATTGAGCTTATAATATATCGTTGGAAAGGTCTTTTCAAACCCCATCCAACTACACCACTATTGGAACCATATCATGGACCAACAAAACTGGATTGGCTGTTTTCTTAAAATAAAGTTTTCAAAAACAGGGAGAAGAGAAAAGAAAAGAAATAAAACTTTCCGCAACACTAGACCTTTCCACACTTTCGTTTCATTCGATTATGATTCAACGTGAAAGGTACTCCTCACTGGGTTTGGTTTTGGGGAGACACAAATGGGTGTCTACAGAAGCCCTCACTTTGACTGAGTTTGGAGAAACGCAAGTTTCGAAAACGAAAGTCAAAGTATCGATAGGGACGGAGAATGATTCAGAACGTTCTGCGATACTAAATCAATCTTATAACGCCGATACCTGCAAAACTAGCATTAGTTAAACAGATAATAGAGTTAAGAAACGCGTATCTTGCACCGTCGAGCACACGTCTCTGAAAGTAACTGATTGTTGCTTTTTCTGTTGTTTTGACGACCTCCTGCAAGCTAGAGAATGCCATCCCGCTTGAAAACTGCTACGCCTTTGTAACTGCTTCCAAATTAGAAGATTTCTTCGCCTGAAACTACCTTCTCCGCTGTGATAATATTCCACGTCCAAGGGAACATCATCGAAAATTATTTCTCTTGAAATAATTCTCATCCGCATTATGATCATCTTCCATGCCTCAGGAACTATGATCGAAGACAATTTCGCCCGAAATTACCTTCAGTTGTTTGTGACAACTTCCCGCAAGCTAGGGAATGATGTCGAAGACATCTTCTCTTGAAGTCATCCTCATTTATGCGATAATTTCCCAAAGGAAAATACCGAAGATCCACGCTTGTCGATCTTTAAAAGTTCGCTTGAACTTTGCCTTTGCTATGCTTGTACGTCGGCGCTCTTTGCTCTTGAACCTATATGTCGGTGCTTTTTGCTAATGAACCTGTATGTCGGTGCTTTTTGCTAATGAGCAAATGCTTAGGCGCTTTAAGCTTAGTGAGACGATCTTTTTATCAGGTCGATCACTTTATGTAATCAAGCCGATTACCTAATCATGTCAAATTGCTTAGAGGGGCTAACTAGCGTACCAAGGAACCCAAAATATATCGCAGAAGGCTAGCACAACCCCAGAAGGTGGCTGGCTGCTTTGGCGTCGCTGAAAATCAATCAGCGCCAGCCTTACGGCATTAGCGCCATGCGCTGAAATTGGCGTCTGGCGCCAAGCACAGAATGTGACGCCAATGCCTAGGGACTGGCGCCAGCACGGATTCTTCTTTAAAATCAGTTTTCCGTTTTATTTCTTGCTCTGTTCGTCGCGAAACAGCCCGAGAGAAGTCCGAAAACTTCAATTGATCGTTGCTCACTCATTTCTCAACCGAATACGCTCAAATTTGTTGCAAATCAAAGCTCTTCTCATCCATATTCCCGATATATGTAAGTTTTCCTCCAACTCACACCGGGTTTTACGAATTCTTGGCATGTCCATTCACGAATTTCATGAAAATTCGAAACTTATGATGCTCAATTTGCTTTGTTTATCAAGTTTTATGCCATGAAATTGCTTGTTTATGTTTGTATATTGCCTTGGGAGTAATTTGAGACTTGTTTGACTCAATTTGGTGAAGAAACGAGCAATCCGCCATTGTTGGACCTCCTAAGGTCGTGAAGAACAATGTGACCTGTTCTTGATGTTTTTGCTAGAAATTCTTGTTCAATTTGTCACAATAATCACTATAGTGTTGCAAGAAATTGTTTGATTGCTTCAAAAAATGTTGTCATGCTCGATTTGAATTTGTGCTCTGTTTTAGTACTACGTACTCTGTTTTTGCGAACATAGTATCATGTGGCTAGGCGAACCTTTAGATACTATAGAACCTTAATTTATGATGTTTTTGCACAATGTAGCATGGCTAGACAACGAGGCTCAAGTTCACGGTCCCGAAACACTAGACGGGAGCATGAGCCCGTGGAGGACGACACTACACCGTCCACTTCGCTTGGTCAGCTCCCAGAGTGGGATGAGCAGACCTTGTTCTTTGCCCCTGTCCACCACATTTCTGAGAGGGTGAGACGGGGAACCGAGCCTGGGAGGACACGGCATCACGGTTCTGGCTGTGACGGTCTAGGCGATTTGTATAGGATGCATATCGCCAGAGATTGAGAGACGAGACTCCTATGGGAGTCTTACGGACTGGTTGCCCTGTTTGAGACCTCCGAGGCTATGGTCGCCTCTAGCGGGGGTCACCACGTAGTACGCGCTCTGGTGGAGTTCTTTTGGGACACCACCAACACCTTTCATTTTCCATGGGGTGAGATGATGGTCACTCCTACAGACTTCAGTCTCATCCATGACGTGAGATGACGGCGGTATCGACTTCTTTTCTCTAGAGGTCGAGGAACTTTTGGGGCTGATTGCTGTTCGGGCCCGAGCTGAGGTCGAGACGACTCAGTTCAGTGCTAGGGGGATTCGCCGCTCGACACTGGCAGCGGCTCTTGATGACGATGCGACCACCCGAGAGCAGCGGGTGCACATCTTTGTGCTGATGTTGTTGTCAGGGACATTCTCCCCTGACAGGGAAAGTAGGGCGTTGCGTTACTACCTCCCTGTTGTTCGCGATCTCTGGAGGATCGGGACTTATGACTGGGCCAGCTTGGCCTACACTGACTTCGTTCGCGCACTGAGGGACTCGTGTCGCCATCGGTTCTTTAGGTCGAATGTTGCTTTGTCTGCTTTCTGGAAAGTTGTAGAGGTAAACATTATTCCCTATGAAGTTTAGCCCTATATGTTAGGCAACATTTACTCATGCTTTAGCTTTTTGTAGATCTGGTTCTATGAGTACTTTCCTTCCATTGCGCCGGTGAGACCATCGCCGAGGGGGTATCCGGTGAGCGCCTCTTGGGGCGGTCACCATGCGGACCTGTCTACTGCACGTGTCCGGAGTCGGATCATCTAGGTACGACTTTTAGTGCTTATCTTTCCCTTCTGCGACGTTTTAGACATGTTCTTACCCGATTGGTATTTTTATAGGGACCTGAGGTAGTATACCGACCATGGGGTGGTTAGACAGTCCCTGGATTAGCTGCACAATACTCTGGTGAGCGTCGCTACTTTCTGCGGACCTATGGAGCGGTTGCGTACTTAGGAGAGAGAGTTGCTAGACAGCACTCTTCCGATATTTTTGTTGTTCCTGCTCCTCCACCACGTCACATGTTCGACGAGAGAGAGTTGTCGAGCATGGCTGAGGAGCCTGGTTCTCTTTGGCGGTCCCGTGTGATCCTTGGGTGGAGTTATGCTGAGGAGCTTCTTCCTTTGTTAGCTCCAGCCCCTGTGCCGGCCGAGGATGTGAGGGTAAGATTCTTAACTTTTTGTTTTTCGCTGAGTAGCCCCCAAGTAATACCTTACTGATTTCTTTCTGTTTTATCAGGATGGTCCCACTGAGTTTGTGCCACCCCGTATGTCCATCCACTATCAGGGGTTGTACGGGCTGATCGAGGAGATGATTTCTACGGCTCCTGAGGGAGAGCGCTTCGTGGAGCGGTCGATTCCTCGTCACCAGACCAGGGTAAGCCTAGTTCTAATTCAGAATCTTGTATTCAGTTATCATGCATTTTTACTGACTTAACTTTCCTTGAAAGTTCTCACGCGAAGTGGTTTCGGCTATGGCACGATGCATAGATGCCTTCCGGAGTCAACTCGTCCGGATGAGGAACGCGGCTACCTGTCGTCGAGACGACGCTGTCCGAGAGGTAACTTTTCTTTACTTATTGTTTCTGCACTATGCTTCAGTTTTCACCTTGTTTCTGATTTAATTCTTTTTGCAGGGTCAGCCGATTACTTCTCACACCCGTACGAGGCCTGAGGGGCGGAGAGAGCCGGCGAGGTCTAGCTCGAGACGTCGTCGCACTTCGTCAGGAGGTAGAGGTGGCCGTTCCGAGGCTGCTCGAGCCGACGTTGCTGAGGGCTCAGGGTCTTCTTATGAGGGTGCTCCCGCTGCACCGTTAGGAGAGGCTACCTCGGCTTTCAGAGGTGGTGGGATGTACGAGGTTGGCTCGTCATCGCAGCAGCCTCCGCGGTCTCAGCCTCAGGTTGACCTTGGCTGCGGTGGTCCTGTTTTGAGTTTCCCTCCTCCTACGGAGACTGGAGCTGGTGCTGAGGCTGGAGCTGGTGGAGAGGTGACTCCTCGGACGGTGCAGTTTTATGGCATGATGGGCCTACGTCCTCTGGCGCCGTAGTTTATTTCTGTACATGCATTTTATTTTGACTTTTTATAGAACTTTGCCTTTGACTTGTTATTTAGACACTTTGTTCTGTAAATCTATTATTATTTATTATTATGTTAGTGTATGTTAGTGTGTGCAGATGTGATAACAATTTTGCGCAAAAATTCCGTCATTTTCATTATTTATGGAGGGTATTATCCGACTCTCTCCCCCAAAAGAAAAAATAAAAAGGAAAAATAAAACGGAGAGAAAGGATGATTTTTGAATTTTAATATAAAATCCAAAAAAGGAAAAATTAACTAAAAATAATTGCTATATTTAATTAATTAAGAAAAGGATAGAAAGATATTTAGAAGAAATTAAAACGGGGCCATAAAGTCATTAACCGACTCCAATTTAATATCAAAACGCAAACTGAGCAAGCGCGGCTGTCCTGCTGACTTGGCGCCAACCTGTGGCGCGTGGCGTCAGGCGCTATTTCTAATGTGTGGCGCCAAAAGCTGATGGGTGACGCCAACTCTGGGTGGGTGACGCCAATTGACGCTAACTCCGTATTTCATTCAGATTGAAAATCCTCGTAATTTGTGCATAAATAGCCCCCTGCTCAGCCGATTCTTCACATAATTCCAGCGAAAAAATTATTCTTCTCTTTAGAAAAAAAAATAATAATCATGTCTTTAGCCACTAAAAACTTCACCCAATATTCTCATGAATGGTGTCGATCTCTCAATGCTAGAGAAAGAAAAGAATTGTATTTATTTCACTTGGGGGGAATATATGGCATTAAAGGGGTAGATCTAGACATAGACTTCATACATACCGCTTTAGAATATTGGAACATTGATACACATTGTTTTAGAATAGGGTATGATGAAATTAGCCCTTTGCTAGAGGAATTTGGTGCTATTTTAGGCTTCCCTGCAATAGACCTGGTAGTAATCCCTAGAATAGATGCATATTATTATAAGGATTTTGAGCGCTTTTTTAACTTGAAGGAAAGGGATTTATCAAAGATAGTAGATGTCAACGTAGTGAACTTAAAAGAATTTGCACGCTATTATTTTGATAAACCGCGTTCTGAATCTTTTCACATATATAGAAGAAGGGCGTTCTTATTCTGCATGCTTAATCAATATTGTCTTAGTAGTGGTAAAATTAATGAGGGTCAATCAATTATAACCACTGTGCTAGAACAAATTGAATCAGGGAGAAATCCAATGCCATTGATAGTTGGAGAGACTATGATTAGTCTAGATGAGTTGAAAAGGGACCCAAAAGCACCTCTTTGCGGTTCTCCAATTTTATTACAGGTAGAAAAATAATATTTTTAATCACAGAAATCAAAAAATATATTTTTGTATTGTAATATTAATTTATTTGCATTGGATTTTTTTTTTTTTTTCCCAGATGTGGCTAATGGAGAAACTGGGATTAATTAGCCCTCCGGATGACATTGAAAGTTATACGCCCACTTGCTTTGTGAGAAGAAAGAAGCGCATCCCTAAAATCGGGCGCCATGGGTGGAAGAAAGTCTTTGAATCACGTGATTTCGCTATCAAGTGGGTCATCCCATGGTGGAAAATAAAAAGGATGGTTGGTGTTAACAAGCAACCTTTCTGCCGTCTTCCAAGCTTGTCTCGCATGACATATTATTACCCCTGCAGAGTAAAGAGACAATATGGCTTGCTTCAAAATATTCCTTCCGGGGATCTTCGCTCTCCCTATGAGTATCCCATATCTCAAGAAGTAGATAAATTTGACACTTACTGGAGCGCTAGACCTTTATGGAAGTGATTACCCAAAAGGCTCTCCCTTCTTTACCTAATGATGTAAAGAAGTGGTTGTTGAAGAAGTCTTCAATTGATCAGGGTAGAACCGATGTGAAGAATCGTCTAGGTGACAGGGTGACACCGGCCAAGGAACGCTTAGGTGCAAGAATTGAGTTCAAGACACCTACAATGCCTAAGAAGAATACTACTAAAGACAAGGGGAAAAGGGAAGCTATAGACAAGAAGGCTTGGGTGGAAAAGAAGCATGGGGTGCTAGCTGAAGGAGAAACAATCTATTCTAAGATTGAATGTAGGTCCTCTAAAGGATGCCTACTAGCTAAAGTAATGGATGAAGAGGAGGAGGCAGAAAAGAATTGGAAAAGAGCAAAGAAGGAGAAGAAAGACTAGACCATTGCTTAGCTTTAGATTTATTAGATTCTTAATTTTTATTTAAACTAAATTAATTTCAGCCTTATTTAAATTCCATTAACAATGCAATTTTATTTTATTAATGAAATTTCAGCTTTCAATTAAATTGTTACTTTAAATTTATTTTATTAAAGCAATGAAAAACCGAAAAAAATTAATTTTCGGAAACCTTTCGAGTACGGAAGTCGAAAATTTTCCGAAAAACACCGAAATTTGCCCAGGTTTTAAGACTGAATTAGCGTCAGTAATTGCAGATTGGCGCCAGCTATCGAGGTCTGGCGGCAGGCGCCAATTCCACCGTCTGGCGCTAATGGCTTTTGGCTGGCGCCAGACTCTGTTCTGTGACGCCAGTTGCTTTTCCGACTTTTGTTGACTTTTTGTTGATTCTGGAACGCGGAGGTGTCGAAAAAAAAAGTGGCCGCACCCGTAATGGGTTGCCTACGTATCCTTTTCTAAGGAATCAGGCCGAACGTAGCTCTCTTGAGTGTCCTACTCAAGTAATTATGGGTAGTATTTTTTAAGTTGGTCAAGATTGGTCATGTTTGAGAATTCATTGCCATCCATGTCAGTTAATTTTGCTGCACCACCTGACATGATTGTTTTGACAATGTAGGGGCCAGACCAATTAGGTCTAAACTTTCCCCTTGGATCTAAAACATTTTTTCTTAGCGCTTTTAATACCAAATCTCCTATTTTGATATTTCTTGTCTTGACCTTCTTATTAAAATGTCTAGCCATACGAGTTTGATAGCACTGAGTGTGATGTAGAGCTTCTAGTCGTTTTTCATCGAGTAGGATCAATTCTTCATATCGTGCCCTAATCCATTCGACTTCATCGAGTTTACCCTCTAGCGCAATACGTAGAGATGGTATTTCTAGTTCGACAGGTTGTACGGCATCCATTCCGTATACCAAAGAAAATGGTGTATTTCCTGTTGACGTACGGATTGACGTGCGATAACCCCACAATGCAAAGTGAAGCTTGTCAGGTCAATCCTTATAATTTTCTGTCATTTTCTCGATGATAGTCTTTAAATTCTTATTAGCTGCCTTGACTGCTCCGTTTGCTTGAGGTCTATAAGGGGACGAATGATGATGTTGGATACCATATTTATGTAGCAATTCTTCACATTCGGCTTGAAAGTGAGTTCCATTGTCACTTATCATTTCATGTGGGACTCCGTATCGACAAATGATATTCCTTTCGATAAAGAGTGCTACATGTTTTGCGGTGAGTTTAGCATATGATTGTGCTTCAACCCACTTCGTAAAATAATCAATTGATACTAGAATAAATTCATGGCCTCCGGTCCCTGGAGGAGCGATCTTGCTAATTATGTCAATTCCCCATGTAGAAAATGGCCATGGTGATGTGTAGGTGTAGAGCAAAGATGGAGGAACGTGTTGTAAGTTGGCATAAATTTGACACTTAGGGCATCTTTTCACATATTGATGGAAGTCCCTATTCATGGTAGTCCAATAATACCCTTCTCGCATTATTTTCTGGACTAACATTTTTCCATTTATATGAGTTCCACAGATTCCTTCGTGGATCATTCTCATTATTCTTTGTGCATCCACTTTCCCTACACATAGGAGAGCTCGACCTTTAGGTACCCTTTTATGTAGCTCGTTGTCTATGAGTACATATTGAGAAGCCAAAAGTCTCAAGGCTCGTTTTGCTATTTTGTCAACATGAGGAGGGTATTCTCCCTTGGTGACATAGTTGAGAATGTCTGTATACCATGGTTCTTATTCTTGTTCTTCATCTTCGTCTTGGGCTGGGTCGTCGTCTTCTATAGCCTGTATATATGCCGGTTTGTGCCTTTTTTCGATAGTTAGAGGAATTTGCTCGATATCCGTGGGAATCCTAACCATTGAGGCTAATCTCGCCAAGGTATCAGCAAATTGATTTTCTTCTCTAGGTAGATATGTGTATTCTACCTTCTCTAACTGATCGGTAAGGGTTTCCAGATAATTTTGGTAAGGGGATAGGCTTTCACTCCTTACTTTCCACCTTTTAAATATTTGATTGATGATTAGAGAGGAATCTCCGAATATCCTTAACTTCTTTACTCCCAATGTCAGGGCTGTTTCAAGGCCTACCACACATGCTTCATATTCAGCAGCATTGTTGGTAACGTCGAAATCAAGCTTTATTGAGTTTGGGACGTGTTGTTCTTTAGGTGATACTAGTAGCACTCCGACACCACATCCCTTTTGGTTTGAGGCTCCGTTGAAATACAAGGTCCAAGTATCATCTTCGGTGACCATCAAATCTTCATCTGAAAATTCATTGTCATGTATTGGTGTCGAGTCTTCTATTGGAAAATCTGCCAGAAAGTCTGACACCACGGATCCTTTAATAGCTTTTTGTGGCATAAACCGCACATCGAACTGGGCTAAGTTGACTATCCATCTTGAAATACGTCCATTGAGTGTTGATTTCTCGAACAAGTATTTGAGTGGATCCAACCGAGATACTACGAAAACGGTATGCACCAACATGTAATGTCTCAACTTAGTCGTGGCCCACACCAAAACGAGGCACAATTTCTCGAGTGGTGTATAGCGTGTTTTGTATTCGAGCATCTTCTTACTTAAGTAACATATTGCATTCTCTTTGTTTTCTACCTCTTGTGCTAGCATGGCTCCCATTGTCTCTTTGGTAACTGTCAAATATAACCTAAGAGGTATTCCGGGAAGTGCTGGCGCTAATACGGGAGGATTCGCGAGATAGGCTTTGATCTGGTCAAAGGCTTTATGACACTCGTCATCCCATATTACTGGTACATTCTTCTTGAGCTTTTTGAAGATTGGTTCGCATATCGTTGTTAGTTTTGATATGAACCTACTTATGTATTGCAACCGGCCAATGAATCCTCGAATCTGTTTCTCGGTCTTGGGCGGTGGCATTGACATGATTGCTTTAATCTTGGTTGGATCTATCTCTATTCCTCTAGAGCTTATGACGTACCCCAAGAGCTTGCCTGAGGTGACTCCAAAAGCACATTTTGATGGATTCAACCTCATATTATATTTTCTTAACCTTTCGAAAAATTTCCTTAAGGCTACTTGATGGCCTGGACGGTCCTTTGATTTCACAATCATGTCGTCGACATATACTTCAACTTCTTTGTGCATCATGTCATGGAGCAAGGCAGTTGCTGCACGTTGGTAAGTAGCACCTGCGTTTTTCAACCCAAATGGCATTACCGTGTAACAGTAAGTGCCCCATGGTGTGATAAAAAGTTGTCTTCTCCATGTCTTCTTCCGCCATGAGAATGTAATTGTACCCTGCGTATTCGCCCATGAATGAGAGAAGCGCGTGATTTTCTGTGTTGTCTACCAGAATATCGATGTGTGGCAAAGGGAAGTCGTCCTTTGGACTTGCCTTATTTAGATCTCGATAGTCGACACACATCCTTACCCTTCCGTCTTTCTTTGGAACTAGGACGACGTTGGCGACCCATTCGGGGTATTTGGATAGCTTGATGAAACCTGCAGTTATTTGTTTTTGAATTTCTTCTTTTATTTTAAGTGCTACGTCGGGTTTCATTCGACGCAACTTTTGTTTTACAGGTTTCATTCCTGGGATTAATGGTATAGTGTGTTGAGCTATTTCTCTGTTAATGCCTAGCATATCTTCATATGACCAAGCAAATACATCGATAAATTCTTTAAGCAAGTTAATTAAATCGGTTCTTTCTTGTTTATTCAATGTTAGTCCGATTTTAACTTCTCTTTTATGAGTTGAATCATTTGAGATGTCAACTGTTTCAGTCTCTTCAATTACTAGTGTTTTCTTTTCAATTGTTTCCATTGCTTTAATAAATTCTTTATCTTTTTCATCGTTAGCTAAGCAATGTTCATCATCTTGGGTTAGGGAAGAACACGAGAAGTAAGGAGAATGAGCGATATTATTATACTCTGAGATCATTACATCAAAGAGTGATATGTCCTCAGGGACTGGATCACTAACTATCCTAGGAGAAGAAATAGGAAGGGAAGGTGTTATAGCTAAAGACTTAGAAGACTCTATGGGGAAAGACTCTGACTCTGACTCTGACTCTGACTCTGACAATTCTTCAAACATTGGCCCTTGTCCTGTCGTGATTGATATCTTCCTTACCACTCGGATGTAATCACCTTGATAGTCTTGCGCCACCCTTGCAATAATCCTTCAGCTGGAGTAATTAGCTTTGAGGGGTCGAAGTTTTCGCTTTGTAGGACCATTTGAATGAGTGAGGAGTTATCTTCCTCATAAACTGGCTCAATCTTTTCTCGCCCAAACATTAATCCCATGACGTTAAAGTCAAAGCATGGAGGTGCTTTCTCCTTATGGACGGGAGTTGGGATTTCGTCAGTGAAGTAGCAATCCAAGAAAATCTCGAATCCTGGTTGTCGTATGCCATTTACAACAAATGGTTCGGGAAATTTATGGCATGGATAGTCCTCTCCTTCTTTTATAAACTGACCATTAAGCGTAAGAGGGTACTGATCCATTGGAATTGCTTTCTTTTGAATGCGAGCGTCCCTACGTGCTTTCAATTTGTCCTGGGCTCGCTTGAGATCTTTCCGAGTCGGTTCGAAACCAAGTCCGAAAGTATCTAGTTTAGGGAGGCCAGGTGACTCTATCGATTTTGCTATCCCCTTCTTCTTTCCTAAGGTCATCCCAGGGAAGTGTCCTTGTTTCTTTAGCATAGTGTTGATAATCATGTTGGAATGGGGGTCGTGGCAAAGAGATGTCCTTTCATCCTCTTGGATTAAGGAGACTTCTTCGTTAAAGCCCCATAGGTCTTCATCAACTTCGTCGTGCTCCACGTTGATGATTGGATTCTCTATTGATTTGATCCTCATTAGCGAAGCATCAATAGTGATGGGGATTCCTCCAACTATAGCTTTCACTTGTTGGTGGAGAGATGAAGGGACGGCCTTTAGGTCATGGAGCCAAGGGCGTCCTAACAACAGATTGAATGAGGCTTTGATGTCTACCACTTGAAAAGTAGTAGCATGTTCTATTGCTCCTGCCGTCACATTTAGGGTTATTTTGCCAAGAGCTTGACGTCGAGTATTATCGTAAGCTCTTATTCCTTGTGTGGACGGAGTTAAATCCTCATCCTTTATGCCGAGCATCCTCGCAGTCCTAAGTGGACAGACATTAATAGCCGATCCATTGTCTACAAGAGTCATGGGAACATTCATTCTTTTGCAGACCACCGTAAGGTTTAACGCTTTGTAGTGCTTGTCACCTTCCGGGGGTAAATCTTTATCAGTGAAGGTGATTAGATTAATTGGACTAGGGAGATCACTCGTGAGGAAGTTAGCTAGTCCCTCAGGAGTGGTGTCAGAATCTATCCCGATTTTATCCAAGGCATTCATCACAGCCAACCTATGTTCTCGAGATGTTGCTAAAAGCTTCCATACATTCATCTCAACTTTTGTCTTCTTGAATTGTTTAACGATGTCATTGTCTTCGATGATAGGTATGGGAACTTGTTGTATAGTAGGCATGGGTTGAGTTGAAACAGGAGGTTGTATTCTCCCAGATTTTGTGAGGACGTCTATTGATGAATCTTCTTCAGCCCAAACGTCATCCATGGTGTATGATACAGAAGGTGAAGGTCCTACTATGTCTTTTAGATAGACAACTTCTTCATCACTGTCTCATACTCCATTAACATTTATATCCTCTTCTTGGACTAATTCCTTTCTATCAATCATTTTCTGCACCAAATCCTTGAACTTGAAGTAGTTTTCTAGGGTATGTCCTCCTGACTGATG
Source organism: Chenopodium quinoa (assembly GCF_001683475.1). NCBI lineage: Eukaryota > Viridiplantae > Streptophyta > Magnoliopsida > Caryophyllales > Amaranthaceae > Chenopodium > Chenopodium quinoa. The sequence goes on along the minus strand of NW_018743262.1, from coordinate 2,796,557 downwards.
GTATTGACAGTAATATCTATCTGTTCTTTTTAATGATTCAAATGGTCTCGGTTCGAGAGGTTTGACCTTGCCACTCTCGGAGAGCATTTTAAACATTTGTGCATACGGGATCCCAATTGGAGTATAAACTTTATTGCTCTTCTTGGGTCTTTCAGTGACTTGTAAGGGAAAGTGTTTTGCCTCATAAGTCGTTTTTACTGGTGTGAATTCTCTCTTAGGTTCTTCATCATATTCCTTGCGAAGTTCATTCAAAATTTTGAGAGTTTCATGTAACAGTTGCGATGTCTCCCTCGATATAGTGTGAGTATTCGTATCTCTACCTCTTTTACTGGTTCTGGAAGATTATCTTTGACATCGAAAAAGGTCTCTTCTTCTTCCTCTTCGACATTGGTTACTTTGACAGGCTTAATGAGAGATGAGGGGTCGACTTCGCTTTCTTCATCGGAGATAGCCAATGTGTGAGCTAGAGGTGCATTGTCAATACTCGGTTTCTTACTGGCAGGAGGCAACGGCAGCTTGTTACTGTCAATTAGGTCTTGGATAGCTTCCTTAAGCTTCCAACAGCTTTCAGTAGAATGGCCTCTACCTTGATGATATTTGCAATGTGCATTGGAGTTCCAATTAGGCGACCTTTTCTCGACTGGTGGATCTCCAAATGGTCCAATGGGAGTAATAAGACCTTTTGCATTTAGCCGATCAAACGCGGTGTCATAGCTCATGCCAATAGGAGTGAAGTTTCTCCTAAACGGTTTATTTTGTCCTTGGTTGTTCATGGCGAGGACTTCTCCTAGATTAAAGGCGCTAACATTATTTGAGTGGGCGGTTTTGGAAGAAGAAGGATTGTCGTTCTTCTTTCCTTTCCAGCCACTGTTGGAGTTATTGTTGGCAGCTTTAGATTTAGCTAAGTCAACTTCAATATTAATCCCAATATCATAAACAGCCTTAAAGGTATGAAGGTTATTTTGATATTTAAGATGTTTTGAATATTTTTCTTGGAGATTTTTAATGAAAAATCTCACGGACTCTTTTTCACTTGGTACCTCAATCATTTTAGCTGAGGTTTCTCTCCACTTGTTAAAGAAAGATGTGAAGCCTTCATTCTCCTTCTGCTTGAGAATTTCAAGTTCTCTATGGTCAGTTTCGACTTGAACGTTGCACTTGTACCTATCGACGAAAGCGTTTGCTATGGATTCCCAGGTAGAGGTCTTTTCTTTTTCAAGAGAAAAGAACCATTGTTGGCAAACGGTCTCGAGAGATAGCGAGAACAAAGAAGGAAAAACTTTCTTATCGATACCCTTGATACTCATTATTGTTTCAAATGCCCTTAGATGGAAGTAGGGGTTGTCGATTGCCCTAAACTTTGGGATGTCGTTGGCACTGAACTTCTGCGGAAGAAGATCCTTATCCACTGAGACCCCTTGGGATGTGAGTTCTTGAAACTTGTAGTCGCTGGACAACTTGCTTAGGCTTTCTTGCATGAGGTCCATTTGTAGTTGCTTCGCGGGATCCTCGATCTTAAGTGCGAGAAGCTTCAGTGTCTCAGTTACAGTAGCCAGTTGGTTCTTGAGATCATTAACTTCTTCCTGAGTTGCCATTATAACTCTTGCTTGCGAGCTATAGGTTTGTCGAAAAGTTGGACTTGTACGAAGAGGTTATCTTTGATTAATCGCCCTTCCTTTCTTGACCACGCGCTGTAAATTAAGCCAGTTTGCGTTTTAATTACTTAACTCGAATCAGTTTGACTTTATGGCTTTTATTTTAAAAAAAGTATGCATATTTTTAGGGAGCAATAATGTACATGTGTTTAGGGAACTTAAGTACTATTATTTATTGGAGGATTAATATCCGACTTACCCCCTAAAAAAATGACGAAAAAATAACGCGCGCACACAAGACTCCCTTAATCATGGTCAAGACATGTGTATTAGTGTGTGTATTGAGTGTAAGTGACATGCTTGGACTCTTGTGTAAGACCATGGGACTTAGTGCCTAAACTCGAATATTAATTCAATTAAGCATTATTGCCGGCAAAATTTACCGAATTAAACAGGAAACTGATTAATTAGACATTAGGTGATGACTCGACAAATAATCCGAACTGTCGGCCAAGCGACAGGACTGGCGTCACAATATGGAGGTTGGCGCCAGACTTTTTAGTAAATGTCTGGCGCTACACACCATACAGCGCTACAGCCCAGATTTTGGCACCAATACTGGAGCCTCAATTTGGGACTGTTTTCGATATTATTAGTCAACTGGGGTTTGCCTAAAGTCATACTAGGTCAATTCCGATTAAAAGAAGAAAAAACTTTATTGACTCGAATTAATTAATTAATTAATTAATTAGGCAAAGTTCTTTAAATCATTAATTATAATCTCAACACAAATCAACAAACGGTTAGGAGGAGCATAGAATATATATGCACAACAAATAATGCACAATTAGGCAAGTAAGCACAATATGATGCAATGAGTTCGCAACCTAACCATGGCTCTAGTTTTCTAAAGTTCGGGATATGGTTTAGTCAAATAGGGTCCATGGTTAATTGTCCAGATGCACCGCGTAGAAGCCTAACCGTGAAGGGTTAACGCGTGTGGATAGAACACCGCGAGTTTTTTCGAAAAAACTCGCTTCCATGGTTTGGTGAATTCAACCTCTCAGATGTACCCTTTGTTGCCAGGAGCGTTCAATCGGGTAGATAGAGCATGAATTCCCAGAGGGTTATGTCCATATGTAGAACACATATGGGTTTCAGAAAAGTGAGAAAAAATTCAATCAGGAAGTAGGATCGAGCAAACAATACGAAAAACCGATCGAAATTAGAACGCATATTTCTGGCTCGGTATTGGGGGAAATTGGCGCCAGCAAACAGAGACTGGCGCCAACTTTTAACTGTAGCGCCTGGCGCCAATACTAGCGTCTGGCACTACGGCAAAAAATGTGGCGCCAAGCTCTGGCCCCTAACGCTACTTCCCACATGCCTCAGCAGCTTTCTGTGCTCAATAAAATCATCCAGTTTCGAGCAGTGTTATTTCAGTCCTAGTTGTGAAAGACATTTCTCAAATTTCCTACGTGTAAAATCCTATGTTTTTGACTCATTACGGATGGTCTTTCCAATGAGAACCTTTTTATGCATATGACAATAATGTTAATCAAAATTACGCACATGAAATACTTAGAACTTTTCGAGTCTCATCCACTCATTCTAAATCATTGCCGAAACAAATTCAGGAATTAAAATAGAAATCCTCCCCAGTGGAGTCGCCAAAAACTGTAGGGAATAATTTCAAGCCTTTAAAATCCCACTAGCTTGAACCCCACTGTGATCATACACTAAAGTACGGTGGCGTCCAAAAGGGAAGAAGATAGAGCAAAAGAGTCGCCAACAAGTTTTTAAGGAACTTGTAAACCGTTCATAGGATGAAGGTTACACCCCTTAACGATCCAAGAGATCGTCAACTCCATAAGGTCATGAACCAAATAAGGGTCCGGGGATGATGGTACAAATCCAACCTAAAAGAGATTGAACCTGCCCTAATAATAGGCCTCTACTTTATTCTGATCGTATTCATGTGCGCTTTCTGACTAACATACAATCAATAGGATTAACCCTAAACCTGTTTAATCTATGTTGGTTGAATTTAATGCACAAATAAACTATTATTGGCGATCACTTGAATTATAATCACAATTAACCTAACAAGATTATTAAATATCTTATTAAGTGTGGTTGCAAATACCAATTCCCTTTAACATGCAATAAAAGGTGATCAAGCAGTAACAATATAAAATAATATGCATATCAAGCAACATAATAAATAATAATAATAATAATCAATCATAATCAAAAAAAAATATTAGGAAGAGCATAGGAAGCATCATACTTTTAATCATACTTAATATTAAAGATACCCTAGACATGATACTAGGAATCATAAATAAAAATCTAAGCGTGATATCTACATCATGAAATCAATTAAACCATTAAAGTACTTACTTGGATGCCTCGTACCTCTTTCTAATTACAAAATACACGCGTTAGTAACTTCAAGGAAAATAATAATCAAAGCAATTAAATTAAATAATTGAAAGAGAGATTTGGGACCAAACCCTCAGAAATTAAAACCTTTCACGTCTAGGGCGAAGGCAACTTCGAATATGGCTAGGTGTTTCTAGATCTTGCGAATGCGGAATTTTGTGTGAAAAAGTAAGGTTTAGAAAAGAATGCTAAAAGATTAATGTTATTGAAAATTGATGAATGAATGATGAATGAAGAGAGTTGATGAATGAAAAGAATTGATTATTGGTAATTCATAAAGTGATTGTTGATGAACGAAACCGGAGTTTTTGATACGATATTTATTGAGAAAATCATCCAAAAAAGATAATTTATCAAAATAGAGTCTGAAAACCACAAAACTAACTTGGCGCCATCCCTGGCTCATTGGCGCCAAGACCAGTGGCTAGCGCCAGGCGCCAATGGCTGGCGTCTGGCGCCAATCCTGATTCCAGGCGCCAAGGCTTGGGGTTGGACGCCAAATTGGATTTCAACGCGTTTTCGAAAATCTGATAATTTTACTGTACTGGAAGATAAAATAATATAATTTCAGTCGAAAATGCTATTTGATCTTGATTAAAACTCTGAAGAGTCCTAATTGAATTAAGAATGATAAGACCTTCTAGAATCTTCTAGAAGACCAAAACCATTCCTAATTACATTAGGAATGATAAATCATATTAGGCCCTCCCCTAGATCATTGGGCCGTACTTAAAGCTCAAACCGGGCCCAGTTTAGTAAATTGGCCATAAATTCCTCAATATTCATCGGAATTGGGCTTATAATATATCGTTGGAAAGGTCTTTGCAAACCCCATCCAACTACACCACTATTGGACCCATATCATGGACCAACCAAACTGGATTGGCTGTTTTCTTTAAATAAAGTTTTCAAAAACAGAGAGAAGAGAAAAGAAAAGAAATAAAACTTTCCGCAACACTAGACCTTTCCACACTTTCGTTTCATTCGATTATGATTCAACGTGAAAGGCACTCATCACTGGGTTTGGTTTTGGGGAGACACAAATGGGTGTCTACAACATGATACTAACATGATATTAGGAAAAAAAAATAGGAAGCATCACAGGGATCATAATTGATATAAGCACATCACCCTAAATATCATACTAAGAAAAGCATCCTAACATGATACTAGGAATAAAAATAACATCCTAAACATGATTTCTATATCATAATATCAATAAAAACCATTAAAGCACTTACTTTGATGTCTTGTACCTCTTTCTAATAACAAAATACACACGTTAGTAACTTCAAGGAAAATAATAAACAAAACAATTAAATTAAATAATTGAAATAAAGGTTTGGGACCAAACCCTCATAAATTAAACCTTTCACGTCTAGGGCGAAGGCAACTTCGAATATGGCTAGGTGTTTCTAGATCTTGCAAATGTGGAATTTTGTATGTAAAAAGCGAGTTTAGAAAAAGAGAGAGAGAAAACAAAAAGAAAATTGATGAGAGTTGGCGAATGATTAGAAGAGAATGAGAATGAAAATTGGTTGTAGGTGAATATTGATGAAAACTGGTAAATGAAAACGGAGTGTTTACGACGTTAATTATAAAGAAAATCAGCCAAAAAGATAAAATAAACAAAAGAGAGTCTGTCGCACGATAAAACAAACCAGCGCCTTGCGCTAGGAATCAAAATAACAATCTAAGCATGAATTTTAAATCAAAAGATCAATGAAACAATTAAATTACTTACTTCAATGCCTCGTACCTCTTTCTAATAACAAAATACACACGTTAGTAACTTCAAGGAAAATAATAATCAAACAAATTAAATTAAATAATTGAAATAGAGATTTGGGACCAAACCCTCAAAAATTATCAAACCTTTCACGTCTAAGGCGAAGGCAACTTCGAACTTGGCTAGGTGTTTCTAAAGCTAATGTATGAGGAATTTTGAGAGAGGGAAGGTTTAGAAAAAATAATAGAGGGAGAGAGAAAGCTTCTAGATTTTACAGAGAGAGAATTAGAGAATTCTAGGAGTTGATGATTTGAAAACAGGGAGAAACGACCCCTATTTACAAGAAAAATAGCACGGGATCAAAGAAAATCATATTCGGAATAAAACTCCTCCCGTCGCAAACGACAAGAGCCAGCGCCAAACGACGAGCTCGTCGCCAAGCGAAGAGGGCCAACGCCTGGCGACGACTCCGTCGTCTCAAGCTGGTCCAAAAGTCAACGCACTTTTCCACGCATAATTACCTTCAATACTGGTTATAGGTAATTAAGCGTCCGAGCAGTTTTTGAAATCAGATTTAATATTTTTATTCAAAATAAAACATTATTTTGAAATAATAGGCCCTTCTCTAAATTATCGGGCCACCATTGAAAATCATTGGCCTAATCTAATTTAATCCATAACTTCCTCATAAGTCACCAGAATTGGGCCTATAATATATCATTGGAAAGCTCTTTTCGAGCCCAATCCAACTACACTATTATTGGACCTTTATTATAGACGAAACTAAATTGGACTAGCTATATTTCATAAATAGGAGTAAAAAAAGAAATAATTTTAGAAAATAGAAAGAAAAATATTTTAGTAAAAAAACATCCTCATCATTAGATTTTCCACACTTTCACCTCGTTCAATAATATAATGACGCGAAAGGTATTCATCACCAGGTTTGGTTTTTGGGAGACACATGTGGGTGTCTACACCAGTCGATGGCCGATAGGAAAATGAGCAGCCCCGAGCATCCTAGGGGCTAAGAAAGGCAGGTACGAATATCCCCAAGTCTATAAGAAACAAAAAAATAATAAGGGAAGAAACAAAAATGGCGATTAAAACAAAATTTAAAGGATGAGTACACACCTCAAGGATATGACCATGCCACGTGAGGGAGATCCGAGGCACCTTAATAACTGCCGCGGAATCCATCACTCGGGTCGCCTTGCCCATAGTTGTAAGCATACGGGCATACAAAACCTCCGCCCAATTCAAGTTACCTACCTGCCCCAAATCATTGAGGCAAATAAGTAACCCAATGGAGAAACGCTCTCCCCGATCACTCAAGATAGTGATGGAAAGTACGTGAGAAATATATATCCGAGCCAGCTGCTCTGGTATACACTGCTGATCAACCTCGTCAGCCGACAACTCATCGGCAAGAACCGAGTATGGACAAGATTGCGCATACATGTGAAGGGCCGCCGCAAGACGGTCCCCCACGAGGTCACGCGGTCTCTCGTCTGACTCCTTAACGACCTCCATAGCTACGGGCTCACCTTCAAAAGGAAAACCCCTAATCATAGAGAAATCGTAAGGGGTAATCGTCATCTCTCCCCATGGAAAGTAAAAAGTGTTGGTGGAATCCCACCAAAACTCCAGCAATCCACGAAGGAAAGCCGATGACACAAGCTGACTCGATAAATCCCGAAGAGCCGACAACTGGGAGCTGATCCTTGAAAGCTCCACAATCTCCTTTACCACCTCGGGTAAACTCTCAAAATGACCTCGCAGGTCACTAGAGCCATATAGACGCATGCTAGGCTCACTCTAAAAAAAAAGAAGGGCACAAAAGAGAGTAAAAATGTGGTTATAACTTGTTTCGAAGAAAAAAAAAAACGGAGGCGCAAAGGACTCACAATGTCGCGCCAACCCCTGATCGAGATGTGATGGTTTGGGTCCCACTTAAGGACCCTAGGGTCAAAATTGGGAGGAGCCTCCCAAACCACATCCTCCTGGCGACGTCGATCAGCTCTGACGCGTCGCTCCTGAACCTCTTCACGAGGACGGGTCACCCTCTTTCGAGGGAAAACCGCCTCGTCAGGAACGGGATCTCCTAGAAACTCCTCAGCATCGAAAAATGGAGGCGAATCCATGCTATGAACGGATAAAGTTTCTTATTAGTTTATTTTTTCTAAACTAAGCTAATATAGATGTTCTGGACCCATTTAGGTAGCATAACGACTACCAAAAGGGAAAAACACAAAAATGGAATGCCACCCATGCTATGAGGCTACGATACCTGCAGTTAAACTCAGTAAATGGGGGCTTTTAACACCCATAAAAGCCATCCTATACTAGTTTCAACTAAGCATTCACGTGATCATGTTCCAAAATCTCAAAGAATCAAATATTCCTAGGCAAATAATAGTTACAATAATGAAATTATCGTCTACCAAACAATCTTAAAGTTCGAACATGGCAAATATAAGCTAAGTATACACTTCGCGCCAATTTTCGGATTCAAAATTTTCAAAACATTATTTATGAAGATATAACTAGTTTTAATACTATAATTACTTCATAATCAACAAGTATAGCCAAAATGAGAAACCAAAATAACAAGAAATAAACCAAATTCGGAGAAAAGTGCAAAAAACGTACTCAAATGAAGGAATGCTCTTACAAGATTCAATACTTAACCATTTTTCATGAAATTTGTTGCAAAACACTCCTCAAACATAGCATAATACCATGGAACAAAAAATTTCAAGAATAATGGTCTGAATCATAAACCCCTCCAATTCAAAAATTAGGGTATAATGATTCAAAAAACACCCAAATTTTGCCAAAAACAAACAAATTTAAACAAAAAACTTACATTGGATTATAGAAAATGTGAATTAAGGGTGAGATCTACTTCCTTTGGCTTCGAAAATCGCAAAAAAAAAACCGAGCTTTTTACATAGAGAAAGGAACGAAAATGGCGAAGGAAGAAGAAGAAGAGTGCTAAATGAAAATCGCGATTAGCGATTTCTTTTTGCTGACTTAAATGTCACGTGCAACTGAAACAGCTGCGCGTGACAGACCAGCGCAACTTAAAACGATGCGCGCGCTTGGCTTGCGTGACCCATTGAGTTACGCGCAGATACTGGTCCATATATGACCGGTATTCAGATTTTGATCCGTTTGATTATTTTACAACGGTTTTTTCCCGTTATTAGACGTAATGGCGCGTAAATTATCAAAAATTGCTTTGAATTTTGTAGTTTATTTTCTTCTTTGATAGTTTTTTGCACCATTTTGCATGCAGAACGTGCTTTGTGCCTTCCCTAAGCATACGTTTTCAACATTTTTCGTAAAAGTGTCTTAAGATGCTCCGTAGTGGTGCTTTACGTAAAAGCTCCCATAGACGGGTTTGTCACTTTACTATACTGACGTTATAAATGTCTGGATTTTCTTCTTTTTTCACATCCACAGCAAAAAGGAAGGCGTCATCATGCAGCGTAAAAATGCAAGGTGTTATCATACAGCGTAAAATTGTATGGCGTAGGTGTTGCGTAAAATTTCACATCTTCCCCAACTTTGCGAGATCTACCTCTCGGAACTAAAAGGTAGATAATATTTTCTTTAGGCGTTAGCTCACGAGTCGACATGCACGCCGAACCATTCAGGAACAGACACTTCTTGATTGGAAGCAAATACGGTAGTTAGTACGCTTACTAGCTTACCGGACAGTTAGAGTGTCGTCCACCCCCTGTATAAAGAGTGACGAGACGATGTTGCACCTATGTAGTCACGTGCCCCCAGTCTTGAGACACGTGTACTGATCTTGTGGACAAAATTGTTGAGAGAGTTGCCGATTTTCTTCTTTCTCACTGGATTTGGATATATTCCTCCAGTCCTGAGACATATATTTCTATCTTGTGGACATCAAGTATTGCGTTTTGACAAGTGAATTGTCAAGAAATCTTTCCCGGCTGCGAAAGCCGAAATGTTTAGGGTGCAAAAATCGGACAGCTGCGAAAGCCGGACGGCTACAAAAGCCGAAATATTCTTTTTATCATATTTTCAAATTGTTAAAATCAGGCTAAAGTTTCAATGACGTATCGAGGGACTTTAGACCAACGATGACATGATTGGGAGGACCTGATCCCCTTTTAATCCTTTTTAAACTGATCTCTTCTCATGACATGACATCACCCAGAACACCTTTACTTGTAAAAGCGTTCTACAAATGCAAGGATCAATCTAGATTCTTTTGCGTGTTAAGACATAGAAAATACTTTTTCTATCCTTAATAGCTACTTGTTTCAAACACTTAGCGAATCGAGGATCGTTTAGACATCCTTAACATCTCAGAAAGATTCTCTACTCTTTGACAACTTCGCAGAATAAGTCTCGGATTTATTTCCTTGACTACTTTGATCTTCGTCTATTCTAGACTCGATCGAAGTGACGGCTAACTGTAGACATCTACTTTTGGTCTCCTGTCTCGACAGGAAGTGCAATGACGATAAATAAAACCATCTTCGTGTTGGATCGAAGTGAAGAATGCTTATGGATGACTGGCTAAACCGCAAAGACACAAAAGGACTAGCTTAAACCAAAAAAAATACAATACAAGGTCCAATTAACTAAACCCGATCATAATTAGGCTTAAGCCCGTGCTTAAGATCCAATAATGACGGATTTAGAGGCGCCTAGGTTAAATTTAATGCTGCCGCAAAAAAATCCGCGCGCATCTCAATGATTCGCGCTGGTATGGCGCGCGCAACTAAATCAGTTGCGCGCAACACCCAGTGCAACTTCTAGAGATGCGCTCACGGAAGATTCAGAATTTTGTAAAAATATAGAATCGAATTTTACCATAATACCGCGCGCAAGACATTTAGTTGTGCTGCCCATAGCAGCGCAACTAAATCACTTGCGCTGGGATGCCGCGCGCAACTCATCAAGATGCGCGCGACACCTGCTGCGGCAGAATGCTTAAAACCCTAATTGCACCCATTCCCTATAAATAGGGGCTTAATACGAGGCTTAAACACACAGAAATTAACCTACAATCCTGGCAGAAACTCTTTGTGAACTTGTGCTACCAAACTCTCTTGTCCTAAACACTCACCCCTCTTAATCTTTGTAGCTACGGTGGAGGTTCCCGAACAAGAAGGAGTCCATAAGTGTAACACCCCGTATTTTCTAACCACCATTTTATGTGCATTTAAATCTATTAAACCTAATTTCTTATTTAAATCCAATTTCGAAAGTGAAATCTGTTTCGGGGTTTTCTGATGTCCTGCGGGAGAGTTACAATTCCGAGACTGGAACCGGACGCCTGTACCTGTAAAATAACGGAGACTCCTGGGAGCTCCGCCTCTAACGGTCAAGTTAGTACCTGATTAAGGAGTAATTAATGCGGAAATTAAAGTGATTTGGTCTCTCTAGGTGAGAGTGTTTAATGTAGGTAATCTGCTTTGTTAGCGAGATCAGCCGGTTATTACTGTGTGTAATTAATGTGTTTTTTCCGTAATGTTTTTGTTTTCCCCCTTAATGAGGATTAAGGGAGGTATTTATAACCTTGGAAAACGTGCCCATCCTAGGTTTAGGTAAACCTAGGGCCGATTGGGCTTCCCTCGGAAGTTGGGCCTAGGTGGCCGGCTTCTCCATTAGGCATGGAGTATGCCACATGTCTTGACATAACAGGTCCAAGGTGGACGAATAAGCGCGTGCCACGTGGGAAGCCCTGACTGTTCTAACTGGGGGACACTTGGTAGGACCTGATTGGTCCACGTGGCGCATTCCGATTGGTGGGAGCAAAATCCCCTAATCATTTGCCCCTCACAGGTGGCACGTGATAGGTCACGTGTTACCTGTGACAGGTGTCGCACTGTAACAGGCGACGGCCTGCTACAAGTGTCAGTCGGCGAAAGGACGAGAGATTTTCCCGCCCAAATTTTGAATTCTGAAAGTGACCCTTCGCCTTCTCACTTCGCCTATATAAGGGAGAGTTGTCTTGAGTCATTTTCACACTTTGAGAACTTTTTGAGAACATTCGGACCCCTGAACTTGCTCTAACATTTTGGACCTTTTCTGCCTACCGCCTGTTCTGACAAGCCGACTGCACAGGATTTCCAGAACTTCATCAACAGTCACTCGTTCAGGTAACTCAGTTCTCTTACTCTTAATTTTCTTTTTATTTTCTGAAATGGCACCACGGAAGCACACGACACGACCTAGGTTAGTGATCAGCCGGTCACCTGGGACGGCTGAATCTAGGACTAGGAGTGCCGCCTGCCCTTTTCCGGACCCATCTTTGCCCTTTATACAAAGTCCCACTGTATCTGTGTCTATGCAGAGCAGGATGGCCAGAACAAAAAAGACAGCTAGGATCTCAAATTCAGACGGCTCCTCCCACAGGGTGCCGCTTAGTGAAACATCTGTCCAGGCGCCAGATGTGGAAGTGAAACAAGGCGGCCTGGATGCCGGCAATTCTGTGGGGGGAGTCATAGTGACCCCTTCCCATTTAACAGTTAACAAATCTGCTCCTTTTCAAAGAGAGGAGGCGGGCCCCTCCGAGAGAGGGGAGGAGTCGTCCTCTTCGGACTCGTCGGAGGACGATTCCGAGTCAAGCTCTTCTGGCCATGCTTCTTTGGGTACAGAAGAGAAAAACAGCCGCCTGCAAGAGGCGAGACTTTCTCACGCAGTTGAGAAGGGGGACAATTGGGCGGAACCATCCGCCTCTTACCGAGAGCTAAATACCCCCTACTACTGCACGGTACCTTGGGGCCGAATCACATCCATGCAAGAGAAAGTGCAGAGCTTTATTGCAAACCACACCATGGGCCCCGATTTTCTAGTGTTTGTGCCGGATCCAGAAGACACAGTCGTCTGGCCGGCTGGTTCCAGTTATGATAGCGCCTGCTTTGGCTGCTACGAGGCGGCCATCAAGGCAGGGCTTCGCTTCCCATTACATCCGGCTGTTCAGCGGATTTTGGATGGGTATGAGTTGGGGTTATGGCAGTTAGCCCCAAACTCCTGGGTCAACGTACTCGGCTATGTGGCCGGGTGCGAACTGCACGGGGTGGAGCCGAGCTTCGAGGCTTTCGCCCATATGAACTATCTCAGCCAGACCCCTAAGACAGGCGGTACCGGCTGGTATTAATTGACAAGCCACAGGGGCTACCTCATGACAAGAGGTAAAGCAAACAAGTGGAAGGACTAGCGGAGCACCTTCCTCATCATTGAGAGTTCAGACATTGAGCTGAACAAGCGCTTCAATAGGTGGAACAGGAATCCGCCCCTTCTTGCAGGCGGCCGTAGCATGCCGCCTGTTCCCCCCAAGGCTAAGAAAGTGATCCTTGATAAAGGACTCTTTAAAGTAGAGTCGAGGGTCGACTCTACTTCAGGGGTACGAGAGCAAGTACCCCTGCACTGCGTCCCGAGCTTCAAGTGGCTCTATGACGAGTACTTTTTGGCCGCCTGCGGCCTAAGCAGTCGGTGCTCAAGAGGTAGTCGGCCTGTCGAATACTCTGTTGTTCCATACATTTGTTGTTTATCTTTTATTAACTTTGTTGTTTGTTTTTGCAGCTGACGCCATGAGCAAAATCACCGCCTCCAAGACTGCGGCGGCCATGTTGCGGGCCTCTATTATGCAACAAGCTTCAACCGACTCCCCCAAAAAGGGGGCACCCTTGGTGAGCTCCAAACCTTTCACCCTCTTTTTGGAGTGTTTATGCATATACTGACTTTTTTCTTCTGTTTTAGACGGGTGCTCCAAGAGCTTCATCTTCCCAACAGCCGGACCCCAAGGCCCGGAAGACGACTGTTGGGAGCTCTCCTGGTTCTGCCAGGAAACAGGTGGCGGCTGAGAAACAGCCGGCCACTTCTTCTAAAACTCCAACTGGGCCGCCTAGAGGTATGAAGTTGTCCTTGTAAATTTTAGACTTGCTCCCTTTTTTACTAAGTCTAATCCGTTTGTTTATGCTTGATGCAGCCGGCCCCCAGGAGCCTGACTTGGTAGAGATGGCCAAGTCTATGATCAGGGCAGTTCCTCCAGCCAAGTTGTCCTTCTTCACGCCTGTTTTTTTGTACTTAGGCCCTGTTCCGAGTTAACGGCCTTCGCAAGCCGCTTGATCGGAAGAACAAAGAGGTAAAGGCTGCAAAAGCTATGGCCGCCTCTGACTGTGATAAGGCAATGTTTCAAATTGCCCAAAATGAAGTACTGACCATTGATATTCTTTATTATCAGGCGCAGGCTACCGCCGCTGTTCGGGCTCAGTTAGAGGCGGCCCAGAAGAAGAATGACGAGCTGGAGGCGACCATCACAAATCTCAAGGCCGAGCTGAAACCTCTTCGCCTGAAAATGTACTCTTACGAAGCCATGGAGAAATCCTTGGCCAGCGTAAAGGAACGCCTGGTGACCCAGGAGAAGAGTCTTACCCAAGAGCTCTCGGAAAAGGCCGAGCAAGAGAAGAAAGAGCTGGTCCAGGAGATGATGGAAGACTCCGCTCAAATCCAGCGCATGACCTGGGGCCGCCTCTTCCCCAGTGCCGACTTTGCCTCTTGGGAAAGAACGTACCGCCAGTGTTCTACATATAATCAAGAGATCCTGGCGGCTGCTGAAGAAGAGGCGTTGGAGGAAGCTTTGGAGGAGGAGGAGCCGGTAGTGGCGCTTGTGCCGCTTGGGGGTAAGGCATCAAAAAAGGATGCAGCTGAAGCCGAGTCCAGCAAGAAGAGTGCTGACCAGGCGGCAGCTGCTAATACTGAACTGCCCCCTTCTTAAGCTTTATGTATTCTTTCCACGGCCTGCGTGCCGTTTGCTTTGTATTTACCCGGCCTGGGGGCCGGGGCTTTGAATATTTTGCTGGTCTTTAATGACCGGCTTATTTTTAATGAATTTTTGTTTTGCCTCAAATTTGTCTAAGTATTGAATATTCCAATATCCAATTGTTCACTAGACCGACTGTTTTACATGGCCGATAGTTGCAGACAGGTACGGAAAGTTAGTCACGCCGCCTATGCCCCTGGACGACTGGTTGTCTGTTTCCAGGATAGACGATCAGTCGGCCATTTATCCAATCAGTATTCGAACTATTTTAAAGATTGGATCCTTTTTTTTAGGCAGGCGGTCCTGTCTTTTGTAAATTTAACCAAGTAGGAAAGTGGTCTGACCAAGTAAACATGAGTGTTACCTAGTCGCCAAGGAACTGAGTAGTTGAGATAACAAGCGGCGGGTACCGGTTGTTTCCCTCTACTCAATATTTGTTGGCTTTTAACTCGTAATTTGTTAACTTAGCAGGAGTAGTGGTTGAGAGCCCCTGTTTGATAAAAACAAGCGGACGACTCATACCTTTTAGGCTCCATACTAAGTTTGAGGGAGTGACTATAAGTTAACATAGGAGTTACTTAGTCTCCGTCACACTTGATTGAGTAGTAGAGGTTCCAGGCGGCGGAGGCCGGCTGATCCCCTTGATTCACCAATGTTTGTTGGCTATTAACTCAATAGGTTACCTAGTAGGAATAGGGGTTTGAGTGCCCCTGTTTGCCAAAAAACAGGCGGTCTACTCAAACCTTTTAGGTTCCATACCAAATTTGAGGGAGTGACTATGAGTTAACATTGGAGTTACTCAATCGCCGTCACTCTTGCTTAAGAAGTAGAGGTACCAGGCGGCGGAGGACGGCTAGACCCCTTAATTTGCCAATGTTTGTTGGCTATTAACTCAAGAGGTACCCCCTGCATTTATCCCAAGTAATACAGGCGGTCATCTGACTCAGATGTCAACTGCTACCACTGGTTTGGTTAGTGATAGAGTTATCCTTGTCTCAAAAACGCTACGTGGTTGCCCTTGGGGACAGTCGTATAGGTGCCATGTAATTAGTTTATAGAGCAATGTTCCACCCAAAAGGGAGCTGCTCTCTGCGACGAATTTCATCCGGAGGGATGCCGCCGGACGCCTGCTATGATGTTGGGACAGGTCGTATTAGTTTTGTAGATTTGATCAGTTGGCTTGGCGCCTGGTCTGATCATTCGGCCTGTGGCCTTTGTAAGTTCTTGGTGAACGTAGATGCTAAAAGAAGGGTAGCCGCCTGATAGGCACAGGGTCGGCCAGGCCCTAATCTTTTTTTTTTTTTTTTTTTAAGCTAAGTATTAGTGGGGTGGCTATGTGTTTGGAACCAGTAGGCCATCTTCTTATGGTGAGTAGCCGACTATATGTCCAGACGACATGCCCCTATTGTGAGTAAAATACTCAATGGAGAGTAGCCGACTGTAAAGGTACAGACGGCATGCCCCTCCGAAGATAGAGTGAAAAACTCAATGGAGAGTAGCCGACTGTAAAGGTACAGACGACATGCCCCTCTGAAGAGAGTAAAAATACTCAATGGAGAGTAGCCGACTGTAAAGGTACAGACGACATGCCCCTCTTAAGTAAGAATAAAAATTAAACATGGAGAATAGCCGACTATTTGTTAGTAGGCGTGCCCCTCTTAGTACAAAATTGAATAGTAAGTGCAAACTTTTATTAAGTAGCTCTTGACTTTACATCATTCAAAAGAAATATTTCTTAAGATTATCTACATTCCAAGTTCGAGGCAACGGTTGTCCGTCTGGTGTTTCCAGACGGTAGGTACCGTCCTTGACTTCCTCATAGATTCGGTAGGGTCCTTCCCAGTTGGGAGTTAGTTTGCCAGACTCATTATCCCTACCAATTGCTTCCATTTTTCTAAGTACAAAGTCCCCTACTTTGAGTGGACGCCTGTGTACTTTTTTGTTGTATGATCTAGTCATTCTCAAGCGATAGATCTCATGGCGCAAGACAGTATTGCCCCTCTTTTCAGGAAGTGAGTCTAATGCCAGGCGCATGGCTTCCCAGTTTGCCTCTTCGTCATATAGCATTACTCGAAGAGTCGGCTTGTAGTGTTCTATTGGAAGAACAGCTTCCGCACCGTAAGTTAGGAGGAATGGAGTTTCTCCAGTCGCCCCTTTTTCAGTCGTCCTAATGGCCCAGAGAACATGTGGTAGTTCATCCGCCCATAGGCCGCCTGCTCGTTCAATCTTTTTCTTGAGACCGTCTGAGATGATTTTATAAAAGGCTTCTACCTGGCCGTTTGTATGTGGACGGCCGACAGATGCAAAGTAGTTTGCAATTCCTTGGTCACCCAACCAGCTTTTGAGAACAGGCGTCTCAAATTGGGGACCATTATCAAAAACCATAGACATGGGAACCCCGAACCGAGTGATGACATTTTTCCAAATGAATGAAATTACATATTTCGTCTTGATTCCCTTTACAGCCTCCGCCTCTACCCATTTAGTGAAGTAGTCGACGGCAACAAGTATGTACCTCCTTCCGCCTGTAGCAGGCGTATATGGACCCAGAATGTCCATGCCCCACTTAGCAAACGGTAGTGGGCTCTGAATGGTAGTGAGGTCAGTAGCCGGACGGTGAATTAGTTTGCCAAACCTTTGGCACTTGTCACATTTTTTCACCATCTTCATTGCATCTGCTTCCAAAGTAGGCCAAAAGTAGCCCTGCCGCCTTGCCCTTTGAGCAAGCATCCTACCACCTATATGAGAAGCACAATAACCAGAGTGAAGATCGTCTAGTATCTCTCGTGCCTTTTCTGGAGTAACACACTTTAAGAAGGGTTGAAGGTACCCCTTTTTGTGAAGTTCTCCCTTTATCATTTCAAAACAGGTGGCTCGTTTTTTCAGTGCTGCCCCCTGTTGAGTATCATCCGGCAGTGTACCGTTTGTCAGATATGCCCTGATTGAATCCATCCAGGTTGAGCTTCTGTCTAGGATTCAAATAGGGTTTTCCTCGATGCTTCTCTTCTCCATTACTTCCCAAAAAACAGTTCGAGGAGTATCAGAGGAGGCGGATGATGCTAATTTTGACAGTGCATCCGCCTGGTTGTTTTCTGATCTCGGCACTTGGATCAGATGGAAATCCTCAAGGGAGCCGACTGCTTGTCGGACCGCCTGTAAATACTTGATCAGGGCCGGATGGGTTGCTTTGTATTCGCCATTGTACTGACTCACTATCAATTGTGAATCGGAACAGGCGTCTATTTTTCTTGCCCCTGCCGCCTTGCACATGCGGATCCCGGCTAGTAAAGCTTCATATTCTGCCTCATTGTTTGAAGCCTGAAAACTGAAGCGTAGAGCATACTCGTACCTGTCGCCCTCTGGCAACTGACATATGTCGCCTGCTCCACAACCATTTGAAGTAGAGCTTCCGTCCACATATACCTTCCATACTTAGTCTGGAACTTGAGAGTCAGGAGGACGAGTCATCTCTACAATAAAATCAGCAAAGGCTTGCCCCTTCACTGCTTTTCTAGGCTCGAATGTAACTTCGAGGCTCGTATTTCTATGGCCCATTTGATCATTCGGCTTGACGACTCCATGATGGTAAGTGGCCGCTTGATAGGTTGGTCTGTATACACGACGAAAACATGTGCCAAAAAGTAGGGCTTCAATTTTTTAACAGCCATGAAGAGTGCAAGACCAAATTTCTCCACTAGGGGATACCTCAACTCGGCATTTTTCAGTACGTGACTGACAAAGTAGACCGGGAGCTGATAGCCGTCCCTTTCAGCAAGGAGAACAGCGCTTAACGCATGATCAGAGACGGCCAGGTACATGTAGAGAACCTCTTTGGGCAAAGGGCTGACCAACCTCGGCAAGGAATGCAAGTGAACTTTTAATTTCTGGAAGGCGGCCTCAGCATCCGGCCCCCATTCAAACCTTTCCTTTTTCTTAATTGCCTGGAAAAAGTATAGGCATTTGTCGCCTGATCGGCTTAGAAATCTTCCCAAGGCCGCCAGACAACCTGTTAATTTCTGAACCTCTCGGATGGTACGAGGCGACTGCATGTCAATGACCGCCTGCACCTTCTCAGGGTTCGCCTCTATTCCTCTCTGATTGATAAGGAATCCGAGAAATTTCCCAGACTCAACTCCAAATACACATTTCTTGGGATTGAGCATGACATGGTGCCGCCTGAGTGTGGCGAAAGTTTCTCGGAGGTCCGACAGATGATCTTTCTGAAGTTTAGTCTTGACAATCATATCATCAATGTATGCCTCGACGTTTCTCCCAATCTGATCAAAGAACACAGTGTTTATCATTCGTTGGAAGGTAGCCGGGGCATTCTTAAGACCAAAGGCATGACCGTATAACAGTATAACCCCTGATCAGTGACGAAGGCCGTCTTCTCCTGATCTTTCTTCCATAAAGGAATTTGATGGAAACCAGAATAGGCGTCCATAAAACTCATCAAGGCATGGCCGGCTGTTGAGTCGACCAGGTTATCAATTTTAGGCAGAGGATAACTGTCTTTGGGGCACGCCTTGTTTAAGTCTGTGTAGTCTACACACATTTGCCAGGTGCCATTCGGCTTTTTAACAAGCACCACATTTGCAACCCAGTCTGGGAAGTAACATTGCCGAATGAACCCTGCATCAAGTAATTTTTTAACTTCGGCGGCTGCCGCCTGACTTCTTTCTTCGCCATGGTTCCGCTTCTTTTGCCGTACCGGCTTCTTTTTCGGATCCATGGCCAGTTTATGTACCGCCAGATCAGGACTAATGCCTGGCATTTCATGGACTTCGAATGCAAAGATGTCCTTGTATTCTTTCAATAGTTTGTGAAAGTTGTCACCAAGGTTTCTCAGAGCAGTCGTCCCAACTTTGACTATTCGGTCAGGACATGAGTCGTCTAAGATCAGGTCTGCATGCTCACCAGCCGGCTGAGGGCGGAACTCATCCGGCCGCTCCTCTGCCAATGATTGCTATTTTCTTGCTTTTCTTGCGGCCCCTGTCTGGGATTCCTTTCTCTTTTTGCCGCCTGCTTCTTGAACAGGCGCACTCTCCTTGTCAAGGTCTGTTTTTTCATCGCTTGACCCAGTAGCCATAACAGTGGGCTTGACATCCGAGAGATAGCACTCTCGGGCCATCCTCTGATCTCCCCTTAGGGAGCCGACTGTTCCATTATCCCTCTCAAACTTGAGCAACATAAGAGATGGGATTATAACAGCCTTGGAATTATTCAGGGTAGGTCGACCCAGAATCATGTTGTAGGCCGAGAGTTCCTCTACTACCAGGAACCGGACTACCATGTGTCGTCCTTCCCCTTTTTTGCCCAGGCGGATGGGTAAATCTACTCGTCCCAGTGGGTGGACGACTCCTCCTCCAAACCCTACTAAAGGGTGGGAGGCCGGATGTATGCAATCAGTCTGATATTTTAGTTTCGACAGACATTTGCTACTGATGAGATCTGAGGAGCTTCCGGTATCTATGAGGATTCGGCCAACTCTCTGGTTGGCCACTTTACATTCAATAACGAGAGGGTCGTCATGCGGCCCCCTTACCCCTCCTAGATCTTCTTCAGTGATGACAATCTCAGGAAATGAATATTTGGACGACCGTTCTTGGTGAACGGAATTTACATCTAACCGCCTGATATTGTCTTTGTTGCCCCTAATAGTGGGGCCGCCTCCTGAGAAGCCGCCTGCAATTGTGTAGACGACTGCATCATCTGTATCAGAGCTGTCGGCCTGCTGATTCTTTTTGGCCGACTACTTTTTTGAGGAAGTGTTCCCCGTAGATTTCTTGACATAAGTGTCAAGATCACCTTGCTCAGCCAGGCGGTCTAGGTACCGCATGAGACTGATGCAGTCATTGGTGTGATGACCAACATCATCATGATAAGCACAGAATTTATCTTGGTTCCGATTGTTTGCAGAACCCTTCATGGGGACCGGCTTCTCAATTGAGATCCGTCCCTTGATTTCTTTTAGGATAAACTGGTTATCCTTGTTAAACGCATACTTTGGGGAGTATGGTTTGAATTCTTTTTTCTTTTTCTGGGCCGGCTGTTTAGAGGAATCAGCCGCCCAGACCTCTTTTCTTTTCTCATCTTTGTTAGACGACTGTTTCTGTCGTCCTTCTCTTTTGTCGAACCTTTTCCCGTCCGACTGTTTTATCGTACAAAGATCAGTCGCCTGTATATAGGCTTCTGCTTCAATCAAGGCCTCTTGAAGAGTCGCCACCCTTTTTCAAACCAAATCAAATTTGAAGGTAGACCCGTCTTTGAGACCTCTAAAAAAGTCAGTATAAGCTACCTCATCCGGTAACCCTTGAATCTTATTCTCATCAGGTTAAATCGCCTGATGTAAGAACGAAGCCCCTCTTTCTCGCCCTGCTGAATTGTTCCCAAATCAAGGGTCGTTTTCTTCGCAGGGATGTTCATGGCGAAGTTGGAGGCAAATAAGTAAGCAAGCGTCCTGAAGCTATTTACACAACCAGTCGGCAGGTTGCCGAACCATTGCTGTGCGATTCCTTTGAGAGTCGCTGGGAAACACTTGCACCAAGTGGGATCATCCAACCCTTGAAGGTACATCAGGTTGGTGAATGCCATCAGATGGTCTTCTGGGTTAGTAGTGCCGTCATAGGCGCCTACTAGTACATTTTTCACTTTGGCCGGCTGAGCAGCTTCAGTAATTTCCTTGGAGAAGGCCGATGGCTGTTCACCAAGTCTAAGCAACCGTAGCTGCCAGTCCATAGGTTAGACATTTTTTGCTGCATGTCCACCAAACGGAGGTGGCTATAAAAAATAATGTTGTTGCGGTACAAACGGTAAGTTTGGTACCGCCTGGTCGCTATGATAGCCGGACTGACGGGAGGTGCCGCCTGACTGACTCTCATGATACGACTGAGTATGCCTCATCGAGGTATTTTGCAGACTGTCTTGGAAGTTTGAAGTAGAGGCCGACTCTGACAATCGGTCACTCTTCTTCTGCTCTAGCAGTAGCCGAGCGTCTGTGTATGTTTGCTTCGACCCGTCCGCCTGAATATGACGAACAAGTTTCCTATTTCCTGTAGGATAACGGAATTTTGTGAAATCAAGGGCAGGTGGCTCCCGCTTCCTAGATTTAGGATGAGGAGTCGCCTCTCGCCCTTGAACTGGCTTCCTCTTCAGTGAAGTGGAGGGTTTCTTGGCCGACTGCTCCTTGACTGGAGCAGGCGGCGTCTTGTTGATCAACTCTTGAATCTCTCCCTTGAAGTCCCTCATGAAGGTCATGAGTTCGTTCCTTGTGATGGGAGCAGACCCATCAGTCGGCTGTTGCCGAACAGGCGGTGCGCCTGCTGGCTCGCTTCCTGTTTGAAGATGCTCCCGTTCCCTCCTTTCGGTATGACGGGTACGTCGGGCCCTAAGGGTCCCGTCTGAAGCTGTATGAGCTTCAACTTCAAATTCACTTTCGGTATCATGGTCCGACTGAACTTGAGGGTCGTCTAGGGGACGCCTCTCTTCAGGAGTCGGTACAGACTTGGATGCCATCTCAGAAGTACTCTCCCCACAGACGGCGCCAGATGTTTCGGGGTTTTCAGATGTCCTGCGCGAGAGTTACAATTCCGAGACTGGAACCGGACGCCTGTACCTGCAAAATAACGGAGACTCCTGGGAGCTCCGCCTCCAACGGTCAAGTTAGTACCTGATTAAGGAGTAATTAATGCGGAAATTAAAGTGATTTGGTCTCTCTAGGTGAGAGTGTTTAATGTAGGTAATCTGCTTTGTTAGCGAGATCAGCCGGTTATTACTGTGTGTAATTAATGTGTTTTTTCCGTAATGTTTTTGTTTTCCCCCTTAATGAGGATTAAGGGAGGTATTTATAACCTTGGAAAACGTGCCCATCCTAGGTTTAGGTAAACCTAGGGCCGATTGGGCTTCCCTCGGAAGTTGGGCCTGGATGGCCGGCTTCTCCATTAGGCATGGAGTATGCCACATGTCTTGACATAACAGGTCCAAGGTGGACGAATAAGCGCGTGCCACGTGGGAAGCCCTGAATGTTCCAACTGGGGGAAACTTGGCAGGACCTGATTGGTCCACGTGGCGCATTCCGATTGGTGGGAGCAAAATCCCCTAATCAAAATCTTTATTTAATTATTAAAATTGTTACTTTGAGTTAAGGGTCATTATAAACTTTTGAACCTTAATTATAATATTTGATAAAGCAATTGAAATTATTATTTAAAAAGGTTTCATACTTGAGTTTTAATCATTACAACTATATTAAACATGTCCGAATTGATATTAGCTTTAAAGGGTGATTCCTTAAGCTTAAGCGTCAATTCAGTAAGTGTTTCTAAATTATATGTAATTTTAATATGTAACTTATCACAATTGATACGGGTCATCATGGGTGATTCCTTGACTGAAGTGCCAATTTGATAAGTATAAAATGATTCTATGATTTTAAAGATGTTTTACGTTCAATCATATCAATATCGATGTATAAAGTTGTATTGGGTGATTCCGTCGACTTGATTATCGAATTGATATTGTTTACAAACTATTCTTTAATTTATATTTATAAAACTCATTATAATGTCCTTTTATTAATTAGGTCATTATAAATGAATAATATTATTGGTTTCGCATATCGCCTCTTTATATTGCTTTTCTGTAAAATATGAACTTTATATATATTTTTGTTTCGTGATTTAAATTATTGTTTTCATTATTATTATTGTAATTACTATTTATATTTTTATTGATTTATCAATAATATAATCTATATAATTGTTTTATTTAAACATATTTTCAAATCACCTCCTGTTACATTCCTTTCCTAATCTAGTTTCGGGCCAACTAGAATTTATTTATAGGTCGGGTTTTGCCTTACAACTTCCATGACTAAATAGATTAAGATATGCTTGTTTATTAGCTTCCTTATCCCTTTCTTACGCCTAATTAATTATTCAGTCAAGCCCAAAAGAGAAGCCTTGAATCCTAGCTTTGTATGGCCTTTTTGTGAGCCTTATTTGAGCCCATTCTAGGCTGTTTTATACAACATCTTTGAGGGATTAGAAGCTGCCCATATTCCACCTATGTAACCCCCCATATTAAATTTCATTAATTCTAATAAAACCTATTAATTTACTGCCCAAACCCTTTCTCTTCCTCTTCTCATTTCACGTACAAAGAAGGCCAAAACACATCAGTTTTTCCCCACCTAAAGATGCAGCAACTAGGGGTGGGACTTTTCAAACCGAACCGTGAAACCGCCCGTTACCGAACCGAACCATCACGGACCGATCCATTTATAAACCGATAAATTTAAATCGAAAACCGAACTGAACCGTTCAATATCAAACCGAAACCGAATCGAACCGCTCAATGTCAACCCGTTACGGACCGTAAACCGATAACAAACCAAACTGCTCAAATCCGAACCGAAACGAAACCGAACCGAATGGTTTATAAACCCGTTAATGACCCGAACCGTTTATAAACCGAAACCGTTTAAACCGTAAAAAAAACCGTTTAAACCGAACCATTTGTAACCCGCTAACCGTTTAAACCGACCCGTTTATGAACCGAAACCGTTTAAACCGCAGGAAAAACTGTATAAACCGAACCGTTATAATCCGCTAACCGTCTAAACTGAACTGCCATAACCCGTTAAACCGTTAAAATCGAACTGTTTTCGAATCGCAACCTGTTTAAACTGATCCGATTACAAATTGCTTAATTCAAATTGAATTATTTACAACCTGAATGGTTAAATAGTAAATACAATTAATGTTAATAAATGTAGATCTAATCAAACGGCTTAGGTTTATACAAAGGTTTATATCACCTAGATCTAGTCCAACAACATTATTAATATCGTTTTAGATTACTTATTTATTTTAATTAATATCAAATGTAACATACTAGTATTATTATATATTTATATATATACTTTAATTTAACAAAGGTAACAATAAATATAAATTTTAAAATAAATGCAATAAACATTACTAAATGTAGATCTAATTAAACAACTTAGGTTTATACAACGGTTTATATCAAATAGCTCTTGTAATCGTCTGGTTACATCTGAGCTTAGTGTAGAATTTGATATGGTAACTGAACATATGTAGTCTAGGCGTCTAGCACATTATCATCTTCCTCTTCCTCAGAATCATTGTACTTTAATCTCTCTTCAATGCTCATGTTTCGGGTTGAATCAAATTCTCAAAAGTACAATTACAAATCTCCTAGACTATCAATACTATGGAGTTACAATTTCCAATCAGTCAATCACAATTCACATTTATACCACACCATTCAATTTAAATTTGACCAAGTTACAATATCATCCGATTGTTAACAACTTAATAATTTGAAAATTCGAAAGACCCATTTGCCTAAGAAGAAATTAGACCAATTCACAATAAAATCCAATATTATCATGACCAAGTTTTAACCAAACCTCAAATAAGCCCAATTTCAATCAATCCCAAATACAGGAAGAAAACAAACAATTAAAACATTATTCCATAATATACAAATTAAACCATTCTTTAGCCACAATTATTTCATAACACTACCACAAATCCAGCAGATAAATAGCATTAAAATTAGAGTAATATCAACAAGCAATTAAAAAAAGTCACCATTTTCATTGATTAAAATTCACAATACATATACCAATACATAATGAAACTACTATCACTACTACCCAGATTAGATTTCAGATTTATCAACTGAAACATCATCAAACTACTATTACCATTATCACAAAACACTAACCCTAGAAATTCAAATTCAATCAAAACCCCCAATTAATCCCTCTCACCACGAATCCTTCGGGCAAGCTGAATACCCTTAAGAATAATAGTAACCCTCTTAGCGTGAATCGCACAAAGGTTAGTATCCTCAAACAGACCAACCAAGTACGCCTCAGCAGCCTCCTGAAGAGCGGCAACAACAGAGCTCTGGAAACGAAGATCAGTCTTGAAATCCTGAGCAATTTCTCTGACAAGCCTCTGGAATGGAAGCTTCCTGATGAGAAGCTCAGTGCTCTTCACTCCGTGATCTCACAAAGCGCAACGGTTCCAGGTCTGAAACGGTGAGGCTTCTTCACTCCACCGGTGGCTGGGGCTGACTTACGGGCTGCCTTGGTGGCGAGTTGCTTCCTTGGGGCCTTTCCACCGGTGGATTTTCTTGTGGTTTGCTTGGTTCGTGCCATTGTTGATGTTAAGAGAGAAAGTGAAGGTTTTAGAGAGAGAAAGTTTGGGGTTGCAGAAAATGATAGATGATAAGATGAAGGGTGGAGTGAGAATGTGAGTGATTTGGGAGGTAGAAAGAGAGCGGTTATTTATAGGGAGGTGGTTTTGAAAATCGAGGTTTTGAGGGAAAGGATGTGGAGCGTTGATTTGGGGGTATAATCGACGGTTTTAGTTAGATTTGGAGTTGGGCACACGGATTACGGATTTGGGGGCTAGTTATTGGCGGTAAAGTGGTTTAAAGGAAATTCAAAGGATTTGGTTTGGCGGGAAGTAAAATTGGAAGGAGGGGAGGTGAAATTTTAGAGAGAGAAGTGTAATTGTGCAAGTAAAACGGCTGATAAGAGTAATAGCTCATAATGGGTTTGTAAGTTATAAATTGTAACACCTTTAAAATCGTGCACGCATTGCGTGTGCTTCAGAACTTGTAAGTTATAAATTGTAAGAAATGCAAATGTTTCAAAATTGAAATTGATTCAATACGACATAGAAAATGACTTAATGTATATCAATATCTGACATCTCTATACGTATACATATCTGTGAGTCTGTGACTGTATATGTAATAAACTAATAACTTAATAAAATAATAAGTAATAATACTAATAACTAATAAAGTAATGAAATCTAAGTCTAACCATTGTTTCTCATGGGTATTCAATCTAACCGTTGTATATTTGACTATTTGTACATTAATATTGAATAATGATTTCATCACCACTTTAGTGATTTCGTGATTTCGTCCATTTAACTTATCAAGTTGTTTGAGTTAGTAATCTAAATAAAGTAACAAACTAAATAACGAATCCATTTAATCTCGTGTAACTTATAATCTATAACAAATGCAATGTTTGGAAATGGAAATTGATTCAATACGATATTGTTAATGTATATGTAATTATGTATTAATTATTTAATTATTATGTATATCATATCGTACAAATGTACGGTTGGTATCATTATCATACTATCATTGCCTCATTGAATCATTAGTATGTACGTATAATCGATAAACATATCTGATTATTAAAACTTAAAAGTTTAAAACACTTGTTGATCGATCTAATTAAGTACTTGTACTTCCTTAATTATCGATTTATCGTATTCTAAGTATCAACTCATTAAATCATGGTCATGACGCGATCTTTAAAACAATCATGAATTCATGACCCAACCGCTTATAAACCGAACCGGCATGATCCGAACCGTTCATTAACTGAACCGACATTGGACTGTGTAAACCCTCCCCTAAACCGGCCCATTTCAAACCGAACCAGCATGATCCGTACCGTTTATAAACCGAACCAACATTGACCCGGGTAAACCTGCCCCTAAACCGACCCGTTTCAAACCGAACCGGCATGATCCAAACCGTTTGTAAACCGAATCGACATCAACCCGGGTAAACCCGCCCCCTAAACCGACCCGTTTCAAACTGAACCGGCATGAACCGAATTGTTTATAAACCGACCCGCTTATGACCCAAACCGAATTTAAACTGTAAAGAAATAAACCGAAACCGAACCGACCCGTGACTAACCCAAACCGAATTGAACCGACCCGTCAGCTAAATCAAACCGTTTCAACCCGAACCGCTCCAAACCGAAACCGACTCGCACCTAGGTCAAACCGAACCGGCAAACCGAAGTCCCACCCCTAGCAGCAACTCACTCCTCTTCTCCCCATTTTTTTCAGGGGATTCAAGGTGGGAATCAAGGGGAAATCAAAGCCTAAATTTCTTCCATAATCTCTGCCAAAATCGTGCTCCATCTCTCCTCTAAAACAAGCAAAAACGAAGCAAGGGAACAAGGCAACTTGGGTGGATGTTTGTGCGTGTGTTTGCTGCTGTTTGTGTGTGATGATGTTGTCCTTTTCTTTTGGTTTTGATGGCCTATGCATCGAGGTAACTAGCTTTACTCCCTTAGGTTAGAACTATTGGATTTTAGAGTTGAATTGATAGGTAGAAACATGGCTAGGATTAGGTTTATTTGTAATTTTCGTTCACTTTGTGGCTGTTGTAATTTGTGTGACATAGAACGTGAATTAGTGATATTAATCCTTGTTTTTGTGCCCAAACTTGATTGATATCAAAGCCTTGATGTTTTATGATCTTTGTATGATGTTTTTAACGAGTTTATACATGGTTTTGAGGCACAAAATGCACCATAGGTACTGCTGAAATGTTACACACCTGTCATGAGTTTTGTTGTGGTTGTGAGGCTTGTTTAACCTATTTTCTTGGGATTATTCTTGCTGGTTAATGTATAATAGCATATTAGGGATAATAAGGTATAAGTTTCATGTGTTAAACTTTGATTTTGGGGATGTTTTGTACTTGTTTTTGGGCAAGGAAAGCTGTAATCCGCGACTAGAATTACAGCATGTTGGGCGTGTGTTTCAGATCTTAAATCTGATTTTATTGATTGATTTTCTTGCCTAATTTGATTTATTATCATGTTAGGATATTCTCCAATTAATTTGGCATTATTCTAAGAAATTTTGATTTGTTTTAATGGCCTAGAAGTAAGTATAGGTGCTGCTGTCATCCATTATGAAGGTTGTGTGATTAGAGAGTTTTTATGATATGTTTTGCCTGATTTCTAATCCTAATTGCATGGTTGACATGACCTATTATGTCTTTATAGTGTGTACTATAATGGGCTAAACTTCATTTCATGTTTAAGGTTGGTTTTTGGGGAGTTTTGTGTGAGTGGTACTGTTGGAACCTAAATTAGGGCTGCTGTGTTTATGATTTTATTTGGGCATGTTCTCTCTTGAATTTTAAGTCCAAAATGGTTTTATATGATGCCTATAGAGTATATTTATGTTCCCTAATTTTTTATTTCTCATTTGAAGTATGTTTGGTTAAGTTTTTATGATATTTTTTGGACACGTATCTTGCTTCCCTGTTTATGAAATTGTAGTTTGAACTTTTGGTTTTATCAAATAAATTTACAGAATATTTATTACAATTATTTTATATTAGTTGAAATAATATTTTAAATAAGTAATGTGTGAATCTATGGGTGTTGTAAATCCCTAAGGTAAAATATTTTAATGAGTGTTTGAATGTGTGTGGGTTGTAATTGTATTGTCGACGTTGTAATGCTTCAGAGAAGGATAACACTGTCTTTAGCATCACTTCGCCAAGACTTGTGAATGCACTTAATTGTTGAATTTTGATAATTAATTATATTCCCAAACTCAGACGATACCATTGTTATTTATTAAGTTGAAGTGCCGTTTGAAATGGAGTTTCAATTGAATTTAAGAAATATGATTTTCTTGTGCAGTTTGAATTGAGTGTAAGACCATTTTTGGCTTCTCTACAGATTTTTGAGTGAAATATATTATATTAAGTATTTTAAGTGATTTTTGAATTGTGTGTGGGGCCATAGTCGGGTGTGAGGCCGAGTTGCTTCCCGATGGTTAATGAACATGCTAACTACCTAGATTGCGAGTCTTAGGTAGCTCAACCTGGGTTAATTGTTGTCGTCCCGGGGTGTGTAAGTCCTTTTGGGCATCTACCCATAATCGGGAGTTGACCAATCTTAGACACGGTCTGTGCGAGATGACCGAGGGTTCGTCGTGACAAACCTTAGGAAGTGGATTGCGAGGCCACTAGCGTTCCCTCAATGCCAGTTCTACTGTTTTGAAGGTTTTGGTTTTGAAATGTTTACACTATTCAATTATAATTATATATTTGAAGTTATATGTATGATTGAAATTGAGTGATTTAATATCGATATTCCTATTTTAAGTTTATTTTGAAATATTTCATTATTTGTATGGTTTGATGGTTTTAAGTGATTTAATTTGAGTTTTCAAGTTGATTGTGGTTATGGTTTCTTTTTGTTAATTTTAGTCTAAGATCTTCTATTTCTGATTTGAGGGAGAACTGCTAGTTGCTCCCCACTGATTGTGGAACGTTGTTTAAATTTGCAGGTTTCATTTGTTTATTTGATCTATGTGACGATGGGTTGGGGATTGAGAGTTTAGAACCTAACTTTTAGGCTTGTATGCCTTTGTTGTTAGTTGACTGTTTAATTACTTTGACTTTAGTTTAGTTTGATTTTTGTTTGGCCGATAAGGGTTGTTCTGCCCTTGGCTTTTGAATGTAATTGATTTGTCCATGTTAAAGTTTGTTTGCTATTTTCTTTTGGTCACATAGTTTGCGCTTAGCTTAAACAACTTAATTTGGATGTGTGAATAAGTTAAATTTGATTTTTAGACCTAGGTTAAGCTTTACTTTTCTAATCGAAGTTAAGTAGCCTCCCGTTCAAGCGTAATTCCGCTAACGCTTCAAGTTCCAAAAGGACGGGGTGTTACAATAACTGTTCTAAACGGAGATCTAGCAAAGAGAAGTGGTAAATTCCCGAGCACTTAGATAAATCACATTTACTTTTCTCATTTAAAAGAACTTTAATCAACAAAATAGTGTTGTTTGACCACTTTAAAAGGATATTTAATTAATCGATTCCACATATTATATTGTGTTATATAAGATTAGAATTGAATAATTAATTGATTGATTGATCACATAAGCCAAGGCGAATCTTGTTTACTTTTGCTCCTTTCACGAATTTGAATTAAATAAAGAATAACGACTTTGCAATGTAATTCCTATGTGATTAATGCTTGTAAATAAAATCAACTAACTTAGTTTTAGGTATTGCGTTGCATATATTGTTTGGTGATGAAATTGTAAAAAAAGGAAGAGATAGTAGAGGCCGCACAAGGGCTAGAATAGTGATTCTCCTTTATAGGGAACGTTATTTAGGTACCCTCGCTCCCGACCTCAAATTTGGTTTATGTAGACCAATTTGGGCATGGGTGAACTTACGATTTGTGCTAATTATCCATGAACTCCACATGGGAGAAAGGCATGAGCGAGGTTTATGGGTTTTTCCAAAACTCATTGGCGACTCCTACTTGTTTATTATAAAAAAGCGTGATGATAGAATCAATTCTAATTCAACATTCCCCAAACAGTCAAGAATTCAAATCCTAATACACCCTAACTAGTGTAAAGTCCTAAGCTTTAAAAGGGCCATGGGCATCTAAGGAATGATCCCCTACAATGGGAACACCCTCTTTACAATTACCAAATTGCAAATTTTCATTTCACAAGAACTCATCAAATCATGACTATGGCACTAATAATTAAAAAATTAAATATGAAGCAGATAATAACCTAGTTGTAAAACAATAATATTACATTAATACACTAACTTTTATAATTTACTTCGTAATAAACTAATAAGATCGGTATGGCTAAACTTGAAACAAAACATGATATTTATTTATAAAATCAATGAGAATTTTTACTGTATGTAATATGATGCCTAAATATGAAATGATGAAGTCTTGAATTAGTATAAAACTTGTTAATCAGCAACAGGTTAGCAACTACTGTCAAATTTCAAACCAAAACCATTTAACTGCCCGAATCCAAACGACTCGATAAACAACAATCGATTTTTTGAAACCAAAAATCAACCCGAACCATAATTTAGTAAATTCAAAATTGAATCGATCTGAATATCTTTAAACCGTAGAAGAACCAAACCAATTATAAACTGAATCGAAAAATAACCGAACTAGTTATAAACTGAACCGAAAAAGAACCAAACTAGTTATAAACTGAACCAAAAAAGAACCAAATTGTTTCTAACCCGAAACCGT
Organism: Chenopodium quinoa; assembly: GCF_001683475.1. Classification (NCBI taxonomy): domain Eukaryota; kingdom Viridiplantae; phylum Streptophyta; class Magnoliopsida; order Caryophyllales; family Amaranthaceae; genus Chenopodium; species Chenopodium quinoa. Next base: position 2,765,057 of record NW_018743262.1, on the reverse strand, counting down.
TTCCAACCTGAAACTGTTTAACCAGGGATAAAAACCATTTACACCAAACTGTTAAAAAAACCGCAACCCATCTACACCGAATCGGTTTAGTACAAGGACTGTTTACAACCCGAACCGAATTAAACCGCTCAAGAATAAACCAAAATTTAATCGAACCGATAACTATTTAAACTGAACTGAAACCGACATGTGAGACAGTTAAACCGATTTCAAAACGACCCGATTTAATATCGAATCGATTTCAAACCAAACCGAACCCGAATTGTCAAACCGTTTTGACAGTGCTATTGATGATTGATGATTATTTGCTGAAGTTCATGCCATAAATTGAAGAATGTATGATTTTTTTATGGCTTGATATTTTTAGTAGTGCATTGTTTGACGTTCCCTAAATTAGATGTCTGAGAGTGATTTGAATTAGGATAAGATCACCTTTACTTTAATGATTGCATGGAAATGAATTGTTAAGTAGAGTTTTATGTATTGTGCACTCTTAATCTCTTGATTTGATAGTGTCTAATTAGATGCACGAAAGTGATCTCAATTAGGAAAAGACCTCATTCATCGTTTTGCCTAGACAATTGCATGAGAGTGAGTTGTTTAGGTAGAATTTAGTATTCTATGGCATGTTCTTTATGATAATCATCGTTGTTCACCTTTGTTTAATCGTGCTTGGCACCCCGTACCCCTAGCGTTGTTTACCTTTGTTAATCCTTTTTATCTTTCTTTCTTTATTGTTTTAGTGTCCTTAATCAAAGAAACCAACAAAAATATTCTCTCATTTACTCTTGCATTAGTAAAAATTGATGTTTAACTAGTGTGCTTCCTTTTGGGTTCGACCCTTACTTTCCACTAACTACTTTAGTGAAGGTATAGGTTCATAAATATTTATTTTGATTAGGGTAGTAGATTCAACGACCTACTTTACCGCGATCACATATACAATAGAACTGGAAATTAGGTCATTCGGCGGGTCTGGGTCAGGTCACTTTCAGGTCGGGTCATCTCGGGTTAGCAAACATTCGAGTCGGGTTAGGTCATCTCGAGTTAGCAAACATTCGAGTCGGGTCGAGTCGATTTGGGTTTCGGGTTAACTTCGGGTTAGGTATCCAGTCAAGTTTGGGTCGGGTCGATTTCAATTCAAGTATGTTCGGGTCATATTCGGTTCAGGTCAAAATCTAGTCGGGTCATGTTCGTGTTGTTTCATTTGTGAAGCAAGCTCAAATCAATAATTTTATACGGAGTATATATTTTGTTATTGTTGTAATAAAAACTATCAATTCAGTTTATGAGCTTAGCTACGGTTGAAGATGAACAATTTGATTTATTTTGATACATGATATTTTAAGTTCAATTATAAGGTAATTTTAGTTCGGGATATTTTAGGTATCGAGTCTGTTCAGGTCAATTTCGGGTCTCAGAACTGTTCGGGTCAAACACTTTGGGTCAATTTCGAGTCTGGTCAACTTCCGTCGGGTTAGTTTGGGTGTCAGGTCAAGATCGGGTCAAGTCCATTTTCGAGTCGGGTATGGGTCGGGTCAATTTCGGGTAATGGGTCGGGTCATCGGGTCGGGTCATGATTGTCAAGTCTAATATACAATAGTTGTACGTGTGCTAATAAGAATAGCAAAAATATATTCTTTAGAGGAAGAACAAACACTCTCTTTGAATTAAACAATCTAAAGTTAACTAATATGGACTAAATATATGGCGAATATCCATGGATAATATTGATTGAGAAATAATTTTAAGAAGTCAAGGATATTATATTGAAGTATCTTTAATAATAAGATATTTAAAAATTATATAGTCTTGTGACAAAAAAAAAAAAAAAAAAAAAAAAAAAAAAAAAAAAAAACTTAAAAGAATATAATAGGGACATGTGTCAGCTTTGGTGTTACCGTGTTAGGCCCCGTTCTCTTCACCTTATTTTTGCTGAACTGAAATTATTTTTAACTAACTGAAATTATTTTTGCTGAACTTAAATTATTTTTACTGAACTGAAATTAATTCTACTAGAACTGAAATTAATTTTGCTGGACTGAAATTAATTTTATTGATCTCGTGTTATATTTCTTCTTTTAATTTACTGATTTTTACTGAACTTAAATTATATTTACTAAACTGAACTTTTTTTTACTGAACCGAAATTATTTTTGTTGAACTGAACTTATTTTTACTGAACTGATATTATTTTTACTTAATATTATTTTTTAAGGTGAAGAGAACAGGGCCTTGTAGATAGAAATTATCGATAAATATACGATTATCGAAAAATATTGTGTAGAACGGACTCATTGTGAGTCCGTTCTTTTGGTTGGCCCGCGCGCGGCCCGTTAACAGTTCAGCCCGCGCGCGGCCCGAACATTAAATAAACTATTTTTTTCATTTTTTAAAAAAAATAAAAATTCATTCCAACGTTCTGCTTTCTCCTTCTTCTTCCCCATGTTTTCAGCAGTTACACTCCATTACTGTCAAATTGCCTCCATTTTTCCGAATATTTCGCACAACTCCTTCAGTTTCTAGCTTAAATTTTATTTGCAGTTACACTCCATTATTTGATTTTAATTTTTTTTATATAAACCCTAATTTCGTCCTTTTTTACTACATTAATGGCTGACCTTTCATCTCTAAAAGTTTATAAGAAACAAACTAAACAATCACCAACACAGAAGCAGATAGTTGCAATGGCTGAAAGATTTACTATTTTTCAATTATTTTTAGGTTATACTTTTTTAAAAAAATTCGTATTCACTAATTTATTATTTTTTTCTGCAGGGATCATTCACAGCCTCCATTGAAGAAGCATGGTCCTAAGCCAGGTTATAAACAAAGTCGATCTGTTAGGTGTGACATTCGAAATAAATTCTTTTAAATTCGGAAAAAAAATTTGTTTGTATAACCAGATGCATGCAGGTGTTCGATAAATGCAATTTGTTGTTAGTAAACATAGCACTTAAGGTATTTATGTAGAATATTTTTGTGTACAATTAGCTTACTGTTGTATGTAATTATATTGCTGTAATTTGATAATACATTTTTTTTGTAAGGATTCACTATTATATGTTCAGGAATTATATTCTTTCTATCAGAAATTAGCATTTTATAATATTATCTTGAATTTTATTATTTTATTTTGATAATAGTATATGTTGTCATGATTTAGATGATTTTGATCAGAAATTAAGTTCTTCTTGTCAGTATTGAAATTACTTCAGTAATGAATAATATTTCTTCAATTAGGATTAATATTATTTTGGTCAAAAATTAAGTTATTTTTTTCAGGAAAAAGATAATTTTCCTCATAAATAAGATTACTATTATCAATGATAACATAATTATTGTCAAGAATAAGATCGTTTTATTCTTTTCACAATTTAAATGTGATATTTTTGGTCAGAAATTAAGTTCTTCTGAGTATTGAAATTACATCAGAAATGAATAATATTGCTTCAATCAGGATTAAGATTATATCTTTTATCAGGATTAATATTATTTTGGTCAGAAATGAAGATATATAGTTTTGTTAGTAAATTGATAATTATGCTCATAAATAAGATTATTTAAATCAGGCCTAAGATATGTGTCATTACATTTTATAATGCTTTCATCATGATTAAGATTATTTTAGTTAGAAATGAAGTTATTTTTGTTAGGGAAAAGATATTTATGCAAAGAAATAAGGTTACTATTATCAGGGATAACATAATTATTGTCAGGAATAAGTTTGTTTAATTCATCTTATAATCTAAATACATTATTTTTGTCAGGATGCACTATTATATTGTCAGGAATTATATTCTTTCTATCAGAAATTAGTATATGTTTGTCAGGATTTAGATGATTATGATCAGAAATTAAGTTCTTCTTGTCAGCATTGAAATTTCTTCAGTAATGAATAATATTTCTTCAATTAGGAGTAAGATTATTTTGGTCGGAAATTAATTTAACGTTGTCAGAAAAAAGATAATTAGCCTCAGAAATAAGATTACTATTATCATGAATAACATAATTATTGTCAAGAATAAGTTTGTTTTATCCATCTTATAATTTTAATGTTATTTTATACTTTTTAATTTTTCAGTGCTCTTACTGAAGATGATATTTCAGACTTTGAACTTGGAAATAAATCTTGTCCTAATTATCTTTGTCAAATTCTGGAAGATTTAAGTGATGAGCAAAAGAAGGATGTAATAGACATTAGTTTTGGTGGATTGCTTCATATGAATCTGAAGGAAAATATTAGCCATCAGTTGTACAGTTATATAGCCATCAGTTGTACAGTAATATAGGAACATACAATTCATATTGATAGTTCTAATATTGCTGATGTGTTGGGTATTCCTTATACCGATATAGCTGTGAAAAAGATTTCTAAAAACAAGAAATCATTTAATCTTGATGAGTATTTGAAGATAGAGTGGAGGAAGTTTTTGTGTTTGGATGTAGAAGATGATTCAAAAAAGGGAAATGAATCTGAAGCACAGAATAAAAAGAAGAGGAAAACAGAATAAAAAGTTGTTCCAAGTAAGAAGGAATCCGAAAAAGCTGTTCAGAGTAAGAAGAAGAAGACATATGTCAATTTTCTTACTTATCCAATGTTGTTTGAGATAAATAGACAGGGCGGTTCTGATTTTAAGAAACTGTTTGTTATGTTTGTTGTCTCTAACTTTTTGGCTCCAATAGGCGATAAGTCCCCCAATTTTAACATCATCAAGTCTTTAGAAGTTGTACGTTTCATTAAGTCTTTCAATTGGGCTGGTTATGTTATGGACTTCTTATATAGTTCAATAGCAGACTTTCAAGCATTTCTTTTACAGAAGAAGGCAGGAGAGGGGTTGAAAACTAAATCCAAACAAGTAAATGGTTGTCTTGTTGCTTTTGTAATTGCATATTTGCAAAAGTTTGAGTTTGGAACCACTTTGCATCGAAAGCCATTTGTAATGAATTGGAGTTGTGAAAGTCTGAATGAGAGGATTAAGTCTATTGCAGAAAATATTGATTTTGGTACTGTGAAACTGTATCCTCCTGCCATACCAAAACAATATGCTGGCAAAAGTGAACAAGCTCTTTTAAAAGCTTTACGGCTGGACAGTATTGAGTTTAAGCTTGAAGACACTGATGATGAAGAAGATTTATATGAAAAGAAAGTTGAAAAGAAGGAAGACCAAGGTGTACAATTTACTAGCATTGATTTGAAGAAAGTTGAAGATGACAAAGCTAGATATGTAATATACAGGATTCCTAAAGAGTATCCCACTGATGCTGATATTGATAATATGGATATCGATGTAAGTTTAAAATTTTATCTTTTTATTAATTTTTTAAAGTTTATATTTCAAGTTTTGATTTTGTATAACTTGCTTTTATGTCAATCAACATTAATATTGTCAGTCAGAAATTAGATTACTTTTATCTGCAATAAAAAACTGTTAGTCAGGAATATGTTAATTTTGGTCAGGAATGAATTAATATATTAAGGACATAAGTTATTTCAATCATGAATTAAATTATTATAGATAGGAAAAAAATTATATTAGTCAGGAATTAAATTATTACACTAAGCATTAACATATTTTCAGTTTTTGATTATATAACTTCTGTTAGGAATATGAATTAGGATATTTATTATATTTTACTTATTCACTTTTTATTCTATTTTTTATTAGCCTGTGAAGAAGAAAATGATGAAATTTGGTTGTGACTTGAAGATCGTATCAGAGAACCAAATAGACTTTGCTATTGATTTGAAGGATGAAGCAAAAACATATTCACAAGATTCTCAATCTCAAGGAGAAGATGATATTTTTTCTAATCCTGAATTCTTAGCAAAAATTGATGCAATAGTTGAAGCTGCTATTCAAACCAAAAGTTTAGCTACTGATTTGGATAAGTTTAATAAAAAGTTTAAGGCTGATGAAATTGTAAGTTTAATTATTATTATTATTATTATTATTATTATTATTATTATTATTATTATTATTTTATATATTTAAGTCATTTTAAGATTTGTATCTGATATTAATCTTGAAAATATGTAGGTGAATAATGTTATTTCTGATCTTGGTTTGGAAAAAGATCAAATTGAAGATAATGAACAAAATTTAGAGGATGCAAACCAAGGAAGTAAAAACAATGTAGAGATTGAAACTGATATGCTTGAAACTGGTGGGAATGAAAAGATACCAGAGAATAATGCAGATAAATTCAATGTTTTGAATGTTGTTCAAGAAACTGATGTTGATCAAAATTTGAATAGAGAAGTAGAATTAGTTGATGTTTCAGTTGGTGCAAAAGGTGCTATATTTTCTGACCCTGGCACAGGACCATCAGAAAATCTGGTTCATTCAGTTGGTGATGAAGGTGTTCTTAGTTCCACATCACCTCCAAGAACACCAAAGAAACCTAAGGGACACAATGAAATTTATTCTTCTGGTATGAATGTGAATCAGGCTAGGCTTGTGCAAGAAGGGAGGAGTTTCTTGAAGGGAGATAATTCTATGCCTAGGTTTATTTAATTACTCCTACTCCTCCTACTCCACAAGAACCACAACTATCTCAAGAACAGAATGCAGAAGTTTCTGAAAAACAAATTCGAGAAGCTTCCGAACAAGAAAATAAAAATGACAAGGATGATAACAGCACATCTAAGGTGTAATATTTGCATTTTAACTGAATATTTTATATAGATACTTTTTGTATTTAACTATCATATTTTATATAAATAAATGTGTTTATTGTATTTATTTTTTTATTTGTATTATTCATATGCTTTCGGGTTTTTACTAAATCTGATGATGTAATTCAGTATAAAGTTACAGAAGAACCCCCTTTAGCTATTGATCAGGCGCATCAGGTAATGTTTTTTGTTAATTTTTTTCAGTAATTTAATCTTTATAATCAGAAATTAAATATATTTGGTAATGATTAGAAAATTGATTGTTATTATTGTTTAGGATTTAGTTTATTTTTGTCATATTTTAGATTTGTTTTGTCGGGAATTAAAATATGTATGTCATAATTTTAATTAGTTTTAGAATGTATCATTGTCAGGAATTAGATTAATTTTGTCATATTTTAGATTTTTTCAAACAGAAATTAGATTAAATATATCATGAATAACATTATAAAAGTCAGGTATTATATTCTGTTAGTCATGTATTATATTATTTCTGTCAGGAATTTAATTACTTTTGTTAGGAATAAAATTGTTCTTGTCAGGAATAAAAATTTTCTAGTTAGGAATTAAATACTTTTGTTAGGAGTTACATTGATTAAGTCAGGAATTAAATTATTTTTGTCAGGAATAAAATTGTTCTAGTCAGATTTAAAATTGTTCTTGTCAGGACTTAAATTACTTTTGTTAGGAATTAAATTACTCTTTAAATTTGGAATTAAATTACTTTTGTCAGGAATAAAATTGTTCTAGTCAGATATTATATTAATTTTATGAAGAAAGAAGATTTTGATCAGAAATTAACTTAACTTAATATTAACAGTTCTTTTTTTCCTTGTAGGAAGTACAACCTCAGCCTAGAGATGCATGTGCGGTTTTACAATTATTGAGGAATAAAAGTGTTCTTGGTGAATCTGTTCCAAAGCAATCTATAGCAAATGAATCTCCTACTGCTGCTACTGCTAACATAATTGAAATAGATAAAACTCCTACTCCTCCTATTGTTGGTGATGAGTTTATGGTATCAGGAAATCAGCCTCCCAAAACAGACATTGAGTTAATTGATATTGATAGCACTTCTACTACTCCAAATGTTTCCGGTGAACCTACTTTTATTGCTGCTGATAAATATTCTGAAATAAGGGAGAAAAGATGGCATGAATTGAGACAAAAATAGGAGCAGAGATTGCAAGCTAATTTGGAAACAAGTGGTGATTCAGATTGGGATGAACCACCAATTCACAAGATTCCGATTCAAAATCAAGATATTCTTGTCTGTAGGAATTTGCAAGAAAATAAGCCTTTGTATCTGAAAAACTTGAGTGAACATGAAAAATATATGTGTGATTTCTTGTTTTTATGCAATATTTTGAGGAGCTTGAGTTAGATCCTACAGGAGAAGATGAGGGAGTTAAGAGGCGTAACAACAGTCTGTATGTAAGAGATACAGGTACTGTTATTTGTCAGTTTCCCACTCAAGATATTTCACAGAGCGATATTATTTTGGTGAAAGAGGAGTTCTTTTCTCTGCGTCCCTCTGAGTGGATTAATTCTGGTATTCATGATGCTTGGGCTTCTGTGCTCAATATTGAAGAGAGCAAAATAACTGACAGAGAACCTTTTCAGTATAAAAGATTTGTTTTTCATACTGAAGTTGCAGTAAGTTTTTTCTTTTTCTATACTTATTATTTTTAAAAATTTTATTTATATAACATAATATATATATATTATATTTTTTGTTTTGCAGGATCTTACAAAGAGATACATAGAAAGAAGAGATGCTTATAGAAAGGAAGTAAACTACATTAAGGAACAGGAAAAATTCTGGAGACTTTGAAAAATGATCCAGAAGAATATGAAAAGTTTAAAGAGAAATTGAAAACAAAGGAGCTTGAATTGCAATTGAAACAACATAATGGATTCGAAATTTATAACTGCATGTGCAAGTGGGTTGAGCGTTTTCCATTGATAAACATAGCTGAAACAGAGTTGGTAATTTTTTAACTTTATTTCTTCTTTAAATCTGGTATTATATATTGGTTATTCAGGTTTTAATTAAACTTAGTAAAGAATAAGCTTTTTTTGGTCAGGTTTTATCTTGTTATTGTCAGGTATTATATCATTTTTTTTGTTAGGTTTATAGTGATGTATTAGCCAGGCATTACATTATTTAAGTCAGAAATTAAATTACTTTTGTGAGTAATAAAATTGTTCTCCTCAGGTATTACATTATTTAGGTAAGGAGTTAAATTAATTTTGTTAGAAATAAAATTGTTCTAGTCGGATATTAGGTTGAATCATTCAGGTTTTAAATTACTTTTGTCAGGAATAACAACTTTGGCTGATATTCATTGTCTGGTGATAATTCATAGTACTCAGATAATAGATTGTTTTAGTCAGGTATTATATATTTATTGTCAGGTGTTAGGTTTTGTTAGTCAGGAATTAGATTTATATTTAACCAAGTATCAGCTATTAACCTAATAATTTATTTTATACAAATAATTGTGCTACTTATTATGTTTTATTTATTTTGCAGATGATCTTTCCCATTGGGTTCCAAAATCATTTTACTCTGCTGGTTTTTAATTTCATTCCTGGTATTGAACCAAAAATAGATTGGATAAATAACAGGAGTGATATGACTCGAGATAAATTGCAGGGAATAGATAAAGTGTTGGTAAGATATTTTAAATTAAATATCCGAGTATATCTTTTAAAATTATACTTTTAAATGCTTATATATATATATATATATATATATATATATATATATATATATATATATATATATAGATTAGAGTTGTTGGTATTTTTTTACAAAAGAAAGAACATCCACAAGGTAATAATAAAATTTCAAAATTGAAATGGGATGAACCTGAATTTACATGGCAGACAAGCACTGAAAATCAGGATTGTGGTCTTTTTGCATTAATGTGTATGAAAAAATACACTGGATTAGATGGAGGTCTTATTGACTTGAAATATGTAAGTGTTTTTTCTCTTTTGTTTTTGGATATTTACTTATTATTTTATAATATTCTTATTTTGTATTTTTTTATAAATTTGTAGAAGCAAAATCATAAGCTGTATAGATGCAGAGTTGCTTATGAGTTGGCTAATAGAGAAGAGAATTTTTTGCGGAAGCAATTGTGGAACGATTGCATTGCATTTTCTATAAACAAGCATAAAACTTGGAAAGCTCAACCAGCAAGAAAGAAGCTTGAGGCCAAATATGAGAAGGAAAGGGCTGCCATTCAAAGAGCAAAAGAGATGCAATGGTTGTTGGAGCAAAAACAACAAAAAGAAATTGAACAACAAAAAGAAATTGAACAATAGATTCAGGAATATAAAGACAAAAGTTAGATAATATTATTTTTTTTTACAATAATTCATATGTATATATATTGTCTTTTTGTAGTCAGATATTAGGTTTGTTTTGTATAGATACATAAAAATTTTGTTATTGTTAGGTATTTTTACAATTATTTATTTATGTATATATTTTCTTTTTTATAATATATATATATATATATATATATATATATATATTTTAAAAGTAAGATATTAAGTTTCTTTTCTTTAATAATACTAGTCAGATATATTTAAACATGGGCACGGGCCGTGCTGGCACGCGGGTGGCACGGGCCCGGCACGGCGGCCCACCTGTGGGCCGTGCCGTGAACAATTTTCTGGAAAACGGCACGGGCATGGCACGTGGCACAGCGAGCGGCACGGTGGCCGGCACGTGGGCCGACACGCTGGCACGACCCGCCGGCACGGCACGAGGCACGGCCGGGCACAGCACGGCACGAGCCCGCCAGGTACGGCCCGGCACGGTACGGCACGGCCCGTGCCAAATGACCGTTGGAAACTAGCCGTTTTCCAACAGCTATAAACGGCTAGTTTCCCACCCCATTTCCCACCCAAATTCCCTATAAATACCTCATTTTTTCCTCCAAAATTTTCACAATTCATCAACTCATCTCTTCTCTCTTATTCTCTAATTTTCTTACTCTCAAATTCTCAATTCTCAAATTCCTACAAATCCTACAATCTTGCTCTCTTTTGTGAAAAGAAAAAAAAATCCTACTCTCTTATAAATTTTACATTTTTACTATTATTACTGTTATTAGTCTACTACCAACAAAAAATATTGTTATATTTACATTCGGGAAATTATAAATTCGGGAAATTATAAGTTCGGGAAATTATAAATTTGGGAAAGCATTGAAGCGTCATTGTAAGATCTAACTCAACTTTATTTTAATTTGTTATTGTTATTGTTATTGTTATTGTTAGTTGTTATTGTTATTGTTATTATTATTATTATTATTATTATTATTATTATTATTATTATTATTATTATTATTGTATTCTTGGAACTACTTAATTATATAAAAACTACTTTCTATTTTAATTGTGGGTTATTTGGATTGTTGAAATCTGTCTAAGGCGGGACCTGGGCTCTGGACAACGTCGCTCCTAACCTCTCCTACCTGGGATCTCATTGATCCAAGTAATCTACTATTATTATAATTATTTTTAAAAATTTAATTTATATAAAAACTACTTACTAATTCTTATTGTTATTGTTATTATTATTGTTGTTAATTGTTATTATTATTGTTATTGTTACTTTGTTATTGTTATTTGTATTATTATTATTATTGTTATTGTTACTTTTATTGTTATTATTATTAATATTAATCATGGCATCAAACCCGAACTCTTCCTCCTCCTCTAGAAAAGCCAAGTCAAAACATAGGGAATCACCAAACCCAAACACTTCAATGCTTATGCCCTCCCCTAACATGCCCTTTCCAAACACTTCCACCCCTTTCTTTCATCCCCAAAACACGGGAGGGCAAGAACAAATGGATGATATGGCTCCTTGGACCCAATTTCAACAAACCCAATTTCAACAACATGAATTTCCTTTTCCTCCTCCTTCCCAAGGTAGCCAAACACAAGCCTCCGGGTCTAGTGAACCATCCACCCAAATGCCCAACACCCAAAATCCTAACATATTAGAGTGGTGTACCGAAGAGGATTTTGCTCAAACCAAACGAAAGAGTGAAGTTTGGTCACATTATCAATTAAGTAAAGACAAAAAGCCAAGTGTCGGACTTGTGGTAAAATTTTCTCGGCCGATACCAAGGGAGGGACGGGACACCTTAGTAGACATTCAAAAAAATGTGGTGGACCATCTAGTGATCCAACCCAACCCAAAATTTCTCAATTCCATCCACAAGGCTTCATTTACAATTACGAGAGAGATAGGGAGGAACTTGGGAGAATGATTGTACATGCTGAACAACCTTTTCTTTTCGCCAAAAATGATGCCTTCAACAACTACATTAACCGAGCACTACAACCAAAACACAAAAAAATCTCCCGAAAAACCGTTCGATCTGCTGCCATGAAGACTTATCTAGAGTACAAATTGAAATTAGTAAATGAATTATCTAATCTTCCTAGTAGAGTTTCTTTAACCGCCGATGCATGGGATGGTGGATACGGACTTCAATATTTATGTGTTACTTTTCATTGGTTAGATAATGAGTGGTTGTTACAAAAACGCATCATTCATTTCAAAATGCTTGAATACCCTCATACCGGTCTTAACATTTCACATCATTTAATGGAAGCCATTGATGCATATAGTCTTAGGGATAAAATCATGTCTATGACTTTCGATAATGCAACTTCTATGACATATAGTGCGAATTTGGTCAAATCCCAATTGACCGATGTTATATTAGATGGAGATGCACTTCATGTTAGATGCATTTGTTATGTTCTTAACTTGTGTGTGAAGGATGAAACACAAGCAATTGGTCCATTTTATCACAAAATAAGGAATGCTATTATGTCTATTAATAGCTCTAACTTGGGATATCAAAAATGGAAAGGTTTTTGCAGGCAACAACGGATAAAAACCATAAAAATAGCACCGGATTGTCCAACTAGGTGGAACTCCACCTATGAAATGTTGAGTCGGGCAATCGAGTACAAGGTTCATTTAACACTTTTTTATAATATGAAATTTCCACAATGTGCTTTACTAGAAGATGATTGGGTTAATTGTGAAAAATATATGCAGTTTTTACAATTACTATATGGTATGACACATTGTTTTTCTTCTGTATATAATCCTTGTTCTTATTCATTTCTTAGCAATGCATGTTTACTTGCACAACTTTTTGCGGAACACCGATCACAACATGTTTATCGTGGATATCTTCCATCCATGGAGGGAAAATGGCGTAAATATTACACCGATATTCGTATGATTTATATTTTTGCTTCTATTTTAGATCCTAGGCAAAAATATGATGGCACCTTTTTATTAATTGATATTTATTATAGTAACATGAATTTTGAAGATGATGTTGAAACTTTTAAAAATAAGGTGACTAATGAATTTTTTTATTTATATAGAGTTTATGAAAGTAAATATGGAACCCTGTCTCGATTTTCCCCTTCTCAAACATCCAAAAATGTAAGTAAATGGGCCAAAGTTTTATTTGCACAAGCTGCTAACATGATGTCCAAGTTTTCAGGTACAGAATCATCATCAAGTAAGAGAACACAAAGCGATGTTTCGGAGTTGCAAATGTACTTAAGTTACGACTTCATGAAAGGCATGGACGATGAAGAGAAGTTTGGCCTCGACATCCTTGATTGGTGGAAATCACAAACCGTGAAACATCCAATTTTGTCGGCAATGGCTCGTGATATTTTTGGTATCCAAGTCTCCTCCGTTGCCTCCGAAAGAGCTTTTATTGCGTCGGGACGAGTTTTAGACGATAGAAGAACAAGACTAAAACCCGAAACACTTGAAATGTGTGTTTGCTTCAAGGATTGGTTGGATGCTGAAACTCGATCTCAAGATCGTACTTATGCACAAAACGATGACGACGATGAAGGAACGTCGACTTCTTTTAGTTCTCATACTTCTCAATCAACTCAATTGGCGGATGAACTTGAACCTCTAGGAGACGAAGACGAAAACGAAGACGAAGATGAAGATGAAGCCGAAGGCGAAGACGAAGACGACCAATAATAATTACATGATTACATATTTACATTATACACTATTGTATAATTTTTTTATTATCGAACTTTGTATTCCGTATAATAAATGAAGTTATTCAATATTCATACACTATTGTACGATTTTTAATTATCATTACTTAGTTTGTATTATTGAATTATCGTACATTCGTACCGGCTACCGTCATATAATAAAATAAGTTATTCTTCAATTTTTTGTGTTTTTGGATTATCGCACTCGTATTTTTTTTTACTATATGCATTGTTGTTCTTTGCTAAATTAATAAAATTGTTTTTATTTGTTTATATAAACTTAAACATAATTATTAATTAGATAAATAATTTATATAACCTAAATTAAAATAAAGTTGTTCAAAAAATGAAAAAAAATATATTAACATTAACATAAACATAAATTAATCACATATATTAAGTTTTACTAAAAAAAAATATATATCGTTTAATTCGTTTTTTTTCATTTATTAAAAAAAAATTAAAAAGGGTGGCACGGTTTGGCCCGCGGCCCGGCACGGCCTGCAAGGCACGTGGGTCGTGCCGTGCCGTGGGCTGGGGTGTGCCAATTTCAGGCACGGCACGGCCCGCGGCGGCACGGCACGACACGTTGCCCATGTTTAGATATATTGTTATTTATGTCAGAAATTAGATTATCTTTATCATGAATAAGAAAATGATAGTAAGAAATTAGTTTATTTTGATCAGGAATAAAGTGATATTTAACAGGGAATAAATTATATTAGTCAGAAATTAAATTACTTCAGTCGGGAATTATAAAAAATATCAAACCTTAATTTTAAAATTTTAAAATATCAAAACATAGTATATTTTACATCTAATTTGAATATAAAAAAAAATTATTTGATGAGTGACCCTATATTAAATGAGTTGTGGATTTGGAGTTTTTGTTCCAAACTCATTTGGATCTCTAGTTGTTGTTCTTCTTCTTTCAAAATGTCCTCTAATTCTTTTGTTCTTATTTGGCCTTCCTTTTGTTTTTGGACGTTTTGGATCTTTTATTGTATTTCTTCTTTCTTCTTCTTCATCAAGTTCACGAATTTTTTCTTCATTTGTTTGGAACACTTTCCTTACAAATTTGTACATTTGTTCCAAAGTATCATCACATATTTTTGATGCTTCTTCATTCCCTTGACATATTGTCACAAGGTTGTAAAAAATCTTTGTTATTGATTGCCTCCAAGGAGTGTTTATTAATGAATGATCTGTAGTTGAATTTCCTAACAAAAAAAAAAATATTACTACAGTTTCCAATATTAACATCAGAAATAAAATTATATATGTCATAAAAATATATAAGAAAAGTTAGCAATAAGTTTTAATATGTGTTTTCTGTTTGAGCCATAAGTTATTCCTTACAAAATTGATCTTATTCCTGAGTTTTAATTTAATTCCTGATAAATAAGATAATAAACAATACATGAGGGTATGGTTGTACTTTTTTCAGGAATTAAAATATTTAGATCAGGAATTAGATTATTTTTGTCATTTATTAGTTTTGTTTTGTCAGGATTTATAATATGTGTATCAGGTATCAAAATATGTTTTTCAGGACTTAAATTATCAGTGAGCAATTAAATTGTTTCAGTCAGGCATTAGATTATTTTGGTCAGGAATAAGATTATTTTGGTCAAGAATAAGATTATTTTGGTCAGGAATAAGATTATTTTGGTCAAGAATAAGATTATTTTGGTCAGGAATAAGATTATTTTGGTCAGGAATAAGAATCTAAATGTCAAGAATAAGATATGTATAGTCATGAATAAGATATATTTAATCAGGAATAAGAATCTAAATGTCATGAATAAAATACGTATAGGCCATAAATGTTCTTGTATCATGAAAAGTTATAAAAATATGATAATTTAATATATTTTATTATGAAAAAGTTATAGAAATTTGACTAAAGTAAAAAAAAAGATATATATAACTGAAAAAGTATTTATTTCCAACTTTAAAAAGTCATACAAATTTGAAAAAACTGAAAAAGTATTTAAAAATCTTCAAAAACTCATACAAATCTGAAAAAATTGAAAAAGTCATATAATTTCAAAGTGATTTATTGCATCATGAAAAAGTCATAAAAAACAGACAAAAGTCATAATTTCTTCTGTTAAATTACATGTCAATTATTGTTGTTCATACATAACTATTTTCTATTTAAAGGTTGTTTAAATTAAGTTTTTTCTATAAAAAAAAACCTTAAATTAACAACCTCTATTGTTTCTATATAAGGTTGAGTCTTATATCATAACTTCATAATAAGACAATGGCTAATTTCTATGAAAATTTGGCTAAATGTTCTGTTAAGTTCAGATCAATTTATCGGCTTAGTTTGGTAAATACATTAAACTTTATACTTATATATTTGTTTTGTACCTTAGTAAATATTTAATGTTTTATTTCTATTTTGTGTGTGTGTTTTTTTAAAATTTTTTTCTTTTTTATATTTCAGCCACTTCCTGCAAATTGGAAAGGTTTTCTTTTAAGATTCAGAGGTCCAGTTAGAGTCTATCGTGGGAATAATGGCAGATTTTGGGAAGTTAAAGTGTTAAGCGTACCACAAAATACAGGAACCTGTGGTGGCATGTTTATTGATGATGAATGGACAAGCTTTGTGTCATCCAATAATATTGTTGAAGGAGAAAGACAGTATGTTTATCATGATATTGATTCAAATTTCTACATTAGAGTTTTTACTGCTTATGGTAATGAGAGGATTCCTACTGATGCAAAAAATGGTATTAATGTATAAGTTTCTATGTTATGTTTAAGTTTGTAATAAATAAGTTTATATTTATCAGGAATATTTATATCAGGTATAAGTTTATGTTTGTCATAATTAAATTGTTTTATTAGAAGTAACTATATTTATTTTAGCAAATAGACTATCATTGTCAGTTATTATGTAATATTTGTCAGGAATAAACTGTTATAATTAGGAGTAAATTACTTTCATTTCATATTTAATTAACAAATAATAAATTTTAAAATAACAAAGTATGTACGTACCTGATTCATTCTCATCCCATATCATTGATTTAGCAAGCTTTGTCCAGCGTTTCAGAATGTATCTCTCTGGTATAGCATGTATGTTGTACATTTGCATTATCTTGAGGATGTGAAAGCACAACAATCCAGTCTCTGTGAAGCACATACAAGAACACATAAACTCATGGTTTAGAGTGTAATATATGACTTGATAGGTGTGCTTATAATCTTCATCTAGAGAAACATCAAAGAATTTAACATATTGCATTGAAGTGGCCTTTTCTCTTGCATATGCTCCTAGACTTGTATCAAATTTCAACTTAAAATCCTTGTATAAGTTTAGAGTATAAACTTCAGCTGCATGTTTTAATATTTTTGTTGTTGTTCTTGGTTTCTCAGTAGTACATCTGAAGTTGTCACTCTTTTCAGTACTTCTCCATCTTTTCACAGTAGTTTCAAATATGTGAAATAACTCTAAAATCTTAGTGGTTATGTTGGCCTAAATGAAATTGCTCTGTTTGTTACTTCTACTCTTTGAGATGAAAGAATTCTAGCTTAGAAAATGTCCTTGCTCAATGTTGTGCACCATTTATCTCGTAGCCCGTATAACCTGTCAAACCATTCTTTTTTTTTCTAATCCATGTTTTTGAACCATCTTGTGCCAGCAATCTTCAAATTCAGATTCTGAATCACAGCCACTTAAGCATTTGTGAAACATATTTTTGAATTCAGGATTGGTTTTTAGAGTTTCAAAGTGTGACACAAAATTCTTTTGCAAATGCCATAAACATAATCTATGTCTTGAATTTGGATAAACTTGCAAAAGAATTAATTTATTTAAACAAGGATTTTATATTTTTCAGTCAGAAATTTGATTATTATATTCAGGAATTAGATTACTCAAGTCAGGAATTAACATATTTTAGTTTGATATTAGATAAATTATGTAAGATATTGGTATTTTTTGTCAGGAATATTTTAGTCAGAAATTAGCATTAAAAACATAAATTAGCATATTTTAGTCAGATATTAGTTAATATATTTTAGTCAGAAATTAGCATATTTTAAAATATGAAATTAGCATAATAAAGTCAGAAATTATCATATTAAAATCAGATATTAGTTAATATATTAAAGTTACAAATTAGCATATTTTAGTCAGATATATTTGATTATTATAATTAGGAATTAGATTACTCAAGTCAAGAATTAACATATTTTAGTCTGATATTAGATAAATTATGTAAGATATTGGTATATTTTTTTCATGCATATTTTAGTCAGAAATTAGCGTTGTCAGAAATTAGCATATTTTAGTCAGATATATTTG
The DNA here is from genome assembly GCF_001683475.1 of Chenopodium quinoa. Lineage (NCBI taxonomy): Eukaryota > Viridiplantae > Streptophyta > Magnoliopsida > Caryophyllales > Amaranthaceae > Chenopodium > Chenopodium quinoa. Next base: position 2,746,968 of record NW_018743262.1, on the reverse strand, counting down.
ATTATTATAATTAGGAATTAGATTACTCAAGTCAGGAATTAACATATTTTAGTATGATATTAGATAAATCATGTAAGATATTGGTATATTTTTTTCATGCATATTTTAGTCATAAATTAGCATTAAAGTAAAAAAATTAGCATATTTTAGTCAGATATTAGTTAATATATTTTAGTCAGAATTAGCATATTTTAAATTATGAAATTAGCATATTAAAGTCAGAAATTAGCATGTTAAAATCAAATATTAGTTAAAATATTAAAGTCAGAAATTAGCATATTTTAGTAATATATTATTTAATATATGTCAGGTATAAAAATATTTTATCAAGTATTAAATAGTCTTAAAGTTTACTTAGCGTGGCTATGAATATTCTGTGTTTTGGTAAAAGATATTTATTAGAGTTTTGGATAAGGACAAAAATATGTAGTAATAAAGATATTTACTTAGAATTTTGGATAAGGTCAAAAACATGTAATAATTTTTTTTTAATATTTTTTATTTGTCTATAAACCATTATTTTCTCATACTTTTTTCATGTTTTTGTTCTGTATGTTATCTCTCCTAAAATTAAATTTTTTTTTCTGTATTCCTCAAATATTCAAAACAATTCTCAGTCTTCTACTTCATCAAACGATCCAAAAGAAAATATTATTGAAAACTTTGAAAAAAAAAATAAATGATCTGTTGGAAAGGAGAGATAGAGTGAAGGATGCACTGATGAAGCTCTATGAAAAAGTGGAAAAGAATGAAATCGAAGAAGTGAGGAAGAGAAAGAGAGCACAAGAGAAATGCCAGGAAGCACACAACAAAAAGCAGAAAGAAGAAGATCAACAAAAGAAGGAACAGAAAGAACAAAAAAAAAGATGAAAAGAAAAAATAAGTTTAAAATCTCCAGAAGAACAAGAAGAAGATTCAGATTCTAGGTTTTTTTTTCTTTTTTCTCTCTGTTAACTTTTAAGTTCAATCAATATCATTTCAATATATGGAAAAAATGATATGTAATGACTTCAAGTTTACTAATACATACTATTTCTTTATTTGTTGCTGTTATTATATTTGCTGCTGTTATTATCAAAAAGTTTTGTTTTGTTGCTTTATTCAGGTATTGGTTTTTTTTGCCAGGTTATAAGATATATTATCGTAATCAGTTAGAAATTAGATAAATTAAAAAATAATAAGAATATTTTTCTAAGGAATTATAACATTTTGGTCAGAAATTAACTTAAAATGAAATTAAATACATTTTTAATTCTTAATGATTACTTATGTCAAGATTAAGAGTGTTGCTATCATGAATAAGATTCTGTTAATCAGGATTAAATAATTTGAAGTCATTAATATATCTTAGTCAGGTATTGCATTTTTTTTGTCATAATTATTATTATTTTCGTAAGGAATTATGATACATTAAATTATAGAATACATATATTATGAAGCTAAAACATATATTATTAGTCAGGAATTAAATAGTTCTTAGAAGAGTTAAAACAGGTATTGATCTATTTTTATCAGTTATTAAAATATTTTATAAAGGAAACCATATATTATAAAAGCAAATTACTTACCTCTGGTATGACATTACTCATTGCAAGATCCTGATCAGTGAAGATTGATTTTGGTTCTATTCCACACATTGACTTTTTGAAAATTGAAAGAAGCCAAAATGTGTCAGTCTTTTCATCAGTTATGAATGCACATCCAAACATTGTTGTTCTCCAGTGATTGTTTATACCAACAAATGGAGCACATATCAACCCATATTTGTTTTTTCTGTATGTTGTATCAAAGATTAAAACATCACCATAAGCTTTGAAATCTTCAAGCATTTAAGAGTCACGCCAAAAATAGCTCACAACATTATTTTCTTCTCCAAATTTCAGTCTGTAAAAGAATGAAGGATCTTGATCCGCTCTTTCTTGAAGGGTGTCTAATACATTCTGCATGTCTCCACCTTCAACCATACTCATCTTCACCCTTGATACATAGTTAAGGTGATCTCTCTTAGTATGACCTACACATTCTTCTCCTCCAGCTTCATTGCTTATATAATTATAAGCATCCATAGGTTTTATACCACTTTCAACCATGCTCTCAATTAGTTTACCCATTGGAGCTGATATTTGTCTTTCTGATCTTAGATGATGTCGTTGAACTGCTATTACCAATTCATGATTATGTTCCAACTCATGTGTAAGAACTACAAAATTTCCTTCTTTGTTTTTCTTGAAACGAATATGAGCTTTGCATCCAGTTCTTGTCTCATTTACCTCCCTTTCTTTTCTCTTTTTTTCATCAGTTTTACCCAATATGGGTATTTCCACCGAATGTTGTTTACCTGATATCTTCATTTTACCCTTTGTATGTCCTTCCTTAGAACATCTAAAATAAAACTCATATAATTTATCATTGGTATCTCTTCTTTTTGTTGATTTTCTAACACTGAAACCAACAGATCTTGAATGAGATTTGTATAAAAAAAATCCATCATTGTAGTCCATCACAGTATAACCTACTACACATCTACTTATGTTTTCATCCTTGTCATATTTGTAATAATCAGCAACAAAAGTAAATATAAATCAGATCATACTGTATTTTTGTTAGGAACTACAATATTATACACAGTAATTAAATATTTTTTTTAAATTTATAATACTCAGGAATTAACATGTCTTAGTCAGGAATTAGATTATTCGGATCAGGAATTACAATATATTAGTCAGGAAATAAATTATCTCAGTAAAGTTTAGGATAATATTAGTCAGAAAAAAATAATAGTCAGGAATTATATTATATTAGTCAGGACTAATGTTATCTATATCATTTTCATTTCCTATATAATTCCCGACTATTATTATTTTTTTCCTGACTAATATTATCCTAAACTTGACTGAGGAAATGAAAACGATATAGATAATATTAGTCAGAAAATAGATAAAAATAGTCAGGTTTAATATAATAATAAGATTATAGCATATAGGAATTAGATTTTTTAATTTAGTCATAAATACATTGAAATTGTCAGGAATTAGATAATATTAGTCAGGAAATAAATAATTATAATCAGGTTTAATATAATAATAGTCAGTTAGATTATAGCATACAGGAATTAGATTTTTTAATCCAGTCATAAATACATTATAATTGTCAGGAATCAGATTATTTTCACAAATTACCATATTATTTTTCTTAGGAAATAGGTTCTATTAGTCAGGAAATAGGATTATTCGGATCAGGAATTACAATATATTAGTCAGGAAATAAATTATCTTAGTCAAGTTTAGGATAATATTAGTCAGGAAAAAAATAATAATAGTCAGGAATTATATAGGAAATGAAAACGATATAGATAATATTAGTCAGGAAAAAGATAATAATAGTCAGGTTTAATGTAATAATAGTCAGTTAGATTATAGCATATAGGAATTAGATTTTTTAATTTAGTCATAAATACATTGAAATTGTCAGGAATTAGATAATATTAGTCAGGAAACAAATAATTATAATCAGATTTAATATAATAATAGTCAGTTAAATAATAGCATACAGGAATTAGATTTTTTAATCCAGTCATAAATACATTGAAATTGTCAGGAATCAAATTATTTTCACAAATTACCATATTATTTTACTTAGGAAATAATTCTATTAGTCAGGAATTATATTTTTTCTGTCAGAAATTATACTATATTAAATTAATTGTCTGCATTTACATCATTAAATTACAGAGCATTTAATTATTAGTATACCTATTATAGCAGCATCTTCATCTCTTTCTTCACCATCTTTTTCTTCATTGATGTTGTCTTCTATAATTACATTATCTGTTGCATACATCATTAGTATTAGTATATTTGAATTTTACTCTAAAATTATCAAAAAAAATAGATTCAAATTTAAATTAATTTACTACGACATCTTATATATACAATTCGAATTAAAATAGCTTTGCATGCAAATTACAAGTATAAATTAAATACGATCGAATAATAATTTACCCTTGATTGCAAGTTATTAGTCGAACTTAAATGCGATCTGAATATAATTAGTATTGATTTTAAATTATAAGTCGAAATTAACTACAAATTAAATTATGCTTCATTCAAAATTAAGAACGATCTGAAATTTAATAAGCATTGATTGCAAATTATAGGTCTAAATTAACTCGAATTTAAATACGATCTGATATTAAATCGAAATTTAATACTATCTGAAATTCAATTTGCCTTGCATGTAAATTATAAATTGAAATTCATATTACAAATTCACTATTACATTTAATTAAATATGATTTGAAATTAAATACAATCTGAAAATTATGAATTGTATTATATCTTTTTCAGCAGTAATTGTGCTAGAAATTGATTCTATGGGTGAATAAGATTCTCCTTCAGTCATCATTGTGTTGTTTGATTTCTCCATTTTTTTTGATTTGAATTGTTTGAAATTTGAAGATTTGAATGTTCTGAAATTTGAGGAAATGAAGTCGTTGAAATTAGACGAAATGAAGGCGTTTGAAATTTTGAGTAAATGATGGCGCTCGAAATTTTAGGAAAATGATGAAAACGAAAAAATTCAAACATTTTATAAAATGGCGCGGGCTTTGGTCGGGTTTATCAGGTCCACGCCTTTTTAATTTAGAGTCCAATCTCACGTGAGTCCAGTCTCACACAAAACACTTTGTACGATTATATGAACAATTTTTGTCAATCACATGCATTCCCGTAAATAAATCAAACACCCACAAAAAGTCAAAGTACAATTAGAAATTTAGAAGTTGTAGAGTCCCTGATTTTTTTTCCCCCCTGACTCCACTGACCAAATTTCGCAATGAACATGTTTTTCATTCCTAGATGCAAGCTCTAAAATTCACCAAATAATGGCCATCTCAAGAATATCAACACTTACATGGTGGAGAAAATTAAGCAAAAAGGACATAATACTGCCATTGTTGGTTTATCACTCATATTTTTCTCTTTCTCATTCATTTTCAATTCCCCTAAAAAAGCTGCACTCTTCACTCTTAACTCTGATTATGTCCCATTAACTCTCCTTAGCAATGCCAAGCAAAGAGCAGCCTGTAAGTTTAATCTTCCCTTATTCTCAAACTATATTATTAAATTGGAATTTGGGAATTTCCCATCTTTTATTTTCGATTTTATTTTTTCAAATTGCAGTTTGCTTGGATGGGAGTTTGCCCGGATATCATTTCCATAATGGTTTTGGTTCTGGATCTGACAAATGGGTTCTTCACATTGAGGTTGGATTTGTGTTTGTTTCTTGGAAAGTTTTCATATTGCTTACATAAAATACGCCTAATTTTACATTAGCATTGAGGTTGTGGTTGTTTTTTTTTTTTTTTTTTTTTTTTTAATTGTAATTTAGTTAATTTTTTTTATCCTCTTTATGAACAGAGGTGCGAGAGAGTTTCATCAGATGATATTTTTCTCTTTGCTTGTTGATATTGTCAAATGTGTTTTGAGTGTTTGACATTAGACTATGGTTCGGAAGTTCGAACGTATTTGAACTTAGTGAACCATATTCTTAGGATTGAATTGAACATGGGAGCCTTATACAGTTTTTGCATAGTCAGTTTGGGCCTTGGGGTTATGGTGGATAAGTGAAAATTGAACTCAGAATCGGGGTTGCTTTTAGAGATACGCGTAATAGTGTTTATGAGAAATAATTCAGCTTTAGAACATCTAACAACTTTGCTAATTTACTTCCTAAATTAATATCAAGGGTATGCTTAGATTATGGTAGTGCAATTAAGGGGTTATAAAAGTCAAACTAAGAAATTGAAGGTAAGTAGAGGTGGTGATTAATCAGATGAGGTATGTTACAAGCAATAAGGTAGTGTTAGTATGAAGGGGAGGGAAGGATGATGGGGATTGTTACTTTCATATAAGGGTAATAGTTTTCCCCTTGTCTTTTGTATTACAAATTCATCACTCTATCTCATTTAAGTCGCCTAATTCATCTTTATTATCAAAGTTTGACATATCATTATTTTCTTGCTATCTTGAAAGTTCCAAGTAGGAAGACTATAGTGCTCATCTTTAAATAGAACAATTAAGTTGAGGACAATTGATGAATTCATGAAGGAGGAATAGAGAAAGGCTTCTGCCCTTAAGGGTCTTCCAAGATTTTAATATAGCGCTTGTTGCCTACACTTTGTATTTGCCAAATTGAAGTGTTACCTTATACCTCAGCCATCCCTCCACAAAATGCATTTTAGGAACGCGAAAGTTGGTAATACTGAAATAATGTTGGGCTAATTTGACATGATTAGGTAGAGTTTTACCTATTCCACATGCTGAAGTGTATTGCATGTTAGGTTAGGTAACCCTGTTAAAGAGTAAGAAGCTAGAGTCCTAACTATGTGTGTGCCGAGGAAGTCCTAATCAGTATCTAATACTATCATTGTTTCACAATACATGCATTGTTTTGACTTTTCACACTATTTTAATTATTTATTTATTTAATTTTCTAACATAATTTTTTTACTTATACACTCCCTTCGTTTCATAATAATTGCAATACTTTCCATTTTTATCCGTTTCATAATAATTGCAACACTTCCTTGATTGGTAAGGACCCACTAATTTATTATTATTTCTCTCTCCTACCAACCACACTTACACTATTTTTATGATTTCTCTATCATACTACTCCCTCTCTTCCTGAATAATTGACACAAAAACTTAACACACTTGCCAATGCACTAGTTTAATCTTAAATATGCATTGATTAAATATTAAGAATAATATAAAAAAGTTGATATTAGAAACTTTATGTTAATACCTATCTAGCAATATATTTCATGATATATTTGTTTTTTTTACATGTTACTGAAAAATGATGGTCAAAACTCAAAGTTAGTGTATGAATAGTGAAAATTAGTCAAACATGTTAATTATTTAGGTGGGAGTAACAACTAAATATATCCCCACCAACTTAGGGCCTGTTCACATTTACTGAAATGAGCTGAACTAAACTGATTGGAGCTGAACTGAATTGAACTTATTGGAGCTGAGCTGAACTTTATGAGATAGGGAAATTAAGAGCTGAACTGAACTGAACTGATTGGAGCTGAATTGAACTGAAATTAAGTAAAATGTGAACAGGCCCTTAATGCAATACATTTGATTTCCTTTCTTTTCCTCAAGATTTCATTTGGATAACATCTCTAGATAGGATTCGTGGTACTCCCTCCATCTCATATCTCTTGCTGCATTTTGACCAAAAAGCTATAATTAAAATTGGTCAAATGCAACGAGTAAACCGAGGCTGATGGAGTAACCATTATACGAGTAATGACAACCCTGTTTTTTTTTTTTTTTTTTTTTTTTTTTTTTTTTTTTTTTGTAATATGTAATGGGAACAATCATTCTTATTACTATTATTATTTCTAACTTTTATAAAATTGAATTTAATAATCCCAACTTTAAGCCATTCACTTTTAATGATCCTAAGTTTGGATTAATCCAAACTTTATAGGGTGTTTGCTTTTATTGGTCCTAAGTTCCTAACCGGTCACTCAACCTATTATAACAGGTTGATAGACACGTGTCACAACGTATGAGTGGTAAAAAAAAAAAAAAGAATAAATAAAAAATGAAAAAATAAAAATAAACTCCAAGTCTGCCAACGCCACCCTTCTCTACCCCACCCAACCACCGGCAGCTCCACCCACACCATTCACCACTGTGGATTCCCCTCTCCTATCCACCGAAACCGCCCCCTCCCAAGGACCACCTTGATTCAATTGCTAATTTCTGCTATTTCACTAAAATCAATCAGCGATCAACACATCAAAGATTAGCATTTCACTAAAGCTGATTTCGTGGACACCGAAATCATGTTTCTGCAATCCTTTAGTTTCGCATCGGAACAATGAAGAATTCAGTGTTTTTTGGTGACTGAAGAGTTGTTGATGAAGCTTAAAGATTGAAGGGTTGGTGAGATGGTGAGCTTTAAGGTGTACTGTCTTGCGATGTCATGGGTTTTGTACGGAAATGATGAGATCGATTTTGAGGATGTTTGTGGAATCGCCGGTGTATCTTGCAGCGGGTATTGTGGTGGCATTTCCGGAAGGTGCAAGAGGGGGTTTTGCGGTGGTGGGGGTTTTGGAGTGGGTTTGCCTAAAGGTTGAGTGAGGGTTTGTGGGAAAGTGGGCTGCCGAAAGGTTGGGTAGTGGTGATCTTGACATGATGTCGTGGGGAGTTGGGGTGGGCTGGTGTTTTTTTTCATTTTTTTTTATTCTTATGACTAATTACAAGGTGATGTGCCTATCAAACTCAAAAAAAAAAAAAAAAAGTTACCTTTTTAACAAGTTACCGGTCACTTGGGGCCAATAAAAGCAAACACCCTATAAAGTTCAGATTATTGAATAATAATCCAAAGTTGGGAGTATTAAAAGCGAATGACTCAAAGTTGAGATTATTAAAACCAAATTTTCCTTTATTTATTAACTTTTAACTTTTATCTTATAGGGTGGAGGTTGGTGTAATTCAATTGAAACATGTTCACTAAGGAAAGCAACATCACTGGGTTCCTCAGAATACATGGATCGACAAGTTTAATTTTCTGGAATTTTGAGCAATGATCCGGCACAGAATCCTGGTATAATGCTATAAATTTTTCAAAATAGTTCGCTATTACCTGTTTTTCAATGTGAATGATGCATCAAAGGGATGATATATCCAATTTCTTATGATCAATTGGGTTGTTTGGTTTGGATCACTAATAAAAAAAGGGAAAGAACATTATCCTACTTTCTTGTTGTTAGTGTCTAGTTCACTATGTTGTTTGGTTCCTTTGAATGGAGCTGTCTCATTTACCTAAATTTGCTTGCCCCCTTTGGGATTCAGATCAGTTTCTCATGCAGTATTTCTTCACATGATGTGGTATGTTCAAGACTAAAGATTAATTCTCTCTCTCAATCTGTCTGTCGGTGGGTGATTGAGATTGTGGTGCCTGGTTCCAAGGCAGTGACTTCAAGAGTAATGTTAATCTGAGGGGCAATAGTGTGGTGGGTGATGGAGTCAGTGCAACTGCCTTGTCCAGAATGCGAAGGGCACTGTGCTTGGAATTGTTAAGAGAGGGAATCTAATGAAGTAGAGTGAGAGTTATATTGGTGAGAAGGTCCTGGGAGATAGTTGATGGTTTTGGGAGTTTTGAGCTCATGTGGACGGTACTAGAGAATGAGACTGCTCTTGAGGTGATGGGTGGAGTGGGGAGATGGGCGTATGGCTGACATAGGGTGGTGATGATGGCGAGCACGAAGGAAAGGATTTGGCTGGTGGTGCTAGAGGTGAAAATTCACAGCAATATCGGCATTGGGTGCTTGAATTCATATACCCACTCTCCAAAACCCGAATCTTAATTAAACTACCAAAGCTGGTTTGAAATTTCTTGAATGGCGAAGAGAGAGAAGATTAGGTGACTATAATGACAATGATTTCTCTTCCTGAAAAAGATGGCTGGTGATAGATAAATTTTGCTTGTTGATGTGTAGCTATTGATGATGCCCTGGTGTAGGAAGATTTAGGGGGAGAGGAGTTTGTTAGCGGGGCTTGTGGCTAGTGAGGTGAAGGAGAGGGGGTTTGGAATATCTTTTTTTATTGAAGTGGACCAAAGGACAATTATCATCTAGCCTACTCAAATTAAAATTTTAATTTAATTTTCTTACCTTCGTTTTCTTTCTTCCTAATTCTCTTTTGAGGTTCCTTTCCCTTTCTTACTTGAATTAAATGGTTCCTTAAATCTTATTGGATCTCTATGAACTACATCCAGTCACACTTACCTCTTTTTAACTCTAGAGTCTTTGTTATGTTTGTTCCCAAAAATTCCCCGAAAAGAAGTTGAATTTAACAGCTATCCTGATTCCTGAACACATAAAATCATAGTCTGATACAAGGTGCTACAACATCTTCTTCCATATTCCAATTATTATTTATGCATGTGTAATATATATATACGTGTGATATATTTATTTTTGTAAATACATGAAACAACTTTTTACAGACCTTCACTTATGCTTTAGTTTGGATGAAGTGTAACTGATTTAGTTGTGGAAAATTTAACATAGATATCATAGCCTACTTAAAGGGTAAACAAAGAGGTATCCAGATGGATGGTCATGGTTACAATCATTTGTTATTACTAGCTGATTTTTATTTGTAACTGAAATTCCATTGTTTGATGATCATGAATTATTTTGCTTATGCTTTTCTAGTAACTGGCTTCATAATTTTCTATTGACAATTTCCTGTATTGAAATTCATTTCCAACTTTTTTTTTTTGTCACACTTTCTTTGTTGTGGGCTATCCTCGTGAGCACTCTTATCGCAATAAAGTATTAGTTTTGAGTTCTAAATGTACAATTCAATGTTCTTCCTCTTACCTTGAAGTATCTGTTTTGTGACGATTCTAGATTTTTTCAACTGGAACAAAGTCAAGATACGTTATTGTGATGGTTCATCTTTTACAGGGCACTCGAATAATGAACTTCATGTAAGACAGAATGATCTGATCTTACTGTTTGATGATTGATTATATTGTTCATTTACAAAATATTGACTATGAATTTCTTGTCAATTATTTTTGCATGGCAATTCTTTAGAATGGAACATCTCTTTTCTTTAGAGGTCAGCTCATATGGGAAGCAGTCATGGATGAACTTCTAGCTAAGGGAATGTCTAATGCTAGACAGGTATGTACATGTAAATTATGAGGTCTTTGGCTATATACTTACACATGTATAATGTATTGTCTGCTTTCCAACTGGTTGATTGTAAAGAGAAGGGGGGGGGGGGGGCTTCTAATGTTTGGACGTTGGAGCCAATTGATTCATGCAGCTGAAAGACCTACTCATGTCCACATCTCCTGCAATTTTCTTTTCTGGATGTTTTTATTTTTCTTTTCTTTTTTCTTGGGAAGGGTGGCGCCTAGAACTGCCAAATTAGGGGGATTAGAGAAAAAGGTGGAAAGGACCTTCTGACCACTCTTTTGATGTCCAACCTCTTCAATGAGACACCTTGATATTCTTCAAATGCAATGATTTAGTTCTCTTTATTCATGACAACCTTTAGTCAGTTTGCTTAATAATGAGTTGGTTTTCTTCCCTGTTTGTTGCCAGACAGTACAAGTCGTATTCTCAGATATCTTCAGAATGAGAGTCGAGAAACAATAGTGTTTACTATTACATCTGATGATCTCACAGGCTCTTCTTTCAGGATGCTCTGCCGGTGGGCTTGCTACTATGATACATTGTGATGACATTCGTGCTAAGTTGCCGAAGATTGCCATTGTGAAGTGTCTTGCTGATGCAAGTTTTTTCCTTGATGAGTATGCTTTTTCCCTAACTTTGATTTACAGCAAACATCTGTTAAGGGTCTTCAGTAAAAATATCCATGCAACACATTATGGTGTAAATAATGGCTGCGAAAGATGATTTATTTATTTATTATTATTATTTTTTTTTTCTGTAAGATTTTTATCATCATACGATAGTTTAAGTTTCTGTTTTGTCTGTTTCTTTAGTATGTACTGAATTTCTGTTCATTGAATCTTAGATATCCTCCTTAATGTAGGTCAATACTGGTATTTATTTTCTTTCTACAAAAGCACGTGAACCTTTTTTCCTTTCTGAAAGCCTCGTAAAAATTGGTAGAAGTTTCATTAGTTGAGGCTCTTAAGTCTTAATTTTGCAATGTCAGATGCATTATAGATGCTTGAAGAATGTTGAATTTCTCGGAATTGAGATAAAATTAATAATTGTTAGTTTTAAATTTGGAGCACTAGTTGATGAAGCAAGGAAGAAATGTAAGGGCTGTTAGTGATTGGAAATGTTTCAGTTTACTCATCTCAGTAAGGAAGAAATGTAAGGGCTATTAGTGATTGGAATGTAAGGGCTATTAGCGATTGGAAATGTAAGGGCTGTTAGTGATTGGAAACTGTAAGGACTGTTAGTTGATGAATTAATAATAATTGGTTTTAATTTTGGAGCACTAGTTGGTGTGGCACAGTTGTAAATTGCAAGTTAAATGTTGCCGTATGCATGTATTTGTGGGATTTTTTTTCCCTTTCTTTTTGGGTATGGTAGGGAAGATGTAGAACACTGCAAGCTTAATAAAGGGGAAGTTGTTTTCGTCTATTTAAATATTCTTTATTTTTATTTCTTTCTTATTAATGTTAAATTTAGATTTATGCAGGGTTATACAGCATTTTGTGTATTTTTCTCCCAAAATCAGGCCTCTTTTTTTTTTTTTTTTTTTTATTAATTTTTTTTTCAGGACTTGTTCAGCAAGGTTTTTGTATTAGAGGTTAGAGTTCCAGGCTGTGTTTTGCATTTGTAATTTGTGTGCTTGAATGTGACCTGTTAGCAGATAGCGGTTATCTAAGTGATCGAAGCTGAAGAGTACAGCTAAACTAGAATTTTTAACAGTGGATTTTTACAAAATAATATAAAAGAAAATAAACAATTTATCGAGATTATTGGTGTGGGAAAATAAAGTTATGTACACAGATTCTGAGCTTCTAATTTGATATTCAGCTACTGCTATTTCAGGAAGGATATCAATGGAAGGCGCACTACGCAGTTGTTCTATAAGAATGTGGTTAATCTTCATGTGAGAGCTCTATGTCTTCAATCTTTTGTGCAAAATTGACAAAGGGCATAATGTTCGCTTCATTTTGTCTGCTGACTTGCTGCACTTTTCTGGAGAGTAGTAGTTTTTAAAAGTCGTTGAGAAAGAAGTTTGCACTAGCATTACCTATAATTTGGAATAATTCAATCTGAAAAAAATATATTTTCTTAATGGTGCAAATTTAATTTGTATATTTGTTGCCACCTCTGCCCTTAAAAATTAAAGCACAGAAAGCTAGGCAGTATAAAAGAAATTAAGACAACGCTGTCAGTATTCTGCACTACTCAACTCTGTATATACCTTGATGTACTTGTGACTGACATATTTGGTGTGAGAAAAATTACAGAAATGCTTTCGAAAGCTTTTAAATAGTCTGACTACTTTGGCAGCTATAAACACTTTTAAGATAGAGATGTTCCCCAATTTCCCTTCGTTATTACATTTTAGTCTGAAGTTTTGTTAGAGCAACTTTGCTTCTTACTTAAATATAAGTATAACATTTTTGTGACGATTCCTAATACTTTACATGAGCTCATATATATTGTTTCCCAAGTACAAATACTCAATATTGATGGATTTGTGTGTTAATTATGTTAGGGTGCAGCCAAATCATTGTCAGCTGATTGTGTTGCCAAAATGGAGCCATCCTTGGTAATCACCTTTTACCTATTACTGATGCAACTATGCGAGGACCTTTCCTGACTTACTGACATGTCGCAACAACCGATTATTATATTATATGATATTGCAGTGTTTTTTTCCTCAACATATTGTTGGAAGCATGAATACCCCATTATTTCTCGTCAATCCAGCATATGACTTTTGGCAGGTAGCTTTCTCATTCAGGAATAAAAGCACTTATGCAATGTTTCTATATTGTTTATGATGATTTGAGTATTTGCAGATACAACATGTCTTGATACCAGCTGCATCAGATCTCCCCGAGGAATGGCAAAGATGCAGACTGAATATTCAAAATTGTAATTCCCATCAACTGGACACATTACAAGGTAAATAAGAAAAGTTTTATTGATAAAAACTGGTAATGCTACCCTCCCAGCACTAGATACATTACTAGTGTCATTTTCTAGGAATGCCTCACGATTACCTTTTTACAAAAATCATTTTCTTCTGTTAGTCATAACCGAATACTGCTAAGTTAAGATCCTTGGTTGTTAATTCCATTGTGCGTCTGTGCTTGGAAACCACTGATCAAGGGAAAAATATGTCGTTATTGTAATTTCTTAACCAAACAATATTTATAAATCCAAAACACACCTATAAACAAGTTTAGCGATAAGTTGAGGGTCGAACCAGGAACAAATAAGCTAGTTGTTCAACCCTCAAGTTTAGCGATAAGTTGAGGGTCGAACAACTAGGCTAGTTCAGATAAAGGAGAGGTTTCTAAGCTGAGTAAATGATTAATTACTAGCAAATAAAGATAGGAGAATTAAACAATAAAAGAAAACACCAAAGAGTAACTATTCAAATGAACAACAATAAGGAATTAGGGGTAGGGGAAGGCATTGCAAATTAAATTAATCATGTTCACTATTAAGGATACAACCCCCCTAGCCTATGGGTAGTGGACTAGTGGTTTATTTACTCCAAAAATACAAAGTCACATTGTTGCATAAAATTCGTATATTAAGAGGTACAAACAAGGATAAATCAATTAATGAGGTTCACTAAGTTCACCGTCATCCATCCCTAACTTCACTTACCCACAAATCACATATAATTTGCAACTTAAAAGAAAAATGTGGTAGAACTTGAATAATAAAGGCTTTGATTGCAATAAACCCCAATCCTAATCCCTAAACATGCTCATAATCCAAGAAAATCCATCCCCACACTCCTAGGTAAGAGAACTCATAACACATAGCTAAAATTACACTAATCAAGAAGCTTACAGCACTAAGCATGATTATCAAACCAAATAAAAGATTAAACAAGGGGTTGAAGAATTAATGAAACTAACAAAAGCAAAATGAGAAATTTTAAGCAATGAAGTGGACAAAAGAAAGTAAGGATTGAGAAAAGGAGAAAAGAAATTACTAATGGTGCTTCATTAATCTTCAAAAGTTGGCTACAAGATCATCGAAAGCTAGCTAAATGATTCTCTCTTTACCCTCTCTCTAATTGGCTGAAAGTTAAATTATGATCTTAATTAAAATATATGTTCTTCCAAAGAGGAATAATTGGAACTATCTATAGAACTAAAAAGCTTTCAAATAATTGGAACTATCGATAGGACTAACAGGCTTTTGAAGAAAGCACAAAATTATCTGGAAATAGTCCAGTGCGCCTTGATTTAGGTATTCACGTCTGCGTCCAGCTGGGTACGGACGCGACCCTGGCAGCACGACAGCGTGACCATGTGACATCGGTGCATGCTTGCGCTGGAGCCGTGATGAGGGTGCTTTAAACTCTCTTATTCAAATCCAAGAGTATGCCTCAACTAGCTTGCGCGCCTGCGATGCACCCTTCGATGCTTTGCTTTGCGCATCATCAAAGCAAGTCGTGACAACGGTCTTTCTCCTCCATCTACCTACAAATGTAGAAAAAGAACAAAACAAGCCTAAGGGGAGGGGGGGGGGGAAGGAAACCTATGAATAAAAGCATAAACACTTGAACTAACAACATAGAAAGAAAACATGAAAAAAAGCTAAGAAAAGAGGTAAACAGGTGACGATGATGGGGGAAAATCGAAGGAAATGGAACTGAAATCGTGGCATAATTGCGACTCATCAACCATTTTTAAGAGCTCCACTTTTTCATGTGAAAAATAGCAGCTTAAGTCTGACAAAATCGTCTGGTTTTCTAAGATGGCTCGATTTGAAAGGAAATACAAGGTAGAAAAATATACAGAGGCGAAAGAAGTTTACTTTTTTGTTACTTATTTTACTGTGTAGGAATTAAAATTTGTTATGTTAGCTAAATATTTTGTATGATTAACTTTCATTCCATTCATATTTAAAATGATTTGCTAAAATGATAAAACTTTGTTCCCAAATTCTTCAGAAATTGACCTTTTTTGCTTTCATATTGACTACTTTAAACCAAACAAGCTCCTACTAATGAATGTGATCCCATTTGCCCCTTTTAGGCTGCCTGTGTTGGTAGTGTATTCCTTTCGCAATTGCTATAATCTTCCTTATAGAATTGTCTCAATTTTCAAGAGTTACCTATTGCATTTGAGTATTTAATTTGTTGACTCAATAGGACTTGTTGGATTGCATCTGAGACTTGTTTTTAATAAACTCCATTTTGTATTAATACAATTGGGATTTGTGATAAAGGGATTACAAAGATGGTATCATGGGCTGGTGCAAGTTATGATTGTTGGGTTTGTTGGAAATGGACCAAGTCAATTTGAAAGGGAAGGTATAAAATGAAAGAAGATATATTCTTATAACAAATATTTCCTGTTTAACTCAATTATCAAGTTGCTGTAACTGTTCTTCTCTCTCAACTCTTTGTATCTTTTTGTGTGTTAATTCTTACCTAAGGATGGGGTTTCGGTTTTTATCAACTGGACATGTGGACTTATTTTGGGGTTCATAGTGTGCTCAGCTTGTTGAAAAGATATACTACCTTCCATTTAAGGAGTTAATACTTAATTGTCTACTTTATCACATATTTAGTGACAGAGAATGCCCAGCTATATTCATGCTAATTTGGAGAGAGATCGCTTTGAAATTGGTGAAAGCATTTATTGTTGTATGATTTTTTTGTTATTTTGTTTGACAGTTTTATGAATTGTGACTGAATGTCCATGCATCTCAATGTATTCTACTTTAAATGGCTCAGGTTTCCGAAGCTCCTTGCTAAATGCACTTGGTGAATTCAAGAAGAACGCAGAATGGGGAATGTTCATCAATTCTTGCTTCATTCACTGTCAAACGTGGATGGAAACATGGCATGGGCCTAATTCTCCAAAAGTCAACAGTAAGGTAAGTTGATGTTCATCACATAGGATTTTATGAGATATGAGCATTCCAACATTTGGGTTTTTACAAATTGATTTATGTTATAGGGAAAAAATGGTGATTCTTTCTTGATACAAATATGAGCCACTAAGTTTTACAGCATCGAATAGGATCTTTCTTTTTATAATTTTTGTAAAGAGAAATGATATGGCAATGATATAGACAAGATTTAATCCAAATTCCGAATACCCCCATAGATTACCAACTAAACTAATTCCTATTCACATTTGTGCAGCTTAGAATTAATTGTCTTTTTGTAATGTAGAGCGTGTAGCTTTATAATGTGGGTATGAGACATACATCTAGTTTGCTACGATGTCATAATTTTATAAAGATTGTATGTGATTTTGTATAGATGCCCCTTACCCAATGAGCTTCATCTGTTGGGTGATGACAAGTTATTTTGTCAAATGCACAAATTAATATGTTAAATGTGCACATCATCAGGTTCAATGTATAACTGTAAATGTGTAGAACTGTTATTGTTTGGCCTGTTGATCATATTGATATTTTTCAAAACCAAATAGACTGATCTCAATTTTATTTGTCTTCCTTCAAAAGACAATTGCAGAGACTGTAGGTGATTGGTATTTCAACAAGGAACTGGCAAAGCGAGTTGATTGCCCATTTCCATGTAATCCGTCGTGTTTCAACATGGACTTCGCACAGGCTTGATTTAATTCATGACTTCTGGCTGTGGATGGCGGGTGGATGAATCAACATAACATCCATAACTTATATTTAAAAACTCCATTGTGCCACCTCTTTTTTAGAAGCTCCAGTTGTAACATATATATATTTTTGAGTTCTTTGTTATTAGAAAGAAAAAAATGCCAATTGATTATTATTTTCTTACAATTAAATAACTCGTTAGATGTTGATTTGTAATATTGAACAATAACTTGAATATAGAAGAAATTCTACATGGTGCCTTATTGGTTGTAAAATTCAAGGTGTTAGAAAATTTTCTATAATTGTATGTCATCATTTAACAAATTTTTTTGGCATTATTTTGCAAAATTTAAGTAATAAATTTTAATAAATAGGGATGAAGAGTTGGAAAGAAGTAATGCAATACCAATTTGAGGTCAAAAGAGTTGGAATTAAGGTGTGCCAAGATGAATATTTGTTTGAGGTCAAAAGAGGTTGAATAAGGTGGACCAAGATGAAATACTTTCTCCATTTTTTTTTAGTTGACACGTTTCTTTAGTCAAATTTGTCAATGTACAAATTCAATCGTTAATATCTTTAATTATCGATAAACAAAAAATATAAAAAGTTAATATTTTGAAAATATACATTGTGATGAATCTAACAAGATCCCACTTGACTATAATTTTCTTTACATATAAATCACAAAACATGGTCAAAGGAAGGTGTGTGAATAGTGCTAAAGTCAAAATGTGATAATTAATAAAAAACGGAGGTAGTATATATTTGTGAATAAGAGAAATAGTTTAAGTTATGGGGAATGATGGACAACTACCCGGTATAGGTCACCTCGCCCAATACCAAGTGATGTCAGCTTTTTATTTTTTATTTTTTAAAATATATTTTATTTAGGGTAAACAACAGTATTTAATGAATCAATAACATTATTTGATAAATTAATAACAACACCTTAATTTAAAATAACAATTTACACTGATTTTTACTAAAATTGATCTGATAATTACTTAAATGACTTTTATTGGTACTAGGCATCACTACTCTACTACTTACACATCAAAATGAATTATTTTAACAATTTAACAGCTCACCATGCTTCGCAATAATAATTCTTTAACTAGAGAGTTTTGATCAATACTTGAACTTAGTCGACAATGGAACCTCCGTCGTTCTGAGCTTCCGGCTTTATCCCCAACCCTGTCTTCCTTAGATCAGGCTCATCACAGATCTAATTCGTTTCCTATCTTAGACCGTAATCTCTAATTAAACAATCCTTACTGTGTTTATGATGGAATTTCTTAAACAGATTGATAACTCATTTGATATAAGGTTTAAGGGGATAACGTTCCCTTCTTGAACAAAAATTTTATTTAATTTGAAAAGATTACAACACTCATATATTACAACAAACACACAAACTGAAAGCTTAAACAAACATAAGTTGAACTAGAGTTTTCTCTACTTTAAGAGAGATGGAGAACCAATCTGTCTCTTAAGGTGAGTATTTTTCTCTAAAGGGCTCTCTAATGATTTGAGAGTAATTCTCAAGCTAAATCTTCCAACTATGTCTTCACTTTTTTGCCTAATGCCCCTTATATAGGGGAAGACTCACAATGGTGCCCGACACTTTCTACTACTGACAGAAAACCATGACTTAGCAAGTGAATATTGTTCACTGCTTTTCTAAAGATCTTTCAAAGCAAATAAGACGTGCTACAACAGTAAAAGTGGAATACATAATTGCTGGTGTGGGCTTAGGACTCCATCATATCTTGTAGACCACCTTTGTTTTCCTTACTGTCTTCATAATGGACATACATTTGGTTGTCTTCTTCTATGCCTAGATCCATCACACATTTAGCAGCATAAGATTCATCCCATGTGACAAAGATCTCCAATAAGTGCTCTTTTCCCTCTAAGGATAAATATCTCCCAGCTTCAACTTGTTCGAGATATTCATACATTGATTCACCATGTAATACTCCTTCTTCTAAATAATTTCTTAACCATTCGGGTGCTACTATAGTAGTATTTCCCACATGTATTATGATTGGTGGTTCTTCTTTTAACGCTATGAACTGGTTAAGATACTGAGCAATATAGAAATTTCAATAAGCTCTTGCATCCGTAGGATCTTTTACTCGTTTCTGCTGGATACAAATTGGATCTTTGAGTTTGCGATGAATGTCTTCAGACATCATCAGGAAATGTGGAGAGTTAATTTTTCCTTCAACCATTTCAATGTTTGCACTTTGCACTTGGACTTGTTCAACTCTTCCTTTATATCTTGTTGCTTCATAAATTCTCCTAAAAACATACTTCTGGAATTTCGTGAGCTTCTCAAAGAACGTAGTATTATTATCAGGAAATGGTATAAACCATCCCATTATCCCAAGCTCAGTAGTGCTTCGCTACATATGGTGCCCTCCATTCTAGTGAATGTGGATGAATTAACACAGTACCCACATTGGAATTGGTGTTGAATATTGCTCTACTTCCCCATATATCATAGAAATCATACATCTTGTATGACCTTGATACAACTAGATCATACCAAAACCTAAAATTGTTATCTTTTATTTTATTTAGTATTATATCTTGAATATCAGGAATGAGTCTCAGGATAATGACTATCACTTCGTACATTAGGAACCTTCAAACTGCTACATGACAACTTTTAATTAAACCATCTCGAGATCTTCTTTTTTATGAAACAATCATGGCCTCCATCAAGGCCTAAGTGGAGGGTGAAACCCGCTCCATTGCTTTATCAGTTTCTTCAATAAGAGTTTTTCTCTCTGCCTCCATCTTTTCTAGTTGATGGACATGAGGTTTTTCTAATGTCTTGTGCTGCTTCACCATTAGCTGATTCTCTGGTTAGCCTATAGGCTAAAGAATTCTTCGATTCCTGTATATGTTCAACAATAAAAGAGAATTGGTTAAGCCATAATTGCCAACACAGGAGTCTCCCTTGCGCTTGCATATTAGACAAATTCTTTTTAACAAAACCGAGTATGCCTTTGCAATATGTTCTTATTAAGAACTGTTTAGGGGCTAAGAAGATTAAGAACTTTTCGAGCCCTTTAATAAATGCAAGGATTTCCTTTTGCATCGTAGGATAATTTAACTCAGCTTTATTAAAACTTCCACTGTTATATCTGTAAAGTTTTTCTCCTTCTTTGATTTTTAATACCCACACTCCAGTGCTCATCACTAGCATATGTTTCAAGGATTAAATCATCTTCACTAGTAGGTAGTGTTTGTATAGGAAGATCTTTACACATAGCTTTTAACTGTTGAACAATTTTGGAATCACTTTCCTTCCAGTTCCAAGTTATTTCTTTCTTGAGTTTTTGCTGTAATGGTTTTCTTAATAAAGCAAGATTTTCTATGAAATTAGAAGCATAGGTTAAACATCCTAGAAATCTTTATAGTTGTTTTCTATCTTTAATTTTATCTGGGAATTTTTCAATCTTTTCCAAAATATGCATTTGCAATATTATTTATCCTGCTTTAATTTCTAATCCTAGAAACTCAATTTCTTGTTTAGCATAAACACATTTATCCTTTCCAAAAATTATACCATGCTCTGCACATTTTTGAGTTACTACGTTAAGATCATTCTTATGTTGTTCTAAATCCTTTGAGAATATATATTAAGATATCATCTATATAGACCAAACAACAATGATTAAGTTCTCTAAAAATATTATCCATTCTTCTCTGAAATATTTGTGGAGCATTTTTTAATCCAAAAGGCATTTCTAACCATTCATTATTCCCTTGAGGGGCACTAAATGTAGTTAATGGAATACTCTTGTAACACCCCCGATTTATTAACCAATAATAAATAAGAATTAAAAGAAAAATAAACAACCTTTGAACAAAATAGCGGAAGCATACACTTAAATCAGAGGTATTACCGCCACACTCGACAACCTGTCAAGTGTTAAGGCTTACAAAATCCCAATAATTTCAACCCAATAAACTAGGTGAGCCATTTATACAACTTGACAAACTTGTTATAACAAACTAATCGAAACACTTGAACTCCTTTAGCTACGACCACTTGATCAACCTGTTTAGACAAACTTAACTGCTCACCATTAAGCAAGGACAAATTCCAAAATAGATCGTCGCAGGGCCACCATAAGAAAAAGACATGGCCGCAAACACAAATAGCACAACAAAGTAACACACATGTCAGCAAAAGCTGAGTAATCACCACATATCAAAATACAAAGAATAATATAATAATTAAATAACTAGATCAATTAAACAATGTAGTTCGAAATTACATTACACATTGTACACTGAAAATAACCTTCATCGATTCAACCTCGAATAATAATACAATCCTTCACTCAATTAACTCATAACCAATAAGTGTGCCATACTCTTTGTTTTATACCTAGCCTTGGACATGGGTATTTCGAATAACAAACCAACAAGTATAAAAACTTGAATACTCTCAATAACCAGAAAACATCTTGAACCAGACCACATACGGGCCAATTCCCACTGTAGGGGACCATAGAAAAACAAATAATAAAGATTGTACTTCATTCTTAACTCATGATCATTATCTCGATGCCAGCATGCCAAGCACTAAGGTCTATAACGCCGAGCCTCAAACTAATAACAAAATAATAATCTCAACCTTTTTGATCTCATACATCGATCAAATAATCATAAACTTGATAATAGATAGAATCTCAATAATGGCACGAGTTCCCAAATTACATGACAGTTCGATCACAATATCTCAACTCTAAAAAAAAATACTAATAACCCAAATATAATCAAATCTCAACCAAAAAACAATACTCTGCATTAACAACCATAAAACCTTGATAAAACAATACTCCCTATAACAACAACATTAAAACCCTAGCAATTATTGTACAATCAATATATACAACAAAAATAAATAATATGATAATCAAATCTAATCAAATCATATAATACCATAATAACTAATCATATATACAAAAAGTACAAATAATAAATCATATCACACATAACATTACGAAAATACAAACATCTCAAAAATATAGTTGATTACACATAATAAATAATACAATCAAACATCTCCAAATTGATAAAGTGTGATTACCTTTCGACGAATCGCACATGATGATTAGGGGATTTTTCCCCACCAATCACCATCTGACAAGTGGACCAATCAGGTTCCGCCATGTGTCCGTCACATGGGCCAATAGGAGCCTGCCACGTGTCAAGCAATGATCCGTCCACCATGGACCAATTACGACACGACATGTGTCCTTCCCATGACACCTGGGATAACCGGTCACCTAGGCCCAACTTCCGAGGGAAGCCCAATAAGCCCAAGGTTAACCTAAACCTAGATTGGCACGTTTCCCGAGGTTATAAATACCTCCCTTAATCCTCATCAAGGGAGATTACATGCTGAACATGCTAAAAACGCAGATTACACACATTAAACACTCTCACCTAGAGAGACCCAATCACTTTAATTTCCGCATTAATTACTCCTTAATCAAGTACTAACTTGACCGTTGGAGGCGGAGCTCCCACCACCAGGAGTCTCCGTTGTTTTGCAGGTACAGGCGTCCGGTTCCAGTCTCGGAATTGTAACTCTCCCGCAGGACATCATAAAACCCCGAAACATTTGGCGCCGTCTGTGGGGAGAGTACTTCTGATATGACATCCACGTTTGTACCGACTCCTGAAGAGAGACGTCCCCTAGACGACCCTCAAGTTCAGTCGGACCACGATACTGAGAATGAATTTGAAGTTGAAGCTTACACAGCTTCAGACGGGACCCTAAGGGCCCGACGTACCCGTCATACCGAAAGGAGGGAACGGGAACATCTTCAAACTGGAAGTGAGCCAGCAGGCGCACCGCCTGTTCGGCAGCAGCCGACTGATGGGTCTGCTCCCATCACAAGGAACGAACTCATGACCTTCATGAGGGACTTCAAGGGAGAAATTCAAGAGTTGATCAACAAGAAGCCGCCTGCTCTGGACAAGGAGCAGTCGGCTAAGAAACCCTCCACTTCACAGAAGAGGAAGCCAGTTCAAGGGCGAGAGGCGACTCCTCATCCTAAATCTAGGAAGCGGGAGCCGACTGCCCTTGATTTCACAAAATACCGTTTTCCTACTCCAGGAACTAGGAAACCTGTTCGTCATATTCAGGCGGACGGGTCGAGGAAAACATACACAGACGCTCGGCTACTGCTAGAGCAGAAGAAGAGTGACCGATTGTCAGAGTCGGCCTCTACTTCAAACTTCCAAGACAGTCTGCAAAATACCTCGATGAGGCATACTCAGTCGTATCATGAGAGTCAGTCAGGCGGCACCTCCCGTCAGTCCGGCTATCATAGCGACCAGGCGGTACCAAACTTACCGTTTGTACCGCAACAACATTATTTTTTATAGCCACCTCCGTTTGGTGGACATGCAGCAAAAAATGTCTAACCTATGGACTGGCAGCTACGGTTGCTTAGACTTGGTGAACAGCCGTCGGCCTTCTCCAAGGAAATTATTGAAGCCGCTCAGCCGACCAAAGTGAAAAATGTATTAGTAGGCGCCTATGACGGCACTACTAACCCAGAAGACCATCTGATGGCATTCACCAACCTGATGTACCTTCAAGGGTTGGATGATCCCACTTGGTGCAAGTGTTTCCCAGCGACTCTCAAAGGAATCGCACAACAATGGTTCGGCAACCTGCCAACTGGTTGTGTAAATAGCTTCAGGACGCTTGCTTACTTATTCACCTCCAACTTCGCCATGAACATCCCTGCGAAGAAGACGACTCTTGATTTAGGAACAATTCAGCAGGGCGAGAAGGAGGGGCTTCGTTCTTACATCAGGCGGTTTAACCTGATGAGAATACAGATTCAAGGGTTACCGGATGAAGTAGCCTATACTGACTTTTTCAGAGGTCTCAAAGACGGGTCGACCTTCAAATTTGATTTGGTCCGAAAGAGGGTGGCGACTCTTCAAGAGGCCTTGATTGAAGCGGAAGCCTATATACAGGCGACTGATCTTTGTAGTACGGTAAAACAGTCAGACGGGAGAAGGTCCGACAAAAGAGAAGGACGACAGAAACAGTCGTCAAACAAAGACGAGAAGAGAAAAGAGGTCTGGGCGGCTGATTCCTCTAAACAGCCGGCCCAGAAAAAGAAAAAAGAATTCAAACCATACTCCCCAAAGTATGCGTTTAACAAGGATAGCCAATTTATCCTAAAGGAAATCAAGGGACGAATCTCAATTGAGAAGCCGGTCCCCATGAAGGGTTCTGCAAACAATCGGAACCAAGAAAAATTATGTGCTTATCATGAAGATGTTGGTCATCACACCAATGAATGCATCAGTCTCATGCGGTATCTGGACCGCCTGGCTGAGCAAGGTGATCTTGACACTTATGTCAAGAAATCTACGGGGAACACTTCCTCAAAAAAGCAGTCGACCAAAAAGAATAAACAGGCCGACAGCTCCGATACAGATGATGCAGTCGTCTACACCATTGCAGGCGGCTTCTCAAGAGGCGGCCCCACTATTAAGGGCAACAAAGACAATATCAGACGGTTAGATGTAAATTCCGTTCACCAAGAACGACCCTCCAAATATTCATTTCCTGAGATTGTCATCACTGAAGAAGATCTAGGAGGGGTAAGAGGGTCGCATGACGACCCTATCGTTATTGAATGTAAAGTGGCCAACCAGAGAGTTGGCCGAATCCTTATAGATACCGGAAGCTCCTCAGATCTCATCAGTAGCAAATGTCTGTCGAAACTAAAATATCAGACTGATTGCATACATCCGGCATCCCACCCTTTAGTAGGGTTTGGAGGAGGAGTCGTCCACCCACTGGGACGAGTGGATTTACCCATTCGCCTGGGCGAAAAAGGGGAAGGACGACACATGGTAGTCCGGTTCCTGGTAGTAAAAGAACTCTTGGCCTACAACATGATTCTGGGACGACCAATCCTGAATAATAAGGCTGTTATAATCCCATCTCTTATGCTGCTCAAGTTTGAGAGGGATAATGGAACAGTCGGGTCCCTAAGGGGAGATCAGAGGATGGCCCGAGAGTGCTATCTCTCGGATGTCAAGCCCACTGTTATGGCCACTGGGTCGAGTGGTGGAAAAATAGACCTTGACAATGTCAAGGAGAGTGCGCCTGTTCAAGAAGCAGGCGGCAAGAAGAGAAAGGCATCCCAGACAGGGGCCGCACGAAAAGACAGAAAAT
The DNA here is from genome assembly GCF_001683475.1 of Chenopodium quinoa. NCBI lineage: Eukaryota > Viridiplantae > Streptophyta > Magnoliopsida > Caryophyllales > Amaranthaceae > Chenopodium > Chenopodium quinoa. The sequence continues at coordinate 2,721,409 of NW_018743262.1, read as the reverse complement.
AGCAATCATTGACAGAGGAGCGGTCGGATGAATTCCACCCTCAGCCGGTTGGTGAGCATACGGACCTGATCTTAGACGACTCGCGTCCTGACCGAACAGTCAAAGTTGGGACGACTGCTCCGAGAGTCCTGGGTGACGACTTTCACACACTATTGAAAGAATACAAGGACATCTTTGCATTCGAAGTCCATGAAATGCCAGGCATTAGTCCTGATCTGGCGGTACATAAACTGGCCGTGGATCCGAAAAAGAAGCCGGTACGGCAGAAGAAGCGGAACCATGGCGAAGAAAGAAGTCAGGCGGCAGCCGCCGAAGTTAAAAAATTACTTGTCGCAGGGTTCATTCGGCAATGTTACTTCCCAGACTGGGTTGCAAATGTGGTGCTTGTTAAAAAGTCGAATGGCACCTGGCGAATGTGTGTGGACTACACAGACTTAAACAAGGCGTGCCCCAAAGACAGTTACCCTCTGCCTAAAATTGATAACCTGGTCGACTCAACAGCCGGCCATGCTTTGATGAGCTTTATGGACGCCTACTCTGGTTTCCATCAAATTCCTTTATGGAAGAAAGATCAGGAGAAGACGGCCTTCGTCACTGATCAGGGGTTATACTGTTACACGGTCATGTCGTTTGGTCTTAAGAATGCCCCGGCCACTTTCCAGCGAATGATAAACACTGTGTTCTTTGATCAAATTGGGAGAAATGTTGAGGCATATATTGATGATATGATTGTCAAGTCAAAACTTCAGAAAGATCATCAGTCGGACCTCCGAGAAACTTTCGCCACACTCAGGCGGCACCATGTCATGCTCAATCCCAAGAAATGTGTCTTTGGAGTTGAGTCTGGGAAATTTCTCGGATTCCTTATCAATCAGAGAGGAATAGAGGAGAACCCTGAGAAGGTGCAGGCGGTCATTGACATGCAGTCGCCTCGTACCATCCGAGAGGTTCAGAAGTTAACAGGTTGTCTGGCGGCCTTGGGAAGATTTCTAAGCCGATCAGGCGACAAATGCCTATACTTTTTCCAGGCAATTAAGAAAAAGGCAAGGTTTGAATGGGGGCCGGATGCTGAGGCCGCCTTCCAGAAATTGAAAGTTCACTTGCATTCCTTGCCGAGGCTGGTCAGCCCTTTGCCCAAAGAAGTACTCTACATGTACCTGGCCGTCTCTGATCATGCGTTAAGCGCTGTTCTCCTTGCTGAAAGAGACGGCTGTCAGCTCCCGGTCTACTTTGTCAGTCATGTACTGAAAGATGCCGAGTTGAGATATCCCTTAGTGGAGAAATTTGGTCTTGTACTCTTCATGGTTGTTAAAAAATTGAAGCCCTACTTTTTGGCACATGCAGTCGTCGTGTATGCAGATCAACCTATCAAGCGGCCACTGACCATCATGGAGTCGTCAGGCCGAATGATCAAATGGGCCATAGAAATACAGAGCCTCAAAGTTACTTTCGAGCCTAGAAAAGCAGTGAAGGGGCAAGCCTTTGCTGACTTTATTGTTGAGATGACTTGTCCTCTTGACTCTCAAGTTCCAGACCAAGTCTGGAAGGTATATGTGGACGGAAGCTCTACTTCAAATGGTTGTGGAGCAGGCGTCATATGTCAGTCGCCAGAGGGCGACAGATACGAGTATGCTCTACGCTTCAGTTTTCAGGCCTTAAACAATGAGGCAGAATATGAAGCTTTACTAGCAGGAATCCGCATGTGCAAAGCGGCAGGGGCAAGAAAAATAGACGCCTGTTCCGATTCACAATTGATAGTGAGTCAGTACAATGGCGAATACGAAGCAACCCATCCGGCCATGATCAAGTATTTACAGGCGGTCCGACAAGCAGTCGGCTCCCTTGAGGATTTCCATCTGACCCAAGTGCCGAGATCAGAAAACAGCCAGGCGGGTGCACTTTCAAAATTAGCATCATCCGCCTCCGGTGATACTCCTCGAATTGTTTTTTGGGAAGTAATGGAGAGGAGAAGCATCGAGGAAGCCCCTATTGGAATCCTAGACAGAAGCTCAACCTGGATGGATCCAATTAGGGCATATCTGAAAAACGGTACCCTGCCGGATGATCATCAACAGGCGGCAGCACTGAAAAAACGAGCAACCAGTTTTGAAATAATAAAGGGAGAACTTCACAAAAGGGGGTACCTACAACCCTTCTTAAAGTGTGTTACTCCAGAAAAGGGCCGAGAGATTCTAGACGATCTTCACTCTGGTTACTGTGCTTCCCATATAGGCGGTAGGACGCTTGCTCAACGGGCAAGGCGGCAGGGCTACTTTTGGCCTACTTTAGAAGCAGATGCGATGGTGATGGTGAAAAAATGTGACAAGTGCCAAAGGTTTGGCAAACTAATTCACCGTCCGGCTACTGACCTCACTACCATTCATAGCCCACTACTGTTTGCTAAGTGGGGCATGGATATTCTGGGTCCATATACGCCTGCTACAGGCGGAAGGAGGTACATACTTGTCGCCGTCGACTACTTCACTAAATGGGTAGAGGCGGAGGCTGTAAAGGGAATCAAGACGAAGGATGTAATTTCATTCATTTGGAAAAATGTCATCACTCGGTTCGGGGTTCCCATGTCTATGGTTTTTGATAATGGTCCCCAATTTGAGACGCCTGTTCTCAAAAGCTGGTTGGGTGACCAAGGAATTGCACACTACTTTGCATCTGTCGGCCGTCCACAAGCAAACGGTCAGGTAGAAGCCTTTAATAAAATCATCTCAGACGATCTCAAGAAAAAGATTGAACGAGCAGGCGGCCTATGGGCGGATGAATTACCACATGTTCTCTGGGCCATTAGGACGACTGAAAAAGGGGCAACTGGAGAAACTCCATTCCTCCTAACTTATGGTGCGGAAGCTGTTCTTCCAATAGAACACTACGAGCCGACTCTTCGAGTAATGCTATATGACGAAGAGGCAAACTGGGAAGCCATGCGCCTGGCATTAGACTCACTTCCTGAAAGGAGGGGCAATGCTGTCTTGCGCCATGAAATTTACCGCCTGAGAATGACTAGATCATACAACAAAAAAGTACACAGGCGTCCACTCAAAGTGGGGGACTTTGTACTTAGAAAAATGGAAGCAGTTGGTAGGGCTAATGAGTCTGGCAAACTAACTCCCAACTGGGAAGGACCCTACCGAATCTGTGAAGAGGTCAGGGACGGTACCTACTGTCTGGGAACACCAGACGGACAACCGTTTCCTCGAACTTGGAATGTAGATAATCTTAAGAAATATTTCTTTTGAATGATGTTAATAGTCAAGGGCTACTTAATAAAAGTTTGCATACTTAATATTTAATTTTGTACTAAGAGGGGCACGCCTACTAACAAACAGTCGGCTACTCTCCATGTTTAATTTTTATTCTTACTTAAGAGGGGCATGCCGCCTGTACCTTTACAGTCGGCTACTCTCCATTGAGTATTTTACTCTATCTTCAGAGGGGCATGCCGCCTGTACCTTTACAGTCGGCTACTCTCCGTTGAGTATTTTACTCTATCTTCAGAGGGGCATGTCGTCTGTACCTTTACAGTCGGCTACTCTCCATTGAGTATTTTACTCTATCTTCTGAGGGGCATGTCGCCTGTACCTTTACAGTCGGCTACTCTCCATTGAGTATTTTACTCTATCTTCAGAGGGGCATGCCGTCTGTACCTTTACAGTCGGCTACTCTCCATTGAGTATTTTACTCTATCTTCAGAGGGGCATGCCGCCTGTACCTTTACAGTCGGCTACTCTCCATTGAGTATTTTACTCAATCTTCATAGGGGCATGCCGTCTGTACCTTTACAGTCGGCTACTCTCCATTGAATATTTTACTCACCATAGGGGCACGCCGTCTGGACATATAGTCGGCTACTCTCCAAAGAAAGGGCCGACTGGTTCCAAACACACAGCCACCCCCCTTATACTTAGCTAAAAATGATCAGGGCCTGGCCGACCCTGTGCCTAACAGGCGGCTACCCTCCTTTTACTTATCACCTACGTTCACCAAGAACTAACCAAGGCCACAGGCCGAATGATCAGACCAGGCGCCAAGCCAACTGATCCAATCTTCAAAACTAATACGACCTGTCCCAACATTATAGCAGGCGTCCGGCGGCATCCCTCCGGATGAAATTCGTCGCAGAGAGCAGCTCCCTTTTGGGTGGAACATTGCTCTATAAACTAATTACACGGCACCTATACGACTGTCCCCAAGGGAAACCACGTAGCCGTTTTTGAGACAAGGATAACTCTATCACTAACCAAACCAGTGGTAGCAGTTGACATCTGAGTCAGATGACTAACCAAACCAGTGGTAGCAGTTAATAGCCAACAAACATTGGCGAATCAAAAGGATCAGCCGGCCTCCGCCGCCTGATACCTTTACTACTCAAGCAGGAGTGACGGCGACTGAGTAACTCCAAAGTTAACTCATAGTCACTCTCTCAAACTTAGTATGGAGCCTAAAAGGTATGAGTCGTCCGCTTGTTTTTAGCAAACAGGGGCTCTCAACCACTACTCCTGCTAGGTTAACAACCTATGAGTTAAAAGCCAACAAACATTGGCGAATAAAGGGGAACAACCGGTACCAACCGCTTGATACCTCTACTACTCAGTTACTTGGCGACTAGGTAACAATCATGTTTACTTGGTCAAACCACTTTCCTACTTGGTTAATTTTACAAATGACAGGACCGCCTGCCTAAAGCGGATCCAGTCTTTAAAATGGTTCGAATACCGATTGGATAAATGGCCGACTGATCGTCTAGACTGGAAATAGACAACCAGTCGTCCAGGGGCATAGGCGGCGTGACTAACTATCCGTACCTGTCTGCAACTATCGGCCATGTAAAACAGTCGGTATAGTGTACAATTGGATATCAGAATATTCAATACTTAAACAAATTTGAAGCAAAACAAAAAAATTCATTAAAAAGAAGCCGGTCATCAAAGACCGGCAAAATATTCAGAGCCCCGGCCCCCTGGCCGGGTAAATACAAACAAACGGCACGCAGGCCGTGGGAAGAAGACATAAAGCTTAAGAAGGGGGCATATCTTCAATATTAGCAGCTGCCGCCTGGTCAGCACTCTTCTTGCTGGACTCGGCTTCAGCTGCATCCTTTTTTGATGCATTACCCCCAAGCGGCACAAGCGCCACTACCGGCTCCTCCTCCCCCAACGCTATTTCCTCAGCAGCCGCCAGGATCTCTTGATTATATCTATCAGAACACTGGCGGTACGTTTTTTCCCATGAGGCAAAGTCGGCATTGGGGAAGAGGCGGCCCCAAGTCATGCGCTGGATTTGAGCAGAGTCTTCCATCATCTCCCGGACCAGCTCTTTCTTTTCTTGCTCGGCCTTTTCCGAGAGCTCCTGAGTAAGACTCTTCTCCTGGGTCACCAGGCGTACCTTTACGCTCGCCAAGGATTTCTCCAAGGTTTCGTATGAGGACATCTTTTGGCGAAGAGGTCTCAGCTCGGCCTTGAGATTGTTGATGGTCGCCTCCAGCTCGCTATTCCTCTTCTAGGCCGCCTCTAACTGAGCCCGGATAGCGGCGGTAGCCTGCGCCTGATAATAAAGAATATCAATGGTCAGAACTTCATTTTGGCCAATTTGAAACATTGCCTTATCACAGTCAGAGGCGGCCATAGCTTTTGCAGCCTTTACCTCTTTGTTCTTCCGGTCAAGCGGCTTGCGAAGGCCGTTCACTCGGAGCAGGGCCTAAGTACAAAGGGGAACAGGCGTCAGTTTCCAAACAAAAAGAAAACAGGCGTCCTGGAATTCAAATACTCAAAAATATGCTAAGTATACCTCAGCAAGGACCCCTGCAATCCCGTCTAGGTCAAGGGTGCCGACACCCCTGACCGCCTCCCTTTCAGCTGGAGGAACGGCCTTGATCATAGACTTGGCCACCTCGACCAAGTCAGGCTCCTGAGGGCCGGCTGCATCAAGCATAAACAAACGGATTAGACCTAGTAAAGGGAGCAAGTCTAAAATTTACAAGGACAATTTCATACTTCTAAGTGGCTCAGCTGGAGTTCTAGAAGAAGTGGCCGGCTGTTTCTCAGCCGCCGCATGTTTCCTGGCAGAACCAGGAGAGCTCGCAACAGTCGTCCTCCGGGCCTTGGGGTCCGGCTGTTGGGAAGAAGAAGCTCTTGGAGCGCCCGTCTAAAAAAAGAAGAAAAGAGTCAGTATATGCATAAACACAACTCCAAAAAGAGGGTGAAAGGTTCGAAGCCCACCAAGGGTGCCCCCTTGTTGGGGGTGTCGGTTGAAGACTGTTGCATGATGGAGGCCCGCAACATGGCCGCCGCAGTCTTGGAGGCGGTAATTTTTCTCATGGCGTCCGCTGCAAAAACAAATAGCAAAGTTAATAAGTCATAAGAAATGCATGGAACAACAGAGTATTCGACAGGCCGGCTACCTCTTGAGCACCGACTGCTGAGGCCACAGGCGGCCAAAAAGTACTCGTCGTAGAGCCATTTGAAGCTCGGGACGCAGTGCAGGGGTACTTGCTCTCGTACCCCTGAAGTAGAGTTCACCTTCGACTCTACTTTAAAGAGTCCTTTATCTAGGATCTCTTTCTTAGCCTTGGGGGGAATAGGCGGCATGCTGCGGCCGCCTGCAAGAAGGGGCGGATTCCTGTTCCACCTGTTGAAGCGTTTGTTCAGCTCTGTGTCTGAACTCTCAATGATGAGGAAGGTGCTCCGCCAGTCCTTCCATTTGTTTGCTTTACCTCTCGTCATGAGGTAGCCCCTGTGGCTCGTCAATTGATACCAGCCGGTACCGCCTGCCTTAGGGGTCCGGCTGAGGTAGTTCATGTGGGCGAAAGCCTCGAAGCTCGGCTCCACCCCGTGCAGTTTGCACCCGGCCACATAGCCGAGTACGTTGACCCTGGAGTTCGGGGCTAACTGCCATAACCCCAACTCATACCCATCCAAGATCCGCTGAACAGCCGGATGTAGTGGGAAGCGCAGCCCAGCCTTGATGGCCGCCTCGTAGCAGCCAAAGCAGGCGCTATCATAACTAGTACCAACCGGCCAGACGACTGTGTCTTCTGGATCCGGCACAAACACTAAAAAGTCGGGGCCCATTGTGTGGTTTGCAATAAAGCTCTCCACTTTCTCTTGCATGGCTGTGATCCGGCCCCGAGGTACCATGCAGTAGTAGGGGGTATTTTGCTCTCGGTTAGAGGCGGATGGCTCCGCCCAATCGTCCCCCTTCTCAACTGCGTGAGAAAGCCTCGCCTCTTGTAGGCGACTGTTTTTCTCTTCTGTGTCCAGGGAAGCATGGCCAGAAGAGCTAGACTCGGAATCGTCCTCTGACGAGTCCGAAAAGGACGACTCTTCCCCTCTCCCGGAGGGGCCCGCCTCCTCTCCTTTAAAAGGAGCAGAATTGTCAACTGTAAAATGGGAAGGGGTCACTATGACTCCTCCCTCAGAACTGCCGGCTTTCAGGTCGCTTTGTTTCACTTCCACATCTGGCGCCTGGTCAGATGTTTCACTAATCGGCACCCTGTGGGAGGAGCCGTCTGAGTTTGAGATCCTGGCAGTCTTTTTTGTTCTGGCCATCATGTTCTGCATAGACACAGATACGGTCGGACTTTGTATAAAGGGCAAAGATGGGTCCAGAAAAGGGCAGGCGGCACTCCTAGCCCTAGATTCAGCCGTCCCCGGTGACCGGCTGATCACTAACCTAGGTCGTGTCGTGTGCTTCCGTGGTGCCATTTCAAAAAAAAATAAAATAAAGAGAAAATTAAGAGTAAGAGAACCGACGGTTACCTGAACGAGTGACGATTGATGAAGTTCTGAAAATCCTTTGCAGTCGGCTTGTCAGAGCAGGCGGTAGGCAGAAAGGGTCCTAAATGTCAGAGCAAGTTCAGGGGTCCGAATGTTCTCTCACAAAGTTTTCAAGTGTGAAAATGACCGAAGTCAACACTCCTTTATATAGGCGAAGTGAGAAGGCGAAGGGTCACTTCCAGAATTCAAAATTTTGGCGGGAGAATCTCTCGGCCTCTCGCCGAGTGACACCTGTAGCAGGCTGTCGCCTGTTACAGGGCGATACCTGTCACAGGTAACACGTGACCAGTCACGTGCCACCTGTGAGGGGCAAATGATTAGGGGATTTTTCCCCACCAATCACCATCTGACAAGTGGACCAATCAGGTTCCGCCATGTGTCCGTCACATGGGCCAATAGGAGCCTGCCACGTGTCAAGCAATGATCCGTCCACCATGGACCAATTACGACACGACATGTGTCCTTCCCATGACACCTGGGATAACCGGTCACCTAGGCCCAACTTCCAAAGGAAGCCCAATCAGCCCAAGGTTAACCTAAACCTAGATTGACACGTTTCCCGAGGTTATAAATACCTCCCTTAATCCTCATTAAGGGAGATTACATGCTGAACATGCTAAAAACGCAGATTACACACATTAAACACTCTCACCTAGAGAGACCCAATCACTTTAATTTCCGCATTAATTACTCCTTAATCAAGTACTAACTTGACCGTTGGAGGCGGAGCTCCCACCACCAGGAGTCTCCGTTGTTTTGCAGGTACAGGCGTCCGATTCCAGTCTCGGAATTGTAACTCTCCCGCAGGACATCAGAAAACCCCGAAACACATGATATATAATACAAGGGACGAACTAGGTGGACAACTTTGCAATTCACGGTTTTAATCCCACAAACAATTCTGTACAACTTCTCTCATGATGCAATTAACATATAAATCAATTAATATGATGGTGGAGATTATAGAATAAAACAAAACATTAAAGAAGAGTCAAATTGGGTTTATTGATTTATGCATGAAATATGCGCACAACCTAAAAGGAAAAGCGACTGCTATTTTATTTTTTTAATAATAAAAATATCTTTTACGGGTAAAGAATAGTTTATATACGCTTAAAATTGTAGAGTCCTATTTAAATTAAAATAGGGTTTTAAACCTTTCCGAACTCTAAAATAAAAATATGAGATTAGAAAAGTTTTTTTAATAAATAAAAATAACTATTTTTTTTGTTAAAAAAATATATAATATAAAATCATAAAATATTCGGGTATTACAACTCTCTTCTTCTATTTTAATTTTCCAACAACCACTCTTACAATCCATCTTAGAAAACAATGTGACTCCTTGTATTATATTAAATAACACAATTTAATTCGGAATGTAATAGTCATCAAAAACAGTATTGTCATTTAGATGTTTATAATTGACCATTCTAGCTTTGCCTCTTTTTTGTTCTGCATGATTTCTTACCATGAATGCATGACTATTATGAGGACTCTTGTGTAATACCCCTAATTTTATAACCAATTTAATTATTATTAATTATAATTATTAAGCTTAAGTATGTCTTATTTCGGATCTTATATTCCCGTTTATAAAAGTGGACGAATAATTTTCCTATACACTTATAAAATATTTTCTTAAGATATTCAGATTATTAAATTATTATTTTTCCTATTAACATATTACGACTTTCAAGTGGATTTTTAATAAGAAAATTATACATAATTTCCTAAACTCAAATTATAAAGTTATTATTTTTAATATGAGCCTTATTTCATGAGCATAGTTGTAGGTGAGTAAGCCATTTATTCCAACCCATATGAGTACTTACAAGCTCAGTTGATATTTACAACCCAACTCATACTTTTAGCCAAAAAAAAAGGAAAAAGAAAATAATTTTAGCCAAAAAAAAGTGAAAAGAAAATAAAATTTCATCCCCAACTACCACAAACTACGTTCATCTTCTCCATTCCTCCATGAAAGCTTCATCAAATTAGCTCTTCCAACTAACACCTCTCCCAACTATAATTTCTGACTATTGACACCCTCACCCTCCACATGTAACTCATATACTCCATCACCATTATCAAACTTGCTCCCAACCATTAGATTTCACCTCCACAATTCAAAGTTTCACCTCCAAAACAACCAATTGCAAATTAAAGTTTCAATCTTTAATCTTATTTTAATCCCTAGTTTTCCCTATAAATAGAGCAAGGATTTTGAACAATTTCCTTACAAATTCATTTGCATATCTATATTATAATTGTAGAGTCGATTCAATGAGGTTGCAACAAATCCCCAACCCAGCTTTCTCATTCAATCCCGCCAAAACATCTAATCCCTCCAATAATCCCCTAATTTATTTTTTTTTTTTTTTTAAAAATTGTCACCCTAAAAAATAGCACGTACTCTATAGCAGTTTGTTCATGTCACTCTCCTATTCTCTCATTCCAAAAAAATGGGTAACTGAAAAAAAAAACTCCAACCATCTCTATAGCAGTTTGTTCATGTCTATGTGTAATTGGATATAAACACTTCTGACCAAAGAACTATGGAAAAATAGCTGAGTCTGATGCAGGGTTATGTGTTTATATGGGCTGTCTCCTATCTGATGTGGTATTTGAGTTCAAGTAACAAATTTACCGATTTTGGGTTACTTTTGCGGGAATTGAATTGATTACAGTTGCAGATTGCATCAATATGATTGTTATAATACATAAATTAGAATTAATTGATTGATATTTCAAAAAAAAAAAAAAGAATTAATTGATTGAAGAATTTGGTATAATTAGCTTAATTATTGGTCGCATATGATTTCGCTTGATTATAATACATGAGAACGGTTGGGATTGAGTGAGAATTGGCAAGCGTTGATATATGCAAGTATGATTTGTATTAATTATTAGCTTGATTGGTGTTACAGTGGGAAATCGTTGACAATGAATGATATGTTTGATAGCATTGAGGTAATTTGCATGTTATCTATTTTATTTATCAGGAACCAATTTTGTTGAATTTATTTGAAATTGCTAATTTTTTTTTAATTAATAATTTTTAATGATAATAGTTGAAATTGAGGTGATATACTTCCCAATTTTAATTCCTGTATCTGTCAGAAATCGTTATCATGAGAATATAACCTCAATTTGAAAAGAGATAAATTTTTAAAAATAGAATTGGGGTTTTTTTAGCAGATTAAACGGGAGTCTTTAAGGAACAAAATTGGAGCTTAATTATGGAGAAATTTGGGAGGTAAAACAATGGAGAAACAATCGAGTATGATCTGAGACGGGTTAAGCTTTCGACTTGTTGGTGAGAAACCTGAGAGTTCCCGCAAAACTATGGAGAAAAATGGGAGTTTTCAACGCAATATAATGGAGACACAGGAGTTTTCATGGGTTGTTGGAGAAACAGAAGAGTTTTCATGGAGATGGAGAGGCAATATACCTTTGGTGGCAATGAGAAAAGGAAAAGCAAAGATAAATATTGTATTTTGTTTGCTAGATAAATACTGTAATCTAGCCAAAATCGATTAGAATATATAATGCATATTCTAGAGTGCAGTTCCAATATTAAATTCTTAATACTACGTAACGATATTGTCTATCCTCCAATATCCCAACCAAGTGTCTCTCATAAGTGGTCTACTTTAATAATCTATGTAAGCAGATTCCTAATCATTATCGATTAGACATTAATCATTATCGATTAGACATTACATAATGTCTATCTTTTGTTACAATATTGTATGTCCTAATTGAGTGTATTACCCGTCAATCATTTACTGTAAGTTGTTAAGTGAATAAGGAATGCGCCATCATATTATGTAATCGAATTGGTTATAATTTGTTATGTATATTGAAAGATGTTGATCAAGGTAAAAACATTGACTAAAAAAAGTAAACGTTTCAAGGTTTTTGATAGTTTTGATTATCGGTTTTGGATGATTATATTATTTGATTGTATTTGTTCACTGTATAAATTTTATGAATGTATTTCAAATTAATCTTAATCAATCATTTAAATACTCTCAATTATATCTTACTAAGTTCTAATTTTATCTCTTTTACTAATCTTATAATAAATAAAAAAAAAACAGACTTTTCTCTTTAAAAAAAACAGAAAAAAAAGGTTCTTCATATTTTTTTTTCCTTTTTGTTGCCACCTAATTTTTTTTTGGCCAAAAAAATACTGAATAAATATTGCATAATATTTCTTCCAAAAAAAATCTAATATTATTGCGGCTAATCAATAGTTTTTACGTTGAAATCAATTTTTACATAAATTGCAATTGTTATCTTTTTCAAAAAAAAAAAAATCATTTCCTCTTTTTTTCCACTTAAATATTTTTGTAATATATATATATATATATATATATATATATATATATATATATATATATATATATATTGCATTTAAAAAAAAAAACCATTTCCTCTTTTTTGCCACCTTAATTTTTTTGTACAAAAAAAATACAAAATAAATATTACTCCGAACTTTACTAATTTTGTACAAACATACTCTAAACAATCAAACAATACAGACAATTATATGAACAACCTTTTTATACAAGTCTATAAAAATATTTATTCTTAATTGAGGATTAGCAATAACAATGTTGATCCCTTGACCACGATTCTACTACTACTAGAATGTGCACGTGCTAATGCACGTGTTATAGTTAAAGATAGGATTAAAAATTATTGAGTATATAGATGCAGATAGTCTTTAATAAAACATAGTAACAACAACTGAAGGTCATATCCGATCTTTTTTTCTTTATGATGAATGTACACAGATGTTATTGGATTGGTTATATATGTGTCTGAATCATATAGAGTCTCGGGTGGGAGACAACAATTCAAAAGAGATGTGTTACTCTGCAACACAAAGTAAGAGCATATTACAAAAATTACAATATGTTTAAGTAATTATAACAACTTATGCAATGTTAAGTTTTTTTTTTTTTTTTTTTTTTTTTTTTTTTTTTTTTAAAAAAAAAAAAACTAATGATATATTTTGATTCACAGCATGGAAACAATGAGGCTAATTTTATGGGAAGAGTTTGCTCATGATCAAGGTCGTTTCTTATTCAACGAGCTTAATCAAGATCATGTGTTGGGTGCATCCATGGTATGAGTTGGCTCCTATTATGGTAAAATAAGTTTTTTAATTTTAGATAACCATGAAAAGACCATGGTGTCATTTTCATTATTATCATTGCTTTGAATACTTTTACTAACCTTCCAATAGGTGCATGTCTTTTGACAGTTGGACGTACTAGACTTTTTATTGATCCTGATATTGATGAAACTGATGATCTATATGGCTGGTAAGCCTAACAACATCATATTATACAATGTAAGTTTATATTGCATACTTATGTACTTATATAACTCATATAGGTATGCGGATGATGGATATGTCCAAAAACATATCAGCTAGAGACAGATATTAGCCAATAGTATCTCTAAAGTGGAAATGGTGTTTAATGCAAAAAGGATCAAGTTAAATCAGTTTTTAGCGGCTCATAATGTATGTATATCAACAATTATTGACTTCATTTTCTTATACATGAGGTATTTAATATATGATGTGTGTTTCAAGGTAAAATACTTTCGAGTAGTAGCAAAGGTGTTATCATTGATTCTTCTATGCCTATTTGGTATGAATCATGTGCTCGACACTTAAGGAGAGCTGATATGTGCGTGGAGTGTGACCCCTCTTTTAGTAGGCCAAGGTATTTTTCACTTTTTTTATTTTATTTAAAAAATATAATTATAACCTGCTTTACATATCACTACACCTAATTATATCATATCAATAATAACAGATATAGAATCAATGTAAAAATTAGTGACGCTACAAATACAATAATGTCTATTACACTCTTTGGCCAATATGCTGAGATGATTATAGGTTGTCCAATATCAAGTATTCAAGCGATGACAGAAAATGTAAGTTGATTAGGGGATTTTTATCCACCAATCACCGTCTGACAAGTGGACCAACCAGGTTCCGCCACGTGTCCTTCACGAAGGCCAATAGGAGCCTGCCACGTGTCAATCACAGATACGTCCTCTACGGACCAATCGAGGCACGCCACGTGTCCACCCATGCCAAATGGGAAAACCGGCCAACAAGGCCCAATCCTGTCTAGAGGCCCGGTCAGCCCTAGGTTTACCCTAAACCTAGAGAGTGGCGCGCATCTCAAGACTATAAATACTTAATTAATCCTCATTAATTAAGGAATCAAGAAATCAAGAGAACATCAGGCAATTGAGAGGCAATTGATCAAGCAATTAATCTCACCTGAAGAACAGAGAAGAACAGAAACATTACGGAACACTAATAACCGGCTAATCTCGCTAACAAAGCAGATTACCAACATTAAACACTCTCACCTAGAGAGGTCTTATTACTTTAATTTCCGTATTAATTACTCCTTAATCAGGTACTAACTTGACCGTTGGAGGCGGAGCTCTAAGGAGTCTCCGTTATTTTGCAGGTACAGGCGTCCGGTTCCAGTCTCGGAATTGTAACTCTCCCGCAGGACATCAGAAAACCCCAAAACATTTGGCGCCGTCTGTGGGGAGAGTACTTCAGAGATGGCATCCAAGTCTGTACCGACTCCTGAAGAGAGGCGTCCCCTAAACGACCCTCAAGTTCAGTCGGACCATGATACCGAAAGTGAATTTGAAGTGGAAACTCATACAGCTCCAGACGGGACCCTAAGGGCCCGACGTACCCGTCATACCGAAAGGAGGGAACGGGAGCATCTTCAAACAGGAAGCGAGCCAGCAGGCGCACCGCCTGCTCGGCAACAGCCGACTGATGGGTCTGCTCCCATCACAAGGAACGAACTCATGACCTTCATGAGGGACTTCAAGGGAGAGATTCAAGAGTTGATCAACAAAAAGCCGCCTGCTTCAGTCAAAGAGCAGTCGGCCAAAAAAAACCTTCCACTTCACTGAAGAGGAAGCCAGTTCAAGGGCGAGAGGCGACTCCTCATCCTAAATCCAAGAAGCGGGAGCCACCTGCTCTTGATTTCACAAAATTCCGTTATCCTACGGGAAATAGGAAACCGGTTCGTCATATTCAGGCGGACGGGTCAAAGCAAACGTTCACAGATGCTCGGCTACTGCTAGAGCAGAAGAAGAGTGACCGATTGTCAGAGTCGGCTTCTACTTCAAATTTTCAAGACAGTTTGCGAAATGCCTCGATGAGGCATACTCAGTCGTACCATGAGAGTCAGTCAGGCGGCACCTCCCGTCAGTCCGGCTTTCATAGTGCCCAGGCGGTACCAAACTTACCATTTGTGCCGCAACAACAGTATTTTATGCAGCCACCTCCATTTGGTGGACCTGCAGCAAAAAACGTCCAACCTATGGACTGGCAGCTACGGTTGCTTGGACTTGGTGAACAGCCGTCGGCCTTCTCCAAGGAAATTACTGAAGCCGCTCAGCCGGCCAAAGTAAAAAATGTACTAGTAGGCGCCTATGACGGCACTACTAACCCAGAAGACCATCTGATGGCATTCACCAACCTGATGTACCTTCAAGGGTTGGATGATCCCACTTGGTGCAAGTGTTTCCCAGCGACTCTCAAGGGAATCGCACAGCAATGGTTCGGCAACCTGCCGACTGGTTGTGTAAACAGCTTCAGGACGCTTGCTTACTTATTTGCCTCCAACTTCGCCATGAACATCCCTGCGAAGAAAACGACCCTTGATTTGGGAACAATTCAGCAGGGCGAGAAGGAGGGGCTTCGTTCTTACATCAGGCGGTTAAACCTGATGAGAATACAGATTCAAGGGTTACCGGATGAGGTAGCTTATACTGACTTTTTTAGAGGTCTCAAAGACGGGTCTACCTTCAAATTTGATTTAGTTCGAAAAAGGGTGGCGACTCTTCAAGAGGCCTTGATTGAAGCAGAAGCCTATATACAGGCGACTGATCTGTGTACGATAAAACAGTCGGACGGGAAAAGGTTCGACAAAAGAGAAGGACGACAGAAACAGTCGTCTAACAAAGATGAGAAAAGAAAAGAGGTCTGGGCGGTTGATTCCTCTAAACAGCCGGCCTAGAAAAAGAAAAAAGAATTCAAACCATACTCCCCAAAGTATGTGTTTAACAAGGATAACCAGTTTATCCTAAAAGAAATAAAGGGACGGTTCTCAATTGAGAAGCCGGTCCCCATGAAGGGTTCCGCAAACAACCGGAACCAAGACAAAATCTGTGCTTATCATGATGACGTTGGTCATCACACCAATGACTGCATCAGTCTCATGCGGTACCTAGACCGCTTGGCTGAGCAAGGTGATCTTGACACTTATGTCAAGAAATCTACGGGGAACACTTCCTCAAAAAAGCAGTCGGCCAAAAAGAATCAACAGGCCGACAGTTCCGATACAGATGATGCAGTCGTCTACACCATTGCAGGCGGCTTCTCAGGAGGCGGCCCCACTATTAGGAACAACAAAGATAATATAAGGCGGTTAGATGTAAATTCCGTTCACCAAGAACGGCCGTCCAAATATGCATTTCCTGAGATTGTCATCACTGAAGAGGATCTAGGAGGGGTAAAAGGGCCGCATGACGACCCTCTCGTTATTGAATGTAAAGTGGCCAACCAGAGAGTTGGCCGAATCCTCATAGATACCGGGAGCTCCTCAGATCTCATCAGCACCAAATGTCTGTCAAAACTGAAATATCAGACGGACTGCATACATCCGGCCTCCCACCCTTTAATAGGGTTTGGAGGAGGAGTTGTCCACCCACTGGGACGAGTAGATTTACCCATTCGCCTGGGCGAAAAAGGGGAAGGAAGAAACATGGTAGTCCGGTTCCTAGTAGTAGAGGAACTCTCGGCCTACAACATGATTCTGGGTCGACCAACCCTGAATAATTCCAAGGCTGTTATAATCCCGTCTCTTATGCTGCTTAAGTTTGAGAGGGATAATGGAACAGTCGGCTCCCTAAGGGGAGATCAGAGGATGGCCCGAGAGTGCTATCTCTCGGATGTCAAGCCCACTGTTATGGCCACTGGGTCAAGTGGAGAAAAAACAGACCTTGACAATGTCAAGGAGAGTGCGCCTGTTCAAGAAACAGGCGACAAAAAGAGAAAGGCGTCCCAGACAGAGTCCGCAAGAAAAGCAAGAAAATAGCAATCATTGGCAGAGGAGCGGTCGGATGAATTCCACCCTCAGCCGGTTGGTGAGCATACGGACCTGATCTTAGACGACTCGCGTCCTGACCGAACAGTCAAAGTTGGGACGACTGCTCCGAGAGTCCTGGGTGACGACTTTCACACACTATTGAAAGAATACAAGGACATCTTTGCATTCGAAGTCCATGAAATGCCAGGCATTAGTCCTGATCTGGCGGTACATAAACTGGCCGTGGATCCGAAAAAGAAGCCGGTACGGCAGAAGAAGCGGAACCATGGCGAAGAAAGAAGTCAGGCGGCAGCCGCCGAAGTTAAAAAATTACTTGTCGCAGGGTTCATTCGGCAATGTTACTTCCCAGACTGGGTTGCAAATGTGGTGCTTGTTAAAAAGCCGAATGGCACCTGGCGAATGTGTGTGGACTACACAGACTTAAACAAGGCGTGCCCCAAAGACAGTTACCCTCTGCCTAAAATTGATAACCTGGTCGACTCAACAGCCGGCCATGCTTTGATGAGCTTTATGGACGCCTACTCTGGTTTCCATCAAATTCCTTTATGGAAGAAAGATCAGGAGAAGACGGCCTTCGTCACTGATCAGGGGTTATACTGTTACACGGTCATGTCGTTTGGTCTTAAGAATGCCCCGGCCACTTTCCAGCGAATGATAAACACTGTGTTCTTTGATCAAATTGGGAGAAATGTTGAGGCATATATTGATGATATGATTGTCAAGTCAAAACTTCAGAAAGATCATCAGTCGGACCTCCGAGAAACTTTCGCCACACTCAGGCGGCACCATGTCATGCTCAATCCCAAGAAATGTGTCTTTGGAGTTGAGTCTGGGAAATTTCTCGGATTCCTTATCAATCAGAGAGGAATAGAGGAGAACCCTGAGAAGGTGCAGGCGGTCATTGACATGCAGTCGCCTCGTACCATCCGAGAGGTTCAGAAGTTAACAGGTTGTCTGGCGGCCTTGGGAAGATTTCTAAGCCGATCAGGCGACAAATGCCTATACTTTTTCCAGGCAATTAAGAAAAAGGCAAGGTTTGAATGGGGGCCGGATGCTGAGGCCGCCTTCCAGAAATTAAAAGTTCACTTGCATTCCTTGCCGAGGCTGGTCAGCCCTTTGCCCAAAGAGGATCTCTACATGTACCTGGCCGTCTCTGATCATGCGTTAAGCGCTGTGCTCCTTGCTGAAAGGGACGGCTGTCAGCTCCCGGTCTACTTTGTCAGTCACGTACTGAAAAATGCCGAGTTGAGGTATCCCCTAGTGGAGAAATTTGGTCTTGCACTCTTCATGGCTGTTAAAAAATTGAAGCCCTACTTTTTGGCACATGCAGTCGTCGTGTATACCGACCAACCAATCAAGTGGCCCCTTACCATCATGGAGTCGTCAGGACGAATGATCAAATGGGCCATAGAAATACAGAGCCTCGAAGTTACTTTCGAGCCTAGAAAAGCAGTGAAGGGGCAAGCCTTTGCTGACTTTATTGTAGAGATGACTCGTCCTCCTGACTCTCAAGTTCCAGACCAAGTCTGGAAGGTATATGTGGACGGAAGCTCTACTTCAAATGGTTGTGGAGCAGGCGTCGTATGTCAATCTCCAGAGGGCGACAGGTTCGAGTATGCTCTACGCTTCAGTTTTCAGGCTTCAAACAATGAGGCAGAATATGAAGCTTTACTAGCCGGGATCCGCATGTGCAAGGCGGCAGGGGCAAGAAAAATAGACGCCTGTTCTGATTCATAATTGATAGTGAGTCAGTACAATGGCGAATACGAAGCAACCCATCCGGCCATGATCAAGTATTTACAGGCGGTCCGACAAGCAGTCGGCTCCCTTGAGGATTTCCATCTGATCCAAGTGCCGAGATCAGAAAACAACCAGGCAGATGCACTGTCAAAATTAGCATCATCCGCCTCCTCCGATACTCCTCGAACTGTTTTTTGGGAAGTAATGGAGAAGAGAAGCATCGAGGAAAACCCTATTGGAATCCTAGACAGAAGCTCAACCTGGATGGATTCAATCAGGGCATATCTGACAAACGGTACACTGCCGGATGATCCTCAACAGGCGGCAGCACTGAAAAAACGAGCCTCCTGTTTTGAAATGATACAGGGAGAACTTCACAAGAGGGGGTACCTTCAACCCTTCTTAAAGTGTGTTACTCCTGAGAAGGGACGAGAGATACTAGATGATCTTCACTCTGATTACTGTGCTTCTCATATAGGTGGTAGGATGCTTGCTCAAAGGGCAAGGCGGCAGGGCTACTTTTGGCCTACTTTGGAAGCAGATGCAATGGAGATGGTGAAAAAATGTGACAAGTGCCAAAGGTTTGGCAAATTAATTCACCGTCCGGCTACTGACCTCACTACCATTCACAGCCCACTACCGTTTGCTAAGTGGGGCATGGACATTCTGGGTCCATATACGCCTGCTACAGGCGGCAGAAGGTATATACTTGTTGCCGTTGACTACTTTGCATCTGTTGGCCGTCCACAAGCAAACGACCAGGTAGAAGCCTTTAATAAAATCATCTCAGACGGTCTCAAGAAAAAGATTGAACGAGCAGGCGGCCTATGGGCGGATGAACTACCACATGTTCTCTGGGCCATTAGGACGACTGAAAAAGGGGCGACTGGAGAAACTCCATTCCTCCTAACTTATGGTGCGGAAGCTGTTCTTCCAATAGAACACTACGAGCCGACTCTTCGAGTAATGCTATATGACGAAGAGGCAAACTGGGAAGCCATGCGCCTGGCATTAGACTCACTTCCTGAAAAGAGGGGCAATGCTGTTTTGCGCCATGAGATCTATCGCCTGAGAATGACTAGATCATACAACAAAAAAGTACACAGGCGTCCACTCAAAGTAGGGGACTTTGTACTTAGAAAAATGGAAGCAGTTAGTAGGGCTAATGAGTCTGGCAAACTAACTCCCAACTGGGAAGGACCCTACCGAATCTATGAGGAAGTCAGGGACGGTACCTACCGTCTGGAAACACCAGACGGACAACCGTTGCCTCGAACTTGGAATGTAGATAACCTTAAAAAATATTTCTTCTGAAAGATGTAAAGTAAAGAGCTACTTAATAAAGTTTGCACTTACTATTCATTTTTTGTATTACGAGGGGCATGCCGTCTGTACCTTTACAGTCGGCTACTCTCCATTGAGTTTTTTTCACTCTATCTTCAGAGGGGCATGCCGTCTGTTCCTTTACAGTCGGCTACTCTCCATTGAGTATTTTACTCACAATACTTAGCTAAAAAGATTAGGGCCTGGCCGACCCTGTGCCTAACAGGCGGCTACCCTTCACCAAGAACTTACCAAGGCCACCGGCCGAATGATCAGACCAGGCGCCAAGCCACCTGATCAAATCTACAAAACTAATACGACCTGTCCCAACATCATAGCAGGCGTCCGACGGCATCCCTCCGGATGAAATTCGTCGCAGAGAGCAGCTCCCTTTTGGGTGGAACATTGTTCTATAAACTAATTACACGGCACCTATACGACTGTCCCCAAGGGCAACCACGTAGCCGTTTTTGAGACAAGGATAACTCTATCACTAACCAAACCAGTGGTAGCAGTTGACATCTGAGTCAGATGACCGCCTGTATTACTTGGGATAAATGCAGGGGGTACCTATTGAGTTAATAGCCAACAAACATTGGCGAATCAAGGGGTCTAGCCGGCCTACGCCGCCTGGTACCTCTACTTCTCAAACAAAAGTGACGGCGACTGAGTAACTCCAACGTTAACTCATAGTCACTCCTTCAAATTTGGTATGGAACCTAAAAGGTATGAGTCGTCCGCCTGTTTTTAACAAATAGGGACTCTCAACCACTACTCTTGCTAGGTTAACAAATTACAAGTTAAAAGCCAACATTGGCAATAAAGGGAAACAACCGGTACCCGCCGCTTGTTATCCTACTTAATTCCTTGGCGACTAGGTAATACTATTTACTTGGTCAGACCAATTGAATAAATAGTTCGAATACCGATTGAATAAATGGCCGACTGATCGTCTATCCTGGAAACAGACAACCAGTCGTCCAGGGGCATAGGCGGCGTACTTACTATTTGTACCTGTCTGCAACGTTCGGCCATGTACAACAGTCGGTCTAGTGAACAATGGGATATTAGATATGAAATACTTAGACAAATTTGAATCAAAACAAAAATTTGATTAAAAATAAGCCGGTCATTAAAGACCAGCAAAATATTCAAAGCCCCGGCCCCCTGGCCGGGTAAATACAAAGCAAACGGCACGCAGGCCGTGGAAAAAATACATTAAGCTTAAGAAGGGGGCAGTTCAGTATTAGCAGCTGCCGCCTGGTCATCACTCTTCTTGCTGGACTCGGCTTCAGCTGCACCCTCTTTTGATGCCTTACCCCCAAGTGGCACAAGCGCCACAACCGGCTCTTCCTCCTCTTCTTCCAACGCCTCTTCTTCAGCAGCCGCCAAGATCTCTTGATTATATGTTTCCGAACACTGGCGGTACGTTCTTTCCCATGAGGCAAAGTCGGCATTGGGGAACAGGCGGCCCCAGGTCATGCGCTGGATTTGAGCGGAGTCTTCCACCATCTCCCGGACGAGCTCTTTCTTCTCTTGCTCGGCCTTTTCCGAGAGCTCTTGGGTAAGACTCTTCTCTTGGCTCACCAGGCGTTCTTTTACGTTGGCCAAAGATTTCTCCATGGCTTCGTAAGAGTGCATTTTTTGGCGAAGAGGTTTCAGCTGGGCCTTAAGATTTGTGACGGTCGCCTCCAGCTCGTCATTCTTCTTCTAGGCCGCCTCTAACTGAGCCCGAACAGCGGCGGTAGCCTGCGCCTGATAATAAAGAATATCAATGGTCAGTACTTCATTTTGGGCAATTTGAAACATTGTCTTATCACAGTTGGAGGCGGCCATAGCTTTTGCGGCCTTTACCTCTTTGTTTTTCCGATCAATCGGCTTGCGAAGGCTGTTAACTCGGAGCAGGGCCTAAGTACAAAAAAAAAAAAAAAAAAAAAAAACAGGCGTCAGTTTCCAAACAAAAAGATAACAGGCGTCCTGGAACTCAAATACTCAAAAATATGCTAAGTATACCTCAGCAAGGACCCCTGAAATCCCATCAAGGTCAAGGGTGCCGGCACCCCTGACCGCCTCCCTTTCAGATGGAGGAACTACTTTGATCATGGACTTGGCTACCTCAACCAAGTCAAGCCCCTGAGGGCCGGCTGCATCAAGCGTAAAAAAAAGCAAGTTAGACCTAGTCAAGAAGGAAGCAAGTGTGAAAGTTTTTACAAGTGATTGTCCATACTTCTAGGCGGCCCCGCCGGGGTTTTAGAAGAAGTGGCCGGCTGCTTCTCAGCCGCCACTGTTTTCCTGGAAGACCCAGGAGAGCTTGCAACAGTCGTCCTCCGGGCCTTGGGGTCCGGCTGTTGCGAGGAAGAAGCTCTTGGAGTGCCAGACTGAAAACAAAAAGAGTTAGTATATGCATAAGACAACTCCTAAAAGAGGAAGAGTTTTCGAAGCCTACCAAGGGTGCCCCCTTGTTGGGGGAGTCGGCACAAGACTGTTGCATAAGAGAGGCCCGCAACATGGCCGCCGCAGTCTTGGATGCTGTTATTTTACTCATGGCGTCAGCTGCAAAAAATAAACAGCAAAGTTAGTAAAGATCCCAAGTAAACAAGGCGTGAAAAAAAAAAAAAAAAAAACAGAGTATTTGTCAGGCCGGCTACCTCTAGAGCACCGACTGCTGAGGCCACAGGCGGCCAAAAAGTACTCGTCATAGAGCCACTTGAAGCTCGGGACGCAGTTTAGGGGTACTTGCTCTCGTACCCCTGAAGTAGAGTTCACCCTAGTCTCTACTTTGAAGAGTCCTTTGTCTAGGATCTCTCTTTTAGCCTTTGGGGGAACAGGCGGCATGCTGCGGCCGCCTGCGAGAAGAGGCGGATCCCTATTCCACTTGTTAAAACGTTGGTTCAGCTCCGTGTCTGAACCCTCAATGATAAGGAAGGTGTTCCGCCAATCCTTCCATTTGTTCGCCTTACCTCTCGTCATGAGGTAACCCCTATGGCTTGTTAATTGATACCAGCCGGTACCTCCCGACTTAGGGGTCCGGCTGAGATAGTTCATGTGGGCGAAAGCCTCAAAGCTTGGCTCCACCCCGTACATTTCGCACCCGGCCACATAGCCGAGTACGTTTACCTAAGAGTTGGGGGCTAACTGCCATAACCCCAAATCATACCCATATAAAATCCGCTGAACAGCCGGATGTAATGGGAAGCGCAGTCCAGCTTTGATGGCCGCCACATAGCAGCCAAAGCAGCCGTCATCATAGCTGGTACCAGCCGGCCAGACGACAGTGTCTTCTGGATCCGGCACGAACAGTAAAAATTCCGGGCCCATTCTGTGGTTAGCAATAAAGCTCTCCACTTTGTCTTGCATGGTTGCGATCCGGCCCCGGGGTATCATGCAGTAGTAGGGGGCGTTTTCCTCTCTGTAAGAGGCGGACGGCTCCGCCCAATTGTCCCCCTTCTCAACTGCATGAGAAAGTCTCGCCTCTTGTAGGCGGCTATGTCTTTCTTCTGAGCCTGGAGAACTGTGGCCAGAAGAGCTGGACTCGGACTCGTCCTCTGACGAGTCCGAAGAGGACGACTCCTCCCCTCTCCCAGAGGGGCCCGCCTCCTCTCCCTTAGAAGGAGCAGGAGGAAAATTAGACATATCAACGGTAAGATGGGAAGGGACCACCTTGGCCCCTCTCTCAGAACTGTCGGCTTGGCAGCCGCCTTGTTTCAATTCTACATCTGGCGCCTGGTCAGATGTTTCACTAATGAGCACCCTTTGGGAGGAGCCGTCTGAGTTTGATATCATAGCAGTCTTTTTTGTTCTGGCCATCACGTTCTGCATAGACACAGATACAGTCGGACTTTGTATAAAGGGCAAAGATGGGTCCAGAAAAGGGCAGGCGGCACTCCTAGTCCTAGATTCAGCCGTCCCCGGTGACCGGCTGATCACTAACTTAGGTCGTGTCGTGTGCTTCCGTGGTGCCATTTCAAAAAAGAAAAAGAAAATTAAGAGTAAGAGAACTGAGTTACCTGAACGAGTGACGGTTGATGAAGTTCTGGAAATCCGGTACAGTCGGCTTGTCAGAACAGGCGGTAGGCAGAAAAGGTCCGAAATGTCAGAGAAAGTTCAGGGGTCCGAATGTTCTCGCAAAGTTCTCAAATGTGAAAATGACCGAAGTCAGCACTTCCTTATATAGGCAAAGTGAGAAGGCGAAGGGTCGCTTCCAAATTCAAAATTTGGGCGGGAAAATCTCTCGGCCGTTTGCAAGGTGACACCTGTAGCAGGCCGTCGCCTGTCACCGTGCGACACCTGTCACAGGCGACACGTGACCAGTCACGTGCCACCTGTGAGGGGCAAATGATTAGGGGATTTTTATCCACCAATCACCGTCTGACAAGTGGACTAACCAGGTTCCGCCACGTGTCCTTCACGAAGGCCAATAGGAGCCTGCCACGTGTCAATCATAGATACGTCCTCTACGGACCAATTGAGGCACGCCACGTGTCCACCCATGCCAAATGGGATAACCGGCCAACAAGGCCCAATCCTGTCTAGAGGCCCGGTCAGCCCTAGGTTTACCCTAAACCTAGAGAGTGGCGCACATCTCAAGACTATAAATACTTAATTAATCCTCATTAATTAAGGAATCAAGAAATCAAGAGAACATCAGGCAATTGAGAGGCAATTGATCAAGCAATTAATCTCACCTGAAGAACAGAGAAGAACAGAAACATTACGGAACACTAATAACCGGCTAATCTCGCTAACAAAGCAGATTACCAACATTAAACACTCTCACCTAGAGAGGTCTTATTACTTTAATTTCCGTATTAATTACTCCTTAATCAGGTACTAACTTGACCGTTGGAGGCGGAGCTCTAAGGAGTCTCCGTTATTTTGCAGGTACAGGCGTCCGGTTCCAGTCTCGGAATTGTAACTCTCCCGCAGGACATCAGAAAACCCCGAAACATAAGTATATCCTTTAATCATATATATTAAGGAATTACTCACCGGCATAATGGCTACATTTGTTATTTATGATCAGGAATTTGGAGACTACTTTCTAGAGAAGTATTTGAGTGAACGATTGATGAATACATTCACTTTCATACTACATGTTCCTAAGATAGGAAACGATGATATCATAGTTGCATATGTTTTACAAGTAAGATGGGAGGAAGAATTTTATTATCTTAAACGAGAGATGCGTGGACAATCTAATTGAAGACTTAGATTCATTTAGCATAATATTTCAAGACTTTAATATTTTTTTATTTTTTTAATGAATTCAACACTTTTTTTTTTTTTTTTTTTTTTTTTTTTGGTTTTTTTTTTTATTTTGTAATTTGTAATCAATTTGTTTTTTTTATTTTTTGGGTTTTTGTTGTTATTATTTTGGTTTTATTAAATACCATTTGTATCTATATACTTTTTTTTTTAATCCTATCCTTAATTATAACCCGTGCATTAGCACGGGCACATTCTAGTTACACCCATAAAATTTCAGCAATTAAAATAACCCAAAACCCATTTTCCCCTTTCTCTCTCCTCAGCGCCACCACCCATCGCACCACCACCCCCTGGTTGCAAGCCACCAGCCGCAGCACCTCCACCACGCCGGCAGGCCACCAGTGCTTGCTGCCCAGCCATCCACACCACCCAACCCAAGTGCAACCTTCGTACTTCCTTCACAAATAAAACCAAAAACAAAGTTAAAAAAAGGGATTGAGTTTGGTCTTTTAATGTTCATTAACTTATTCAAAACCCACCAAAACTAATTAAAAGTGAGTGGGCTTTCTTTTTCTACTTGTAAACTTCTACTTTGGGCTACTTGTTATGAATTAAGTATGATTAGCTGTACTTAATATTATTTTTACTTTAAATTACAACTATTAATAATTCTATGCTACTACATATGCACTACTACTACTACTAATAATAATAATAATAATACTACTACTACTACTACTACTACTACTACTACTTACTTATTATTATTATTATTATTATTATTATTATTATTATTATTATTATTATTATTATTATTATTATTATTATTGATTATTACTAAAGATTAATTTATAAAAGTAATTGTTAATTTTATAAAAAGGATGTAATTAATATTTAAATTGTTCATGCACAACTAGATTAAGAGTTTGTATCCTATGTCTTTGGGTTTATTGTTGAAGAGTTATTGAATAAAAGTTATTGGTTATTGTAGGGAGAGTTTCAAGATCGTAATTAGGAGTTCCGTACTTGTGTGCAAAGATCAAGGTACGTATTCATGTCTAGATCTTTAACTATGTGATTTTATATGCAAATTTGTTTTATGTTTTTAAAATGTTGAACTATGTTTGAATGTTGAAAAATAATTTATAATTAAATGTTTATAATCTAAATTCTATAAGCATGTTTCAATAAAAACTATTGTTCGATCTTAAATATTTAAATGTTTTATGAGCTTGTTTGTTAACTTACTTTTGTTTACCAAATTGTTTAAAAGGGAAAAATGTTATAATTTTAATCATCCCATACATGGGAATTGGAAGATTGATTTATCAAAGATGTTTATTGGATTTTTCTTGACTCCCACTATGCGGAGATAAATGAAAAGACTATGAGCTTTGTATGATCTAGTCTTTTCTTGAGTATAGACTATGTAAATGAGTTACTAACTTGAGGGGTGTGCACATCACTTAGGTTGGAAAAATTGTTTATGAAATGGTTGATTATTCAACCTTTGTTGAGAAATGCTTTAGAAAATTATAATTTTGGAGTGTTTTCCAAAATATGAAATCTTGCCTATGGAAAGTTCGAATGACCAGGTTTTATGAGAATTATATATTTCGAAAGAAAATGTTAATCAACTAAACCAATTTACGTGTTAGCACTTATATGTACTTAGCGTTTTGCTAACGTGTATTTCTCTTTTGTTTTGGCTTTGCCCTACTTATCATTTATGATGAGTAGATAGGTGATGGCGATAACTCAATGTGAGCTAAATGTTGCATCGGGGACGAAGGGCAAAATCACTTAGTCTAGGTTCACTATTATGAATTAGTATGAGTACCATTTAGATTTATGTTTCAAAAAGATTTATGTTTCAAAACTATTTCTATTTTCAATTAATTAATGAAAGCTAAGATGTATTTCTTCCGTTGCAAGTCTCTGTTTTTTTTTAAAAGCCTTACGTTATCACGTGGTAGTAATATTCCCAAGCTACTCTCTTAATCATGTTTTGTATTATTATTATTGGAGAATAATTTGGAGGTGTTACTGTAGGCAATATTTCAAGAATTACCCCAAACTTGAACCCCATTGTGATCATATACTAAAGTATAGTGGCGTCCAAAGGGAAAGAAGCTAGAGCAAAATAGTCGCCGACAAGTTTTAGGAACTTGTAAACCGTTCACGGGGTGAAGGTCACACCCCTTAACGATCTAGGAGATCGTTAACTCCAATAGGTCTGGAACCAAGACTAGTAGTTCAGGGATGAAGGTACAAATCCAACATAAAAGAGATTGAACCTGCCCTAATAATAGACCTGTACTTTATTCTTCTCATACTCATGTGCGCTTTCTGACTAACATCCAATCAATAGGATTAACTCCTAAACCTGTTTATCTATGTTGGTTGAATATTAATGCACAAATAAACTATTATTGGCGTTCACTTAAATTATAATCAAATTAACCCTAAATAAGATTATTAATTATCTTATTAAGCGTGATTACAAGTACCAATTCCATTTAAACATGCATAAAAGGCGTGATCAAGCAATAACAATAAATATCAAGCAACATAATAATAATAATAACAATTATAATCATAATCATAATTATCAAAATAATCATGTTAAAGCATAATAATAGTAAGATCCTAGGAATGATACTAACAAGATTAATAACAAACCCTAGCATGTCACAAAACAATAAAAATCAAAGCTTTAGCCCTAACATGATACTAACATGAATATTAGGAAAAGGATAGGAAGCATCACAAGAATTACAATTGTCATATTTGATATTAGAAATTATAGTTATTACCTTAAACATGATACTAGGAATCAAAACGCCTTAACATGACATTAGGAATCATAATAACCTAGACATGATTTCTATATCATAATAACATTAAATCAATTAAAGCACTTACTTGGATGCCTCGTACCTCTTTCTAATAACAAAATACACGCATTAGTAACATCAAGAAAAATAATAAAACAAACTATTAATTAAATAATTGGAAGAGAGATTTGGGACAAAACCCTCAGAAATTAAAACCTTTCATGTCTAGGGAAAAGGCAACATCGAACTATGCTAGGTGTTTCTAGATCTTGTGAATGCGGAATTTTGTATGCAAAAGGGTTGGTTTAGCAAAAAGAGAGAGAGAGAAAGCAAGAGTTTCTTGAAGAGAGAGAGAGAATTGAGAATTAATTGTTGTTGATGATTTAAAACGGAGGTTTTAAGAGGCTATTTATAGAGAAAATCAGCTGGATGGATAAAAAAATAAATCAAAGTTTCGAAGAGAATAAAACACAATTGGCGCCAGACGCCAGACATTAGTGCCAGACGCCAGGGCTAGCGCCAGACGCTAAGCTTGGCGCTAGGCGCTATCCACGCTTTTTCTTAATTTGAAAAAATTTAGCCGTACAGAAGGGCAAAATCGTATTTTCCTTAAAAACACTTCTTTTATTCTGATTAAAACTCTAAAAAGTCAACCAATGTCAATTTATCAATGCTAATTAAATTAGGAATGAAAAGAACCTTCTAGAAGAATCTAGGAAAATATAATCAATTCTAATTGCATTAGGAATGACAAATAAATATTAGGCCCTCCTCTAGATCATTGGGCCGTATATAAATATCAAACCAGGCCCAGTTTAGTAATTTGGCCATAACTTCCTCATTATTTATCGGAATTGGGCTTATAATATATCGTTGGAAAGCTCTTTTCGAACCCGACCCAAATACACTATTATTGGACCCTTTACATAGACCAAAATAAACTGGATTGGCTGTTTTTTTTAAAATAGGTTTTCAAAAACAGAGAGAAAAGAAAAGAAATAAAACTATCCACAAAACAAGACTTTCCACACTTTCACTTCATTCGATTATGATTCGATGTAAGAGGTACTCATCACTGGGTTTGTTTTTGGGAAGATACAAATGGGTTTCTACAGAAGCCCCCACTTTGACTGAGTTTGGAGAAACGCAAGTTTCAAAAACAAAAGTCAAAGTATCGATAGGGACGGAGACTGATTCAGAACGTTCTGCGATCCTAAATCACTCTTGTAATGCCGATACCTGCAAACTAGAGTTAGTTAAACAGATAAGAGAGTTAAGAAACACGTGACTTGCACCGTCGAGCACACGTCTCTGTAGGTAACCGATTTGTTGCATTTGCTGTTGTTGTGACAACCTTCCGCAAGCTAGGCAATGCCATCCTGCTATTTGTCTTGACGATCTTCTGCAAGCTAGAGAATACCGCCTGAAGACTGCTACGCTTGTAACTGCCTCCAATTCCGCTGTGATAGACTTCTACAAGCTAGAGAACCCCACCGAAGATTGCTTCGCCTGAAACAACCTTCTAGCGCTTTGTAACCATCATCCGCAAGCCAGGGAACATGATCGAAGATAACTTTGCTTGAAATCACCTCCAAATGTTTGTGACAACCCTAAAGAGTATCACTGAAGACCAACTCCTGTCGATCCTTTGCTGCTACATCTCGAGCCTTTTTCTTGAATCATAGTGACAAGCTTCCCAATCATAGCAAAAGTCGTCGAAGACTGCCTCATCACGAACCGCTTTTCTCACATCTTGGTTACAACATCCACAATCTTAGCGAATGCCATCGAAGACCTCCCATCTCGTTCTACCTTCTCAAATCTTGGTGACAACCTTCACAATCTCAGCGAATGTCGTCGAAGACCCCCCATCTCGTGCTATCTTCTCAAATCTTGGTGACAACCTCCACAATCTTAGCGAATGCTGTCGAAGATCGCCCATCTCGCGCTATCTTCTCAAATCTTGGTGACAACCTCCACAATCTTAGCAAATGTTGTCGAAGACCACCCATCTCGTGCTGTCTTCTCAAATCTTTGGTGACAACTTCCACAATCTTAGCGAATGCTGTCGAAAATAACTTTACTTGAAGTCATCCTCAGTTGTCGCGATAATGTTCCGAAGAAAATCACCAAAGACCAACGCTTGTTGATCTTTAAAGCACGCTTGAACTTTGCTTTAGCCGGTGCGTCGGCGCTTCCGCTGCTTGTAAACCAGTATGTCGGTGCTTGAATTGTGAACCTGTATGTCGGTGCTTTTGAACCAGTATGTCAGTGCCTTTTGTATATGTATGAACCATTATGTCGGTGCCTATGCCTTGTATGAACCATTATGTTGGTGCCTTTGCAATGAGCCAATGTTTAGGCGCTTTAAGCTAAGTGAGACGATCTTTTGTTAGGTCGATCAGTTAATGCGATTGATTACTAAATCATGTCAAATTGCTTTTAGGGGCAAACTGGCGTACCAAGGAACCCGAAATTGCAGCACTAGGTCGAAATAACCGTTCTGAGTGGCTTAGAGCTATGTCGCCGCTGCAACGCCTCTGGCGCTGCGATTTTGTTATGTCGCCAGGCGACAGATGTTGGCGCCAGGCGACAGCCTTGTCATCTGGCGCTAGAGTTGGGTCTTCCCTATTTTTCTCCTGCTGCTACTGTTCGTTGCTCGGTTTCGCTTCAAACTTTGAACTTGGTCGTTTCCTTTCAACCAAATCCGCTCAAATCTTTTGTAAATTAAAGCTCTTTATCTCTTATTTACCGATTCATGTAATTTTGCTCAAATTCTTCTCATCTTGGAAGAATCTCTTGTGTCATATTTGCGGTTTTGTTGAAAAAAAATCCAAGAATGTTCTTGCTTGCTGGGATGCACATGCATTTAATCTTTGACTATAGGACTTTGCTTATCTTTCTTTAGGGTTGACCTAAGACTTAATGTTGACTCAATGTGATAACACGACATGACTCGTGTGTGCATTGTAATGTGATCGTGCGACTCGAAAATGCAAAAAAGCAAAAATTTTCTCCGTCATTTTTGTGGAGGGTACCGATTTTCTCCCGAAAAAGAAAGACGCGGAAAAGAATTAAAGTGTTTGATGGTGCATGTTGAATGAGCTTAGTCAAATGTAGTTTGATACTATCTCTCAAGGTGTAAGGATTAATTCATCCTAGGTTATCTCAATTGTTGACTCAATGATGAAAGTATTTGGGTAACTTAGGCATGGAGGCTAAGCACTTCATACTTTGTGATGCAATGATGAGTGATGAATGATTTTGTTATGATAAAGTCGTTGTGTTAAGATTTCAGACAAAGGGTTCCTAAGGGAATTATATTTGGTCATGTATCTGTGATGTGTGTGATAGTGACACTAAAGTTAGGTCGCAAGGGCTAAGTGTGTGGAAGAATATATTGAAAAGAGTCAAATGGTGGTGACTCTTAGGCCGGTTAGGCTAATAATGTAAGGATCAAGCCCCCAAGTCTAGCTCTAAATGGATAGGGATGAGCATAGGAGATGACCAATTATGAATGTAAATATGAATGCATTTTTATTACGGCCGCACCCCAATGTGAGGTTGCCTACGTATCCGTTAGGAACCAAGACGAACGTAGCTCTAGCCGAACCTCGCACAAGTGTGTGTATACCTCAAAAAGGTTTTGTAGACACCCATTTGTGTCTCCCCAAAACCAAACCCAGTGATGAGTACCTTTCATGTCGAATCATAATCGAATGAAGTGAAAGTGTGGAAAGTTTAGTGTTGCGGATAGTTTTAATTTCTTTTATCTTCTCTCTGGTTTTGAAAACTTATTTTAAGAAAACAATTAACCCAGTTTTGTTGGTCCATGATATCGATCTAATAGTAGTGTAGTTGGATAGGGCTTGACAAGAGCTTTCCAACGATATATTATAAGCCCAATTCTGATGAATATTGAGGAAGTTATGGCCAATTTACTAAACTGGGACCGTTTGAGCCTTATATGCGGCCCAATGATCTAGGGAGGGCCTAATATAGATTTATCATTCCTAATGCAATTAGGAATGGTTTTAGTCTTCTAGATTCTTCTAGAAGTTTCTTTTCATTCTTAATTCAATTAGCATTGATAAATTGACTTTTGTTGACTTTTCAGAGTTTTAATTAAAATCAAAGAGCATTTTTGAGGAAAATACGATTTTATCCTCCTATACGGCAATTTTTATCTGATTTTAGGAAAATGCGTGAATTTCCAGGTCAGCGCCAAACGCTATGCTTAGCGCTTGGCGCTAGCCTTGGCGCCTGGCGCCAGGGTCAGCGTCTGGCGCCAATAGCCAGCGTTGGCGCCAACCTTGTTTCATGTGCGCCTGACTCTGTTTTGATAATTTTATCTTTTTGGCTGATTTTCTTTATAAATAACGTCTTAAAAACTCCGTTTTCATTCACCTAAAACCAGTTTTCTCTCTTTAATTCACCAACTCTCATCAAGATTCTCTTGATTACTTTCTCTCTCTCTTTTTCAAAACTAGCTTCTCTCATACAAAATTCCGCATTCATTAGGTCTAGAAACACCTAGCCGTAATCGAAGTTGTCTTCGCTCTAGACGTGAAAGGTTTAATTTATGAGGGTTTGGTCCCAAAATATTTATTTCCATTATTTAATTTAATTGTTGTTTATTATTTTCCTTGAAGTTACTAACGTGTGTATTTTTTTATTAGAAAGAGGTACGAGGCAACAAAGTAAGTACTTTAATGGTTTTTATTGATATTATGATATAGAATTCATGTCTAGGTTGTTATTATGATTCCTAGTATCATGTTTAGGGAAAAGGTTATAATATCAAATATGCTTATCATGATTCCTGCGATGCTTCCTATTTTCCTTTCTAATATCCATGTTAGTATCATGTTAGGGTTAAAGGTTTGATTTTTATTGCTTAGTGACATGCTAGGGTTTGTTATTAATCTTGTTAGTATCATGCCTAGGATCTTGCTATGCTTTAACATGATTATTATTATTATTAAGATGATTGTTATTATTGATGATTATACTTTATGATTTGTGATTATAATTGTTATAATTATTTTTATTGATTATTCTTAATTATGATTGTTATGATTATAATTTTGTTATGATTATTTATTATGTTGCTTGATTATATATTGTTATTGCTTGATCACTCCTTTTATGCATGTTTGAACTGAATTTGTACTTGTAATCACGCTTAATAAGATAATTAATAATCTTATTTAGGTTTAATATGGTTATAATTCAAGTGATCGCCAATAATAGATTTATTTGTGCATTAAATTAAACGAACATTGATTAAACAGGTTTAGGGTAATCCTATTGGTTGCATGTTAGTCAAAAAGCGCACATGAATATGAACAGAATAAAGTAGAGGCCTATTATTAGGGCAGGTTCAATCTCTTTTA
This sequence comes from Chenopodium quinoa, assembly GCF_001683475.1. NCBI lineage: Eukaryota > Viridiplantae > Streptophyta > Magnoliopsida > Caryophyllales > Amaranthaceae > Chenopodium > Chenopodium quinoa. The sequence goes on along the minus strand of NW_018743262.1, from coordinate 2,687,933 downwards.
GGTTGGATTTGTACCTTCATCCCCGAACCCTTATTTGGTTGAAGACCTTATGGAGTTGACGATCTCTTGGATCGTTAAGGGGTGTAACCTTCACCCTGTGAACGGTTTACAAGTTCCTAAAACTTGTTGGCGACTCTTTTGCTCTATCTTCTTTCCCTTTGGACGCCACCGTACTTTAGTGTATGATCACAGTGGGGTTTAAGCTAGGGGTTAACGCTTGAAATAATTCCCTACAGTTTTTAGCGACTCCGCTGGGGAGGATTTCTATTTTAATTCCTGAATTTGTTTCGGCAAAGATTTAGAATGAGTGGATGAGACTCGAAACATTCTAAGTATTTCATGTGCGTAATTTTGATTAACATTATTGTCATATGCATAAAAAAGATCTCATTGGAAAGACCATCCGTAATGAGTTAAAAACATAGGATTTTACACGTAGGAAATTTGAGAAATATCTTTCACAACTAGGACCAAAATAACACTGCGCGGAATTGGAAAATTTTATCGAGCACAGAAAGCTGCTGAGGCATGTAGGGATTAGCGTCAGCGATCAGAGGATTGGCGCCATAATTTTAACTGTAGCGCCAGACGCCAGCATTGGCGCCAGGCGCTACAACTAAAATTTGGCGCCAAGCTCTGTTTGCTGGCGCCAAATTCTTCCAATACCGAGCCAAAAATATGCGTTCTAATTTCGACTAGTTTTTCGTATTGTCTGCTCGATCCTATTTCCTGAATGAATTTTTTATCACTTTTCTGAAACCCATAAGTGTTCTACATATGGACATAACCCTCTGGGAATTCATGCTCTATCTACCTGATTGAACGCTCTGAGCAACAAAAGGTACATCCGAGATTGTTGAATTCACCAAACCATGGAAGCGAGTTTTTTCTAAAACTCACGGTGTCCCATCCACTCGCGCCAACCCTTCACGGTTAGGCTTCCGCGCGGTGCATCCGGACAATCAACCATGGACCCTCTATTGACTAAACCATATCCCGAACTTTAGAGAACTAGAGCCATGGTTAGGTTGCAAACTCATTGCATCATATTGTGCCTACTTGACTAATTGTGCATTATTTGTTGTGCATATATTATATGTTTTCTTAACCGTTTGTTTGACTTGTGTTGAGATTAAATAAATTAATGACTTAAAGAACTTTGCCTAATTAATTAATTGATTAATTAATTTGAGTCAATAAAGCCTAATTTTTTTAATCAGAATTGACCTAGTACGACTTTAGGCATACCCCTGTTGATTAATAACACCGAAAACAGTCCCAGATTGAAGCTCCAACATTGGCGCCAAAGTCTGGACTGTAGCGCCACTCTGTGGAGTGTGGCGCCAGGCGACAGAGCACACTACACAGTGCGACGCCAGTCTTGTCGTTTTGCCGACAGTTCGGATTATTGGTCGAGTCATCACCTAGTGTCTAATTAACCAGTTTGCTAATTAATTCGGTTAATTTTCGCTGTCAATAGTACTTGGTTGAGTCATTAATCGAGTTTAGGCACTAAGTCCCATGGTCTTAAACTAGAGTCCAAACATGTCACTTACACTCAACGCACACACCAATAGATACACTTTGACCATGTCTAAAGGAGTCTTGCATGCGCGTTTTTTCCGTCTTTTTTTAGAGGGGGTAAGTTGGATATTAATCCTCCAATTTAAAAACTATACTTAGTTCCCTAAAAATAAACATGTATTAGTTCCCTAAAAATAAATATGTACATTATTTTCGCCTAAAAAATATGCACCCATTTTTTTAATTTTTTCTCCTTTTTTAAAAACCGTAAAGTCAAGTCGATTTGAGTCAAGTAATTAAAACGCAAAATGGTTTAAATTACAGCGCGTGGTCAAGAAAGGAAGGACGGTTAATCAAAGACAACCTCTTCGTACAAGTCCAACTTTTCGACAAACCCATAGCTCGTAAGAGGAAAGCTAAGACCATAATGGCAACACAAGAAGAAGTCAATGAGCTTAGGAACCAACTGGTTACCATGACTGAAACACTGAAGCTCCTCACACTTAAGGTCGATGATCCCGTGAAACAACAAAAGATGGACCTCATGCAAGAGAGTCTAAGCAAGCTGTCTAGCGACTACAAGTTTCAAGGGCTTACTTCACAAGGGGTCTCGGTGGGCAGAGATCTTCTTCCGCAGAAGTTCAATGCCAACGAAATCCCAAAATTCAGAGCAACCGATAATCCTTATTTTCATTTAAGAACATTCGAAACGATAATGAGTATTAAGGGTATCGATAAGATGGTTTTCCCCTCTCTGTTTTCACTATCTCTCAAGGCCGTTTGCCAACAATGGTTCTTTTCTCTTGAGAAAGAAAAGACCTCTACCTGGGAGTCCATAGAAATAGCTTTTATTGATAGATACAAGTGCAACATTCAAGTTGAGACTGACCATAGGGAACTTGAAATCCTCAAGCAGAAAGAGAACGAAGGCTTCACCTCTTTCTTTAACAAATGGAGAGAAACCTCAGCTAAGATGATTGAGGTGCCAAGTGAAAAAGAGTCTGTAAGGTTGTTCATCAAGAACCTTCAAGAAAAATATTCCAAGCATCTCAAGTATCAAAATAATCTCCATACCTTCAAGGCCGTCTACGACATTGGGATCAATATTGAAGACGACCTGACTAAGTTAAAAGCTGCCAACAATAACTCCAACAGTGGCTGGAAAGGAAAGAAGAACGACAATCCTTCTTCTTCCGAAACCACCCACTCAAACAACGTTAGCACTTTTAATTTAGGAGAAGTCCTTGCTATGAACAATCAAGGACAAAAGAAACCATTTAGGAGAAACTTTACTCCTATTGGCATGAGTTATGACACCGCATTTGATCGCTTAAATGAAAAAGGTCTTATAATTCCTATTGGACCATTTGGAGACCCACCAGTCGAAAAGAGGTCGGCTAATTGGAACCCCAATGCACACTGTAAGTATCACCAAGGTAGGGGCCATCTCACCGAAAACTGTTGGAAGCTTAAGGAAGCTATCCAAGACTTAATCGATAACAACAAGCTGCCATTGCCTCCTGCCAGTAAGAAGCCAAGAATTGATAATGCACCTCTCGCTCATGCCTTGGCTATCTCTGATGAGGAAAACGAGGTTGACCCCTCGTCTCTCATTAAACCTGTCAAAGAAATCAATGCCATTGAAGAAGACGAGAAGATATTCTTCGATGGCATGGATAGTCTTCCAGAACCTGCAAGTAAAGAAGACATACAATCGCACACACTGGCTATGATTTAAGGGTCGCGTTTGCTACGTGAAACTCTCAAAGCTATAAAGGAACTTCAAAAGAAATATGACGAGGTTCCACTTCTGAAAGATGAACCCAAGAGAGAATTCATACCCATGAGAATGACTTATGAGGCAAAGCGTTTTCCTTTACAAGTCACTGAAAAACCCAAGAAGAGTAATAGAATTTACACTCCAATTGGGATCCCATACGCACAAATGTTCGAAATTCTCTCCGAGAGTGGCGAGATCAAACCTCTCGAACCAAGACCATTCGAATCATTGAAAAGGACATATAGGTATTACTGTCAGTATCATCAATCAGGGGGTCACACTATCAAAAACTGTTTTAAATTCAAGGATTTAGTTCAGGAAATGATTGATGAAAAGAAACTAGTCCAAGTTCCACAAGAAGACGATGCAACCATTAATGGAGTTTGGGACAGTGATGAAGAAGACGTCTATTTAAAAGACATAGTAGGATCTCCACCTTATGTGTCGTACGCCATGTATGACTTTTGGGCTGAAGAAGACTCATCGATAGACGTCCTCACAAGATCCGGGAGAATGCAACCTCCCGTTTCAACCCAACCTATGCCGACCACACAACAAGTTCCCATACCTATCATTGAAGACAATGATATCGTTAAGCAGTTTAAGAAGACAAAAGTTGAGATGAACGTATGGAAACTTTTGGCGACATCTCGAGAACATAGGTTGGCTGTAATGAATGCCTTGGACAAAATAGGGATAGACTCTGACACTACTCCTGAGGGGTTAGCCAACTTCCTCACAAGTGATCTTCCTAGTCCAATTAATTTGATCACCTTTTCTGACAAGGATTTACCTCCAAAAGGTGACAAACATTACAAGGCGTTAAACCTCATAGTAGTTTGCAAGAGAATGAATGTTCCTATGACTCTTGTAGACAATGGATTGTCCATCAACGTCTGTCCACTTAGAACTGCGAGGATGCTAAGCATAAGGGATGAAGATTTAACTCCGTCTACACAAGGAATAAGGGCCTACAACAACACTCGACGTCAAGCTCTTGGTAAAATTACCCTGAACATAACGGCGGGAGCAATAGAACATGCTACTACTTTCCAAGTTGTAGACATTAAAGCTTCGATCAATTTACTATTGGGGCGCCCTTGGCTTCACGACCTAAAGGCCGTCCCCTCATCTCTCCACCAACAAGTAAAAGCTATAGTTGAGGGAATTCCTATCACCATCAATGCTTCGCCTATGAGGATCAAGTCTATAGAAAATCCAATCATAAATGTGGAGCACGACGAGGATGATGACGACTTATGGGGCTTTAACGAAGAAGTCTCCTTAATCCAGGAAGATGAAAGGACCCCTCTTTTCCATGACCCCTATTCCAACATGGTTGTAAATGCTATGCTGAAGAAACAAGGACATTTCCCTGGGATGACCCTAGGAAAGAAGAAAGGAATAGAAAAGTCGCTAGAGTCACCTGGCCTCCCTAAGTTAGACACTTTCGGACTTGGTTTCAAACCGACTTGGAAAGATCTCAAGCGAGCCCAGGAAAAGTCAAAGGCACGTAGACTACCAAGATGAAGGATCACTCCAGCTGAAGGATCACTACAAGGGTGGCGCAAGACTACCAAGATGACTACTTTAAGCGGAAGAAAAATATCCATCAGAACAGGGCAAGGACCAATTTTTGAACAGTCGTCTGAGTCAGAGTCGGAGACTCTCCCTATAAAGTCTTCTAGGTCTTTAGTAGTAGCACCTTCCCTTCCTATCTTTTCTCCTAGAATAGTTAGTGATCAAGTCCCTGAGGACATATCACTCTTTGATGTAATGATCTCAGAGTATAATAATATTTCTCCTTCTCCTTATTTCTTGTGTTCTTCTCTAACTAAAGATGACGAGCATTGCTAGACTAACAATGAAAAAGACAAAGAACTTATTAAAGCAATGGAAACACTCGAAAAGAAAACATCGGTAATTGAAGAAACTGAAACGGTTGATATCTCAAATGATTCAACCATTAAAAGAGAAGTTAAAATCGGATTAACACTTAATGAACAAGAAAGAACTATTTTAATTAACTTACTTAAAGAATTTATCGATGTATTTGCTTGGTCATACGAGGATATGCCAGGCATTAATAGAGAAATATCTCAACACACTATACCACTAATTCCAGGAATGAAACCCGTAAAACAAAAGTTACGTCAAATGAAACCCGACGTAGCTCTTAAAATAAAAGAAGAAGTCCAAAAACAAATAACAGCAGGTTTCATCAAGGTATCCAAATACCCCGAATGGGTCGCCAACTTCGTCCCAGTTTCGAAGAAAGACGGAAGGGTAAGAATGTGTGTCGACTATCGAGATCTAAATAAGGCAAGTTTAAAGGATGACTTCCCTTTGCCACAGATCGATATTCTGGTAGACAACACGACAAATCACGCGCTCCTCTTATTCATGGATGTGTACAGAAGTTACAACCAGATTCTCATGGTAGAAGAAGACATGGAGAAAACAACTTTTATAACACCATGGGGCACTTACTACTACATGTTAATGCCATTCGGGTTGAAAAACGCGGGTGCTACTTACCAACGTCCAGCAACTGCCTTACTCCATGACATGATGCATAAAGAAGTCGAGGTATATGTCGACGACATGATTGTGAAATCAAAAGACCGTCCAGGCCATCAAGTAGCCTTACGAAAATTTTTCAAAAGGCTAAGAAAATATAATATGAGGTTGAATCCATCTAAGTGTGCTTTTGGAGTTACCTCAGGAAAGCTTTTGGGTTATGTCATAAGCTCTCGAGGAATAGAGATAGACCCAACCAAGATCAAAGCAATCATGTCAATGTCACCGCCCAAGACTGAGAAACCGATTCGAGGATTTATTGGCCGGTTGCAATACAAAAGTAGGTTCATATCAAAATTAACAACAATATGTGAACCAATCTTCAAAAAGCTTAAGAAGAATGTACTAGTGATATGGGATGACGAGTGTCAAAAAGCCTTTGAAAAGATCAAAGCCTATCTTGCAAATCCTCCCGTATTAGCACCAGCACTTCTCGGAATACCTCTTAGGTTATATTTGACGGTTACCAAAGAGACAATGGGAGCTATGCTAGCACAAGAAGTAGAAGGCAAAGGAAACGCAATGTACTATCTAATAAAGAAGATGCTCGAATACGAAGCACGCTATACACCACTCGAGAAGTTGTGCCTCGCCTTGATGTGGGCCACAACCAAGTTAAGACATTACATGCTAGTGCATACCATCTTCGTAGTCTCCCGATTAGATCCACTCAAGTATCTATTTGAGAAATCTACACTCAATGGACGCATATCGAGATGGATAGTCAATCTCGCCCAGTTTGATGTAAGGTTCATGCCACAAAAAGCTATCAAAGGATCCGTGGTGTCAGACTTTCTAGCAGACTTTCCAATAGAAGACTCGACGCCAATACAAGACAACGAATTTCCAGATGAAGACTTAATGGTCACTGAAGATGATACCTGGACCTTATACTTCGACGGAGCCTCAAACCAAAAGGGATGTGGCGTTGGAGTATTACTAGTATCACCTAAAGAAGAGCATGTCCCTATCTCCATAAAGCTTGATTTCGACGTTACCAACAATGCTGCTGAATATGAAGCATGCGTGGTTGGCCTTGAAACAACTTTGGCATTGGGAGTAAAAAAGTTAAGGATATTCAGAGACTCTTCTTTAATTATCAATCAAATATCTAAAAGGTGGAAAGTAAGGAGCGAAAGCCTAGCCCCTTACCAAACCTACTGGAAAATCTTACCGATCAGTTAGAGAAGGTAGAAATGTAGAATACACATATCTACCTAGGGAAGAAAATCAATTTGCTGATGCCTTGGAAAGACTAGCCTCAATGGTTAGGATTCCCACGTAAATCGAGCAAATGCCTCTAACTATAGAGAAAAGGCACAAACCAGCATACATCCAGGCTATAGAAGACGACGAAGTAGTCCAAGAAGAAGAAGAAGAAGAAGAAGAAGAAGAAGAAGAAGAAGAAGAAGAAGAAGAAGAAGAAGAAGAAGAACTGTGGTACCTGGATATACTCAATTATGTCACCAAAGGAGAATACCCTCCCCATGCTGAAAAAAGAGAAAAACGAGCATTAAGACTCTTGGGTTCCCAATATGTACTCATAGACAACGAGCTACATAAAAGGGTACCAAAGGGTCGAGCTCTCCTATGCGTAGGAAAAAAGGATGCACAAAGAGCAATGAGAATAGTCCACGAAGGAATCTGTGGCACTCATATAAATGGCAAAATGTTAGTCCAAAAAATAATGCAAGAAGGATATTATTGGACTACAATGAATAGGGATTGCCATCAATATGTAAAAAGATGCCCTAAGTGCCAAATCTATGCCAATTTACAACATGTTCCTCCATCCTTACTCTACACCTATACGTCACCATGGCCATTCTCTACATGGGGAATTGACATCATCGGCAAAATCACTCCCCCATGAATGGGAGGCCACGAGTATATACTAGTAGAAATTGATTACTTCACAAAGTGGGTCGAAGCGCAATCATACGCTAAACTCACTGTAAAACATGTAGCACTCTTTATTGAGAGGAATATTATTTGTCGATATGGAATCCCACATGAAATGATAAGTGACAATGGAACTCACTTTCAAGCCGAATGTGAAGAATTGTTACAAAAATATAGCATTCAACATCATCATTCTTCCCCTTACAGACCTCAAGCAAATGGAGCAGTCGAGGCAGCTAATAAAAATCTAAAGACTATCATCGAGAAAATGACAGAAAATTATAAAGATTGGCCTGACAAACTTCACTTCGCATTGTGGGGTTACCACATGTCAATCCGTACATCAACAGGAAATACGCCATTTTCCTTAGTATATGGAATGGATGCCGTACAACCTATCGAACTAGAATTCCATCTCCACGTATTGTGTTAGAGAGAAAACTCGATGAAGTTGAATTGACTAGGGCAAGATATGAAGAGCTAATTTTACTCGATGAAAAACGACTAGAAGCTCTACATCATACTCAGTGTTATCAAACTCGTATGGCTAGGAATTTTAATAAGAAGGTCAAGACAAGAAACATCAAAGCAGGAGACTTGGTGTGAAAAGCGTTAAGGAAAAATGTTTTAGATCCAAGGGGAAAATTTAGACCTAATAGGTCCGGCCCTTACATTGTCAAAACAATCCTGTTAGGAGGTGCATCAAAACTATCTGATATGGATGGCAATGAGTTCTAGAACATGACAAATCTTGACCAACTTAAGAAATACTACCCATAATTACTTGAGTAGGATACTCAAGAGAGCTACGTTTGGCCTGATTCCTTAAGAAAGGATACGTAGGCAACCCTTTACGGGTGCGGCCACTTTATTTTTCGACATTCTTGCGTTCCAGAATTAATTAAAAATTCGACAGAAGATCGGCGAAATATCGGCGTCGCAGAGAAAACTCTGGCGCCAACCAACGACCATCAGCGCCAGCCGAAGGCACTGTTGCCTGACGCCAGACTGTTGTGGCCGGCGCCAGACGCAGATAAGCGGCGCCAATTCATAGCTAAATTCTGGGCATATTTCGGTGTTTTTCGGAAAATTTTCGACTCCCGTACTAGAAGAATTTCTGGAAAATTAATTTTTTTTCGGTTTTCATTGTTTTAATAAAATAAATTTAAAGTAAATAATTAATTAAAAGCTAAAATTTCATTAATAAAATAAAATTACATTATTGATGGAATTTTAATAAAGCTGAAATAAATTAACTTTAAATAAAAATATATAAAACTAAGTCTAGTAATTGGAAATTAAGCAATGCTCCTAATCTTTCTTTTCTTTCCTAGCTCTTTTACAATTTTTGTCTGCTTCCTCCTCCTCATCCATAACCTTAGCTAGTAGGCATCCTTTAGAGGACCTACATTCAATCTTAGAGTAGATAGTTTCCCCTTCAGCTAGGACTCCATGCTTTTTTTTCTACCCAAACCTTTTTATCTGTGGTGCCAGCTTTCCTTTTTCCCTTATCTTTTGTAGTAATTTTCTTCCTAGACATTGCTGGTGTTTTGAATTCAACTCTTTCACCTAAGCGTTCCTTGGCAGGAATCACCCTGTCACCTAGACGACTCTTCACATCAATTTTACTCTGATCTTTCTTCAAGTCCTTTGAAGGTTTCGTCAGCAACCACTTCTTCACATCATTGGGCAAGGAAGGAGGAACCTTTTGGGTAATTACTTCCCATAAAGGTCTAGCACTCCAATAAGCATCAAATATTTCTACTTCCTGGGAGATAGGGTACTCGTAGGGAGGACGAAGATCTCCGGAAGGAATATTCTGAAGTAAGCCATATTGTCTTTTTACCCTGCAGAGATAGTAATAAGTCATACGAGACAAACTTGGAAGACGACAGAAAGGTTTCTTGTTGACACCAACCATCCTTTCTATTTTCCACCATGGGACGACCCACTTGATAGCAAAATTGCGAGATTCGAAGACCCTTCTCCACTCATGGCGCCCCACTTTAGAGAAGCGTTTCTTCCTCCTCACGAATCAATTCGGAGTGTACTTCTCAATGTTGTCCGGAGGGCTAATTAATTCTAGCCTTTCCATTAGCCACATCTGTAAAAAAAAATTGCAATGCAAATAAATTATTATTACTGTACAAAAATATATTTTTTGTTTTCTATAATTAAAAATATTATTTTTCTACCTGTAATAAAATTGGAGAGCCTCGAAAAGGTGCTTTTGGGTTCCCTTTCAATTCATCAAGATTAATCATAGTCTATCCAACTATCAATGGCATTGGATTTCTCCCTGATTCAATTTGTTCTAGTACGCTGGTTATAATTGATTGACCCTCATTATTTTTACCACTACTAAGAAAAAATTAATTAAGCATACAAAATATGAAAGCCCTTCTTCTATAAATATGAAAAGATTCAGAAAGAGGTTTATCAAAATAATGGCGAGCAAATTCTTTCAAATTAACTATGTTGCCATCTACTATTTTTGATAAATCCCTTTCTTTTAAATTGAAGAAGCGTTCAAAATCCTTGTAATAGTATGCATCTATTCTAGGGATTACTATGAGGTCTAATGCAGGGAAACCTAAAATAGCACCAAATTCTTCCGGCAAAGGGCTAATTTCATCATACCCTATTCTAAAACAATGATTATCAACGTTCCAATATTCTAGAGCGGTATGAATGAAATCTAAGTCAAGATCTACCCCTTTGATACCATAAATTCCCCCCCAGTGAAACAAATCTAATTATTTTCTTTCTTTGGCATTAAGAGACCGACACCATTCATGGGTGTATTGGGTAAAAGTTTTGGTGACTAGAGACATGCTATTATTTTTCTAAGGCCAATAATTATTTTATTTGCTGATATTATGAAAAGAATCGGCTGGGCAGGGGGCTATTTATGCACGAATTAGGAGTAGTTTTAATCGGGGGTAGAATACGGATTCAGCGCTAATTGGCGCTAGATGCCGCGATTGGCGCCAGACGCCAAAGCTTGGCGCCACACGCTAAGTGTAGCGCCTGGCGCTAAACCCAATTGCGTGGCGCCAGCTGGCGCCAATTTGCCACGTCATACACACTTTCTAAAACCTCGTTTTTACCTTAATTCAAGTCTGCTATTGACTTTACAACTCCTTTATCTTTTCTAAACATCTTTCTATTCTTTTTTAATTAATATAGCTATTATATTTATTATATTATTCTTTTTTGGATTTTATTTAGGTTAATTTCCAAGTTTTTTTAAACCCAAGCTTTTATTTGACTTTTCCTTTTTTCATTTTTCTTTTTGAGGGAGAAAGTCGGATATCCTCCATCAATAATAAAAATGTCAGAATTTTTGCGCAAAATTACTTGTCACACTTTCTTGCACACACAAACATGCACATAATAATAAGAATAATAAAAAATGATAAATAAAACATGATAAATGAATAAACTAATAATAGTATGTATATACAAAATATGTCTAAAAAATGAGTCAAAGGCAAAGTTCTATACAAAGTCAAAATGAAAAAAAAAGGACAGGAACAAACTACAGCGCCGGAGGGCGTACACCCATCATCTCGTAAAACTGCGCCGTACGAGGAGTAACCTCTCCACCAGCTCCGGCCCCAGCTCCACTCCAGTCTCCGCAGGAGGAGGAAAAATCAACGTGGGTCCACTCCACCCAAGATCAACCTGAGGCTGAGGCTGCTGCGATGACGAGCCCACCTTGTACATCCCACCACCTCTAAAAGCCGAGGTAGCCTCTCCCTGGCCTACCGGTGCAGCATGAGCATCCTCAGAAGAAGATCCCGAGCCGTTCGCCACATCAACACGGGTAGCCTCAAAGCGACTGCCTCTACCCCCTGACTTAGTGCGGCGACGTGTCGAGCTAGACCTTGCCGGATCCCTCCGCACCTCAGGTCTCGTGCGGGTATGAGAAGCAATAGGTCGACCCTGTAGAAAAGAATTAAATCAGAAACAAGGCAAAATTAAAGCGGTAATGCAAAACATATGAAAAAAAGACTACCTCCTGAACGGCGTCGTCCCGACGGCAGGTAGCCGCATTCCTCATCCGGACAAGCTGGCTCCGGAAGGCATCTATAGCATCGTGCCATCGCCGAAACCACCTCGCGTGAGAACTATCAAAGAAATAAATTAGTAAACATGCATAATATATATGGACAAAAATTGCAAATAACTAAGCTTACCCGAGTCTGGTGGCGAGGAATCGATCGCTCTACGAAGCGCTCGTCCTCGGGAGTCGGAGGAATCATCTCCTCAATCGGCCCGTATGTCCCCTGATAATGGATAGACATACGGGGTGGAACGAACTCAGCAGCATCGTCCTGATAAAGCAAAACCAAGTCAGTAAAGCATTACTCGGGGGCTACTTATGAAAGGTAAAAGCAGAAAAATCGTACCGCCCCATCCTCTGCCGGTACAGGAACTGGAGCTAACAACGACAGTAGCTCCTCTGCATAGCATCCCCCCAGGATTGTGCAAGATCGCCAAGGGATTCCAGCTCCCTCTAACATGCTCAACAACCTCGCGGCGTCAAACATGTGACGTGGTGGAGGAGTAGGAACGACAAAAACATCGGAGGAATGCTGTCTAGCAACCCTCTCTCCCAGGTATGCGATCGCTCCGTAAGTCCCCAGGAAATAGCGACGCTCAGCAGAATACTGTACGGCTAACCCAGGGACTGCCAAGCCAACCCATGGCCGGTACACCACCTCAGGCTCCTGCAAAGAGCATCAATCAGGCAAGGATCTGTCTAGAGCATTACAAAATGGCAAATAAGAAAGAATCGTATCGCGATAATCCAATCTCGGACATATGCAGTGGACATCCCCACACGGCGGCTACCCCAAGAAGCACTCACTGGAAACCCGCGCGGCGACGGTCTCGCCTGCGTAACAGAAGGGAAGTACCCGTAGAACCAGATCTACAAGGAGTTAAAATTATCAGCAAGTGCTAGCTAAAATATAGAGCTAAACTTTATAGGGAATAATGTTTACCTCTACGACCCTCCAAAATCCGGACAAAGCAACATTCGTCCGAAAGGACCGGTCTCGACACGAGTCCCTCAGCGCACGAATGAAGTCAGCGTAGGCCAAGCTGGCCCAGTCATAAGTCCCGATCCGGTGTAGATCGCGGACATCAGGAAGATAGTATAGCAGCGCCCTACTACCCTTGTTAGGGGAGAACGTCCCTGATAACAAAATAAGCGCAAAGATGCGCACCCGCTGCTCTCGGGTGGTCGCATCATCATCAAAAGCCGCTGCCACAGTCGAGCGGCGAATCCCCCTGGCACTGAACTGAGACGACTCGACCTCAGCTCGGGCCCGAATGGTTATCAGCCCCAATAGCTCCTCGACCTCGGGAGAAAAGACGTCGATCCCAATGTTGAATGGCAGCGGCACAGAGCTGAACTCCAGTCTTGTGATGAGACTGAAGTCGGTAGGAGTGACCATCATCTCACCCCAGGGAAAGTGGAAAGTGTTGGTGGTGTCCTAGAAGAACTCCACCAGAGCACGCACTACGTGGTGACCCCCGTTGGAGGCAACCATCACCTCGGAGGTCTCAAACAACGCAGCAAGACCGCAAGACTCCCATAGGAGTCTCGTCTCAACATCCCTGGCGATGTGTCTCTTGTACAGGTCGCCCAAGCCGTCACAGCCGGAACCATGACAACGCGTCCTCCCAACAGTGATGCCCCGTTTCACCCTCTAAGAAATATGGTGGACGGGGGCAAAGAACAGGGTCCGCTCATTCCACTCAGGGAGTCGACCAAGGGAAGTGGACGGCGCGGCGTCGTCCTCCACTAGCTCATGCTCCCGTCGAGTGTCTCGGGACCGTGAACCAGAGCCTCGCTGTCTAGCCATGCTACATTGTGAAGAATTATGATAAATTAAGGTTCTATAGTATCTAAGGTTCGCGTAGCCGCATGATACTATGTTTGCAAAAAAAGAGTACGTAGTACTAAAACTAAGCACAAATTCAAATTGAGCATATACGACATTTTTCAAGTAATCAAAAAATTTCTTGTAATACTATAGTAATTATTGTGACAAATTGGACAAGAATTGCTAGCAAAAACATCAAGTCACATTACATTCCCGACCTCAAGAGGTCCAACAATGGCAATTTGCTCATTTCTTCACCAAATTGAGTCAAACAAGTCTGAAATTACTCCCAAGGCAATATATAAGCATAATCAAGCAATTTTATGGCATAAAATTTGATAAATAGAGAGAATTAAGCATTCTAAATTTCGAAATTTCATGAAATTTGAATATAAACATGTGCAAAATTCATAAAACCGGTGTGAGTTTGAAGAAAACTTACATAGATCGGGAAAATGGATGAAAAGAGCTTTGATTTGCAATAAATTTGAGTGAATTCGGTTGAGAAACGAGCAAGAACGAAGCATTTGAAGTTCTGCGGTTTTTCGAGCAACTTACGCAACGAGCAAACAACAAAATGAAGAAGAAAGGGGTATTTAAGGAAAACCCCGTTTTGGCGCCAAGCGCTAGGCTTTGGCGTCAAAAATTAGGCTTGGCGCCTGGCGCTAAGGCTATTTGTTTGGCGCTGATGCTTTTTCAGCGGCGCCAGAATACTCAGCCACTCAGTGGGGTTGTTCTACCTTTTTGTAATATATTTTGGGTTTCTTGGTACGCCAGTTAGCCCCTCTAAGAAATTTGACACGATTTTTAGTAATCGGCTTGATTGCTCAAAGTGATTGACCTGATGAAAGATTGTCTAACTTAGCTTAAAGCACCTAAGCATTGGCTCATTAACAAAAGGCACCGACATAGTGGTTCATTCGCAAAAGGCACCGACGTACAGGTTCAAAAGCAACAAAAGCAACAGGCATAGCGGGAGCAAAATTCAAGCGAGCTTTTAAAGATCGACAAGAGGAGATCTTCGGTAATTTGCTTTGGAAAATTATCGCAATAAATGAGGATGGCTTCAAGTGAGGATATCTTCGACGGCATTCCCTAGATTGTGGAGAGTTGTCACAAAAAAATAAAGGCAATTTCAAGCGAGGTTGTCTTCGACCATGTTCCCTTAGACATGGAAGATGGTCATAAAGTGGAAAAAGATTGTTCCAAGCAAAGCAATCTTCGATAGTATTCCCTTGGACGTGGAATATTATCAATGCGGAAGAGGATTGTTTCAAGCGAAGCAATCTTCGATAGTATTCCCTTGGACGTGGAATATTATCATAGTGGGAGAGGATCGTTTCAGGCGAAGCAGTCTTCTATATATGAAGCAGTTACAAGCGTAGCGGTTTTCAAGCGGGATGGCATTCTCTTAGCAGGAGGTCATCTAAACAACAGTAAAGCAGCAACAAATCGGTTACTTTCAGAGACATGTGCTCGACGGTGCAAGATACGCGTTTCTTAACTCTTTTATCTGTTTAACTAACGCTAGTTTGCAGGTATCGGCATTACAAGAGTGGTTTAGGATCGCAGAACGTTCTGAATCATTCTCCGTCCCTATCGATACTTTGACTTTTGTTTTTGAAACTTGCGTTTCTCCAAACTCAGTCAAAGTGGGGGCTTCTGTAGACACCCATTTGTGTCTCCCCAAAACCAAACCCATTGATGAGACCTTTCATGTCGAATCATAATCGAATGAAGTGAAAGTGTGGAAAGTTTAGTGTTGCGGATATTAATCTTTTCTCTTCTCTCTGTTTTTAAAAACTTATTTTAAGAAAACAGCCAACCCAGTATGGTTGGTCCGTGATATGGGTCTAATAGTAATGTAGTTGGATAGGGCTTGACAAGAGCTTTCCAACGATATATTATAAGCCCAATTCTGATGAATATTGAGGAAGTTATGGCCAATTTACTAAACTGGGCCCGTTTTGAGCCTTATATGCGGCCCAATGATCTAGGGGAGGGCCTAATGTAGATTTATCATTTTTAATGCAATTATGAATGGTTTTAGTCTTCTAGATTCTTCTAGAAGGTTCTTTTCATTCCTTATTCAATTAACATTGATAAATTGACTTTTGTTGACTTTTCAGAGTTTTAATTAAAATCAAAGAGCATTTTTGAGGAAAATAAGATTTTATCCTCTTGTACGGAAATTTTTATCTGATTTTAGGAAAACGCGTGAATTTCCAGGTCAGCGCAAATGCTACGCTTAGCGCCTGGCGCTAGCCTTGGCGCCTGGCGCTAGCCTTGGCGCCTGGCGCCAGGGTCAGCGTTTGGCGCCAATAGCCAGCGTTGGTGCCAACCTTTTTTCATGTGCGCCAGATTTTGTTTTGATAATTTTATCTTTTTGACTGATTTTCTTTATAAATAACGTCGTAAAAACTCAATTTTCATTCACCTTAAACCAGTTTTCTCTCTTTAATTCACCAACTCTCATCAAGATTCTCTTGATTACTTTCTCTCTCTCTTTTTCAAAACTAGCTTCTCTCATACAAAATTCCGCATTCATTAGATCTAGAAACACCTAGCCATATTCAAAGTTGCCTTCGCCCTAGACGTGAAAGGTTTAATTTATGAGGGTTTGGTCCCAAAATCTCTATTTCCATTATTTAATTTAATTGTTATTTATTATTTTCCTTGAAGTTACTAACGTGTGTATTTTATTATTAGAAAGAGGTACGAGGCATCAAAGTAAGTACTTTAATGGTTTTTATTGATATTATGATATAGAAACCATGTCTAGGTTGTTATTATGATTCCTAGTATCATGTTTAGGGAAAAGGTTATAATATCAAATATGCTTATCATGATTCCTGCGATGCTTCCTATTTTCCTTTCTAATATTCATGTTAGTATCATGTTAGGGTTAAAGGTTCGATTTTTATTTCTTAGTGACATGCTAGGGTTTGTTATTAATCTTGTTAGTATCATGCCTAGAATCTTGCTATGCTTTAACATGATTATTATTATTATTAATATGATTGTTATTACTGATGATTATACTTTACGATTTGTGATTATAATTGTTATAATTATTATTATTGATTATTCTTAATTATGATTGTTATGATTATAATTTTTTTATGATTATTCATTATGTTGCTTGATTATATATTGTTATTGCTTGATCGCGCCTTTTATGCATGTTTGAAGGGAATTTGTACTTGTAATCACGCTTAATAAGATAATTAATAATCTTATTTAGGTTTAATATGGTTATAATTCAAGTGATCGCCAATAATAGATTTATTTGTGCATTAAATTCAATCAACATAGATTAAACAGGTTTAGGGTAATCCTATTGGTTGCATGTTACTCAAAAAGCACACATGAATACGATCAAAATAAAGTAGAGGCCTATTATTAGGGCAGGTTCAATCTCTTTTAGGTTGGATTTGTACCTTCATCCCCGAACCCTTATTTGGTT
The DNA here is from genome assembly GCF_001683475.1 of Chenopodium quinoa. NCBI lineage: Eukaryota > Viridiplantae > Streptophyta > Magnoliopsida > Caryophyllales > Amaranthaceae > Chenopodium > Chenopodium quinoa. The sequence goes on along the minus strand of NW_018743262.1, from coordinate 2,670,781 downwards.
CAAGACCTTATGAAGTTTACGATCTCTTGGATCGTGAAGGGGTGTAACCTTCACCCTGTGAATGGTTTACAAGTTCCTAAAACTTGTTGGCGACTCTTTTGCTCTATCTTCTTTCCCTTTGGATGCCACCGTACTTTAGTGTATGATCACAGTGGGGTTCAAGTTAGGGGTTAACGCTTGAAATTATTCCCTACAGGTTTCCTTAAGGGTTGTAAAGTGGTTAGGCTAAAGGTTTGAAGAAGAAGAGGATATAGGCTCAAGACCCTCGATAAGCCCCCAAGGTGTGCAACCTTGCTTTTGAATATTTGTATTTTTATGCTTAAGGCGTTTAACTCATTTTTTAGCTCTCTCTTTTGCTTTAGCATTTATTTTATTTTTATAAGTGTGGGCAATCCCGATCATGCAGTCTATCACTCACTTGGCATTCATGTTTCTCAGGCACGATACCGAGCACTCGATAAGAGACGCAATCTGAGACATGTTCATATCAAAGACGTGTTCATGTCAAAGACATTGGAACACTTGTCCTTTTGTACACTTTTATTGTTTTTGCTATTTTTTTCTATTTAAATCTTTTGATACACTCAAGGTTTTGAAATTGCATAAGTTACACACCATCCCATCCCAAGGTTAGGTAGATGTAGGTTGAAGAAAGAAAGGTCTATCGTTAGACGAGGCTCAAAGTGGTTTATCAAGAAAAGATTGTATATTTGAAGGGTGAAAGGTAATATAATGTGGCTACAAGGGGTGCCTCAAATCATTGGTATACCTTGTTCTTAGTTCGACATGATTTATTATTATTTATTTATTTTTATTTTTTTTCGCAATGCAATGATCATATGTAAGGAAATAAATGCTCATTTTTTTAAAAAAGTGAAGGGTAAAAATTAAACTCTAAGAAATAAATTCAAGGTGGATGAAGGGTGCCTATGCTAGACTTATTGTGGAAAGGGTTTGAAAAAAAGAAGAAGAAAGAATGAAATCTTGGTGAGAAGCTTGCCTTGTGCATTTGTTTCATCATTACCCTCATTTTTTTTTTGTAAATCACATGACTCAAACTCGATTCAACATGCATGGATGGAAGAAGGTAGGAAGAATGAAGGTTATGATATGGAGAAAACATGTAGAGAATGGAAAGATGATGTAGATGGAGAGATATGAAAAAAATTTGGAATAGAATGTACCCCCAACTCAAATGACAGAAAAAACCGACTCATGCATGAACCTAAGTCATGGTCATGGTGACATATACACAAAGTGTGTGCTACGACTAGTGAGTGTAGGTGACATGTTAAGACTTGTGTCATGACCATGTGGCTAGAGTATGTGACTAGACTCAAGCAAAGACTAAGTTAAGACTTCATGTATATGCATTAAACTGAACAGGCTGTGGTATTTTAGTCATAACTTTTGACCTGTGACTCTGATTGGGATGAAACTAACGCCATATTAAAGATAAAATCGGGGCTACAGATCTATAGGTTATAAGACTCGTAGTTCTTCCTAGAACTCCAGCTATGACCAAAACAAGTTGACGTTTGTGCAATATACGGGAATAAAAATTCGGGTTGATTTAAAGAACCTATGACTCGATATTAGACATATTTATTAGCTCAAATTAATTAATCAATTAATTAAGCAAAGTCTTTTAGTCTTTGGTTAGTTTATTTAAGCATATTTATAAACACAAGTCAAACCAAACGGTTAGTTTAGTCACATAATAAGTATGCATAAGTAAAAGATGCACAAGTAGTCAAGTAGTCACAACATGATGCAATGAGTTTGCAACCTAACCATGGCTCTAGTTCTTTAAGGTTCAAGATATGGGTTAGTCAAAGAGGGTCCATGGTTTTGAGTCTGGATGCGCCGCGCGGAAGCCTTACCTTTGGAAGGGTTGGCGCGTGTGGATGGGACTCCGCGAGTTAAACTCGCTTCCATGGTTTGGTGAATTCAACATTGTCGGATGTACCCTTTGTTGCTCAGAGCGTTCAATTAGGTAGATGGAGCATGAATTCACAGAGGGTTATGTCAATATTTAGAACACATATGGGTTTCAGAAAAGTGAGAAAATCTCAATCAGGAAGTAGAATCGAGCCAACAGTGCTATAACTGGTTGAAACAAGAACGCATATATCTGGCTTAGTATTGAAAGAACGTAGCGCCAGCCAAGAGGGACTGTCGCCTGGCGACAAAATTGTAGCTCGGCGACAGAGCCATATCTTCGGCGACAGGCTCTGTTTTCTAGACGCTAGTTCCTACATGCCTCAGCAGTTGTTTATGTTCTTAAAATTTTCCAGTTTTTTGCAGCATTATTTTGATTCTAGTTGTTAAAGATATTCCTTAAACTTCCTATGTGTAAAAATCCTATGTTTTTGACTCATTACGGTTGGTCTTTCCAATGAGAACTTTTTTTTATGCATATGATAATAATGTTAATAAAAATTACGCACATGAAATACTTAGAACTTTTCGAGTATCATCCAAACATTCAAAATCATTGTCGAAATAAATTTCAGGAATCAAAATAGAAATCCTCCCCTGTGCAGTCGCCAAAAACTGTAACGAATATTTCAAGCATTACATTAAACTTGAACCCCATTGTGATCATACACTTAAGCATGGTGGCGTCCAAAGGGAAGGAAGCTAGAGCAAAAGAGTCGCCAACAAGTTTTAGGAACTTGTAAACCGTTCACAGGGTGAAGGTTACACTCCTTAACGATCCAAGAGATCGTCAACTCCATAAGGTCTTGAACCAAATAGGGTTCAGGGATGAAGGTACAAATCCAACCTAAAAGAGATTGAACCTGGCCTAATAATAGGCCTCTAATTTATTCTTCTCGTATTTATGTGCGCTTTCTGACTAACATGCAATCAATAGGTTTACCCTAAACCTGTTTATCTATGTTGGTTGAATATTAATGCACAAACAAAACTATTATTGGCGACCACTTGAATTATAATCATATTAACCCTAAATTAGATTATTAATTATTTTATCAAACGTGATTACAGGTAAAAATTCCCTTTAAACATGCATAAAAGGCGTGATCAAGCAATAACAGTATATATAATCAAGCAACAATAATATTAATAATAACAATAATTATAATCATAACAATTATAATAATAATCATAATAATAATCATAATTAAGATAATTATAATCATCATAATCATAATAATCATAAATCATAATCATGTTAAAGCATAATATTAATAGCAAGATCCTAGGCATGATACTAACAAGATTAATAACAAACCCTAGCATGTCACTAAACATTAAAATTCAAAGCTTTAGCCCTATCATGATACTAACATGATATTAGAAAAGAAAATAAAAGGCATCATAGAAATCATAATTGATATAAGCAAATCACCCTAAACATGATACTAGGAAGCAATAAAACATCCTAACATGATACTAGGAATCAAAATAACAATCTAAGCATGATTTCTATATCAAAATATCAATAAAGCAATTAACGCACTTACTTGGATGCCTCATATCTCTTTCTAATACCAAAATACACACGTTAGTAATTTCAAGGAAAATAATAAAACAAAGAATTAAATTAAATAATTGAAATAAGGAATTTAAGAAATTTTAGACTAGATTTGGGACCAAACCCTTAGAAATATCAAACCTTTCACGTCTAGGGCGAAGGCAACTTCGAATTATGCTAGGTGTGTCTAGATCTTATAAATGCGGAATTTTGTATTTGAGAAAAGGCTAGTTTAGAAAAAAGAGAGAGAATATCAAGAATTTCTTGATGAGAGTTGGTGATTCCAAAACTGAGGTTTTATGAGGCTATTTATAAAGAAAATCAGCCGGATATGATAAAAAAAGAATTAGAGTTTTTAAAAGAATAAAACACGACGCTGTCGCCACATACACCTATGTCGCCAAACGACAGAGCCTGTTGCCAAGCAACAGATGTGTCGCCGCGGCGACAGGCCTATCGCCAAGCGAAAGACGTGTCGCCGCGGCAACAGGCCTGTCGCCAGGCGACAGCCTGTGGTGCGGCGTTGCAGATAGTTTTTGCGGATTTTGTTTTTATCATATCTTTTGACCCAGAAGTCCAAAAAGGCATATAATATGTTGTTGGAAATCTCTTGAAGTCTACTTTCCAACCCAATTAGAAACAAATTAAATTTTTTTGTAGACAAAAAGATATGGCCGAAATAGTGGAAGGGTGTCAGTTTTGGATTAAGTTTCATATTCCATTCATATCTTTTTCGTTATAGCTCGGATTTAATATTATAATATATCATTGGAAAGATAATTTCAAGATCTATCCAACCATATAAGATTTGGATAAATATTATGAGGCACAAAAATAATATCTGACTGTCTTTGAACATCTTTAAATTCGAATAGAATTAGGATTAAAAACAGGAAAGTTTTTATAAAAGGAAAGTTTTTATTTAACTCAAATTCTTTAATCTTATCTTTTCAAAAATGATAATTAAGATATTTTAGAAACTCATAGAAGCTTCTAATTAATCTTAATTAGTTTAGGAATAGGATTAGACCTTGGGACCCTCCACATGATCATTGGGCCGTAGGTAAAAATCGGTTTGGGCCCAGTTTAGTAGTTTGGCCATAACTTCCTCATTATTCATTGGAATTGGGCTTATAATATATCGTTAAAAAAGTCTTTTCAAACCCCGTCCAACTACACCATTATTGGACCCATATAATGGAACAAACTAAATTGCAATGCACGTTTTTCATAAATAGAGTAAGAAAAGAAATATTTTCAAAAAATAAAGAAGAGATATTTTAATAAAAACATCCTCATCACTAGACTTTCACACTTTTGCTTTGTTTGATAATCAAATGAAGTGAAAGGTATTCATCACTGGGTTTGGTTTTGGGGAGACACATTTGGGTGTCCACACTTAGATATCCGGTATCAGGAAGGAAAGGCTAACGTGGTGGCCGATGCTTTAAGTAGGAAGTCGAGTTATGGAGTCAATGCAATGATTCTTCTAGATCAATTGTGTGTGGAGTTTCAAAAGATGAATTTGGAGGTAATGGAGCTAGGAGAAGTAGATAAATTGTTGTGTTCCTTAACTGTTAAACCATCAATTTATGATGAGATTCAAGACAACCAACCAGAGGATGAGAAGTTGAAAAGGATTCGAGAAAAGATTGAGGAAGGGCAAATAATTGATTTTTCAATAGCTGACGATGGGAGTATGAGATTTAAAGGAAGATGGTGTGTACCACATATTCCAAGTGATTTGAAGCAAAGGTTAATGGAAGAGGCACATAATTCTCCTTATTCGATGTATCCCAGAGGGGATAAATTGTATAAGGACATGAAAAATCATTTTGGTGGCCGAATATGAAGAGACAAGTGGCAGAATTTGTGGCTAGATGTTTGACTTGTCAAAAGGTCATATTTGAGCATAAGAGACTGCAAGGGACGGTCCAATCCTTAGAAGTGCCTAGCTGGAAGTGGGATTTGATCTCTATGGATTTTGTTGGAGCTTTACTTAAGACAAGAGAAGGAAACGATACGATTTGGGCTATCGTAGATCGATTTACTAAGTCTGCAACATTCATTCCAATGAAGAGTACATGGATGATGGATCAATTGAGGAGAGCGTATGTGAAGTTTGTGGTTCGGTACCACGGGGTGCCAAAGGACATTACTTCAGACATTGATTTGAGGTTTCTATCTAACTTTTGGCAAGGCTTGCAAAAGGCGATGGGGACTAATTTGTTGATGAGCAACACATTTCACCCTACAATTGATGGTCACACTGAGAGGACGATACAAACCTTGGAGGACATGTTGAGATCATGTGTAATGGAGTACCAAGGCTCTTGGGAAGATCATTTGGACTTAATAGAGTTATCTTATAACAAAAATTATCATGCGAGTATTGGGATGGCACCATTTGAAGCATTGTATGGGCAAAAATGTAAGAGCCCCATATGTTGGAATGATATATGTGAAACTGTTGTGCTTGGGCCAGAATTAATCGAGGAAACGGTAAAACAAGTAAAAATGATACGAGGGAAAATCAAGGTTGCTTAAGATCGCTAGATGAGTTATGCAGACTAACGAGCGCTAAATCGGTCGCACAATTTAGGCTCATTCAAACACATTTATAAAAAACACCTCACTCAAACAAGTACAATGGCAAGCAAAGGTTCGGTCCACGGAGAACGGGAATCAAATGCTAAATAATCTTAATGCTCAAGCTAAATCGAAATCAAGGTATAAGTGGTGATTAACTAACAAACTACAACTAAAGGTTGAATTCAAGGGATTAAAACACTAGGGGAATGGGATTCACTCAACCAATAGCAATTAGGCAAATAGGGAGGAATGAGGGTAATGGAATAGCAAAGACCACATGTAAGATCAACATCAAACGATATGAAAACAACTCAGATTACTAAGCTTAGATCCCTCATTAACTTAGCAACAAAAGATACATAATCATATTGCAATAGGTAATGAAATATTCAACTCACATTTCCATGTCGAACCAAACATTTCATGCCATCAAGTTCAATAATCTAGGTTAATTACTCCTATCATGAAGAACTAACAAGCAATCCCATATAATCAAGTTTAATCGCAATCCATCATCAAAATCACTCCCAAACTCACATAATCACCAATAGGTTGAGTTTCACCCAACCCCTAGCCAAGAGGACTACTCACAATTCATTGTGAGTACATGCAAATTCCAAGCTTGGATTATAAGCGATTCTAAGATTTGGAAAAACAAGTGATTATCTATGGACAAAGCTAACATGCAACAACAATATATCAAGATTGAGAGAAAATCAAGTGGCTTACAAAACAAAAAAAATAAAATCAGAAAATAATGAAGGACAAATGAAAGAAGTTACTATTGAAGCTTCAAAAATGTTGGATAATTGCTGAAATTCTTGAGATAAATCTTGAAATTTGCTTCTACAATGATTAGATTTGAGAGTTTCTAAAACTAAATCAACTAATTTAATGAAGTTGCTAACTAAGAGAGAGTATCTTTTTTGCTGAAAACTATTCTACTGTTTTTCTTCTCCCTCCCCGAAAAACGATCTCAAAAGGACCTTAAATAGTCCGTACAAAATTGGCTGAGATCGGGAAAAGGTCCGACCAAACTCTGGGTAGGTTCGGTCGGACTTAGGGTAGGTTCGGTCGAACTCTGTGTAGGTTCGGTCGAACCTCCCTGATCCTTGTTTGGTCGAACTTTTGAGGTTTGACCTCTCCTGCAAAATTGCTGAAAACTGGTTTGACACTGCCTTCACTGCACCCAAGAGGTTCGGTCAGACTTTTCAAAAGTTTGACCACACTTAGGTTCGACCGGACCTTTCAGAGGTTCGGCCACACCTCCTCTTGCACTTCCTTTTCTTGCTTCCTCTCCTTCCCTTTTGCTCCTCTTGCCTTTGTCCATGGCTTACATACTTGGCCAAGGGGCCTCCCACCGTGCATAGGACCGTCATGGAACCTGCAGAAGATACCAAAGTTCACGAGAGCATGGGGATGATAAAATAATGCATAAAGATTATCAAAATAAGCGCAAATAAGCATTACTTTTCATCAATACATAAAGAAGCCATAAGAGGATAAATGAGGTGGAAAAAACTAAGAAAAATAAGAGGAAAAAGACCTAAATGCTACCCCTAAGACCGTCATCAAACTCCCCCACGCTAAGCCTTTGCTCGCCCTCGAGCAAAGCAAAGGAAAATGAACAAGGGAGAAAGAATTAGTTATTCAAACATGCAAGGAACAAAAGAAAAACCGAAATTGCTTTTAGCAAAAGAAACAAGCCATTTAAACCCCAAGGTCGCCGCTGAGGACGAGTTGTGATCTCGTGAGGGTTTCCAAAGAGCATACCCCAAAACTCTTACAAAATTGTGTTCAAGACAAACCAAAAACAAGGGAAAGAGAAACAACAAATCCAACACAAATCATAGCCAAGTCGAGCTTTTGGAGATAACAAACATGAATGAGAGTCAAACTTTCTGAGTAGTAGAAGTGAGCATGCAAGGGGATGCCGAAAGTTGATTGAAGGATAAGTCATGCTAAGCATAGAGAACTCAAACATGCACCACTCCCCCCGCATTCCATACAATCTTACCGCGTTCCCTCATCTAGATTCAAATCCGCCCTTGGAGATAGCATCAAGTGACTCCTCGAAGGAGCCGGAACAAAGATAAAACACTGCAAAATAGAGGAACCCGACATCTCACCAAGTCATGCCTTCTCCATATGATTGAGTTCCAGCTCCCTCCACCGACTAGTGACTCAACCAACCTAGGTCAACAGGGCATTGAAAGGGTTGTAACGTTGACTAGGGGGTAAGGGTGTGGAGGAATTTGGAAATTGGTGCTTAGCCTAACCATGAAGCAAAGGGTGATCAAGCCTCTTTTTCAAAATCAATCATCAACCAATTTTCAAACTACGTTGCCACAATCTTGAACTATAATGCCAAACACTTTTGAGCTTTCGCTTTCCTCTTACATCTTCATTCATCAACTCTTCGTTTGTCACATTCTCTCTGTTTTTTTTATTTTTTTATTTTTTTTTATTTTTTTTTCTTTTTTTATTTTTTTTTTATTTTTTTATATTTTTTTTTTAGCTTCAAAGGCTTTTTCTAGGATTTAAATTTGCTTTTCTTGAACACATATTCACAAAAACACTGCTTCACTTTCCAAGTAGAATCATTCCCTTCCAAATTTCAAATCAAAACTACAATAAGCCCTCATGGCTTGAGCTTCACGATTCTAAGGGTGAAAGTAAAACAAAAGGGCCATGGGCTTGCAATGTGCTATAATCAAGGAGGGGAAGACTCAACATGGTAAGGGCAAATGCAACCCAAAAATAAACCCAAAAATACAAAAGATAAAAAAAAAACTAATACTAGAAAACAAAAATAGTCACCGAATGAAGAATGCCTTTGTCATTCGTAGGTTAGTTCGGTCTCGATCTCGGGAGCCAGACGCCAAGTTCTAGATCTAAGCATGCCTTGGTGAGGATCTTACGCCGCTCATACAAGTATTGTTGGAGGCTTGAACAATAAAGCTCACATCGGGTTACAAAAACCATCTCTAGGGCTTCAAATCCCCTAATGAGAGCAACACCTTCTTACCACAAACAAGTGAATTTGGGTTCGATGGGCCTAACGAGTTCTAGAACAACTACCTTAGCATGAACATGTCCCAGAGTCAACCAATGGCAATCCTGAAGCATGCAAACTTATAACACTCAAGAAGCAAAGCATTCAAACACACGAGTCAACATTATTATGCTCGAAATGAAAATGAAACAACTAAGCTTTTCGGGTTTGCCATGAATAAAAAGGAAAATCTTTTTCATTTTTTCACATTTTTCGAAATTTTTTTTATTTTTATTTTTAATGCAAGGAGTACAAGAGAGATAAGAGGCTAGTAAACATATAATTCTCAATCGACAAATAAAGATCGTTCGGCATCAATACCAACGATCACCAGATTCCGTGGAATCAAATGCAAACAACCTCGAACAATAAACTCCATTCTAGTCTAAACTAACTATGCACACAAAGAAAAATAAAGGAAAGTAGAGAAAGATCTCACCAAATGCTGCTTGAAATAGAACACAAGGCAAAATTGCGATCTCACCAAGGTTTCCGGAGCTTGAGTTGCTCCTTATTCCATCATTTTGTGCTTCCGTTTTCAAGCTACAAGGAAAGTGAGCCAAAAGAAAAGAAACACTACAACTATACAAAGAAAAGTTAGTGAACAAAAGGAAAAGACTAGAATTATAAACAAAAGAAAATTATTGACAAAAAGCTATCTACAAAATTTGGATTAAGGGATTTGGATTTTTGGGATTTGGAGTATGGGATCAAGAGAGAAGAGGGAAAAACAACTTCAAAAATATATATATATATATATATTTTTTTGAAATGAAGCTTCATAACATCATCATCATAAGAATGTTACCAACCAAAAATCATCTCTAACTACAATAAATTCATTATCCCTGATGGTTCTCCATATGCACAAGCTACCATCCTACCACACTACCCTCCTATGTACACTTCAACCAAAAGGAACATCCTCCCCCACGCTAGTCTTTTGCACGTCTCGAGCAAAAGGAATAGGCATGAAAGTCCGGGGGGAAAAGGGAAGGAGAGAACCCTCATTGGGGGTTTCTATCCTCCCATTCCTTAGGAGGGTTCATGAAATCAAACCCCGGGCGATCCATGAATGGATGGAAAGGTTGGTTAAAGTGCTCATAGGGCCACCCTTGTGTACCCCAACCACCATCAAAAGGATTCGGGGTTGATGGACTTGCCGGATCATAGGCGTATTCACACCCACCCGGTCGATAAGGGTTGTATGGTGGGGTACCAACACGTTGGGATGGGTCGATAGGACCTTCCCAATAAGCATAGGTGTTGGGGGAGGGGTTGTTAGGATCATAGGGGTCCCAATGTGGAACTGGACCCTCTTGAGGCGGGTGGTAGGGATAGTTAACATAGGGCGTTTGAACGCCCGCTTGCACAAGACTATCATAGTTCATCCTTGCGTAGTACCCCCATTGTTCAATAGAAGCCTGATTATCATAACGAATACCATCGAGGGTACTACGCAGGGCACTCATATCAAAAGGAGAAGAGGAAAAAGAAGAAGATGTCTCACTTCCCCCACTAGGGGGGGGGGAAAGGGATGCTCCACTTGGTAGACCGGTTGAGGGTGAGGGATTGCACTGCGGACTTGATTTTTCCTTAATTCATCGGGGATGAATTTTCGCGCAATCTTCCACCTTAGCGGGTTGGAAGGGTCTACCGAAGTGTGAGGAGGATTCGGGAGGACACACCATTCTTCTCCATTATCAACCAAGAGGATAAATTTGCGATTCTGGGTGGTGTAGTTGATGAAGCGTTGGTTGCGGAGAGCAACAATAGAAAGAGCATAAGGAGGGAAGCCGACGACCTCTTCTTCTTTGTTTTGGAGCACATGGGGGAGCAAATCAATTTGGTCCTTGTAAGCTCCACCATTCAAAGAAAGGGCAATGAGGGTGATCATGCCCCCCATGTGTATCTCATCACCAAGCCGCCCATCTCGAGTGTAGACAATAGTTTTGGAACCAATGAGGTAGTTCTAAAACTTCTCAAAAGCATGAACCACGGCAAGAAACTCTTTCTCCGTTGTGGTGTAGTTCCGTTGAGCTTCATTCAAGGTCTTAGACATGTAGTAAATTACGTGAAGCCTCTTCTCTACCCTTTGCCCCAATACTCCTCCAATCGCAACATCACTTGCATCGCACATAAGTTCAAATGGCAAATCCCATCTTGGCCCTTGCACAATTGGAGTTGAGATTAAAGCCTCCTTTAATTTGTTGAAAGCTTGGAGACACTCTTCATCAAAAATAAAGATGGCATCTTTTTGAAGAAGAGCATTTAGGGGTCTAACAATTTGTGAGAAATCCTTGATGAGTCTCCTATAGAACCCGGCATGCCCCAAAAATGACCTTACTCCTCTCACATTGATTGGTGGCGGAAGCTTTCTATCACTTCAACTTTGGCCTTGTCAACCTCAATCCCTTTGTTTGAAATCTTGTGACCAAGGACAATTCCCTCTTCCACCATAAAGTGGCATTTCTCCCAATTCAAAACCAAATTGACCTTCTCACATCTTGTCAAGCACTTGCCCAAGTTGGACAAACAATCCTCGAACGAAAGGCCCCCTACTGAGAAATCATCCATGAAAACTTCCATTTCGGCTTCAAGCATGTCCCCAAAAATACTCATCATGCATCTTTGGAAGGTTGCCGGTGCGTTGCAAAGCCCGAAGGGCATCCTCCTATATGCAAAAGTTCCATAGGGACAAGTAAAAGTTGTTTTCTCTTGGTCATCCGGGTTTATAGGGATTTGAAAGAAACCCGAATAACCATCAAGAAAGCAATAATACTTGTGCTTGGTTAGTCTTTCAAGCATTTGGTCGATAAAAGGGAGAGGAAAATGATCCTTGTTGGTGGATGCATTTAGACGTCTATAGTCTATGCACATCCTCCAACCAGTCACCGTTCTAGTTGAAATGAGATTACCATTCTCATTTTCAACTATGGTCATTCCTCCCTTTTTAGGGACCACATGAACGGGGGAAACCCATCTAGAACTCAAAATGGGGAAGATGATGCCGGCATCAAGGAGTTTGGTGATTTCTTTCTTCACCACCTCCCCCATTTGAGGATTGAGTTTCCTTTGCCTCTCAATGGAAGGCTTAACACCCTCCTCAAGTGTTATGTGGTGCATACATAAAGCGGGGCTAATACCTTTGAGGTTATCTATGGTATAGCCTAAAGCACCTTGGTGATCTCTCAAAACACCACATAACATTTGAGTTTGGCACTCGTTCAAAGAAGAATTCACAATAACCGGAAAAGTTGAATTGGGGCCCAAAAACTCATACCTTAGGTGTGATGGTAGAGGTTTCAACTCTACCATTGGAACACCCTTACCTTCTCTTGAGGTAGCTACTTCTAATGCATCAAGCGTTGTGATTCCCATGCACACTTGCTCATTGCTTGATTCTGTACTTCCTTCAAGCATTTCTTCATACAATGCCATCTCTTTGCTTTGGTCACCTATCTTTTCCTTGTTCAAAAGGACATTCTCAAGGGCATAGTTAGTAGTGAGAAAGTGCTCATGCATAGAAGTTACAATAGAATCAATAGTATCAATCATCATGCAATTATCAAGACTAGAGCTTGGATATTTCATGCTCTCATTCAAATCAAATTTTATCACCTCATCTCCTACTTTTAGTGAAATTTTAGCACTTTGAACATCTATTAAAGCACCCGAAGTAGCAAGAAAAGGTCTTCCTAGAATTATTGGAATGTTAACATCTTCATCCATCTCTAACACAACAAAATCCACCGGAATTACAAACTTTCCCACTCTTAGGGGAACATCCTCTACCTTACCCTTTGGAAATTTAATGGATCGATCGGCCAATTGTAAGGTAATGTTAGTGGGTAGAAGTTCCCCTATCTCAAGTCTTTGATATACCGAATATGGCATAAGGCTAACACTAGCCCCAAGGTCACACAAGGCATTATCAATTTGCATTTTATATATTGCACAAGGGATTGAAAAGTTACCGGGATCTTTTAACTTTGGTGGCATCTTATTCATGATAATAGCACTACAATTCTCGGTGAGATTCACCGTTTCCACCACATCACACTTTCTCCTTCCACTCAAAATATCTTTTAAAAACCTAGCATAGTTAGGCATTTGCTTGATAGCATCGGTAAAAGGGATTGAAAGGTGAATTTGCTTCAGTGTTTCAAGGAATTTTCCGAATTGCACATCTAATTTGTGTCTCACAAATTTATGGGGATATGGAAGTCTTTGCAATTGTTTGGTTTCTTTTTCACTCTCTTTTTCTTTTTCATTCTCTTTTTCTTTTTCATTCTCAAAATCACTCTCAAGGGGAGGCTCACTCATGTTCACTTTCTCATTGTTTTCCTTAGGGACACTCTCTTCCAACACTTTCCCACTCCTAGTTGATATAGCATTCACCGGTTTCTTGGGGTCAAGTCCTTGGGGTGGAAGTTTAGAAGTGCTAGCTCCCTCTTTTAAAGCATTGGCCGATTGAGAAATTTGTGTTTCAAGCATTTTGTTATGGGTCATTACTTCATTAAACTTCTTATCACTAGTGGCCATGAAAGTGTTGAACATTTTGGCTTGGCTTTCCATCATCTCTTCTAGGCTAGACTTTTGTGGAGGTGGTTGAGTGTAACAATTGTCTTGTTGTGCTCTAGGACCTCTCACATTGGAATTAGCATTTTGGTTGTTAAAGCCTCTATTACCGTTATTATTCCAATTGTTCTGGTTATTAGAACTCCCCCCTTGGTGGTATTGGCCTTGATTTCCATAGTTTCCTTGATTGTTATGATTATGGTTACCATAAACACTTTGTTGGTTGTAATTACCTTGGGGATTTTGGTCCCTTTGGTTTCTACCACCCCATTGGTTGTGGTTGTGGTAATCATAATCATTTCCTCTTTGATTGAAATTATTCCCTTGCCCTCTTTAATTGGGTGGTAAGTATCGTTGGTTTTCATTCCAAGGTCTATTATCATAAGACAAGGCATTGACATGTTCATTTTCATACTCATTACCATTATCATTAAGGGGTTGGGATTGGGAATCAAAATTACAAGAAGATGTATCATGGTCATAAGACCCACAATTATCACAAAATAAGCATCCACTGGGCATGTTATTAGATGTAGAAGTAGAAGGGTTAGAACTCATACCTCTCCCCTTAGATTGGGAGGAAAAGTTTTGGCGCGAAGTGGAGGACTCAAGCTTAGCTTTGATCGATGTCATCTCCTTTCCAAGATTTGTAATTTGGGATGTCAAGTTGTTTATAGCATTGAGGTGATCTACCGAATAAGCCGCCCCCCACTCTTGCTTGTGGATTCTCTTTCATTTTCTTGCCAATCCATGTGGTGCCTTACCACATCTTCAATGATCTCAATCACTTGATCTTCGGTTTTATTCATGATTGGCCCACCGGCTCCCGCATCCAAGCTTGTTTTGCCTTGAGAACTCAAGCCTCCATAGAAGATTTGTAAAACTTGGTATGTTGGGATTCCATGGTGAGGGCACTCTCTTTGGTACTCCTTGTACCTCTCCCAAGCTTCATAGATAGTCTCACTACCCCTTTGCCGAAAGCCTTGAATTAGAGCTCTTGCCTCGGCCGTCTTCTTTTGAGAGTAGAATCTCCCTAAGAAAGCCGTGGTGACCTCATCCCAAGTCCTCAAAGAATTGGGTCTCACCTCCTTCTCAAGCCATTCGAGAGCCCTTCCTATTAAGGAGAAAGGAAATATTTCTAGTCTCACAAACTCTTGAGTGACCCCATTCACCTTGATCGTGTTGCAATATTTCTCAAACTCGTTCAAATGTGCAAGAGGGCTCTCGTGTTTTGCTCCACTAAATTGTCTCCTCTCAATCAAATTTATCATTGCGGGCCTAATCTCGAAGTCATTGGCCGGGGTGTTTGGAGGAGCAATCCCACTTGAAGCTCTATAAGCTCCCGAAGTTCCCATCTCCTTCAAAGGTCTTGGAGGTGGTGGTGGTGGGTTGTCACCAATTGGATTTCTTTGTGGTTCCGGGTTGGATTCTCTTCTTGGGGAAGTGGAGGACCGCGAACGAGATCTCCTTCTTCTTCTAAGGGTTTGCTCAATCTCGGGATCGTAAGGCACCAACTCACGATGTTGAGTCCTACGCATACGCACTCAACAAACACAATTAGTAGCAAGGCTACAAGCGTAGCCAAAAAGGAAAACAACTCTTTTTGTGTTTTTTTTTAAAGGTGAATTAGACTCAAGCAATCAAATAGCAATCAACAACACCGCTCCCCGGCAACGGCGCCATTTTGACGAGCGCTAAATCGGTCTCACAATTTAGGCTCATTCAAACACATTTATAACAAACACCTCACTTAAACAAGTACAATGGCAAGCAAAGGTTCGGTCCACGGAGAACGGGAATCAAATGCTAAATAATCTTAATGCTCAAGCTAAATCGAAATCAAGGTATAAGTGGTGATTAACTAACAAACTACAACTAAAGGTTGAATTCAAGGGATTAAAACACTAGGGGAATGGGATTCACTCAACCAATAGCAATTAGGCAAATAGGGAGGAGTGAGGGTAATGGAATAGCAAAGACCACATGTAAGATCAACATCAAACGATATGAAAACAACTCAGATTACTAAGCTTAGATCCCTCATTAACTTAGCAACAAAAGATACATAATCATATTGCAATAGGTAATGAAACATTCAACTCACATTTCCATGTCGAACCAAACATTTCATGCCATCAAGTTCAATAATCTAGGTTAATTACTCCTATCATGAAGAACTAACAAGCAATCCCATATAATCAAGTTTAGTCGCAATCCATCATCAAAATCACTCCCAAACTCACATAATCACCAATAGGTTGAGTTTCACCCAACCCCTAGCCAAGAGGACTACTCACAATTCATTGTGAGTACATGCAAATTCCAAGCTTAGATTATAAGCGATTCTAAGATTTGGAAAAACAAGTGATTATCTATGGACAAAGCTCAACAACAATATATCAAGATTGAGAGAAAATCAAGTGGCTTACAAAACAAAAAAAAATAAAATCAGAAAATAATGAAGGACAAATGAAAGAAGTTACTATTGAAGCTTCAAAAATGTTGGATAATTGCTGAAATTCTTGAGATAAATCTTGAAATTTGCTTCTACAATGATTAGATTTGAGAGTTTCTAAAACTAAATCAACTAATTTAATGAAGTTGCTAACTAAGAGAGAGTATCTTTTTTGCTGAAAACTATTCTACTGTTTTTCTTCTCCCTCCCCGAAAAACGATCTCAAAAGGACCTTAAATAGTCCGTACAAAATTGGCTGAGATTGGGAAAAGGTCCGACCGAACTCTGGGTAGGTTCGGTCGGACTTAGGGTAGGTTCGGTCGAACTCTGTGTAGGTTCGGTCGAACCTCCCTGATCCTTGTTTGGTCGAACTTTTGAGGTTTGACCTCTCCTGCAAAATTGCTGAAAACTGGTTTGACACTGCCTTCACTGCACCCAAGAGGTTCGGTCAGACTTTTCAAAAGTTTGACCACACTTAGGTTCGACCGGACCTTTCAGAGGTTCGGCCACACCTCCTCTTGCACTTCCTTTTCTTGCTTCCTCTCCTTCCCTTTTGCTCCTCTTGCCTTTGTCCATGGCTTATATACTTGGCCAAGGGGCCTCCCACCGTGCATAGGACCGTCATGGAACCTGCAGAAGATACCAAAGTTCACGAGAGCATGGGGATGATAAAATAATGCATAAAGATTATCAAAATAAGCGCAAATAAGCATTACTTTTCATCAATACATAAAGAAGCCATAAGAGGATAAATGAGGTGGAAAAAACTAAGAAAAATAAGAGGAAAAAGACCTAAATGCTACCCCTAAGAGTGATATATATGTCACTGGAGAGATGAAGAATATGTAGTAGGTGAGAAAATCTTTTTAAAGATATCTCCAATGAAGGGTGTAATGAGGTTCGGGAAAAGAGGGAAATTAATCCTTAAATACATTGACCCATATAAAACCATCCAAAAGATAGGAAGTAGGGTAGCTTACAAGTTTGAATTGCCTAATGAGTTATAAATAGTCCACAATGTATTCCATGTAAGCCAAATTCGAAAGTATATACCGGATACATCACACATCTTACAACCCAAAACCATTGAAATGGATGAAAACTTGAAATACGAGGAAAGGCCTATAAAGATTTTAGATAATAAGGTGAGGAGCACAAGAAACAAAGATGTTAATATAGTCAAGGTATTATGGTCAAACCATAAGACTGAAGAAGCTACTTGGGAAGCGAAAGCCGACATGAGGAAGAGGTACCCTGAGTTGTTCCCCGAGGTTGGTATTTGAGTTACGGGGGCGTAACTCCTTTTAAGGGGGGTAGAATGCGATAGAGTTTCGCGCTTTTTGCCCTTTATATGCAGTTTTAAGTCATTTATTCGCCCATTTCAGGTTGTGCATGAGTCAATTTGAACTAATTTAAATCGTTATACAAATGTTTAGTCAAGAGTTTCGAGGTCGAAACTTCTTTTAAGGGGGGTAGTCTGTAATATCCCTAATTTGTAAACCAATTTAATTATTATTAATTATAATTATTAAGCTTAAGTATGTCTTATTTCGGATCTTATATTCCCTTTTATAAAAATGGACGAATAATTTTCCTATACACTTATAAAATATTTTCTTAAGATATTCAGATTATTAAATTATTATTTTTCCTATAAACATATTACAACTTTCAAGTAGAATTTTAATAAGAAAATTATACATAATTTCTTAAACTCTAATTATAAAGTTATTATTTTTAATATGAGCCTTATTTCATGAACATAGTTTTAGGTAAGTAAGCCATTTATTCCCACCCATATGAGTACTTACAAGCCCAGTTGATATTTACAACCCAACTCATACTTTTAGCAAAAAAATAAAAGGAAAAACAAAATAATTTTAGCCAAAAAAGAAGGGAAAAAAATAAAGTTTTATCCCCAATCACCACAAACTACGTTCATCTTCTCCATTCCTCCATGAAAACTTCATCAAATTAGCTCTTCCAAATAAAATCTCTCCCAACTATAAATTCTGACTACATTCACCCTTACCCTTCACATGTAACTCATCTACTCCATCACCATTATCAAACTTGCTCCCAACCATTAGATTTCACCTCCAAATTAACCAATTGCAATTCAAAGTTTCACCTCCAAAACAACCAATTGCAAATTATACTTTTAATCTTTAATGTTATTTTAATCCCTAGTTTTCCCTATAAATAGAGCAAGGATTTTGAACAATTTCCTTACAAATTCATTTGCAAATTACACCCATAAAATTTCAGCAATTAAAATACCCCAAAACCCATTTTTTCCCCTTTCTCTCTCCTCCGTGCCACCACTGAGTACACCACCACCCCCTGGCCGCGAGCCACCAACTGCACCACCTCCACCACGCCGGGAGGCCACCATTGCTTGCTCCCCAGCCAGCCACACCACCCAACCCAAGTGCAACCTTCGTACTTCTTTCACAAATAAAACCAAAAACAAAGTTAAAAAAAAGGGATTGAGTATATGCCCTTGTTATTTTCTGTATAGGAACAGAATGACCATTAATAGTAAAGATTATTTGATCAATGGTTTGAGTGCATGGAGAGTCTAATCTTTGAAAATTATTTCCTATTATCATATCATGACTAGGTTGGTTAGTTTCCCATAAAATAGGAATAACTTGGACTCTTCCAATTTCTATTGGTAATTCTTCGATTATTTCTGTATATATCATGACACTATTATTAGCAATTCTAACTTGCACAGGATTTTTAGCGTTTTTCCACACGAATTCTGGAAATAATGACCTCTTTCCAAAACATGTAGAACAACTACTATCAATATATGCACATAAATTATATTTATTATAATCCTCAATGCATATATCAATTGGAATATAAATGATATTAGGATTAGTACTAGATATTTCATTGAAAGCTTCCATTTGCATATTAAGTTCATCTTCATATACTGGTTCACTCACAGTTTTGGTTTTATATCCAATTACCTTTCTTTTATCAATAGGATTATTTGGATCTTCAATTAACTCTAAATTAGAATATGACCTCATATCAATGATATGCCTTGCCGGTTGTTTTAAGGCTTTTTTACTTTCATATTTTTCATTTAGTTTCTTTAGTAGAACCAATATTTCTTTTTTTTTTTGTAAATAAGATTTTATTACCAAAGAGAGAAAGTTACAACTTACAAGAGCTAAGTTATAACTACCACCAGAACACCACAAGACCTGTAAAACAGGCCAACCCCCAAAAACCAGTTCTAGATCCAATCCTAGCCACCTTCTAGGAAGGGTTCTAGGAAGGGCCTAGAACAAACTGGACTCAGATTTCCAGCCACCTTCTAGGAAGGGTTCTGGAAACCAGGACCAGACAACAACACAAGGAGCAAACTACAAGGCAACCAACCCAAAAACCATCAAAAAAACAACCAGAAGTAGACAGACCTGCAAACTGTACCAACAAAACAAAAATAGCCTAAACAAAGGTTTTCTATGTAGAACTAATATTTCTTCTTCATCCTCTTCCGGCTTTTTATCACCTTGTTTTTCATTCTTATTATTGTAAAATTTTGTCTACTTAGGCTTGGTGTTCTAAGACTCATATATCTTTGTATTTTAGGTTTTGTAGTCATTCTAATATGAAGTAATCCTAATTCAGTAATTAACATTTTACTCAATCTATTGCTAACTGCAGTGTTCATCAAGAACTCCTCCCAAGTTTTTTCAATTTCATTAGGATTTACTGTTATAGGTGTAATTTTCTTCTTAGGACCTCCTCCTTGCTCATATTTCTAAGCATCGACTATTTGTTTCTTAAAAGATGAGGTTATAGTGCTTACTAACTTATAAACCACCTTCCATCTTAACTGTATGGGTCGTGTTCCTTGATATGTCTATATTATATAGTGTTTTACCCCATCCCTAGGTTGTAATTGGTAGTGTTTTTGGCTCTTTAGAGCCACTTTTATTACTAATTGGTGTTTTCTAGTGTTTTCGTAGTTTTGGTTGAGGTTTGTAGGGAATTGCACATTTGGAGCATTTTCTAGGATTTTATGAAGCAACTAAGAGCATTGGAGGATCACGAGCATTATGCCGAGGCATTTGGACCAATTAGTCAAGCCCCAAAGAGGAAACCCGGATTGGGCCGAAGGATTGGGGCCCAATCAAGAAGTCCAAGTTGCCTAAGTGGCCTTGCCCGGCCAAGGTAGTCTCGCCCAAAGGCGCGCCCTTCCGGGCGGGGCGGAAGAGCATGAGTAGCCCGATCTCGCGCCTGACCGGGCGGGGCGGAAGAGCATGAGTCGCCCGATCTCGCGCCCGACCGGGCGCGAGAGAAGCCCCTAATGAAGAAAAGGCGCGCCCGACTGAGCGCGTGTTCTTGGAAGATAATTAAGCTCGATTTTATTTCGCTTAAATTTAGGATTTTCGAGTTTAATATAAATACGTTTTTGTTAAGTAAGTTTAGTACCTTTTTCTCTTAGCCATTTCTCTCTACTTAGTTTTTAGATTCGTTTTCTCTCATTGTTTCTCTCTCTACAACTCTACAAATTTGTTCTTAATGCAATTTATTATTTCCGTTAATTTTGGTAACGATTTGTTCTCTATTATTTTCATTAATTTAATTTTTTTATTGCATCATGTCTTGTTTAATTGCTTTGATTAGTTTAGATTTAATTATGCGTGATTAGTTTCCTTTCTAGGGTTTATGGGGATCGATAAATAATATGAAGGGATAATTTATTATTGTTGATTGTCAATGCTTGATTAATTTCCTAATGATTGATTTAATGCTATGAAATTAGATTAGGCCTGGTTTAATTGTATGAGTAATGCAATATTGATTCGAGATTCGAGAGATGAGAATTGTTGTTTAAGCTTAGTTTCAATAGGCGGAATAATTTATAAGTGGTTAAGTCGAGATTCGAGAGATGAGATATAATACCGTTAAATTAACACTGTGATGGTAATACGTAGAGAAATCCCATTATGATCTAATTAATTGATGCATTGATGATTGATTTTTTTATTTTAACCTGGAATATTATTTATTGGTGAACCTATGCCCTAGGATTTTATTAATTTATTTCTCCCTATTTTTATCTCCCTTAGTTTAATCTCTTCTATCTATAATTTAATTACTTTATAATTTAGATTATTTTAATTAATTAGGAATAGGAAGAATTGTTTCCATGTGGATCGACTCTTAGGAATTATTTTTTAATATGTGATACGACTTTATCCTGTCAAAATTTGAGCCTTTTCCCTAAATATCGTTGGGAAAACACGTAATTCCCAAAATGCAACCGATCTTTTTTTAACTCCCACCGTACCGTCCACATCAGCTAAGGAAAACAAACCCGTTTTTTTTTCTCGGTCCAGCAACAAACCGCTACTTTAAGTAGCGGTGTTTTGAGGAAAATCGCTACTTCAAGTAGCGGTTTATTCTCTTAACACCGCTACTTGAAGTAGAGGTTATAATTTTGCTGAATTATTTTACAAGGGAAAAGAGGAAAGTGATTTTGTTAAAAAAATACTTAGTAAATACAAACCGCCACTTCAAGTAGCGGTTTCTAATAAGTAAACCGCTACTTGAAGAAGCGGTTTTTAGTAGCACACCACTACTTGAAGTAGCGGTTTTCTAATGAACCCGTTTTAAAAAAAATTCTTAGTGAACCGGTGACGTGGACGGTACGGTGGGAATTAAAAAAAGATTAGTTGTTATTTGGGAATTAGATAATTTCCCAACATTATTTAGGGAAAGGGCTCTCAAAATTTGGTGTCGTTGCCGAGAAAACGGTTTTATCTTTTATTTCTTATTATTTTTGTAGTCAAATTATTTTATCCCGTCTCATAGAACACAAGTTCTTTGAGATAACTTTCTCATATTTGTTTATTCTGTTATGTGTATATGCCCAGGAGTTCTAGATCAGGTTATATTCCCAGGAGTTCTAGATCAGGCTTTATCTTTTATTTCTGATTATTTTTGTAGTCTAATTTTTTGCTCCTGTCTCGTAGAACACAAGTTCTTTGAGATAACTTTCTCATATTTGTTTATTCTGTTATGTCTAATTATGTGTATATGCCGAGGAGTTCTAGACCATGAGTTCTAGATCGGGTTATTTGTTTATTGGATCTTGACATCGAACGATCTTTTCATAGACAGAAGAATTTTTACAAGCAAATACAAGTCACTTATGGAGGTAATCCACCTTTGGAACCCCCATCTGATTCTAGTTATTCGGAAGCCTTTTCAGAACCTAAATAAGAGATGACGGCACCACCACCTCCTCCACTCGTAATCTCAGCGATTATTCGCAGCCGTCTCTGGCAGATTTTCCACACCTTAATCCTACTCCGGCCCTTGATGGAGTGTAATTTGAGATCAAACCCCAATTTATCACGATGATAGAGAGGAAGCAATTCACTGGAGCTAAGGGTGAAGATCCTAATTTTCACATTGCAGATTTTTGCCAATATTGCAATACCATTAGGCAAGCTAGGGTCACCCAAGACCAAATCATGCAGGGAGATTCTTTTTCCCTTTTCTTTATGTGGAAAAGATGAATTATGGTTTAATGGTTTGAATAGAACTACACTTGGTATTATTGGCTATGAAACTCTTGCTTTGAATTTTTATAATAAAAATTACCCTGCAGAGAGAACATCTTTACTAAGGAGTGTTATACAAAACTTTGCCCAAGAGCAAGATGAAACTCTCTATGAGGCTTGGGAAAGGTTTAAGGATATATAGAGAGAATGCCCCCACCATTATCTGGCACAATGGCAGTTGATCCAAGCCTTTTACAATGGACTTGAAAACTCATCTAGATCAATTCTAGAATCTACAGCAAGTGGGAGATTCATGAACCTTTATGTTGAAAATGCAGGTCAAGTTATCGAAGACATGGCAATTCACAATTCCCAATATGGGAATCCAAGAGGGTTTGCTAACAAAGTAAAATATAATGTTTATTCTATATCCTTTTTGCAGGCTCAGTTAACATCTATTTGCCAGAAACTAGATTATCTTACTACTATCCCTAACTCTATAGGTAATGTTTCTGCTGTTGCAATAATGAAGCTTTTTGTGAAAATTGTGGAGTTGTATGACATTAGGATCAAGATTGTAGGAGTTCCATAGAACAAGTTAATACTTTCCAATCCTATAGAAAAAATAACCCATACTCCAACTATTATAATCTTGGCCTGTGGAACCAGCCATATCTTTCCTACCGGAGTAATAATGTACAAAACCCTCCACCTCCACAACAAACACAAAAGCAACCACCAACACAACAAAAATATTACCATCCTCATTCGGGCCAGAAAAACCAATCACAACCCTCCTCATCTTCTGACCCTACTATGTTAGAAGTTAGAGCAATGCTATCAAGCATGAAAAATCACATGGAGAGTAGGGATGCACAAATTTATTTGATTATAGCTCATAATAAAATCATGGACAATCAAATTGCGCAGATTTCATCTTCCCTACAAACCCGTCAGCAAGGAGATCTACCATCTCAACCAATCCATCCTACAGATCATGCTATTGCAATTACTCTAAGGAGTGGTTCACACTATGATGGCCCCCCTATGCCCAAGGATGATGGACCTGTTGCTAATCCAGATTCCCTTGTACCATATGCTAATCTTACTAACCCTATAGGGCTACAATAGGAAACTAACCCTTTTAATGTTTCTTTGTAGGGTAAATCTCAAGACAAGGGTGGAGATGTGCAGAGCCCAGTTATCAAACTTCCATTCCCCAATAGACAATAGAAGAGTAAGTTTGATAAGCAATTCGGTAAATTTTTCAAGGTTGTGAAAAATTTGTAGGTACTTGTTCCTTTCACTGATTTAATCACTCAGGTTCCTGCATATGCTAAATTTATGAAAGATATTTTGACTAGGAAAAGGGCCTTTGATGTGGTAGAAAATGTAGCTTTTACAGAGGAATGTAGTGCTTTATTGCAAAATATATCCCCTCCTAAATTAAAGGATCCTGGTAGTTTTTCTATCCCTTGTCATATTGGTAATGTCTTCATAGATAAAGCATTATGTGATTTGGGTGCTAGTGTCAGTGTTATGCCATCGTATATGTGTGCTAAGCTTTATATGGGTGATTTGAAAGTTACCAACATTAATTTACAGATGGCAGACTGTTCTGTTAAATACCCCTTAGGTATTTTAGAGGATGTTCTTGTCAGAGTTGGTAAATTTTTTATCCCTGTTGATTTTGTTGTGTTAGACATGATTGAGGATACACAAATTCCCATTATATTAGGTAGGCCTTTTCTCCATACTGCAGGAGCCATTATTTATGTTAAAAATGGAAAACTAACCCTTTCTGTAGAAGATAATAATATCACATTTAATTTAGGGAACATTTTAAAAGGACCTATGCTAGAAGAAAACTTTTGTTTAATTGATTTCATTGATATAATGGATGATATTTGTGAAGAAATCTTACCATAGGTTCTTGCAAGGGATCCCTTGGAGGAAGTTCATTGAGAAGATTTATGTGATGCAAGCATTTGAAGTACTGACGTGGATGATATTGAAAAAGATCTTTCAGTAGAAGAGCTTGATCCTAAAGAGACCATGAAGGTAGTAAAATTAGTTTAGGAATCAAAACTTGTAGAGGTCAAGGAACCTGAACTAAAACCTCTCCCTTATCACATGAAATATGTTTTTCTTATTAAGAAGGAACTATACCATGTGATCATTAGTACTGCACTTGATGACCCACAACTTCCAAACTTCTAGAGGTTCTTCGAACCCACAAAAGGGCAATTAGGTACAATATTAATGATCTCAAGGGTATTAGCCCTGATTTTGGTATGCACAGGATACATTTAGAGGACAACTACAAGCCATGTATTCAACCCTAGAGGAGGTTGAATCCTAATATGCAAGAAGTAGTCAAGAAATAGGTGATGAAATTACATGATGCAGGTATTATCTATCCTTTTTTGACTCAAAGTAGGTAGGTTCTGTTCAGGTGGTTCCTAAAAAGGGTGGGATGACTGTGATTATAAAAATGATAAAAAAATTGACTCCCACTAGAACTGTTATAGGGTGGCGTATGTGCATTGATTATCATAGATTAAATATTGCCACTAAAAAGGACCACTTCCCTCTCCCTTTTATTGATCAAATGCTTGAGAGGTTGGCTAATTATACTTTCTTTTGTTATTTGGATGGGTATTTGAGATTTTTCCAAATTCCAATTCACCCTACAGATTAAGAAAAGAGTACATTTACATGTCCTTTCGGTACTTTTGTATATCGTAGAATGTCCTTTGGTTTATGTAATGCCCCTGCTACCTTTCAATGTTGCATGATGAGTATCTTTTCTGATTTCACAGAGTCTATAATGGAAGTATTTATGGATGATTTTAGTGTGTATGGGTCTTCATTTGATGCATGCCTTGTAAATCTTGCTAAAATATTGAAAAGATGTGAAGAATGCAACTTAGTATTAATTGGGAAAAGTGTCACTTTATGGTGACAGAGGGAGTAGTCCTTGGTCATATTGTATCTGATAAGGGTATACAGGTAGATAACGCTAAGATTTTTATGATTGAGCAATTGCCTCCTCCAGTTAATGTGAAGGGGGTTAGAAGTTTCTTAGGTCATGCGGGGTTTTATCGTCGCTTTATCAAAGATTTTTCTGAAATTGCTAAACCACTAACTTAGCTTTTACTCAAGAATGCCCCATTTGATTTCATCGATGAGTGCCTTAAGGCTTTTCACAGGTTAAAGCAAGCATTGATATTAGCGCCCATCATATGTGCACCCGATTGGACTCTCCCTTTTGAGATCATGTGTGATGCAAGTGATTTCGAATGAGGTGTTGTGTTAGGACAAAGAAAGAACAAAGTTTTACATGCTATTTATTATGTAATTAAAACTTCGGATGAATCCTAAGTCAACTATGCCACTATGGAGAAGGAGTTTCTTGCTGTTATTTATGCTTTAGAAAGATTTAGATCATATCTAGTTGTAACTACAGCCATTGGTTTTACAAACCATGCAGCTTTGAAGTATTTAATTGCCAAGGAAGAATAAAAGCCTATTCTCCTCCGTTAGGTTCTCTTGCTCCAAGATTATGATGTGGAGTATAAGGATAAGAAAGGTGCAGAGAACGTTATGCCAGACCGCTTGTCACGTATCAGGTATGATGAGGGTAAGAATTCTCTCTCTATAGATGATTCTTTCCTTGATGACCACTTGTCTTTAGTTGTAGAGCAACACCCTTGGTATACAGATTATGCAAATTATTTGGTAGGTGGTACTCTACCCCCTGAATTGTCCTACCAACAGAAAAAGAAGTTCCTTTATGATGTTAAACATTATTTTTAGGATGATCCTTTTTTGTTTCGTGAGTGTGCAGATGTATTATTTCGCAGGTGTGTTCCCAAATGGGAAGTTCATGGTGTTCTTACTAGTTCTCAAAATTCACCGTATAGAGGCAATCATGGTCCCACTAAAATGGTGGCCAAGATTAAAGAATCGGGTTTTTATTGGCCCACTATGTTTAAGGATGTTAACACTTTTGTGCAGGCTTGTGACTCTTGCCAAAGGACTGGCAATATTTTGCGGCGGCATGAGATGCCTCAAATTGGAATATTAGAAGTTGAAATTTTTGATGTATGGGGTGTTGATTACATGGGACCTTTTCCCTCTTCAAGAGGGAATCGCTATATACTTGTTGCCGTTGATTATGTATCCAAATGGTTTGAGGCCATTGCTACTCCTACGAATGATGCCAAGGTGGTCCATAGGATTTTCAAGAAAACCATCTTTCCAAGATTTGGAGTGCCTAGAGCTATAATCAGTGATGGAGGATCTCACTTTCATGAGCGGAAGTTGGACACCCTCCTCAAAAAGTATGGTATATACCATAGGACAGAACTAGCCTATCATCCCCAAACAAGTTGTTAGGTTGAAGTTTCTAAACGTGTGATCAAGGCCATTCTAGAGAAGGTGGTAGCAAAATCAAGGAAAGATTGGAGTGACAAGTTGGATGACACCCTTTGGACGTACATAATTGCATTTAAGACCCCAATTGGTACTACTCCCTATAGGGTTGTGTATGGTAAAGCATGTCACCTCCCGGTGGAATTGGAATACAAGGAATATTGGGATATTAAGGAGCTCAATTTGGATGCTAAGCTAGCGGGAGAAAAGAGGCTTCTTCAACTTAATCAACTAGATGAGTTTAGGTTGATGGCCTATGATAGTGCACGTGTCTACAAGGAGAAGACCAAGAGATAACACGACAAGATGATCCTTCCGAGAGAATTCAAAGAGGGTAATAAGGTGTTGTTGTTCAACTCTAGACTTAAACTTTTCCTAGGAAAGTTAATGTCAAGGTGGTTGGGTCCTTTTACTGTTAAAAGGGCAAATAAATTTGGTTTTGTGGAATTGATCGATGAGCATGGTAACGAGTTCAAGGTAAATGGTCAACGATTTAAGCAGTACCATGAAGGAGCTACGATTGGTGCAGTTGAACTACTTCACCTAATCGATTCCAGTTCATCCTGAATAACATGTGGTAAGAGGGTTGTGCGGGACCAAGAAAAACCAGCGCTTTGCGGGAGACAACCCATATTTTCTTGCTTTCTAGTTTAGTCTTTACTTATTTTTCTTAGTGTTAGGAGAGAGAGAGTGGGAATTTAATGAGTTTTATGAGGTTTTGTACAGGTTTGATGGGAAAAAGTTAGTCAAATTTGGAGACAAGAAAAGAAGAAAAAAAAGTTGGACTCAGTGCTATAGTGCGCCCGACCGGGCGCGAGAGTAAGGGTCTAAATTGAGGAAATTCTCCTAACCGGGCGTGAGAACGAGGATGGTAAATCGACAATTCTCGCTGGACCGGGCGAGATGGCTCCTGACTAAGCGCGAGAGTTGACGAGTACGGAGCTTTCTCTTGCCGGATCAGGCGAGAGGGCGCTCGACCGGGCGCGAGAGTCGAAGAAAATTTGGAAAGGATGCTTGCCCGATCGCGCGAGCTGACGCCTGATCGGGCACGAGAAGAGGTTGAAGCATAGCATCAAATAGCCCGATCGGGCGGTATGGCGCCCGACCAGACGCGACCCCACCCGGCCCTTTTCTTTCTTTTGTCTTCTTCCTTCTTCTTTCTTTCTTCTTATTTCTTCTTTCCATACTCTCTTTCTCTAAAACCATAAATTCTTTATTTTCTCTATAAAATCTCCTTTCCAATTCTTACCCAAATTCATTTTTTTTACACATTTCTTCTCCTCTCTTCATCCTCTACATTCCTACACTACAATTTCCCAATTCCAAACAATTTTTTTTGTAAATCCATATTTGCAAATGGCTTCAAAGAGGCCAAAAAAGCTAAGTTGGCGGAGTTCATCATTGAACCAAGACTATGATCCGAATTTGCAACTTCCACAGTGGCCAACCATTCAAATCACCACCCAAACACAACGAGAGCAGCCTGAAAAGCGCTATGAGCGTGAGGTAATTCCTTCTCGGTGGTTACACTGCCCTACTCTTGACTCCCTAGGTTTATATGATTATGTTAGACGATTCATGAACGATATAGGAATGAGAAAATTTGTTAACATGCATTATCCTACGTATCGTGAATTAACTTGTGAATTTCTTTTCTCTTTGAATGTTGTAAATAGCAAAAAGGACCAAATTGGCATTTTAGGTTGAACAATAGGAATATTAGTTTAACTTATGTGGAATTTTGTAAATAGTCTGATTTGGAATCCGAACTCCACCACCATTGGGCATGAAAGCTATAAAATGGAGGATATTTATCATGGTCTAACCGGTTTACCCGCCCCGCCCTGCCAACATGCTAGTGCCCGACCTATTCATCACCCCGTTCCTAAAATTTTCCAAATATTTTCGGGTGTTTGTTTCCTAGGTAGCAATGAGCCACACAATGCAAAAACCAACGAGCTAGTTGTTATTGGACATTATGTGTTCCGGTACGGTAAATTGAACATGGGTAGGTTTATCATCCACTATTTGAGTAGGCATGCCACGGCTTCTAATACAGCTAGTACCCATATCCTATTAGGAGGCCTAATTACTAGGATAGCTGTTAAAAAGGTCGGTTTTAGCGAGACTAGAGCCCATAGTCTCACTAATTTGGGGGGGGGGGTGGGTACCTACTTGACCACTAGGCATCTAGAGGACCTAGGTTGGGTACGGATGAATGGTTAAACCCCCTATTGGTGTGTTAGGGTAGGAACGAAGCAACCATTGCCTATTTTTCCCCTTCCTAACCCCGATTTGACCGCCTTTCCCCCTGGGCAAGATTTATATACATATGCTGCTTTAGTTCCCCATTCCTAGGGGCATGCACATCCACCACCTCCACCTCAGCCCGAGCTTATGATGGCACCTTCTCTACCTCATATGCCTCCACCTCTCCCTAGGTAAGACACAGAGACCGTATGGGATCTCCAGAGCATAGGGCAGGCCTTAGGCCATATTGAGGGGAAATATAGGGAGATTAGACAGATGGTTGGTTCTATCGACCAACGTTTGGGTTACATTGAGAGGAACCAGGGTAGGGCTTTATATCGTATGTTTGATGATTATGCTCATTGGGGTGTTATCCCCAATGATGCTCTCTACCCTGATTGGTTCGAGGCAGCACCCCAGGCATACGTTAATCCCACCTCCCATGGTATTTACACAGACTATCCGGCCTTTCATGGATATGGCCACGATATTAATTTTGGGGGGCCTGGGGGGGGGGAAGGGGGACTTATAACCCTAATTATTTTGGTGGTAATTCTCCTGGTGGTGCAGGTAATAGCGACGGCAGTTTTGGCTTCCAGGATGATGATGAGGCGGATGATTAGCCATGTTGGGCTAGTTCTCGAGCAAATGAGGACATTCTCTGATCTTGGCTTGGGGGAGATTTTCAGATTTTGGTATCTTTATTCTTCTCTTTCTCTTTTTTTTTTTGTGTTTTAGTATAGATTTATTGATTTTTAGTGTAGTTTTATTGCTTTGAAAAAAATGAAAAAATACAAAAAAAAACACAAAAATATGTTCCAATGAATTGTAAATTATGCTTCCCTGTGCCCCATACTTGAAAATTGTTTTGATTTCTAGTATATGATGATGAGCATTGTGGTCAGGTTAGCCATGATTTGATTTTTGATTTCTTGGATACGTTAACATGCATCACTTTTGCCCAACTACTTGTGAATATAATGCTTGACTAGTTGATTTGGTTAGGAATTGTGTTTTAGTTCCTGGTATGTCAATGAATTTGAGTATTGGTTTGCAACTTTGAGTAATGTCTGTATGGATCAATATTATGCACATTGAGGAGGACGAAGGCATTCGTATGATTGTAGATACATTTGTTCCCTTCTTAATACCCATGTTATTGCCTGGACTTTTTATTGTTTATTTGCCACATTACAAGCCAATTTGCCCCATGGGTTACTAGTCCCAAGCTTGGCTTCGGGCATCTATTTGTGAGTGTGGTGAGGGAGTTTTGTGGTTTGCATATTATTTGCAAAATTTGGGTGGTCATGAATTCTATATGCTCTTTTGATTTTCTCTATTTGACAATTGTTAGGGAGGATGAGTGATTGGATGGATGAGATTGGTTGATGTTGATGCATGCTTGTTGGATTTTCCTTGAGTTGGTTGCTCTTGATTTTGATTATTTGGGGTGAGGCATGTTTTATGTATTCATTGATGAGCTCTTTGCTTATAGACAAGAAAAGGTTTGGCTTAGGGCAGTTTGGTATGTCTATTTTATATAGTGTTTTACCCCCGTCCCTTGGTCATAATTGATAGTGTTTTTGGCTCTTTAGAGCCACTTTTATTACTAATTGGTGTTTTCTAGTGTTTTCGTAGTTTTGGTTGAGTTTTGTAGGGAATTGCACATTTGGAGCATTTTCTAGGATATTATGAAGCAACTAAGAGCATTGGAGTTTTCTATAACTTTGTTCTTAATTCAATTCATTATTTCCGCTAATTTTTGGTAAAGATTTCTTCTCTATTATTTTTCAGTAATTTAATTTCTTTATTGCATCATGTCTAGTTTAATTTCTTTTATTAGTTTAGATTTAATTATGCGTGAGTAGTTTTCTTTCTAGGGTTTATGGGGATCCCTAAATAATATGAAGTGGTAATTTATTATTGTTGATTGTCAATGCTTGATTAATTTCCTAATGATTGACTTTATGCTATGCAATTAGATTAGGTCTGGTTTAATTGTATGAGTTATGCAATATTGATTCGAGAGATGAGAATTGATGTTTAGGCTTAGTTTTAATAGGCAAACTAATTTATAAATGGTTAAGTTGAGATTCGAGTGATAAGATTTAATACCGGTAAATTAACTCTGTGATTGTAAAACGTAGCGAAAGCCCTTTGTGATCTGATTAATTGATGCATTGATGATTGATTACTGTATTTTATCCTGGAATATTATTTATTGGTGAACCTATGCCCTAAGATTTTATTAATTGATTTCTCCCTTTTTTTTTATCTCCCTTAGTTTTTTTTTTTTTTTTTTTGTGAAAGATTATCTCCCTTAGTTTAATCCCTTTTATCTATAATTTAATTACTTTATAATTTAGATTATTTTAGTTAATTAGGAATAGGAAGACTTGTTTTCCTGTGGATCGACCCTTCTTCCCTATCTGCATAGTTAGAGGAACTTAGGAATTATTTTTGACTAGGTGATACGACTTTATTCTATCATTCCTTTATGCATTTTCATTCCTTCTGTTAATAGCTTGATTGCTAAAAACTTTGATGCAAATGAATCCTCTAAGCTCATATAATATCTTTGTTCATATATTTAGCTTACCGTTCGTTGAATTAAGTTACATGTGATACCACTAATTATTTGATCATTAAATTTTTTATGTCTAATATCATAAATAAAACT
This sequence comes from Chenopodium quinoa, assembly GCF_001683475.1. Lineage (NCBI taxonomy): Eukaryota > Viridiplantae > Streptophyta > Magnoliopsida > Caryophyllales > Amaranthaceae > Chenopodium > Chenopodium quinoa. Next base: position 2,638,690 of record NW_018743262.1, on the reverse strand, counting down.
CATGCATTTAACATCCTTGCAAAAGTCTTGCAATTATGTATACTTGTACTGCACCAATACAAACATAGCTATAATTTCCTTTTTCTTTATGTTTTGAATACTTTTCTAGTTTATAATATTAATTTCGGCTGCCTTTTGTTCACAATCTTTGATTACTATGCTTCCTTCCAATTCTTTGCAAACATATTTAGTTCTAGTTTTAAAGAAAGAAGTTTTAAATATTTTATTCTTAGTAATCTGGGGAAAATTCCAATTTTCTGTATTTACTTTATCTAGGTCATTATCTTCAAATGAATACTCAGAGCTCTTCCGTTGACCTATATTCATTTTGCTTTTATCTTCCTCATTGTCATCTGATTCTTAATTTTCTGACTCTTCTCCTTCCATCATATTATTTATTTCTTCATATTTTTCATCTTCAAACTCATAACTGACTTCAGGTGCTTCATTATGCTCATTTTCCTCTTCTATGATTTCTACTATTCCTTTATTATTGCTCGAAGCTAATTCTAAAGCCTCGTCTTCTGGTATTTCGATGTAATCCCAACTTCCTAAGGCTTTCATTAGTTTATAATTAGCTTTCTTACATTCATTAGCATAATGTCCTAATTCTTCACAAGACCAACACTTCCATGTTTTTTTTTTGTTTTCTCAAGGTAATATGTTGCCTTTCTGAAAAACCTATTTGGTTTTCAATATTTATGTTTATTTTTTCTTATGGGTTTCTCCTTTTGATCTGTCAAATTTATTTTTCATATAAATCCTTCTCTTATTATAGGTTTTTCTTTAACATCCATAGATATTTGGGAGATCCCAACAAGTGAGAAATTGTTTTTTCATCTCTTGAGTTCTTGTAACCTCTCTACATTTATTTTCAATTCATTTTCTTAGAAAAGAAATTCTATTACCTAGTGCATCCCTATGTAAGAATTTCACTCTCCATTCTTGAAATTTTTAACTAATTTCTTCATTAAGGGGACTTGATAATTTATCATAGAACATTCCAAGATTTGTTTCGTTTTCACCAATTTTATAATAATATGTTTCAAATTCCATAATGTAATTATGAACATATTTCATATTACAGATGGACAAATTACTTAACTTCCTTTGATTGCCATTCGTTTTTCATTAGGTTCGGCTGTAGGACCAATGAATTCTAACTCAATGTATTGACATAACTGCCTGAACATTCTAGTACGTTATTCACTAGCTCTTAATGCAGTTTTCACTCCTTCATCTATTCCATCGTACCAGTCTTCTACACAGCCATAGATACTATGTTCGATAAAATTTAAGAATTTTTCTAAAGTCCATGCAGTGTTTAAATTAAGTACACTACTCATAATCTTTTTCCATTTATCTAAAACATCTTGTATATCTCTCACACCATCTAATTTAAGCTTATAACCAGTTTGACTTATAGGTTCAAGAGTCATTTCTTCTTGTTTAGGCATATGATTAGTCATAACCTTGACACTAAACCGGGTAGTCTTCCCTGCTAGTATGTATCTTGGTCGTCTGCAACTTCCTTCTCTTTGATACCTAGGTCTTTGGATAACATTATTTACGTTAATGTTTTCAATAATAAAATCTTCTCCAACATCATTATTATCCATTACTCTGTTACCTAGTTTATTTTCAATCTTTTGTCGAACAACTTCTATGGGTAGTGTTTGGGGTAATTTTACCCTGACACGTGGTCCAACCAGAAAGTGACACGTGTCACCCTAGTGTTAGTCCAAATTGGACCAACCCCTGTCTGACACGTGTCATCCCAAAGAAATGGGAAAAAGGCGGCCTTCATGGCCTAAATCCCGAGAAAACCTCAATGTGGCGCAACCCGCCAATGATTAGGGCTTGATGACCTAATCAGGGGCACAATTCCCAAAGACCCTATAAATAGGGAGATTTCCTCCCTTTGGAGGCACATTTGACCATTTATTACACATTTACTCTTTGAAAGAGACATCTTAAGCTTGGAATCCGAGCGGATACCCACATAAATTTCCACACTTTTTTTACTCCTATTCAAGTTACTAACTTGATCGTCGGAGGCGGAGCTCCAACCACTCGGAGTCTCCGTTGTTTTGCGGGTACAACTTACGCCGGACCAGAATTTGTGACGTAGCTCTCCCGAGGGACAAAAACACCCAAAACATTTGGCGCCGTCTGTGGGGAGCTGAGAGTACCTCAAAGTTGGTTCAAGAGTCTGTACCACCTCCTGATCCAAACAATACTCAACCTATTACCCGACTGGGTAATAAGAGCATTTCTCAACCGGTTAACCAACCGAGTAGTTCAAGCGTTCCTCCCCCGGTACGTCAGCCGGAGGTCTTTACTGACCATGAAGACGATGATGATGATGATGATGATGATGTGCAGAAATATGTGGCCAAAGATGGCTCATTCATCTCTAAATACACTCGTTCCAGAGATCAGCTGGAACGTGAAGCAGACCAGGCGGGTCGAGTCAGACCCACCAGGAGGCCAGAAGGGGAAACCTAGAAGGCTAGAGGATCAGCTCCGGTCACCCGGGACGAGCTCATGACTTTCATGAACTCCTTTAAGGGTGAAATCAAGGAGCTGATCAACAAAAACAAGGTTGGCCCCAGCAAGGGTCAACCTGCTAAGAAGACACTTCAATCTGGGAGAAAAAAGCCGGTCAAGGACAGGCAGCATTCTCCTCATCCCAAGGAGAAGGAGAAGGCAGCCGGTAGACTTGATTGGACCAAGATCCTTATGCCTAAGGGTCCTCAGAGGCACACCCGGCAAGAGCAGCCGAGAGCCACAAAGAAAACTGTTTATGACGCTCGACAAATAATTGAGCGGAGGAGACACCAGCAGCTGTCTGAGTCAGCCTCCACCTCGAGCTTTCCAGACAGCTTCAAACAGAGTTCTGTGAGGAACTCACTCTCCATACATGAGAGTGGGACAGGCGGCAAGTCCGCCAACACTGATCCTCAAATGATGATAGGGCTTGTCCCATTTGCACCTCAGGCGCAATACGGGCAATATGGTTTTCCATTTATGCAGCCGCTTCCTTTCGGAGGATAGGCGACATTCAACAGCGTATAACCTTTGGACTGGCAGCTCCGACTGCTCAAACTTGGTGAACAACCCTCTGCGTTAACCAGGAATATAACCGAGGCGGCACAACGGGCCAAGGTTAAGAATGTGTTGGTAGGTACTTATGATGGTACCTCCACCCAGAAGACCACCTGATGGCATACACCAACCTCAAGTGTCTACAGGGGTGGGACGATGCCACTTGGTGTCGATGTTTCCCGGCTACATTGAAGGGTATTTCCCAACAATGGTTTGGCAACCTGCCAGCCGGTTCTATTGATTGCTTCAAAAAGCTAGCTTTCTTGTTTGCCACAAACTTCTCGATGAACATCCCTGCTAAGAAAACAAGCCTTGATTTGAGCACCGTTAAGCAAAGCGAGAGAGAAGGGCTACACTCATGTCAGACGGTTCAACCTGGTCAGAATCCAGATCCTTGGGACACGCCTTGTTAAGGTTTGTGTAATCAACACATATACGCCAGGTACCATTCGGCTTCTTTAGAAGCACAACATTGGCTACCCAGTCGGGGAAATTGCATGGCCGAATGAACCTAGCGTCCAACAGCATTTTTACTTTAGCAGCTGCCGCCTGACTTCTTTCCTCGCCGTTATTTCTTTTCTTTTTTCGAATGGGCTTCTTTTTAGGATCCACGGCGAGTTTGTGGACAGCAAGATCCGGGCTGACGCCTGGCATCTCTTCCACTTCAAAGGCAAAAATGTCTTTGAATTCTTTCAGCAGAAGGTGCAAGTCTGCACCCATCTTACAAAAGCTGTTGTCCCCACCTTAACAGTGCGCTCTGGACGGTTTTCATCCAAAGCGAGGTCCATGTGCTCTTCGGCTGGTTTGGGACGGAGCTCGTCGTTCACCGGTCAGTGATTGCTATTTTTTCTCTTTTTCACCTCCACCAGCTGAGGGATAGCTTTTATTTTCTTTCTGGCTACTGGTTGGGTTGAGCTGGCATCCTTGACATTGTCAAGGTCTATTGGTTCCTGTGCTTGGCCGTCTAGGGCCACGGTGTCTTTGACGGCTAAGAGATTACACTCCCGGACCGTCTTCTGATCCCCGTTCAGGGAACCAACAGAGCCATCATCCTTCTCATACTTGATGTGCATGAGAGAAGGAATAATTACAGCCTTGGCTTCGTTGAGGGTTGGACGACCTAAAATGATGTTGTAGGCGATCAGCTCCTCAACGACCGAGAATTTGACGACCAAGTGTCGTCCTTCTCCTTTTTCTCCCAGCCGGATAGGTAAGTCAATCCTACCGACTGGGTAAACCATCCCATCCCCAAAACCAACCAAGGGGTGGGTAACCGGATGCATGCTGCTGGGCTTGTATTTTAGCTTCTTCAGGCATCGGAGGCTGATGATGTCCGACGAGCTGCCGCTGTCAATAAGGATTCGGCCTAACAGCTTGTAGGCGACCTTACATCCAATGAAGATCGGGTCGTCATGCGAACGGTGGACGCTACCCCTGTCCTTCTCGGTGATCAAAACGTCTGGGAAGGAGGAGTTGGCAGACGCCTGCTCATCATCATCCTTGTCAATCTTTTGAAGATGGCTTTTGGTGCCCCGGATGGTAGGGCCACCACATGAGAAACCGCCTGCTATGGTGTAGACCGGCTCCTTATCGGTGTCCGACCTACAAGTAGGCTGGGGATTCTTCGACGATTGCCCCTTGTTCCTCTTATTAGTCCCTTTGGACATAGAAATGTAGGACTTTAGCTTCCCCTTATCAGCTAGACAGTCCAACGCCCGCTGAAGGCTGAAGCAGTCGTTGGTGTCATAGCCAACTTCCTCATGGTACTGACAAAAATTTGTTCTTGTTCCGTGACTAGACAGAACTTTTCATTGGATTCGGCTTCTCAATGGTAAGCCGGTCCTTTATCTCCATGAGAATGGAGTTAAAGTCCTTCTTAAACTCGTACCTAGGGACATACGGTTTAAACTCTCTCTTTTTCTTCTAGGACGGCTGGTCAGAATCACTAACCGCCCAGACTTCTTTTCTCTTTTTGCTCTCTTCTTCCTTTTTTGTCGGCTGAGCATTCTGGCTTTCTTTTTGTTTGTCAGACTTCTTGGAGTCTGACAGGCTTCCAGGCGTGCAGAGGTCGGTAGCTTGAATATAGCATTTTGCCTCCCTCAAGGCCGCCTGCAGCGTAAACGCCCCTTTTCTGACCAGGTCAAACTTAAAGTTCGACCGGTCTCTCAGACCCTTGAAGAAGTTGATTCATTTCCTACGGGCCATCCGGACAACAACCAAAGGGGCAACCGGTGAAACCCCATTTCTCATGGTTTACGGTGCTGAAGCCATACATACAGGCGACATGATTAAACTAATTGCCGCCTGACCTGGGTAATTTGAATTACCCTCCAAAGTTATACGTCTTCCCAATGTGAAGTCGGTCATCTGCCTCCTGTCTTATGATTTGACAGGCGGCTCTTTGCCTTTTGTCTAATTCTCAAACGGCTTTTTTCCGTCTGATAGAAAATCCGAAACGCCTGCTATATGTGCGGCTGTGTACTTTGTTTGGGGCAATCATTATTGTGATTGATTTACTTGCAAATATATCATGCTCTTTAAAGCATCAGACGTTTCTAAGCCAATCAATCGATTTTAAGGGAAAACCAACCACACAGCCGCCCAGAGGCAAGAGCAGCCGAATTATCAGTTGCCGCATGCTTTTCATAAGTTAGGCAAAAGCAAAAAATTTCAAGCATACTTGCAAAATTGAAAATGCAAAATTCAAGCGCAAAATGATAAAAACCGACTCAGTCGGCGCATTCATTAAAAAACTACCCAACCAAACGGTTGTGGTAGAACATTGTTAACCGGACTCCGTCCGGGAAAGTGATGCAAATTGTTAATTTACCCGGCTCCTTAGCCGGTAAAGACAACATATACTCGGCGCGCAGGCCGGAAAGAAAGTAATTTGGCATATAACCACTGAATCAGAATAAATAAAAATGGCATACTACCGCAGAGAGTCATTGCTGAGCTGTAGACAGGTCCACCAGGTCATTGCCCCCTTCATCTTCTTTGTTAGAAGGAATCTCATGCGCTTGACTTCGGACGGGGTGCCCAGGTTCCGACAACCCAGCATTAGCCCAGGCTTCAAACGACTCCGGCTCTGGCTTGCCTTTCTCCCTCAAGAATATTACCTCTTCAGCATATTTGTGAGCTAGTGCCCAGACGGCGTACTCCTTGTTTGGATACAAGGTGTTCCAGGCAATCTTCATTCGGGCATTGTTGTCAGCCTCTCTCTCGGCAACCAGGCCCTCTTGTTCCGCCTCCAGGGTTGCCTTAAAGTTCAGCTGCGCCTGGGCAGCCGCCTCCTCCAGATCTTTAACCTTGGCCTTGAGGTCAGTGTTCTCTTGGGAGATCCCTTTGAGAGAGTCCAGCTCCGCCTTAGCCTTGCCAAGCTCCTCTTGAGCTTTTTTGAGATCCGTCTCAGCATCTCTGGCTTTCTGCTTAAACGCCTCCAGGTCCTTCTCGAGCTGCTCAATCTTCGACGCCTGCGCCATTACTGTGGCTTTAGTCTCAAGTTCATTTACTGTACAAGAGTATAGAGCAACGTTTTCAGCGTCTCTGGCTGATTTGTTGGTTTTCTTTACCTCTTCTCGCTTGCGGGAGTATGGACGTTTGAGACCGTCTACCCGCAAAAGAGACTTCATAGAACGAATCAGGTTAGATCTTCAGGCGGAATAAGACCTAAAGTTTATTTTCTTTACTTTCTTTACACCTCACCTCAGCCAGAAGAGATAGAATGCGTTCCAGATTGAACGTCTCTATCCCAGAGATGTTGTCTTTATCCCTCTTCCGGACGGCATCAAGCATGGCCTTGGCATGCTTCTAGACGTCTGGCCAGCGAGGAGAGTGATCTGAACCATAATCAACATTTGATGAGTGCGAAATACAGGCGGCACTAATCTGTTACCGATCGTATGAGGAAGAAGTCTGTTGGGAGTGGGATTTCACTCGCAAAGGCCACCCTAACTCTGGCGGGGACTCAAATGGGTTTGCCTTACCTTCAAAGGCGACGTGGCGAGAACCACTCGTAGGCGCTGTAAGACCTCTGCCTACAGATAGGGGGTTGGCAAGGTCAAGGCCGAAGTCGCTGGATACCTCCTGCATCTTCCCCCCTATGCGCATCTGAGTCTTCTCGGCTTTGGCTCCAGGAGTCAAAGAGGAGGCAGACTTCTTGTTTTTGGAGCGGGTAGAGACGGAGTCATCCCTTGCCCGTTGAGAGACTTCTCAAACGTTTTTGGGATTTCGCCTCCCTGCAAAGCGTATACAAGTTAGTTATGCATCTAGAAATGAAACTTGTGAAGTAAAAGGAAAGAGGGTCAGGCGTCTTACCTTGGCCCTGATCACAACCGCCTGCTTCTCCGCAATATCTTTGCGGATGGTGGTGGCGAAGGACCGTTTGAGTGTCTTCTCGTCCGGGAGCTTGCTAAAGCTTCTTCTGCAAAAAGAGGAAAAATATCAGTATTTGCACATCTGACATGAAAATAGCCCAGACGGTCAAAAGGTCAGGTGCATACGTTTGGTAAACATTGTGCTGAGCCTACAGGCAGATAAAAAGGCCTCGTCTTTGAACCAGGCGCTTTTTGGGATCTAGTTCTTTGGAACTTTTATTGTTTCCCCAGTTGACAAGGTAGCATTCTCAAGACCAAAAAAGGTTGTCTCAATTATTTTGTCGTAGTCCTCATCCGGAATTCAGGGAAGACAACACTTCCGGCCTAGAAGGTTGGGCTTTTTATTATACCGGCGCAATTCAAAATTTTCTCGTCGGCTAGGTACAGACAGCAAGTAGAAGCGGTGCTTCCTGCCGTCAAATTTGGACACTTTGTCCAAAGTCATCATGTACTGAGGGATTGTGGTCAACGTATACCACGCCCTCCAGCCGCCTGGGTTGCGACTCAGGTAATGCATATGGGCAAAGGCCTCCCAGCAGGGACGCAACCCTTGGAACTCACAGGCGGCAGCATACCCAAAGATGTTAGCCTAGGAATTGGGGGTAAGTTGCCACACTCCAAGGCCATAGCCTCTTAAAATTGCCTTCACCGTCTCGTGAAGTGGAAATCTCAGCCCGACTAGGAACGCTGCCTCATAACAGCCAAAGTAGGCATTGGCGTTCCTCTCGTCATCTTTCCAAGAGGCGGTGCCTTCTGCAGGCGGCACCCGGATGCTATAATTACCGGCTAGGGGGTGCATGAGTTTTAAATTCTCTAAGTCTTTGTCCATTTTTACCCTATCTTTAGCAGAGACATGGATCTTGAAGGGGTCGTCCTTCTCACTCCATTTTTTCCTGTCCTCCACCTCACTATCCTCAAGCGGTGAAATAGGTTCGTTACTGCTCTCGGAGCTGGAGGCAGAGCTTTCTCCGGATGACTCCTCATCCTGCGAGCAAGGCATAGAGACGGTCTCCTCACTATCTCCCTGGTCGCGTTCATCAAGGAAGGAATCTGTAGGGGTTGAAGGGGCACGCGGAGGAGACCTCTCAGCAGCCGTCGGGTTTTCCCTACCTGACGTCACCCCCTCAGGCGGTTGCCTGCCTGAGCCCTCGCTCCTACAATCGGGATCTATGGTCGTCTGCATTGTCCGAGCCATTGTGTCCTACACAGACACATAGACGGTCGAATTCCAAGCATAAGGGTGGTCCTAACACCCCGAGGCAGCACTCTCAGTCCTAGACTCAGCTGTACTAGGAGACCGGCTGGACTCTAACCTAGGTTGTACCGTGTGTGTTGGTGATGCATCCATTTATTGCAAAGAATATATACAAGCGAGAAAAAAAATGAAAAGAGCTGAGAGAGACAAAGGCGGTACCTTTAGAATTTATATCTGAAGGTAAGACGGAACCGACTTTGGCAGACGGGAATGAGCTTGTTTGCTTGCGCTTGACACAGACGTAAAAGCAGACTCTCTCTCTCTAAGTTTATCTCCCTTAAAGTTTTTGTAAACGTACAAAATAATGAGGGTAAACGGCTATATATAGGGGTTAAATTCAGGGGTACCTCCGTTATTTCCGTAGAAGGTGAACAGTAAAAAATTGGCGGTAAAATCACCCCCCAATAGAAGAGTGACACCTGTCACAGATGCCACGTAGAATGCCACAGGGGCAAATGTTTAGGGTAATTTTACCCTGACACGTGGTCCAACCAGAAAGTGACACGTGTCACCGTAGGGTTAGTCCAAAATGGACCAACCACTGTTTAACACGTGTCATCCCAAAGAAATGGGAAAAAGGCGGCCTTCATGGCCTAAATCCCGAGAAAGCCGCAATGCGACGCAGCCCACCAATGATTAGGGCTTGATGACCTAATCAGGGGCACAATTCCCAAAGACCCTATAATAGGGAGATTTCCTCCCTTTGGAGGAACATTTGACCATTTATTACACATTTACTCTTTGAAAGAGACATCTCGATCTTGGAATCCGAGCAGATACCCACCTAAATTTTCGCACCTTTTTTACTCCTATTCAAGTTACTAACTTTATCGTCGGAGGCGGAGCTCCAACCACTCGGAGTCTCCGTTGTTTTGCAGGTACAGCTCACGCCGGACCAGACTTTGTGACGTAACTCTCCCGAGGGACAAAAACACCCAAAACAGGTAGAAAGTCTAGATTATTTAACTTCATTAATCCCATTTTTTGATATAAATCTTCCTCTAAAGTAACATAATTATTTTCCTCTATTTCATTATCGAAAGCAATCGCTTTTTCAGAAATTAAGTTCATGATTTCGTTACTTATTAGGGTCTTCTTCCTTATCGAATAAGGCTTGTAATTCCTTAGCGTTTTCTCCTGAAGATGAGGTCTCATATTTAGTTTCTTTATTCTTGTTTTGGTTACTAGTAGGTCTTTTAGGGAATGATACAGTAAACTTTTTATTTTTATCTAAATTTTGTAAAGGATACTTCTTTTCCGAATTGATGCCTAACTTCGTTTGTTAAAGCAAGTTGAACTTGTTTAACCGATTCTTTTAGATCGCTTACTTTTTTATTAATATCGATTGTTGTTATTGATATCTTATTTTTGATATTAGTACAACGAGCATGTATGTTATCAACTTCTGATCTTAATTGACCAATTTGATCTACTATATAATTAAGGATTGGGCCAAAATTACTAGTATTTTCAGGAATATGATAATAATGCTTAAAATCAGGTTTCTTACACTCAGTATAATGTCTAATATTCTCTAGTTTTACCTAATTATTAATTAAATTAACAACTTAATTTAACTTTTAACCGTGTGGCTCTGATACCAAATCTCACAGCTTAACAGTTTCTAATTTATAATAACACAATTGTCTTCCTTAATAACATATTTCACTTATGCAGTAACAGCATACAAATATAACAATTAATTTCTAATACAAACACTTAGCCTTTTAATATAAAAGTACTATTGAAAAGAGCAAAATGACACCTCAAAAACAATATTGAAGAAACATATAACAATATAAATTTATTATAACAAGATCAAACATAAAATAACATTAAAATAGCAAATGACGTTTTTCCTACACTTAGCGAATTTTTTTTTTCAACATAGGTATGGACCTTCGTTGTCACTACCTGGTAATTGGCAATACTTTCTCTTAAGTAAGCGGTAATCTGATGGTATTCTAGATTTAGACATGAAGTTTTAGTTTTTGCTTAGTTTGTACAAGGATAACCAAAGCTTGATATTAACTATTTAGAAGATACACATTAACGTTTCTTGAAGTTCAAGAAAAGGAACATCCGCCTAATCTAAGCTCAAGTTACTAATCATTCTACTTAGTCCTTTTTAGCCCTTTTGCTTACAAGTTTTAATATATGAAAGGGGTTTCCTAGGATCAAGTGTAGAGTTTCTTTAATTTCCTTTTTCTTTTTCTTTAATCTAAATCTTTAAAAATTTAGTTAATTTAGTTACTTGTGCGGAGTAGATAATCTAGTTGGTTAGTTTGTTAGCATTACTTAAGGCTAAACATTTAGGAATTGCGTGTGGACTTGGTTCCTTAAGTTAGGATGTTAAGTTTGTTAGAATTCTACTTCTATTAGGTTAAGCATTCGGAACTTATCCTAATTAGTAGGGATAATCTCCATAAAATAGTAAAATACTCTTACGTACACCATATACTACATTTTTTTATCAAATGCCACGACCTAAAGGCTAACATAACGGTATTTTAATTGCCATTGCAATAGAGCAGGCTAACGCAACCGATTCAATATTAATGTTGTAAGAGGTAGAGCTATTACAACGACTCTAATGAACCGTTGCATTAGCCTAGATATTTCAACAAAAAGGAAAGCTGATGCAACGGTATGTGATTATGTAATGCAAAATGTAGGAGGCGCGCCGAAAGTTTCAGCTTCCCTCTACTTTTTTTGCCCAAATGTTTTGAACCCTTACATTGGGGAAAAAAGGGAAAAAAAAAAAAGAAAATCAAAAGAACTCTGTAGACTATACTATCATTTTCTCACATTTTGTACTACCATTTTACCCTATTCTCCATTTTCCCCAATTCTCCATTTTCTCACATCAATTAAGCAATTTCAAAAACTTCAAATTGTCAATTTTGCTCAAATCTCCAATTCTGGGCCATAAATTACTCAAAATTTATGAGAGGAAAATTACTTATAATTTCTTGAAAATTCCGAGACGAAAGCTTAGCAAAGAAATCTAACGAAGTAGAAAAAGGCGACACTCAAGAGGTGGCTGGTTGCTCGAACTTCAGGCGACATCTGGTTGCTCATAAGGCGGCAAAATTTAAGTGGAGAAGTTTCATTTTCATCTTGCATGTCCTTCCTTGTGGTTGATATCTCAAATTTGAGTTCAACGTATACACCGATTTTTAAAATCTGAAATTTCTTAATTGAAATATTTGTTGTTGCATTTTGATAAATTAAAATTGAAGTTTTTACTGCTATCTTTGGGAATTTGTATTTGAGGCCATGAAATATGGAATTACTTTACCTTTGAGTTCGAATTTCAAGGTTTTTCCTTCAAATTTTATTGCAAAAAATTCTATCCATTGTTGGGCTATGTTTGGTCAAATTTGTAGTTGTTTTTGCTCAAATTATATGGGGCAAAAATGATATAATTTTTTGGTGTATATTGTGCTCAAAATTTGGGGTGTTTTTGCTCGAATTTAATGGGTTTTGTTTTAGCAGTATTGATTTTTTTGTTTTGTTTTTTTTTTTATTATTGAAACTTAGTAGTACTGAATATTGTTGGTTTTTGGGGGGAATTTCATATAAATGCAATTATTTAGTTCTTTGTATTTACGAATTATATTTCCAAATCTTGTTTGTTTGAGTGTTGTTGTGATTTTACATAGCCTTTGTAAACCATGTGTCTTTTATTATTTAGTTCTTTGGAGAGAAGGGAATGTGGGCGTCAAGGGAGTCCAATGTGGGTGTCAAGGGAGTCCATCTGCCTGAAACATTTTACTGAGTAGTTCTCATAGAGCACTGTTTACTGCAATATATGTGAAGTTAGCTATTATACATACTTACATCTGATCTATTCTTGTTTATGATAAGTGAATAGATAAGCTTATGTGAATTGGTACTTATCAAAGGGCATTATTTGGAGTTATCACCTAATAAATCAATCTTTTGAAGCACCAAGAACCAAATTCTCAATTGTAGCATAATTTGCGTATTCTATTAGAGCCCTTCCTACATTGTTATCTTTGAGTGTGACATCTATGCAGCGTATCTGACCAAGAGAAGAATAGAAGCCAGTTTAGTAAGCACTTTAACAAATACCAAAAAGCAAAAAGACTACTAGTGATATAATTAGTAAACTAATTAAATCTCCCCTAATATAATTAGTTTAAGGCTTTTTAACTTTCCTTGATAATTACACTTGCCTCTTTTTAATATCTCATTTCTTTTTCTTTTTTTTTTTTTTTTTTTTTTTTTTTTTTTTTTTTTTTTTACTTTAATATCTCAGTTCTTTTTCATTGTTACTAGTTTAATATAAAGTGGGTCATAATAAATTTGTATGAATTTAAGTTTAAACTTCTTTCTTTTGTTTTATTATTGGTTGTTGAGTATTTTAAAAGCGTTTAATTAGACTAGATTTAGATGTTCAAGTAAGAATATTCTTTATGGGGTGGTGGGGTGTTGATTGTTCTTTTAATCACTTGTGCTCGTCAAATTTAAATTATGACCTTTAATTAGTCAAATAATATGTTGAGTACCCTAATGCCTGCCATTGTATAGTGCCTTAAGTTATCAAAATTGGTATTATTTAATTATCAAAATAGAAAATTCATTATAAATCGTTTTGTGTATTGAGGTTATAACTATCTCTTAGGAGTTCATTTAATGGTTTGATGATTGCCATTCTCACCAAATGGGCATCAAATGGGCTATGGGAATGATTTTGTTAAACAATTTATCTTATGGTTCATTTCCAGCAATAAAACAAGCTTTAACTCATACTAATTGATAGGCAAAGTTAATAATAAGATTTAAAAAACGAAAATGTATTATTTTGGGATTATACAAAGTCTTAGTGTATCAGGTGTTGCACCTTGGTTATTTAGTGTTGCAGGTAGCTCTACTTATGATAACTAGTTACTTGATAAAGTTGTCCTTGGCAATAGAAATACACTAGTTTTAAGATGTAATACTTAATTGCTATTGAAATATATCTATCAGAAGATCCTAAATGACTATCAAGGACCTGTTGTATGATATTTAGCATAGAACTGATTTTGTAATGCTTGTAAAAAATAGGAAAAATCTAGAGTGGTTTAGGAAGATGATGTATAGATATGGTGTGTTTGTTTTGGTTTCTGTCAGATGCTGGTTGTGGCAGCTTTGTTTGTTAGAGTATATTGGTAATTTGTTGGTGATTATGATATATTTTTATTTTCAAATAAAATATATATTTCTCATGGAAATGTATATTTGAAAATGCTCTTATGTATCACAACTCATGAGTCATGGCTGCAATTTAAATTGTGGAATAGAAGTTTATTTTTAGACTAGTTCTCTTTCTTCCTGGTGGTTGTAAACCGATTTACTGTTCGTTCTTTTTAATTGATTAAAGTGACTATCTTAATTCTTAGTGAATTGATTAAATAATTTTATTGTAAAAATTAAGTCAAGTAACCCTCTTAATTCTTACCCTAAGGTATGGATAGTGGAACTAAAGAGTGGCAGATATTTGCCAAATGGAGTGATGAATATGAACGGGGAGTTGATGAATATGTACAAAAGGCTTTTGCTTCTAAGTCTCAAGGAAATCAAATTTGTTGTCTTTGTGAAATTTTTCATTATCGTTTTTGGCGTCATGAAAGTGTTGTGAGAGATCACATTATTTGTAATGGTTTTGTTCCATGAACGAATAAGTTATCAGAATTAGGGATTAACTTTGAAAGGGAGCAAACTATTTTGGAAAATGAAGAAGGGTCAATCCCAAATGATTTTAATGATGACATAGTAGAATTGTTGCATGATGCACATGATGCTTTTAGAAAGGGGCCAAATGACGAGGCAAAAAAGTTTTTTAAGTTAGTTGAAGAAGGCCCATCTAAACTTTCCTTCATGATCCGACTTTTTTTTTTAAAGTGTGATTATAAGCTAACTAATGTTACTTTTGGAGATATATTAAAGCTTATAAGGGAGGTGTTACCTAATGCAAAACTACCAGCTTCTTTTGATGAAGCAAAAAGTGTTCTGAAAGGTTTGGGGTTGGATTACTCTAAGATATATGCATGCCCAAATGATTGCTTGATATTTTAGGAAGAGCATAAAAATGCAACAAGCTGCCATGTTTATGAGACGCCAAGATGGAAATCAAATGACACAGAGAATGACATACAAAATGAAAATAGAAAAATGTATAGGATTCCTCAAAAGATTCTTCGGTACTTTCTAATTAAGAAAAGGCTTCAACGACTATTTTTGTGTCTAAGAGATGGAGAAATACATGACTTGGCATGCTAATGGGTGTGAAAATGATCATCTTTTACATCATCCAGTTGATGGTAAAGCTTGGAAGGAATTTGATTTTTATACCCAATGTTTGCTGATGACCCACGCAATGTGAGGCTTGGGTTAGCCACAAATGGATTAACCCATTCAATTTAATGATTATTGTCCATAGTACATGGCTAGTTATGTTGATTAATTATAACTTGCCTCCTTAGATGATTATGAAGCCTGAGTTTTTGATGATAGCCTTACTAATTCTCGGTCCGTCTTCCCCTGGAAATGACATTGACATATTTTTGCAGCCACTTATCAAGGACTTAAAGGATTTGTGGGAGTTTGGGTTGGAAACTTATGATGCTTCGACCAATCAAAAGTTTGACATGCATGTAGCATTGATGACTACTGTGAGTGATTTTCCAGGTTATGCAATGTTATTTGGGTGCAGCACAAAAGGATATTAGGCATGTCCTGAATGTCATTATGAAACAGATTTCGAGTGGTTGCCTTGTAGTGGTAAGACTGTGTATAGGGCAAATCGTAACTTTTTGGTTCAATCTCACCCTTGGTGTCATGATAAGAGGAATTTTGATGGAAAACTTAAGGAAATATGTCAACCTATTCCATTGAATGGAATTGATATTGAGAATATGTTGCGTGATTTTCCAAATGCATTTGGAAACAAGAAAAAGAAACCAAGGCGTGAAGTGGATGATCTGAATTAGTAGAGAAAGATAACCATATTTTTTTAGTTAACGTATTGGAAGCATTTTTGTAATTGCAATAATCTTGATGTAATGTATATTAAGAAAAATGTCTTTGATAATATCATTGGGACGTCATTAGACATTTCTCTGAAGACCAAGAATGATGTAAGTGCTCGTCGAGATTTTGTAGAACTTAATTTGATGCCAGAGCTTTAACCAATAGAACCGAAAGATGATAGTGAAGAGTTTCCAAGATCTCGCTTTTGGATGTCATTGGAGCAAAAGCATAAGTTATGTCAGGTTATAAAAAATACTAAGCTTTCTCAAGGTTATGCTTGCAACCTTAGTCGTTGTGTGCAAGTTGGAGAAAGAAAAATAGCAGGCTACAAAAGTCATGATGCTCATTTTATGATGAATTATCTTATTCCAATTGCTGTGAAGACAACATTACCCAAAGATATTGCTAGTAATTTTGATAAGACTTTGTGCTGTTTTCAAAAGTATATGGAGTAAAATTATTGATCCTCGAGATCTTGGAAAATTGCAATATGAGATAGTCGAAACTCTATGCCTACTTGAGAGGATTTTTCCACCTTTTTTTTATTTTTTTATTTTATGTATATATATATATATATATATATATATATATATATAATGGAACATTTAACCATACACTTGGTAGACCAAATTAAGTTAGGTGGACCTGTGAGTTCTAGGTGTATGTATGGAATTGAGAAGAATCTTATGAAATGAAACAAGATGTTCGAAACCAGTCTCGCCCAGAAGGCTCAATGGCAGAAGGATACCAAGCTAAAGAATGTGTTACTTTCATAGCTAGATTTTTGAAACGATCAAGCAAAGCCACACTTGAAGTTAATAAGTGTCGTACCTCAACATTATTTTTTCCCTAAGGTAGGACATCCTATCAAAGGAAAAGGAAAGACCTCAAAGAAAAAAAATCGTGGAAATATAATTGATGGCATTACATGGGCACAAGTGCATCGTTATGTCTTGTTCAATTGTCATTGTGAGGAAGTTAAGAAATATATAAGGTAAGATTTGTAACTAAAATTTACGTTTATTAATTTTTTAAAATGTCTTTATTCTAACTCTAGTGCGTTAGTAAGATAAATATTTTATTTTTACAGTGAGCACAAGATTTTTGTAAGTGCTAAAAGGAAAAGAAAATGGAATAGTTCTCAAGACCATAGCAAGTATTTAATGAACTGGTTTAGGGAGAAAGTTTATTTGATTCTTAAAGAAGGACATGATAAAATCCCGGACCATATTTTGTGGTTATCAAAAGGCCCCTCTCACGTTGCCTTATGTTTTATAGGTTTCAATGCAAGTAAAGAAATCATCACTTTGCCCTAAAACTATGGCTGTTGCTGTGGAAGTGAATATCCGTAAGAAGCATGTAGATGATGAATTTCAGAACATTCACTCTATTGAGGTTGCTAGATTTCAAGATCAATGCATCCAAAAGAAGCAGCAAGTTATCTCAAAAAAGAAGGGAACAAAATTAGCGTTATGCTCTTATGGTTCCATGTCAGCATACCTTGAGTTTTGAAATAAGCAATAAGAAAATAATAAAGCATTTGTAGCAAGTAATCTTTCTTTGAATAATTCTCTTAAAACAAAAGCAAGGAATAATGGCACTGCATTTAATGAGAAGGACAATGATGATGCCGATGCACTAAGTGAGAATAATGAATGGATGCACTACATGAGAAAGATGATGATGTTGTTAATGAATATGATGGTGATCAAGAATTAGAAGGTGAAGTTCTATTTAGGTTTGGAAGGGAACGAATGCAAGGTATTTGCAATAATTATACGTAGCATTATTTATTTCATGTTTTGTTAACATGTCAAAGTCTAGTGAATTGCTTTTGTCTTATTATATTTGGATTTGTGTTAGTTTATGTGAAACCTAATAGAATTAGGACTGGATATTAAATAGATTTTAGATTTGTCCAACTATATATGATTAATATTAAGTTAAATATATTTCTTTTTAGGACATCATTCATTAATCTAAAAGAAATTAACCATGTCAAAGAAGCTGATCTTTTGGGATGTCAGTCTGTTTTGAATATGGAATCCAAGGCTTTGTTTGGTGCAAGAATTAATTTAATGTTTGATTTGATGGCCTACAAGTTGAATTTTGAGAAACATTAATATCATAAGTACTATGGGGGTATGGAAGGTTTGAAAAGGATCTTTAATAATTCAACTATATTAGTTCTTTGCTTACTTGTGACTACGTGCACACCTTCACATTCTGTTCAATATCCGATGAAGCATTGAAGCGTGAAAAATCAGCCCCTAAAGTCAACTTAGTCAAAGAGACCAAAAAAAATTTTGGCACACAAAGAATTACAGGCAAAGGTTACAAACCTGGATCCGAGTTGCCAAATCCAGCTGGAAAAAGAAATCAATCGTCATTGGCCTTCTTCACTATGTTTGATGCTAGCATCCAATCGTTTATCACCCCTACCCATTTGAAAAGCAATCAGGCTTCAATCCTCAAGCCTCTTTGTCATGTGATATAGGATTTTCCTTTGATAAATACATTCTTTACACCAAAATTCCAGAGGAAATGTCTTTCAGCCTTTTTCAGTAACCAAAATTTCTTTACCAACCTTAATTGAAGAGTTGATCTATATAGTGAAATTATCTTATCTCTTGTGATTCCAACAAATTACTAGTTTGTAGATTATCCTAATACAATTACCTTAGTTACAGAAAGTTGTATGAGTTTATGTGAAACATGATATAATTAGGATTGGCGAGTTTTCAACATGTAAAGATAAAATTGCGAACGAAAAATTGCCTTTTGCTGTATTTGCGAATATGTTTTAATCTGTTCAGATGTGAAGTAGTAATGTTGCCTCAACTAGTGGTCAATTAAGGTTGGTTTAAATACTCAAATTTAACTGGTGATGGTTAGCAAACTTTCGATCTGTAAAAGATAAATATTTCAGTGATCACATTTGAAAAGATTCAAACAAATATACATAAGTCAGCACATTGTTTTAAAAATATTCACTAGTATTAACAATGCTGTTAGAAAAGTTTAAAGTGTAATTGTAGCAAGAACTATGAGATCATTGAAGTTAACCAACAAAAGAACAAGGTTTTTTTAGATTTTCAGACAGACAAATAGACCTTTTATGTATTAATTGTTTATCACTCTTATATGTATATATTCTGGGTTATATCTGCTTTTATGCTGTAAGCTATTGCCTTAGGATCTATAGTCATACTAATATTCATTTATTTAAATGCAAAAAATTTTTTAAGTCCATAAAATTTTCATATCTGGCCACGCAAATAGTAACTCTTTTCATGTCTGGCCACACACAAATTTTGTCCAAGAACCTCCTGCTTCAATTTGCATTATCGTTATTATAGTATTAAGTTAATGTATATGCAACCTCTATCTTGTAACATGTTTCTTACAAATATATACATAGAAACAGAACCTAAAAAAGGTCCTTAAAGAAAAATTCATCAAGGTCCAACAATGCTATCCAAGGTTCATGCACGAACAAGAGACAAGCGTGAAGTTATTGTGTTAAACTCACTTGGCCAACCAGTTAGATCTACACGGGAAATTGTTCAGGAGTTCAGGAAATTCATGGAAACTGTGGCAAGGGATTCTAAACTTGCACCACTAAATTATATTAAGTTTCCATGTCTACCCACACTTGCAAAATATGGGAGTATGTCGAAGAATGTAGTAATATAATTCTTCAGCTTCAGTTTGTTGGATTTAAAATTGCTTCATATTTTGTTACTAGTCCATAATTAATTATATTTTCATGATTTGTTTAGGAAAAGTATATGGTTCCCGAAGCTGGAAGAGAATGGGTGATGCAGGCTATCAATATAAGCTGGAAAAGCTCATAAATGCTTGTCTAAGAAGAAGTACTTCTATGCATATCCCGCTGATTCTTTAAGATGGTTTCATAAGCTAGACAAAATTTCAGAACTTCAATTAAGAGAGATTTTTGAATATTGGAATTCTAAAGAGGTTGAGGTATTATTTACATGGTTTTGAACTGATTTGTGCAATATTGACATAGTCTGATGATATAAATAACCTCTTTCAGTTTACTTTTTTTATGATTTACTTACGTGGTTCAAATTTATAAATCTCGATTGTGTTATCACATAGTAAATCAGTAAGATCAACAATCGCCTAATTTTGGATGATATGCACACTATGGGTCGTAACTCTTATGCAATTTTACGCCATGAGATGGTAAAATAATTCATCTCATACCTAGACAATTTTATTATCTTTATAATCTTTATTTTACAATCATTACACGTACTACATGATTCTTTCACCCTTGTCCTTTAATTATTTGTAATCACTTCAATTTTATGCATAATGTTTCACAGCAACAATAAGATCCTGATAAGCAAGAACTTTCTCAAGCAAGAGTTTATATGGAGTCAAGAAATAAAATATAAGGAAGGACATACTTTACCAACCAAGAAAAAATAGCAGAGAATATTGTGAGTTAACATGTTAGATTTATGTCATATTTGTTTAGTTTTGATAAATAATAAGCAGGTGGCTTTAGTTTCCTAATATAGGCTAAAATGAATGCTTAGGAGTCTTCCCAACATGAAGATGGTAGTAACTCTAAGGACCCTTACTCCAAAGTGATTCCAGAACCTAAGCGCAAAAGTCGTGTACGTTTACAAGGAAAAGGTGTGAAAAAGTCATATTTGAAGAAAAAGGAAAAAAAAGGCAGTTTTCATATTCCCGACAGAATTCTTAGAAAATATGCTAGCTCAATTAGTATAACAACGTGCACCAAGCGTAACAACTGCAATTTTGATTCAACTTCGGGATGCTAACCCCGGGATCAATCTTGTCATTTCTGATTTTGCAATTCTATCGGCTCCAAAGGATGCATCTAGTGCACCACATCTTCTCGTTAACCAAAATGGGCAATATTCTAAATTTAGAGCCACAATTAATTTAGTAACATATATTATTTTCAACTGCTTCTGTCTAGCTTTTGTTTTGCTGCTGACCTGGTTCTACCGTAGCTATTGTTGAAATGTTGTTGTTGTTGATGTATTATTCTAATGCCCATTGTTGCTATATTGCTTTTATTTCTATATATGGTTGATGCTTTCGTTGTTTGTTGCGGATTTTTAATTTAAATGGACTGGATTTCTACTTGGATCAATCACAAAACACACACACACACTAGGATATGGCAGAAAGCATGCTTGATTACACTAAACAAGGGTTCCAGGTAGCAATATTTAATAGACTACTAATTCTACTGTAAATTTAAAGAAAATAATTATGGAAAGGTTGGATGTTCGATTGATTAATTAATGAAACAGACAATATCAACTTTTGAATGTCAATCTTTCTAGCAACTTGAGGTTGCAACTCTCAATGAGTACTTTGCTTATTTCTGGATACTTGTTTCTACTGCCAATTACAATACTTATACTAAGGATTACTAGTGGTCTTATTAGACCTTAGAGAGATTACATGTGATACATTACTAATATAGAAAAATCATAAATGAATAAAGCTAAAGTTGATTGATTGCCCTCTTTCTTTTCCTTCTTCTTAATTAAGTTTAACTAGTAAGGGAATGCTTCCCCATGCTCCTTTGCTGCTTCTTTGCCCTGTATTTTTACTGACCGCCCTTAGATGTGGTTGACTTCTTTCCCTCTCTTATGCCTCCTTGAGTACACCAAAAGAGGTGTTTGACCTTGACTCATAAATTAGTGCATGACATAATACAAAAAATAGCAGTTCACAAGATAGCATTAGGCTATCACTCTCTTAATGGAATTTGTCTTTTAATTCATTTGATTTTCTGCTTTTATTTTCTTACTCCAAAATGTTGAGTTGACTCTTGGTGTTGATCCCTGAAACTTCCTTAAATCGGCGTCCTATTTTCTCCTCGGATGGAGGTCTGACCATCTTGTTCTGCCTTGGTCAGTTGCTGCTATTAAGTGTGGGTTATGTTGCCTTTACCTGGTGTAACACCTTAGAAATTCCTTTCTTTTAAAATACCTGTTACGCTCTGTTTAAAAATTTAAATGGGAATATCTAAGACATTACCGCCATCGTGAAAACGGTTAAGGCAACTATCAAAGACACATAGCGGAAGACTAATTCTAAAACCATTAAAAACAAGTCAACTTAAAAAGTCAATCAACGAAAGTAAAGTCAAACCGAAATGAAACGAAGTAAAATAAAATCAACCTAAAACTTGAAACCATTATAGGCCCTTATTAAAAAGCAAACCGAACTGAAAACCTTTTCGTTAGTCATGCATAATAATAGTGTCATAAATAAATAAATCATTAAACACATTATATACTTATAAAAACTAGCATGATTCGCTCTTCAGTCATGCCAATTCATGAATATGCTTCATCACCTGAAAAGCTTCTCTTTACTTGTTTCCACTACTCTCCATAAAAATGGGTTATCATAGGTGTAGACACCTAAAAATGTCTCCCCAAAACCAAACCCGATGATGAACAACCTTTCACCGTCATTATTGGTCGGGTTGAGTATTTAATCTTGGAGTGCTTATATCCATATTTCCATTTCATAAACCAAACCAACATCTAGCCCATTTCCCCAAACCATAACTTATTTTCCTCTTTTCGCGCCTTTAAACCCAAAATAATTCATTTCATGTCCTTTAAAATCATTCATTTCGTTTCCTTTTTATAAAAACGTTTAATCCAGTTTATTTTGGTCCATATTCTGGGTCCAATAATTGAAAGTTGTATTGGGCTAGAAAAGATCTTTCCGACGATATATTATAAGCCCAAATCCGAGTTATAACGAATAAGTTATGGCCAAAATATTAAAGTGAGCTCAAACCAAACCTAAGCCCACCTTACCTACGACCCAATGATTATGTTGAGGGTCCAAATGATTTAATCCAATTCCTAAACCAATTAGGATTTATTGGAAGATTCTTAAAATTTCTAAAAGATCTTAATTATTCTTTTTGAAAAGATAAGATTAAAGAGTTTGAAATTGAATAAAACTCCTTTTTTTAAAAGTCCTAATTCTATTCGAATTGCAAGACATTCAAAGATAGACATATATTATTTTCGTGCCTCATAGTTTTTATCAAAATTTTATATGGTTGGGTATCCTTTGAAATTATCTTTCTAATGATATATTATAATATCAATTCCGAGCTATAACGGAAAAGATATGAATAAAATGTCAAACTCTATCCAAAACTGACACCGTCTCACTATTTTGGTCATATCTTTACTTCTACAAAATATTTTAATCTTATTATAATTGTGTTAGAAAGTATACTTCAAGATCTTTCCAACGATATCTTATTCATCTTATTCCAGTTTCTGGATCAAAAGATATGATAAAAACAAAAACCGCAAAAACTGTTGTCTATCGCAAGAGTTTTATCCGATTCGAATTCTTATCTTTTCTTGATTCTTCGACCTTCTTTTTTCTCTATAAATAAAGGTCATATCACCCATTTTCCAATCATCAAAAAGCTTGATCATAAAATAATTCTCTTCTCCCTCTTTAGCCTAAATACTAGCCATCCTATTATCTCAAAATACTTCCCTTAAGTACTCCAAGGAGTTTATACTTAACCCGAGGTTTCGTCCTTAAACCAAGGCGTGAAAGGTATAATTAACTGAGGGTTTCGACCAAATAAAATCTACTTTTTATTTAATTTAATTTAATTATTTCAATTTGATTTATATTTTAATTGAAGTTACTAACAATTTATTCATGATGTAACAATTTAAAGGAACGCGCGCAATGTGAGTAATTAATTATTTTAATTACTCTTATTTTATTTTTATATTGCTAGCATCATGATTAGGTTATTTTATATTTGATTTGACTAACATTATTATTGTTGAATTTCTTCCAATATTAATGTTTATTATATTATTGTTATGATCACCATATTGCATGTTTAAAGGGAATATGTAATTGAAAATCACGCCTAATAAGATAAATTGGACAACCGGTTTAGGTTCCTTTTTAATCTTGTTGTTTAATCAAGTGATCACGATATTTTAGAATTATGTGTTGCATTAATATTCAACCAATTTAGCTTAATAATAGTTTTGAGCAAATTGAATCTTTGTTTGTATGTCTTTGAGATCGCAGGAATCACTTTTCACTATAAGAATCGAGTAGAGGCCAATACGGGCGAATGTGACTCCATGACTCACTTCGTACCATCATCCCTTATCTTCCTTTCGTGGTTCTGAACCATATGGAGTTAGTAATCTCATGGATTATAAATGGGGTGTAACCTTCACGGGTCAATCGTTGTTGCCTATCGTTGTCCCTTTATCGTGGTTGACTTTTATGACTTGTAAACGGTTTACAAGTTCCTTACAAACTTGTTGGCGGCTCCCTACTTTCCTTGTCCCTAATCGTAAAATATCAATTCCCACTTCCTATGAGTGCCAAGAATATTCACACATGCTCTAACGTAGGCGCACTTCGAACGACGCCTATAATTTCCTTAAACCACTCAAGATAAATACAAGGCCAACAAACATACAAAACACACAATCAGCAAAGCTAAGTACATAAGCGTAATTAACACACTAGCTGTGTCAGCATTGATAACCACTCATAGGTGGTGGAATTCCTGTGCATAATAATAATAATAAAAGGAATGTACAATGTCTTATACTCTAGTAGAAGTTATGGTTAAATATAAAACCCCATAACTGTCACATATGCTCATACTCGAGGTATATACAGTTCCAAGAGTTTTGGTGCGTAATCTCTTTCACTTTCCCGTTATTTACAGATTATTAAACTTGGTGATGACTCTCAAACCATAATCATTCAATCAACAATAATTATTCAATCAATCCAATATACGGATTTTAATTAGTGACCACATGATATTTGATGTTGACTCTTTTTTAATTCTACCTCGATACCCATGACACCTTAAACGCATAAAGCGCCACAAATCCTATCCCTCGGTGTTAAAAACACCTTAAGTGCACTAAGGCACCAACATACAATTTATTCCTCGTGTTCATAGACACTGATGTAGCTCTGTCCTCATATTTATAGCATCAATAAAAATTATGTGAACCATAATAAAATTCCTTTTCAATATTTCAAACCAAATTAAACATTTAGTTTGATTAAACATGCTCTCTAACATGCCACAAATAAATATGTGGTTCATAAATAATATTCCAAACTATTATTTTCCATCCAATAATTCATCACAATTAAATCATGCTTTATAATCCAATCAGCAATAACTTCCAAATCTAGCATGATACTACTTAAAATCAATTAAACACATTTACCATGCTAGTACATCAGTATAATTATCCTAAGTACGCGAACGTACCTTGTATACGATCTTAAAATCGCCACGATTAATAGAAATCGTTCACTTCAAAGTCTCCTACAATTTAAAATCATAGAAGAGCATTAAAATCCTCTCTACAAAAATTTCTAGAAATATATACTATTATATAACCCCTCATAATTCAATTAAAATAAGATGAAATTATATTTAAAGCATCATACTTTAATCCCAATTACTGGGTAATTAAAATTCCTCAACGAAACTTGATTTAATTCTCTACCAAAAATTCCAGCACTATATTTTAATGAAAACTTGCTGTAATTAAGCCTTAAAACACTTTAATCAAAGGTTTAAACCACTATACATCATAACCCTTCAATAATTTATAAATCAAGAACCTAGGGTTTCAAAAATTGGGGCTTTTTAATTAAAAACTTAATCTGATTATTAATTAACATATTACCCATAATCAAACATCAAAATCAAATCCCAAAACTCATAATTAACAATTAGATCTAGGATTGAATTTGTTTTAAAAAATAAAGTTTCAATTTTTATTTCCGAATGAATAGGTAGCCGACAGCCACCAGGCTACTGCCAGCACCGGTGGCTGCTTGCTATCGGCTACTGGCTCTGCCAGCTGCTGGCGGCTGGCGGCCTTCGCTGCTGGTTGTGGTTGGCCGGTGGTGAGGGGGGGGGGGGGCGAAAAAGGGGAAGGGGAAAAAGAGAAAGAAAAATAAAGAGAAAAGGGAGAAAAGTTTACCTTGGGTTTTCTCCACTCTGGGCAAAGTTTGATTTCCCTCATGTGTTGAATATTTATACCCTTTCTCTAGAAACCCTTCTCCCTAAAATTTCCTCTTTTAATTTTCCTAATCCCATCCTTAATAAAACTTTACTAAAATAAACTTTCCTTAAATTAAACCCCAACTTAATTAAATTAATTAATTAAATAAATTTTACTTTTATAAATATTTACAAACTTATTTAAAATAAATAATTAAAAATACTTTAAATAAAACAATTCAATTTAATTAAATAATTCTCAAAATACTTATTTTAATTAAAATATGTATAAAAATACGATGTATTACAGTCTACCCTCCTTAAAAGAAGTTTCGTCCCAAAACTTGGGAAACGAAATTCAAAGTTTTTACTTAATTAGTATAATATTGTTGTACTGTTTATCATACCTTTACCTTTTTGTGTTTCATTGAGAACATAATAACTCAAAATACTCGTTAAAATTGTGCAAAAAGCACAAAAATAGCTGAAAATATAGGGAAAATTGCGAAATTCTACTGCATTCTACTCCCCTAAAAGAAAAGGAGTTATGTCCCCGTAATCAACATACCTGAAACAACTCTAGGTATTTATTTTTCATTTCTTCTTCTGCCTCCCAAGTGGCTTCCTCATACTCTTGGTTAGACCATAGCAGTTTCATAATTTTAACATTCTTATTGCATGTACTACGCACTTTACTGTCAAGAATTTTGACAGGTCTCTCTTCATAGGTTAAAGTTTGGACTAGCTTAATGGTTTCAAGTTTTAGCACATGGGATTTATCAGGTATGCACCTTCTTAATTGAGACACATGAAACACATCATGCACTTTGCTTAGCTCCAAAGGTAAGGCCAACCTATAAGCTACTTTGCCTATTCTTTGTAATATTTCGTATGGATTAATGTACTTTAGACTCAGCTTTCCTTTCTTTCCAAATCTCATTACTCCTTCATTGGTGATACCTTTAACAACACCTTGTCACCAACATCAAACTCCTCTTCTCTACGCTTCAAATCTGCGTAGCTCTTTTGGCGATCTTGAGCTGCTTGAATCTTAGCTTGAATTTCCCTTCACTGTATCCTTGATCATTTGAGGCCCTAGAATCATTGTTTCACTTATATTGTTCCAACAAATTGGACTACGACACTTTCTCCCATATAATGCCTTAAATGGAGCCATTCCAATGCTTGCATGGTCACTATTATTGTAGGAAAATTCAATCAAATCCAAGCTATCCTCCCATCCTCCTTGGAAGTCTATAACATAAGCTCTCTTAGTTTGCCAATCTATGGCAGGTTGAAACGTTGTACTCATCTTAAGTGTCGTACCAAAGTTTTCCTTTACGCTTTTCCATAATTTTTAAAGAAACCGAGAATCTCAGTCAGACACAATATCCTTTGGAACTCCATGTAACCTCACAACATTCTTGATGTAGGCTTTTGCAAGTTGCTCCATCTTCCAAGTCTCCTTCATTGGTATAAACACCACAGATTTTGTAAGTTTGTCCACCACTACCCAAATGGTGTCATTTTCACTCTTTGATTTTGGAAGGCAAGTCACAAAATCCTTTGAAATGTAATCCCACTTCCATCCAGGAATTTCTAATGATTGCACGGTTCCATGTGGCCTCTTGTGCTCTATTTTCACCTTATGGCAAGTTAGACACTTTGTTACAAATTCCGCAACTTCATTCTTCATTCTGTGCCACAATTACACCTTTTTCAAGTCCTTATATAGCTTATCCCCTCCTGGGTGTATTGAATAGGGTGTATTGTGTCCCTCTTCCATTATCTTTCTCTTCACTTCCTCACACTTTTGAGGTACTCACCAACGACCTTTGTACCTCAAACTTCCATCTTAATGAATTTTGAAATCTATTGCTTTGCCTTGCTTTATTTTCTCACGAATCCTATCCGATTTCACATCTCCTGCTTGGTTTTCCCTTATCTCATCAAATATGGTTGGTTGGATAGTAAAAGTTGCAAGAATACTAGCTGGTACTCCCCATTCTACAACTTCTAAATTCATTTTATTCATTTTCGTACATAACTCATCAGCCACTATCAAGGTATTTAATACATGACTGGACTTACGACTTAAAGCATCTGCAACTAAATTTGCTTTTCCTTCATTGTACTTTATGTCTAAGTCCTTTTGAGTGAAAATGTACTTCAAGATCTTATGGTCTGTGTAAATTATACATCTCACTTCATACAAGTAATGGCGCTAGATCTTTAGTGCAAAGATAGTTGCAGCAAGTTCCAAATCATGGGTTTGGTAATTTACTTCATGGGTCTTTAACTTCCTTGTTGTGTATGCAATCACCATTCCATTTTGCAAAAGCACACATCTCAAACCATTTTTTAATTCATCACTATACACATCATAGATACCACTATTGTCTGGTAGTGTTAGCACTGGTGCTGTAACCAACTTCTGTTTCAAGAGTTGAAATTCTTCTTCACACTTATCATCCCACTCAAACTTCTTGTCCTTCTTCATTAGAGTAGTCATAGGTTTAGCAATGTTCAAAAAATCTTTCACAAAACGTCTATAATATTCTGCTAGACCTAAGAAACTCTGAACATCAAACATTGTTTTTGGAGTTGGCTAACCCTTCACAACTTTAATTTTGGCTGGATATACTTCCACACTATTCTTAGATACAAAATAAATTAAGAATGCTACCTTTTCCAAACAAAATTCACACTTAGAGAAATTTACATAAAGATTGTTTTCTCTCAGTGTATGCAAAATTGCCCTCAGGTGTTCTACATGCTCCTCTTTGTTCGTCGAATAAACCAATATATCATCTACGAACACTAATACAAACTTATCCATAAATTGATGAAACATCCTGTTAATCCAATCCATAAAGATTGCTGGAGAGTTTGTCAATCCAAATGGAAATAATGTAAACTCATAGTGTCCATATCTTGTCCTAAAAGCAGTTTTAGGAATGTCTTCATCTGCAATCCTCAACTGATGATATCTAGACCTCAAATCAATCTTAGAAAATACAGTTGCGCCTGTCAGCTAATCAAACAAATCATCAATCCTGGGAAGTGGATATTTGTTCTTTATTGTCACTTTATTCATCTCTCTGTAATCAATGCACAACCTCATTCTCCCATATTTCTTTTTAACAAACAGAACTGGTGCTCCCCAAGGAGATGCACTCGGTCTGATGTACCCTTTATCCAACAAATCCTGCAATTTCCCCTTTAACTCACTCATCTCTGCTAGTGCCATCCGATATGGTGCTTTGGATATTGGTGTTGTCCCTGGGACTAACTAATGGTGAAATCAATTGCTCTCTTAGGTGGCATTCCAGGGATCTCGTCTAGAAATACATCTAGAAATTCGTTCACCACTTCTATATCTTCTAGCTTAGTTGTCTCTTCATGATCCATGTTTCTCACATATATCAACCTAGGGCACTTAGCTTCTCCATGCATCCAATAAGTCACTTCCTCATTCTCACCTGTGATCATCTTCACTTTCTGCGATTGACAACTTATTTTTGCATTGTACTTGCTCAACCTATCAATTCCTAGGATGACATCAAAATTATTTAACCCAAACTCGATCAGGTCAGACTGAAACACTTTCCCTTCGATATATAAATTTACATTCCTAAAGGTGTTGGTATAATTCATTACCCCACTCGTTGGAATGGTTATTAGTAAATCTACTACTTCTACTATTTTCAAACAGTCTTTAAGTTTCGAAACAACTCCTTTTAAAATGAAAGAAAAAGTTGCACCAGAATCAAATAAAACTTTAACAGGAATAGAGTGAATAGAAAAGGTACCAGTGATGACATCTTTCGTGGAGTCAGCCTCATGCCTACTCAACACATTCAATCTCCTACAACTCCACTTTTCTGCTAACTGTTCCCATTGTTGTTGTTATTGTTGTTCTTTGCTATATTCTGCTACGCTCCCTTATTCTCATTGAAGTTATTATTGTTTCCCTTAAAGTTCCTTTGGGTCCATCCTGAATTGTTGTCTTGCTTATCCCCATTAGAACCTTTAGAGAAACACTCGTATTCTCTATTCCCCAACTTGTTGCAAGCACTACAAGCAACTAGATTTCCCTCATAGTCCTTTCCAAGGTGGTTAGTCTTGCTTCTCCTGGAAAAATAACGCCTCTCATTTCTGTTATTCCCTTGGTTATTGTTTCTAGCCCCTCCATTGAAATTACGTCCTTGTTGACGATTGTTACCTTGGAAATTGTTGTTGTTGTTGTTGTTGTGGAATTTATTGTTGTTATGGTGGTAATTCTGCTTCTTGAAATTGTTCTAGTTACCCTGTTGGTTACAAGAGTTTTGCCCCACCTCTTTCCTCTTTTCTTTCACTTCCACATCAGCTAGTTCCTTCTTTTTCTTCACCTCCAAAGCATACAAGTGTGCAACTCTACCATACACCTCATCCAAGGTTTAAAACACTTGTCCACACAACTTCAGCTGTAAATCAGTAGTCAAACCTCTCTCAAACTTCATAACCTTTTCCTGCTCCGTAGAGACAGACTCTTCAACAAAACAAGACAACTCAATAAACTTTGTAAAATATTCAGCACTGAAATTTCCTCCATTCTGAGGTTTGAGAACTCCTTAGCCCTCTGCTTCTGTAAGAAGCTAGGGTAAAACTTGTCTCTCACCTTCTCTTGGAACCTAGTCTAATTGAATCCTGGTAGCGCTCTAATAGTTCTCTCATTTTGCTGCCACCAAAGATCAGCTTCACCTCTCAAGTAATAAGTAGTAGAGCCCACCTTAGAATTTTCTAGGCACCCAACTGCCCTAAAAAGTTTCTCAAACTCCCTTATACAATTTTATAATATGGTAGGGTGAGGCTCTCCTTGATAGGTTGGTGGTTTTCTTTGGGCCACCTTCTTGAAAACCTCACCCTGTGCATCCACATTGTTGGCTAAATTCTTGGCTAGCTGTTGGGCTACGATTGCCTATTGTCTCACTACTTCATTCAAATTGTTTCCATCATTACCAGAATTATTTCCCCCTTCCATTTTGCTTCTCCTGAATTAAGATAAAGGGTTTATATTAGAAATGGCTTTGGTTAGCTCTCAAGACATACACTCATCTATCACTTAACACCCTTGAAACATTCACAATAACATATGAAGCTAACAAATTGGGATAGCAAAAGCTAAGAATTACCTGAATTTGTAGCTTTATCAATCAATTATTGATTTTCTAATCAACCATGCATTTAATAAAGCATCACATAAATAATAAAAAGAAATTCCCATAGACCCCCATAGCTTAAAAATAATTTGTTGGAATTAACTTGCTTGGAATTTTGGTTATTGTGATGGTGATGGGAAATGGAAGATTTTTAGAGAATTAAATTAATTATTTATCAATAATATAAATAATTTAACAAAGAAATAAATAGGATTTTTATTAATTAAAATAAATTAGAATTACCAAAATAATACCGAGTTATAGAAACTTATGTTATACATAAGCTCACTGACTCAATGTGGTCATGCCACTTATTAATTTAAAACTTAAATGATAATAGAAATAAACTGTAACTAAAAATGATTATCCATAATGAGGAAAACTATAAAAATCTAATCCTTTCGGATGCTGTCTCTCTTGTTTGCCAACTGCTTGTAGCTACCCGCGTCGAACTTAGGATCATATGCCTCCTCCATTGGTTCAGGTGACTCTGTGTAGACACTCATTTGTTTCTCCCCAAAACCAAACCCAGTGATGAGTACCTTTCGCGTCGAACCATAATCGAATGAAGTGAAAGTGTGGAAAGTTTAGTGTTGCGGATAGTTTTAATTCTTCTCTCTTCTCTCTCTATTTTTGAAAACTTATTTTAAGAAAACAGCCAATCCAGTTTGGTTGGTCCATGATATGGGTCCAATAGTAGTGTAGTTGGATGGGGCTTGACAAGAGCTTTTCAACGATATATTATAAGCCCAATTCCGATGAATATTGAGGAAGTTATGGCCAATTTACTAATTGGGCTCGGTTTGAGCCTTATATTCGGCCCAATGATCTAGGGGAGGGCCTAATATAGATTTATCATTCCTAATGCAATTAAGAATGGTTTTAATCTTCTAGAAGGTTCTTTTCATTCCTAATTCAATTAGCATTGATAAATTGACTTTTGTTGACTTTTCAGAGTTTTAATTAAAATCAAAGAGCATTTTTGAGGGAAATACGATTTTATCCTCCTGTACGGCAATTTTTATCTGATTTTAAGAAAACGCGTGATTTTCTGAATCAGCGCCAACCGCCAGCTGTAGCTAGGGATGGCAATTCTAAATGGATATCCGCAAAACCGATCCACCCGAAATAAATAAATGGACGAAAATCCGTATTAAATGGATGAAGGGCGAGTGACGGATGAAGCGTGTGACAGATCGGGTCGGATTCGGGTGGGGCTCCATTTCATCCGTCACCCGATCCGTCATCTGTTTATCACCCGATCCGCAATCCATTCGTATATATATATATAAAAAAATTCCCAATTTTCTTATATACTAGTATACTACACTATGTATGTACTGTATATTTCTAAAAAATAAAAAAAACAATTCTAATAATTCTTTAATTTTATTTTAAAAAATTTAAAACCTCCCTCAATTCCCAATTATGTAGTACCGAAATAAGTTCATGATTCCGTTAAAAAAAAAGTAAGTTCATGATTATTATTATTGCTATAGTTTAGAATAAAAATTTAATAAATGGTTTACTTTTTAAGTTTAAAATTGGCTAAAAGTTCTTTTTTTATTCTAACGTATTAGATTTTATAGTTAGAGTAGGATTATAATTATCACCCGTTAAGCATCCGATCCACCCGTTTCATCCGCGGATGACGGATGGATCGGATGCGGGTGATGGGTTTTGTGGGTGAAAAGTGGATCAGGTGGAGCGGATGACTAATTCGGGTGGATGCGGGTGGAGCTCCATCCGACCCAAATCCGATTCGTTTCCATTCCTAGCTGTAGCGCCTGCCGCTAACGTTGGCGCCTGCCGCCAATGGCCAGCGTTGGCGCCAATTCAGTTTTACGTGCGCCAAACTCTAATTTGATATTTTATCTTTTTGGCTGATTTTTCTATAAATAACGTCGTAACAAACTCCGTTCTCGATAACCAGTTTTCATCTAAAAACCAGTTTTCACCTACAATCATCGATTCTCTCTATTTTTCACCAACTCTCATCAAGATTCTCTTGATTACTCTCTCTCTCTTTTCTAAACTAGCTTCTCTCAAATACAAAATTCCGCATTCATTAGATCTAGATACAACTAGCCATATTCGAAGTTGCCTTCGCACTAGACATGAAAGGTTTAATTTCTAAGGGTTTGGTCCCAAATCTCTCTTTCAATTATTTAATTTAATTGTTTTGTTTATTATTTTCCTTGAAGTTACTAACGTGTTTATTTTGTTATTAGAAAGAGGTACGAGGCATCAAAGTAAGTACTTTAATGGTTTTTATTGATGTTATGATATAGAGTTCATGCTTAGATTGTTATTATGATTCCTAGTATCATGTCTAGGGTAATTTTAATATCAAGTATGATTAAAAGTATGATGCTTCCTATGTTCTTCCTAATATTTATGATCGTTAGTATCATGTTAGGGTTACAAATTTGATTTTTAATGCTTAGTGACATGCTAGGGTTAGTTATTAATCTTGTTATTATCATACCTAGGATCTTGCTATTATTATGCTTAACATGAATTATGATTATTAATTATTATTATGGTTATTTTAATTATGATTATTATTATGATGCTTGATTTTTATTGTTTATTGCTTGATCACACCATTTATGCATATGTTAAAGGGAATTAACACTTGTAATCACGCTTAATAAGATAATTAATAATCTTGTTTAGGGTTAATTTGATTATAATTCAAGTGATCGCCAATAATAGATTTATTTGTGCATTAAAATTCAACCAACATAGATAAACAGGTTTAGGGTTAAACCTATTGATTGCATGTTAGTCAGAAAGCGCACATGAATACGATTAGAATAAAGTAGAGGCCTATTATTAGGGCAGGTTCAATCTCTTTTAGGTTGGATTTGTATCTTCATCCCCGAACCCTTATTTGGTTCAAGACCTTAAGGAGTTGACGATCTCTTGGATCGTTAAGGGGTGTAACCTTCACCTCGTGAACGGTTTACAAGTTCCTAAAAAACTTGTTGGCAACTCTTTTGCTCCATCTTCTTCTCTTTTGGACGCCACCGTACTTTAGTGTATGATCACAGTGGGGTTCAAGCTAGGGGGTTAATGCTTGAAATTATTCCCTACAGTTTTTGGCGACTCCACTGGGGAGGATTTCTATTTTTAATTCCTGAATTTGTTTCGGCAATGATTTATAATGAGTGGATGAGACTCGAAACGTTTTAAGTATTTCATGTGCGTAATTTTGATTAACATTATTGTCATATGCATAAAAAAGATCTCATTGGAAAGACCATCCGTAATGAGTTAAAACATAAGATTTTACACGTAGGAAATTTGAGAAATATCTTTCACAACTAGGACCAAAATAACATTGCGCGAATCTGGAAAATTTTATCGAGCACCATAACTTGCTGGGGCATGTAGGAATTAGCGTCTGCGACCAGAGGATTGGCACCATATTTTTAACTGTAGCGCCAGACGCCAGCTTTGGCGCCTGGTGATACAACTAAAACTTGGCGCCAAGCTCTGTTTGCTGGCGCCAAATTCTTCCAATACCGAGCTAGAAATATGCGTTCTAATTTCGACCAGTTTTTCGTATTGTTTGCTCGATCCTACTTCCTGATTGAGTTTTTCTCACTTTTCTGAAACCCATATGTGTTCTACATATGGACATAACCCTCTGGGAATTCATGCTCCATCTACCTGATTGAACGCTCTGAGCAACAAAGGGTACATCCGAGATTGTTAAATTCACCAAACCATGGAAGCGAGTTTTTTCTAAAACTCGCGGTGTCCCATCCACTCGCGCCAACCCTTCACGGTTAGGCTTCTGCGCAGTGCATCCGGACAATTAACCATGGACCCTCTATTGACTAAACCATATCCCAAACTTTAGAGAACTAGATCCATGGTTAGGTTGCAAACTCATTGCATCATATCGTGCCTACTTGACTAATTGTGCATTATTTTTTGTGAATATACTATGATTTCTTAACCGTTTGTTTGACTTGTGTTGAAATTAAATAAATTAATGACTTAAAAAACTTTGCCTAATTAATTAAGTAATTAATTAATTTGAGTCAATAAAGTCTAATATTTTACTCAGAATTGACCTAGTACGACTTTAGGCATACCCAGTTGATTAATAACACCGAAAACAGTCACAGATTGAAGCTCTAGCATTGGCGCCAAAAGATGAGCTGTAGCGCCACTCTGTGGAGTGTGGCGCCTGGCGACAGCTCTGTCGTCTAGCGCTACACCACACAGTACGACGCCAGTCCTAACGTTTTGTCGACAGTTTGGATTATTGATCGAGTCATCACCTAGTGTCTAATTAACCAGTTTACTAATTAATTCGGTTAAATTTCGCTGTAAATAATACCTTGTTAAGTCATTAATTGAGTCTAGTCACATAGTCTAGCCACATCGTCATGACACGAGTCTTAACATATCACCTACACTCACTAGTCTTAGCACACACTTCGAGTATATGTCACCATGACCATGTCTTAGGTTCATGCATGAGTCGTTTTTTCCGTCGTTTAAGTTTGGGGTACATCCTATCCCTAATTCTTCATATCCCTCCACCTCCATCATCTTTCTTCACATTCTATACCATCTTCCTTCACTTCCTCCATCCATTGCATGTTGAATAAAGCTTGAGTCAAATAATTAACAATGAATATCCCCAAATTCCTTTTCCACAGTACTTGGTCGAGGAGAGAAGGGAGATTAATCAAGGACAACCTCTTTATTCAAGTCTCACTTTTTGATAAACCAATTCGTCAAAAGAAGAATGCTAAAAAGATAATGGCAAGTCAAGAGGAAGTTAATAAACTTAGGAGTCAATTGAATGATGTGACTGAGGTGTTAAAGGCTTTAACCCTCAAAATTGATGACCCTAAGAAGCAACAACAAATGAACCTCATGCAAGAAAGTTTGAGCAAGCTATCTAGTAACTATAAATTTCAGCGCATGAGTTCACAAGGGGTCTCGCTGGACAAGAAACTTCTTCCGCATAAGTTCAACGCCACTGACATCCCTAAATTCAAGGCAATAGATAACCCTTACTTCCATCTAAGAGCTTTCGAAACTATAATGAACATTAAAGTATCGATAAGAAGGTTTTTCCCTCTGTTTTCTCACTATCTCTTGAGACCGTTTGCCAGCAATGGTACTTCTCCCTTGACAAAGAGAAAACCTCTACCTGGGAATCGATAGTAAACGATTTTGTTAATAGATAAAAGTGCAATATTCAAGTTGAAACCGATCATAGACAACTTGAGATCCTAAGACAAAAAGAGAATGAAGGCTTAACTTCTTTCTTTAATAAATGGAGGGAAACTTCCGCTAAGATGATTGAGGTGCCCACTGAAAAAGAATCTGCGAGGATGTTTATCAAGAATCTCCAAGAGAAGTATTCGAAGCATCTAAAGTATCAACACAATCTGAATACTTTCAAGGCCGTTTATGACATCGGAATTAAAATCCAAGATGACCTCGCAAAACAAAAAGCTACTAACAATAGCAACCACAGTGGCTGGAAAGGAAAGAAGAACGACAATCCTTCTTCTTCCGAAAACGCCCACTCTAGTAATAATGTTAGTACCTTTGACCATAATGGTGTATTAGCCAAGGACAATCAAGGATCTAAAAGGAAACCCAGGAGAGAGTTCACACCCATTGTAATGACCTACGGTGCTGCTTTCGATCGTCTCTATGATCGAGGATTAATCAAACCTATTGGCCCTACCGAGGATCCAACGCCAGAAAATCGATCTTCGAGATGGAATCCCAACTCTTATTGCAAGTACCATCGAGGAAATGGTCATACCAATGATGAATGCTACAGGTTTCAAAATCTCATTCAAGATCTCATAGAAGCAAACAAGATCCCATTGCCTCTAGCTAGCGACAAGACCGGGTGATGATGAAGCGAATGACACAAGACAAGAGGCGACTTTCAACGATAAGATTTCATGACCTCTTTTTCTATTTCTTTTTCATTTTTTCCTTTCCCCAATAAGTCTAGCATAGGCACCTTTCTTATCCCTTAGATTACTTTTGTAGATTCTCTATTTATTTTCCTTTAATAAAATGAGCATTTATTTCCTTGCATATGATCATCGCATTACATTGCATTAAATAAAAAATCATTGTCGAATTAAGCACAAGGTATACCAATGATTTGAGGCACCCCTTGTAGCCACATCATATCACCTTTCACCCTTCAAATATACAATCCTTTCTTGATAAACCACTTTAAGCCTTGTCTAACGATAGACCTTTCTTTTTTCAACCTACATTTACCTAACCTTGGGATGGGATGGTGTGTAACTTATGCAATTTTCAAAGAACGAAAGGCTTGAGCGATTCAAAAGATTAAAATAGCAAAAAATAAACAAAAATAAAAAATAATAAAAGTGTACAAAAGGGCAAGTGTTTCAATGTCATTCACATAAAAATGTCTTTGATAAGAACACGTCTCAGATTGCGTCTCTTATCGAGTGCTTGGTACCGTGCCTGAGAAACATGAATGCCAAGTGAGTGATAGACTGCATGATCGGGATTGCCCACACTTATAAAAATAAGATAAATGGTAAAGCAAAAAAAGAGAGCTAAAAAAGAGTATAAACTCAAGTATGAAAATACAAATATTCAAAAGCAAGGTTGCACACCTTGGGGGCTTATCTAGGGTCTTGAGCCTTTATCCCCTTCTTCTATTAACTTTATCCTAACCACGTTACAACCCTTAAAAATACCTTTTTGAGGTATACATACTTGTGCGAGGTTCGGCTAGAGCTACGTTCGGCCTGATTCCTAACGGATACGTAGGCAACTTCACATCGAGGTGCGGGTGTAATAAAAATGCATTCATATTCACATTCACACACTCACACCATGATTATATAAGGGGATCTCCTATGCTCATCCCTATTTACTTAGAGCTAGACTTGGGGGCTTGATCCCTACATCATTAGCTTGCCTAGCCTAAGAGTCACCACCATTTGACTCTTCTAAAAATAATATCTTTCCACACACTTAGCTCTTGCGGCCTAACCTTAGTGTCACTTTCACACACCGCACAGATACATGACAAAATATAGTTTCCCTTCGGAACCTTTTGTCATGAAATCTTAACATAACGCTGAAGCATGCCTTGTCACATCACTCATCAATCATAATCATCATTGCATATTGAAGTATGAAGTGCTTAGCCTCCGTGCCTAAGTTACCCAAATACTTTCATCATGGAGTCAACCATTGAGATAGCCTAGGATGGATTAATCCTTACACCTTGAGATATAGTATCGAACAACATTTGACTAAGCTCATTCAACATGCACCTTCAAAACTTTTGATTCTTTTTTGCGTCTTTCTTTTTCAGGAGAAA
Organism: Chenopodium quinoa; assembly: GCF_001683475.1. Classification (NCBI taxonomy): domain Eukaryota; kingdom Viridiplantae; phylum Streptophyta; class Magnoliopsida; order Caryophyllales; family Amaranthaceae; genus Chenopodium; species Chenopodium quinoa. The sequence goes on along the minus strand of NW_018743262.1, from coordinate 2,600,256 downwards.
GTCGGTACCCTCCACAAAAATGACGGAGTTGGATTTTTTTTTTTGTTTTTTTGCATTTTTGAGTCACATTGAGTCAACACTATGCACACACGGGTCATGAGTCACAGTGTCAAACACTTTGAGTCGAGTCAACCTCGAGTTAGTCACAGAGAGTCAAGTTTATACCTTGAGTCATGTCAAGTCAATGAGTCAAGCGACATTAAACCTTAGGTCAACCCTAAGATAATTAAAGAAATTAGCAAAGTTCTATAGTAAAAAATAAATACAGGTGTAGCAGAATAGGGAAGACCCTACTCCAGCATCAGATGACAACATCTAGCGTCTGGAAATAAATTTCAGCGCCTGACGCTAGAACCCAGCGTCTGGCGACAGATTCAATTCTTGGCGCCAGAGATATTTCAGCAGCGACAGAGCTCGAAGCCTCTCAGAAAGGTGATTTCGACCTCATACAGCAATTTCGGGTTCCTTGGTACGCCAGTTAGCCCGTATAAGAAATTTGACATGACTAAGTAGTCGGTTTGATTATAGTCTAAGTGATCGGCCTGACGAAAGATCGTCTCACTTAGCTTAATTGCCTAAAAAACTGACTCATTACAATCGGTTTAAAAGCAAGCACCTAAATGACAAAATTTCCAAAAATGGATTGTCGTGTATCTTTTTCAACGACAATTTTTCCAAGATTGGATTGTCATCTCCGGCAAGGTTTCCCAGCGTGGATTGTCGTGCTCCTTCTTTGTTTGGCAAGTTTTTCCAAATTCGGATTGTCATACATTCATCGACTCATTGGCAAGTTTTCCGAGATTGGATTGTCATACACCCAGTTCCCTATGGGGAAAATTTCCCAAAGGATTGTTGTAGGACTCTATTCATCATAAATTTCGGCAAAAGTTCCTCAACGTGGATTGTCATTCATTTCAGTAAGTGGCAAATTTTCCTGAAGTGGATTGTCGGTCGACTCTTTTTTTGCAAATGTTCCAAGACGCGGATTGTCAATAGTGGCAATATTTTCCCAAAAGGATTGTCACATAGCATTGGCAAATTTCCAAGGTGGATTGCTTTCAAGAGTTATATTTCAAGATGTGGATTGTCGATCGTAGCAAATTCTTATGACAGATTGTTACGAAGCTTTGGAAACTTTTCCCAAAAATTGGATTTTGGCAAATTTTTTGAGATACGGATGGATTGTTACGAAGCATTGACAACTTTCCCTAAATCGGATTGTCATACATCATACAAGAGTTGTGTTGGCAACTATTCCCAAAGAAAAGAGTATTGTCATCACAACAAAAGCACGGACATAATGGTTCACAAGCAGCAAACTGTCGACGTAAAGTTTAAGCAAGCCTTAGAGATCGACAAGCGTTGGTCTTCGGTAGTTTTCTTCAGAATATTATCGCAACAACTGAGGAGGAATTCAAGTAAAGTTATTTTCGACAGCGTTCGCTAAGATTGTGGAGGTTGTCACCCAAGATTTGAGAAGATAGCACGAGATGGGCGGTCTTCGACAGCGTTCGCTAAGATTGTGGAGGTTGTCACCAAGATATGGGAAGAGCGGTTCATGATGAGGCGGTCTTCGAGGAATTTTGCTATGATTGGAAAGGTTGTCACTATGATTCAAGAAAAGGCTCGAGATGTAGCAACATTGATCGACGGCGTTCCCTAGATTGCGAAAGATCGTCAAAACAAGCAGCAAGATGGGGTTCCATAGATTGTGGAAAGTTTTTAAAAAGCAACTGAAGGTGATTTCAGGCAAAGTTATCTTCGATCGTGTTCTCTTAGACGTGAAAGATGGTCATAAAGCAGAAGAAGTTTTTTTCAAGCGAAGCAATCTTCGATAGTATTCCCTTGGACGTGGAATATTATCAATGCGGATGGGGATTATTTCAAGCGAAGCAATCTTCGATAGTGTTCCCTTGGACGTGGAATATTATCAGCGGGAGAGGATCGTTTCAAGAAAAGCAATCTTCTATATTGGAAGCAGTTACAAGCGTAGAGGTTTTCAAGCGGGATGACATTCTCTTGGCAGGAGGTCATCAAAACAGCAATGCGGTAGCAAATCGGTTACCTTCAGAGACGTGCGCTCTACGGTGCAAGATACACATTTCTTAACTCTTTTATCTGTTTAACTAACGCTATTTTGCAGGTATCGGCGTTATAAGAATGATTTAGGATCGCAGCACTTTCTGAATCATTCTCCGTCCCTATCGATACTTTGACTTTCGTTTTCGAAACTTGCGTTTCTCCAAACTCAGTCAAAGTGGGGGCTTCTGTAGACACCCATTTGTGTCTCCCCGAAACCAAACCTAGTGATGAGTACCTTTTGCGTCGAACCATAATCGAATGAAATGAAAGTGTGGAAGGTTTAGTGTTGCGGATAGTTTTAATTCATTTCTCTTCTCTCTATTTTTGAAAACTTATTTTAAGAAAACAGCCAATCCAGTTTGGTTGGTCCATGATATGGGTCCAATAGTAGTGTAGTTGGATGGGGCTTGACAAGAGCTTTCCAACGATATATTATAAGCCCAATTCCGATGAATATTAAGGAAGTTATGGCCAATTTACAAAATTGGGCCCGGTTTGAGCCTTATATGTGGCCCAATGATCTAGGGGAGGGCCTAATATAGATTTATCATTCCAAATGCAATTAGGAATGGTTTTAGTCTTATAGATTCTTCGAGAAGGTTCTTTTCATTCCTAATTCAATTAGCATTGATAAATTGACTTTTGTTGACTTTTCAGAGTTTTAATTAAAATCAAAAAGCATTTTTGAGGGAAATATGATTTTATCCTCATGTACGGAAATTTTTATTTGATTTTAAGAAAACGAGTGATTTTCTGAATCAGCGTCAAACGCCAGCTGTAGCGCCTGGCCCTACGCTTGGCGCCTGGCGCTAACGTTGGCGCCTAGCGCCAATGGCCAGCGTTGGCGCCAATTCAGTTTTACGTGCGCCAAAATTTGTTTTGATAATTTATCTTTTTGGCTGATTTTTCTATAAATAACGTCGTAAAAAACTCTGTTTTCGATAACCAGTTTTCATCTAAAAACCAGTTTTCACCTACAATCATCGATTCTCTCTATTTTTCACCAACTCTCATCAAGATTCTCTTGATTACTCTCTCTCTCTTTCTCTTTTTTCTAAACTAGCTTCTCTCAAATACAAAATTCCGCATTCATTAGATCTAGATACAACTAGCCATATTCGAAGTTGCCTTCGCCCTAGACGTGAAAGGTTTAATTTCTGAGGGTTTGGTCCCAAATCTCTCTTTCAATTATTTAATTTAATTGTTTTGTTTATTATTCTCCTTGAAGTTACTAACGTGTTTATTTTGTTATTAGAAAGAGGTACGAGACATCAAAGTAAGTACTTTAATGGTTTTTATTGATGTTATGATATAAAGTTCATGCTTAGATTGTTATTATGATTCCTAGTATCATGTCTAGGGTAATTTTAATATCAAGTATAATTAAAAGCATGATGCTTCGTACGTTCTACCTAATATTTATGATCGCTAGTATCATATTAGGGTTAAAGGTTTGATTTTTAATGCTTAGTGACATGCTAGGGTTTGTTATTAGTCTTGTTAGTATCATGCCTAGGATCTTGCTATTATTATGCTTTAACTTGATGTGTGATTATTAATTATTATTATGGTTATTTTTATTATGATTATTATTTTGTTGCTTGATTTTTATTGTTTATTTCTTGATCACACCTTTTATGCATATGTTAAAGGGAATTATTACTTGTAATCACGCTTAATAAGATAATTAATAATCTTGTTTAGGGTTAATTTGATTATAATTCAAGTGATCTTCAATAATAGATTTATTTGTGCATTAAAATTCAACCAACATAGATAAACAGATTTAGGGTTAAACCTATTGATTGCATGTTAGTCAGAAAGCGCACATGAATACGATTAGAATAAAGTAGAGGCCTATTATTAGGGCAGGTTCAATCTCTTTTAGGTTGGATTTGTACCTTCATCCCCGAACCCTTATTTGGTTCAAGACCTTATGGAGTTGACGATCTCTTCGATCGTTAAGGGGTGTAACCTTCACCTCATGAACGGTTTACAAGTTCCTAAAATACTTGTTGGCGACTCTTTTGCTCCATCTTCTTCCCTTTTGGACGCCACCGTACTTTAGTGTATGATCATAGTGAGGTTCAAGCTAGGGGGTTAACGCTTGAAATTATTCCCTACACTCTTGTTCAGGTTCTACCTGCACAAACTCTTCCTCTTCCTCATCATTAGAAGAAATATCAACGATAATTGGGGTTGGAGGTGGAGTTGGGTTAGAAATCTCCATGATTGAACTATCTACCTCCCTTTGCTCTCCTTTCTTTGCTTGACCACATGTGAAGAATACGAAGAAGAGGAAATCTCCGACTAATGGCTAGGATAAGGGGGATCTTGTCCCACCGGATTTTCATAATAATAGTCAGGGTATGGAAGGTTGAATTGTCTACAATGAGATTTTTCTACCCTGACAAGATAGAAAATCAAGAATATGTAATCAGGGTACCACTGTCCATAGTAGTCCCTATATTTATAATAATTTGGGATGTCCCCTAGTAGGTAGAAATCATCAAATTTTGCTTTGACAGCATAATATGGGGGCTCTTCAGGCAAACAACGTACAATCATGGCTTTCAAAAACCTTGTCCCTTAAATCGTTACTCCTGTAGGAACAGTAAAAATGAATCATTTGAACATAATCGTAAGGATGTTAATTAGGTTTTTTTTGGAGAGTTGCTAGTTTTGTGAATTTGTTAGGTAGGTTCGGCATCCTTATAGAAAAGATATAGAAAAGAATTTCCTTTCCCAAAAACAAAATAATACAGTTATTGTATGAAATAGGTTCAATGTTTAATAAAACAATTTCTTTTTTCCTATACACATAAATACATATGCTCAAACAATACAATCATGATTAAACATTCATAACCTAAATATTAATGCATACAAGAACATGATTATTTCTAATTTATATGCCCAATTTCTTTTCTACCCATTCTCACCAACATGCTTTTTAAAACTATAAACACATGATACTTACCTTAATACTTGCATTCCTGCAAAATGAACAAACTAAAAAAATTATTTTTGACTCCTTTTTAATTAGATTTTTCAAAATTAAATAAGAAAGAAGAACAAAATTTTTCGAACCCTCCCTCTTTTGGACCTCCCTCATAAAAAAAAATTCGGACCATTTTACAAAAAAATATTTCGGTCCTTATAAAAATTTCGGACTTCATTAAAATAAAAAAAAATTGGTTTGAAATTTAAAATATAAATATTTGATTCTCCCAAAATAAATAAATAGAATGAAAACAATTCTCTAAAAATTTTACCAATAAATAAGTACTTGGCCAATTTTAAATTAAAACACTTTAAAACACGTTTTTGGCTTTAGAAATAATAAAATCTTAACCAAAGCTCTGATACCACTTTGTAACATCCTAGAATTTCTTTTCTTTTAAAACACTTATTTTGCGCTGATTAATACTTTAAATAGGAATATCTAAGACATTATTGCCACTGTGAAAATGGTCAAGGCAGCTATCAAAGACTCACAGCGAAAGACTAATTCCAAAACCATTCAAAACAAGTCAACTTAAAAAGTCAATTAACGAAGGTAAAGTCCAACCAAAATTAAATAAAGTAAAATAAATTCAATCTAGAACTTGGAACCATTATATGCCCTTAATAAAAACCAAACCGAACTTAAAACGTTTTCGTTAGTCATGCATAATAATAGTGACATAAATAAATAAAGCATTAAACACATCATATACTTATAGAAACTAGCATGATTCTCTATTCACTCATGTCCATTCATGAATATGTTTCATCACCAGAAAACCTTCTCTCTATTTGTTTCCACTACTCTACATTAAAAATTGGTCATCATAGGGCCAAGATAAAGACAAGGCAAACAAACACACAAAATACACAATCAGCAAAGCTGAGTACATAAGCGTAATTAATACACTAACGTACAATTTCCTATCAACACACAACTTACCTCATTTCACCTATTTTTCAATCATACAACATTCAATAAAAGTTCTCACTAGACATTATATAATTTATTTAATGTTGACTATGCATCGAACGGGTTTCCCCTAACCTCCCCCAAATAAATTGAGGTTACTGCCACGAGAGCTAACCGTGCTAGCATCGATAACCACTCGTAGGTGGCGGAATTCTTGCGCATAATAATAATAAAAGGAATGTATAGCGTCCTGTACTCTATTAGAAGTTATGGTTAAATAAAAAATCCATAACCCCCCCCATATGTTCATACTCAAGGTGTATACGTTCCCAAAGTTTTGGTGCTTAATCTCTATCACTTTACGTTATTTACAGCTTCTTAAACTTGGTGATGACTCTCAAACCATAATCATTAAATCAAAAATAATTATTCAATCAATCCAATATACCAATTTAATTCTTAAATAATTAGTGACCACATAATTTTTGATGTTGAATCTTTTTCAATTCTACCTCAGTGCCAATGACACCTTAAACGCATAAAGCGCCACAAATCCTATCCCTCGGTGTTAAAAACACCTTAATTGCACTAAGGCACAACCATACAATTTATTCCTCGTGTACATAGACACTTATATAGCTCTGTCCTCATGTTTATAGTATCAATAAACATTATATGAACCATAATAAAATTCCTGTTCAATATTCCAAACCAAATTAAACATTTAGTTTAATTGAACATGCTCTCTAACATGCCACAAATAAATATTTGATTCATAAATAATATTTCAAACTATTATTTTCCATCCATTAATTCATCACAATTAAATCATGCTTTATAATCCAATCAGCAATAACTTCCAAATCTAGCATGATACTACTTGAAATCAATTAAACACATTTAGCATGCTAGTACATCAGTATAATTATCCTAAGTACGCGAACGTACCTTGTATACGATCTTCAAAACGCCACGATTAATAGAAATCGTTCACTTCAAAGTCTCCTACAATTTAAAATCACAGAAGAGCATTAAAATCCTCTCTACAAAAATTTCTAGAAATATATACTATTATATAACCCCTCATAATTTAATTAAAATAAGCTGAAATTATATTTAAAACAACATACTTTAATCCCAATTAGTGGGTAATTAAAATTCCTTAACGAAACTTGATTTTTAATGCTCTACCAAAAATTCCAGCACTATATTTTAATGAACACTTGCTGTATGTAAGCCTTAGAAAACTTTAATCAAAGGTTTAAACCATTATATTCTTAACCCTTCAATAATTTATAAATTAAGAACCTAGGGTTTTAAAAATTGGGCTTTTTAATTAAAAATATTATCTGAAAATTAATTAACATAATACTCATAATTAAACATCAAAACCAAATCCCAAAACTCATAATTAACAATTAGATCTAGGATTGAATTGTTTATAAAAATAAAGTTTCAATTTTTTTTCAGAATGAATAGGCAGCCGACAGCCACCAGGCAGCTGCCGCGCGACTGGCTCTGCCGGCTGGTGGACATTTTTACTGGTGGTGGTCAACTGGTGGTGAGGGGGAGCCGAAAAAGGGGAAGGGGAAAAAGAAAAAGAAAAATAAAGAGAAAAGGGAGATAAGTTTATCTTGAGTTTTCTCCATTCCGGGCAAAGTTTAATTTGTCTCATGTGTTTAATTTTATGCCCCCTCTCTAGAAACCCTTCTCCCTAAACTTTCCTCTTTTAATTTTCCTAATCCCATCCCTAATAAAACTTTACTAAATTAAACTTTCCTTAAATTGAACCCCAACATAATTAAATTAATTAATTAAATAAACTTTCCTTTTATAAATGTTTCCAAACTTTTTTAAAATTAAAATACTTTAAATAAGACAATTCAATTTAATTAAATTCTTCTCAAAATACTTATTTTAATTAAAATACGTATAAAAATACGAGATATTACACCTAGTGTACACAACTAACATTTGTTGTCGAGTCATCAAATTACTGTTGTATATTGCTGTTGTTGATGTTCATGCTTTTTATAGCTTTCGGTAGCTCTAAATTATCAATCAATTGGCACATGATTCTTGAGTTAGATCTTGGAACTATTGGTCAAATTAAGTTTATCTTGGAAAAAATATAGTTTATCTTGGACCTTGACCATATTTAAAATTTCCCTTGCTAACGTTTTACAGGTTTTCTTCTTCTCTTCAATTGATTTCTTTCTTTTTTTTTGTTAAATTGTTCATTGTTTTTAACAAAAAAATTATTTTAGGTAAATTTTTGATATAGATTTGGAATTTGTACTGAATTATGTCGTTGGGTAGCTATTTAATGATATGAGGTTGCAATTTTTTGTTTGTTTGTTTTTTTTTTTTTTTTTTTTTTTTTTTTTTTTGACACAAAGTTCTATAAACGAAAAGCAAAATTACAATCTAAACTAAGCAAAGAAAGCAAGATTACACGATAGGACATTGGGGGTCAGACCATACAACTTTTTACGATTAGGAAACCAAGTATATTAGATGGGGCAAGATGCAATTCTTTTAGAGCCGCTTAACCTGCAAAACAAAGAGTTAGTAAAAAACACGGAAGACCTACTTTGTAGAGGGACATTTTTCCTTCGAAACCGGGGGCAAGGAGACGAGACAGAACCCAACAAAAATTCAAAAGAAAACGCAGTTGGGTGAACGGATGTCTAAAGAAGGGATGAAACGAGCGAAATTGGTAGGATTTTCGATGTAGCTTCACATGATGACTCTTGACCTGCCATATCTATGGCGGAATCTTCGTGAATCAAATTTAAAGTTGTTTCACACGTATCGTGCCCTTCCACAGGGTGGTGACTAAACTCCATTGGTGTAGAACTTTCTTGAGTTACACCACTATCCATCTTCCTTACATGATTGGCTACTCGGATGGTAATGAAATTTTTTGTTTGTTGATTGCTTTGTTTGTTCCGTTTCGGTGTTGATTTGGCGGACAGTTGGAGTACTTGGATGATATTGTCTTTTAACTACATATTAAGTTAATTTAAGTGCATATACTAGCATTGGGAGCTTTACTGATTATATATTATTGTCTTAAATTAAAGAAAGTATAGAATAAGGTCTTAGATAATCTGTCAAAAGCAATAGTTAGTTATTGTATAATACATTTGTTGTGCTTAATGAGTTTTATGGATTCACTTCTATTATTTTATTCTATTTTACGTGTAGGTGCATGGCGCGCTAAATGGAGATGAATTATAGTTACTAGTCAACTAAAAAATGGTGCATATATGTTGGCGACTCTTATTCTATTAAGTTCAAGTTTGTGAAGATATGGAAATTCTGACTTATATCACTAGTAGAAAAAACCACTTAGGCATTGGTTCAAACCCCCCATTACCCACCGGTTTTGAACCGTTGAATATGTGGGGGATGCCAATTCCTCCAACATATGCCACCGGTTCAAAACCGGTGGGAAAAATGACTTTTGGCACTTGTTTACCGGTGGCATTAATTATTTTTTGCCACCGGTTAACTGGTGCCAAACACTATTCCCGCAGTTTTTTTTTTTTTTTTTTAGCACTTATTGGCACCGGTTAAGCGGTGCCATTTTATGTAATTTTTTCCCTGTTTTCTTGCAATAATATAAAAAAACCCTGTAATTCCAGCATTAATATTAACAATTATTATTATTATTATTATTATTATTATTATTATTATTATTATTATTATTATTATTGTTATTATAGTTACTAATAATAATAATATTATTAATAATTATTGTAATCCCCCTTATTTTTGAGTAAATTAATATTATATTTATTTATTACGTATACGAATATTTATTTCGATTTTATTGTATAAATTATTTTATAGGAAATTAATTTGAACTTTATTAAATTAATAAGCACTATTTTAATAAAAAAAAATTATCTTCTTATGTTTTTATAATAATAGTGGTTTAATTTCAAGTCAATTAAGTCTGCCTCTTTGTAACCATCCAATTATGGCCCAAATAAAAGTCTTAACTCATTAGGATGAAGAACCTTTTTAGCCCATTGTTATTTAAAAAGCCTTGCACCTTATTTCCCCTTTATTTTACTCACGCATAATAGTGTGTCTTTCTTTGGTCATGGCTTTCGCCTTTAAATGACCCTGTGACGATCCAATTTTTACACTTGTAATATTGGGGAGCAGATTAACCACAGGTTCTTACATACGCAGCATTCGCATCAGGGTTGTGGGATTTTGAGTGGAGAGTTGGTTATTATTCGCAGTTTATTTCTTTTCATAAGTTTGCATTTATTTAAAATCTGGTTTTATTTATTTACTACTTTTGTTGGGGTTTGAATAAGGGCCTTAATGGATCCAGCTTGTATCATTTAATTTGGTTTTGGTTATTGGTTTTAAAACTTAATTATAACTGAGTTAGTTTTTCCGCTACTATTTTCTGATAAAGACTTAACTTTTGAACACGTGGCGGTAGCACGCCAGTAATTCTCTTGGATTTTGTTCAGGGTATTTATAGGTTTTAAAAGAGAATTATTGGGGTGTTACAATTATAATAAGAATATTTTCAAAATTGTAATAAAAACAACAATACATACATAGATATAAATATTCCCAAAAGCAATACAATAAATAAAAAGTGTTATATATATATACAAACGATACTAATTAATTAATGAATAATAATATAGTTAAAAAGTTAACAAACATAAATTCACAATAAAAGTGACATTTACATGTTAAAGGTGATAAAAGACGCCAACATGTCTCGAACTTCATTAACTTCTTTGATTGTCAACGGATCATCCTTTTGTACCTTGCAAAACTTAAAATACAGAAAAATTGTGTTAGAATTAATTAAATAGGCTAAACATTATGCATTTTATATTTGTTTCTCATGTCTATATTACCTAATCTTAGGTGTCTAAGGCTTAAAATTGCATCAAAAGAGCATTTTATTAATTTTTAAGACGCATTTTATAAAAAATGGCCTATATGACTTCTATTTTGCCCATTTTCTACATTTATTATCAAATGAAATTTTTACTTCTCATAACATGTCAATGTTACCTATTATTATGTGTATAAGGCTTGAAATCACATCAAAAGAGCATTTTATTATGTTTTAAGATGCATTTTACTAAAAATGGCTCAAATATGGCCTATATGATTTCTACGTTTCCCATTTCTACATTTCTTATCAAATGAATTATTTATTTCTAATAACATATCAGTGTTACCTTATATTAGGTGTCTAAGGCTTAAAATTGAATCAAAAGAGCATTTTACAAAAAATTGCCTCAATACGACCTACATGCATGACCTCTATTTAGCCCAATTTCTACATTTCATATCAAATGAACTACTTATTTCTCATAACATGTCAATAGTATCTAGTGGTAGGTGGATAAGGTTTCAAATCAGATAAAAAGAGCATATTAACAAAAAATGGCCCAAATATGGCCTATATGACTTCTATTTAGCTCACTTTCTACCTTTCCTATCAAATGAACCATTTCTTTCTTATAACATGTCAATGTTACCTAGTTTTATGTGTCTAAGGCTTGAAATCACATCAATAGAGCATTTTATTAAGTGTAAAGACACATTTTACTCAAAAGGTCCTAAATGTGGTTTATATGACTTTTACTTTGCCCATTTTCTACATTTTTTATCTAATGAACTATTTCTTTCTCATAACATGTCAATGTTACCTAATACTACGTGTCTAAGGCTTAAAATTGAATCAAATAAAAGAGAATTTTACCAAAAATGGTCCCAATATGGCTTACATGCATGACTTCTATTTAGCCCATTTTCTACATTTTTTTTATCAAATGAATTACTTATTTCTCATAACATGTCAATATTATTTAGTTTTAGGTTTCTAAGGTTTGAAATCACATCAAAATAGCTATTTAACAAAAAATGGCCCAAATATGGCCTGCATGACTTATATTTTGCCCATTTTCTACAATTCTTATCAAATGAACTACTTATTTCTCATAAAATTTTAATATTTTCTAGTTTTAGGTGTCTAAGGCTTGAAATCATATCAAAAGAGCATTTCATTAAGTTTTAGGACTTACCTCATCAAGCTGTTGACTGTCCGTACAATGAGTCACTATATCAAGCATGAATCTCATCTCATACAAGGAACAATTAAGTGCATTTTCTTGTTGTGCACACTAGCATATGACGAACAAATCACATGAGTTAAACATGCATAGCAAATTAGCAAAAATTTACTAACATTGTTCTTTAAGATAATCACAATACGTGTAAATTACCATCGGTGACTTCCATGATCGACCCCGAGGAGCCCGACAATGTAGCTTCTTCATAACATTGTATTAAAGTACATTCAAATTTTATTAGTCGTTTGACTACTAAATTAGTTAGCAATAATCATCAGTAGGTAGCTATATATATTTACTTTTGCAATATAGCCTTGACGAGCCACTTCTCCGATGATCGAGCTGAATTAAGGTGACAGATTGTGTTATTGGAATTACAAATCACCATGAGGTTCCAATGCTCCCTACCTAAGTTTACAATAGAAAAACAAATTAATATTTAGGAGTCAACATATAATGAGGCCAAACGATTGAATTTCACATGGTTAGACATACTCTTTATAACATGTGGCGAATATGAAGTTGTCTCCCGCATGCACTAATTCCTTGATACTCTGTTCAACATAATACAACACGACACATGTGTTTCCTATGATCTAGGAGTGGATATCTGCTCGGGGCATAACCACCCAACTTTACAAGGAGAATCAATTTCAGTAAAGTGCTCCTGTAGTGCTCTACGTGCATGAACATTGAATAATTAATCAAATGAAGGATAATCACCACTAATTTGAATAACATAGATTAAGTGGCATTGAAGTACTTCTTGAATATTTGTATGAGAGATATGTTAAGATTTGCACCACGTAGAAATTCCTTCACATCTTCTTTGTTAATCCATGCAACTACATCCTGATCATAGTGGAACATTGCCTTAGGAAGCGCAACTTCAATGGGATCGACCAAATGACAAGCACGATTGTGAAGAAAGGTCAAATCAACAGAGAGTGATTGAAGTACAATGACTTCAACAAGTGGAGTAGGATGCGTGGGAAAACCTATCGAACAGTTCAACTTTGACTCTAGTTCACTCTTCGACCATTGTTCACTCATCTTCTTGTTAGGTTATTCAATGCTTTTAGGCTTCTCCACCTTCCTTATCTTTGAAGTTTGGCTTCTATGCGAAATCTGAAACTTCAACGACCGAGTGAGTTAAGAAAAAAAAAATAGTGGCTAAAAATAATCCCAAATAAAGTAGCGCTGTTGCCGAGGCCGGAATAGCCCAGGTAGCTGCTGACGAGGCTGCTCCTGCCAAGGCAGCTGCCGTCGAGGCCGCAACAGCCTAGGGCAGCGGCAGCCGAGGCTGCCGCAGGCTTAACATCGGAGATGGGGGACGGGGAGTCGTGCTATTTTTGCGGTTTTATTTTAAGAGGTGCAGTTAGAGAGTGCCTATGGTTATTTAACACTAAAAAAATAAAAATAAATAAATTACCTCGTTGATCAACCTCACCCACGCACGTGGCCAATCCACAAAGCTACCTTGAGCTTGCCAAAGGTTTGTTATCTCAACCTCCTCTATGGGCACTGGTAGTGGGATGTCTTCGAACCCCGCAATCACCGAATCGATTCAAACCAAGTAATGATGTGGCATCGTGGACACTCTTGTAATTTTTTTTACGCATTTTGATAAAGAATACAATCATTAGGACATACATGTATCTTCTTATACTCCAAACAAAAGGGACACATGAGCTTCTTTGCATAATAGTAAGACTTAGGAATTTCATTCCCATCAGACAACATATCACTTAATGCGATCAACAAAGAAGTAAAACTAATGTCCGTCCACTCATGCTTTGACTTAATGTTGAAAATTGTTAGCACGACTGATAGTTTGGAGTATTTTTTGCACCCAGGATACAAAGACTTTTTGGAAGCCTTCAATAATAACTTAAACACGCCACCTTCAACACCATGCAAGATCTCATCCACGTCTTCATCCTCGACCTCATCCGTCTGATCATCATCGGCTCTATCCACACCCTTATCAACCATATATCATCATTCTTGTATCCCTCGTCCACATGAATATTGTTGCTTCTATCACGCACATCATTACGATCAAGATCCCCACTGTACTCTCCATCTTCATTGTGCCAAATCTACACATGGTATTTAAGCCTAAAACCACGACATAATACATGATCACTAATGCTATCAACACCGTTGACCACATTCACATTATTACAATAAACACAAATATAATAAAGGTCTTTGTCACCCATTTTGCGTTGATAAGATAAATCCCTCTCGTAAAAATATTGAACCCCATTACAAAATTCTAATGTATCACGTCTACCATACATCTAACCACGATCCTTCTCCGTTTAGTAAATTATCTCTAAACATATATAGCAACATATAATGAATAATGTGTAATTGCCACATATTTTATGTAAATCAAATTTAAGTACACATCGTGAATATACCATTCATATAGTGAAAAAATGCATGTTTCCAAAGGGTCCTTATCACTCCAACCAAACCCATTCTTGAATATCTATTCTCACTAGTGAATGTATGTAAACTTTCCAATTTTAAGAAAAATCCGGCAGCATTTACCCCTAGTTCTCCAAGTACATGATGTAGATAATTACTTACCCACATATGTACCAAGAGAACATAGTGAGGAAATGGTAAGCCAAGATATTCCTTAAAATCGAAAAGAAGACATACATTCACCACCTAAGTGAGAGTACACATAAGAACAGTCCTAACCGGGGACTATTCAAGACTTTCTCCTAACGAGAAAGCCTTGAACGGGTATCTAGGCATATGATGATGCAAGAATTCTATATATTGTTGTATTTATTTGCAATTAAACAATACATAAGTTGTAATATCTTGAATAAACTTTTATTCAATGGATAAATAGAAAGAAATATAGCTTAGTAAAGTTTATATTTCATACAAATATAGCAAGTACAATGGATGTACACTTATGAACTTCCCACTTGAGCTAAATATATAGTCCTCAAGCGAAACTCGTGCTTCACATATGAATCTATAAAAAAACAAAAATTAGCAACGTCAATAATTCTCTAATTTATTCACAATTTCTAATGTATTCACAAACTCTAATTTATTCACAATTCTCGAATTTATTCACAACTAAGTAGCAAGGTCACTAATTCTCTAATTTATTCATAATTCTCTAATTTATTCACAATTCTCTTAATTATTCACAATTCTCTAATGTATTCACAATTCTCTAATTTATTCACTACCAAGTAGCAAGGTCATTAATTCTCTAATATATTCACAAATACCCATTAAAACAACCTAAAATTACACATTAAAACATACCAAAATTAAACTAAGTAACACTTTACTAATCTCTAATATTTTCAAAATTACTCATTAAATAAACCTAAAATTACCCATTAAAACATAAAAAATTTCAACTAAGTAACAAGGTTACTATCTAATCAATAATTTATTAAAAATTTCCCAATAAAAACCCAAAAATTCCGAAAAATTAGGGTAAAATTATATTCAAACCTTAACTTTAATTTTCTTAACAATTGTTCAAAATGCAATTAAAAATAAGAGTAGTACATATATCAAAATAATTGTTCAAAATTTAACATATAAAATTAAAACATACCCTAGTTGAAGGTTGAAGGGGAGAAGAAATTGAGGACAGGCCACAGTGGTGGAAGAACCAGGGGCGGTGGCGCGGTGACTTGAAGCTGGACGGCAAAATCTCAGGGCTTAGAGAACCTTAGGGCTAGGAGAACCTTAGGGCCCGGCATGGCAGAACCTCAGGCTTGGACGAGTGGTGGAGTGGCCTGTGGCGACCCTTCAGGTGGCGGAATGGTGTAGGCGGCTGTGGTGGAGTGGTCCGAAAATGAAAGAGAAAGAAAGGGGAAAGAGAAGGACAGGGGAGAAAGAGAAGGCGGTTGTGGTGGAGGGTTTTCGAACCTCCGGCAATGCAAGTGGCTGGCGTTGAAGGTGGCGGTTGTGATGGAGGGAAAAGGGGAATGCACGCAGCTGACGGTTTTCGCAAAGAGGAGGGAAATTCTGAAAACGAAAAATGAAAAGGAAAGAGAAGGAAGAAAGGAGGGGGATGGAGAGATAAAACGTTTTTTTTCTTTTAAAAATGGCACCGGTTTAAACCGGTGGGCTTTATTACATATGGCACAGGTTTTGGTTGAACTGTGCCAATAACCTACACCCTAATCCCGCCCATTTTTAACCCCACCAGTTTTTGAAAATCGGTGACAAGTTAGCGGTGCCTAATTCAATTTTTGTATAGTGGAACATATATATACAAACTAATATTCAAACGGAAGTTACTTATAGAATTTTGGTTGTGGCTTGGCGAGTAAAACATAAAAGGATTGAGATATTAACCTTTTTCCTACTATATTTTCTTATAATTTTTCTCTTACTTATGACACTTATCATTCACCATTTGAGATTGTGTACAGTGTAATTTTGAGAATACTTCTAGATTTAATTCCATATCTAGATGCCTAGTTACTGAATCAAGATGCTAATTTTACAATTCAATTTATGTAAAAGCGTCATGATCAAGTTCTTGCTCGACTCGAATTTAAAAGATAAATTCTATGTACAAGAAAATGTCAAATTGACGTATGAATTGAGGCCACAACATATCAAGGTTTTTGATTTAGTGTGGTTAGATTTTAGAAAGGAATGATTGTTAAAAAGCTGAATGATAATGTTTTCAAGCTTGATTTTTCGGGTGAGAATGGTGTGAGTACTGAATTTAATGTGGAAGATTTAGCTCGTTATGTTCTTGATGACGATCTTCAAGATTAGAGGACGAGTTATATTTCGAAAGGAGAATGATCTAGTTTTAGATGTCAACTTCGAAAACTTGCTTAATTTGTATAGGGAAAACAAAAGTTTGAATAACACTATTGAAACTACAGATTGGCTCTTCTTGGAAAGTCTAATTGTAGACACCTAATTGTGTCTCCCCAAAAACCAAACCCAATGATAAATGTCTTTCACTTCAATGATAATAAAGCAAGATGAAATGTGAAAGAGTGTCGTAATTCTTCTGTTTTTAATAAAAAAAAAATACTTTTTTCTATTTACAAAAAATCATTCAATTCGTGCCCTATTTATGAGAAACGTGCAGTCCAGTTTAGTTTGGTCCATGATAAGCATCTAATAATGGTGTAGCTGGATGGGGATTGAAAATAACTTTCCAACGATATATTATAAGCCAAATTTTGATGAATAATGAGGAAGTTATAGTTAAAATACTAAACCAGGCTTAAATCAGATTTTACCTACGACCCAATGATCATGTGGAGGCTCCAAAGGTTTATTCCCATTCCTAAACTAAATAGGATTTATTAGAAGCTTCTATAAATTTCTAAAATATCTTAATTATTCTTTTGAAAAGATAAGATTAAAGAGTTTGAAATTGAATAAAACTTTCCTTTTTTAAGGCCGAATTCTATTCGTAATGAAAGACATTCAAAGATGTTCAGATATTAACTTCGTCTCTCATAAATGTTATCCAAATCTTATATGATTGGATAGCTCTTGAAATTATCTTTCCAATGATATATTATAATATTAATTCCGAGCTATAACAAAAAAATATATGAAAGAAATACGAAACTCTATCCAAAACTGATACTGCCCACTATTTCGGTCATATCCTTTTACCTACAAATTATTTTAATTTGATTCTAATTGGGTTGAAAAGTAAATTTTAAGTTCTTTCCAACGACATATTATATTTCTTATTTGACTTTTGGATAACAAGTTATGATAAAAACAAAATCCGCAAAAAACCGTCTCGTCGCGCCGCGACATCTCTGTCGTGTAGTGCTGGACCCTATTGCTTTGCGATACAACCAATTTTACTCCGATTTGAATTTTGATTTTTTTTTTTATCGTTTCGGGACTATTTTCTTCATAAATAAGGTAATATTTTCGCGTTTTTAAACCCTTAATAATCAACAATCATCTATTTCTCTCTATCTCTTAAGCTAGAAGCTTATTCTTTCTCCCTTTTTCTAAGCCTTCCCTTTTCAAATAAATATACCGCATTCATGAGACTCAGACACACCTATCCAAGTTCGAAGTTGCCTTTTACCTAGACGTGAAATGTTTATAATTTCTGAGGGTTTGGTCCGCAATCCTTATTTCAATTATTTAAATTAATTGTTTGATTTAATATTTTCCTTGAAGTTACTAACGTCTGTATTGTTTTGATAGAAAGAGATATGAGGCAACAAATAAAGTAAGTTTTTTTCATTGCTATATCGTTAGAAATTATGCTTATATTATATTAATTCCTAGTATCATGTTAGGATATTATTTATTGCTTTCTAGTATCATGTTTAGGTTGCTTCCTATTTTCTTCTATCATGTTAGTATCATGTTAGGAATAAAGCTTTTATCTTTCTTGTTTAGTGACATGATAGGATTTGTTATTAATCATGTTACTATCATGCCTAGGATCTTGGTAATATTATGCTTTGATGAGATTGAGATTGTTATGATGATGATGATGATGATGATTTGTTGTATCAATATTATTATTATGTTATATTATTATTGTTATTGCTTGATCATGCCCTCTCTTACAGGACTAAAGGGAATTTGTACTTGTAATCATGCTTAATAAGATAATTAATAATCTTGTTTAGGGTAATGTAATTTACATTTAGGTGATCGCCAATAATAGATTTGTTTGTGCATTAATATTCAACCAACATATATTAAATAGGTTTAGGATTAAAATATTGATTCTACGTTAGTCAGAAAGCGCACATGAATATGAGAAGAATAAAGTAGACGCCTATTTTTAGAGCATGTTCAATCTCTTTTAGGTTGGATTAGTACCTTCATCCCTGAATATCCAGCCATGGTTCTAGACCAGTATGGAGTAAGCAATCTCATGGATCGTGAAGGGGTTTAACCTTCACCCTGTGAACGGTTTACAATTTTATAAAACTTGCTGGCGACTGTAGACATCTACTTTTGGCCTCGTGTCTTGATAGGAAGTGCAATGACGATAAATAAAACCATATTCGTGTTGGATCAACGTGAAGAACACTTATATGATTGATTGAATTACAAGAACACAATAATGACTAGCCTAACCCAAAAACTAATGCATTAAGGTCCGATCAACTAAGCGCGATCATGATTAGGATTAAGCCCAAGCTTAAAACCAAAAAATGATGGATTTAGAGGCGCCCGGGTTTAAAATCAATGATGCCGCAGAGAAATCCGCATGCATCTAATTGACTCGCGCTGGTCTAGCGCGCGCAACTCACAAGGTTGCGGGCATCACCCAGCGCAACTGCTAGTGATTAGCTTGCGGAAGATTCCGAATTTCATAAAAATATAAAATGTAATCTTACCATAATACTGTGCGCAAGACTATTAGTTGCGCTGCCCATAGCAGCGCAACCAATTCACTTGCTCAGGGATGTTGCGCGCAACCCATCCAGATGCGTGCGACAGCTGTTGTGGCCTGCTGTGGTAGAATGTTTAAAACCCTAAACGTACCCATTTTCCTACAAATAGAGGCTTAATACGAGGCTCAAACAGAAAGATTTTAACCTAAAACTCTGGCAGAAACTTTGTGAACTTGTGTGCTACCAAACCTTCTTGTCCTAAACACTTATCCCTATTGATATTTGTTACTACGGTGGAGGATCCTGATAGTGGAATAAACGTGTCAACAATTGTCTATCCCTAAATCAAACACAATTTATAACAACCTAGACAAACCTAATACGAGTATAAGGCAAGTATAGGGTCGAACCCAATGGAGTGAGTCGGTATTAACTTTAGCCTAAATCAAGCTACTTCGAAGATTGTAGTGAGAAAATGGTTGGTACTATGGTAACAAAGCTAGATTGATCAAGTAATTCAAGAACTAAACACTAGGGATGTAGGTTCCACATGCAAGTTCAATAATCATGCTAATTGATAGTTCATTCAATTGATTCAAGCATTGCAAAGGACAAACAATAGTAGCAATAAAAAGAATTCAAGAGCTATCTCCTGGAGGCCAAGCTAGGGGTCACTATGAATGGCTAATCAAGGAAAATAACAATCAAACTCAATCAATTAAAACAATTCTCAAATTGATGTTTCAGGTCACTAAGAATTGTAATGCAATCTAGATTAATCTTATAGGTTAATCACTCATAATCTAATTAATCACATGCAACACTATGTCAACCAATTTAATTGTAACAATTCAATCAATCAATGATCATCAACTAGCACAAATTATCAATCAAACATGCTTCCCCTTCTCCCTAGCAACTAATGTACTCACTAATCATGGTTTAATTCAAGAACAAATCACTAGAAATTGCATTGATCATTATTCTAAATCAAAATCAAGAGAAAACAATATCAACTACAGTATCAAATTAAAATCCAAGGAAATAAAACAATCAAACATGAAACTAAGACAAACAAGTATAAAGATGAACTAAAAGAAGAGATTCTCACTAATATTAATGATTGAAGATGAAGAAATCCAAACAAAATTGATCCAATATTGAAATACAAATCCGAAACCAAGAACTTCTCTCTTTAAAACTAAGCTAATGAAAATTATCTAAAAGTTAGTTATCAAAAAGGAATTAAGTGTATTTATAGGCAAAGAAGGAAAACAGGATTCCCGCGCCCTCTCTAAGAAATCCCGCGCTCGCGAGGAAATGGGTACGGAACCCATAACAAACTCGGCGGGCGATTTGGGCAACATCTGCGCCCGGGGGTCTTCGAACCCGCGCCAGCAGCAAAAGCCACCGCGCCCGCGGTAAGGGCGCGGCGAATCCCTTGCTCCCAAAGTGTAATTAGAGGGTCGTAGTCTCTCCAATCTTGAGCGCTCTCTCCAATCTACCCGCGCCCGCGGGGAGCTCGCGGCCAGACCGCGGAAAGTTCCTGGTCGATTTTGGCTAATTTGGAGCAATCGAGCCCGCGCCCGTGGCCTTCAAGACCCGCGCACGCGGCAACCTGGTAAGAGCTGATGCCCTCTATAAGGCCTCTTCAAGCCCTCTCTGAGCCCTCTCCAAGCCCTCTCTGAGCAGATTGCTTCCTCCTTGCTTAGTCAATATAGCTCATCTTGATCCCTTTGTAAAGGCAACTCTAAGGTACCTACAAGAGAAAACAAAGGAAAGAAATAAAAGGGAAAAAGGGCCAAATAAAAGGAAAACACGAAAAACGCAAAGAAAGAAGGAAAGAGAGGAACTAATGGAAAAAGGACCAAAAAAAGATAAGAAAGCATGAAAAGGGATGAAATTATCCTAAATGACTACCCTTTGAGCACCATAAATGAAACTCATCAAATTCCCCCAAGATGGACTTTTGCTCGTCCCGAGCAAAACAAAGGCTAAAAAGGAAAAGTAAGGGCGTATTAAAAAAAAAATAGAAAAAAGGAGGTGAGAATATACACTAACTCACTTTCGTAGGAATTGCGGTCAATTTTAGCAATAAAAGACAAGCCACTTAAACCCCTAGATCGCCCTAGAGGACGAGTGATGGTCTCGTAAATGTTTCCTAGAGATAACCTATAACTCTTATTAATTAAGCAAAACAAAAGAAGTAAAAATGAGGCAAAATACAAGAATAAAGAGCAAAGTTTGAAAAACAATTAATAAAAAATCTTTGTGAAATGGACTTTACAAAGTGACTATAATTCAAATGAATAACAACCTTTCTAAAGTTAATCATGGTATGCACATTATAAGATACCTAAGGTTGATTGAAACATAGATATGCTAAGCATAGGAACTAGTTCTCACACTCCACTTTCCTCCCAAACAATCTTACCGCGTTCCCCCTACTAATCTCATATCTCCCCTTAGTGAGCATCTCATAGATTCCGCAAAGGAACCGGAAAAAGATCAAATTTTGGGCTACTCGACATCTTGACTTCGCATCCCCTTTGCTTAGGCTATAACCCATGATTCCCTCCACCGATGAATTACTCAACCCCTAGGTAAAAAGGTCTTCCCAAAGGTTGTAATGTAAGGTAAAACGGGTTAAGGTAGGCTAAATTTAAAATTTGTTGGTTAACCTAAATTGTGAAGCAAAGATTGCGCATTTCTTTACACCATAACCAAGCAATCACCAAACAAAAATACCAACACCCCCAAGCTTATTCAAAGCTAAGATCACAAACATAAACTCAAAAAGCATGAGAACGCTTCCTCCCCAAGCTTGAATGGAGCATTGTCCTCAATGCTCAAAAAGGAAGAGTACCCACAAAAATATTTTTGCATTTTCACTTTTTTTATTTTTTATTTTTTTTAATTTTTTGGATTTCTCTTCTGTTTTCTTTCTTTAGTAGTGCTTTTCCTCGCCTCTTTTAACTTTGGACGACTTTTATATTCAAACTTGCATTTATGTTGTCCTTGCCATTTTTTTTGGGACGACTTTTTGCCAGACGTATGCCTTTATTCACAATGTATATACAACACAAACTTGCTTATAAAATTAAACCAAGTTTCAAACTTATAGACCACAATCCTCAACAATAATCACCATTGCTTCACAAAAACCAAAAATGAAAATGAAAATGAAACAAAAGGCTCAAGAACTAAAGATGTGTCTTGAAAAGAAGGGAAAAATGCTTAAAGGGCTAGCAAGAAGGCAAATGTATCCCAAAAACCTAAAGTGAAAAGGACACTATCCTAGAAAAAGGGAGAAAAAAAATTCCTCCCTAAAAGATGCCTTTGTCCTACATAGGTGGTTCAGTCTTTGTCTTAGGAATCATACGTTAAGATTCTAGATTAGGTTTGTGAAAGTCAAGGATCCATGCCGCTCATGCAAGAATATGTTGAAAGCTTGAAAAAGTATGATTCTCACATGGTTGTAGCAAAAACTCACTAAGGTTGTTAAATCATAGATAGGGAGCAAGTACCAAACATGCCACAAACAAGTAGAATCCGGCTTCATGATCCCCTTAGTTCTAGACAACTACCTTAGCGTACTTTATCCTAGAATCAACCAAACGTATTCTCAAACTATGCATACCATGACCACCAAGTAAGATTATTATTCAAAAGCAAGAGTCCATTGTTTACAAGTCCAAGTCAAAATAGAAAGAGTGAAAAATAAAGCCTCAAAAAGCTATGTACAAAACCAAGAACAAAGAGGAAAGAAAAGAAAATAAAATATGGAAAGCAAAGACAAAGGAAAAGTAGGAGAACAAAGAAAGGGAAAAAGATGCAATCATAACACGTATTTCCCAATCGACATACAAGCGGTCAAATGGCAACATCGCCAAAGACCCCAAACACACTAGGTGTTATAATCATACATCCTTGAACCGTTCAACTCCCCTAAAACTAATCCTAATCTAAGCAACCAAGAAAAGTAAAGGAATAAAAGTAAAGAGATAAAACAAGAAAGGTCTTGCCAAGCGTCCAAGCTATGCTACAATAACCAAGGGGCAAGAACGACCTCCTTTAAGAAGCTTCGAAGACCAAAGCATAAGCTACGAGCAAGGTGAGAAAAAGAAAAGGTCTATATACAAAATGAAATTGTTAGTAACTTCCAAGCAAAAGCAAACAAAAGAAAGCTTACTCGAAAACTATGTACAAAAACCTAAAGAAACCATCATCATCATCATTGAAAGAAACCTCAAAACATCATCATCGATACCAAGACAACAAGACAAACATTATACCAACTAGACTTCCAAGAGCGAAGCAAGAAAAATCTACCAATGCCTTTTCAAACACATCCCCATGAGTCCAAGGTGCCTCCCCCAAAACCTACCCTAAAACATCCTTTTTAATTCCCCCCCTCATAAAATAAGGGCATCGACCGCGATGCTCAAAAACATGCAAAAGCTAAAAGGGAAGAAGCAAAAAGGGAATCAAACAACCAAGGGGGAAACTATTGGCCATTAGGGTTGGCACCACCATCACCCACATCCCAACCTCCGGTAAAACCGGGAGGGAACTCATAACGACCCTTGAAAAGGTCAAGTTAGGATGTGGACAGTTTGTAAAATGGCTCGGGCTGCATACAGAGCTCGGGGTGGGTAGGGTGAACATAGTAGTAGTCGGGGTCACCCCGATAATCACTCCCCCCGAAACCCGGTAGTCATAATGACCGGACTCATCTGGCAAGTCACGCCTTGGCTCATCGGGTTGTGTAATCCCAGGCCAATAAGGGTACGTGGGGAGGTTGTCACCACCCCAAGATGGCATAGGCCCTTGTTGGGGCGGCACTTATGGGTAGTTCACCGGAGGAGTGACCTCCTCTCTACGCACACTAGCGTCATATAGGGCGCTAGTTTGAAAAGACAAGGTCTGATTGTTGGAATACATACCTTGCATGTTCATTTGCATGCGCTCCATATGCTCACGCATAGCCTCCATCTCACGGAGAGAGGCATCTCCTTGATAGTCGTGTTTTTGATGTTGTTGTCTTCTTCTTCTTCTTTGCTGCGGTTGTTGTTGTAGTTCATGTTGAAATTGTTGTTGTTGTTCTTCATCATCTTCTTCTTCTCCATCTCCACCCTCTCCTTCCCCACCTTCTCCATCATCATCATCATCAACACTATCATTCACATCATCATCATCCTCCTCCATATCATCATCAACTCTCCCATCGTCCATAGGAATCCTCCAAACAATCCTAGCCTCTCGAGTAATTGAGGTGGCAGCCGGGTTTGGGAGTAAACAATGGCGCACATTACGCACTAGCAAAGAATAAACACCGTCTCTCTTAGTTTTAGTAATGAAGAGCAAAGTGTTAAGTTGCTTTAAATCTAGATACATGTCTTCACTCCCTCCAACCAGAGTGCAAGACTTCAAGAAACGTTCTTGCTTGAAATAATGCACCAATCTAGTAACCATACCTCCACAATGTATCTCACCCGTTTTCTTTCCATTAATGATTATCTGGCAACAATTTATAAAATATACCCAAAATTCAACCTCGGCCCCAAAT
Source organism: Chenopodium quinoa (assembly GCF_001683475.1). NCBI lineage: Eukaryota > Viridiplantae > Streptophyta > Magnoliopsida > Caryophyllales > Amaranthaceae > Chenopodium > Chenopodium quinoa. Next base: position 2,575,200 of record NW_018743262.1, on the reverse strand, counting down.
CCCGCCTTGTAGCCATCCAAAGAACTAAGAACTCCTCCCTCGAAAGCTTCCCAAGATCTTGCTTATTCAACACGGCATAGCCAAAAACCCGATGAAGATTTCTAAGAGCTGGGTGAATGATCTCGCTAGCAAGCGAATTCTTAGAGTCAAACACCTTCTTTTTACCAATGGCTCTCCACCATGCAACCTCATTGTAGTTGGACTTGAGAAGGGAAACCAAGGGCTCATAGATATCGGTATTGGGGTTGAAGCCAAGGGCTTTATTGAATTCGGCAAGGTTCATGGTATGCTTGGAATTGAATAGTTGGAAAGAGATGATATAGTCGGTATCTCCCGCCATATTATACTCAAAGGTGGAGAAAAACTCAATGCACGGTTCAAAATAGGTTTGCGGAGATGAATTTACAAACTCATCCAAACCAAGGTTACAGAGTAAGATGTCAAGATCGGCATCAACTTCTAATTTGACCATATCATCGGGAAGATAGTTGCGGGTAGGTCTAAATTTTCAAGATTTCAATTTGTTATAATTAGGGACATGTTTAGACCGATTGTGGAATTTGAGAGGAGGTAAAGGAGGAGGTGGGGTATCATCTTGAGTAGTTTGGTTGTGAGGAGGTTCGGTGTTTGTAGGTTGGCTATGAGAGGATTGGCCTTGGGAGGATGAGCCGGGGGATTGGTTAGAACTTTTCTTGCTACTTTGAACCTTTCTTAACAAATCCATAGTCACAAGCTCAACCAACATAAGAAACTACACAATCACCCAAAATCAACACCAACACTACCACCAAATTTTCAAACCACCTTCACAATACCACCACAAACTACAAAGTACCTGTTACAAGCAACAAAACAACTAAAAATCAAAAAAACAACCAATAACATTAAAAATCCATCTAAAAAATAAGCATAAATCACTCAAAATACTTCCAAAATCACCATACAAACTACCATAAACATCATAGTCATGCTTAATCAAGGCAAACCAAAACCAATGTATAATAATCAATTGAAATTTACAAAAATAAAACAAAGGTTAGATGTATACCAAGATTGAAGACTCAAACAGAGCTCAAAATCTCGTCAAGGACTCGAATTTCCAGTAAAACCACGAGAAAAGAGACTAATCTTGATGAAAATGGAGTATGAAGGAAATTGTGATGGAAAATTGAGTGAAAATAAGGATGAATTTGAGTGAATTTGTGTGAGAAAGATGATTTGGGTGTTAGGGTTTGAGAGGAGGAAGAGAGAGAAAAGGAAAAAAATAAGGGGGAATTGAAAAATAAGAAAGGAGAGAGAGAGAGAGGAGCAAAATCGGCCCTCTTCTCACCCAGCAAGCCGCGCCTTCTCCCGACTTCCCCGCTCCCACTGGGAATCGCCCGCTCCCACTGGGAATCGCCCGCGCCCGCGGAGAGACTGCAGGACCTTACTGGAAAAATTCTTCGATTTTACCTTGAACTAGTGCCGCGCCCTCTCCAAAGTTGTCGCGCCCGCGGGGCAACCACGGAGAGTTCCTGATCTTTTTTTTTTTGAGAAAATACGCCGCGCCCTCTCCAATACTCCCCGCAGCCTCTCTAAGACACCTGCGCCTACGGGGAGACCGCGGGAAGTTCCTGACCGGATTTCCCCTTTTTTAAAGAAAGGGCACCCGAGGCCTCTCCAAGCCCGCAGGGTGCCCTCTCCCGTGCACTCCAAATTCTCCTTTTGCCGTCCTCATCAAACACATTAAGTCCATAGTTGACGAATGAAGGAAACCTACAAAACAAACCAAAAACAAAAGGAAAGGTGAGAGCAAAAATCAACAAAGAAAAATAAAAGAAAGGAAGGAAAAGAGAGTAGAGGTGAGAATCCGGGTTGCCTCCCATAAGCGATTTTGTTTAACGTCGTTAGCTCGACGTTTACCACCCATTCAAGGTGGCTTGAAAAGAATCATTTTATGAATAAGACCAACAAACACTCCATCAAATTATCTCTTGAGCCGATGACCATTAACCTTAAAAGAAGATGAGGAATCCAAAGGAGAAATCTCCACGGCACCAATAGCAAAACCATCTTTCACCAAGAAAGGGCCACTCCATCTTGACATGAGCTTTCCGAGAAACAACTTCATTCTTGAATTGTAGAGGAAGACTTTATCACCAACAAAAAACTCTTTCTTCTCAATAAGCTTATCATGAGCTTCCTTGGAACGAGCTTTGTAGGTGCTATCACAATCATAAGCATCAAGTCTAAGATCATCTAGCTCATGAAGATCCAACCACCTTTTCTCCCCCTCACTTTCTAAATAAAATTTTATCTTCTTGATTGCCCACAAAGCACGGTGTTCATGCTCCACCGGGAGATGGCATAATTCGCCATAGACAAGGCGTTATGGAGTGGTGCCAATAGGTTTCTTGAAAGCCGTTCTATAGGCCCAAAGAGCATCATCTGACTTGTCCGACCAATCCTTTCTATTCCTTGCAACCGTCTTCTCAAGAATAAGCTTTATTTCACAATTGGAGACCTCGACTTGGCCACTCGTTTGCGAATGATTTGGAAGGCCTAAGTGTTGATGAACCCCATGTAACTTCAACATCTTTAGGAAGGCATTGTGAACAAAATGAGAACCGTTATCGCTTATCACAGCCTTAGGCACACCAAACCTTGGGAAGATGACTTTTTTGAACAACTGCAACACTACTTTGTGGTCATTTGTTGGGGAAGCAATGGCCTCAACCCACTTAGAAACATAGTCCACAGCCACAAGAATGAATTGATTCCCGTTTGAAGATGGGAATGGTTCCATGAAGTCAATGCCCCATACATCGAACACCTCTAGCTCAAGAATAGGTTGTTTAGGCATCTCATTTCGCTTGGAGATATTCCCAACTCTTTGACATCGGTCACATGACTTGACAAAGCCCCATGAATCCTTGAAGAGATGTGGCCACCACAAACCACATTTAAGAACCTTAGTAGCGGTTTTGGAAACACCCATATGGCCACCACTAGGATCCGAATGGCACATCTTTAGAGCACTAGGCACCTCTTCATTCGGAACACAACACCTAAGCAAGCCATCAACCCCTCGTTTATACAAGATGGGATCATCCCACAAGTAATGTCTTGCCTCCCTCTTGAGATTCTTTCGTTTGTTCTTGGAGAAAGAAGGTGAAAACTCCCCACATGCTAGAAAATTCACCAAATCGGCATACCATGGGAGCTCCTTTACCTTAATGCCATACAAGACATCATCAAGCATTCTATCTTCAATTGGTTAGCCATCATCATGAATTTGATCACCCTTAAGGCGAGAAAGATGGTCCGCCACAACATTTTCTGCACCATTCTTATCCCTAATCTCTATTTCAAAAGTTTGTAGTTCAAGCACCAAACGAATCAACCTTGTCTTAGACTCCTTCTTGGCAAAGAGATATTTGAGGGCCGCATGATCTGTGAAGAAAATGGTCTTGGAACCCAACAAATAACACCAGAGTTTCTCAAAAGAGTGAAAAATAGCCAAGAATTCCTTTTCCGTTGTTGTGTAATTCTTTTGAGCCCCATTTAGTGTCTTGGACATATAGTAAATCACATGAAGCTTCTTGTCCACACGTTTTCCCAAAACACCTCCAATTGTCTAATCACTAGCATCACATATCAACTCAAAGGGTAGATCCCATATTGGGGCTTGAATAATGGGGGTAGAGATTAGGGCTTCCTTCAATGTATTAAATGCCTCCAAGCATTTACCATTAAAAAATGAACTTAACATCTTTTCGAATAAGATCATTAAGGAGCTTGGCAATGAGTGAGAAATCCTGGATGAATCTTCTATAGAAGCCCACATGTCCCAAAAATGATCTCACTCCCTTGACATTCACCGGAGGTGGAAGCTTCTCAATAACCTCGATCTTGGCTTTATCCACCTCTATTCCTTTATGAGAGATTTAGTGTCCAAGCACTATTCCTTCCTCCACCATGAAGTGGCATTTCTCCCAATTCAAGACAAGATTAACCTTCATACACCTTGCCAAACATTTCTCAAGATTCAAAAGGCACGCTTTAAATTAAACCCCACCTACGGAGAAATCTTCCATAAACACCTCCATTTCTTCCTCCAACATGTCTCCAAAAATGCTCATCATGCACCTTTGGAAAGTTGCGGGGGCATTAAAAAGGCAAAAGGCATTCTCCTATAAGCAAAGGTCACATATGGGCATGTAAATGTTGTCTTCTCTTGATCATCAGGGTGGATTGGGATTTGGAAAAATTCCAAATAGCCATCAAGGAAGCAATAGGACTTGTGCCTTGTTAGTCTAACATTTGATCCATGAATGGAAGGTGAAAGTGATCATTCTTGGTGGATGTATTTAGACGTCTATAGTCTATACACATCCTCCGACCAGTGAACGTCCTAGTCGGAATGAGCTCACCTCTGCCATTCTTGACTACGGTCAAACCCCCCTTCTTAGGAACGACATGAACATGAGAGACTCACCTAGAGCTTGAGATGGGGAATATGATTCCCGCATCCAATAGCTTGGAGATTTGTTTTTTCACCACCTCTCCTATATGAGGATGTAGCTTTCTTTGTCGTTCAATAGAAGGAAGGGTGCCTTCCTCAAGCGTTATGTGGTGTGTACACAAAGAGGGGCTTATACCCTTAAGATCATCAATAGTATAGCCCAAAGTACCTTGGTGCTTTCTCAAGACACAACATAACGCTTGATCTTCGCTTTCACTCAAGGATGCACTAAGAATTACGGGATAAGTGGAATTTGGGCCTAAGAATTCATACCTAAGGTGTGATGGTAGAGGTTTGAGCTCTACCGTAGGCACACCTTTACCTTCTTTTGTTGCGGCCACTTGCAAAGCTTCTTGGCTTGAGATCTGCAAGCACACTTGTTCATCCACTTCATCCATGCTTCCATTAAGCAATTCCTCATACAATGCTATCTCCTTGCATGGTGAACCTACCTTATCTTTGTTCAACAAAGCATTCTCAAGAGCATCGTTAGAGGTGAGCAAGTGCTCATGCATGGAAGACACAACATGATCAAGAAAGTCAATCATCATGCAATTTTCTAGAGAAGAACATGGATATTTCATGCTTTCATTCAAATCGAATTCTATGACCTCATCTCCTACCTTATGCAAAATCTTTGCACTCTTAACATCTATCATAGCACCCGAGGTAGTAAGAAAGGGTCTACCTAAAATGACAAGAATGGTACCTTCTTCATCCATTTCAAGTACAACAAAATCCACCGTGATCACAAACTTCCCAATCCTCAATAGAACATATTCCACTTTACCTTTTGGAAACTTGATTGACCTATTGGCTAGTTGCAAGGTAATGTTGGAAGGTAAGAGTTCCCGTAGATCAAGTCTTTGATAAACCGAATATGGCATTAGGCTTACACTAGCTCCTAAGTCATATAGGGCATTATCAATTTGCATCTTGTTAATAGAACAAGGGATAGAGAAGTTTCTGGGGTTTTTCAACTTGGGTGGCATTTTGTTCATGATGATCGCACTACAATTCTCAATCAAGTTGATAGTCTCCACAACATCACAAGTTCTTTTCCCAATCAAAATGTCTTTGAGGAATTTGGCATAGTTAGGAATTTGGTTGATCACATCGGTGAAAGGTAGAGAAAGATGAAGTTGATTTGAGCATATCAATAAATCTCCCAAATTGCTCATCCAATTTGTGTCTAATAAATTTTTGGGGATAAGGGAGCTTGGGTTTCAAATCTCTTTCTCTACTCTCACTTCTCTAGGTGTCTCAACCACAACCTCACCTAAAGATCCTCTACCTCCCTCATTCTCAACCAAAGCTTCCTTGGGGACCTCCTTGTCTTCACTCTTCCTAGGCAATCTCTCCTCAAGAACCTTACCACTCCTTGTAACAATAGCATTCACAGGTTTTTTGGGATCTAGGCATTGGGAAGGTAAAGAAGAAGGGCTTGCTTGGTCTTTCAAAGCATTAGCAAGTTGAGAAATTTGGTTTTCGAGCATTTTGTTGTGGGTCATCATCTCATTAAATTTCTTTTCACTAACGGCCATGTATGTGTTCAACAACTTGGTTTGATTTTCATTTATTTCGTCCAAATTAGTCCTAGAAGAAAAAGGTTGTGAATAGGAATTTTCACCTTGAGTATTTGGAACAAATCTGGGTGGGGGGCCCCTTTGAGAATTATTTTGAAAATTGCCCCTACCTTGATTGTTCCAATTACCCCTATTTTTATTTTTACCATAACCTTGATTATGGTTTCCACTACCTTGGTTATGATTTTCATAACTTTGGTTTTGATTACCATAATTTTGGTTTTGATGTTGACTACTATAACCTTGATTATTATAGTTACCACGAGAACCTTGGTTCCTATAACCACCGCCTTTGTTATAATTGTCAAAATTACCTTGGTTTTGGTAATTCCTATTCCATTGACCTCTTTGATTATCAAACCTTTGCACATTATTATTTGACACATAGTTCATATGCTCACTCTCATTGTTATCCAAATCATCACCACATTCCGGAGAAGCATGAGGGCAATTACAAGAGTCATGATCATAAGATCCACATGCTTCACAAAACAAGCAACCACTAGGCATATTATTTGAGGAGGGAGGGGGTTGAGGGTTAGAAAGAGTACCTCTCCCCTTAAATTGGGAGGGAAGATTCGAAGCTTGAAAAGAGGAAGAGCTTTCCAATTTGGCCTTGATTGCGGTAATTTCTTTTCCCAAGTTTGTCATTTGTGAGGATAGGTTGTTGATCGCATTTAGATGGTCTATAGAGTACACCGAAGAGCCACTCTTGCTAGTTAAGTCCATCTCACCATCTTGCCAATTTCTATAGTACTTCACCACATCCTCAATAATGTCCACCACTTCTTCCTCCGTCCTATTCATTATGGGACCTCCGGCTCCCCCATCAAGGCATGATTTGCCTTGAGGACTTAGGCCACCATAGAAAATTTGAATGACTTGATAGGTTGGAATTCCGTGGTGGGGACACTCCCTCTAGTACTCTTTATACCACTCCCATGCTTCGTAAAGGATTTCATTAGGTGTTTGCTTGAACCCTTGAATCAAAGCTCTAGCCTCCGTCGTTTTCTTTTGTGGGTAAAAACCGGGACAAGAATTCCTTGGTGACTTCGTCCCATGTTCTTAGGGAGTTTGGCTTTACCTCCTTATCCAACCACTCCAAGGCCCGGCCTATGAGAGAAAAAGGAAACAACTTTAGCCGGATGAACTCTTGAGAAACTCCGTTTACTTTGATAGTATTGCATACTTTTCGAACTCCTTGAGATGGTTCAACGGACTCTCATTCTTAGCTCCGCTAAATTGTCTCCTCTCGATCAAGGGGATCATAGCCAACCTAATTTCGAAATCATTCGCCGGTATTGTAGTTGGAGCAATTCCACTCTCAAACTTGTACGCACCGGGAATTCCTAATTATTTCAAAGCAACTCTTAGTTGTTCTCCCATGCTTAGTTCTTCTTTAAATCCTTCTTCGCTTGAGGAACTAAACTCTAAGGATCAACTAGCAATTCTTCTCCTTGAGAGAGGCCTTTCAATTTCCGGGTCAAAAGGCGCAATGGATCGATCACGAGCTCTATGCATGCAAAACTTAATGAAAATATTAGTAACACGGCTACAAATGTAGCCTCAAGAAACAAAATCTCTTTGTACTTTTTCAATTATAGTGAAATAGACTGAACAAATAAAGCTAATCACCAATATCACTCCCTGGCAACGGCGCCATTTTAATAGAGGAATAAACGTGTCGTCAATTGTCTATCCCTAGATCAAACATAATTTATAACAACCTAGACAAACCTAATACGAGTACAAGACAAGTATAGGTCGAACCCAAAGGAGTGAGTCGTTATTAACTTTAGCCTAAATCCAGCTACTTCGAAGATTGTTATGAGAAAATGGTTGGTACTATGGTAACAAAGCTAAATTGATCAAGTAATTCAAGAAACTAAACACTAGGGATGTAGGCTCTTCATGATATTTCAATAATCATCCTAATTGATAGTTCATTCAATTGAATCAAGCATTGCAAAGGACAAACAATAGTAGCAATCAAAAGAATTCAAGAGCTATCTCCTAGAGGCCAAGCTAGAGGTCACTATGAATGTTTAATCAAGGAAAATCACAATCAAACTCAATCAATTAAAACAATTCTCAAATTGATGGTTAATGTCATTAAGAAATGCAATGCAATCTAGATTAATCTTATAGGTTGATCATTCGTAATCTAATTAATTACATACAAAACTAGGTCAACCAATTTAATTGCAACAATTCAATTAATCAATGATCAATAACTAGCACAAATTATCAATCAAACATGCTTCCCCTTTTCCCTAGCAACTAATCTACTCACTAATCAGGGTGTAATTCAAGAACAAATCACTAGAAATTGCATTGATCATCATTCTAAATTAAAATCAAAATAAAACAATATCAACTACAATATGAAATTCAAATCCAAAGAAATCAAACAATCATACATGAATCTAAGACAAACAAGTTAAAAGATGAACTAAAAGAAGAGATTCTCACTAATATTAATGATTGAAGATGAAGAAATCCAAGAACAATTGATCCAATGTTGAAATACAAATCAAAAACAAGAACTTATCTCTAACTTTTCTCTCTAAAACTAAGCTAATGAAAATTGTCTAGTTAGTTTTCAAAAAGGAATTACAAGTGTATTTATAGGCAAAGAAGGAAAAGAGGATTCCCGCGCCCTCTCTAAGAAATCCCGCACTCGCGGAGAAAAGGGTACGGAAACCATAACAAACTCTACGGGTTGTCTGGGCAACACCCGCGCCCGCGGCAAGGGCGCGGCGAATCCCCTGCTCCGAAAGAGTAATAAGAGGGTCGCGGTCTCTCTAACCTGGAGCGCTCTCTCCAATCTACCCGTGCCCGCGGGGAGCCCGCGGCCAGACCGCGGAGAGTTCCTGGTCGATTTTGGCTAATTTGGTGCAGTCGAGCCCGCGCCCGCGGCCTTCTGGACTCGCGCCCGCGGCAACCTGACAAGAGATGATGCCCTCTCTAAGGCCTCTCCAAGCCCTCTCTGAGCCCTCTCCAAGCCCTCTATGAGAAGATATCTTCCTCCTTGCTTAGTCAATATAGCTCATCTTGATCCCTTTGCAAAGACAACTCCTAGGTACCTACAAGAGCAAACAAAGGAAAGGAATAAAAGGGAAAATGTGCCAAATAAAAGGAAAACACGAAGAAAACACAAAAAACACAAAGAAAGAAGGATAGAGAGGAACTAAAGGAAAAAGGACCAAAAATAAGATAAGAAAGCATGAAAAAGGGATGAAATCATCCTAAAAACTACCCTGTGAGTGCCATAAATGAAACTTATCAGTTATCGAACAAGAAAGAGTCCATAAGTGTTCTAAACGAAGATATAGCAAAGAGAAGTGGTAAAGTCTCGAGCACTTAGATGAATCTCTTTATTTTTCTTGTATAAAATAACTTTAATTAATTAATTAGTGTTGTTTGATCACTTAAAACAGACTTTTAACTAATCAATTCCATATAGTATCTAGCGTTATAAGAAAAGAATTGAATAATTAATTGTTGATTGATCACTTAAGCCAAGGCAAATCTTTTTTATTTTGTTCTATTCACGAATATTGATTAAATAAAAACATCGACTTTGTAATGTAATTCCTACGTATCACGTTTTATATATCAACTAACTTAGTTTTAGGTATCACGTTGCATATATTGTTTGGAGATGAAATTGTGAAAAAGGAACAGCTAGTAGAGGCAGTACTAGGGCGAGGATAGCGATTCCCCTCTAAAGGGAACATTATCTTATTACCCTCGCTCCCAAACTCATTTTTTGTTTATGTAGACCCAATTTGGGAATGGGTAAACTTACAATTCGTGCTAATTATCCCTGAACTCTACTTAGGAGAAAGACATGAACGAAGTTTATGAGTTTTCCTAAAACTCATTAGCGACTCCTACTGGTTTTTTTACAAAAAAACGTGATGATAGGATCAATTTTAATTAGGCGTCCCCTAAACAGTCAGGAATTGAAATCCTAACACACCTTAAAAAGTGTTAAGTCTTAGGCATTTAAAGGGCTATGGGAATTTAAGGAGAAAGATCCCCTACGATGGGAACACCCTCCTTACAGCGAATCTTTTGCTCTTGCTTCCTTCCCTTTTGACGCCACCATACTAAGAGGTTACAAGATTAATTTTTAGTTATGGTCCAAGGCTTCCAACACTAGGTTGTCTATGGGTTGTAATGATAATTAACTTGGATAATCTCTAGTTAGGGAGCGAGACTTGAACGCATGATATCTTCCTTTTCACAAAAGTAAAAACAAAACAAGCAGCATTGCATCATGCGTAATCATAGCACACTATAACCTTTGGGGATTGGCTCATTGACTAGGGGTTCCAACACTAGGCTTCTATCCCGAAATCTATAACAATCATCCCACCCATATCGCAAACAAAATATTTGGAGGGCTATGTCATGAGTCAACACGTTGAGTGATTGATTTGTGTATCATTCCTTAAGATATGGTACCCTTGGACACCCAAGATTATGACCTTAGAAAGGCATTGTGTGGACTTTGTCTTATTGTATGCTTATATGATTACATGACTACGTGTGACATGTTTAGGATAGCTTTCCTTTTTCCTTTTCAGTTTGGTTTAGGTGCCCAATAACAAAGTTGTCTCTTCATAATTTTAAGTCGTATTCGAAGGGTAACATAAAAAAATCGAAAAACGATGAGCTAGAAAAAAAAGTACTACTCAGATTAAAAAAATAAGAGTTGCGTTGCCACGAACAGTGCAAGAGCCAGGGATGCGCGCGCCTTCTGCACATAACCTGGTTACTTGCACGCGCCTACTGTTACGAACCTTTTTTATTCTTCGAAGAGAAAAATTGGTTCGTTCAAACAATATCATTATCAACAAATTGTTTAAATGAGATGTTATCCATTCAAATGCATCTTACATTTTTTATTTTTTCCTTCTTCTTTTATCTCCTAAACAAGCGTATCGATTTACTTATCCTTTCGTACTTCTTTTATGGCTGGTTTCAAAGCTTGGGAACAAAGACTCCCGGGCACTCGCATTCTACGTTACCATTAAATAATCCACACCTTTCAAACCACCTTCCCTCGATAACTAATCCTAGTACAACAATAATGTCAACTATACATCAACTTCAAGAAGAGATTGGTCGTTTGAGAGTAGAAAAGGCTCAAGAGTCAAGGAGAGAAGTATCAAGAAAGTTGAAAAGGCTGAAAGGAAATATGCCGAAACTATGTCCTTACAACAAAAGATGGAGCAACTATCCATCAAAGAAATGTCGTTGGAGAATCTTGTTCTTCGTTCTACAATGGGGAACAAGTACTTTGACGAAGAAAAATTTGCTTCTCCTACATGACTTGCTTTACCAGAAAATTTATTAGCTATGGAATTGCCAATATTCAAGGTTACCAATAATCCAAAAAACCAATTAATGTGTTTTACTGGCACCATGGCATTAAAGGGAGTTGATCCTATATTTTATTCTTTAACTTTCCCTTTATCTCTAGACCCAGCTGCAAGAGAGTGGTACTATGGGCTAGATGTAAAACTCAAGACAACATGGGAAGATATAGTTTCGGCTTTGATCAACAATATGAGGGCTTATGACAACTCGAGGAGATCAATGTGTGAAATGTTTAAATACCAATTACCACAAGACCAATTCAAAAGATGGTTGAATTTCATGTCATGGAAATTAAATCTACGTTCAATCTTCTTCTTGGACGTCCTTGGATACACGAGATTGGTGCAATACCATCCTAAATTCATCAAATGATTAGGTTGAATTATCAAGGTCTTCCTATGACTATACATGCTTCTCCTCTCAAAATACAAATAAATGATCGATCATATCTAGAAACATGTCAGGATTCGCCACGGAGACAATTTGCACACTGAAAATGGTGGAAAGCCTTGACGAACCATTCAAGCTTTACCCACATTCCACCCCAATAGTAAACAACATCTTATCCTATTTAAGAGTTGTTACTTTTTGGAGATGCTTTTGGGAATAGCAATGAAGAAATCTCTTTTACTTCCTATCCTAAAAATTTCCGAAAAAGAAGAACTAGAGTCTCACGATGCTAAAATCAATGTACGTAGAAACAATAAGAAATGATTAATCACTTTACTCCCATCTTACAATCAAACCCTTCATGGACAATTCATTTGGGAGTGAGAAGATTACCCATGTTATGACTTTCTAGAACCTTTGGTTCTAGAAGGTATCAAGAAGGCTAGATTAGAAATATTCAACAATTGCTACTTATTGAATGACGATTTTAAAATTGTTCAATCAAAACACTCAACTCCAGGGTGCTTTGACCTGATGTCATTTTGAAAATAAAAGAAGAATTATATAAACAATTAGACGTATGCTTCATTCACATATTTAATTACCCATAATGGGTAGAAAACATTGTCCCAGTCCCTAAAAAGGATGGACAAGTTTGCATGGGTGTCGGCTTTAGGAACCTTAACAAAGCTAGCCCTATAGAAGATTTTCCTCTACCTCATATTGACATATTGGTAGATAACACGTCTGAACATGCGATGTTATCCTTTTATGGATGGATACGCAGGCTACAACAAAATTCTAATGGAAAAAGAAGACGGAGAAAGACATGCTTTATCACCCTATGGGGTACATATTGCTTTACAGTCATGCCATTTGGTCTGAAAAATGCAGGAGCTACGTACCAAAGAACGACTACGACACTCTTGCATGATCTGATGCATAAAGAAATAGAAGTATGTGTGGATGATATGATTTTAAGGTTCAAAGATATAATGGGACACAAAAAATATTTACGCAAATTTTTCACTCGCATACAAGAATATAAAATGCGATTGAATCCACAAAAATGCGCCTTCGGAGTAACTTCTGGCTAGTTACTCGGATACATAGTAAGAACACGTGGTATTGAGATCGGCAAATAAAAACATAACAATCATCATAAATAAAATGGCAGAAAATTATAAAGTCTGGTCAAATAAACTGCATTTTAATCTATGGGGTTATAGAACATCCATACAAACATCAATAGGAGTAACTCCATACTCCTTAGTTTTCGGACGCAGTTCAACAAGTTGAACTAGAAATACCATCCCTACACATCGTACTCAAAAGTAAGCTACTGGAAGCTGAATGGGTAAGAGCAAGGTATGAAGAGCTTTTATTTCTCGACGAACGACGATTAAGAGCTTTGCATCATGTGTAAGTTAACCAACAACGTATTGCATGACATTTTAACAAAAGGGTACGATCTCAAAATATTAAAGAAGGTGACTTTGTATAAAAAGAGGTCAGGGGTCCACCAACTGATCGAGGAGGGAAATTTACCTAATTGGATAGGACCATATCACGTAATAGAAATTCTATCAGGAGGAGCTGTCAGATTAATGGATATTAAGGGTAAATTTGCTAAGCAATAAACATTGATCGACTTTAAAAATATTACATATGAAATCCGGATAAACTCGTTCATTCGTTAACAATCATATTTTTTTTAGCATTCAAATAAAGATTCTAAGTTTTATGCACTTTACTGAATAACACGGTAAATTTCATAATACTTGGGGGGGGGGGGGTAATAAAAAAACCACATACCATTCAAAGTGTTCAGATCTTTTTCGAACATCACGAAAAAAACTCTTCACACTTGGGGAGGGTGGTAATAATATGATTAATTTCTTTTTTAAACACTTGTAGCACAGGTGTCGCGCAGAACTAAACCAGTTGTGCGTGGATGTTGTGCGAAACTAGATCAGTTGCGTGCGACAGGCACACTCAACTGCGCAACCTTTGATGTTGCGCGCGCCACGTGATGACGAACTACGAACTCCGAATTTTATACTTGAATAAAATTTTGATTTTTACTAGCGATAAAAAAGGGGGCGTTTCTCAAGCATCATATACTTGGAAAAAAAAAATTTAAACTTTGATTTATGTTGTTAAATAAAGTTTAATTAATTTTTCATTTTTTTTTTCTATAAGAGGAATTAAAGAAAAATAAGAAAATAATTTTGCAAAGAACTACGTAAAGACCTGATTTCGTGATATGAATACGTAGGCAATCTTTATGATTCGGTCATATAAAAAAAGAGATCATTTTTATTCCATTCAAAATTCACGAAAACATTATTGAACTAGATAATAAGTATTTAATAAAAAAAAAACATAGTTGTGATTACACTTTATTTGAATTTAAACTAATAATAATTGTGTAATACTTTAAGGTTTACTATATCCTCAATTGTCACAGTAACGGAGGAGTAGTTTCCGTCGCAGTGTTTTCAGCAACCTTAGAGCTTTCCCCTTTGCTCTTCTTCTTGACCCAAAAATTTTTCTTTAACTTAGGAATAAAAGCCTTTTCAACTCTTTTTCCTTTACCCTTATCATTCGTTGGAGCCTTTTTGTGAGGATTTGGTGAAGGTTCCTTAATCTTCACCTTTTGTGTTAGTTTATGAGGAGCTTTCCTTTTTGGTTCCCTTGAATGAGCCTTAGGTGATGAGGAGAAGTCTAACTTTCTTCTCGCTCCTTTATTTTCGCCATTAGAAGGAGTAGTGGTGGCCGAATGCATCAAAGGCTTGAGTTGATTGCGAGATGAAGCAACTTCATTAAGTGATCGAGCCTTATTCAGTTCTCCTTTGTGCACCGCATTCATCCAAGCTTTGTAAAAGGAAGATAGTATAATGCTTTCCGTGGGATTTTGCACTACCCACCTAGGAAGACTCGACCAATATTCCATCCAACGGGGAATTCGTTCGGGATTAAAATATACATCCTTTGGGGCATCACAATCTTATGTGGGGATGACTTGTTTCATCCCATATTATTGTCTTATCACCCTGCAAGGAAAGATGTAAGTAATACTAGAAAGGCCCAAAATCATAATGAAGGGACAATTAAAACTATTCCCAATCATACAACTTATGTTCCACCAAGGAATCACAAAGCGTATGTTAGGAACCCCATGACAGAAAAACAATGTCCATCCTTCTTCACTCTTATGTTTGTAGATAATTTGACATCCAGGGAATGTTCTCACTCTGTTAGCCAAAAGATTTTTTGGTTGATCAACGATTCATAACATAAGCTGGTGGCGCGTGCATCACATCTAGTTACATGAGCCAAATATGAAAAAAATAGAAAAAAATTTTATTACGACGTTACATAGGAGGGTGGCGCGTGCATCACATCCAGTTGCGTGCGCCACCCGCGCGCATCCTTGAAGATTGCGCTGGTATGACCATTTCAACTTTACCACTTGCGCTGAAGCACAACGAAATAAAAAAAATAAAAAAAATGTACGTGTAATTGGAGTGGAATTCTCGTGAAACCGTTCTCGTTAGGGTCTCCTCTAAGGAAATACAAGCAAAGAATAGTTTCCGCCAAATCTATATGGGTCGGTGAGTAACACCCCTCTATTTGATCCACTATGGACACCATGGAATAATCTTCATACTCTTTACTTGTCTTAAGAAAACAATTGGCAACAAGACAAAAACAGAAAGCACGGATTTTAAAACGTTGCTTAGTTAGGTTGTCACCCGGGGTGACGAAGTGTTCAATAAATTGAATTAAGTTCACGCCTTCTTCTGTCCTAATGTTGGCCATATCATTGTCCTTGAAACCAAAAAATCTTTGAAATACAGGCCATATTAAGTTAGGGGCATATGTCACAGGGAGAGTATTTATAGGGAAGCCTAGTATAGCCTCAAACTCTCCAGGTAATGGGGCAATTTTATCCCCTTTAAAGAGGAAAAGATGGTGATTCAAATCCCAATAATTAATAGCAGCATGAAGAAAATCAAAATTTATAACTAATTGCATATAGCTCAATAGGGGGTCAAGGTGGTATGTTTTAAAAGATGATTTGTCCTTGGTCGAAGGGGAAATGACCTATTGTTTCAAAAGATGTGAAAAAGTTTTCACCATTTTTTAAAACAAAAAAAGAGAGAATAGAGAGATTATTGTCTTTTCTTTATAGTACTACTAACGAATGAATGCGGGATGATCAAAAGCCTACACGAAACCACGTTTAAATAGACCCTAAAGGGGAAAATTTTTGGCAACTTTTGCCTGAAGGACAGTTTACCCGTGAGTGGCGCGTGTATCTCATTAGTTGCGCGTGCTAGCGGCGCGCATCTGATTCACATGGGCGCGACATCCTCGCGCAACCCATCCTGTTGTGCGCGCCTTGACAATCGCGACATGTTGTTAGGTTTATTTCCGTATTTTGAACTACAAAATAATGGAATATTAAAGAAATCTTCTGACTAATCATACGCATGTCTTTGTTAAGCCTTATTTCCTTTCGTTTCCCTCCTTCTTTGTGTCTTTTTTTTTTCTTTTATTTTTTTTCTAACTTCTTTTTTATTCCTTTTTATTTTTATTTTTCCTTATTTCCTTTTCTCATTCCACCTTTCCTTTTTCTTTCCACTTCCTTTTTCCTTTATTTTTTGTTATTTATTCGAGGGGGGTAAGTCAAGAACCCTTTCCCTCCCTAGGGTTTTTTTTTCAATTTATTAAAAAAAATGCAAAAAAGAAAACATATGGAAAAATCTTATATATATAAATGAAGTCAGAGTGCTCGGCGACTCTCGGAAGGCTTCAGTTCATCCTGCAAAATAAAAAAACAATGATTAGTACACAAAATGTGTAATAACTTTGACAAAAAAGAAAGAAGAAACAAACTTACCGCGACCATTTGATAATCAAGGCATGACAAAGCCACGAAGGCTGTCTGATAAGCAGTTCAGAAAGAAAGCAAAGTCCTCACCATGCCGTTCATGGTCTCTCGCGAAACCTGTTCCAAAAAAAACAACGACGGTTATCAAACAAATGTATATGATACTAAAAATGATAAATAATAATAATACATATACAAAGTAAACATAACGATTCAACCGTCTCGGGAACCAACGACATGTCCACATCTTCCGCCGCTTGAAGAATCTCACGAGTTACCAATCCAAAAGCATCGGTATACGTGATCTCAAATGCAGGTGGCACCCAACCATGTAGCTCGACTCGCTGAAAATACAATAATTAAAGAGTCAAAGTTCCGAAATTCAAAGAAAAGAATAAAAAAAAAATAATGAAAAAAGAGAACATTAACCGGAACCAAAGCTGGAAAAGGAGTCAGCATGCATGTAATGAATGTCGGTAGGATACATCCGGCAGCACCAGCTGCTCTGCTGGATAACCTAGGATCGCCTGAGCTCGATCCGCGGTAGATAACAAGTCCGCTGGCAACCTCCGGAATAGAGGGTTCGCAAGAATTAAAGGCTCCTCAGACGAAGACTGCTAGAGAAAATGCTCACCTAAAAACCAAGAGTATGTCCTCTAATGTCCCTGATAAAGGGCCCGAAAAAGGAAGCTAACCATGCCTAACCAGATAGCCTTAGGGCCCGAAAAAGTGAACAATGTATATCCGAGCCAGTTGCTCATGTGTACACTGCCAATCAACCTCGTTGGCTAACAGCTTGTCGGCAAGAACTAAGTATGGATAAGAGTGTGCGTACAACCGAGATACAGATTGTCGCTTCATTATGGCAAATGTTGGGGTTTGGTGAGTCTGACTCACCGCGGAAACAAACCCAAAAATAAGACCGCACTCGCAATAAATAAAACCATAAACATAATGAACTTAATCACGAGATTAAATGGGCTCTTACTTGAAAGCTAGCTCTGAAAACACGAAGCCTCCCACGTTTCCAAGCATGGATTGTCGTGCTCCTTCTTCTGTTTGGCAAATTTTTCCATGTTCGGATTGTCATATGTTCATAGAAACTCCGACAAATTTTCCGAAATTGGATTGTCATGCATCCGGTTCCCTATGGAAAAATTTACCAAAGGATTGTCTTAGGTCTCTACTCATCATAAATTTCGACAAAGGTTCCTCAACGTGGATTGTCATTCATTTCAATAAGTGGCAAATTTTTCCGAAGTGGATTGTCGATCAACTCTTTTTTGCAAATGATCCAAGACGCTAATTGTCAATTGTGGTAACATTTTCCAAATAGGATTGTCGCATAGCATTGGAAAATTTTCAAGGTGGATTGCTTTTAAGAGTTATATTCCAAGACATGGATTGTTGATTTTATTAAGGTTCTTATGACAGATTTTTACGAAGCATTGTAAACTTTTTCCAAAATTTAATTTTGGCAAACTTTTTGAGATACGAATTATCGCTTCATCTGGAAACATTTCATAGGGTGGATTGTTACGTGGCATTGTCAACTTTCCTTAAATCGGAATGTTGTACATCATTCAAGAGTTGTGTTAGAAACTATTCCTAAAGAAGAGAGTATTGTTATCACCCCCAAAGCATTAGCGCAGCAAGCATTCAAGCAAAGCACCAGCAAAATGAGGATCAACAAGAAGTGATCATACGAGATTCCTATAGGCGGAGGGATCTTTGACGATGTTCTCTAAGATGTGAAAGATCGTCATAAAAAGCTAAAGATGGCTACAAGCAGAGTTATCTTTGACAGTAAAAAATCTAAGGATGACTACAAGAAGAGTTATCTTCGATCATGTATCCTATGATGTGGAAGATGGTCACAAAGCGGAAAAAGAGTTCTCTAAGAAAAGCAATCTTCAATGGTATTCCCTTAGATGTGGAAGATTGCCATAGAAGAAATCGAATACAGTTACAAGCATAAACGGTCTTTAGGCGATGTCCCCTAGCTCGTGGAGGTCATCACAACAATAATGTAACTTTTTTTAACGACGGTGCAAGATACACGTTGTTTTTTTAACTTTTTTTTATCTGTTTAACTAACTCAAGTTTGTAGGTTTTAGCGTTAAATGAATGATTTAGGATCGCAAAATGTTCTAAATCATTCTCCGTCCCAATCGCTACTTTGACTTTTGTTTTCGAAAAATGCGTTTCTCCTAACTCAGTCAAAGTGGGGGCTTCTATAGACACCTAATTGTGTCTCCCCAAAAAACTAAACCCAGTGATGAATAATTTTCACGTCAATGATTATCGTTCAAGGTGAAATGTTAAAGAGTCTCGTGAATCCTCGGTTTTTAATAAAAAAAATACCATTTTCTGTTTTAAAAAAGCACTCATTTTGTACCCTGTTTATGAAAAATGTGCAGTCCAATTTAGTTTAGTCCATGATAAGGGTCTAATAAAGGTGTAGGAAGATGGGGTTTGTAAAGACCTTTCCAACGATATATTATAAGCCCAATTCTGATGAATAATGAGTAAGATGTGGTCAAAAAACTAAATTGGGCTTAAACCGGATTTTACCTACGACCCAATGATCATGTCGAGGGTCCAAAGGTTTAATCCCATTTCTAAACTAATTAGGATTTATTGGAATCTTCTATAAATTTGTAAAAGATATTAATTATCCGTTTTTTAAGGATAAGATTAAAGAGTTTGAAATTAAATAAAACTTTCCTTTTTCAAGTCCTTATTCAATTCGAAATGAAAGACGTTAATAGATGTTCAGATATTATTTTTGTGTTCAATAATTTTTATCCAAATCTTATGTGGTTGAATTGCTCTTTAAATTATCTTTCCAATTATATATTATATTATTGTACACACCCAAATGTGTTTCCCCAAAAACAAACCTAGTGATGAATACCTTTCTTGTCATTTGATTGTCAAACGAAGTAAAAGTGTGAAAGATCTAGTGATGTGGAATTTTTTTATTAAAATATCTCTCTTTCTATTTTCAAAAGTGTTCCTTCTTTCACTCTATTTATGAAAAATGTCCAATCGAATTTAGTTTGGTCCATGATAAGGTCCAATAATGGTGTAGTTCTATGGGGTTTGAAAAGACCTTTCAAACGATATATTATAAACTCAATTCCGATTATTAATTAGGATGTTATGGCCCAAATACTAAACTTGGCCCAAACCGGATTCTACCTATAATCCAATGATCATGTGGAGGGTCCAAAGGTTTAATCCTATTCCAAAACTAATTAGGATTAATTCGAAGCTTCTATAAGATCTTACTTGTCCTTTTTGAATAGATTAACTCACAGAGTTTAAAATTGAATAAAAACTTTCTTTTTTTGTAAATCCTAATTCCATTCGAATTGAAAGATTTTCAAAGACAGTCATACATTATTTTCGTGCCTCTTAATTTTTATCTAAATCTTATATGGTTGGATAGATCTTTCTAATGATATTTTATAATATTAATTTCGAGCTATAACGAACAAGATATGAAAGAAATACAAAACTCTATCCAAAACTGATATCCTTCCACTATTTCGGCCATATCTTTTAATCTACAAAAGATTTTTATCTGATTCGAATTGGGTTGAAAATTCTATTCCTAGACTTTCCAACGACATATTATACCAGTGAATTGAGGCACCCCTTGTTACATCGCAGTTAAAAAAAAATCATGTTGAACTAAGCACAAGGTATACCAGTGAATTGCGGCACCCTTTGTAGCCTATCATATCATCTTTACCCTTTCAAAAATATCCTTTCTTTATAAACCACATTGTGCCTCATCTAACGATTCATCTTTCTTTCATCAACCCACATCTACCTAACCTTGGGATGGGACAGTGTGCTATTTATGCATTTTTAAAAAGCTTGAGTGATTTCAAAAGATCAAAATAAATAAAATAGCAAAAACAATAAAAGTGTACAAAAGGATAAGTGTTCCAATGTCTTTGATATGAAAAAGTCTTTGATATGAACACGTCTCAGATTGCGTTTCGTATCGAGTGCTCGGTACCGTGCCTGAGAAACATGAATGTCAAGTGAGTGATAGAGCGCATGAACGAAATTGCCCAAAATTATAAAAAAAAAAGGTTCAAACAAACAATGCTGAAGCAAAAAAAAAAAAAAAAAAAAAAAAAAAAAAAAAAAAAAAAAAAAACAGAGCAAATATATAAAAGAGAATTCAAAAATGACAAAACTCAAGCATAAAAATACAAGGATCCAAATGCAAGGTTTCACACCTTGGGGGCTTATTTGGGGTCTTGAGCCTTTATCCCTTTCTTCTATAACCTTTAGCCTAACAACGTTACAACCCCCAAAAGACCTCTTTGAGGAATACATAAACTTGTGCGAGGCTCGGCTAGAGCTACGTTCGGCTTGATTCATAACGGATATGTAGGTAACCTTATATAGGGGTGCGACAGTAATAAATATTATTTATATTCACATTCACAGACTCACATCATGATCATATCAAGGGTTCCCCTATGTTAATCCCTATCTACTTAGAGCTAGACTTGGGGGCTTGATCCATACATTGTTAAGCTTACCTAGCCTAGGAGTCACCATCTTTTGACTCTTCTCAAAATACTTTTCCACACTTAGCCCTTGTAGCCTTGCTTTAGTATCAGTTTAACACACATTACAGATACATGACCAAATATACTTCCTTTATGAACCCTTTGTCATGAAATCTTGACACAACATTGAAGTATGCTTTGTCATACCAACATCAATCATCATTGCATCACAAAGTATGAAGTACTTAGCCTCCGCGCCTAAGTCACCTAAATACTTTCATTATCGAGTCAACTAGGATAGTCTAAGATGTTACAATTCTTGTACTGTGAGAAACAACCTTTAACTAATCTCATTCAACATGCACCTTCAAAACTTCGCTTCTTTGTTTTTTTCACGTCTTTCTTTTTCAGGAGAAAGTCGGTACCCTCCACAAAAATGACGGAAATTTTTATTTTTTCAGTATTTCGAGTCACGTATAAATTGAGCTTCATGAGTCAACACTATGCACACACGAGTCACACGATGTTAGTCATCATTAAGTCAAGTTCATACCTTGAGTCTTGTTAAGTCAATGAATCAAGTAACATTAACTCTTAGGTCAACCCTCAAGACAGATAATCAAAGTCCTATAGTCCAAAATATAAATGCAGGTACATTCCAGCGAGCAAGAACATTCCCGGATTTTTTCGAAAAACTGTTGTAGACACCCATTTGTGTCTCCCCAAATACAAACCCGGTGATGAGTATCTTTCACGTCTAATCATAATCGAATAAAGTGAAAGTGTGGAAAGTTTAGTGTTGCGGATAGTTTTAATTCTTTTCTCTTCTCTCTGTTTTTTAAAACCTATTTTAAGAAAAAGGCCAATCCAGTTTGGTTTGGTCCATAGCAAGGGTCCAATAATGGTGTAGATGGATGGGGTTTGAAATGAGCTTTCCAACGATATATTATAAGCCCAATTCCGATGAATAATGAGGAAGTTATGGCCTAATACTAAACTGGGCCCGGTTTGGTCCTTATATGCGGCCCAATGATCTAGAGAAGGGCCTAATATAGATTTATCAATCCTAATGCAATTAGAATTGATTTTAGTCTTCTAGATTCTTCTAGAAGGTTCTTTCCATTCCTAATTCAATTAGCATTGATAAATTGATTTTGATTGACTTTTTGGAGTTTTAATCAGAATAAAAGAGTGTTTTTGAGGAAAATACGATTTTGCCCTTCTGTACGGCTAAATTTCATCAAAATTAAGAAAACGCGTGAAATTAATTGTTAGCGCCTGACAACAGGGATTAGCGCCTGGCGCTAATGTCCAGCGTCTGGCGCTAACCTGTTTTATTCTCGTCGAAACTCTGATTTATTTTTCTATTCGTTTGGCTGATTTTCTCTATAAATAGCCTCCTAAAAACACCGTTTTCAATCATTAATTTTCAAGAATTAGCATCAATTTTCTAGTTTTCTTATTCTCTCTAGCTTTTAAGAATTTTCTTCTCTCTATAGCTTTCTCTACAAAATTCCGCATTCACAAGACCTAGAAACACCTAACATTATTCGAAGTTGCCTTCGCCCTACACGTGAAAGTTTTTAATTTCTGAGGGTTTGGTCCCAAATCTCTCTTTCAATATTTATTTAATTTAATTGTTTGTATTATTATTTTCCTTAAAGTTACTAACGCGTGTATTTTGTTATTAGAAAGAGATACGAGGCATCCAAGTAAGTGCTTAAATTGATTTATTGATTTTATTGTTCTTAGAAATCATTTCTAGGTTGTTATTATGATTCCTAGTATCATGTTAGGATGCTTTCCTTAATTTGATGTTTTGAATGACAACTATGATTCCTAGTATCATGTTTAGGGTAATAACTATAATTTATAATATCAAATATGACGATTGTGATTCCTGCGATGCTTCCTATTTTCTTTCCTAATATCATGATAGTATCATGTTAGGGTTAAAGCTTTGATTTTTTATTTTTTAGTGACATGCTAGGGTTTCTTATTAATCTTGTTAGTATCATGCCTAGGATCTTGCTATTATTATTATGCTTTAACATGAATATTATGATTATAATTTTTATAAATTATGATTATTATTATGGTTATTATTATGTTGCTTGATATTTTTATTGTTATTGCTTGATCACGCTTTTTATGCATGTTTAAAAGGAATTTTTTACTTGTAATCACGTTTATTAAGATAATTAATAATCTTGTTTAGGGTTAATTTGATTATAATTCAAGTGATCGCCAATAATTGATTTATTTGTGCATTAATATTCAACCAACATAGATAAACAGGTTTAGGGTAATCCGATTAATTGCATGTTAGTCAGAAAGCGCACATGAATACAATCATAATAAAGTATAGGCCTATTATTAAGGCAGGTTCAATCTCTTTTAGGTTGGATTTGTACCTTCATACCCAAACTACCAGTCATGGTTCAAGACCTATTGGAGTTGACAATCTCTTAGATCGTTAAGGGATGTAACCTTCACCCTGAGAACGGTTTACAAGTTCCTAAAACTTGTTGGCAACTCTTTTACTCTATCTTCCTTCCCTTTGGATGCCACTGTACTTAAGTGTACGATAATAGTGGGGTTCAAGCTAGAGATAGTGCTTGAAATATTCCCTACAGTGTTTTGGCGACTCCACTTGGGAGGGTTTCTATTTTAATTCTTGAAATTTATTTCGGCAATGATTTAGAATGAGTGGATGAGACTCGAAAAGTTCTAAGTATTTCATGTGCGTAATTTTGATTAACATTATAGTCATATGCATAAAAAAGATCTCATTGGAAAGACCATCCGTAATGAGTTAAAAACATAGTATTTTTACACGTAGGAATTTTGAGGAATATCTTTCACAACTAGGATCGAAATAATGCTGCGCAAAATTGGAAAATTTTATCAAGCACAGAAAGCTGCTGAGGCATGTAGGAACTAGCATCAGAAAACAGAGTCTAGCGCCAAGGTTTCGACTCTGGCACTAGGTGACAGCTTTTGTCTCCATGCGCCAGAGCCAAATCGCGGCGCCGGCCTCTGTTCGCTAGAGCCAAGTTCTTCCAATTTCGAGCCACAATTATGCGTTCTAATTTTGACTTGTTTTTTGCACTGTTGCTCGATCCTACTTCCTAATTGAGTTTTTCTCACTTTTTTGAAACCCATATGTGTTCTACATATGGACATAACCCTCTGGGAATTCATGCTCCATCTACCTGATTGAACGCTCTGTGCAACAAAGGGTACATCCGAGAATGTTGAATTCACAAAACCATGGATGCGAGTTTTTCTTAACTTGCGGTGTCCCATCCACTTATGCCAACCCTTCACGGTTAGTCTTCCACGCGGTGCATCCGGACAATTAATTATGGACCGTCTTTGACTAACCCATATCCCGAACAATAGAGAACTTGAGCCATGGTTAGGTTAGAAACTCATTGCATCATGTTTTGCCTACTTGACTAATTGTGCATTATTGGTTGTGTATACTCTATGTTTTTTTCCTAACCGTTTGTTTGACTTGTGTTAAAACTAAATAAACTTATTTATGACTAAAAGAACTTTTCCTAATTAATTAATTAATTAATTTGAGTAAATAAAGTCTAATAATTTAATCAGAATTGACGTAGTACGACTTTAGGGATACCCTGTAGAGTAATAATACTGAAAGCAGCTCCAGATTGACGTTCCAGCAATGGCGCCAAGATTTAAACTGCAGCTCCACTCTGTGGAGCGTAGCGTCTGGTGACGGTCTTGTTGTCTGGCACTACACTACAAAGAGAGGTGCCAGTCCTATCATTTTGGCGACAGTTTAGTTTATTGCTCGAGTCATCACCTTGTGATCAGTTTGCTGTTAAGTTCGGTTAATTTTTACTGGTAATAATACCGTGTCAAGTCCTTAATCAAGTCTAGGAACTAAGTCCCATGGTCTTACACAAAAATCAAAGCATGCAACTTGCACTCACCATATAAAGCACACGCTAATGCAGACATTGACCATGTCTAAAAGAGTCTTGTATGCGCGTATTTTCCGTCATTTTTTTAGGGGGGTAAGTCGGATGTTAATCCTCTAATTTAAACCACTTGTTTGAACCCTATACTTGATTCCCAAAAATATACAACTTTTTTTTGCCAAAAATATGCACCCAAATATGCACCCTATACTTGCTTTTTTCTTTTTCAAAACCCATAAAGTCAAAGTCAATTTGAGTCAAGTAATTAAAACAAAAATG
Organism: Chenopodium quinoa; assembly: GCF_001683475.1. Classification (NCBI taxonomy): domain Eukaryota; kingdom Viridiplantae; phylum Streptophyta; class Magnoliopsida; order Caryophyllales; family Amaranthaceae; genus Chenopodium; species Chenopodium quinoa. Next base: position 2,549,659 of record NW_018743262.1, on the reverse strand, counting down.
GTTTAATTTACAGCGCGTGGTCAAGGAAGGGCGTTTGATCAAAGACAATCTTTTTATTCAAGTTCAACTTTTCGACAAACCAATCGCCCGGAAAAGGAAAGCTAAGAAGATAATGGAAACTTAAGAGGAAGTTAATGAGCTTAGGAACCAATTGATTACTGTGAATGAGGTGTGAAGGTTTTAACCCTCAAAAGATGATCATGTGAAGCAACAACATATGAACCTAATGCAAGAAAGTTTGAGCAAGTTGTCTAATGACTATAAGTTTCAAGGAATTAGTTCACAAGTGGTCTCGGTGGACAAGGATCTTCTTCCGCAGAATTTCAACGCCAACGACATCCTGAAATTCAAAGCGACTTACAACCCTTACTTTCACCTAAGAGCTTTCGAAACAATAATGAGCATTAAGGTTATTGAGAAGAAGGTGTTTCCCTCTTTGTTTTCTCTATCTCTTGAAACCGTTTGCCAACAATGGTTCTTTTCTCTTGAGAAAGAAAGAACCTCTACTTGGGAGTCAATGGTAAACGCTTTCATTGATAGGTACAAGGGCAACATTTAAGTTGAAACTGACTATAGGGAACTTGAAATTCTCAAACAGAAGGAGAATGAAGGTTTCACTTCTTTCTTCAACAAATGGAGAGAAACCTCTGCTAAGATGATTGAAGTACCAAGTGAGAAAGAATCTGTGAGGATATTCATCAAGAACCTTCAAGAGAAGTACTCCAAGCATCTTAAATACAAAAATAATCTCCATACCTTTAAGGCCGTCTTTGACATTGGAATTAATATTGAAGACAACCTTGCTAAGCTGAAAGCTGCTAACAGTAACTCCAACAGTGGCTGGAAAGGCAAGAAGAACAACTATCGTTCTTCTTCCAAAACCACCCACTCAAATAATGTTAGTACCTTTAACTTAAGTGAAGTCCTTGCTATGAATAACCAAGGACAAAAGAAACCATATAGGAGGAACTTTACTCCTATAGGTATGAGTTATGACACCGCATTTGACCGACTAAATGCAAAAGGTCTTATAACTCCTATTGGACCATTTGTGGACCCACCGGTCGAGAAGAGGACAGCTAACAGGAACCCCAATGCACATTGCAAGTATCATAAGGTAGGGGCCATTTTACTGAAAATTGTTGGAAGCTTAAGGAAGCTATCCAAGATTTAATCGATAACAACAAACTGCCATTGCCTCCTGCCATTAAGAAGCCGAGCATTGACAATGCACCTCTCGCTCATTTCTTGGCCATCTCTGATGAAGAAAACAAGGTTGATCCCTCATCTCTCATTAAGCCTATTGAAGAAATCCATGCTATCGAAGAAGAGGAGGAGATCTTTTTCGATGCCATGGATGAATTTCCTGAACTAGCAAGTAAAGAGGATATACAGTTGCTTACAGTGTCCATATGGGAGGGGTCAAGCTTGCTACGTGAAGCTCTCGAAGTTGTGAAGAAACAATTAGAGGAGCCTCTGAAAAAGTGTGACAAGGTTCCACCCACGAAAAAGAAACCCAGGAGAGAGTTCACACCCATTGGAATGACCTATGATGCTACTTTTGATCGTTTCTGTGATAGAGGATTAACAAAACCTATTGGCCCTACCAAGGATCCAACACCAGAAAAACGATCTTCAAGATGGGATCCCAATTCCTATTGCAAGTACCATCAAGGAAACGGTCATACCAATGATGAATACTATAGGTTTCAATATCTTATTCAAGATCTCATAGAAGCAAACAAGATCCCATTGCCTCTAGCTAGCGAGAAGACTGGGTGATGATGAAGCAAACAACACAAGAGGCGTGTTGCAACGACAAGATTTCATGACCACTTTTTCTATTTCTTTTTCATTTTTTACTTTCCCCAATAAGTCTAGCATAGACACCTTTCACTTTCCTTAGATTCATTTCGTAGGATTTTTTCTTTTTTCCTTTAATAAAATGAGCAGTTATTTTCTTGCATATGATCATTTCATTAAATTGCAAAAAAAAAATAAAAAAAAAAAGAAAAATCCATGTCAAACTAAGCACAAGATATACCAGTGATTTAAGGCACCCCTTGTAGCCACATCATATTACCTTTCACCATTCAAATATGCAATCCTTTCTTCATAAACCACTTTGAGCCTCGTCTAACGATAGACCTTTCATTTTTTCAACCTTTATCTACCTAACCTTGGGCTGAGATGGTGTGTAACTTATGTAACTTCAAAAGCTTAAGTGAATTGAATAAATAAAAAAATAAAAATAATAATAAATAAAAGTGTATGAAAGGGGAAGTGTTTCAACGTCTTTTACATGAACATGTCTTTGATATGAACACGTCTCGGATTGCGTCTCTTATTAAGTGCTCGGTACCATGCTTGAGAAACATGAATGCCAAGTGAGTGATAGACCGCATGATCGGGATTGCCCAAACTTATAAAAATAAAATAAATGCTAAAGCAAAAACGAGAGCAAAAATAAAAAGAGAACGAGCTCAACTCAAGAATACAAAGATTCAAAAGCAAGGTTGCACACCTTGGGGGCTTATCTAGGGTTTTGAGCCTTTATCCCTTTTCTTCTATAACCTTTAGCCTAAGCACGTTACATCCCTTAAAAAGACCTATTTGAGGTATACACACACTTGTGCGAGGTTCAGCTAGAGCTACGTTCGGCCTGATTCCTATCAGATACATAGGCAACTTAACATCGAGGTGCGGCCGTAATAAACTTGCATTCACATTCACACATTCACACACTCACACCATGATCATATCAAGGGATCCCCTATGCTCATCCCTTTTCATTTAGAGCTAGGCTTGGGGGCTTAATCTTTACATCATTAGCCTACCTAGCCTATGAGTCACCATCATTTGACTCTTTGAAAAATAATATCTTTCCACATACTTAGCCTTTGCGGCCTAACTTTAGTGTCACTATCACACACTACACAGATACATGACCAAATATACTTTCCCGTAGGAACCCTTGGTCATGAAATCTTAACATAACGTTGAAGCATTCCTTGTCATATCAACATCACTCATCAATCATAATCATCATTGCATCACAAAGTATGAAGTACTTAGCCTCCGCGCCTAAGTTACCTAAATACTTTCACAATAATTGAGATAGCCTAGGATGAACTAATCCTTCTTGCACCCTGAGAGATAGTATCAAATGACATTTGACTAAGCTCATTCAACATGCAAATTCAAAAACGTCGATTTTTTTTTCGCGTCTTTCTTTTTTGGAAAAAATCGGCTGATCAGGGAGCTATTTATACACAACATCGGCACAATTTCAATACAGATAAAATTAAAAGTCAACGCTCATCAGCGCCAGACGACAGAGTCTGGCACCTAATGTCAGAACCTGACGCCAAGCCCTAATAATTAACGTCTGGCGCTAACGCAAAACGCGTGGCGCCAGATGGCGCTGACGTGTCTTATCATACGAGCTTTTCTAAAACCGCATTTTTCTGGCTGATTCGAGTCTGAACAATGGCTTTACGATCTTTTATCCTTTTTATCCGTTTTTCAATAATTAAATATATCAATTATATTAATTATATTTTTTGGATTTCATTTAGACTTAATTTTTAAGTGTTTTTTTAAATCCAACTTTTTTTTTCTGTTTTGGGGAGAAATTCGGATACCCTCCATCAATAATAAAAATGACGGAATTTAGAAGGCACCGACATACAGGTGAAAAAGCAATAAAAGCTCCGACGTTCTGGCATAGCGGAAACAAAGTTCAAGCGAGCTTTAAAGATCGACGAGCGTGGGTCTTCGTTAATTTTCCTCAGAATATTATGGCAACAAATGAGGATAGCTTCAGGCGAGGATATCTTCGACAGCGTTCCCTAGCTTGCGGAGGGTTGTCACACACAACTGGAGGTGATTTCAAGAGAAGTTATCTTCGATCGTGTTCCCTGGCTTGCGGAAGATGGTTACAAAGCGCTAGAAGGTTGTTTTAAGCAAAGCAATCTTCGATGGAGTTCTCTAGCTTGCAGAAGTCTATCATGGCGGAATTGGAGGCAGTTACAGGCATAGCAGTCTTCAAGTGGCATTCTCTAGCTTGCAGAAGGTCGTCAAAACAAACAGCAAGATGGCGTTCCTTGGCTTGCTTCGGTTATCACAAAACACAACAATACAACAACAAATTGGTTACTATTAGAGACGTGTGTTCGACGGTGCAAGATACGCGTTTCTTAAATCTTTTATCTGTTTTAACTAACGCTAGTTTGCAAGTATCGAAGTTACAAGAGTGATTTAGGATCGCAGAACGTTCTGAATCATTCTCAGTCCCTATCAATACTTTGACTTTTATTTTCGAAACTTGCGTTTCTCCAAACTCAGTCAAAGTGGGGGCTTCTATAGACACCCATTTGTGTCTCTTCAAAACCAAACCCGGTAATTAGTATCTTTCACGTCTAATCATAATAGAATGAAGTGAAAGTGTGGAGAGTCTAGTGTTGCGGATAGTTTTAATTATTTTCTCTTCTCTATGTTTTTGAAAACCTATATTAAGAAAACATCCAATCCAGTTTGGCTTTTTCCATAGAAATGGTCCAATAATGGTGTATTTGGATGGGGCTTGAAAAGAGCTTTCCAACGATATATTATAAGCCCAATTCCGATGAATAATGAGGAAGTTATGGCCAAATTATTAAACTGGGCCCGGTTAGGTCCTTATATGCGGCTTAATGATCTAGAGCAGGGCCTAATATGGATTTATCATTCCTAATGCAATTAGAATTGATTTTAGTCTTCTAGATTCTTCTAGAAGGTTCTTTTCATTCCTAATTCAATTAGCATTGATAAAATGACTTTGGTTGTCTTTTTGGAGTTTTAATCAGAATAAAAGAGTGTTTTTAAGGAAAATACGATTTTTCCCTTCTGTACGGCTAAACTTTATCGAAATTAAGAAAACGTGTGAAATTAATTGTTAGCGACTGACGACAGGGATTAGCGCCTAGAGCTAATGTCCAACTTCTGGCGCTAACCTGTTTTATTCTCGTCAAAACTCTGATTTGGTTTTCTATCCGTTTGGCTGATTTTCTCTATAAATAGCCTCCAAAAACCTCCGTTTTCAATCATCAATTCTCTAGTTTTCTTATTCTCTCTAGCTTTTAAGAATTTTCTTCTCCATCTAGCTTTCTCTACAAAATTCCGCATTCACAAGACCTAGAAGCACTTAGCATTATTCGAACTTGCCTTCGCCCTAGACGTGAAAGTTTTTAATTTCTCAGGGTTTGGTCCCAAATCTCTCTTTCAATAATTATTTAATTTAATTGTTTGTATTATTATTTTCCTTGAAGTTACTAACGCGTGTACTTTATTATTAGAAAGAGGTACAAGACATTTAAGTAAGTGCTTTAATTGATTTATTGATTTTATGGTTCTTAAAAATCATGTCTAGGCTGTTATTATGATTCCTAGTATCATGTTTGGATGCTTTCCTTAATTTGATGTTTTGAATGACAACAATGATTCCTAGTATCATGTTTAGGGTAATAACTATTATTTATAATATCAAATATGACGATTGTGATTCCTGCGATACTTCCTATTTTCTTTCCTAATATCATGATAGTACCATGTTAGGGTTAAAGCTTTAATTTTTTATTTTTTAGTGACATGCTAGGGTTTGTTATTAATCTTGTTAGTATCTTTCCTAGGATCTTGCTATTATTCTTATGTTATAACGTGAATATTATGATTATAATTGTTATAAATTTATGATTATTATTATGGTGATTATTATGTTGCTTGATATTTTTATTGTTATTGATTGATCACGCCTTTTATGCATGTTTAAAGGGAATTTGGTTCTTGTAATAACGTTTAATAAGATAATTAATAATCTTATTTAGGGTTAATTTGATTATAATTAAATTGATCGCCAATAATAGATTTATTTGTGAATTAATATTCAATCAACAAAGATAAACAGGTTTAGGGTAATCCTATTGATTGCATATTAGTCAGAAAGCGTACATGAATACGATTAGAATAAAGTAGAGGCCTATTATTAGGGCAGGTTCGATCTCTTTTTAGGTGGGATCATGGTTCAAGACCTATTGGAGTTGACGATCTCTTGGATCGTTAAGGGGTGTAACCTTCACCCTGTGAACGGTTTACAAGTTCCTAAAACTTGTTGGCGACTCTTTTGCTCTATCTTCCTTCCCTTTGGACGCCACCGTACTTAAGTGTATGATCACAGTGGGGTTCAAGCTAGGGATAAGGCTTGAAATATTCCCTACAACCACGAATTACAACCTGACTCCAGCGTCAGATGGCAAGGCTGTCGCTTGGCAACAGAGTCTTCTGGCATGCGCCATTGCAGCGACGAGATGCGTAGCCCCCATATTAAATTATTTGGACCTCATACAACAACTTCGGGTTCCTTGGTATGCCAATTAGTCCCTGTAAATGAATTGACGTGATTAGTAGTCGGCTCGATTACAATTGTAGTAACAGATTGACCTGACGACGATCATCTCACTTAGCTTAAGCGCCTAAACACTGGCTCATTACAAGCACCAAGGCATCGGTTCAAAAGTAAGCACTTATACAACAATTTTTCCAAGATTGGATTGTCATCCCCAACTGACAATATTTCCAAATATGGATTGTCACGCATCTTCTTCAACAACAATTTTTCCAAGATTGGATTGTCATCCCTAGCAATGTTTCCAAGCACCAATTATCGTGCTTCTTCTCTATTTGGCAAATTTTTCCATGTTCGGATTGTCATATGTTCATAGAAACTCTGGAAAATTTTAAGAAGTTGGATTGTCATGCACCTGGTTCCTTATGGCAAAATTTCCTAAAGGATTGTTGTAGGTCTCTACTCATCATAAATTTTGGCAAAGGTTCCTCAACGTGGATTGTCATTCACTTCAATAAGTGGCAATTTTTCCTGAAGTAGATTGTCGATCAACTCATTTTTACAAATGTTCCAAGACGCGGATTGTCAATTGCGACAATATTTTCTTTGAAGGACAGTCGCATAGCATTGGAAAATTTCCAAGGTGGATTGCTTTTAAGAGTTATATTCCAAGATGTGGATTGTTGATCGTAGCAAAGTTCTTATGACAGATTGTTATAAAGCATTCGCAACTTTTTCCAACTCAAAAAAGGATTTTGGCAAAATTTTCGAGATTGGGATTGTCGGCTCATTGTGCAACTGTTGGGGTTTGGTGATTCCGACTCACCGCGGAAACAAACCAAAAAATTAGACCGCACTCGCAATAAATAAAACCATAAACATAATTAAATTTAACACAAGATTAAGATAAACGATTACCTTTTAGAGCATGCGTTGCCCCACCGAATAGGCTCTTACTTGAATTCTATAAAGCCTCCAACGTTGATCCACCCGTACCAATGAATACCGACAAGGTCCAATGTCTTTGGGTTAGCAAGACCCGACAAATAAAACTCGAGTAATTGAGTTCAAAGGCTTTCACTAAATGTGATACGTTTTCCAACTCTTGAGTTCAAGGGTTTTCACTTACTAGTGATGCCCTTTACAACTCTTACTCAAGCAAAGAATCCTCAAGCCATGCTTTGGCTATTTATAAGGAAAGCTACCTTGTGAATTCTACTCATCTTTCTATGTAGGACTTTTTCACAAAAATATCCCATATGGAAAGATTGATGAATTCAACCCTTAATTAAATAAACCAAAGAAGAAGTAACAAGTGTCACATGCTAGGTGAGGACCACTTTCCCACTTGGTCTCCAAGGCAACTCACAAGCATTGTGATCTAACCATGTGTCACCCAACCTTGATCCCCAACTTGGATTCACTTGGGCCACTTTCTTTCGGCCCGTGTCCATGACCTGTCACCACAGCACCCTTTCCACATGCGCTACCACCATGGCGTGCTGCCACATGGTAGCTACCAACGTGGCTGCTGCTACGTGTGCTGACACATGGCATGCTCCTATTTGGCGCGCTTCCCTTGTTTTTGCGTTGCCGGGGTTTTTGCTTCTTACTTGAAGCATTTTCTCGTCTTGCCAATTCCTAAATTTTTTTCTTGACATTTGAGATTCTCCGACGCCCGGTTTTGACTCTCCAACCTCGATGTTCCGATATCTAAATATATTACTCGGTCGACTCATTAATTCCTTCCGAATTAATTTGTCGCTTCGGTTCGTTGACTGCTTCGGTGAGATCAGAAGGGTTAAGTCAAGAATATGCTGTAATATTAATTATGCATTAATAATACTGATCGGAAGCGGCCTCCACCCAGACATGCCGATCACTTGACCTTACTGAATATATTAGCTTTCTAATAATTTTGAACCCACTATCAGAATAATAAACTTGTTCGAAGGACACTATTCCTTTCAATCTTCCACTTGTTCTTCCGGACAAGTGTGCTTTTAGTGTGTAGCCCTTTTCCTATGTCTCTTAATGCCTCTTTGATGAGTGTCATTTATGGCACTCATTTGGTTCTTTTTAGGGTAAATTTTATGTTATTCTATAGCTCTTTTACATTACTTTTCCTTAATTTTACTCTTTATTTCTTTTAGTTTGCATTTTCTTTGTTAGATTTCTTTCTTTATGCATTTCTTGATTTATTTTGTTATTTTCTCTTTTATTTGCTTGTTTTCCTTTATTTTTCAAGTTAAGGTCGTTATCTAAGTTTCCCGAGGCCTCTTCCCAAGTTTTGGCATTGATTAGGATGCCTAAATATTCTCCATTTGAAGCTCAAGCATGGAGAAGTACAAGTTCCTAAAGTCCTTGAGTTGTGCATTCAAGCCGTAGGGGCATGATTTCTAGTGTTGAACCCGCAAGCATGGAGTTTAGAAACTGCAAGGTCCTGTGTTTATCAAGAGCATTAAATGGAATGCACGAGGAGTATCGGCGTGATAGGGAAGAAGACTGCCTTGTTCCCAGGCACGGGCGCGCGCGGCTATGGCGCGGCCAGGTGGCGCGGGCACGTCTTTCTCGGGCGCGGGCGCGCCTGTTTGGGTCTCTGTTCCGTACATAGATTTGCGCGACCGCGCTCTCCCTTATAGTTGGTCGCGCCTGTATGTGTTTATTTGGGGACGATCTAACTAACTTCCCTTAGTTTTACTATATATAGATTTTCTTTCTATTTTTAGGGAGAGGAATTTTATTAAAAAATTAGAATAGGATTAGAATTAGAATTTTAGAGAGAGAAACTCTAGATTGTAGAGAGAGAAGTTCTTGATTGATGATTGAAGATTGGTAATTCTAGCATTTTCTCCATTGAATTCAAGCAAGTTTGTAAGGATTTCTTTTACTTTAATGCAATCTTTAGCTTATCATTTCAATTGATTTGTTGATTGTTCAAGTTTGAATTGAATTTATGATTGAATTAGTTCTATTGATATGATTATGATGATGATGGTGAAATTGTTGATTAGCTTATTTTTTATCTTAATTTCAATGGATTGTGAGTAGTTCTCTTGCTAGGGGAATGGTGAAGCATGTATAAGTAATGGATTGATGCTAATTGGGGGAAAATGATGGAGTTGATGTTGTGATTAAATTTTTTGATTGATTAAGTGCATGTGTGTGATTAATTGAAGAGTAGATAACTTTGATTGTTACACTAGAATGCATTGTAAGCTTGCATTGAGACGGAAAATTGATTTGCGGCTTGCTTTTGTCGATTGAGTAGGTTTGCAAGGTTCCTAGTTAGAGCCTCCTGTAGTTGGCGCTAGCTTGACCTCTAGGAGATTAGCTTACCTTACTCTCTTGATTGCTTATTTGATTTTCCCTAGCAAAATTCGACTTAATCATCTCCAATCCCAATCAGCTATATCCATTCCAAGTAAGTGCGGATCCTAACCCTGGTGCTTGATAAATTTGATTTCATTTTGATTGTTTGATTGTTTTGAATACACACACCTCACTTTATTGCTTCGAAATAGCTTAGCTTTGACATTAACATTCACCTTCCATTCCTAGTGGTTCGACCCTCGACTTAGTCTATGCTTGGTATAAAGGTGTGTTGAGAGATTACCAATTTTGTTTTGACCAAGGATAGATTAGTTTTTAACGACGTAGTCTCGCCCTAGATAAAAAATGGTGTCGTTGCCGGGGAATGGTGTATATGATTGCCTTTATTGTTGAGTCTATTTCACTTAATCTCAAAATACAAAAAGATTTATCTCTTTAGGATACATTCGTAGCCATGCTATTTATATTTTCTTTGAGTTTTTGTATGCGTAGGATAAGAGGAAGGACTTTAGTGCCATTTGATCCGGAAATCGAGAGAACAATAACAAGGATAAGGGTTGCTAATCGTTCTTTTAGTCTAAGCTCTCCAAGAGAAGAAATTCACCAAGAAAGAGAAGAGGAGGATCAAGTAAGCATGGGAGATAATCCAAGAGTTTCTTTGAAGGAGTTGAAAACTCCTGGTGCATTTAGGTTTGAAAGTGGGATTGCATTTCCAACAACACCGGCGAAAGACTTTGAAATAAGACCAGCCAAGATCAATTTGATCGAAAGGAGAGAATTTAGTGGGGGTAAGGTTGAGGGTCCGCTAAACCATCTCAAAGAGTTCGAGAAGTATTGTAACACTATTAAAGTCAATAATGTTTCTCAATAGGTTATCCGGCTCAAGTTGTTCCCCTTCTCCCATATAGGTCGAGCCTTGGAATGGTTAGACAAGGAGGTCAAGCTGAATTCTCTTAGAATATGGGATGAAGTTACCTAGGAATTCTTGTCTAGGTTCTACCCCCAAAAGAAAACGACGGAGGCAAGGACTTTGATCCAAAGTCTCAAGCAAAAACCTAGTGAGAGCTTGCATGAAGCTTGAGAAAGGTATAAGGAGTATCAAAGAGAATATCCCCATCATGGCATCCCAACCTATCAACTCATTCAAATTTCCTATGGAGGGTTGAGTCATCAAGGCAAATCGTGTCTAGATGCGGGAGCCAGAGGCCCAATCATTAACAAAACCGAAGAATAGGTTGTGGACATTATAGAAGATGGGGTGCGCCATTATATGGATTGGTGTAGGCGTCGCTCGAAGTGCCCCTACGTTAAAGCATGTGTGAATATGCTTGGCATTCTTAGGAAGTGGGAATTGACATATATGATCAGGGACAAGGAAAGTAGGGAGCCACCAACAAGTTTGTAAGGAACTTGTAAACCGTTCACGGATCATATAAAGGCAACCACGAATAAAGGACAACGATAGGCAACAACGATTGACCCGTGAAGGTTACACCCCATTCATAATCCATGAGATTACTAACTCCATATGGTTCGGAACCACGAAAGGAGGATCGGGGATGATGGTACGATGTAAGTCATGGAGTCACATTCGCGCGTATTGGCCTCTACTCGATTCTTATAGTGAAAAGTGATTCCTGCGATCTCAAATGCATACAAACAAAGATTTAATTCTCTCCAAACTATTATTAAGCTAAATTGGTTAAATATTAATGCAACATAAAATATTAGTGATCACTTGAATTAATAACAAGATTTAAAAGGAACCTAAACCGGTCGTCCAAATTATCTTATTAGGCGTGATTTTCAATTACATATTCCCTTTAACATGCAATATGGTGATCATAACAAAAATAATAGAATAAGCATTAATATTGGAAGGAATTCAACAATAATAGCGTTAGTCAAATCAAATTCAAATTAACCTTATTATGATACTAGCAATATAAAATAAAAAGAGTAGTTAAGTGATTAATTACTCACTTTTCGCGTTTTCTTGGATTGCTACATCATGAATAAACTGTTAGTAACTTCAATAAAAATTTAAATCAAATGGAAATGAAATTAAAAAGTAGAGTTGATTTGGTCCAAACCCTCAGTTATGTAAACTATTCACGCGTTGGTTTAAGGACGGAACCTCGGGTTTAGTATATACTCCTTGGAGTGCTTAAGGGAAGTAATAATGTAGTTACGAATATATGTTTAAGGCTTAGAATATGGGAGAGAGAGAGAAGAGAATGATTTTTGGTGTAAAAGAGAGAAACAGAGAATAATTTGATGATCAAGATTGTTGATGATTGAAAAAGGGAGATATGACCTCTATTTATATAGAAAAAAAAGTGTCGAAAAAACAAGATAAGATCCGAATTAAATCAGAATAAAACTCGATAGACACCAGTTTTTGCGGTTTTTATTTTTATCATATCTTTTGATGCAGATATCATAATAGGATGAATAAAATATAATTTGAAAGATCTTGAGGTCTACGTTCTAACCCAATTAGAATCAGATTAAAATATTTTTTAGAATAAAAGATATGGCCGAAATAGTGAGACAGTGACAGTTTTGGATAGAGTTTGACATTTTATTCATATCTTTTCCGTTATAACTCGGAATTGATATTATAATATTTCATTGGAAATATAATTTCAAGGGCTATCCAACCATATAAAATTTAGATAAAAACTATGATTCACGAAAATAATATTTTTCTATCTTTGAATGTGTTTTAATAAGGATAGAAATTGGATTTTCAAAAAGAAACGTTTTATTCAATTTCAAACTCTTTAATCTTATCTTTTCAAAAAGGATAATTAAGATATTTCAGAAACTTATAGAAGCTTCAAATTAATCCTAATTGGTTAAGGAATAAGATTAAATAATTTGAACCCTCCACATGATCATTGGGTCGTAGGTAAGGTTGGCTTAGGTTCGGTTTGGACTCAGTTTAATATTTTGCTCATAACTTGTTTGTTATAACTCGGATTTGGGCTTATAATATATCTTTGGAAAGCTATTTTCAAACCCCATCCAACTATTCAATCATTGGACCCAGATTATGGACCAAAATAAACTGGTTTAAACGTTTTTATAAAAAGGACACGAAATGAATTATTTTGGGTTTAAAGGCACGAAAAGAGGAAAATAATTTATAGTTTTGGAAATGGGATAGGATTTGGGTTGGTTTTATGAAATAAAAATATGGATTTAAGAACTCCAAGATTAAATACTCAAACCGACCAATAATGGCAGTGAAAGGTTGTTCATCATCGTGTTTTGTTTTGGGGAGACATTTTTAGGTGTCTACAGAAGCCCCCACTTTGACTGAGTTTGTAGAAACGTCAGTTTCGAAAACGATATTCAAAGTAGTCGATAGGGATGAAGAATGATTTAAGACGTTCTGCAATCCTAAATCACAATGTATACGCAGATACCTGCAAAAAAATATTAGTTCTACAGATAAAAGAGTAAAGGAAAAGAATGCTTATCTGACACCAGAGTATCGGTGACAAATGAGTTTGGTATTTTCCTATGCTTGAAGGAATCCACCGGATGTCATTTGTTTATATGCTTTCCATGCCTGAGGAAAGTCGACTGATGAGTTTGGTAGCTTTCTAAGCCTGAAGAAATCTACCGGATGATACTTTCCATGATTGAAGAAAGTTGACATATGATTTTGGCGTTTTTCTATGCTTGAAGAAATCCACAGATAATGCTTTCCATGCTTGAGGAAAGCCGACAAAGGAATTTGGCGGTTTTCTATGCTTGAAAAAATCCACCGGATAATACTTTCCATGCTTGAGGAAAGTCACATATGATGAGATTACAAGTCTCTGTGTATCGAGAACCTTGCGTCATGAAATGATGGTGGTTCGATTGTCCCCGAATGTGGGCTGTAGATGGTCTGCCTATTCCCGGACGTGGGTTGTAGTTGGTTCGCTTGTCCTCAAACGTGGGCTGTAAATGGTTCGCTTGTCCCCGAACATGGGTTGTAGATAGTCCTCTTGTCCCCGGACGTGGGTTGTAGATGGTCCACTTGTTCTCGGACGTGGGCTATAGATGGTCCGCTTGTCCCCGGACGTGGGGTGTAGATGGTCCGCTTGTCCCCGGACGTGGGTTGTAGTTGGTTCGCTTGTCCCCGAACGTGGGCTGTAGATGAGACCTGCAAAAATAAATTTTCCAATGGACTCGTATATATTGTTATTGACTTGACCAAGTTTGACTTGATGTGACATTAAATGTGTATGACTTGTGAGTGTGTGTGTGTTTATATGTGTGTGTGCAGACACAAGCAAACGAAGATGCAAAAGCAAAAATTTTCCGTCAATTTTTTGTCATGAGTGGAGGGTGCCGACTTTCTCCCAAAAAGGAAAGATGTGAAAAATGAACTTTTATTTTCAAACTTCCCTCGATGAGAAAATTTTGAAAAAGTTTTTTAAACTTCCCCAAAAGATAAGATGCTAAAAAAGGAAAGAAGTTTTGAACTTCCTTGTTGAGCAAGACAAAATGAATCGCATGGATTAAATTGCTTTTCTTGAAAGTAATGTATGCATGATGCATGTCCTTAGGCCAGGAGGCTAAGGACAATTACATCATGTGACACGATGAAGGAACTTAGGTCATGGAGCTAAGCATGATATATGGTGTAAAGAAACGATCTTGAACGTCACTTAGGTCTGGAAGCTAAGCACGTATACAGATGAAGTGATTATTGCATAATGAACGTTGCTTAGGTTAAGGAGCTAAGCACGATATGCTTTGTATGATTAAAAATCATTGATATATAAATGTTTCTCAGCACATTATGCGATGCATGAAACAATGAATATTGCTCAGGTCAGGAAGCTAAGCAAGTATACAATGAATGTTGTCTTTAAATATGATGAAACATGCACAGTGTTGAAACAAGATTTCATGAAGAAGGGTTCTTAAAGGGAAATATCATATGGATATGGGTATGGATGTGTGAATGAAGTGTGTGAATGTGATACTAAGGCTGGCTGCAACGGTTATGGTTATGGAAAGAGATGTGAGAAGAGTCAAAGAAGATGACTCTTTAGTGTGGGTAGGCTAAATGATGTGGGTTCAAGCCCCCAAGTGTCGCTCTAAATGGGCAGGGGTAAGCATTGTATATTCTTTGACTCGATCATGCATGGATATGAATATGAATGTGGCCGCACCTCGATATGAGGTTGCCTACGTATCCGTTAGGAATCAGGCCGAACGTAGCTCTAGCCGAACTTTGCACAAGTGTGTGTACACCTCAAAGAGGTCATTCAAGGGTTGTAATGTGGTTAAGCTGATGGTTTAAGGAAGAAAGGGGTAAAAGGCTCAAGACCCGAGAGAAGCCCCCAAGATATGCAATTATGTATTACACTTCGCAAGTTTTATTTTTCATATATGTATATATAAATATATATATATATATTTTTTTTGTTTTGAATTTAAATTTTTTTTCCATTTTTCCATTCTTGTGAATCAATGTAGGCAATCTCATATCATGCGGTCCATCACTCACTTAGCATTCATGTTTCTCAGGCACGGTACCAAGCACTCGATGAGAGACGCAATTTGAATCACGTTCATATCGGAGACATTGGAACACTTGCCTTTAGACATTGTTTTTTATTAATTAATTTACTTATTCTTTTCCCTTTTTAAAAAAAAAAATTGAACTTGCTTTCTGACTGTTACACAAATTGCACACCTTCCCATCACAGGGTTAAGTGAATGTGGGTTGAATAAATAAGGTCAATCGTTAGACAAGGCTCAAAGTGGTTGACGAAGAAATGGATATGTGATAAAATGGTTTATAGGGAATGACAGGGTTCCAAAGGTGCCTCAAGTCATTGGTGTACCTTGTGTTCAGTTCGGGCAAATTTTTTTATTTATTTATGCGCATGGCATGATCGAATGTAAAGGAAAGAAATGCTCATTAATGGAACATGGAATATAGACATACGGATAAGGAGAACCTATGCTAGAGTTATTAGGGGAACAGGTATGATACGAAAGAAGAAAAAAAATGAAATCTTGTATAGAGACTTGTCTTGTGCTTCATCTTCATGGTTTCTTATGAATTATTTGTTACCGCCAAGAGGAACAAGAATTTTGTTATTGCTGATGCTTTGAATGGAAGAAAAGAAGGAAGGAATGACGTTCCCCTTATTCTTCCAACTGTTAACTAGTAATTCTTTAACTCGAGTATTATAGAACAAAATGAGCTCACTTAATGCTTTGATTCAATACTCATATTGAAAAGGAAGAATGTATGAAAAAATTTTGAAAACTGATGGGAAATACTCCACTCATTACTATTGCGACGGAAAACGACGGATGCATGGTCCTAGTATCAATTACTCGAAGAAAAAGTGTGTGCAATAACTCAACATGTGAGATTAGGTGAGTTTATTAAGACTCGTGGTATGATCGCATGACGTACTAGACATGAGGACGTTGTGAAAAACAAAGGACCCAATGACTAAATAGCACTGAAGACTAAAAGACAAACTAACTTGATTAATTTTTTCCAATTTTAACATTATGCTATTTACTAAGTGAAAACAGTCCATTAGCAATCGTTAGTCATCAATAAGATCAACCACAATAAAAGACAAAGAACACATGTTAAGGTTAGCACAAAAATCGATCACAAGAAACTAGGAAGAGGACTAAAATTCAAGAAGAGTTAGGACTCAAGGGTATAAAAATAAATAAATAAATAAAAATAAAAATCTATAATCCTATGTTATATGAGTTGACAAGAATTAAAGGACTTGGCTAAGACTAGCTTGAAACGAATTTTTTATTTTTTATTTTTTTTTTAAAAAAAAAGGTAACGCTAAAAAGACACCTAAACTGGATAGGATGTAGTATATCGGTGATAAATTTTGATATGTGACTCTGATTGGGACAAAACCAATTCAAAATGAACTCGGGGCTACAGATCCATAGATTGCACAACATGTAACTCTTTATAGAACTTCGGCTATGACTAAAACAAGTTAACACTTGTGCAGGATACGGGAATAAAAATCCAGGTTGACTCAAAATTTTAAAAAAATCTACGACTCGACTCTAAAAAAAATAATAAGGGGTTGATAAGAGAAAAAAAATAATTAAAAAAATGTCAATAAAAAAAAATTCACATATAAGCACATCGTCAAGCATGATGCAATGAAGTTCGTAACCTAAAGTCAAGATCTACGTTCCACTATGGTAAAGCTTTTGGGTGTCAAAGGGTACCATGGTTAAGAGTTTGGACGCGTTAGCAAGGCAGCCTCCCTTGAGGGTGTATGCCAACGGGCGGCTCCGCGAATTTGTGATGTAATCGAACTCGACTCCATGTTTTGGGTGGATTTAAAAACTCGGATGAACCCTAATTGCCATGAGCGTTTTCCGGTTGATAGAGCTTAAATCCCCCGGGCTAGGCACATATGTAGAACATGTACTATTGTGGCAAAATATGTAACCTAAAAAGCATATGCATATATGACAATGCCAATTAAATCCCAGGAATAAAATTGAAGAATCTTTCAAGACTCATCCACTCATCTTAATTAAATACTGATCACTAAAATCGATAAATAACCAAGAATCCTCTCCAGTTGAGTCGCCAAATTGTAGGCGTCGCTCGAAGTGCGCCTACGTTAAAGCATGTGTGAATATGCTTGGCACTCTTAGGAAGTTGGAATTGACATATATGATTAGGGACAATGAAAGTAGGGAGCCGCCAATAAGTTCTTAAGGAACTTGAACACCGTTCACGGATCATAAAAAGGCAACCATGAATAAGGGACAACGATAGGCAACAACAATTGACCCGTGAAGGTTACACCCCATTAATAATCCATGAGATTACTAACTCCATATGGTTCGGAACCACGAAAGGAGGATCAGAGATGATGGTTTGAAGTGAGTCATGGAGTCACATTCGCCCGTATTGGCCTCTACTCGATTCTTATAGTGGAAGGTGATTCCTGCGATCCCAAAGGCATACAAACAAAGATTCAATTCGCTCCAAACTATTATTAAGCTAAATTGGTTGAATATTAATGCAACACATAATTCTAAAATATCGTGACCACTTAATTAAACAATAAGATCAAAAAGGAACCTAAACCGGTTGTCCAAATTATCTTATTAGTCGTGATTTTCATTTACATATTCCCTTTAAACATGCAATATGGTGATCATAAAAAATATAATAGAATTATCATTAATATTGGAAGCAATTCAACAATATTTTTTTAGTCAAATCAAATAATAAAATAACCTAATCATGATACTAGAAATATTAAAATAAAGAGTAATTAAGTGAATCAATTACTCATTTTCCGCGTTTCCTTGAATTGCTACATCATAAATAAACTGTTAGTAACTTCAATAAAAGTATAAATCAAATTAAAATTAAATTAAATAAACGTAGATTAAATAAATGTAGATTTTATTTGGTCTAAACCCTCAGTTATTTGTACCTTTCACGCCTTAGTTTAAGTATAGAACTTTGGGTTAAGTATGAACTCCTTGGAGTGCTTAAGGAAGGAATGAAAGAATAGGGAGGCTAGTGTTTTAGGCTAAAGAGGGAGAAGATAATTATTTGATGATCAAGCTTGTTGATCATTGAAAAATGGAAGAAATGAGCTCTTTCTAATTCAATTAGAATCAGATTATAATATTCTTTAGAATAAAATATATGGCCGAAATAGTGAGACGGTGTCAGTTTTGGATACAGTTTGACATTTTATTCATATCTTTTCCATTATAGCTCGGAATTGATATTATAATATATCATTAGAAAGATAATTTCAAGGGCTATCCAACCATATAAAATTTGGATAAAAACAATGAGACACGAAAATAATATCTTTCTATCTTTGAATGTGTTTTAATTCGGATAGAAATAGGATTTTCAAAAAGAAAAGTATTATTCAATTTCGAATTCTTTAATCTTATCTTTACAAAAAGGATAATTAAGATATTTTAGAAACTTGTAGAAGCTTCTAATTAATCCTAATTGGTTTAGGAATGGGATTAAATAATTTGGACCCTCCACATGATCATTGGGTGGTAGGTAAGGTGGGCTTAGGTTCGGTTTGGACTCGATTTAATATTTTGGTCATAACTTATTCGTTATAACTCGGATTTGGGCTTATAATATATCAATGGAAATCTATTTTAAAGCCCCGTATAACTATTAAATCATTGGACCCATATTATGGACCAAATTAAAATGGAATAAATGTTTTATATTAAGGACACGAAATGAATGATTTTAAAGGACACGAAATAAATTATTTTGGGTTTAAAGGCACGAAAAGAGGATTATAAGTTATGGTTTGGGGAAATGGGCTAGAAGTTGGGTTGGTTTATGAAATGAAATTATGTATTTGAATATGGATTTAAGAACTCCAAAGATTAAATACTAAACCCGACCAATAATGGCGCTGAAAGGTTATTCATCATCGAGTTTGGTTTTCGGGAAACATTTTTAGGTGTCTACAATGGGCAAGAAGGAGAAAGAGAGTCTTCGAGCAAGAATGGATCAACGCTTTATTTGGTTTATCTCCTTAATGCCATCAATAATCTATCCTCTCAAATTGTATGTTTGGGGAAGGAGATGACAACAATCAAGGCTAAGATTGAGAGTACAACTTCCAATGCACAAGGTCATCCCTCCCACATTAAAGGGAGAGGTACATATTCTAACTTAACTCGTCCTTCTACATCTAATAATATGCCCAATGGATGCTTATTTTGTGATATTTGTGGGTCTTATGACCATGATGCTTCTACTTGTTCAAAAGGGTTTGAAAATCTTGATGATGGTGAGAGTAGTGAATGTGAACATGTAAATTTTTTCTCAAACAATAACAATGGTCAAAGGTTTAATGGACCAAGAACTTTTGGAAATAGAAATTCTCACCAACAAGGTGGATTTTATAACTATAACAATGGTAATTATAGGAACCAAGGAAACCAAGGTTTCCGAGGAAACTATAATAACCAAGGTTATGGTAATCAAAACCATGGCCAAGGTTATGGAAATCAAAGACAACCTCAAGGCTTTGGTGGCCAACACCAAAATTTTGGCAATAATCAAAATCGAGGTAATTGGAACAATCAAAATAAGGGGAATTTTCAAGACTACCAAAGGGGACCCCCACCCGGATTCCATCCAAAACCTCAAGGTGGTGGTGAAAATTCCTATTCTCAATCGTCCAAGTCCAATTTGGAGGAGATGATTGAAAATCAAACAAAAATCTTGAATACCTATATGGTGGTGAACGATAAGAAATTTAATGAGATCATGACACATGACAAAAGGCTTGAGACACAAATCACACAACTAGCAAACATTTTGAAAGATTGTGCTAGTCCTTCTTCATTGCCTTCTCAAGGAGTTGATCCTTAGAAACCCGTTTATTCCATCACCACAAGGAGTGGAAGAGTTCTTGAAGAGAGATTTTCTAGGGATTGGAAGGAGGATTAAAAGAAGAGTATTTCAAGTGAGCAAAAATAGGAAGATGTGTCAAAAGATGTTAGCAGAGAAGAGCGCCATGAGATAAAGAAGAATAATGAGAGAAAGCAAGAGGAAGTGAGAAAACCCGACCTTCCATATCCCCAAAAGTTTATGAGGAAAAAATTAGATAAACAATTTGGGAGATTTCTTGAAATGTTGAAGGAGGTCCATCTTTCTATCCCTCTTACCGAAGCCATGACCCAAATGCCTAGATATTCCAAATTCCTTAAGGATATATTTAGTGGCAAGAGAGATTGTAATGAAACAGATTCGGTAGAGGTTGGTGAGTGTTGTAGTGCTTTGATCCACAATGACCTCTACAAGAAGATGAAAGATCCAGGTAATTTCTCCATTCCTTGCAAAATCAAGAGTAAGTTGTTTTAGAATGCTTTATGTGATTTTGGGTTCTAGTGTGAGCATAATGCCCTTCTCGGTCTTTAAGAAGCTAAAGCTAAGAGAACTTCTTCCTACCAACATGACTTTGCAATTGGCCGATAGGTCCATCAAGTTTCTAAAGGCAAGAGTTGAGGATGTTCCCTTTAAGATAGGTGGTTTACAATTCCCGTTGATTTCATTGTGCTTTAAATAGAAGAAGATGACCACATTCCTATTATCTTAGGGAGACCGTTCTTAGCTACTTTAGGAGGTTTGATTGATGTTAAGGGAGGCCGTATTACTTTGAGAGTTGGTAACAAGAAATAGAGCTTTGAGCTAAAACCAATGCATGATTCCTTATCCCTTGTGAAAGGAATGAAGAGTGATGATTTCCTTCGTTCATTTGATAATGTGTATGTGATTGATTCTTCATCTAAAAATGATCATGATATTTTCTATGATGTGCTTGTGAGTTTTGATTGCATGAAAGTTAGTAAAGAAAAGAAGGAGCTTTCAAAGGCTATGAACGAAGAGGAGATCGACATTCCTCATTGGTTTAAGCTATGATTCCATGGGTGTAGATGGTGTGAAATGGTCAACAAAAAGAAACAAATACATGAAGAAAAAAAGAGCTTCGAGGAAGAAGAGAATGAGACTGAAGTTGAGAAATGAAAAGATTGTTTTTGAAGTGCAAGCGAGTGAAGTCTTGTGAAGCAACAACGAGATGTTGCTTAAAAATGAAGGAGAAGTTATTCTATTCGCTACCTTAGACAAGGTGGTGTTCTTTGACCCTCCATGATTTGGAGGAAGGGTTGAGCTTAGGACCTTAAGCAAGCGCTTCCCGGGAGGCAACCCGGAGATTTCTAACCTTTTCTTTTGATTTCTTTTTTTCTTATTTTTCTTTCTTTTAGTTTTTTTCTTTTCTTTCACTTGTTTTTTGTTTGGAGTTATAGGTTGAATTCTTGGAGTTGGATTACATCAAGTGAGAACGAGCAATGGAATGGTGTTTCACGATTTTTGATGTGTTTATATTCAATTTTATTAAAATTTTGAGGTAAAAGGGGGTAAGAATTGTTAGCAAGGTAAGATAGGAAATTTATGCTTAAGTTTGAAGAAAATTTGAACTTGGTGAGTTCATCAGGGTACTACCATTATTTTAGGGGTGTTGAACCCACATTATTTTAGGGACATTAGTGGCGCGGGGGTGCCTAGCCCGTGCGCAGCCACGCTCGACGCTGGCGCGGGCGTGCTACCTGGTCGCGCGGCCGCGCACCCCCCTAGCCGAGCTTATCTTTTCTTTCTTCTTCTTTCTTTTCCCACATTTCCCCTTCACCCTTCTTTCTTTCTTCTTCTATATTTCCCGCATTTCTCACGCACTCTTAACCCTTCACCCTCATCTAGGCCGCACCGCACCATATCCTTAATCTCTTTCATCAATTTTAACACAAATTCCTATAAATTTCCATTACAATTCATCAAATCCTCTTATAATTCCTCCATTTTTAACAAAATTCATACTACCTTTAATCCATGACAACCACCATTCTCTCTCCTCCATTGTTGAAGCTAATTTAGGAATTTTCGTGTGGGTGGAAATTGGTGGCTAAAGCTTGCTCTATTTTGCTTCTTTTATGGTATAATCATCTTCTCTTTCTCTTAATTGAATGTTTTATGTAATTCATGAGTATGAATAGTAGTAGTATGTATTTTGGAGCGTTTGATGATTGAAATTGGATTTTGGTTGGTTATTTGGATGTATGATGATTGATTATTGCTTACATTGTGTTGTGTGTTGTTTGTGTAGCTGGATTGATTGTAATTGTTGAGAATTGTTGAGGTCGGATTTTTGGTAGTGCTACTTTGATAATGTTGAGCTTTGGTTCTTGGTTCCTTTGTGCTTGGTGTATGGTTTGAATGCATTTGTAGGCTTGAATTGTTGGTAATTGTGTACATTTGGGATTGCTCGATTTTGGTAGTGAGGTATTGCTTGTCGGTATTGGTAAAGGGGTTTGATTGAGGCACTCTATATTGTTGGTTGGAGTTTCTTGTGGTGATTTTGGTGTATTGAGTTACTATCTTTGAGAATTCATCATGTCTAAACACATCAAAAACCTCCTCAAAAACGAAAAACCAATGTCACTATTGAAGAACCTCGTCAACCTCGTCAACCTACCCCTATCCCCAAACTACAAATTACCGATCCCATTTAAAAAGCTAGATACACCAAACTCAAAGAAAACCGGACACTACTTCCAAGTGGACATGATAAAGTTGGAAATTAATGTAGGTTTAAGGGAATTAATTCACAACCTTCGCATGGGATCTTTTGTGAGCTGGAGCTTTTGTACCTATGTTCAACCGACTTTGGAGTTCTTGGCCACGGTTGATCTTGTGGTGGCCGAGGGTGGTTTCTACCGTGTCCGATTTCAGCTCTTCAACATTCAATTTGATCAATCCTTAGAAGAGTTCAATGCGGCTCTTGAGCTTCGATCCAATCTCAGATATTTTGGATCCCGAGTTCTTTTTAATGATGAATATGATCATAATTCATGGTGGGACGACATTTCTTGTTCTGGTGACTTTGTGACCCGGTACGCCAAGATTAGTAAGGTATACCAGCCATGTCTCTGGGTTCTCCATAGGCTTTTGGGGTATTTAGTGTTTCCAAAGTAGGAATTGGGAAAGATGAGCCAGTTGGAGCTTCGGATTCCTTGGATGACTACTCGTGCGGAGTACCGGGGTCGCCTAAATTTGGGGTACACTTTTTCCAGCTATTGCCAAGGATTGCAAGATAGGGATTCCGGCGAGATCCCTTGTGGGAGCATGGTTACAAGGCTAGTGACCAACCTTGAGCTCGAGCACTATTTGCCGTCTTGCACTCCGGTTGGGGATGTTGATTCTCTCTACCTCGACGTCCGACGATTGAGGCAAATCCTATTCTTAGCAAAGAAAAATGACGACGAGGTGTTTGATTGACTAAGGGATAACGCACATTGGTGTTGTCTCCCTAACTCCTCCTCGACTTCTCTCCACCGCGGAAATGTGGCCTGGCAAACATTTGGCATGTCTCCAAAAGTCACCGCCCTCCCTACTATGATGATGGTGAGGATATGGGTGAAGAACAGGAAGAAGACCCGCAACAACAACAACAACACCACCACCACCAACAACAACAACAACATCAACAACATCAAGAGAAACATCACCAATTCGCTAACTCTTACTTAGATGCCCTTAGTGCTTAAATGAAGGGGATGTAAATCCGATAGGAGGGTATGTATGATCAAGATTTTGAAGCCCTCTATTCTCATATGAGAGGAATTTTGGAGATGAAAAAAGGTATGTTTCTCCAGCAACAACATTTGTATGATGCGGGTGTTAACCGGGGAGACATCACTCCCCTGGTTGACTACCCTTACTTTCCACCCCAATTTGGTCCTATAGCATCTTTTGGGGGTGATGGGGTACCTACGTACCTATATTGGCAAGGACCACAAGGGTCCAACACCGAGACTCGTTCATTCCCCGATGAGCACGGTAACTATGATTTCCGTGTTCCCGGTGGGAGAGACTATATGGGTGTTCCTACCTACCCCTATGTAAACCCCGATCACCCACTACCGCTCGCCTTGCTAGAGCACTTCACTCCCCTTTCCCCTTGGGAATAATATAACTTTAGGGGCATTATGATTGGCCACCCGGTTACACCGGGGGATGGGATCCTTTTTGTCCCCCATCCAGGTTTTCCTATGATGGGGATAACAATGAAGGCTTCGGGCCGAGTGGTAGTGGTAGCTAGTTCCTTCATTTTTGTGCCATGTGCCTCCATCCCTTGTCTTATGTTTGCTTTCTTTGCATTGTTGGGATGTTGAGATGTATCCATGATTAGCTTGGGGGAACTTTTCCTTTTCTTAGGGGTTTGTATCGGTGGCGAATTTGTTGTTGAAACTCACCTTGTTTCTTTTGCCTCTTTGTATGATGATCTCTTTATTGATTCCTTTTTTATGATGTTTGCTCATTCTTGATCTTCTTGTTGTTGTGATGATGATGCATGATTTGCTCCCTAGAATCCAAACCCCTAATATCCAAATCCCATGAATCCAAACCCTTGAATCCAAATTTTGTAGTTTAGTACTTTGTTGTTTAGTTAGATGTTTAGTTGGTTCTTTAGTTCTTATTTTCTTATTTTTTCTTTCTTGATAGTTTAGTTTTGCTTATTTTTACTTTTTATTTTCTTTCCTTTTCGTTTTCTTTTTTTTTCTTTTGTTTTGAAGTTACTAATCGTTTTCTTTGTCCATAATTCTCTTTTCGATTTTTGTTCTCATATGTCTTTGATGATGATGCTTTGTCTCTTAGAGCTTCATGAGGTGGTTGATTCTTCACCTTACTATTTTAGCATTGCTCGGAAGCCGATGAGATCTTTGTTATTTTTCTTTATTCTCTTTTATTTTCTTGAATACATAGTTTAGGATTAGTTTTGGGAAAAGTTGAATGGTTTGAGGATGAATGCTTTTAACACCTAGAGTGTTTGGGATCATTGGCAATGTTGTCATTTGATCACTTGTTTGTCGCTTGGGGATTAAATGTTTTACTTGCATATTTGTTTCATTCTTTATTTTCCTTCATTTCCTTTATCTATGATTTTCTTATCTTTTTTTTTCTTTTTGTTTTTGGTTTTTGGTAGTTTTTGAGGCTTTATTTGTAACTTTTTTTTTCTTTTGAATTGGACTATATACAACCGGTTTTTGCTTTTGAATGAATATCTTCCTAAATGGCATGGGTATGCACAGTTTGAAAATATGCTTGGTTGACTCTAGGATAGGTGTATGCTAAGGTAACATGTTCTAGAACTAAGAGGATCATGAAACCGAATTCTACTTGTTTGTGGCATGATGGTAGTTGTTTTCTATGGTCAATTTGACACATATAGTCAGTTTTTGCTACATCCATGTGAGGTTCATCATTTTTCAAGCCTTCTACATATTTTGCATGAGTGGCATGGATCCTTGACTATTGCGGACCTAATCTTGAATCTTGACTCATAATTCTTAAACATGAGACGAAACAATCTAGGGAGGACAAAAGGCATCTTTTCGGGGTGGTAATTTTTTTTTTCTGGGTTTAATTTTCTTTATTTTAGTTCTTTGGGTTTACATTTGCCTTCTTTCTAACTATTTGAACCTTTTTCCTTCTTTTCAAGCCACATCATTAGAATTTTGAGCCTTTTGTTTCTTGTTGTTCCATTTTTGGTTTTTGTGGTTTATAAGTATGGATATTGGTTCCTTTTGTAAGCAAGTTTGTGTTTTGTGAATATTTTGTGAATAATGGCAAATGACTGATTGAAAAAGCAGTTCTAAGGGTAAAAATGGCAAGGACTTAATAAATGCAAAATTGTAAAAGTCGTCCTAGGTTAAAGAGGCATGGACATTTGCTTTGAAATATTTGACAATAATCAATGAAAAGAATTAAAAATATGATGTAAAAAAATAAGAAAAATCAAAAATATTTTGATGTGTTTTTTTTTTCCCCTTTTCAAGCATTGAGGATAATACTTCCTTTAAGCTTGGGGGAGAAGCTTTTACGCTTTTTGTAAATAAGATTGTGGTTATGGCTTTGAATAAGCATGGGGGAGTTAGTTTGTTTTGGTTATGAGGAGAAGGTTTGATCACCCTTTGCTTCACGAATTAGGAATACCGCTCTAGACACCCATTTGTGTCTCCCCAAAAACCAAACCAAGTGATGAGTACCTTTCGCGTCGAATCATAATCGAATGAAGCAAAAGTGTGGAAAGTTATGAGTACCTTTCGTGTAGTTAGATAGGGCTTGACAAGAGCTTTCCAACGATATATTATAAGCCCAATTTCGATGAATATTGAGGAAGTTATGGCCAATTTACTAAACTGGGCCCGGTTTGAGCCTTATATGCGGCCCAATGATCTAGAGAAGGGCCTAATATGATTTATCATTCCTAATGATGCAATTAGGAATCGTTTTAGTCTTCTAGATTCTTCTAGAAGGTTCTTTTTATTCCTAATTCAATTAGCATTAATAAATTAACTTTTGTTTTACTTTTCAGAGTTTTAATTAAAATCAAAGGACATTTTTGAGGAAAAATACGATTTTATCCTCCTGTACGGAAAAATTTATCTGATTTTAGAAAACGCGTCAAAAACATGATTAGCGCCTGACGCCAGACATTGGCGCCTGGCGCTATGCCTGGCGCCTGGCGGTAATGTTGGCTCCTGGCGCCAATAATCTAGCATTGGCGCCAGCTCTATTTCTAGGTGCGCCAATGCTCTGTTTTGTTAATTTTATCTTTTTGGCTGATTTTATCTATAAATAACGTCGTAAAAACTCCGTTTTATTCACCTACAACCAGTTTTCATTCGCAATAATCAATTCTCGCATTTTCTTCCATCTCTCTCTCTTTTTCTAAACTAGCTTTTTAAATACAAAATTTCGCATTCTCATTTCAGAGGATTTGGTCCCAAATCTCTCTTTCAATTATTTAATTTAATAGTTGATTATTATTTTCCTTGAAGTTACTAACGTGTGTATTTTGTTATTAGAATGAGGTACGAGGCATCAAAGTAAGTACTTTAATGGTTTTATTGATGTTATGATATAGAGTTCATGCTTAGGTTGTTATTATGATTCCTAGTATCATGTCTAGGGTAAATTTAATATCAAGTATGATTAAAAGTATGATGCTTCCTATTTTTTTCCTAATATTTATGATTGTTAGTATCATGTTAGGGTTAAAGATTTGATTTTTATTGCTTAGTGACATGCTAGGGTTTGTTATTAATCTTGTTAGTATCATGTCTAGGATCTTGCTATGCTTTAACATGATTATTATTATGATTAATATGATTGTTATTATAATGATTATTGTTCTGATTATTATTATGATTATTTTAATTATAATTATATTTTTATGATCATGATTATTTTTGATTATTTATTATGTTGCTTGATATTTATTGTTATTGCTTGATCACACTTTTTATGCATGTTTAAAGGGAATTTAGTACTTGTAATCACGCTTAATAAGATATTAATAATCTTGTTTAGGGTTAATTGTGATTATAATTCAAGTGATCGCCAATAATAGTTTTATTTGTACATTAAATGAAACCAACATAGATAAACATGTTTAGGGTTAATCCTATTAATTTCATGTTAATTAGAAAGCGCACATGAATACGATCAGAATAAAGTAAAGGCCTATTATTAGGGTAGGTTCAATCTCTTTTAGGTTTGATTTGTACCTTCATCCCCGAACCCTTATTTGGTTCATGACCTTATGGAGTTGACGACCTCTTGGATCGTTAAGGGGTGTAACCTTCACCCTGTGAACGGTTTACAAGTTCCTAAAACTTGTTGGCGACTCTTTTCCTCTATCTTCTTCCCTTTTGGACGCCACCGTACTTATTTGTATGATCACAGTGGGGTTCAAGCTAAGGGGATTAACACTTGAAATTATTCCCTACAGTTTTTGGCGACTCCACTAGGGAGGATTTCTATTTTAATTCCAGAATTTGTTTCGGCAATAATTTAGAATGAGTGGATGAGTCTCGAAACGTTCTAAGTATTTCATGTGCGTAATTTTGATTAACATTATTGTCATATGCATAAAAAATATTTCATCGGAAAGACCATCCGTAATGAGTTAAAAACATAGGATTTTACGCGTAGGAAATTTGAGGAATATCTTTCACAACTAGGACCGAAATAACACTGCGCGAAACTGGAAAATTTTATCGAGCACAGAAAGCTGCTGAGGTATGTGGGAAGTAGCGCCAATGACTAGAGCATTGGCGCTAGGCATTTAACTATAGCGCTAGACGCCAGCATTGGCGCTAGGCGCTATAGCTAAAACATGGCGCCAGTCTCTGTTTGCTGGCGCCAACTTCCCCCAATACCGAGCAAGAAATATGTGTTCTAATTTCGATAGGTTTTTCGTATTGTTTGCTCGATCCTACTTCTTGATTGAATTTTTTCTCACTTTTCTGAAACCCATATGTGTTCTACATATGGACATAACCCTTTGGGAATTCATGCTCCATCTACCTAATTGAACGCTCTGTGCAACAAAGGGTACATCCGAGAATGTTGAATTCACCAAACCATGGAAGCGAGTTTTTTTTCAAAACTCGCTATGTCCCATCCACTCGCGCCAACCCTTCACGTTTAGGCTTCCGCGCGGTGCATCCGGACAATTAACCATGGACCCTCTATTGACTAAACCATATCCCAAACTTTAGAGAACTAGAGCCATGGTTAGGTTGCAAACTCATTGCATCATATTGTGCCTACTTGACTTATTGTGCATTATTTGTTGTGCATATGATCTATGTTTCTCTTAACCGTTTGTTTGACTTGTGTTGAGATTAAATAAATTAATGACTTAAAGAACTTTACCTAATTAATTAATTAATTTGAGAAAATAAAGTCTAATATTTTAATCGGAATTGACCTAGTACGACTTTAGGCATACCCTAGTTGATTAATAACGCCGAAAACAGTCCAAGATTGAAGCTCCAGTATTGGTGCCAAAATATGGAATGTAGCGCCATTCTGTGGAGTGTGGCACCTGGCGACAGCTCTGTCGTCTAGCGCTACACTACACATTGTGACGCCAGCCCTGTCGTTTGGCTGACAGTTCATGTTTGGGGTAAAAATACCCTAAACACGTGGCCCAATGGCCTAGTGACACGTGGCATCCAGCCGTTGGTCAGCAGGGCTCCAATCCTCTGCTGACACGTGTCCTCTAAACCCTAAAAGGGAAACCATCCCTTCCCCACTATAAATAGTGGAAGGACCCTCATTAATAGGGGCTGGAACATTTGTTGTTCACATTGAATACTCCTCAAAAAGAAAAACACTTACCCCGAGCAATATTAATTGCAGAATTCTCCCATTACGCGAGAAGTAACTTCTACATTACGTGCATTCTACCTCCCGTATCTTTACTAACTTGATCATCGGAGGCGGAGCTCCTACCCCCAGGAGTCTTCGTGATTTTGCAGGCACAGGCGTCGAAGGGCATTCTTGGAATTGTAACTCTCCCGCAGGACACATCAAAAAACCCCGAAAAATTTGGCGCCGTCTGTGGGGAGAGTACTTCTAAGATGACTTCTGATACTGTGTCACCGAATCAGGGCAAACGGCCTGTGGTCGAGCCTGAGGTCCAGACGGACCATGAAAGTGGAGACGAAATTGAAACATATGTGGCCCCGGATGGGTCTTTCAGAACGAAGCACCCTCGTGCTAAAGATAGAAGAGAACGGGAAACCAGCCAAGCTGCTCCCAGCAACCCAGCCGGGCAACCGGCTGGAATTGCCCAAACGGTGGAGGGCTCAGCCCCCGTTACAAGAAACGAACTCATGTCTTTCATGAATAATTTCAAGGGTGAGATCAAGAGCCTCATCCGGTCAGCTACTCCACAGAAGGGTCAGCCGGCCAAGAAGCCTTCTGGAAAGAAGGCGGTCAAAGAACGAGTTCCTACCCCTCATCCCAAGCCAAAGGAGGGGGAGGGCTTAAGGTTTGATCCAAGCAGACTCCGTTTTCCTCAAGGGGAGCTGCGAAAGGCCATCCGGCACGTATAGTCGGATGGCTCCAAGAAAACATTCTCAGACGCCCGCACATTTCTCCAAGAGAAGCGAGGTCAGGCGTCTGCGTCGGCCTCAACGTCGACCTTCCCGGACAGTTTCCATGACGTCTCACACAGGCGTACGGGAACGAACCTTGGGAGCCAGACGGGCGACGCTTCTGCCCGGTCTGGACCCAAAGTGATCCAGCCTGGCCTATTCGGCACACCGAATGGGTTGGGTGGATCCCCTTTTATGTCACCGGGTCTTTTCGGTGGGCAAGCGCAGCAGCCGTTCCAACCCACGGACTGGCAGCTGCGCCTGCTAAATTTGGGGGAACAGCCAACGGCGTTCTCACCAGTGATAACCCAGGCGGCACAGCCGCCTAAGATCAAGAATGTTTTGGTGGGGGCCTATGACGGCACCACCAACCCAGAAGACCATCTAATGGCCTACTCTAACCTCATGTAGATGATGCCGTCTGGTGTCGATGCTTCCCGGCTACCCTCAAGGGCATAGCCCAGCGGTGGTTTGGTAACCTACCAGCCGGTTGCATCAACAGCTTTCGAACTTTGGCGTACTTGTTTACGTCAAATTTCTCAATGAATATTCCTGCCAAAAAGACTAGCCTCGACCTAGGGGCAATACAGCAGGGCGACCGGGAAGGCCTCCGGTCATACGTCAGACGGTTCAATCTGATGAGAATTAAGATTCCAGGACTATCAGACGAAGTGGCCTATACAGACTTCTTTCGAGGTCTGAAGGATGGGTCGACCTTTAAGTTTGACCTCGTCCGGAAGAGGGTTGCTACCCTCCAAGAGGCGTTAATTGAAGCTGAAGCCTATATACAGGCGACGGAGCTTTGTGCTGTCAAGCAGCCGTCAGATTATAAAAAGTCTGACAAAAAAGAGAGCCGGCAACAGCATCAGCCGGCAAGAAAGGAAGAAAAGAGAAAAGGAGTCTGGGCAGCTGACCGATCAGGACAGCCGGCCCAGAAGATCAGGCGGAAGTCAGAACCGTATGCTCCCAAATACGAGTTCGCAAAGGATTGCTCCACCATCCTCCTGGAAATCAAAGACCGGATGTCTCTCGACAAACCGGCTGAAATGAAAAGCCCCGTGAATAAACGGGACAAGAGCAAGTATTGCCAATACCACGAGGATGTTGTCCACGACACCAACGGCTGCTATAGTCTCAGGCGGCTATTGGACCGTCTGGCAGATGAGGGGGCCCTAAAATCCTACCTACCCAAGGCTAAGGGTAATACCCAGGCCAAGAAAGGGCAGGCGGCAAAAACCGGCCCAGTAAACTCCGAGACGGATGAAGAGACCATCTTCACAATAACAGGCGGTTTTGCCGGAGGGGGCCCTACCATCCGGGGCACCAAAGACAACATCAGGAAGCTGGTCAACTCAGTGGGTGAGGGCCAGGCGTCGAAAGACATCTTCTCTGAGGTCCTTATTTCTGAAAAGGACCGGGGCAAGGTCAGGCGGCCTCATGATGACCCCATCGTCATCGAATGCAAGGTTGCCAACCAGAAGGTTGGCCGAATCCTAATAGACACCGGGAGCTCGTCTGACCTAATCAGTTATCAGTGCTTGACCAAGCTCAAGTACACATCCGGTAACATGCACCAGGCTCCTCACCCACTAGTCGGTTTTGGGGGTGGAGTAGTGCATCCGGTCGGAAGCATAGATCTTCCGATCCGGCTGGGTGAAAAGGGGCAAGGACGCCACATGATAGTCAAGTTTTTAGTTGTGGAGGAGCTGTCCGCCTACAACATGATATTTGGCCGTCCTACCCTCAACGCATCTAAGGCTGTCATCATCCCGTCCCTCATGTTGGTCAAATTTCAAAAGGATGATGGTACAGTCGGTGCCCTAAGTGGGGACCAGAAGACGGCAAGAGAGTGCTATCTCTCTGACGTCAAGACAACTATGGGTGCAGCCGGCCAGGGCGAGCCCATAGATATTGATAACTGCGACCCAGCAGTCCCGGCTCCAAGGGCAGCCGGTATGAAAAGAAAGGCGGACCAACTGGCACCCGTCAAAAAGGAGAAATAGCAATCACTAGCCGGGGAAAGGTCAGATGACCAACGACCACAGCCGGCTGGTGACTGCCTTGATGTCATCCTAGATGACAGCCGTCCTGAAAGAACAGTCAAGGTCGGGACGGTAGCCTTCGAACGGTTGGGAGAAGGCTTGCTCCAGCTGCTGAAGGAATTCAAAGACATCTTTGCCTTTGAAGTGGAAGAGATGCCAGGCGTCAGCCCGGATCTTGCTGTCCACAAGCTAGCCGTAGATCCCAAAAAGCAGCCGGTTAGGCAGAAAAAGAGGGATCATGGTGGAGAAAGATCTCAGGCGGCAGCGGCTGAGGTCAAAAAGATGTTGGATGCTGGATTCATTAGGCAATGCTACTACCCGGATTGGGTGGCAAATGTCGTTCTAGTAAAGAAGTCGAACGGTACTTGGCGGATGTGTGTGGATTACACAGATCTGAACAAAGCATGCCCAAAAGATAGCTACCCGCTTCCAAAGATTGACAGCCTAGTCGACTCAACAGCCGGCCATGCGTTAATGAGCTTTATGGATGCTTATTCCGGCTTCCATCAAATATCTCTCTGGAAGAAAGATCAGGAGAAGACGGCTTTTGTCACTGATCAGGGGTTATTCTGCTATACGGTGATGCCGTTTGGGTTGAAGAATGCACCGGCTACATTCCAGCGCATGATAAACACCGTTTTTATCAACCATATTGGCAGGAATGTAGAGGCGTATATCGATGACATGATAGTCAAATCCAAGCTACAGACAGATCACCTAGCAGACCTGAGAGAAACCTTCACCACACTCAGGCGGCACCGGGTCATGCTTAACCCAAAGAAATGCGTATTTGGTGTTGAGTCTGGGAAGTTTCTCGGATTCTTGATTGACCAAAGAGGCATCGAAGCTAATCCGGAAAAAATACAGGCGGTAATTGACATGAAGTCTCCCCGCACTGTAAAAGAGGTCCAGAAGTTGACCGGTTGTCTGGCGGCATTGGGGAGGTTCCTCAGCCGGTCAGGTGACAAGTGCCTCTATTTCTTTCAGGCAATCAGGAAGAGGTCAAGGTTTGAATGGGGTGAAGAAGCAGAGGCGGCATTCCAGAGGCTTAAGCAGCACTTGCATTCTTTGCCAAGGCTAGTGAGCCCCCTACCCCGGGAGGTTCTGTACATGTACCTAGCCGTCTCTGATCACGCCCTTAGTGTCGTTCTCCTCGCTGAGAGAGACGGCATTCAGCTGCCGGTGTACTTCATCAGCCATGTCTTAAAAAATGCTGAGCTCCGGTACCCCATGATCGAAAAATTTGGGTTGGCCTTATTCGTAGCAGTCAAGCGGTTGAAGCCTTATTTTTTGGCACATCCGGTTGTGGTATACACAGAGCAGCCGCTCAAGCGTACGATGACTGCTATAGAGTCATCCGGTAGAATGATCAAGTGGGCTGTTGAAATACAAGGCCTTGAGATAACTTTTGAACCCAGGCGGGCAGTGAAAGGTCAGGCGTTTGCCGACTTTATTGTCGAGATGACTAGGCCGGTGCACCCGGAAAACCCTGATCAGGTCTGGAAGTTATTTGTAGACGGCAGCTCTACGGTGAACGGCTGTGGTGCAGGTGTTATCTGTCATTCCCCGGAAGGGGATAAGTTTGAATATGCACTACGGTTTAAGTTCCAAGCCTCCAACAATGAGGCAGAGTATGAAGCCCTGCTAGCCGGATTGCGCATGTGTAAGGCAGCCGGTGCAAGAAAGGTCGACGCCTGCTCAGATTCACAGCTGATCGTTAGCCAATACCTAGGTGACTACGAAGCCACCCATCCGGCTATGATCAAATATTTGCAGGCGGTCAAAGAGGAGGCTGGGTCCTTCGATGAATTTCATCTGCGACAGGTGCCCCGGTCTGAAAACAATCAGGCGGATGCCCTCTCAAAGTTGGCATCATCAGCCTCCGGTGATGCTCCTAGGACGGTCTTTTGGGAAGTCATTGAAAAACGAAGTATTCAGAATGATCCCATTGGAGTCTTGGACAGAACTGCTACCTGGATGGATCCCATCCGGTCCTTTTTTACGGATGGTACCTTGCCGGATGACCCTTCAGAAGCATCAGCGCTCAAGAAGCGTGCTTCAAGTTTTGTTATGCATCAAGGGGAACTCCTCCGGAAGGGATACCTGCAGCCGTTTTTGAAATGTGTAACCCCGGATAGGGGGAGAGAAGTTTTGGAAGATCTGCACGCGGGGTTTTGTGCCTCGCATATTGGCGGCAGGTCCCTGGCCAGAAGAACCAGACAGCAAGGGTACTTCTGGCCCACTCTTGAAGCGGATGCCATGGACCTAGTAAAGAGATGCGACAAGTGCCAAAAATTCGCTAAGTTGATACATCAACCGGCAACAGAACTCACGGCAATCCATAGTCCGGTTCCGTTTGCTAAATGGGGCATGGACATTTTGGGACCTTATACGCCTGCATCAGGCGGCCGCCGCTATATTCTTGTAGCAGTAGACTACTTCACCAAATGGGTTGAGGCAGAGGCGGTAAAAGGGATTAAAACGAAAGACGTGATTTCTTTCATCTGGAGAAACGTCATCACCCGGTTCGGGGTTCCAATGTCCATGGTTTTCGACAACGGACCGCAGTTCGAAACGCCTGTCCTGAAGACCTGGTTGGGAGACCAAGGAATTTCCCTTTGTTTTGCATCCGTTGGCCGTCCTCAGGCAAACGGTCAAGTTGAGGCTTTTAACAAGTTGATCTCAGACGGGATAAAGAAGAAAGTAGAAAGAGTCGGTGGACTATGGGCAGAGGAATTACCTCATGTCCTTTGGGCTATCCGGACAACCGAAAAGGGGCAACCGGTGAGACCCCATTTCTCATGACATACGGCACTGAAGCAGTTCTTCCTATTGAACATTATGAGCCTACTCTACGCATTACGTTATATGATGAGGAGGCTAACTCGGAAGCCATGCGGTTGGCATTAGACGCTCTTCCAGAGCAAAGGGGGAATGCTGCCTTGCGTCATGAGATCTACCGTCTGCGTATGACTAGAGCCTACATTAAGCGGGTTCGTAAAAGACCTTTGAAAGAAGGATATTTTGTGCTTCGCAAAATGGAGGCAACCGGTAGGGCCAATGAACAAGGCAAATTAACCCCAAATTGGGAGGGACCCTACCGGATCTTTGAAGAAGTACGAGACGGCACTTACCGCCTGGAAACTCCAGACGGAAGAAAGTTGCCTAGAACTTGGAATGTAGATAACCTCAAAAAATACTACTTCTAAGTATTGTACATCTTTTGAAAATTTTCAAATGAATAATGAGAATTACATTCAATTTTGTATACAGCCGCCATGTCTTGTGCCTACCACAAGCGGCACCAGTAACTAATTTTTTCATCCGGTGACACCCATACGGGTGAATTCATCGAAGAGAACATCTCCCATTTGGGTGGTAAATTGTTCTAAGCGATCACACAGGCGAACAAATCCGCCTGACGATCCTTCGCACCAAAAAAAGGCCAGGCTAGCAACCCCAAACTTGCAGCCGGCTCACTTTTTGGAAGGACAGCCGGTACTCAATACCGCCGCTTGACTCTCTAAGAGCAGGCCTAAACATTTGGTCTAGGCCATAATTCATTCAGGGGTATGCTTGCAAAAGCCCAACCGGTAAATGGACATCCTAATCTGGCGTGATTCTTTTGCGAAGTCCTGACCGGTAATTCAGTATAAACCGACTGGCTCCCGAATCTAATGTTGGCACTTAGTGTATATTCGAGCTGTATCATATGGATAGTCGCCTGGCTTGCAAAGACCCAGACCGCTATCCAGGGGCAATTACCCAGACGCCATCCGGTTTGGTTTTGGGTCGAAATATCTTCGCCTAGTTTGCGAAGACCCAGTAGGCAGTGTTACCGGTGGGGTCTTCTTGGCAACCCTTGCAAATTTCTTCGCCTAGTTTGCGAAGACCCAGACGGCAGGGTTACCGGTGGGGTCTTCTTGGCAACCCTTGCAAATTTCTTCGCCTAGTTTGCGAAGACCCAGACGGCAGGGTTACCGGTGGGGTCTTCTTGGCAACCCTTGCAAATTTCTTCGCCTAGTTTGCGAAGACCCAGACGGCAGTGTTACCGGTGGGGTCTTCTTGGCAACCCTTGCAAATTTCTTCGCCTAGTTTGCGAAGACCCAGACGCCATCCGGTTTGGTTTTGGGTCGAAATTTCTTCGCCTAGTTTGCGAAGACCCAGACGGCAGTGTTACCGGTGGGGTCCTCTTGGCAACCTTTGCAAATTTCTTTGCTGTTTGCGAAGACCCAAGCGGTAGTGTTACCGGCGGGGTTCTTTTGGTTATCCTCGCAGAAATATGTATAAAAAATAACAAGAATTCTAGTATTGAAGTGCAGAAACATAAAAAGCATTCAAAAGCCGGCTCAGCCGGTGAAAATGTTAATATTCAAAATAAAAATTATTACAGCTTAGCCCATCTCATCCGGTGCTATTACAAGATAATGCAAGGCGCGCAAGCCGGGAAGTAGTTGCTACTCCAGGCGAACAGTGAACCGGTCCTATTCCGGTTGGTTCTGGGTTGGATCAGGGTGAGCGGCTGCGTCGGCTTCAGGAACAACTTCTTCCTCTTCAGTAGCCTCCGCCTGCCGTCGCGCAATCTCCTCCCTAACCCAAGCGTCATAGGGTCCGGGCCCCGGCTCATTCGCCTCCTCGGCCAGAATGGCAAGATCAGAATATTTGAAGGCGAGTTCCCAGACGGTGAAGTCCGCCTCCGGGTGGATGAGGGAAAACGCCCTTTGCATCCGGTTTGCACAGTCATGCTCATTCTCTTCAATGAGCCTCTCCTGCTCCGACTCCAAGGTGGCCTTGAAGTTCTCATTGGCAGCAGCCGCCTCTTTGCGCAGGCGCTCATTCTCTTTGGCAAGGCGGCCATTTTCAGTCTCCGCCTTGCTCAGCCGTTGGAGGGGCTCTGTCTGTTCCTCCAACTTTTTATTGGCATCATCCAGGGACGCCTGCAGTTGGTCAACTTGGTTTTTCAGCTGATCAATCTGCTGTTGGAGGGCCTTGGTCTTCTCCACCTGTTCCATGCGTATAGATTTAGATTCTAAGCCATGCATGTACAAAGAGTAGTCAGCAACATTATGGGCGTCATCAACAGCCCGTTTGCTTCTCCTTACCTCCTCAGACTTGCGGGTATAAGCTCGTTTGAGCCCCTCTACGCGCAGCATAGCCTGCAAAAATACAGCTGGTTAATACTGCATATTTAAAAATGCACGTCAAGAAAATTACCACATGGTTGTTGGAGCATACGTCGGCCAGGTCGACCAGCACCCGGTCGGCATTAAAGGAGTTGATCCCAGGGATCGCCTCCTTCTCGTCCCTGGGGACGGCTTTCAGCATGGCCCGGGCATATTGTGCCCCGTCCGGCGAGCGGGGAGAATTATCTGCACCAGAAACAGACGGTGAGAAACTCGCATATGCTCTGCCTATAGATTGCCGGCTGATTGGAGAATCCCCCGGCTGCGATCGAGACTGTGAATAAGACTTGACCCACATGGGCAGATCAAGCAGTGTAAGGTCGAAGTTACCTTGGCGGCCCGAACGGCCTTCAGAGGGACCGGTTGCGGTCCTCAATGGGATGGCAGAAAGCACATCCGCAGATCCAGGCCCGTCTAGGACCCTTATTGATTTGCCGCCGGTAGTTTGCCGGTCAGCTGTCTTCTGCACCTTGGATGCAGACTCTTGTTGGGTCGGCGGAGGCCTGACCTGTTTTTGAAGGGACCGGGGCATCTGCTTCCCGTCCTGTAAACGAGAAAAATATAAGTTATGGGATAAAAGGATTGAAATAAACGAGAAGGATCAGACGGTTATACCTTCTTCGCCGCCCGGGCAGCAAGTTTTTTCTCGAGATTGGCTTTCCGGATGTCGGCAGCCGACCTAGCCGGTGTCTTCTCGGTGGGCAGCATTTTCTTGGCTTCTTCTGCAGAGGAAGGCACACAGTTAGAATAATAAATAAGCAAGGAAATAAAAGCATCCGGTTCGAAAGAAACCGGCTGAGTTCCGAATACATACGTTTTTTAAACATGCTGCTTAGACCACAAGCGGACAAGAAGCATTCGTCCCTAAAAAATTCATGTTTGGGCACCCAGTTTCTAGGCACCCTTACTATCTCTCCGGATGAGAGGGTGTCAGGAACTAACTCAAAAAACCCGGAGTCAAGGATGGTCTCTCTATCATCCTCCGGGACAGGGGGCAGGCAGCACTTGGTCCCCAAGAGTTCTGGTTTCCGGTTGTAGATCCGGAATTCTCTGTTCTCTGCCGTAGTTGGGGCCTTAACCAAGTAGAACCGGTGCTTCCAGTCCGGCCATTTGGATGGCTTGTCCAAGGTCATAAGGTATTTGGGCTGGGTGGTCAAGGTATACCAGGCTCTCCAGCCGCCTGGGCTCCTACTCAAGTAATGCATGTGGGCAAACGCCTCCCAGCCGGGGTTGAGGCCCTGCATCTCGCAGGCGGCAATATACCCTAAAATATTTACCCATGAGTTGGGGGTTAATTGCCAGAGACCTAGGCCATACCCCCTAAGTATGGTTTTTATTGTGTCGTGGAGAGGGAAGCGGACTCCGGCCACGAAGGCCGCCTCGTAGCACCCGAACCAAGCGTTCGCGTTCGGTTGTCCATCCTCCCACCATATTGTTCCCAGAGCAGCCGGGACTTTTATTGTATAGTCACCCCCCAGCGGCCGCCGTTTGATAAAATCTGGCAGCGCAGCCCGCATGAGCTCGCGGTCCTTAGAGGAGACGGCGATCATGAGAGGATCGTTCCTATTATCCCAAGAAGGCCTCTCCGCCTCCTCGCTATCCTCAGATTCAGGTAAGTAGCTGCTACTGCTACTTTGAACGTGACCGGCATCAGAGTCGGCTAGGGAGCTGGAGACCTCCTTATCAGAGCCTACCTGCTCTCTGGTCTCCTGGAGGGGAGCACTCTCTTCGTTTAAAATGCTATCACCCGGGGTGCTAGGAGCGCCCCCGGGTGAGCCTCTCTGCTCTACCTCTCCTTGCTCTACTTCACCGCCTGAAGCTGGGACCTCAGGCGGCTGCTCATCTGAGCTCCCACTTCTGTAGTTGGGATCTCTGGCAGTAGACCGGATTCTGGCCATTGTGTCCTGCACAGACACAGAGTCGGTCGATATGGGTGTTGAAAAAGGGTTGTCCCAAAGAACAGAGGCGGCAGACCTAGTTCTAGACTCAGCCGTACTAATATACCGGCTGAGTTCACAGCTTGGTTCCGGGTATGGGTATAAGGGGTCCATCTACTTATGGGACCAATGAAAAAAATGCGAGTAAAAGACTCAAACGGAAATACATGAAAAAGCTAGAAAGAATAGAGACGGTACCTAGAAGAAAATCTGGAAATTCTTTGGGATGCTTGCGAAGACGCAGGCGGTTCAAAATCCGGCTGGGTTTCTCTGATTACCCTCTCGAAAACCTCTGGCTAGCTTGCAACGACCCAGACGGTCTGTAGACCGGTTGCTCTCAACGAATCTCAA
Source organism: Chenopodium quinoa (assembly GCF_001683475.1). Classification (NCBI taxonomy): domain Eukaryota; kingdom Viridiplantae; phylum Streptophyta; class Magnoliopsida; order Caryophyllales; family Amaranthaceae; genus Chenopodium; species Chenopodium quinoa. Next base: position 2,509,881 of record NW_018743262.1, on the reverse strand, counting down.
CTCCGAATGCTCTCAACTCTCAAATTGCCGGCTGCTCTCAACTTTTCAGAAATTTGGCAAAGTTTGTAAATGAGAGCTCGGGGGACATCTTCTCCTATTTATAGAACTTGTCCCAGAAGGTGAAAAGTCGTGACTCTTCGCCTTCTGCTTTTCCATCCTTCAAAAAGAATCTGAAGAGTTGTAAAAAAAAAAAAAAAAAAAAAAAAAAAAAAAAAAAAAAAAAACCTTTCACCGGCGCCACGTGGCACCTTGCCACGTCAGCACCAGTGAGGGGCAAATGTTTGGGGTAAAAATACCCTAAACACGTGGCCCAATGGCCTAGTGACACGTGGCATCCAGCCGTTGGTCAGCAGGGCTCCAATCCTCTGCTGACACGTGTCCTCTAAATCCTAAAAGGGAAACCATCCCTTCCCCACTATAAATAGTGGAAGGACCCTCATTAATAGGGGGCTGGAACATTTGTTGTTCACATTGAATACTCCTCAAAAAGAAAAACACTTACCCCGAGCAATATTAATTGCAGAATTCTCCCATTACGCGAGAAGTAACTTCTACATTACGTGCATTCTACCTCCCGTATCTTTACTAACTTGATCATCGGAGGCGGAGCTCCTACCCCCAGGAGTCTTTGTGATTTTTCAGGCACAGGCGTCGAAGGGCATTCTTGGAATTGTAACTCTCCCGCAGGACACATCAAAAAACCCCGAAACAGTTCAGATTATTGTTCGAGTCATCACTTAGTGTCTAATTAACCAGTTTACTAATTAATTTGATTACTTTTCGCTGTCAATCATACCTTGTCGAGTAATTAAGTGAGTCTAGTCACATAGTCTAACCATGTGGTCATGACACGAGTCTTAACATATCACCTACACTCACTAGTCTTAGCACACACTTTGAGTATATGTCACCATGACCATGTCTTAGGTTCATGCATGAGTCAGTCTTTTCCGTCATTTGAGTTTGGGGTACATTCTATTCCTAATTCTCCATACCCCTCCATCTACATCATTTTCCTTCACATTCTATTCCAATCTTTCTTCACTTCCTCCATCCATTGCATTTTGAATAAAGCTTGAGTCAAATAATTAACAATGAATATCCCCAAATTCCTTTTCCATAGTACTTGGTCGAGGAGAGAAGGGCGATTAATCAAGGACAACCTCTTTATTCAGGTCTCACTTTTTGATAAGCCAATTCGTCAAAAGAGGAAGGCTAAAAAGATAATGGCAAGTCAAGAAGAAGTCAATGAGCTTGGGAACCACTTGGTTACCGTGACTGAGACACTGAGGCTACTCACACTAAAGATCGATGATCCTGTGAACCAACAACAAATGAACCTCATGCAAGAAAGTTTGAGCAAGCTATCTAATGACTATAAATTTTAGAGCATGAGTTCACAAGGGGTCTTGCTGGACAAGGAACTTCTTCCTCATAAGTTCAACGCCACTGACATCCCTAAATTCAAGGCAACAGATAACCCTTACTTCCATCTAAGAGCTTTCGAAACCATAATGAACATTAAGGGTATCGATAAGAAGGTTTTCCCCTCTTTGTTTCCACTATCTCTCGAAACCGTTTGTCAACAATGGTTCTTTTCTCTCGTGAAAGAAAAAACCTCTTCTTGGGAGTTGATAACGAACGCTTGCATAGATAGATATAAGTGCAACATCCAAGACGAAACAGACCACAGACAACTTGAGATGTTAAAACAAAAAGAAAACGAAGGGTTCACTTATTTCTTCAACAAATGCAGGGAAACTTCTGCTAATATGGTCAAAACTCCCACTGAAAAGGAATCTATGAGGATGTTTATCAAGAATCTCCAAGGGAAGTATTCAAGGCACTTAAAGTACCAACACAATTTAAATACTTTCAAGGCTGTGTATAATATAGGCATTGATATTGAAGATGACCTTCTGAAAGATAATAGTGCGAGAGGAAAGAAGAGCGATCATTCTTCTTCTTCCTCTCCCATTAATGAGGTACATGCTACGAACACCTCTAAACCATGAATCCAAAGATCAAAAAGAGTGTTCACTCCACTTGGCATGAGTTATGAAATGGCTTTCGAGAAGATACATCACAAAGGACTAGTCATGCCCACAGGGCCCATCAAAAATCCATTTCCAGAAGCCAGACCACCTAAGTGGGATCCTAATAAGCACTGCAAATATCACCAAGGAAAGGGTCATGACACTGAAGAGTGTTGGAAACTCAAAGAAGCTATTCAAGATCTGATCGATAACAATGAAACTTCCGAGATTCTAGCCATCGAAGATGACCAAGCATCCTTCGATCCATCACTTCTTATCACACTTGTAGGAGAGCCCATGATCGAGACAGCTTATATGACCTCTCTCGATGAAGTGGCCATGATTGGGGAGGATGAAAGTCATTTCTTAGATAATACCAGGGAAGACTCGTCAAGTCTAAAAGAGGACGTTCAAAAATTGCAAGAAATCGTTGCCATGCTCTTGAATGTGGTAGAAGGATTAGCAAATCGGGTGATGGCCATCGAACAAAATTCTCGCCAAGAGTTTAATGAAGAACTCAATGCTTCTAAGCCACGGGAAAAATGAACCATTGAAGGATACACACCAATAGAAACGACTTATAATAAAGCTTTTGACTGTCTACATGATCAAGGTCATATTCGCTCCATTGGTCCCAGTCAAGACCCTCCATCTGAAAAACGTTTTCCCAATTGGGATCCAAATTCCTATTGTCAATACCATAGAGGTCGCGGTCACACTACTAAAAAGTGCCTCGCCCTCGAGGATCGTGTTCAAGACTTCATTGATTCAAATATCCTTCATGTTCCTCCGCGCGACAAGAAGGCCAAGATTAGTGACAATAGTAACAGTGGCTGTAAAGGGAAAAAGAACAACTATCCTTCTTCTTCCGAGAACACCTACTCTAGTAATAGTGTTGGTACTTTCGACCTTAGTGAGATCCTAGCCATGGGTAATCGAGAGAAACTGAGAAAGGATTTTACCCCTATTGGAATTATCTACGATAATGCTATCGATCGACTCTATGCCAAAGGACTCATTACTCCCATTGGACCTATTCAAGATCCCCCACTTGAGAAGAGATCTCCTAGTTGGAATCCAGATGTGTGCTGCACGTACCATCAAGGTAGGGGTCATGCTACTTAGAGCTGTTGGAAGCTAAAGAACGTTATCCAACATTTGATTGATAATAACAACTTCCCACGCCTCCAGTTAACAAGAAGAGCGAGTGATGATAAAGGAAACAACACAAGACAAGAGGCGAACTTCAACGACAAGATTTCGTGACCTCTTTTTTCTATTTCATTCTTATTTACCCTTTCCCTAATAAGTCTAGCATAGGCACCTTTTTATTCTCCTTAGATTTATTTTGTAGGATCATTATTTATTTTCCTTCAATAAAATGAGTATTTATTTCCTTACATATAATCATTTAATTACATTGCATTAAAAAATTAAAAAAGAAAAAAAAATCCATGTCAAATTAAGCACAAGGTATACCAATGATTTGAGGCACCCCTTGTAGCTGATCATATCTCATTTCACCCTTCAATTATACATCCTTTCTTCATAAACCACGTTGAGCCTCGTCTAACGATAGACCTTTCTTTTTTTAACCTACATCTACCTAACTTGGGATGGGATGGTGTGTAACTTATGCAATTCTAAAAATCTTGAGTGATTTCAAAAGATCAAAATCAAAATAAAAGCAGAAAATAAATAATAAAAGTGTACAAAAGGGCAAGTGTTCCAATGTCTTTGATATGGAAATATCTTCGATAAGAACACGTCTCAGATTGCGTCTCTTATCGAATGCTCGGTACCGTGCCTGAGAGACATGAATGCCAAGTGAGTGATAGACGGCATGATCGGGATTGCCCACACTTATAAAAATCAAATTAATGCAAAAGCAAAAAAAAAGAGCTAAAAAAGTGTTAAAAGCCTCAAGCATGAAAATAAAAAGATTCAAAAGCAAGGTTGCACACCTTAGGGACTTATCTAGGGTTTTGAGCCTTTATCCCCTTCTTCTTTAGCCTTTAGCCTAACCACGTTATAACCCTTAAAAAGATCTTTTTGAGGTATACAAACTTGTGCGAGGTTCGGCTAGAGCTACGTTCGGCCTGATTCCTAAAGGATACGTAAGCAACCTCACATCGACGTACAACCTTAATAAACATGCATTCATATTCAAATTCACACACTTACACCATGATCATATCAAGGGATCTCCTACGCTCATCCCTATTCATGTAGAGCTAGACTTGGGGGATTGATCCCTATATCATTAGCTTACCTAGCCTAAGAGTCACCATCATTCGACTCTTTTTTCAAATAATAATTTCTCCACACACTTAGATCTTGTGGCCTAACTTTAGTGTCACTTTCACACACTTCACAGATACATGACCAAATATACTTCCCTTAGGAACCCTTTGTCATGGAATCTTAACATCACTCATTAATCATATTCATCATTGCATCACGAAGTATGAAGTGCTTAGCCTCTGTGCCTAAGTTACCCAAATGCTTTCATCATTGAGTCAACAATGGAGATAGCATAGGATGGATTAATCCTTGCACCTTGAGAGATAGTATCAAACAACATTTGACTAAGCTCATTCAACATGCATTCGAAAACTTCGATTCTTTTTCGCATTTTTCTTTTTCGGGAGAAAGTCAATACCCTCCACAAAAATGACGGAAATTTTTTGGTTTTTTCATTTTTGAGTCGCACAATCATAATACAATGCACACACGGGTCATGAGTCACACGTGTCATTTCACTTCGATCGAGTTAACCTCGAGTCAACCACAGCGAGTCAAGTTTATGCCTTGAGTCGTGTCGAGTCAATGAGTCAAGCAACGCTAAACCTTAGATCAACCCTAAGATAATTAAAGAGATTGGCCAAGTTCTATAGTCAAAAGTAAATACAGGCGCAGCAGAATAGGGAAGACCCTACTTCAGCGCCAGACGAAAACATCTAGCGTCTGGCAATAGCTGTTAGCGCCTGGCGCTAGACCCCAGCATCTAGCGACAGAGTCAATTCTTGGCGCCAGAGATATTTCAGCAGCGACAGAGCTCGAAGCCTCTCAGAAAGGTGATTTCGACCTCATACAGCAATTTTGGGTTCCTTGGTACGCCAGTTAGCCCCTATAAGAAATTTCACATGATCAAGTAGTCAGTTTGATTACAATCACAATAAGTGATCGACCTGATCAAAGATCGTCTCACTTAGCTTAAAGCGCCTAAGAATTGGCTCATCACGAAAACACCGACATACTGGTTTTAGCGGAAGCAAAGTTCAGGCGAGCTTTAAAGATCGACAAACGTTGGTCTTCAAAAATTTCTTCTTCAGAATATTATCGCAACAAACGTTTAAGTATCGAAGCTCTTTTGTTCAGAGACGCGTGAACACCTCCATCAAAGCTCTTTGCTCCAGAGACGCGTGGGCATATTATTCAAGCTCTTTTGTTTAGAGACGCGTGAACATTTCAATCAAAGCTCTTTGCTCCAGAGACACGTGGGCATATTATTCAAGATCTTTTGTTCAGAGACGCGTGAACATTTCTTCCATCAAGCTCTTTGTTCAGACACGCGTGGGTATATCAATCAAGCTCTTTTATTCAGAGACGCGTGGACAATCCCTTTTCAAGATCTTTGTTTAGAGACGCGTGGACATTTCCTACAAGCTCTTTTTCTCAGAGACGCGTGGGCATCCTATTATGAAGCTCTTCGTTCAGAAACGCGTGGACACATCATTCAGAAGATCATATCAAAAAGAAGCTCTTTGTTCAAAGGCGCGTGAACATATTCAAAAAGAGGAAGCTCTTTGTTCAGAGACGAGTGAACATCGAAACAGCAAGGTGGCGTTCCCCAGATTGTGGAGAGTTGTCACAAACAACTGAGGATTGTTTCAAGAGAAGCAATCTTGGATAGTACTCCCTTGGACGTTGAATATTATCAATGCGGATGAGGATTGTTTCAAGAGAGGCAATCTTTGATAGTATTCCCTTGGACGTGGAATATTATCAATGCGGAGGAGGATCGTTTCAGGCGAAGCAGTTACGGGCGTAGCGGTTTTCAAGAGGGATGGCATTCTCTAGCTTGCAGGAGGTCATCAAAACAACAGGGATACAACAGCAAATCGGTTACTTTCAGAGACGTGTGCTCGACGGCGCAAGATACACATTTCTTAACTCTTTTATCTGTTTCACTAATGCTAGTTTGCAGGTTTCGGCGTTACAAGAGTGATTTAGGATCGCAGAACGTTCTGAATCATTCTCCATCCCTATCGCTACTTTGACTTTCGTTTTTGAAACTTGCGTTTCTCCAAACTCAGTCAATGTGGGGGCTTCTGTAGACAACCATTTGTGTCTCCCCAAAAACCAAACCCACTGATGAGTACCTTTCGCGTCGAATCATAATCGAATGAAGCAAAAGTGTGGAAAGTTTAGTGTTGTTGATAGTTTTAATTTCTTTTCTCTTCTCTCTGTTTTTGAAAACTTATTTTAATAAAACAGCCAATCCAGTTTGGTTAGTCCATGATATGGGTCCAATAGTAGTGTATTTGGATAGGGCTTGACAAGAGATTTCCAACGATATATTATAAGCCCAATTCCGATGAATATTGAGGAAGTTATGGCCAATTTACTAAACAGGACCCGATTTGAGCCTTATATGCGGCCCAATGATCTAGAGGAGGGCCTAATATGATTTATCATTCCTAATGCAATTAGGAATGGTTTTAGCCTTCGAGATTCTTCTAGAAGGTTATTTTTATTCCTAATTCAATTAACATTGATAAATTGACTTTTGTTGACTTTTCAGAGTTTTAATTAAATCAAAAAACATTTTTGAGGAAAAGATACGATTTTATCCTCCTGTACGGCAAAATTTATCTGATTTTAGAAAACGCGTCAAAAACAGGATTAACGCCTGATGCCAGACATTGGCGCCTGGCACTAGCATTGGCGCCTGGCGCTAGCATTGGCGCCTTGCGCCAATAAGCTAGCGTTGGCGCCAGCTCTGTTTTTAGGTGCGCCAATGCTCTATTTTGTTAATCTTACATCTCTCTCTCTTTTTCTTAACTAGCTTTTTACATACAAAATTCCGCATTCTCAAGATCTAGGAACACCTAACCATATTTTAAGTTGCCTTCGCCCTAGACGTGAAAGGTTTAATTTCTTAGGGTTTGGTCCCAAATCTCTCTTTCAATTATTTAATTTAATTGTTGATTATTATTTTCCTTGAAGTTACTAACGTGTGTAATTTGTTAATGGTTTTATTTATGTTCTGATATAGAGTTCATGCTTAGGTTGTTATTATCATTCCTAGTATCATGTCTAGGGTAAATTTAATATCAAATATGATTAAAAGTACGATGCTTCCTATTTTCTTCCTAATATTTATGATTTTTACTTCTTAGTGACATGCTAGGGTTTGTTATTCATCTTGTTAGTATCATGCCTAGGATCTTGATATGCTTTCACATGATTATTATTATGATTAATATGATTGTTCTTATAAGGATTATTGTTTTGATTATTATTATGATTATTTTGATTATAATTTTATTTTTATGATCATGATTATTTTTTATTATTTATTATGTTGCTTGATGTTTATTATTATTGCTTGATCACACCTTTTATGCATGTTTAAAGGGAATTTGGTACTTGTAATCACGCTTAATAAGATATTAATAATCTTGTTTAGAGTTAATTGTGATTATAATTAAAGTGATTTCTAATAATAGTTTTATTTGTACATTAAATGCAACCAACATAGATAAACGGGTTTAGGGTTAATCCTATTAATTGCATGTTAATCAGAAAGCGCACATGAATACGATCAGAATAAAGTAAAGGCCTATCATTAGGGCAGGTTCAATCTCTTTTAGGTTGGATTTGTACCTTCATCCCCGAACCCTTATTTAGTTCAAGACCTTATGGAGTTGACGATCTCTTGGATCGTTAAGGGGTGTAACCTTCACCCTGTGAACGGTTTACAAGTTACTAAAACTTGTTGGCGCCTCTTTTACTCTATCTTCTTCCCTTTTGGACGCCACCGTACTTAAGTGTATGATCACAGTGGGGTTCAAGCTAAGGAGATTAACGCTTGAAATTATTCCCTACAACAGCCAAATTTTAAATTTTTAGCCCTACCCCTAACCCTTCTTGTCCTTACGTTACATCCATTGGGAAAGACTTTTCGACCTAGAGGTTAAGTCAAATTTCGAGGGAAAGAATTATGAGTTAAAGCCTAAAGAGAGGGGATGCATAGTCAAGACGTCGTGTAGCCAAAAAGTGTGTTCTTTTTCGGCTCCTTCGAGGATCTATTAAGATTCTCATTAGAGGGAGGTTTGAGATTATAGGAAGAACGCGGTAAGATCGAACAGGATGAAGGTGAAATGTGATAACTAGTTCTCTATGCTTAGCATACTCTATGTTTCAATAAGCCTCGGATATCTTGAAACGTGCATACCTCTATTTGCTTAAGAAAGATGTTTATTCATTTGAAATATGGTCATTTTGTAAAGTCCAATTCGTAAAGGTTTCAATTTTGTTTTTCTTACTTTTACTTTCCTTTTTTTGGTTTTCCTCATGTATGTTGGTGGAGAGTTATAGGTTAAGCTCTTAGGAAATCTTTACGAGACCTCACTCGTCCTCATAAGCGACTTTGGGGTTTAAAGGGCTTGTTGTAGCTAAAACAACCGTGATTCCTACGTTAGTGAGTCTTAGTGTATACTCCCGTTTATGTCTTTATTTTCATTTTGAATAAGTCTTTCATACTTATTCTTTCTTTCTTTGTTTTGCTCGAGGGCGGGCAAAAGTTTAGCTTGGGGGAATTTGATGAGTGTCATTTATGGCACTCATTTGGTTCTTTTTAAGGTGAATTTCATGCTATTCTATAGCTCTTTTACTTAACTTTTCCTTAATTTTACTCTTTATTTCTTTTAGTTTGCATTTTCTTTGTTGGATTTCTTTCTTTATGCATTTCTTGGTTTATTTTGTTATTTTCTCTTTTATTTGCTTGTTTTCCTTTATTTTTCAGGTTAAGGTCATTATCCAAGTTTCCCAAGGCATGTTCCCAAGTTTGACATTGATTAGGATGTCTAAATGTTCTCCATTTGAAGCTTAAGCATGGAGAAGTGCAAATTCCTAAAGTCTTTGGGTTGTGCTTTCAAGCCGTGGGGGCATGATTTCTGGTGTTGAACCCGCAAACATGGAGTTTAGAAACTGCAAGGTCCGGTGTTTATCAAGAGCATTAAGTGGAATGCACGAGGAGCATCGGCATGATAGGAAAGAAGGCTGCCCTATTCCTAGGCGCGGGCGCCGGCGGCTATAGCGCGACCTGGTGGCGCGGGCGTGCCTCTCCAGGGCGTGGGTGCGCCTGTTTGGGTCTCTCTTCCGTACCCAGATTTGCATGGCCGCGGTCTCCCTTACAGTTGGTTGTGCCTGAATGGGTTGATTTGGGGACGATCTAACTAACATCTCTTAGTTAGTTTTACTATATATAGATTTTCTTTCCATTTTTAGGGAGAGGAATTTTATTAAGAAATTAGAATAGGATTATAATTAGAATTTTAGAGAGAGAAACTCTAGATTGTAGAGAGAGAAGTTATTGATTGATGATTGAATATTGGTAATTGTAGCATTTTCTCCTTTGAAATGAAGCAAGTTTGTAAGGATTTCTTTTACTTTAATGCAATCATTAGCTTATCATTTCAATTAATTTGTTGATTGTTCAACTTTGAATTGAATTTGTGATTGAATTAGTTCTATTGATATGATGATGATAAAATTGTTGATTAGCTTAGTTTTGATTTTAATTTCAATGGATTGTGAGTAGTTCTCTTGCTAAGGGAATGATGAGTAATGGATTGATACTAATTGGGGGAACTTGATGGATTTTATGTTGTGATTAAATTGGTTGATTGATTAAGTTCATGTGTGTGATTAATTGAAGAGTAGCTAATTTTGATTGTTACACTAGAATGCATTGTAAGCATGCATTGATACGGAAAATTGATTTGTGGCTTGCTTTTGTCGATTGAGTAGGTTTGCAAGGTTCCTAGTTAGAAGATCTCGTAGTTGGCATTAGCTTGACCTCTAGGAGATTACTTACCTTACTCTCTTGATTGCTTAATTGATTTTCCCTCGCAACATTCGACTTACTCATCACCAATCCCAATTAGCTATATCCATTCCGAGTATATGCGGATCCTAATCCTAGTGCTTGATAAATTTGATTTCATTTTTATTGTTCGATTGTTTTGAATATACACACCTCACTTTATTGCTTCGAAATAGCTTAGCTTTAACATTAGCATTCACCTTCCATTCCTAGTGGTTCGACCCTCGACTTATTCTATGCTTGGTATAGAGGTGTGTTGAGAGATTACAAATTTTATTTTGACCAAGTGTAGATAAGTTTTCAACGACCTAGTCTCGCCCTTTATCACTCTTCATGAATTATAAGGTAAGATTAAGTTGTCATCCTTATTACGTCCATAAGTGATTCTCGATTCCGAGTCCGACCATCAATAAAAAGATGTTTTCTAAAATCCATCCGAGCACGGTCATACATTTTTACAGTCTCGCTCTACGAGAGGCCTTGTAAACAACAAAGACATCTTCCCTATTTTTAGTAGGGGGACATTTCCATTTTTGTAATGTAGCTTCTCTTACTAAGAGGACCTAGCTGCCCGAATGATGACGTTATAATCCCCTATTACGGCAGACGTTTGACAATCATCAAAGCGGACTAGTATTAAAACCAGAAAGCTCACAATACTCATGGTCAAGGAAAAAGGTTCCGATAGCAATAATGAGAAGTATACTTATGATGATTTTTAATCTCTTAAATTATTCTAATAGGTCGGTCCGGTTATGGTTCTAAACAAATTCCTGTGCAAATGATTCATGACGATCATGTCCTTGTAGCACAAGAAACAGTTCTATAAATCAAACTACACACTAATCTCAAATGGTCATTGATCGTCCATCGTTTAAATGACCTCGATTAGGGATATTTTTTTATTGTAATATTCAACGTTCATTTAATAGGTAAAACCTTACCAAGACTGGTCTTGATACCCTATTTTGAATATTCTAAGAATCGAATGGACTCATTATTTAATTTTAAATCACAATTAAATAGCAAACGGAGTGATAAAAATTGCATGAAATTTTAAATTACTCCAAAACCTGAATGGTTCATCTTATGATAAATAGTTTTTCTGAATGTTTTAAGAGTAACACTCTTTATAAAACATTTAAAGAAATCACACCCATATCTAATATGCTTGATTTCTTTCATGCAATTGTGAATGTTGTCGTTTACTTATTGCATAGGTTTACTTAAAATTACTTTGCTAATCTTAACATCTTTATTAATTGTCACTTTGATAATAAGATGATAAAATTTTAGAGTGCCATGGATTATAAGTGATTTTGGATTTATTGTCCAAGTGATGGCTCCCACTCATTTTCATGATTGAGATCGTCAACTTGACAACCTACACTCATTAACGTTCAACAACAAACTTTCCATAAAACATCATCTTTATTATCGCCTTTAAGGCAACAATATTCTAAACATATATTTTAGTAGACTTCCTGATGATGCTTTGCTTGGATTTCACACCAAAGGAATCACAATGATTTGGGATAACCCAATCACTTGTAATCATGGAAATTTACTTTTCCCGCACATTACACATGGATGCACATCGATGTTACCATTTTCAAGCCACGACTCATTGCTAGCTCGTGCTTATAAACAGCTTCCTTGTTTAAGGATCTAATCCTTGTTAAGGTTTGTGCTTGCAACATCAATTCTCAAATTGTATTTGTAGACACCTAAAAATGTCTCCCCAAAACCAAACCCGATGATGAACAACCTTTCACCGCCACTATTGGTCGGGTTCAGTATTTAATCCCGAGAGTGCTTAAAAAATCGTATTTAATTAAATTCGTATTTTTGAATAGTCCATGGATTAGTCTTGATGTTTGGTTAAAGCATAGTTTTAATTTTAGCCCAAACTTATTATTTAATTTTAGCCGAAACCATTTTTTATTTTATTGTTTTATTATTTATTTTTGGCCCAAACCTTTTATTTATTTTATTTACTTATTTTTTTTATTTTAGCCTAAATAATAATAAATCAGAAAAAGGCCCGAAATTATCAAAAGACACTTAAAATGCTGAACGAAATTAGGGTTAAAAATGAATTTAGACGGAAAAATAGACTGAAATTCCCGCGCCACGACAGCAGTCCACCGTGACACGAGAAACTTTCCCGTCTGATGGTGGGATTTCCGTGACAAGGGAAACCTGCTGTGACACGGGAATTTCCGTGTCCTTTCCGCGTAAACCCTTCATGCGTTTTCTCCCCCGTTAACTAAATATTTTTTGCGTCACACAAAATTTGCACCGTGTCACGGGAATGTTTCCCGTCTGACGGTGGGATTTCCCGTGTCACGGTACAGTTTGCCATGTCGCGGGATACTTTATTAGGGTTTTTATCATTTTAGGGTTCCGTGCGTTCCCTCGGCACATTTTTCTATAAATACCCCCTCAATTCTAATGTCGGGGCATCAATGAATTCTCTATTTTTCTCTCTTCTATGCTCTAGCCTAAAACACTATCCTACCCTTTTTCTTTCAAAATTCCTTTTTCAAGCACTCCAAGGAGTTTGTACTTTACTCGTGGTTTTGTCCTTAAGCCAAGGCGTGAAAGGTAGAACTGCTTGAAGGTTTGGCCCCAAATCAACTCTACTTTATTTAATTAAATTCAATTATTGTTCTATTATTATTTCCTTGAAGTTACTAACTCGTTTATTATTTTGTAGTTGCAAACAAACAGAATCAAAGTAAGAATTATGTTCCTTTTATTTCTATTATTTTTCTAACGATTTTGTATTGTTAGAATTATTGTTCACTTGCTTCCAATATTAATGTTTATTATATTATTTATTGATCACCATATTGCATGTTTAAAGGGAATATGTAATTGTAAATAACGCCTAATAAGATAATTTGGACAACCGGTTAAAGTTTCGTTTTAATCTTGTTGTTTAAATCAAGTGATCACAAATATTTTAGAATTATGTTTTGCATTAATATTCAACCAATTTAGCTAAATAATAGTTTAGAGCAAATTGAATATTTTGTTTGTATTCCTTTGAGATCGCGGGAATCACTTTTCACTATAAGAATCGAGAAGAGGCCAATACGGGCGAATGTGACTCCATGACTCACTTCGTACCATCATCCCCGATCCTCCTTTTGTGGTTCCGAACCATATGGAGTTAGTAATCTCATGGATTATGAATGGGGTGTAACTTTCACGGGTCAATCGTTGTTGCCTATCGTTGTCCCTTAATCGTGGTTGCCTTAAATGATCCGTGAACGGTTTACAAGTTCCTTAAAAACTTGTCGGCGACTCCCTACTTTCCTTGTCCCTAATCGTATTATGTCAATTCCCACTTCCTATGAGTGCCAAGCATATTCACCACCTACTTAACGTAGGCGCACATCAAGCGACGCCTACAATTTGGCGACTCCACTGGGGAAGATTCTTGGTTATTTATCGATTTGAGTGATCGGTATATAATTAAGATGAGTGGATGAGACTTGAAAGATTCTTGAAAAATATTCCTGTGATTAATTTGGCATTTTTCCATAAGCATAGACGTTTTAACGTCGCATTTAGGTCTGTCCTGTAGGAAAAATTGAATAACCTGATTGCGTACGAAGGAAAACAGGTCACCAGTCTGATTTTCTGATTGTCGTGCCACAGCAGAATTTGCCGTGTCACGGTGCAGTACACCGTCTGACGGTGTGCAGCGGCACGGTGCTCTCTGCCATGTCACGGCAGTCCTTAAATCAGTCCGGTGGCTTGTTTTCTCTTCTCACAGTCACTTCCTTCGATTTTTCTAAAAAAATGTGTGTGTTCTACATGGGTCTTAGCCCCGGGGGAATTTAAGCTCTATCAACCCAAAAATGCTCATGGCAATATGGGTTCATCCAAGTTATTAAATCCACCTAAACCATGGAGTCGAATTCGATTTCATCACGAACTCGAGGAGCCGCCCGTTGGCATACACCCTCAAGGGAGGCTGCCTTGCTAACGAGTCCAAACTCTTAACCATGGTACCCTATTGACACCAAATAAACCTGACCATAGTCAAACATAGAACTTGACCTTAGGTTACGAACTATTCTTTGCATCATTGTGCCTACGTGTTTTATGCTTGGTCGTTTTGATCCTAACCTTAACGATCTTTCTTTGTTTATGGTGGATTATATTATGACTGACGATTGCCAATGGACCGTACTCATTTAGTAATTAGTGGAAAAAAAAGGGGTTTGCCGCGCCACGGGAAGATCTACCGTGTCACGGCAAATTTCCACCGTGGCACAGTGGACCTGCAAAAAAAAATAAAAAAATAAAAAAAAAAGGGAGTTTGCCGCGCCATGGGAAAATCTACCGTGTCACGGCAAATTTCCACCGTGTCACGGTGGATTTCCAGAAAAAAAAAATTCTCGTTCCACGTCAGTATCCACCGTGGCACGGGAAAGTTCACCGTGGCACAGTGGATTTCCAAAACAAAAAACCACCGCGTCACGGCAGCTTGTACCGTGACAGGGTACAGTTTTCCGTGTCACGGTGCCCTTGAATTATGTCAAGTCAGTTTTTTTAAAGTTTTTACGTGTTAATTTGGTCCTCGCGTCAGTCATTTTGGTTATTATTCACATGTCTAGCCATACGATCATATCACGAGTCTTATAACAATACTTAGTCACTCACGATTCGAGTATAGTCCACACACTTTCTTTATGTTCCGACTTGAGTCATGAACCCGGTCGTTTATGATCGTATATTAGGTTCATGCACCCTTTTTTCGTCATAATAAAAACAATGAGTGGAGTTTTCCCACCTGTTTTCAAATGTTTATTTTTTCCTTCCTTTCCTATCTTGAGCAACGGGTCAAATAATTAAGTGAATTATTTATTTCACAGTACTTAGTTAAGGAACATGGATAGATTAATACGGTTCGAGTCATTACCACAAAAATCTCTCAGATCTAATAGGCGTTCAAAGAGAACTTTGCCATCTCCACTACTTATCACCTTTCAATGGCCACTAAAGAAGATATTGAGAACATCAACAAATCCATCGAGGCACTGTCTGCCATGATTCAAACCATTACCACTAGGGTCACTACCATGGAACAAAACAAGGTCACTGTTTCCACCATTGACAAACTGAAGGAACAAATGAGTAAGATTTCTCAGGATTTCACTTATGTGGAACGACCTCCCACTCCTTTGGATGTAATGGATAGACTCCCTGAAAAGTTCTCCACTACTTATATTCCAAAATTCAAGCCTACTGACGATCCAATATTCCATTTGAAGGCGTTCTCTACAACCATGCCTCTTAAGGGATTAGACGTAACACTCTTCCCTACGGTGTTCCCTCTCTCCTTAGAACATGATTGCCAACAAAGGTTTTATTCCTTAGATGTCTAGCATACTGTGACTTGGAAAGATGTCACCGACAGTTTCATGACTCGTTACAAGTGTAACATTCAAACTAAAACTTCTGAACGTGAACTCTCCATTCTCAAACAGAAAGAGAATGAAGGCTTCACCGCTTACCTGAACAGGTGGAGGGAAACAGCTTCACTCTTGGTAGATCCTCCCAAAGAAAGAGAGATGGTTCGCCTCTTTATACAAAATCTGACTCATAAATATAGGGAACATCTCAAATTTCATCCACTAAACACTTTTGAAGCTGTATACGACATCGGCATCAATATCGAGGATGAGCTAATAAAGACTGCTGGTAGTAACTTGGAATAATAAGAAGAACGACCATCCTTCTTCTTCGTCTTCTAAGCACGAAAATACCACCAACAATATAAGCCAAGTTGATATCAATGAAGTGTTAGCTCTTGATGCTCCATTGCCCAAGAAGAAAAGAACTTACACTCCTTTAGGAATGACTTATGATGCGGCCTTTGATCGCCTTTATGGTCAAGGCTTGATCACACCTATTGGGCCATTTCCAGAGCCAAAACCTGAAGAAAGGAGCGCCAAATGGAATCCCAATGCCCATTGCAAGTACCATCAAGGAAAGGGCCACACTACGGAGCAATGTTAGAATTTGAAGGACGTCATTCAAGACTTGGTGGATGAAACAAACTTCCTGTCCCTCCAGGCGGTAAGAAGTAATGAACACAAGGCGCACAACAGATCCTTCATGCAAGATTTCATGATTTCTTTCTTTATCATTCATCTCCATTCCCCCATTCATGTCTATCATAGGTTTTCCATTTTTAATTTTTATATGTTTCATGTACCTTTTCCATTAATAAAATGAGCAAATTTCCTTTAAATCTCGATCATAAAATTTTTCATTCATTCATTCATTCTCAAAAAATAAAAAAAAAATAATTCAATTACCGAATTAAACCCAAGGTAAACCAATGACTTGAGGCACCTTTGCAACCCTGTCATTCCCTGTTAACCGTTCAATCACATTCCATTTCTTCATCAGCCATTTTGAGCCTCGTCTAACGTTTGGCCTTCAGTTCTTCAACCCACATTTACTTAAATCTGGGATTGGAAGATGTGTAATTGTATAACATTCAAAAGGCAAGTAAAAAAAAGAAGCAACAAAGCAACAGTAAAACAATGTCTAAAGGCAAGTGTTCCAATGTCTTTGATAAGAACACGTCTCAAATTGCGTCTCTCATCGAGTGCTCGGTACCGTGCCTGAGAAACATGAATTCAAAGTGAGTGATGGACCGCATGATCTGAGATTGCCTACATTGATTCAAAAGAATGAAAAATAAATAAATCAAAGCAAAAAAAAAATGTTGAAAATAAACTTACAAAATTCAAAATTTTCAAATTCACAATTACACATCTTGGGGGTTTCTCTCGGGTCTTGAACCTTTTACCCCTTTCTTCCTTAAACCTTCATCTTAACCACCTTATAACCCTTGAAAGACTCTTTGAGGTGTACACACACTTGTGCAAAGTTCGGTTAGAGCTACGTTCTCGGGTTAATCGTTGTTGCCTATCGTTGTCCCTTAATCGTGGTTGCCTTAAATCATCCGTGAACGGTTTACAAGTTCCTTAAAAACTTGTTGGCGGCTCCCTACTTTCCTTATCCCTAATCGTATTATGTCAATTTCCACTTCCAATGAGTGACAAGCATATTCACCACAAGCTTAACGTAGGCGCACATCGAGCGACGCCTACAGTATTTGTTTCCACATGTCAAGAACTCATCTTGTTACTTATCCAAGTACTTGGATGTTCTTGGCCATAAACTAATGATCTATTACATAGATTTAGGTTGATTGGTACTACATACATACTTCACATGCACTAAGCAAGTAAAACCTGCGACGATTCCATATCATAGCCTACATGATGGATTAAGTAGCAGAGTAGTGCTCAATCTTATTCCATCTATGTGACATTTTAGCTCATTCAGTTTCACTGAGTCTTGCTTAAATTGTTCGCTATGTGATACGGTTGAAAGTCTCTTACTAGAGTCTTTCTTGTTTGACTTAGTATTTTTCCTAGCTTATACTTAGTTCAAACATTTACTTAGTTTTATTCATACGGGTCGAAAGTCTATCAAAGTCCTTCAATTCATGTTTAGCACGGTAAATTCCTTTACACGTTCAAACATTTTATTAAGTCTATACAGTAGATCTTAATTCCAAATATGTACTAAGCATCGTCTTTTTCTTGGTCCATTGACAAAAGTACTTTCAAATCTAAGCATTTAGCATTTGATAGTTATTTCACAATCGAGTTCGTAATCTTCTCGTTGGAATTTACTTTTTCTCCCTCTAAACTTCTTATTCACAACAATTTCTATGTTTCTCCATAAGCCAATCCTCTTATTAACTACATGTGAAAACATTATCCAATTCCTATATGCAATGCTTCCTTCAATCCCATAATGGATTCCTTGAGTTTGCTTTCAAATCTAGCATTTATTTAGATTTTCAAAACCCTTAGACTATTTTCATAGTCACTTCCAAAATCCTATTTTAGGAAGGCGGTTTTGGAATATTTTTTGCCATATTTCATATGTGCAATTTTGCTAGAGAAATCATGAAAAGACTTTAGCATTCCGATTGGTGAATAGGTTTTTATTCAAATTAACTCCGTGAATTTAATTGTATCCTTTTCAACCAATCTAGCTATGTATACATATACATTTCCACATTTGTTAGTTTTCTCCTTGAAAACTTATTTGCAATCGATGGGTCTTTCAGCCTTTATGCAAATTAATCAAGTTTTAAAACATGATTTACAAACATGGAGTCGATTTTGGATTTTTATGGCCTCTAACCATTATTCAGAATTTGGATTTGTCATAGCTATTTTACAAGACATACTATCTAATAGTAAATAGTGTGCTTGTAAGTCATAGGTTTATTTCAAACTTAATAGAAAATTTATAAGATTCAATCCAAGGCTTTGGTGAATTCTATACCTATATGGGGTTATTACATCAAACACCGAGTTTCAAGGCGCTTCCAAAGCCCTTTAATTTTCTTGATCTTACTCCATCTTTTCAAATGTTTAGTGACAATTGAATTCTCTTTTAAGGCACTTGTAAAGTCCTTTTGAGTAATCATGATCAAGTATTCTCACAAAGCCCTTTTAAGGTCTTCCGAGATTCTCAGTTCTAGTTTGTTGCTAAGCCTTTATTGTCATCGAGTTCATTTTCCTTCCACTTGTCGTTTTGAAAATGTGTCACTTTTAAGAAAGACACCACTTAGAGCAACAAACAATATGTTCTTAATTAGATTGTGGAGGTAATTCCTGTGGTCTCACTTGAATTCTTACAAAGAGACATGTATATTTTCATTGGGTAAAAGTTCGTTGTAAAAAAAACATTTATCTCCCACTTGAGCTATCTTAGCCTTTAATGAGCCATTAAGCTCCTACTCAACCACCTAGCTCTTGCTAAGTCGGTGAGCTCCCAGTGAGTCACTTAACTCCCACTGAGCTAGTGAACTCCCACTGTGGCTAAGAGTTTTAGACATATACTTGAAAAGACATTTAGAAGTTTATTCTATCCATAACTGAATATGGCGTCCTTTCTTAGCTTCGACATTTGTTTAGAGTAACATTAGTCTTTCGGGCAAATCTTAAGAACTTTACAGGAAGGGATGTGATCCATCATTGTTCGAGTCATTTTTAAATAACATCGAGGTCTTTGTGAAGACACACTATGTTCTTTGTGGAGTTATTTATGAAAATTTCAATTTCATAACTTTGTGATGGTCATGCTTGGCTCAAGAAAATATCGCTCTATCTAATCTAGACGTTTTAATATCTTGCCAAGTCGATTCTGTACTTCACTAAACTCTTGAACTATTCAAGGTCAAGTTTGTTCACATTTGATGAATATAGCCACATTCTTTAAAATTCTTTGTGAAACGTTGAAGTAAATGAATCCTCTTTAGATTTCGGAGTAAATTTTCTATACCAAGAAAAATAGCTCTTTTTTTGTCGGTTTCATCAAGTAAGATTTGCTTGTCTTAGAACGATTTCGAATCAATCAACTACCAAAAGCCTATCTAATAGAGCCTTGAGTACGTTCTTGTCGATGTGTCATTTCTAAAGATGTTCTGAACGCAAATCATGCTCATGACGTTGAGCTTTTGCCATTTTATCATGTTAAGAAAATGTTTGTCTATAATCAAGAATTCTTGGCTCATGGTTTAGACAACGATGCCATTCAGATAAATTTGCAACTATTGCTCATTGCTTTGAATGTGAGTCTTTCCGTATGTAATAAGATCAATTGCTGATTATGGAACACGATAACTATTTATTTGTTCCAGCCTTATCTTAAAGGTCTTTAAACAAAGCATACGACCTTACAACTAATGTAGCACCACTTGCTTCATTCTAAGCTTGTAAGTCGATAACTTAACTTATCTTCAATACTTTGAGGTCACTTTCAAAGTGGAACACTCAAGTAGTATCCGATACTTTGTGAAGATAATGAGTTGCTAAGTTAACTTCAATAACATGAATTCTTTAGTAAAATGGAATCTTATTCCTTATCATTGTTCCTCGTTTCCTATATTTCTTATCATACTTTATCTCATAATCTTTAAGAACCATTTCTTTAAGAGTCTTTGACTTTTATACTTTTTAAGGCATAATTAAGCATCTAATGCGCCGTAAAACAAAGTTCCATCTTTTCCTTTAATTCACGCTTGAATTTCTACATCAATGAGTCCTACTCATCTATGTATTAAGCGAAAAGATATGTTCGTTGTAAATATTGACAATTTGAGTTTGCAACTCAACATCAAAACTACCTATTATTTTGAATACATGATGTCCAACCGTCCTGAAAAGTCAATTATGAGAATTGTATTACAAATGCTTTACTTTTCTTTGTGAATCATTCTCAAAGATTTCCTTAACCAATCATGGAAAACAATACAGTTTCATTTGGAATTCTACAAATACAAGTGCAAAGTATAACAATTTATCAAGTAATTAAATAACATAACAAGTTTGAAAATTAAAACGTATACATGCAAATTTTCAATCTTATTAAATGTCTTATCCACGCATTAAATTTATCCCCATTTGGCAAGAATACATTGATTCTGATAAAGGAATAAACGCGTCTTCAACTGTCTATCCCTAGATCAAACACAATTTATACAACCTAAACAAACCTAATACGATTATAAGGCAAGTCGAGGGTCGAACCGAAAGGAGTGAGTCGGTATTAACTATAACCTAAGCCAAGCTACTTCGTAGATTATAGTGAGAAAATGGTTGGTACGATGGTAACAAAGCTAGATTGATCAAGTAATTCAAGAAGCTAAACACCAGGAATATAGGTTCCACATGCAAGTTCAATAATCATGCTAATTGATAATTCATTCAATTGTTTCAAGCATTGCAAAGGACAAACAATAGTAGCAATCAAAAGAATTCAAAAGCTATCTCCTATAGGCCAATCTAGGGGTCACTATGAATGGCTAATCAAGGAAAATCACAATCAAACTCAATCAATTAAAAATATTCTCAAATTGATGGTTCATGTAATTAAGATGCAATGCAATCTAGATTAATCTTATAAGTTGATCACTCCTAATCTAATTAAGCACATGCAAAACTATGTCAACCAATTTAATTGCAACAATTCAATCAATCAATATCATCAACTAGCACAAATCATCAATCAAGCATGCTTCCCCTTCTCCCTAGCAACTAATCTATTCACTAATCATGGTGTAACTCAAGAACAAATCACTAGAAATTGCGTTGATTATCATTCTAAATCAAAATCAAGAGAAAACAATATTAACTACAATATCAAATTCAAGGTAATCAAACAATCAAACATGAATCTAAGACAAACAAGTAATGAGATGAACGAAAAGAAGAGATTCTCGCTAATATTAATGATTGAAGATGAAGAAATCCAAACTTGATTGAACCAATGTTAAAATACAAATCCAAATCCAAGAACTTCTCTCTAACTTCTCTCTCTAAAACTAAGCTAATGAAAATTATCTAAAAGTTAGTTTACAAAAAGGAATTACAAGTGTATTTATATGCAAACAGGGAAATGGGTACGGAACCCAAAACAAACTCTGCAGGTTGTCTAAGCAACACCCGCGCCCGCGGGTCTTTTAGCTAGCGCCCACGGCAAAAGCCACCACGCCCGCGAAAAGGGCGCGGCAAATCCTCTGCTCCCAAAGAGTAATCATAGGCCCGCGATCTCTCTAATCTGGAGCGCTCTCTCCAATCTACCTGCGCCCGCGGGGAGCCCTCAGGGCAACCGCGGGAAGTTCCTCGTCGATTTTGCTATTTTGGTGCAACACACCCCGCGCCCGCGGCCTTTAGGACCCGCCCCCGCGGAAACCTGGCAAAAGTTGACGCCCTCTCCAAGGCCTCTCCAAGCCCTCTCCAAGCAGATTGCTTCTTCCTTACTTAGTCAATATAGCTCATCTTGATCCCTTTGCAAAGACGACTCCTAGGTACCTACAAGAGCAAACAAAGGAAAGGAATAGAGCCAAATAAAAGGAAAACACGAAGAAAACACGAAAAACACAAATAAAGAATGAAAAAGAGGAACTAAAGGAAAAAGGACCAAAAATAAGAGAAAAAAGCATGATAAAAGGATGAAATTATCCTAAAAAACTACCATATGAGTGCCATAAACGACACTCATCAGATTCCAAGATCCAAAAAAAATAAAGAGTGGTTAAAGCATGCTTTGGCTTGTCTTAACACTAAATCTCCCAAAGTAAGCAATGCTTTGCCAATGGCTCCAAGCCATTCTTAGTTTAATAAATCATCGCATCGAATGCGCTCTCAACAATTTATTCACTTTTCACGACATGTTAGGACTGCATCACTTATATCGTTGAGTACAATCAAAACCAACTTGTATGTGATATATTGCTTTGGCGAACCCATCCACATACCTTACGTATCCTAGGGAATAATAGTGATGCCTCGCTTTGGCGTAGCCCATCACTACTCTCAATAGGTCGATAAGTGTTGTTTTGGAATGGCAATTTTACTCAATATTTAGGGACCCAGGGTTTCTATGTTGGTTGATTTAAGTGAAATTAATTAATGATCACAACATTAGAAATCCTAAACATGCATCAAACATATAATTCATATACATAAATAATCATGAATATGTACAGCATAAGCATTTTGATGCATATTGGCAACTAGCATGACCCCTTAAATTCTTCAAGTCTTCAAAAGGTGTTCTTTTGTAACTTCATGGCTTTGTCTTCAAATAACCTTAATCTTCAAGACTTGACCATAATTATGCAATACAAGTATCTATGTGTAGGGAATATTTCAAGCATTACCCCAAACTTCAACCCCATTGTGATCAAACACTAAAGTACGGTGGCGTCCAAATGGAAGAAAGCTAGAGCAAAAGAGTCGCCAACAAGTTTTAGGAACATGTAAACCGTTAATAGAGTGAAGGTTACACCCCTTAACGATCCATGAGATCGTCAACTCCAACAGGTTTGGAACCAACACTTGATGTTCGGGGATGAAGGTACAAATCCAATCTAAAAGAGAAAGAACCTGCCCTAATAACAGGCCTTTACTTTATTATTTTCGTATTCATGTGCGCTTTCTGACTAACATGATCATTAGGTTTACCCTAAACCTTTTTATCTATGTTTATTGAATATTAATGCACAAATAAATCTATTATTGGCGATCACTTGAATTATAATGAAATTAACCTAAACAAGATTATTAATTATCTTATTCAGCGTTATTACAAGTACAAATTCCCTTTAAACATGCATAAAAGGCGTGATCAAACAATAACAATAAAATATCAAGAAACATAAAAATCATCATAATAATAATCATAATCATAACAACAATCATAATAAAAATAATCATGTTAAAGAATAATAATAGCAAGATCCTAGGCATGATACTAACAAGATTTATATCAAACCCTAGCATGTCAATAAACAATAAAAATCAAAGCTTTAACCCTAACATGATACTAACATGCTATTAGGAAAGAAATAGGAAGCATCATAGAAATCATAATTGACATTATATTCTTTACCCAAAACATCATACTAAGAAAAGCAGACTAACATGATACTAGGAAAACGCATCTTAACATGATACTAGGAATCAAAATAACAACCTAAACATGATTTCTATATCATAATACCAATATAACAATTAAAGTACTTACTTGGATTCCTCGTGTTTCACTACAAAAAAGAGCCTATTTCTGATGGCAAAAATCCATCAGAAATATGATTTCTGATGGTTTTCCGTCTAAAAATGGTTATCGAAAAGTCCTTTGTCAGAAATTTACATATTTCCAATGGAAAAGCCATCGGAAAACCGATTTTCGATGGTTTTTAATGGCCATTGGAAGTTTTCGATGGAAAATTCCATCGGAAATTTCTGATGGCCAAGCCGTCCGAAATTTCCGTTGGGTCAAATAAACCATCGGAAAAATCCAATGGTTAGGCCATTGTAAATGACTAAAGGAAAAAAATAATAAAATTCCCGCCGCCTCCGATTCCTCCACCGTAACCACTCAACCACCCATCTTCCTACCCTAAATTTGCAACCTAGAACAACCTAAACCCACTCACCATAAACCACGACACTAAACCTACCACACCAACCACATTTTGAACCAAACCAACCTCAGACCACCCTCACACGAACCCTACTAACCAACCGTAATAGCCACCACAACAACCTTGCCCAACAACATTATACCGACATTAATGCAACAACCACCCGAGAATTCACCAACCACAATAGAAAAATTCAAAAAAAAAAAGGAAAAGAAACTCAAAAGCAACTAACATTAGAAGAAAGAAATTAACAAAAATAAACATTTACCTTCCAATTTCACCTCGAATTTGGTTTTATGAGGCCAAATTCGACCATGAAAACTATTGATCTAGAGTTTTCATGGTCGAATTTTACCTTAAAAGCCTTGAATTTGTTTAACATAAAAATAACGCTAAACCTTGCAATTGGTTCATGACAATAGCAGCTTGTGGTTGAGAAGAGAAAGGGATGAGGAAAGGAGGAGGGCAAATGAGAAGAAAGAGAGAGAAGATTGAGATGAGAGTGAAGATGAAGACATGGAGGGGAATAGAGAAGAGGACAGGAGAGAGAATTGAGGAGATGAGAATTAAGAAGGGGAAATGAGAAAAAAATGAAAAGAGCGGCAGTAAGTAGTAAGGGTGTATAGGTTTAGCCGGTTAGGGTTTTTTTAATTATTATTAAATTAGACTCTGATGGTTTATTTCATTAAAGCCATCGGAAATTTCCGATGGGTTTTAAAACCGTTGGAAAGTTTGTATTTTTCGATGATTATTGCCATCAGAAATTTCCTATTGCTTTAAAATATATCGGAAATTTCCTATGGTTTAATGATCATAGGAAATTATACAATTTCCGATGGTCTTTAAAGCCATAGGAAATTTCCAATGGCTTAAGCCATAGGAAAAATCATCGGAAATACATTTTTTGATGCTTATTACAGTCGTCGGAAATTTCCAACAGCTTCATCCATCGGAATATTTTAAAAACCATCGGAAATTTCCGATGGCTTTTAAATCCATCGAAAAATACATATTTTTCGACGGGTTCAGGTGGCCATCGTAAGGAACCCATTGGAAATAGCGTGTTTTCTTATAGTGTCTCTTTCTAATAAGAAAATACACACGTTAGTAACTTCAAGGAAAATAATAAAATTAAAAAATTAAATTAAATAATTAAAATAGAGATTTGAGACCAAAACCCTCAGAGATACCAAACCTTTCACGTCTAGGGCGAAGGCAACTTCGAATTATGCTAGGTGTGTCTAGATCTTCAGAATGCGGAATTTTGTTTGTAAAGGCTAGTTAAGAATAAGAGAGAGATAGAGAGTATAAATAATTTCTTGATGAGAGTTGGTGGTTAAAAACGGAGGTCTAAAGACGCTATTTATAATGAAAATAGTTTGGATTAGAAAAAAAAGAATTGGAGTTTTAAGAACGATAAAACACGACGGTGGAGCCGCAACTGCGTCTGTCGCCGCGCAACACCCGTTTTCTATTTTTTGTTAAAATTAAGCGTAAAAGTCCGTACATGGGGTAAAATTGTAATTTCATTTAAAACACTTCTTTTATTCTGTTTAAACTCATAAAACTAAATTATCAATACAAATCACGTTAGGATTCAAAAGAACCTTCTAGAAGATTCTAGAAGACAATAATCATTCCTGAATTCATTAGAATGATAATTCATAATAAGCCCTCCTCTAGATCATTGGGCCGCATATAAAGATCAAACCGGGCCTAGTTTAGTAATTTGGTCATAACCTCCTCATTATTCATCGAAATTGGGCTTATAATACATCGTTGGAAAGCTATTTTCGTGTCCAATCCAACTACACTATTATTGGACCCTTTTTATGGACCAAACTAAACTGGATTGGCTATTTTATAAAATAGATTTTTGAAAACAGAGAGAAAGATGAGAATTTAATTAAAACTAACCGCAACACTAGACTTTCCACACATTCACTTCATTTGATAATCAAATGAAATGAAAGGTATTCATCACTGGGTTCGGTTTTGGGGAGAAACTGATGGGTGTCTACAGAAGCCCCCACTTTGACTGAGTTTGGAGAAATATAAGTTTCGAAAACAAAAGTCAAAGTAGCAATAGGGACGGAGAATGATCCAGAACATTCTGCGACCCTAAATCATTTTTGTAACGTCGATAATTGCAAACTATTGTTAGTTTATACATATATAAGAGTTAAGAAACGAGTATCTTGCACTGTCAAGCACACACGTCTCTAGGAGTAACCGATTTGTTGCATTTGCCGTTGTGACAACCCTCCACAATCTAGGGAACACCATCTTGTTGTTTTGATGTTCACTCGACTCTGAACAATGGACCTTTTCTGGATATGTGCACGCATCTCTGAACAAAGAGCTTTAATAGGATGCCCACATGTCTCCGAGCAGGACAGCTTGAAAGACATGTCCACGCATCTTTAAACAAAGAGCTTTGAATGATATGCCTACGCGTCTCTGAGCAAAAGAGCTTTTTGATGTATACACGCGTCTCTAAACAATAGAGCTTTGATTATATGTCCACGCTTCTCTTAAAAAAAGATCTTGAAAGGATTGTCCAGGCGTCTGTAAACAATATAGCTTTGATACTTGAATGTTTGTTGCGATCGTTTAGTTGGCTGCGAACAGGAGCTTTGGTGAATGGTTGTATCAAAAGATTGCCAAAAGACTTTGTTGGTGCTTTTCTTAGGGTTGACCTAAGGCTTAATGTTTTTCTTAGGGTTGACCTATGGTGATTGGACAGACTTGAGGTTGACCCAAGGTGACTGACTTACTTGAGGATGACCCAAGGTGAATTCACACGTGTGACTCATGACTCGTGTGTGCATTGTATTGTGATTTGCTTGACTCAAAATGCAAAAAAGCAAAAAAATTTCCATTATTTCTATGGAGGGTACCAACTTTCTCCCAAAAAAAAAAGACGCAAAAAAGAATCGATGTGTATTTTTTGAAAGTGCATGTTGAATGAGCTTAGCTAAGCATATGTGTTTAATGATTTCTCTTAATGGGCAAAGGGTAATTAATCCTAGGCTATCCTATTTGACTCAATAATGAAAGTATGTAGGTAACTTAGGCACGGAGGCTAAGCACTTCATGCTTCGTGATCCGATAACAATTACAAGTGAAGAGTTATTTTGATAAGACAAGGCATGCTTCAACGTCGTGTTAAGATTTCATGACAATGGGTTCCTAACAGAAGTATATTTGGTCATGTATCTGTGATGTGTGTGATAGTGACGTTAAAGTTAGGCCGCATGGGAAAAGTGTGTGGAAAAATATATTGAAAAGAGTCAAATGGTGGTGACTCTTAGGCTGGGTAGGCTAATAATGTGAGGATCAAGCCCCCAAGTCTAGCTCTACATGAATAGGGATGAGCATTGGAGATCCCTTGATATGATCGATTATGAACGTAAATATGAATGCAGTTTTCTTACGGCCGCACCTCGATGTGAAGTTGCCTATGTATCCGTTAGGAATAAGGCCGAACGTAGCTGTAGCCAAACATCCCACAAGTGTGTATACCTCAAAAAGGTCTTTTGAAGGGTTGTAACGTGGTTAGGATAAAGGTTATAAAAGAAAAGGATAAAAGCTCAAGACCCTCGATAAGCTCCCAAGGTGTGCAACCTTGCTTTAGGATATTTGTATTTTCATGTTTAAGGTTTCTTACTTTTGAACTCTCTTTTATTTATATTTTTGCTCTCTCTTTTTTATTTTAGTTTTTTGCTTTTGCATTTTTTTATTTTAACCTTTTTTTTGTAAGTGTGGGCGATCCCAATCATGCAGTATATCACTCACTTAGTATTCATATTTCTCAGGCACGCTACCGAGCACTCGATAAGAGACGCAATCTGAGACGTGTTCATATCAAAGACATGTTCATTTCAAAGACATTGGAACACTTGCCCTTTTTCACACTTTTATTATTATTTTTTTATTGCTTTTTTATTTTTTGAAATCAATCAAGCTTTTAAAATTGCATAAGTTACACACCATCCCATCCCAAGGTAAGGTAGATGTAGTTTTAAGAAAGAAAGTTCTATCGTTAAACGAGGCTCAAAGTGGTTTGTCAAGAAAAAATTGTGGCCCTGTTTGGTAGTTAGCTTATTGGGGTTATATTAGCTTATTTGACTAACTTTAGCTGATTGACTAGTCAAACAAGCTAATACAAGTGTTTGGTAGTAAGCTTATTGAAAGAGCTTATTCCGCTAAATAAGCTATTTTTGAAAAAGCTCATTTTAGGAGCTTTTTCAATTAGCTTATTCATTAATTATTGTGAAATGACACTTATAACCTCATTTAATTTAAAATCCTATCTAAAATACCTACCTCACAATTAGCTTATTGATCATTTCACATACTCAATCACCTTTAAGTTATCAGCTATTTACCAAACACTTTTATATAATCAGTTAATACAATAAGTTAGTCAAATCATTTAATAAAATCAGCTAGTCAAAATCAGCTAACTCAATCAGCTTCAGTTTTCAGCTTTCTCCCAAACAGGGCCTGTATATTTGAAGGGTGAAAGGTAATCAGATGTGGCTACAAGGGGTGCCCCAAATCATTGGTATACATTGTGCTTAGTTTGATAATGATTCTCTTTTTTTTTTTAATGCAATGCAATGCAATGATCATATGCAAGGAAATAAATGCTCATTTTATTAAAGAAAAAGAAAGAATGATCCTACAAAATAACGGAAAGTAAAAGGTGTCTATGCTAGAGTTATTTGGGAAAAGAAGAATGAAAAAGAAATAGTAAAAGAGGTCATGAAATCTTGTCGTTAAAGCTCGCCTTGTGTCGCTTGCTTTCATCACCCGGTCTTCTTGCTAGCCAGAGGCAATGGGATCTTATGTTCTTCTATAAGATCTTGAATGATATTTTGAAATCTGTAACATTCATCTGTGGTATTAACATTTCCTTGATGGTACTTGCAATAAGAATTGGGATCCCATCATGAAGATCACTTTTCTGGCGTTGGATCTCCAGTAGGGCTAATAGGTTTGATGAATCCTTGATTATAGAGACGATCGAAAGCAACATCATAGGTCATTCCAATGGCTGTGAATTCTCTTTTAGGTTTCTTTTTGGATCTTTGATTATCTATAGCGAAGATTTCATTGTGATTAAAGGTACTAACATTGTTACTAGAGTGGCATTTTCGGAAGAAGAAGGATTGTCGTTCTTCTTTCCTTTCCAGCTATTGTTACTAACCTTGGCATTCTTGTCGTGTGACCACTATTGTCCACGAACTTTGAGGGCAAGGCATACTTCGGTGGTGTGACCACAACCTCTATTGTATTGGCAATAAGATTTTGGGTTCCAATTAGGATACCGTTTTTCAGGCGTAAGGTCTTGACTGGGACCAACGGGGTGAATGATACCTTGATCGTTAAGGCAGTCAAAACTTCATTATAAGTCATTCCTATTGGTGTGTATTCTTCAATGGTCCGTTTTGCCCGTGGCTTAAGAGCATTGAGTTTTTCATTAAATCATTGGTGCAAATTTTGTTCGATAACCATCATCCGATTTGCTAGTCCTTCTACCATATTCAAGAGCATGGAAACGAGATCTTTCAATTTTCTAATCCTCTCTTTTAGACTTAATATGTTTTCCTTGGTATTATCTAAGAAAATACTTTCATCCTCCTCAATCATGGCCACTTCATCAATAGAGGTTATATAAGCTATCTCGATCATGGGATCACCTACAGGTGTGATAAGGAGTGAAGGATCGAAGGATGTTTGATCTTCTGCGATGGCTAGAATCTCAGAAGTTTTATTGTCATTGATCAGATCTTGAATAGATTCTTTGAGTTTCCAACACTCCTCAGTGTCGTGACCGTTTCCTTGGTGATACTTATAGTGTTTATTAGGATCCTACTTTTGTGGCCTGGCTTCTGGAATTGAGTCTTTGATAGATCCTATGGGCATGACTAGTCATTGGTGGTGTAGCTTTTCGAAAGTTGTTTCATAACTCATACCAAGTGGAGTGAACACTCTTTTCAACCTTTGGATTCATGGTTTTGAAGTGTTCGTAGCATGCACTTCGTTAATGGGAGAGGAAGAAGAAGGATGGTCGTTCTTCTTTCCTCTCGCACTATTATCTTTTAGAAGGTCATCTTCAATGTCAATGCCTATATCATACACAGTATTCAGGTTGTGTTGGCATTTTAAGTGTGTGGCATATTTTTCTTGAAGGATCTTGATGAATATCCATACATAATCTTTTTGGTAGGAACTTTAACCGCATTAGCAGAATTTTCCCTCCATTTGTTGAAGAAAGAAGTGAACCCTTCGTTTTCTTTTTGTTATAACATCTCAAGTTGTCTGTGGTCTGTTTCGTCTAAGATGTTGCACTTATATATATCTACGAAAGTGTTTGTTATGGAATCCCAAAAAGAGGTTTTCTCTTTGTCAAGGGAAAAAAAACCATTGTTGACAAACGGTCTCAAGAGATAAAGAAAACAAAAAATGAAACTAGTGAGTGTAGGTGACATGTTAAGACTCTTGTGTAAGACAATGGGATTGAGTGTTTAGACTCAATTAAGGACTAAATAAGGTTACTGTGATTAAAAATATAATCAAACTAATTAATAAACTGTTTAATTAGACTCGTCGTGATGACTCGAACAAAATTCTCAACTGTCGCCAAAGCAACAGGATTGTTGCTGCACATTGCAGTGCAGCGGAAGACGACAGAGTTGTCGCACGGCGTAGCACAACAGCGTTTGGCGTTACAGCCCAAATTTTTGCGCCATTACTGGAACATTAATCTGGGACTGCTTTTAGTATTTTTACTCTACTGGACAGGCATAAAGTCGTACTAAGTCAGTTTCGATTAGTTTATTAAACTTTAATTACTCAAATTAATTAATTAGGCAAAGTCCTTTTCGTCATTAATTAGTTTATTTATGCTTTAAAAATAGTCAAACAATTAGTTAGGAAAAAATACATAGAGTATACACAACAAATAATGCACATATAGTCAAGTAGGCACTATATGATACAATGAGTTTGCAACCTAACCATGGCTCTAGTTCTCTAAAGTTCAGGATATGTGTTAGTTAAAGACGGTCCACGGTTATGAGTCCGGATGCACCTCGCGGAAACCTTACCTTTGGAAGCGTTGGCGTGAGTGGATAGGACCCCGCGAGTTAAACTCGCTTCCATGGTTTGGTGAATTCTACATTCTCGGATGTACCCTTTGTTTCTTAGAGCATTCAATCAGGTAGATGGAGCATGAATTTTCAGAGGGTTATGTCCATATGTAGAACACATATGGGTTCAGAAAAGTGAGAAAAGTCAATCAGGAAGTAAAATTGAGCCAACATTGCTAGAACTGGTCAAAATGAGAACAAATATTTCTTGCTCGGTATTGGAAGAACGCAGCGCCAGCCAAGGACTGTCGCAAGGATATGAGTCCTGTTGCCTGGCAACAGAGCCATATCTTCGGCGGCAGGCTCTATTCTCTAGACGTCAGTTCCTACATACTTCAGAAGCTGTCTGTGTTCGTAAAATTTTCAAGTGTTTCCCAACATTATTTTGATCCTAGTTGTGAAACATATTCCTTAAATTTTCCCACTTGTAAAAATCCTTTGTTAATATTTCCAATGAGAACCTTTTTTATGCATATGACAATAATGTTAATCAAAATTACGAACATGAAATATATAGAACATTTCGAGTCTCATCCACTCATTCTAAATCATTGCCAAAATAAATTTCAGGAATTAAAATAGAAATCGTCCCCTGTGGAGTCGCCAAAAACTGTAAGGAATATTTCAAGCATTACCCCAAACTTGAACCCCACTGTGATCATACACTAAAGTACGGTGGCGTCCAAAGGGAAGGAAGATAGAGCAAAAGAGTCGTCAACAAATTTTAGGAACTTCTAAACCGTTCACAAGGTGAAGGTTACACCCTTTAACAATCCAGGAGATTGTCAACTCCAATAGGTCTGGAACCAAAACTGGAAGTTCGTAGATGAAGGTACACAACCAATCTAAAATAGAAAGAACCTGCCATAATCATAGGCCTCTACTTTATTCTTCTCGTATTCATGTGCGCTTTCTGACTAACATGATCATTAGGTTTACCCTAAACCTTTTTATCTATGTTTATTGAATATTAATGCACAAATAAATCTATTATTGGCGATCACTTGAATTATAATGAAATTAACCTAAACAAGATTATTAATTATCTTATTCAGCGTTATTACAAGTACAAATTCCCTTTAAACATGCATAAAAGGCGTGATCAAACAATAACAATAAAATATCAAGAAACATAAAAATCATCATAATAATAATCATAATCATAACAACAATCATAATAAAAATAATCATGTTAAAGAATAATAATAGCAAGATCCTAGGCATGATACTAACAAGATTTATATCAAACCCTAGCATGTCAATAAACAATAAAAATCAAAGCTTTAACCCTAACATGATACTAACATGCTATTAGGAAAGAAATAAGAAGCATCATAGAAATCATAATTGACATTATATTCTTTACCCTAAACATCATACTAAGAAAACCATCCTAAGATGATACTAGGAAAAAACATCCTAACATGACACTAGGAATCAAAATAACAACCTAAACATTATTTATATATCATAATATCAATATAACAATTAAATTACATACTTGGATGCCTCGTATCTCTTTCTATTAACAAATACACACGTTAGTGACTTCAAGGGAAATAATCAAATTAAAGAATCAAATTAAATAATTGAAATAGAGATTTGGGACAATACCCTCATAAATACCAAAACGTTCACTTCTAGGGTAAAGGCAACTTTGAATTATGCTAGGTGTGTCTAGTTCTTGTGAATGCGTAATTTTGTTTGTAAAAGGCTAGTTTAGAATAAGAGAGAGATAGAGTATCAAGAATTTCTTAATGAGAGTTCGTGATTAAAACAGAGGTCTAAAGACGCTATTTATAATGAAAATAGTCCGGATTAGATAAAAAAGAATCGGAGTTTTAAGAATGATAAAACACGACGCTTGCGCCACAACTGCCTCTGTCGCCGCGCGACAGGCCTGTCGCTAGGTGACAGCCTGGCGTGCAGCGCTGCAGGGAATTTTCCCACATGTTTTCTATTTTTTTATAAAATTAAGCGTAAAAGTCCGTAAGAGGGTAAAACCCTAATTTCATTTAAAACACTTCTTTTATTCCAAATAAAACTCATAAAACTTAATTATCAATGCTAATCACGTTAGAATTGAAAAGAACCTTCTAGAAGATTCTAGAATACTGTAAGCAATTCTAATTGCATTAGGAATGATAATTCATAATAGGCCCTCCTCTAGATCATTGGGCCGCATATAACGATCAAACCGGGCCCAGTTTATAAATTTGGCCATAACCTCCTCATTATTTATCGGAATTGGGCTTATAATATATCTTTGGAATGCTCTTTTTGAGCCTTTATGTACTAAACTAAACTTGATTGGCTATTTTCATAAAATAAGTTTTCGAAAACAGAGATAAAGAAGATAATTTAATTAAAACTAACCATAGCACTAGACTTTCCACACTTTCACTTCATTTGATAATCAAATGACATGTAAATAATTTATCATTGGGTTTGGTTTTTGGGAGACACAAATGGGTGTCTACACTACGATTAGGACTAATCTGAATATTAAGGTACAAAAATACTCAATGGTACGCATACCGTATTTAGATTTATAAAAATACATCACGGATCGCAGTCCATATTTTCTATTCTAATCGAGCCCAACTAGTTGCCATTTTTATAAAACCTGTGAGAGAATATACATTCTATTCATCCATTCACTATTTGTGAATGGCCCATGCATTTTACAACAATAAACAAGTAATAATTCATAAACACGCGATAACTAGTAACTAATCTAGGTGGTTAATCCAATTAACACGCCTAATTAAAACTAGTCAAGGTTGTTTTAACCGATTATGTAAATAAGAGAAATTAACATTTGAAGCTCCCACTAAATTCCCAATCCATCTTAATTAATCCAACTAATTAAGCCGGTAAAACCCAATTATTTACCATTATAAAATTTTTGCAAATGCCGCTCATAAAACCGAGGCCAAGCCTCCAAAATTTATTAAAATAATGAAAACCAAATTAGATTAATAAAAATAATTAAAACGGCAAAATAAGAAAAACTTTATGTAGTTAAAAATATCCAAGTGCCTAGAACTAAGATCTGGAGTGCTCATAACTCGCACGATCTCATTGCACCACATTGCTTCACAAGCAATGTCTACGCATATTCCCCTTAATGATGTACCAAGCTATGCACAAAAAACAACCCTCAAGTAAGCTCAAATGCAAGCACCCTAGGCGGCTTACCCACGGCAAGCCACAAGGCTGCCATGGTGCGCCAGGGCTGCACGTGCAGCAGCCACCACGCGCATGTGCACCATTTCGAGGCGTCTAGCAGCCTCGGCAGCCCCATGTGGGTTGTGTGACAACCCCGCTGGCCGAGAGCATGCTTGGGGCTCTTAGGCCTTGATTTGGTGCTCATGCTTCGGGAAAAATCCCAAATTTGTGTGATATATTTAATCAATTTCTAAATTAATTTTAGAATAAATTAATTTTGAGGAAAAATGAAAATTATAACAAGTCCAACTTAAATAAATTCATCCAAGTGCATAAAACCAAAATTTTTCCAACAACCATTCTTTAATAAAATTGGTTTAACTTTGTGCAACAAAAATAAGAAGGAAATTACTCACTATTAATTTAATTAATTTAAATTAATCTTAAGCTTTTGACAAAATAAAAGGGAGTTGGAAAAATGAACAAAAGTTCAATAAAGATTCCAACTTTAATACCTATGAATCCTTGAAAAATTATATCTTCCAATATGAAGATAAACAAATTTCTATCACAAGTTTCAAACTTTATGATTCCAATCAACTAAAAAATGATTAAATCAACAAAGTTCAAAAATTCGTGGAATTTAGTAACTCAAAGTTTCAATCACTTAACATATTTAATGATTGAATCTTTAGTACTTAGAAGCCTCAAAGAACAACAATTTCACACTTAATGCAATTAATTTGCAATTATGTGAAAAATAAAGCAAGCTTTACCACCAAGTAATCATGCCTAAAGGGGTTTGGTGAGTCCGACTCATCGCGGAAACAAACCGAAAAACAAGGCCGCACTCGCAATTAATAAAATCATAAATATAATTAAATTAGTCACAAGATTAAGATAAATTGATTATTTTTTGGAGTGTGCTTCGACCAACCGAATGGGCTCTTACTTGGAAGCTAGCTCTGAAAACAAGAAGCCTCAAACGTTGATCCACCCGCACCAACGAATACCGACAAGGTCCAATGTCTTGGGGTTAGCAAGACCCGACCAATAAAACCCGAGTAATTGAGTTCAAAGGCTTTCACTAAATGTGATACCTTTTCAAACACTTGAGTTCAAGGGTTTTCATTTACTAGTGATGCCCTTTACAATTCTACACAAGCAAAGAATCCTCAAGCCATGCTATTGCTATTTATAAGGAAAGCTACCTTATGAATTCCACTCATCTTTTAATGTGGGACTTTTTCACAAAAAATATCCTACACGGAAAGATTGATGAATTCAACCCTTAGTTAAATAAACAAGGAACAAGTAGCAAGTGTAACATAGTTAGGTGAGGACCACTTTCCCACTTGGTCCCTAAGGCAACTTACATGCATTGTGAGCTAACCATGTGTCACCCAACCTTGAGCCCTAAGTTGGGTTCGGTTAGGCCACATTCTTTTGGCCCGTGTTAATGACCCGTCACCACGGCCCCCTTGCCATATGCGCTGCCAATGTGGCGTGCTGCCATGTGGCACGCTGTCACTTGGTGGCTGTCAACGTGGCACACTGCCACTTGGTGGCTGCTAACGTGGCGGCTACCACTTGGTGGTTGTCACGTGTACTGCCACATGGCACGAGCCTATTTGGCGCGCTTCCCTTGTTTTGCGTGGCTAGGGTTTTTGCTTATTACTTGAAGCATTTTCCCGTCACGCCAATTCCTAATTTTGGCTCGACATTTGATCTTACGCTCGGTTTCGACACTCCAAGCTCGAATTTTTGATGTCTAAATATATTACTCGGTTGACTCATTAATTCCTTCAGAATTAATTCGTCGCTTCGGTTTGTTGGCTGCTTGGGTGTGACCCGAAGGGTTCAGTGTAGATAAAGTTGTAATATTATTTATGCATTAATATTACTGATCGGAAGCGGCCTCAACCTAGGCATTCCGATCACTTGACCTTACTGAATATATTAGCTTTCTAATAATTCTTAACCCACTATCAGAATAAATACACTATTCCTTTCAGCAACATTTCCAAGGACGGATTGTTATGTAGCATTGATAATTTTCCCTAAATCATATTGTCTACGTTATTCAAGATTAATGTTGACAATTGTTCCTAAAGAAGAGAGGATTGTCATCACCCCAAACATTGATAGCAAAGTTGAAGCGAGCATTAAGGATCAACAAGCGTTGGTCTTCAGTAATTTTTCCTTGAAATATTATCGCAACAAACTGTAGGATAACTTCAAGCGAAGATATCTTCGATAGCGTTCCCTAGCTTACGGAGGGTTGTCACAAAAAACTGAGGATGGCTTCAGGTGGAGTTATCTTTGATCATGTTCCCTGGCTTGCGAATGATGGTCACAAGGCGATAGAAGATCGTTTCAAGCAAAACAATCTTCGATAGTATTCTCTGGCTTGTAGAAGACTATCATAGCGGAAATTGGAGGCAGTTACAAGCATAGCAGTCTTCAGGCGGTATCCCATAGCTTAAGGAAGATCGTCACAACAAATTGGTTACCTTCAGAGACGTGTGCTCGACGGTACAAGATACGTGTTTCTTAACTCTTTTATCTGTTTTAACTAACGCTAGTTTGCAGGTATCGGCATTACAAGGAAGATTTAGGATCGCAGAACGTTCTGAATCATTCTCCGTCCCTATCGCTACTTTGACTTTTGTTTTAGAAATATAAGTTTCTCCAAACTCAGTCAAAGTTGGGGGATCTGTAGACACCCAAATGTGTCTCTCCAAAACCAAACCCAGTGATGAATACCTTTCATGTAATTTGATTATCGAACAAAGAAAAAGTGTGAAAAGTCTAGTGATGAGGATTTTTTATTTTTAATATCTCTTCTTTCTGTTTTTTAAAATTTTTCTTTTCTTACCCTATTTATGAAAAACTTACATCCTAGTTAGGTTTGGTCAATGATATGGGTCCAATAATAGTGCAGTTGGATGGGGTTTGAAAACACTTTTCCAACGATATATTATAAGCCTAATTATGATGAATAATGAGGACGTTATGGTAAAAATACTAAACCTGGGCTCAAACCGGATTTTACCTACGACCTAATGATCATGTGGAGGGTCCAAAGGTTTAATCCTATTCCTAAACTAATAAGGATTTATTAGAAGCTTCTATAAGTTTCTAAATGATCTTAATTATCCTTTTTGAAAAGATAAAATCAAAGAGTTTGAAATTGAATAAAACTTTCCTTTTTTTAATCCTAATTCTATTCGAATTTAAAGATATTCAAAGACAGTCAGATATTATTTTTGTGCCGCTTAATATTTATCCAAATCTTATATGGTTTGATAGATCATGAAATTATCTTTCCAATGATATATTATAATATTAATTCCGAGCAATTTTACTAATTGGTGATGAAAGGTTACTCGTCATCAAGTTTAAGTTAGGAAGACGCTGACACGATTAGGTGTCTAAACAATGCAATTAGATTTATAATTAACTAAGAA
The DNA here is from genome assembly GCF_001683475.1 of Chenopodium quinoa. NCBI lineage: Eukaryota > Viridiplantae > Streptophyta > Magnoliopsida > Caryophyllales > Amaranthaceae > Chenopodium > Chenopodium quinoa. The sequence continues at coordinate 2,471,878 of NW_018743262.1, read as the reverse complement.
TAATTGCTTGTGGACTTGGCCCCTTTAATTAGTTAGGATTCCAAGTTTTTTTCAGTTCTACTTTTAATAGCTTAAGAGTTAGGGATTTTTTATACCTTACTAGGTTTAGGATTAATCTCTTCTAAATACCCTCATGTAAACGACTATTTTAGGAATGAAGATTTTAGTTTTGATTTTAATCAAAGTTCTTTGCTTGTTTTCATTAAAACATTCATTTCATACAAGATATTAATTAAATTATTTAAGCTTGTTTAAATTGATTTTATTATGGGTGGCCATTTCTAAGCACTTTAATCTACTTGATTTCATGTTTAATTTATGGTGGTTTAGTCCTGTAATGAATTAGGCTTAGCTTCAATATATTTATTCTTTCGAGTGCTTATTTTGTTAAGCACATATTACAAATATTGTTTAATGTCCTTTCTCTCATAGACCAACTTTATTTTTAAGGAAATTACCATAATATCCTTTTTAGTAAATTACCTAAATGAATTTGGCGTACACTCATAAGGCCTCGTTCTTTTGAGATTATGATCAGAGCAGAGCAGATTATAACAGAGCATATCAAATAAGAAGTCAATAGAGAATAGCAGACTATTAAAACTATATACAGAAGGGCCTATTAGAGTAGAGTAGATTCCATCAGAGCAAAGCAGACCACAACAACTCAAAAGAACAAGGCCTAAGTGAGATTCAACTAATGAATTTTTTTACTTGATGGTTGCAAAGGGTTTATTGGAAAACCCTCACGAGATATCTTACTCTACTCATCTTGCATGATCTAGTTCGATCTCCTAAGGGGGTTGCCCTGGCTTTCATTACACGGCAAAAATAGTAACTTTATAGAAATGACTCCTTTAAATTACCAACATCAATCCAATCAAATAAACTTTCTGTCTCTAGTTTTTCTCTCTTTCTCTAGCTTTTCTTGGCCATGGCAAGGAAGAACAAGAGGAATTAGAATTCGAAGGGTGAGGAGATGGTTTCGGAACTCAGTACGCAGGATGAGGATTTGACGGGTCAATTAGCGGTTGGGTACAATACGAAATCTCGAGGAAATATGGGTCAAATTCATCCATTGGAGTTCGATGTTGAGGATGGATTGGAGCGCTATATCTTGTCTCCTGAACAATCTTTGGTGGAAATAATAACTAATTCTAGGGAGAAATCAAAGTTATTGGAATGGACGACAACTTTGAAGGTGAGTGAGAATGGGTTTATGGGTTTGAAAAATAGAGGGTTTTCTCTTAATCCTCAGATACCTATTTCTTCTCATCCGATTTGTTCTGCTAACAAAAAGACTGAATGTGTTGATAAATTTGTTTTTCAATTGACTGTGGATGATATTGAGGGTGAATTGGATTATTGGAAATAGAGGGTAGTTGCATTTACTATGGCTAATCCTCATATTAAGACTTTTGAGGAGTTTTGTTGGAGAATTTGGGGAAAAACTAATATTGATAAGGTAATTCCATTGAAGAAGTGTTTTTTTGAATTTTGAATCACGAGATAAAGCTTTGACTCACCCGAATTCGTTGATGGACCTGTTTGTTTGAAACAATGGGAGGATGGGATGGAGTTGAATGCGCATGATGTGACTAGAATACCAATTTAGGTTAAGCTTCATGATTTACCATTAAAGTATTAAGGGATAGCTTGTTTAGAGAAAAAAAATAGGATTAAATGGGAAACCAATTAAACCTGATGTAGCAACTTTGGCAAGAGATAAGGTGGCTTATATGAGATATTTGGTGGAAATAATTCTGAAGCAAGATTTCCCTGATAGCATTGAATTTATGGATGAGAAGGGTGTTCTATTTATTTAACCTGTTTCTTAGGATTGGAGGCCTAAATGATGTGTGACATGTGGGGGGTTGGGTAATTTTGAGGAATATTGTCAAACTAAGACGTTGAAGAAGGTATGGAGACCTAAGGTGGTGCAAGTGGATACTTCAGAGAATGTTCTCACAAATTTTGATCCAGTTTTTTATCCTACTGATAAGAAACAGGTTAGTCCTATTAGGCAACCTAATCAAAAGGGGGGGTGGAAGTTAAAAATGCTTTTGAATCCCTTGCTAGTGATGAGGCAATGGTCATGTTTGGAGATATTCCTGTAACTATGGAAACTTTTGGTGGTGCTACTCCTAAAGAGGGTTATGGATAAAGCTATTGTATCGAATATAAGAAGATTAAACAGCCCTAATAAGCAACATGAGATCAAGAATTATTTGCTTCAAAATAATACTTGCTTATGTTGTCTGTTGGAGACTAAAGTGTTAATTAAAAATTTCCTAGTTATCTATCAGAGAATGTTTTCTGGATGGTGTGTGACTACTAAATTTAGTTAAGTAAAGGATGGTAGATTGGTAGGTTCTTGGTGGCATGGCTGCAAGAGATGTTTAGTGTGGATATTGTATTTACTGGGCCTAAAATCATTCATACAAGAATTGTTAATAAGCCTTTGCAAAAGAGTTTTGAATGCTCTTTTGTTTATGGTTCAAATGATGCTAAGGTCAGGATTGTATTTGGAGATTTCAATTGTCCTCTGAATCCAGATGTAACACCCTAGAAATTCCTTCCTTTTAAAATACCTGTTTTGCCCTGTTTAAAACATTAAATAGGAATATCTAAGACATTACAGCCAACGTGATAACGGTTAAGGAAACTATCAAAGACATACGGATCGGAAGATTAATTTCAAAATGTTTCAAACCAAGTCAACAATAGAAATCAAACAACGAAAGTAAACTCAAACCAAAGTCGTACGAAGTAAAATAAAATTAACTTACAACATAGAACCATTGTAGGCCCTTATTAATCAAAACCGAAATACAAAACCCTTTACGTTAGTTACATGAAATAAATAAAGTCATAAGTAATTTAAAGCAATAACATATTCATATACTAATGGAAACTAGCATGATTTGCTCTTAACACATGCCCATTCATGTAAATGCTTCATCACCTGAAAAGCTTATCTCTACTTGCTTCCACTACTCTCCATTAAAAATGGGTCATCATAGGGCCAATGTAAATAAAAGGCCAACAAACATACAAACACACAATCAGCAAAGCTGAGTACATAAGCATAATCAACACACAAACATATAATTTTCCTATCAACACACAACTTACCTTGTTGCACCTGTGTCTCAAGCATACAATATTCAATACAAAACCTCATTAGACACTACATAATTTATTTAGTATTGACTACACATTGAACGGGTTTCCCCCTCAACCGGCCCCAAATAAATTTGAGGTTACTAACACGGGAGCTAACCGTGCAAGCATCAATAACCACTCTTAAGTGGCGGAATTCATGCGCATAATAATAATAAAAAGGAATGTACAGCGTCCTATACTCCAGTAAAAGTTATGGTTAAATATAAAACCCCATAACTCCCCTATATGTTCATACTTAAGGTATATATGTTCCAAGAGTTTTTGTGCGTAATCTCTTTCATTTTACTTTATTTACAGATTATTAAACTTGGTGATGACTCTAAAACCATAATCATGCAATCAACAATAATTATTCTATCAATCAAATATACCAAATAAATTCTTGAATAATTAGTGACCACGGTACATAATATTTAATGTTGAATCCCTTTTAATTCTTCCTCGGTGCCAATGACACCATAAACGCATAAAGCACCACAAAACCTATCCCGCGGTGTTAAGAACACCTTAAGTGCACTAAGGAACCAACATACAATTAATTCCTTGTGTACATTGACACTTTTATTTAGCTCTTTCCTCATGCTTATAGTGTCAATAAAAATTATATGAACCATAATAAAATTCCTTTTTAATATTCGAAACCAAACTAAACCTTTAGTTTAATTAAACTTTCTCTTTAACATACCATAAATAAATATGTGGTCCAGAAATAATATTCCAACTATTATTTTCCAATCATTAATCCATCACAAAATAAATCATGCTTCACAATCCAATTACCAATAACATCCAAATAATAATTTCCAATCCAAACCTAGCATGATACTACTTGTAATCAACCAAACACCTTTAGCATGTTATTTTATCAACATAGTTATGTTAATTACGCGTACATTGTATACGATCTTAGAATAGGCAAAACTAGTAAAAATCACTCATTTTGAAGTCTCCTACAATTTAAGATTATAGAAGAGTATTAAAATCCACTTTACATAAATTTCTAGCAATATATACTACTATAAAACCCATCATAATTTAATTAAAACATGCTGAAATTATATTTAAAACATCATAATTTAGTCTCAATTAATGGGTAATTAAAATTCCTTAAACAAACTTGATTTTAAGTGTTCTACTAAAAATTCCAGCACTATATTTCAATTAAAATTGATGTAAATAAGCCTTAAAACACTTTAATCAAAGATCTAAAGCAGTATACAACATAACCCTTCAAAAATTTACAAACCAAGAACATACGGTTTAAAAAATTCGAGCTTTTTAATTAATAACATAATCTGAAAATTTATTAACAAAATACTTATAATCAAACATCAAATCAAATCCCAAAATTCATAATCAACAATTAGATTTAGGAACAAATTATTTTTAAGTAATAAAGATTCAATTTTTTTTATACGCGAAAAGGGGGAAAGGGGTAGCGGCAGCCACCACACGCCGGCTGCCACCGCCGGTGGCTGACGCTGCTGGCGGCGGCGGCCACCATCTACTAGCGGCTAGCAGTGGTGGAGGGGGAAGAACAGCCAAAAAAAAAAGATGAAGGGGAAAAAGGATAAAGAAAAAGAAAGGAAAATAAGGAGAAAGGAGAGAGAAGTTTACCTTGGGTTTTCTCCACTCTGGACAAAGTTTGATTTACTTCATATGTGGGATATTTATACTAGAGGTGATCATTTGCAGGCTTGGGCGGGTAGCGGGCTGGGTTTATGCTTATTTATTTGTCCAACGAGCTTCATGTATTAAACCCAAACCCATTTAAACAGGCTTGATACTTTTTCCATGTCCGCTTACTAAACGGGTCGGGCTTGCCCGCGGGATAACGGGCCTCAAATTTTTGTTTAATTTTTTTTAACACTAATTAATCTATTTATTATTTACATGTGCTAAAATTATTTTTGTAGAGTTGTCTTAAAATTTTTTATTCACAAATAATGATAAAAGAAATTAAAAACACACAAAATATGTCATAATATAAAATTAAAATAAATAATTGTAACCAGTAAAAGCTTATAGTTCATTATAGTCTCTCTGTATTGGTTATTTTATTTTTTTAAATACACAAAGTATTATTTTTATTATTATATATAACACTAATTAAATAAAATTTATTAAAATAGTATAATTATTATTATAAACGGGCCGGGCGGGCTAGTCCACGACACATATTTTCTTGTCCATATCCACCCATTTACATTAACGGGCGGGCCTAGCCCGCCCAAATATCAATTTTTTTCCAAAAAGGTTGTCCAAGCCCGCCTTTTTGCGAGCGGGTTGGGCGGGCTTAGCGGGCCGTCCTGCCCATGAATAGCTCTAATTTATATCCCTTTTCTACAAACCTTTTTTCCCTAACTTTTCTCTTTTAAATTTTCCTAATCCCATCCCTAATAAAACTTTACTAAATTAAATCTTTCCTTAAATTAAACCCCAACTTAATTAAATTAATTAATTAAATAAAATTTCCTTTTAAAATTATTTTCTAACTTATTTTAATTAATTAATTAAAATACTTTAAGTAAATTAATTCAATTAATTAATTACTTCTCAAAATACTTATTTTATTTTAAATATGTATAAAATACGAGGTATTACAGTCTACTCTACTTAAAAGAAGTTTAGTCCCAAAACTAGGGAAACAAAATCCAAAGTTTTTCCTCACTTAGTATAATATTGTTGTACTCTTTGTCATACCTTTATCTTTCTCTGTCTCATTTTTAACACAATAACTCAAAATACTCATTAAAATTGTGCAAAAAGCACAAAAATTACCAAAAATCTATAACTCTTAAAAGCCAAATTGGTGAAAAAATGGGTATCTTCTTATGAACAGTGTGCTGACGGTTCTACCCTAGATTACTAAAAAAAAGTTTATTGACGTCTTTACCCTTTTACTGGCAGGTTACTTTTGTTTTCTTTGAATCAATCTTTTTCTCTACTTACTTGCTTTCTCTCTCCTCACCTTTCTCCATGTTCTCTGATAACACAACAACTTCCTCGCCTCCTCCGACCTCATCTCCCTGGCGACGACTGCACTTGGTGGACAATTACAATGCTGCTTGTTCTTGTTGATTGAATCTGTTTTTGAAGCGGGTTTTAGGTTTTCACTCCTCCATAGAAATAGCTTTTGAGGATTCCGTTCCTCCATTAAAGCAAATTATGAGCTTTCCCATTTATTGAAGCAGCTTACAAGGTAATGTGTTTTTCAATCATCAAGTTTCTATTTTATAATCGGATTTACTCATTATTTTTGTAAATCAACCACAAACCGATCATTTTTAATTTTTTAAAATTTTGATTTTGATGTCAGAAATTATAGCTACAATGTGTTCATCTTCAAGTTCCTGTTGATTCCTTCATTCATACGTTTTTTTTTCAATAATGGGTGATTTTTTTTTTTTTTAGTTTGCTGTTTAATTGAAGTTTTTCGTACGAGGTGGAATTGTTTAATTAGTCAATTCAATTGTTGATTTTTGTTTTTTAATTCTGTTTTAGTATATTTTGAGAAAAAAAATGGATTTACTCTTTGTGGGTTGAATATGTTAGGGTTCAATTTGATCGAAAATTAATGTCAGGACCTCTTGATCAATTTGCTCGCTTACACTTTGGGTATGTCAAAAACTGATTTTATATACTCCTTAAAGCTGGTTCATGGATTATAATTTGAGTGTTCCATTGTTTCTGGGTTTGTGTAGATCTTCAAGCTCAGATCTTTAGGTAGTGTCAATTTCATGATTTTGTTTGGGTATTTCATCTTTGCTTGATTAATTGATCCATTTTTAACTGTTGTTTACTTTGATCGATGGATTTTTTGTTTCATGCATGCATCGATTTATGATTTTGTCTTTTTTTTTTCCAAGGCTTATTTTGGCATTCTAAGCTTCAATAGTAGTTTTACTTATTTATATGGCTAATGAGGTGCTCACTTACTCTGCTTTGTTGGATTTCAGGCTGAAAGAGGAGGAGATCTAGAAGAATATGGACGCTCGTGAGTTTCTTCAAACTCAGAGGAGGCTAACTGCTTCATCCAGTTTTTCTTCGCGTAGTTGGGCTGCGTATGTTTTTCAATATTGGAATAGGTAAATGGTCTTTCCTAATCCTCAATCCATTACCATCATTTATCTTAATCATTCCTTTTAAATAATCTTAAAAAAATTCTTGAAAACTTTTTCCTACATTTGTTTCTAAATATTTTGAAATGAATCAGAATTTTTTGATACAATGAATGTTCTTGTGAGGATTATGAGAAATTTCGGGATGGATTGTTCTCAATTATGTTGATGAATAACGATTTTATTAATTATAGCCAATTCTGAACATCAATGTGTATCATTGCAGATTAATTTCCAAGTCGAGTTGGGTTTCTAGGTCTTGGAATCATGGGTTCTCCAATGGCCCGAAATCTCATTACGGCCAGGTGAGAATTGTATGAACTATTCCTGTACAATTTTTTCAGGGTAGAATGAAGTATTTTGTCCCATAGCTCGAGTTTTGAGATAAAAATGATGGATTTTATTCTCAAGTATATAGTTATTTTGAAATGAAAACTATGTTTTTGTTGGTTGGCCTCCTTTAGATCATTCCAAAAAGACACGTTGGCCACCACTTCGAAGAACACTAATCCGCTTTTTGTCAAGGTTAGCATGGATGGTGCTCCCTGATTAAAGAAGGTTGATCTCAGAACTTATACCTTAAATGAAGAACATCCCTCTAGCCTTGAGAAGATATTTAGTTGCTTCACACTAGGTTATTTTCTGTTACTTGTAATAATGATCCTTATAGCTTTGCTACTGCGATTTAAATTTACCTATGAATTAGTTTCTTTACACATTCATTATCTCTAAATGGTTTTTGGTTTTATGGTGTTATTAACTAAATTGGATGATGTTTTGCCTAGGAAGACATTGTTTTATATTGTGCTATTCTTCCCTTCATTGCCTTCTTTGGGGATTTTGGGTTTGTTTTGTATCCTATGAGAAATTATTTCCACCCCACTGCTCTTGCTGATAAGCATCTGAGTTTTGGCCGTGCTCGGATTGAGGTTTCTCGGTCCACTTGCTATTCTGAGGATATGGAGTTTCTGTTTGTTTTATGTCATGGCTGAGCTATGGGGGAGTGTTGTCATATGTGCACTTTTGGGGTTTTGCCAATCAAGTGATTATTTCATTATTCCATTGAATTGTTATTATTATAGTTTAATTAATTACTTACATGTATGCCTATTATGTATATTCTAATTCTAATGTTTATGTTTTTTCATTTTGGGTGTACTAGAATGATCGTAGTATTTATTTTATTTTACTCCTTGTTGTTTTATACTATTTTTGTGCATAGATGAATTTGGAATGGAATTTAGTAGATTTTAAGAATGAGATCTATTTGTTTGGTTGATATTATAATTTGGTATTCCATCATTTGTTTATAAACAAGTGAGTTGTTTGGGATATGTATTCTTGATTTATTATAGAAATCAACAATTTTTGTAGGGGTGGGGTGAGTAATTTATTTAAGGGTGGGTTAATTGTATATGATTTTTAAGATTGGTCAAATTATTTACTAATGAGCAAACTATTTAGAAGTGGACAATTTATTAGGGGTGAGTTAATTTGCATATGATTTTTAAGGGTAAATAAATTATTAAGGAGTAAGGTAATTGTATATGATTCTTAGAGGTGAGAAAATTTTATAGGGGTGAATAATTAATTTAGGGATGAGCAAATTCTTTAGGGGTGATAAAACTATTTAGGGGTGAAACTGTTCGTGCACTGTGATCCAATCCAAGCAATGATATTAACTTTTCAAATTTTCTTTACTCCATATCAACATGAGTGTCAATGCTTATCAATTGTTTGTGATCTAAATAATTGTTAACATTAATATATTCCATATGAAATAATTATAACTTACACACGCATTTTCAATAATTTATATTTCATAGAACTACAAATTCTACAAAAACTAAACCAAATTGATTATTTTTACGATTCACTAATGGTTCTTAAATTATATTAACAAAACGGTGCGCAAAATTCTACAAACCTTTTTGACAGGTCTGGGTGTATTTCTTTTTCATTTCATCTTTTGCCTCCCAGTGGCTTCCTCATATTCTTGGTTAGATCACAATACTTTCACAATCTTGACATTCTTATCGCGTGTACTACTCACTTTACTGTCAAGGATTTTGACAGGTCTCTCTTCATAAGTTAAACTTTTGTCTATCTCAATGGTTTGAGGTTGTAGTGCATGGGATTTATCGGATATATACCTTCTTAATTGAGACACTACATGAAATACATCATGCACTTTGCTTAGCTCCATAGGTAAGGCCAACCCATAAGCTACTTTGCCTATTCTTTACAGTATATCATATGGACCAATGTAATTTGGGCTCAGTTTTCCTTTCTTTCAAAATCTCATTACACTTTTCATTGTGATACTTTTAATAATACTTTGTCACCAACATCAAATTCTTCCTCTCTACGGTTCAATTCTGCGTAGCTCTTTTGGCGATCTTGAGCTGCCTGAATCTTAGTTTGAATTCCCTTAACTTGTTTCACTGTATCTTCGATCATTTGAGGCCCTAGAATCATTGTCTCACTTATATCGTTCCAACAAATTAGACTACGACACTTTCTCCCATATAATGCCTCAAATGGAGCCATTCCAATGCTCGCATGGTAACTATTATTGTAATAAATTTCAATAAATCCAAGCTATCCTCCCATCCTCCTTGGATGTCTATAACACAAGCTCTCAACATGTCTTCCAAGGTTTGAATGGTTCTCTCAGTTTGTCCATCTGTGGTAGGGTGAAACAATGTACTCATCTTTAGTGTGGTACCAAAATTTTCTTTCACGCTTTTCTAGAATTCTGAAAGAAATCTGGAATCTCTATTAGACACAATATCCTTTGGAACTCCGTGTAATCTCACAACATTCTTAATGTAAGCTTTTGCAAGTTGTCCCATCTTCCAAGTCTCCTTCATTGATATAAACACCGTAGATTTTGTAAGTCTGTCAACCACTAACCAAATGGTGTCATTTCCATTCCTTGATTTTGGAAGGAAGTCACAAAATCCATTGAAATAAAATCCCACTTCCATCCAAGGATTTCCAATTATTGCATAGTCCCTGTGGCCTCTTGAGCTAAGTGAGGAAACTATTAGACACATATCACCGATTACTGATGGTTTAAATTCTTCCAGTACAAAGGAGGATTCTAAAATTGATTAGAGTGGATAAGGGAATGAAGCTGATTCAATATAGGGTACCTCAAATTAAATGAATGGATTTTGTTTTGTGTTCATCTGAACACTTTATCTTACGTAGAAAACTTGTTGTCAGCAGACACAAAACACAGACAAACATATAGAGCTACAAGGGTGCTGGAAATCAGAACTCTATGCATTGTTCTTGAAGTTGGCCTGGGATGGTTGCAGCTACTGCTACCCTGCCGAGACTGCTGTAGCAGCTAGGATGGCAAGGTACAGTTATTGTTGCCCTGCCGAGACTAGTACAATAAAATAGCACAATAATCAAATGTGAAAATTAATGCATGCTTATATTAACATAAGCTAACCAACATACTTTCTTACCGTAATAAAACTATAAACTTCATCGATGACTTCTTTTGGAAGTTTTCCCCAGTGACTATAATTGATACTTACTCGTTGGCGAGCAACTACGACGATGTAAGTAGCAAAGGCAGCTTTATGATCCCCACAAGGCAATTTCCTATGATTGCATTGTAAGGGGATTTTGGTGCCATTTTATATTGCTTTTCCAACTACCGTACAAACTGTACGACCCCTGCGATTCTCACGTTCAGCGGTCTCTTGAGAGGAACTTATTTGCTTTCTCTTTTTTGCAATCAACCTGTGAAAATAGAAAATTTTATGAGGTTTAAGCACAATTAATATAGATGGTTAAAGAAAGAGAAACGTACACATGATAGCACTACTTGTCAACATTAGGATATTAACTTTACTTGGTTACCAGAAACATTAATTTCTTAGAAGACTTTTTATGGGAAGAATGAAAACTTGATTATTATAAAATAACTATTAAGTACACACACCAAATAATCCAGCTACTGCACTAATATAAGAAATTAAGAACCGAAACTCTGTTTAGAGTTAAGGTTATCACAAATGATCTTCTAATTCCTCTACCTTGCCAGCTTTCTATGGACACTTTGTTTTACGACGCCGCTTTTGAGGTCTTTTAGTATTACCATCTTTGTTATTGACCTAAATCCCTTCTTCATGATCATTGCGTACATATGTTAATGAATCATCAGCATCAACATCATCATTCACAACATCATCATTTAACCCAGGCCTTTCCTCAAAATCAACATTGTCATCATGTTCATCAATGGCATATCGAGGTCTTGGTGCTATAACAATCGACCTTCTCATATCAAGTTGATTAGTCATATAGAAAACTTGTTTAGCTTGGCAAGTTAAAATATAAGGATCTTCCTTATGACCAATCTTGTGAAGTTTCATTGAAGAATGCCCCATGTCATCATGGACAACATTATTGTTGTTATCAACCCATTTACAACAGAACACGGGTACAGAAAAATCAGAGTAATGTAACTCACATATTTCTTCAATTACCCCATAATATTGCATTTTACACAAAACAGGACGATTGTCTTTCGCACTTGCAAAATGCATTGCTTCTGCTTCTAAAGATACCCCACTATTTTGCATAGTACTCTTATAATCTTGATATTTGTATAAAAAGTCCAACCATTGATGGCATATCCCTAATAAAAAGTGGCTTGAAAATCTGGTCCATAAGCCAAACTATTAAGACGATCTGAAATCAGAGTTAATGAAACTTGAAGCTCACTCATTACATCATTCTTGAACCAGATGGAAAATGATTTGTTATGTTCAGCAGCTACTGCTTTTGGATTAGCCTTCTGAATTAATCTCCTTAAAAGATTCATATGCCCTCGACGTAAGGTGCAACTTCCTCTTCATTGTGAAGAATATATGTGTGTGTCATACGCCATTTATCTCGAGACAAGTCACTGTTTCTACGACCTATAGTCCCTTTACCATCAAATCTCCTGCTGTGTCGAGAAGTTGGAAGCCCTATTGTCTTCATATCTCCAAGAAGTTCCACACTAAATTCAATAGCTAATTCATATACCATTTTCTCTGCTATACAAGCTTCTGGTCGAGAAAGATTCTTAACATATCCCTTATATGTTTTCATTTGCCTTTCAAAAGGCCATGAACTTCTCATATGCACGGGACCACAATATTTTATCTCTCTAACCAAGTGAATAGGTAGATAAACCATGATATCGAAAAATGTCGGGGGAAAATACATCTCAAGTTGGCATAAAATGACAACAATTTTTGTTTCCATAGACTCCAAATCACTAGGAATAAAGACATTACTATATATTGCATTAAAGAAAGAACATAACCTAATAATGGCATATCGCGCATTTTTCGGTAAAATAGAACGAATAGCAATAGGTAGGAGATATTGCATCAAAACATGACAATCATGAGACTTAAGACCCACAAGTTTCAAATTTTGCATTGAAACAAGAGATGATATGTTAGAAGAAAAACCCTCAGGCACTTTTACCCCAGCTAAGGATGCACAAAGCACTGTCTTTTCTTTCTTAAATAGTGTATACGCAGCAGGAAGTATGAACGGTCTCCAGACTTAATAGCATGAAGCTCACTTCTAATGTTCATTTTTGCTAAATCTAACCGAGCACCTTTACTATCTTTTGTCCTACCATTAATGTCTAATAAAGTGCCAATCAGACTATCACATACATTCTTCTAAATGTGCATCACATCTAAACAATGTCGTACATAGAGAAATCTCCAATAAGGAAGGCGCCAAAATTTCGAACACTTCTTGTACCCCTGTTTAGGAATAACATCTTTATTTTTCTTCAACTTGCCAAATGTAATTCGAATGTATTTAACCTTTTCATACACTTTAAGGCTAGAAGAGACATGTGGTTGGCTAGAAAACACCTGTTTTCCAGTAAAAGCCTTTTTCATTATTCAATAGTAATGATCACAAGGAAGAAATGGGCAATGGTCATAGTAGACTGTTTTTTTAGATCCTTTCATATACTCTCCCTTCCAATGGTCTTCGCATATGGGCAAGGAGCGGTTCCTTTGACACTATACCCTGAAAGATTACCATATGCTGGAAAATCTTGGATTGTGCAGAATAATAATGCTCTCAGATTGAAAAATTCTTTTCGGTTAGCATCAAACACTTCCACCCCCGTCTCCCACAACAATAACAAATCGTCAATGAGAGGCGCCAAGTGCACACAAATATCATTTCTAGGCTGTTTTGGTCTAGGAATTATCATTGACAATATTATGTATTTTCTTTTCATGCATAAGGAGGGAGGCAAGTTGTAAATGACCAACATAACTGGCCAAGTAGTACGGGTGCTACTTAGAGAGCCATATGGATTCATTCCATCAGTAGACAATGCGAGGCGGAGGTTTCGTTCTTCAAGACCAAAATCATCCCATTTGTCATCAATAGACTTCCATTGTGGAGAATCAGTTGGGTGTCTAAGTAATCCATCTTTTTTCTCCCAAATTCATGCCATGTCAATTTCTTTGCCTCTTCAGGATTCGAATACATACGTTTGAATCTTTGAATAATTGGGAAGTACAGTAACACATTAGCTGGAACTGCTTCTGTTATTTTGTATCTTGAGACATTGCATTGAGGGCAACTCTTAAGAGATTCATATTCTTTTCGGTACAGTATGCAATCATTAGGACAAGCATGAATTCTATCATAATGCAAGCCCATTTGTACACAATATTTTTTTTGCCTCATATGTAGAACTCGGTAAAACATTATCAGGAGGAAGCATGTCAATCAAAAACTCAAGTAATGCATTAAAACTCGAATCTGTCAAGCCATGACCCGCCTTTATATTGTACAGCTTAAGTACACCAGACAATCTTGTGTACTTGTCACAACCTCCATATAAGGGCTTCTCGGAATCACTTATCAAATCCTCAATGGTCACATCAGGATCATTCTCAACCCTTTCCTCAAATTCATCTATCATGTCATCTAAGTTATCACCCTCATATTCACCATGAACATTAGAATTATCCATTTTTTCACCCATTGATGAAGTTCCTACTCTACTTTCTCCATGGCGATACCAACAAGTATATGTTCGATCAAATTCCCATTTACTCGAATGAGCAAGTATTACATCAACCTTGTGATAACTAAGATTATGGCAGATATGGCAAGGACACGGAATAACATCACGACCTTCACTATTCGTAACTGCTAATTTAATAAATTCGACAACTCCGGCATCATATTCTGGGTCTCCGGGTTTTTTGGTTGTAATCCAACTATTATCCATTTCAAAACACTATAAAATAAAACGAGAAACATGAATCTATACATAAAAAAAGTGTAATATATGTTAATAAAGATAAATATGCACTCAAAGACATTGAGTCCTTATCAATAAAACTAAAGTTAATTATAATTTTAATATCATTCAAACTCTCATGTGCTGTAAAATAGAGTAACCTCCTCAATATTTAAACTCTTTTTAATTTTAATTTTAATTATAGTCCATTACTTTTTTATTAGTTTGATGTGTTACTTAGGAGTAGTTAGTTAGTGCTTTGTTGTTCTTAGTTATACTTTATCATCTTATACTATTGCTACTGCAAGGCTTTTCTATATATAAGTTTCATTATTTTCAACTTTTCTTTAATCTTAGAGAATCTATTTAGTATTATTATTTGTTTGTTCATAATTTCATTCCTACTAGTATAAATTTTGATTGACACTCAGTGTCTAAACTTATTAAAATTAAGTGGGTAATCTAGTTTTTGTATACTCATTTGTTTGTTCAGAGTATTGTCCCTTGTACAATCGACTACTATCTACTCATGGTATACTCCTTCACATGATTTCCAGCATTTCAATAAAAACAAAAAACACGAATACAGTAAAGTAGTATCATAATTTTCAATTTCGAAATTCAGATCAATTCAAGGATTTCATCACAATATATTCATGCACCCAATTTTAATTACAATTAAATAGAATCACACTCGATTAAATACATGAATAATGCCGAAAATCAGAAATAAATGGAACTAATGCTCATAATTCATTGTTTAACAGCAAGAATTCCAATAATATCATCTCAAAACTTGCTAATCGTAAACTAATTAACATGCCAATAACATAGGGTTCGTATTTGTAAAATAAAAATCATACTAAAAATTACGAACCTGGCTTCTATGTTTCTGAGATGAGAAGCGCCTATTGATGAATTGGAAAGGATCGGAAAAGCGGCAGCCGGTGGATAAACGGTGGAGAAGAATTGCAGTTATGGAGGTGGAGTCGTGGAGGTGGAGAGGAAGTTTTGGAGTTTCAATGTCAGAGGGTTTTTACTTTTTTTTTTTTTTTTTTTTTTTTTTTTTTATTATTTTAGCCTTTTTTTCCCTTTTGGTAAAATGCCATAGGCTTTATTTTAGTTAAAGTTAATTTTTTACCAAAACTAAATATTTGGCCTCGCGGGAAACTGCGCGCCCATTGTGTTTTTTTTATTACTAAAATCAAATAGAACGCTCATCTCATAACACCATCCTATAATATAAAGTCAAATTCAATATTTTATTTTACTTTTCTATAGTAAAATCAAATAGAACAGTTCAATAAAAAAGGCGTTCTATTTGATTTAACTTATAACACAGTTTTCTATCAAAGGCGTTCTATATATTTATAGAGAACGCTTATTCAACTTAACAATTCTATATTATGTGTTACTTTTTCCTATTTTTGTGGTAGTGCTCGTACAATACCTAAAACCACAAAAATAGAGAAAATAAAGGAGAAAAGACTAGAAAAACCATAGAAATGCACAAAAGCTACAAAATAAGAGAGGAAAAAGTAAAACCAAGAACAAATGCATAAAACTAAACATTTATTAAGTATAAAAGCCATGAAAAGAAGGTAAAAACAACCTAAATGCTCATCAAATGGGTGCCATTTATGACACCCGTCACAAAGTCGAAAACCATTTACGTTAGTCACATGAAATAATAAATAAATTCATAAGTAATTTAAAGCAATAACATATTCATATACTAATGAAAACTAGCATGATTCACTCTTCACTTATGCACATTCATGTAAATGCTTCAGCACCTGAAAAGCTTATCTCTACTTGCTTCCACTACTCTCCATTAAAAATGGGTCATCGTAGGGCCAAGGTAAAGACAAGGCCAACAAACATAAAAACACACAATCAGCAAAGCTGAGTACATAAGCATAATCAACCCACTAACCTATAATTTTCCTATCAACACATAACTTACCTTGTTGCACCTGTGTCTCAAGCATAAAACATTCAATACAAATCCTCATTAGACACTACATAATTTATTAAGTATTGACTACGCATCGAACGAGTTTCCCCTCAACCTCCCCCAAATAAATTTTAGGTTACTGACACGGGAGCTAACTGTGCCAACATCAATAACCACTCGTAAGTGGCGGAATTCCTGCGCATAATAATAATAAAAGGAATGTACAGCATCTTGTACTACATTAGAAGTTATGGTTATTATATAAAACCCCATAACTCCCCTCATATGTTCATACTCAAGGTATATACGTTCCAAGAGTTTAGGTGCATAATCTCTTTCACTTTACGTTATTTACAGATTATTAAACTTGGTGATGACTCTCAAACAATAATAATTCATTCCAATCAATCAAATATACCAATTAAAATCTTGAATAATTAGTGACCACATAATATTAAATGTTGAATCTCTTTTAATTCTATCTTAGTGCCAATAACACCTTAAATTCATAAAGCGCCACAAAACCTATCCCTCGGTGTTAAGAACAACTTAACTGCACTAAGGCACTAACATACAATTTTTTCCTCGTGTACATAAACACTTATATAGCTCTTTCCTCATGCTTATAGCATCAATAAAAATTATATGAACCATAATAAAATTCTTTTTAACATTCGAAACCAAATTAAACCTTTAGTTTAATTAAATTTTCTCTCTAACATTCCATACAAAAATATATGGTTCATAAATTATATTCCAACTATTATTTTCCAATCAATAATCCATTTCAAAATAAATCATGTTTCACAATCCAATTACCAATAACATCCAAATCATAATTTCCAATCCAAACCTAGAATGATACTACTTGTAATCAACCAAACACCTTTAGCATGCTATTTTATCAACATAATTATGCTAAGTACGCGAACGTACCTTGTATACAATCTTAGAATCGCCACGACTAGTAAAAATCACTCACTTCGAAGTCTCCTACAATTTAAGATTATAGAAGAGTATTAAAATCTACTTTACACAAATTTCCAGCAATATATACTACTATAAAACCCCTTATAATTTAATTAAAACATGCTGAAGTTATATTTAAAACATCATAATTTAGTCCCAATTAATGGCTAATTAAAATTCCTTATAGAAACTTGATTTTAAGTGTTATATTTAAAATTCCAGAACTATATTTCAATGAAACTTGCTATAAACAAGCCTTAAAACACTTTAATCAAAGATCTAAAGCATTATACAATATAACCCTTCAACTATTTAAAAATCAAGAACCTAGGGTTTCAAAAATTCGGGCTTTTTGATTAAAAACATAATCTTAAAATTTATTAACATAATACTTATAATCAAACATTAAAATCAAATCCCAAAATTCATAATAAACAATTAGATTTAGGAATAAATTAGTTTTAAGTAATAACTATTTAATTTTTTTATATGCAAAAAGGGGGAAAGGGGCAACGGCAGCCACCACACGCTGGCTGCCAGCACAGGTGGCTGCCTGCTGTCGGCGGCGGCGGCCACCAACTGCCGGTGATTGGCAGTGGTGGAGGGGGAAGAACAACCGAAAAAAAAAGAAAGGGGAAGGGGGAAAAGGAGAAAGAAAAAGAAAGGAAAAATAAGGAGAAAGGAGAGAGAAGTTTACCTTGGGTTTTCTCCACTTGGGCAAAGTTTCATTTGCCTCATATGTGGGATATTTATACCCCTTCTCTACAAACCCTTCTCTAATTCGATCCCTAATAAAAGTTTACTAAATTAAAAACTTCCTTAAATTAAACCCCAACTTAATTTATTAATTAATGAAATAAATTTTCCTTTTGTAAATATTTTTAAAATTATTTTAAATAATTAATTAAAATACTTTAAGTAAAGTAATTCAATTTAATTAAATACTTCTCAAAATACTTATTTTATTTAAAATACGTATAAAAATACGAGGTATTACACCAGATGACATAATAAGAAGACAAATAAGTTTTGGGGAGATGAGCCCTTTTAGAGATTGTATGGAGTGTTGTCATTTGCAGGATATGATTCAGGTGGGTGCTAAGTTCACCTAAACTAATAAACAGTAGGGTGAAGCAAGAGTCTACAGTAAGATAGACAGGACTTTAATAAACTCTAAATAGCTTACAGATTTTCCTAGGTCTTATGTGCATTATAATCCTAAACTCTAGTTTGACCATTGTCCAACTATTATTCTGTTTGAGGAACAAGTCAGGTTTTGGCCAAAACCTTTCAAATTCTTTGATATATGGGGTAATAATCCAGCATTTGAAGAATTGGTTAGAGATGCTTGGAGTTCAAGTGTTCATGGGAAGAAAATGTTCCAAGTTGGGATAAAGTTCAAACAAGTGAAAGATGCTCATAAGGGATTGAAAAAAGTGAATATTCTAAGGTGGGAGCTAGGTTTCTAGCAGTGAAAGAAGAATAGGTTGATATTTAGAAGCAGATTATGATTAATTATAATGATTATAGTGCAGGAAAAGGAAATTGAGGTGCTCAATAGATTTCATACTCTAAGGAAAGATTATTTTTCTTTCATACAACAGAATAGTAAGATTTCTTGGTTAAAAATGGGAGATGAAAATACAAGTTTCTTTCACAGAAGCTTGAAAGTTAGTTCTTATTGAAAGAGAGTGGTGGCTAATTATGATATGAATGGAAATGATGTCATTCTAAAGATGATGTTGGTAAGGTTTTTGTAGAGTATCATCAATGGTTACTAGGGATTGAACATGCTTATCCTATTAAAGTGGCTCCAAGCATTATTTCTTTTGAAAAGATTGTGACTCGAGAGCAAGCAACTTCTTGAGTGCACCTTTTTACTAAAGATGAGATAAGGAAGGCCATGTTTGGGATTCAAGGTGTCAAAGCCCCATGCCCAAATGGGTTTAATAGTTATTACTATAAGCTTAGTTAGAGCATGGTGGGGAAGGATATTTGTGAAGCTATCTAGGAATTTTTCGATTATGGAAAATTGTTGAAGGAAATCAATTGTACAAATCTGGTTTTGCTTCTAAAATTTGATAAACCATTTTCTGTTATAGATTTCAGACCAATAGCATGTTGTAATGTGATGTACAAAGTCATTACAAAACTCCTCTTCTCAAGGTAAAAGAAGGTGTTGCCTGATATTACTTCCTTGAATTACTCGGGTTTTGTAGTTGGGAGAAGTATATGTCACAATATTTGCATTGTGCAAGACTTGATAGGGAGATGTAGAAGGAAGAGCTCTCCTCCTGGTTGTATGTTCAAAGTTGATATCAAGAAAGCTTATGATTCTATGAGTTGGAGCTTTCTATAAGACATGTTATATGGCCTTAACTTCTCGCATTTTGTAAGATTAGCCATGGAGTGTGTTACCTCTCCTACTTTCTCTTTGGTAATTAATGGAGAAGTTAAATGTTTCTTCCCCGAGGCAGGGTGATTCGTTATCACCTTTATTGTTTGTGATATGTATGGAGTACTTGTCAAGAATTTTTTAAAGAATTGGGAATGTAAAGGATTTCAATTTTCATCCAAGGTGTAGAATAGTGAAATTGAACAATCTAGTATTTCCATATGACCTTATAGTCATGAGTAAGGGTGATGGGAGATCTGCTTCTTTGATTATAAGAGGGTAGGCCACCTTTGCTACAGCCTCGGGCTTAGTTGCTAATGGAGGGAAATCTAATGTGCATTTTTGCAATGTGCAGTAAGATGTGGAGCAAAAGATCATCGATACTTCTGGTTTTAGGAAGGTACTTTTCCTTTTAGATATTTAGGGGTCAAGATAAATGCTAAAAAGCTTTCTTAGGATGATTATCAGGTGCTTATTGGTAAGATTGTTGCAAAAATAAGAATTTGGGGAGGGATGACTCTGTTCTATGGTGCAAGAGTAGCGCTGGTCAACTCTATTTTGATGTCCATGCATACTTACTGGGCTAATATCTTTTTGTTACCCAAGAAGGTTATTAAAGGGGTTATGGCTATGTGTAGGAATTACTTGTGGGATGGGAAAGTCGTATATAGTAGAGACCCCCCCCCCACACCCCCACTCAATTGCTGGGGATAATGTGTGTAGTCATAAGAATTAGGGTGGCTTAGGAGTTCTTGATAGTGATATCTGGAACATAGCTGCTATAATTAAATATGTTTGTGAAAGGAATGATGTCCTTCGAACAAGTGTATTATTCTGATAGCGGGTTCAGAATTATTAGAAAGCTAATATATTCAGTAAGGTCAAGTGATCAGAATGCCTGGGTGGAGGCCGCTTCCGATCAGTAATATTAATATAATTAATATTACAGCTTAATCTTGACTGAACCCTTCGGGTCACACCCAAGCAAAATATACGAACCAACTCGACGAATAAATTCGGAAGAAATTAATTCGTCGCCCGAGTGTTAAACATTTAGACGTCGGAAATTCGAGCTTGGAGTGTCGAAACCGAGCATCGGAGAATCTCAAATGTCGAGCCAAAATTTAGGATTTGGCGAGACGGGAAAATGCATCAAGTAACAAGTAAAATCCTAGCCACGCAAAAGGCTAGGAATGCGTGCCCAATAGGAGCATGCCACGTGGCAGTACACATGGCAAAACGCCATGTGGCAGCACACGTGGCCGCCACGCTGGCATCCGCCAAGTGGCAGCAACCACGTTGGCAGCCGCCAAGTGGCAGCAACCACGTGGAAGCAACCACGTGGCAGCACCATGATGGCGGCGCGCCACGGTGGCGACACATGTGGCAATGACCGTGGACCCGGGTTGATGGGTCATGGACACGGGCCAAAATAAAATGGGCCAACTGAACCCAACTTGGGGCTCAAGGTTGGGTGACACATGGTTAGTTCACATTGCATGTGAAATGCCTTGGGGACCAAGTGAGAAAGTGGTCCACATCTAACCATGTGACACTTGTTACTTGTTCCTTTGTTTATTTAACTAAGGGTTGAATTCACCAATCTATCCATGTGGGATCTTTTTGTGAAAAGTCCCACATTGAAAGATGAGTGAAATTCACAAGGCATACTTCCTTATAAATAGTCATGGAATGACTTGAGAATTCTTTGCTTGAGTGGGAGTTAAACTCTTAAACTCATATAACACTCGGGTTTTGGTCGGACCTCGCTAACCCCCAGGTAGTAGACCTTAAAGTTGTGTTCCCCTTTTTGTGGGTGGATACCGTCGGAGGCGCGGCGCTTGAGTGCTCGTAGCTTTTAAGTAAGAGCCCCGGTTTTTGGGCGAAGCTCGCTTCGAGGGTAAGATTCGTTATCTTTTCTTTGTGATTATTTATTTATGCTTTATGATTTTAATTATTGCGAGTGGTTCCTCGGGTAGGGGTTTGTTTCCGCGGTGAGTCGGACTCACTAAACCCCAACAGTTTGGGATATAGAAAATAAGAATGACAACTTATGGCTTAGATGGGTGAACCATCATTATCTCAGAGGTAGGAAGTGGAAGCGGTTAAGCTGCCCTACGCAGGCTAATTGGCAACGGAAGCAAGTTTAAAAGTCAAAGAAAATATATTCATGGAATCATAATGTTGCAGGTTATACTATGTCCAGTGCTTATAGATGGTTGCAGATTTCTTATCCTAAGGTAAACTGGTGTAATTGGTTACATACCTTAACATCATTTCATTCTATAGATGGCCATGTGGGGAAGACTTAGAACTAGAAAGAAGATGATGCAGTTTGGATGTATTGATGTTTATCTGTGTCCATTGTGTGATAGAGCTTCTAAGACTATGGAGCATTTGTTCTTTAAATGTGAACATAGCCTGAAATTGTTGAATATTCTACAAGGCAAATTGCAGAATGTTATGCAGCTAAGAAATCTTGAAGAATGTAATAATTGGTGTTGGTGTGCAAAGAATACATTTCAGAATTGTGTGATGCAAAGTCTTTATGCAGCCCTTGTCTATAGTTTCTGGCAGCAAAGAAATGAGGTTATATGGAATTCCAAGTTATAGAGGCCTGAGTGTGTTGTGAATAGAATCTGTAAAGATGGTTACTACAGAATTAGGAATATAACTTCTAGTAAAATTAGAGCTAGTGATATCGCTTGGATAAAGAGTTTTGTTAGGGGCTTAGATGCCTCCGTGTAATTGTTTTTTTTTTTTTTTTTTTTTTTTTTTTGTGATTAAAATTTTTTTTAACCTTTCTAAAAAAAAAAAAAATCCTTCAAATTTTTTTTATTGTATATAAGATCTTTAGTAGTGAAAATAATTTAGATTAAAACCGTACTAAATTGAAAACCAAACCGGTTTTAGTTTTATTTTTTAATTCAGATTGGATCGATTTGGAAAATTAAAATCTATGATTTATGCTTTAGATTTAGTTTGAGGTTTAAAAAGCCGAAATCCGAATAACAAACTGAAAATTTGACCCATGACATTAAGCCTTTTTTATATTTTAAAGTGCCCCAACCCCTTTCTCCTTTCATATATAAACCAAATTTGTTTCAAAAAAATACCTAATTCTCACTTCTTCAATCTTATGCATCCTCGTGAATGTGTGATGGATGAAATAATAGGCTATACAATAATCTCATATCAGACCATAAAGGAAATTTAGTATTTGTGGATTGAATATTAGACAATTTACAATGGCATATAAGAATTTTTAAAATCATATTTCACATATTACTTCGTACTAGTTATCATTCAACATACCCATTTAGTGCGAGAATATATAAAAATTATCAACAAATGCATTTTCTTACAAATATCATACCATGCCATAATCTATCTAACTTAATGTAAATAACTTATAGTAAGACTGCATTTATTCTTCATCTAGCAAAAAATATAATGTGATTTACATCTTACTAGTATGTTAGATAAGATCGTTGTTTTTTGCTTCATTGCCTCACTTTATGATGAGTTTCATGCATTATTTTTCTTGAATAGGTATTGAAACTTTCATGAAGTATTTTTTTTAAAAAATAAAAATAAAAATCTTGTAGTTAATAGATTTGGTTAAAAGTTTTCATCTTCACTTGAAAGAGTGTTTTAAGCACATAAGTAGATTAATAAAGTCATTAATTAACAAAAATAGAGAATCAAATTAAATTTGAAGCTTGCATAAGTGTCAGTCTATGATAGACTTAGCATATTATAAATTCCACTGTATGTATAAATTTTAAGCCACTATCATTAAATAGAAACTAATAAATCCATGAATCAACATCAGGGTACGCAAGGCAAACATCCAAATTTGCAAAATTAAAATACAAATGAGAAAAAAGAGGGGGTGATAAAGAGAAAGAGTGGACAAATAGTAGAAATAATTGTGAGTATTATATGTAGGAGGCAACCAAATAAAAGTCTTAACCACACAATATTTAAGATAGTTTCCAAGCCTACAAATTTTTAAATTAATATATAAAATGTATTTGATCATTTAATCGTTAATAATTCATGTTGTAATTTTGTAGGGAGTTTTTGGATTTCCTTCAATCTTTTTTTGTTGGTAAGATTTCTGCTATTTATTTTGCTTAGCATTCATTTCATAGTTTGATCATGACATGATATCATAAACTAATGTAGAATATTATTAAATAATTTAGATGTAAATTTTTTTTCAATATCTTTAGAGAGAATTTTGTTATAACGATGATGGTAAATTTATTACTATTCATATATAGGATACATACATTTTTGTTATGTAGTCATTTCATTGAACTAATCATATAAGATTCATTTGAATCTAATAACATTTTGGTATATAAAATAGAACTGAATGTAAAATTAAAATGAAATGTCTTTTCTTTTATATTATAATAAAATAATGTTTTACAAAGTTTCCGATCACTTAATTTTATTATCATGTTTTAATTTTTACTTCTTCACAATTTTTTATTGTATACTTTATTCTTTGCCAGGCGTAATACCGATAACATTTCATACATTAGAAGAATAAACTAATTATTAGAACACTAAAATACAAGTTATAAGCGTTGGAAAATCATATGGTTTTGTTTGTTTGTATTATTTAATTTGATACTCTTAATTATTCAAATGTATATAGATTGATCTACCAAGCCTATTATATTTTTCATTTGGTCATATATATAATTGAACTATACGTATTCTCGGATGATAAAAAAAATGACCATTAAATAGAGCTTTAAAAGCATCTAAAGATGTAATTGATTACAAAATAGAGGGTCTCATTGTTTGATATTATATTTTGTAACAAATATAGGTTGGATTAAATACACGGGAAAGCATTCAAGATCTTATGGGTAAACATACACAAGGTAGTTACAATAATACCATTTGTGTCAGTAATGACAAAACAAGTTCAAGCTACAAATTGGCACATATGTTTCATGTCCTCGACTACCATCGTTGGCACTATGTCAAAAAAGTCTTGGCCCATAAATATTCACACAAAGAAAGACATGCGTTAGGTAAATACAAAATTCTTCTAAAATACTATGTTTCTAATGTTTGAGATTACATGTGATATGTAAAGATTTTAATATTCTTTAATTGATATAAAATAATTGAATATTATTATGCAATTAGATGTGTATCAATTATTTACAATTCAAATTTTAATATATTTAAATATATATAAATTAAAGTGAAATCCCATATTCTTTTTATACCATTGTATAAAGATCTTAAAAATTATATAAAGAAAATAACTTTAAAGATATTATCCAATTTGTGTAAGAAAGTTTTGCTATTACCACGCATGTGATCAAATTATGGGAAACTATAATATATTGTTAGTTTTCTTAGTCTGCTCTAATCCCAAAATTTGATTAATTAAGATGCAGTGGGTGACTCAAAAGCAATTAAGTACGAGAATAACTTTGGTCCAAACGCAAAGGTTATTGAAAATTCGCAAGTATATTGAAAATTCGCAAGTAAGTATATTGAAAATTGAATTTATATTTTTTAATTATTTGAAGACTTTACTCTTGTGATTGAAATCTTTACATAAGCAGATAGTAAAATATTATTTAGATAGCCTTTAAAATCTAGATTTACTTATAGGAGACTAATTATCCTTAATTTACTTAAAATGTTTCAGTTTGAAGCACAAGAGGTAGATTTAAACCTTTCAACCAAAAACTTGTCCTTACCTTCAAGTCCACAATCAAATATCTCTTCTTCAACGCCTTTTATCCCGACATAAATCTCTCGAGCATTGAGGATAAAGAAAATGATCATCAAAGAGGTTACCAAAAGAAAAGGTCGACATAGAAGAAGTTCAACTTGTTCTGTTGTCTCAGAATTAGAGGGAACTACCCTTGGTAACCAACATTTAAAAGTTAAAGATGAGAGACTTGTTTCTAAAAATATACAAGAAAATTTTCCAAAACCTATAAAGCAAGTTGATAATATCTTTAAAGATATATCAAAGAAAGCTAGTAATCATTTACCATGTACGGGGAAGATTGACAAAAGTGCCTCATTTCATCATTCAAAGGAGCTCCTTGAATCTATGTGTGTACTAGGCATGAATTTTTTTTTTTCTCATTAAGAGTTTTAGATGTCTCTAAATCCATACGAAGACATAGTTTATTAACAAAACAAGAAACAAAATCTAATAAGAGAAAGTTCTTAGAAAAATCAGGGACTTTCTTTTAATAATCCATTGAGTATTAAAAAATTTTCTTTCCCTAATTCATATAAGACAAATGCTACATCTTTTATTATGGAAAATAATTTTAAACAAACTAGACATGAAAGCCCAAGTAGCTCACATAGTTGTCAAATTATAGGAAGAAGATTTAAAGACCTTAGACAAAAAATAAAACATCTTATTAAGGAGAATAGAAAAGAGAGACGTTGAATTGCAATGGATGCAATCCTTCATAAAGTCCCATGTTGACTTAATGTTTCTGAGGAGAATGTAAATGAAAGTCCTTGTGTTAGTATATGTGAAATTGATTCTCATGTTTCTTATGATTGTATTAATGATAAAAAATCTAATAGTAGAAGATCATCATCCCTTGACGAGTCTTTGGATAAGTATCGTCAATTATTTGAGATCAAGGTTAAGAATCGTGAATGAGAATATAATTCCACATAATAAAAAAAAAATACTTGGAAGGATATTTTCTTCTCCGGATCTTCAAGTGTTTTTAAGCCATGCATCAGAGGATAATGATGATCATATATCATATACTTCACCTAATAGAAGAGCAAAGAGTTTCAACGAAAGAAAAATAGAAAACGATTTGAATAATGACGTGGCTTGTATTATAACATCTAATGAAATGAAAGAAAACACTAATGAAATTTTTAAGGACGACATTGGTTTCAAAATTTTAGAAGGTTTTTCTCCGATTAACAATGATGAAGATGCCACATTTGACCATAGTGATAAAAAAGTTGAAAGTGTAGAATCTTCGGGATTGGGTTTTTGTAATAACGAAAACATGACAACCCTTGAATCTCATTCGCAAAAAGATTTAGTTGAAGTTGGAGGAGAATTATTGGAAGGTTACTTGTTTACTTTATATTTAACTATTATAGTTTTAAAGATGTGCAACCTTTTATTCTCTTAAATTACCATGGTTAATGTAACATCACTTTAAAATATTTACATAATAATATTAATCAAATTATAGTAGTACTTGTATATAATTAACTGCATAAAGTTGTAATCAATCTTAGGATTGCAATTTATTTTAGACCTCCTGTCTCTCTTTTATTCTCTTTAATTAAAATGATAAATTTAAAAATACTTCACAAGAATTTCATGATAAATGAATGAAATTACGAGCAAATTTTTACTCTATTCATTTCTCTCATTGCAAATATTTCTTAATCTAACTATAGCAAAATTAACCTTATTTTTAAATTGATTGCTTTTTTTCCTATTACATTTTAATTTAGCAAATGTAAAATCACGTATATCTAGTTATATATAACTAATTTATTTTTTATGTTATACTTATATTATTTACTAATTACATTTACTTTATTTGTTATATGACCTACTTAAAGCAGAATATAAATTAGAGGAGTATTTCAATGAATCACCTATTTTTTCTCATACTAAGATTGATGAAGATGGAGAAAATATCTCATTTCATTACTTACCTCTCAATCATATCACTTTGCAACTCACAAATTGTGAAATAGAAGAATTTAAATACATTAGAGACATCTTAAAACTTTCTGGTTACTTGGGGAACCAAGTTCTTGAGACATGGTACTCATCCACACAACAATTTAATCATTCTGTATTTATTGAACTAGAAAGTAGTTCACTTGTCGATCAAGAGTATTCACCATCCAAGAGATGCAAA
Organism: Chenopodium quinoa; assembly: GCF_001683475.1. NCBI lineage: Eukaryota > Viridiplantae > Streptophyta > Magnoliopsida > Caryophyllales > Amaranthaceae > Chenopodium > Chenopodium quinoa. The sequence goes on along the minus strand of NW_018743262.1, from coordinate 2,444,025 downwards.
TATAGGTACCATTTGCATTTATTTGATATGATTAATGAGGTAATATTATCCATCTATGAAAGGTCGGTATCCTATTGGTCAACTCCTTTAACCTCATGCTCTCTAATGTATCCAATGCCTAAGGGATATTACATATTAGAGGAGGTATGGAATTGCATAAAATGGTATGTGAGTTGTTCAAGTCCAAGTCTTGATCCCTCCTTAGATTATATCACAACACGAGATCTTGCTAAGTATGATGCATGGATGAATCTCCAATTCGATGGTGAATGTGTTGCACTAGAGATCGGTGATAATATTTGAAGACATATTGAAAGAATTTATGCTATAAATGTCAAAATTCATTTATCATATGAATACATTCTTCTTTATTCCAATTTCTTATATTGCACTTTTTATCCTTTTAGGATTTCATATAAAATAAATTAGTAATTATTTTTTTTAATTTTATTTTTAAATATAATATACACCATGTATAGGTTTTTAAGGTAGCGTTATGTAGGACAATGATCAATAATTATTCACAAATTTTTTCTTTTTTAGGCCTTTTTGTTAAAGTCATTACAAAAAAAATATTGTAATGCATGGACAATGTTAGCGATAGATAAAAGTAATTTCACTAGTAGAAAAACATTGATTTGCAACAGTTTAAAGTATTTATTTGCTGTATTTTTGGAGTGGAAGCAAATGCCAAGGCAACAAATCAATTGAATGATTTGCGGCGTTATGCCCCATTAACCGCTACTAATTAATATTTCTTTACAATTAAATAATAATTAAACGTTACTTATTATTAGTCCAAATTGCCTCTATTTAATCACAATAATATTACCAAGATACTTGTTTGTATTGGTAGGGAAATTGGACATTAATTTTTGAATGAACCAAACCACCCCTACAACGCAAAGCAAGAGAGGCTAGCGAATAAGCAGACAAGGACTCTACAACCCAGAGACAGTAGCTACTGGAGATGAAAAGAGGACTCAGGACCAGACGTTAGAGTTGTTGTGTGAAAAAGCAGAAGCAGATATGCCGATGGCTGTAAGGGTAAGTTAGCTACACGCCTCAAAAAAGAGATTGACTGGGCAATGAATTTGAATCTCAAAGTTAGTTTAAGCTTTCAGAGCGGTAGCAAAATAAACAAGAGCAAGGTAGGATGACGTGGTAATCTAAGCCGTCAACGAGCAATTGTATATTGCTATACAATCAACTATAAATATATAACTTAAATGTTTCTATTAATAAACTCTTGAAAAATTACACTACAAAAAATATAAAAAAAAACAATACAGTTGGAAGCACATCAACTATAAGTATTCTAGCAGCTCTCAACATAATATGTACACAACATACGTAGCCGCCAAAGGGTTATAACAGATAACAATTACGAACCAAATTTCAAACTCAGAGGAAGTAACAGTAGTAGCATTGAGACAGAAACAATATAAATAACGTCTTGCAGGAAGCAACATCAATAAAAGCACTAGTTGAAGTAGCACAAACAGTAGCATGGCATCATGAATCTTTACAAGTTTGTCAAGGAATTCAGGTGTTAAAAGACGGACCCCGTCATGGTGTTGTGCTAGTTATTGTTCTTCATGTCATACAATTGCATCTACAATTCTAATGTAAAGGATAAGATAACAAAAAAGACTATTTTTACGAAGTTGAATACAAATAATGACTATAAGAAAATTTTCACATCAAATAATAAAGGTTTGAATTGCACACATCTAGTTTAAACTGCAAGCAAGATATATTAAACTCATACTATCCAACATTTTTCAAAAATTAAATAATTGCACATATATCTAGTAATAAAGGTTTGAAATGCACATATCTAGTTTAAATTGCAATCAAGATCTAATAAACTTATAAGATCCAACATTTATCAAAAATTTAATTGAGTAAATACTTTGTTTCTCTAACATAATTAACAGGTACGGTGAAAATTTCCCAATAGTGCATCTAAGGCCAAATTAGTAAGGCCTTGTCAATCATCTACAAGAAACCTTCTCCAAGCAAAAATATCATTCTAACCAAACTACAAATAAAACATTGAAAGCTTTATCTTGGTGTGTTTGAAGGGTGGAGTTTTACCTGCAATGATAGTAAGCACCTTGGGTAGAATTACTGTTGCTAGGAAACCTCAGTTGTTAGATGTAAGCATATTTCTATGTATTAGTCAATTGATTCATTTCTATGTTGAAAGCATAAGTGAGTTTTCATTGCACTTTCATTTATGCTTTTTATATTAATTTTGAAAGGATGACAATTTGGAATGATCTTAGGACTCTCAGCATTTCAATTGTTAGTCCTTAGATTGTCCTTGGGGATTTTAATTGTGCTCTAGAAGCTAAAGAAAGAATAGGAGCTCCTGTCTCTTAGAATGAAATGGCTGATTTTAGTGCTTGTATTGATGACCGTGACTTGGTTGATATGAAATATAGTGGTAACTCCTACACCTAGAATAATAAGCATTCTAGAGAAAACAGGGTTTTCTCTAAGTTTGATACGGATTTAGTGAACAATAAATGGTGTAATTTGTTCTAGAACTCTGAGATGTTTTTAAGTAATGAAAGGAAATTTTGATCAGTGTCCTGATATTGTTTACGTGTATCCTGAGCAACAAATGGGGAAGAAACCTTTCGGGTACTTTAATATGTGGAGTAAAAGACCTAATTTAAGATATTTAGTGCTTAAAGCTTATAAAAATTGTGTGGAAAGGACACCTATGTATAGAGTTGTGAGGAAATTGAAGGACATGAAGAAAAGTTTGATTCAGCTAAATAAATTTAGATGTAAAACTGTTGAAATTCAATATAATTTAGCTAAACAACAGCTGGATTCTTGCCAGAGTTCTCTGCATAATAACCCTGGTGATTTAGCAAGTAAGGAAGCTGAACAGACTACTAGAGAGCTATTCTCTCAAGCTGTGGAAGTGTATTGCTCCTTTTTGAGACAAAAGGCAAAGTCTGACTGGATTGCTGATGGGGATCAAAATATAGCTTTATTTCATAGAGATCTTAGGAAAAGGAACATGCAGAACAAGGTGTATACTATAAAGAAATTTAATGGGGACAAGGTTGATATGAGTGAAGTTCCAAAAGCTTTCTTGGAGTACTTTAATCTCTTGTTGGGAACAAATGATTATAATAGGATCCCTTTTAATGCTGCTGTTATTCAGACTGGCACTGTGATTTCTGAGGAGCTAGGTTTTCCTTTGATTTCTCTTTTACTCAAGATGAAGTGAAAAAAGCAATGTTTGTAATAAATGAAAATAATGCTTCTAGTCTGGGTGGACTTGGAAGCAGTTTCTATAAGGTCAGCTAGGATATGGTTGGTAATGATGTCTGTGAAGCAGTCTTGACTTTCTCCAAGCAGGGAAAATGTTGGAAGAAATAAAAAACACTTCCATTACATTAGTGCCAAAGGTTTATTGCCTTGAGAATGTGATTGAGTTCAGGCCAATAGCATGTTGTAATGTTATTTACAAATGGATTTCAAAGGTTCTGTGTGATAGATTGAGTATGATAGTGCCTGAGATTATTGCAATGAACTAAAGAGCCATTGTACATAGCAGATACATTGTGCATAACATCATGGTCTGTCAAGATCTAGTAAGGTAGTATGGGAGAGCTTTTACAGCACCTAGTTGTCTTATCAATTTGGATTTGAAGAAAGCATATGCCACAGTTGAATGGGATGGGACTTCCTGGAAGAAATGTTGAATGCTTTGGGTTTCCCTAGGCATTTTACTATGCTGGTGTAGGGAATAGTTTCAAGCGCTAACCCCTAGCTTGAACCCCACTGTGATCATACACTAAAGTACGGTGGCGTCCAAAGGGAAAGAAGATAGAGCAAAAGAGTCGCCAACAAGTTTTTTAAGGAACTTGTAAACCGTTCACGAGGTGAAGGTTACACCCCTTAACGATCCAAGAGATCGTCAACTCCATAAGGTCTTGAACAAAATAGGGTTCGGGGATGAAGGTACAAATCCAACCTAATAGAGATTGAACCTGCTCTAATAATAGGCCTCTACTTTATTCTGATCGTATTCATGTGCGCTTTCTGACTAACATGCAATCAATAGGATTAACCCTAAACCTGTTTATCTATGTTGGTTGAATATAATGCACAAACAAATCTATTATTGGTGATCACTTGAATTATAATCAAATTAACCCCAAATAAGATTATTAATTATCTTATTGAGCGTGATTACAAGTACAAATTCCCTTTAAACATGCATAAAAGGTATGATCAAGCAATAACAATAAAAATAATCAAGCAACATAATAATAATTAAAATAATCATGTTAAAGCGTAATAATAGCAAGATCCTAGGCATGATACTAACAAGATTAATAACAAACCCTAGCATGTCACTAAGCATTAAAAATCAAATCTTTAACCCTAACATGATACTAACGATCATAAATATTAGGAAGAACATAAAAGGCATCATAGCAATCATACTTAGTATTAAAGTTACCCTAGACATGATAATAGGAATATCAAAACGCCCTAACATAACATTAGGAATCATAACAACAACCTAAGCATGATTTCTATATCATAATAACAATAAAAACCTTTAAAGCACTTACGTGGATGCCTCGTACCTCTTTCTAATAACAAAATACACGCGTTAGTAGCTTCAAGGAAAATCATAATTAAACAATTTTGAAATAGAGATTTGGGACCAAACCCTCAGAAATTAAACCTTTCACGTCTAGGGCGAAGGCAACTTCGAATATGAATAGGTGTATCTAGATCTAATGAATGCGGAATTTTTGAATGTGAGAGAAGCTAGTTTAGAAAAAGAGAGAGAGAGAGAGAAAGAGAGAGAGAGAATCTTGATGAGAGTTGGTGAAAATAGATTATTGAAGAGAATAAGAGAGAATTGATGATTGTTGATGAAAACTAGATATTGAAAACAGAGTTTTTACGACGTTATTTATAGAGAAAATCAGCCAAAAAAAGATAAGATATCAAAACAGAGTCTGGCGCACCTAAAACTGAATTAGCACCAACGCTGGCTATTGGCGCCAGGCGCCAAGCGTAGCGCCAGGCGCTACAGCTGGCGTTTGGCGCTGATTCAGAAAATTACGCGTTTTATAAAAATCAGATAAAAATTGCCGTACAGGAGGATAAAATCGTATTTCCCTCAAAAATGCTCTTTGATTTTAATTAAAACTCTAAAAAGTCAACAAAAGTCAATTTATCAATGCTAATTGAATTAGGGATGAAAAGAACCTTCTAGAAGAATCTAGAAGACTAAAACCATTCCTAATTGCATTAGAAATGATAAATCTATATTAGTCCCTCCTCTAGATCATTGGGCCGCATATAAGGCTCAAACTGGGCCCAGTTTAGTAAATTGGCCATAACTTCCTCAATATTCATCGGAATTGGGCTTATAATATATCGTTGGAAAGCTCTTGTCAAGCCCCTATCCAACTACACCACTATTGGACCCATATCATGGACCAACCAAACTGGATTTGCTATTTTCTTAAAATAAGTTTTCAAAAACAAAAAGAAGAGAAAAGAAATTGAAACTTTCTGCAACACTAGACTTTCCACACTTTCACTTTATTCGATTATGATTCGACGCGTAAGGTACTCATCACTGGGTTTGGTTTTGGGGAGACACAATTGGGTGTCTATAGAAGCCCCCACTTTGACTAAGTTTGGAGAAACACGAGTTTCGAAAACAAAAGTCAAAGTAGCGATAGGGACGGAGAATGATTCAGAACGTTCTGCGATCCTAAACCACTCTTGTAACGCCAATACCTGTAAACTAGTGTTAGTTAAACAGATAAAAGAGTTAAGAAACGCGTATCTTGCACCGTCGAGCACACGTCTCTAAAAGTAACCGATTTGCTGCCGCATTGCTGTTGTTTTGATGACCTCCTGCCAAGAGAATGCCATCGTGCTTGAAAACCGCTACACCCGTAACTGCTTCCAATATTGAAGATTTCTTCACCTGAAACGATCCTCTTCCGCTTTGATAACATTCCACGTCTAAGGAAACACTATTGAAGATTTATTCACTTGAAACAATCCTCTTCCGCTTTGATAATATTCCACGTCCAAGGGAATACTATCGAAGATTGCTTCGCTTGAAATCACCTTCAGTTGCTTTTTGACAACTTTCTACAATCTATGGAACGCCATCTTGCTGCTTCGATGTTCACTCGTCTCTAAACCAAGAGCTTCTTTTTTATATTCTTTTGATATGTTCACGCGCCTCTGAACAAAGAGCTTCTTTTTTTTTGATATGTTCACGCACCTCTGAATAAAGAGCTTCTTTTTTTGGATATGTCCACGCGTCTCTGAACAATAGAGCTTCTACATTATTATTTTAATATGAACTTCAGAATAATGTGTCCACGCGTCTCTGAACAATAGAGCTTGATAATAGGATACCCACGCGTCTCTGAGCAAAAGTGCTTGATGGAAATGTTCACGCGTCTCTGAACAAAGGAGCTTTGATAATAGGATGCCCACGCGTCTCTGAGCAATAGAGCTTGAAGGAAATGTTCACGCTTCTCTGAACAAAAGAGCTTGATTAATATACCCACGCGTCTCTGGAGCAAAAGAGCTTTGATGGAAATGTCCACGCATCTCTGAATAAAGGAGTTTTGATAATAGGATGCCCACGCGTCTCTGAGCAATAGAGCTTGAAGGAAATGTTCACGCGTCTCTGAACAAAAGAGCTTGATTGATATGCCCACTCGTCTCTGGAGCAAAAGAGCTTTGAAAGAAATGTTCACGCGTCTCTGAACAATAGAGCTTGAAAAGGAACGTCCACGCGTCTCTGAAAAAAAAAAGCTTGAATGCTTGAATGTTTGTTGCGATAATATTCCGAGGAAAAATTTCCGAAGACCAACACTTGTCGATCTCTAAAGCTTGCTTGAACTTTGCTTCCGCTAAAACCAGTATGTCGGTGTCTCTGTGATAAGCCAATTCTTAGGCGCTTTAAGCTAAGTGAGACGATCTTTCGTCAGGTCAATCACTTATCGTGATTGTAATCAAACTGACTACTTAATCATGTCAAATTGCTCATAGGGGCTAACTGGCGTACCAAAGAACCCGAAATTGTTGTATGAGGTCAAAATCACCTTTCTGAGAGGCTTCGAGCTCTGTCGCTGCTGAAATATCTCTGGCGCCAAGAATTGACTCTGCCGCCAGACGCTGAGATCTAGCGCCAAGCGCTGAAATCTATTTCCATACGCTAGATGTTGTCGTCTGGCGCTGGAGTAGGGTCTTCCCTATTCTGCTGCACTTGTATTTATTTTTTACTATAGAACTTTGATAATCTCTTTAATCATCTTAGGGTTGACATAAGGTTTAGCATTGCTAGACTCATTGACTTGACACAACTCAAGGTATAAACTTGACTCGCTGTGATTGACTCGAGGTTGACTTGACTCGAAGTGGAATGACACGTGTGACTCATGACACGTGTGTGCATTGTAATGTGATCGAGCGACTCGAAAAATGCAAAATAACAAAAATTTTCCGTCATTTTTGTGGAGGGTACCGACTTTATCCCAAAAAAGAAAGGCACGAAAAATAAAGAAGCGAAGTTTTTGAAGGTGCATGTTGAATGAGCTTAGTCAAATGTTGTTTGATACTATCTCTCAAGGTGCAAGGATTACTCCATCCTAGGCTATCTCAATGGTTGGCTCAATGATGAAAGTATTTAGGCAACTTAGGCACGAATTCATACTTCGTGATGCAATCACAATTATGATTGATGAGTGATGTTGATATGACAAGGCATGCTTCAGCGTTGTGTTAAGTTTTCATGACAAAGGGTTCATAGGGGAAGTATATTTGGTCATGTATCTGTGCAGTGTGTGAAAGTGATACTAAAGTTAGGCCGCAAGAGCTCAGTGTGTGGGAAAATATATTGAAAAGAGTCAAATGGTGGTGACTCTTAGGCTAGGTAAGCTAATGATGTAGGGCTTAAGCCCCCAAGTCTAGCTCTAAGTGAATAGGGATGAGCACAGGGATCCCTTGATATGACCATGATGTGTGAATGTGAATATGAATGCATTTTTATTACGACCGCACCTCAATGTGAGGTTGCCTACGTATCCGTTAGGAATCAGGCCGAACGTAGCTCTAGCCGAACCTCGCACAAGTGTATGTATACCTCAAAAAGATCTTTTTTTAAGGTTTTTAACGTGGTTAGGCTAAAGGTTATAGAAGAAAAGGATAAAGGCTCAAGACCCTCGATAAGCCCCCAAGGTGTGCAACCTCGCTTTTGAATCTTTATATTTTTATGTTTGAGTTTCTACTCTTTTTTAGCTCTTTTTTTTTCTCTAGCATTTATTTCATTTTTATAAGTGTGGACAATCCCGATAATGCGGTCTATCACTCACTTGGCATTCATGTTTCTCAGGCACGGTACCGAGCACTCGATAAGAGACGCAATCCGAGACGTGTTCATATCAAAGATATTTTCATATCAAAGACATTGGAACACTTGCCCTTTTGTACATTTTTATTTATTTTCTTTTTTGCTTATTTTTGCTATTTTAATCTTTTTTAAATCACTCAAGCTTTTGAGATCGCACAAGTTACACACCATCCCATCCCAAGGTTAGGTAGATGTGGGTTGAAAAAAGAAGGGTCTATCGTTAGACGAGGCTCAAAGTGGTGTATCAAGAAAGGATCGTATATTTGAAGGGTGAAAGATAATATGATATGGCTACAAGGGTTCCTCAAATCATTGGTATACCTTGTGCGTAGTTCGACAATGAATTTTTTTTTATTTTTTTATTTTAATGCAATATAATGAAATGATCATATGTAAGAGAATAAATGCTCATTTTATTAAGGGAAAATAAAGAATCTACAAAAATAATCTAAGGGAAAAGAAAGGTGCCTATGCTAGACTTATTGGGGAAAGGGTAAATAATGAAAAAGAACAAAGATGTCATGAAATTAAATATCGTCATTGAAGCTCGCCTCTTGTCTTGTGTTGTTTGCTTTATCATCACTCGCTCTTCATGTTAACTGGAGGTGTGGGAAGCTTGTTATTATCAATCAAATGTTGGATAGCCTCCTTTAGCTTCCAACAGCTCTCAGTGGCATGACCCCTACCTTGATGGTACTTGCAGCGCACATTTGGATTCCAACTAGGCACCCTCTTTTCAAGCGGGGAATCTTGAAGAGGTCTAATGGGATTGATGAGTCCCTTTGCATGGAGTCGATCGAAAGCATTATCGTAGCTAATTCCAATAGGGGTAAAATCCCTTTTCGGTTGCTTTCTAAATCCTCGACTATCCATGGCTAGGATCTCACTAAGGTCGAAAGTACCAACACTGTTGCTAGAGTAGGTGTTTTTGGAAGAAGAAGGTAGTCGTTCTTCTTTCCTTTACAGCTACTGTTGTTATTGTTACTGATCTTGGCCTTCTTGTTGCGCGGAGGAACATGAAGGAGATTTGAATCAATGAAGTATTGAATACGATCCTTGAGGGTGAGACACTTTTCAGTAGTGTGACCGCGACCTTTATGGTATCGACAATAGGAATTTGGATCCCAATTGGGAAAACGTTTTTCAGATGGAGGGTCTTGACTGGGACCAATGGAGTGAATAAGACCTTGATCGTGAAGACAGTCAAAAGCTTCATTGTAAGTCATTCCTATTGGTGTGTATTCTTCAATGGTCCGTTTTTCCCGTGGCTTAAGAGAATTTAGTTCTTCATTAAACCCTTGGCGAGAATTTTGTTCGATAACCGTCACCCGATTTGCTAGTCCTTCTACCACGTTCAAGAGCATGGCAACAACATCTTGCAGTTTTCGGACGTCCTCTTTCAGATTTGACGAGTCTTCCTTGGTATTATCTAAGAAAAGACTTTCATCCTCCTCAATCATGGCCACTTTATCGAGAGATGTTATATAAGCTATCTCGATCATGGGCTCACCTACAGGTGTGATAAGAAGTGATGGATCGAAGGGTGTTTGATCTTCTTTGATGGCTAGAATTTCGGAAGTTTCATTGTTATCGATCAGATCTTGAATAGCTTCTTTGAGTTTCCAATACTCCTCAGTGTCGTGACCCTTTCCCTGGTGATATTTGCAGTGCTTATTGGGGTCCCACTTGAGTGGCCTGACTTCTGGAACCGGATCTTTGATGGGCCCTATGGGCATGACTAGTCCTTTGTGATGTAGCTTCTCGAAAGTTGTTTCATAACGCATACCAAGTGGAGTGAACACCTTATTCGACCTTTGGATTCGTGATTTAGAGGCGTTCATGGTACCTACCTCATTAATGGGAGAGGAAGAAGAAGGATGGTCATTTTTCTTTCCTCTTGCACTATTATCTTTCAGAAGGTCATCTTCAATGTCAATGCCTACATTATAGACAGCCTTGAAAGTATTCAAGTTGTGTTGGTACTTTAAGTTCTTTGAATACTTACCTTGGAGATTCTTGATAAACATCCTCACAGATTCTTTTTGGGTAGGAGCCTTAACCATGTTAGCGGAAGTTTCCCTCTTTTTATTGAAGAAAGACGTGAACCCTTTGTTTTCTTTTTGTTTTAACATCCCAAGTTGTCTACGGTCTGTTTCGTCTTGGATGTTGCACTTATATCTATCTATGAAAGCGTTTTCTATGGACTCCCAGGTGGAGATTTTTTCTTTCTCGAGAGAAAAGAACCATTGCTGGCAGACGATCTCGGGAGATAGTGGAAACAGAGAGGAGAACACTTTCTTGTCAATACCCTTAATACTCATTATAGTTTCAAAAGCTCTTAGATGAAAGTAAGGGTTATCCGTTGCCTTGAATTTAGGGATGTCAGTGGCGTTGAACTTATGCGGAAGAAGTTCCTTGTCCAGCGAGACCCCTTTTGAACTAATGTCCTGAAATTTATAGTCACTAGATAGCTTGCTCAAACTTTCTTGCATGAGGGTCATTTGTTGTTGCTTCACAGGGTCATCAATTTTGAGGGTTAAAGCCTTCATCTTTTGACGAATTGGTTTATCAAAAAATGAGACTTGAATAAAGAGGTTGTCCTTGATTAATCGCACTTCTCTCCTCGACCAAGTACTGTGGAAAAGGAATTTGGGGATATCTACTATTAATTATTTGACTCAAACTTTATTCAACATGCTATGGATGGAGGAAGTGAAGAAATATGGAATAGAATGTGAAGAAAAATGATCTAGATGGAGGGATATGAAGAATTAGAAATAGGATGTTCCCCCAACTTAAATGACGGAAAAAACCGACTCATGCATGAACCTAAGACATGGTCATGGCGACATATACTCAAAGTGTGTGCTAAGAATAGTGAGTGTAGGTGACATGTTAAGACTCGTGTCATGACCATGTGGCTAGACTATGTGACTAGACTCAAATAATGACTCGACAAGGTGTTATTGACAGCGAAATTTAACCGAATTAATTAGTAAACTGATTAATTAGACATTAGGTGATGACTCAGTCAATAATCCGAACTGTCTGCAAAACGACAGGACTGGCATCGCACTGTGTAGTGTAGCACCAGACGACAGAGTTGTCGCCAGGTGCCACACTCCAAAGAGTGGCGCTACAGTCCAGACTTTGGCGCCAATGCTGGAGCTTCAATCTGGAACTGTTTTCAATGTTATTAATCAACAAGGTATGCCTAAAGTCGTACTAGGTCAATCCTGATTAAAATATTACACTTTAATTACTCAAATTAATTAATTAATTAAATAATTAGGCAAAGTTCTTTAGTCATTAATTTATTAAATCTCAACAAAGTCAAACAAACGGTTAAGAAAACATATATATGCACAACAAATAATGCACAATTAGTCAAGTAAGCACAATATGATGCAATGAATTTGCAACCTAACCATGGCTCTAGTTCTCTAAAGCTTGGGAAATGTTTTAGTCAATAGAGGGTCCATGGTTAATTGTCCGGATGCACCGTGCGGAAGCCTAACCGTGAAGGGTTGGCGCAAGTGGATGGGACACTGCGAGTTTTAGAAAAAAACTCGCTTCCATGGTTTGGTGAATTCAACATTCTCGGATGTACCCTTTGTTGCTCAGAGCGTTCAATCAGGTAGATGGAGCATGAATTCCCAGAGAGTTATGTCTATATGTAGATCGAACACATAGGGGTTTCAAAAAAGTGAGAAAAAATTCGATCAGGAAGTAGGATCGAGCAAACAATACGAAAGATTGGTCGAAATTAGAACGCATATTTCTGGCTCGGTACTGGAAGAATTTGGCGCTAGCAAACAGAGCTTGGCGCCAAGTTTTAGCTGTAGCGCCTGGCGCCAATTCTAGCGTCTGGCGCTACAGTTAAAATTCTGGCGCCAATGCTCTGGTTGCTGACACTAATTCCTACATGCCTCAGCAGCTTTCTGTGATCGATAAAATTTTCCAGTTTCGCACAGTGTTATTTCGGTCCTAGTTGTGAAAGATATTTCTCAAATTTCCTACGTGTAAAATCCTATGTTTTAACTCATTACGGATGGTCTTTCCAATGAGATCTTTTTTATGCATATGACAATAATGTTAACCAAAATTACGCACATGAAATACTTAGAACGTTTCGAGTCTCATCCACTCATTCTAAATCATTGCCGAAAAAAAATCAGGAATTAAAATAGAAATCCTCCCCAGTGGAGTCGCCAAAAACTGTAGGGAATAATTTCAAGCGCTAACCCCTAGCTTGAACACCACTGTGATCATACACTAAAGTACGGTGGCGTCCAAAAGGAAAGAAGATAGAGCAAAAGAGTCGCCAATAAGTTTTTTAAGGAACTTGTAAACCGTTCACGAGGTGAAGGTTACACCCTTTAACGATCCAAGAGATCGTCAACTCCATAAGGTCTTGAACCAAATAGGGTTCGGGGATGAAGGTAAAAATCCAACCTAATAGAGATTGAACCTGCCCTAATAATAGGCCTCTACTTTATTCTGATCGTATTCATGTGCGCTTTTTGACTAACATGCAATCAATAGGATTAACCCTAAACCTGTTTATTTATGTTGGTTGAATATAATGCACAAACAAATCTATTATTGGTGATCACTTGAATTATAATCAAATTAACCCCAAATAAGATTATTAATTATCTTATTGAGCGTGATTACAAGTACAAATTCCCTTTAAACGTGCATAAAAGGTATGATCAAGCAATAACAATAAAAATAATCAAGCAACATAATAATCATCATAATAATAATAATAATTAAAATAATCATGTTAAAGCATAATAATAGCAAGATCCTATGCATGATACTAACAAGATTAATAACAAACCCTACCATGTCACTAAGCATTAAAAATCAAATCTTTAACCCTAACATGATACTAACAATCATAAATATTAGGAAGAACATAAAAGGCATCATAGCAATCATACTTAGTATTAAAGTTACCCTAGACATGATACTAGAAATATCAAAACGCCCTAACATAACATTAGGAATCATAACAACAACCTAAGCATGATTTCTATATCATAATAACAATAAAAACCTTTAAAGCACTTACTTGGATGCCTCGTACCTCTTTCTAATAACAAAATACACGCGTTAGTAGCTTCAAGGAAAATGATAATTAAACAATCAAATCAAATAATTGAAATAGAGATTTGGGACCAAACCCTCAGAAATTAAACCTTTCACGTCTAGGGCGAAGGCAACTTCGAATATGGCTAGGTGTATCTAGATCTAATGAATGCGGAATTTTTGTATGTGAGAGAAACTAGTTTAGAAAAAGAGAGAGAGAGAGAGAGAGAATCTAGATGAGAGTTGGTGAAAATAGATTATTGAAGAGAATAAGAGAGAATTGTTGATGAAAACTGGTTATCGAAAACGGAGTTTTTACGACGTTATTTATAGAGAAAATCAACCAAAAAAAGATAAGATATCAAAACAGAGTCTGGCGCACCTAAAACTGAATTAGCGCCAATGCTGGCTAATGGCACCAGGCGCCAAGCGTAGCGCCAGGCGCTACAGCTGGCGTTTGGCGCTGATTCAGAAAATTACGCGTTTTCTTAAAATCAGATAAAAATTTCCGTACAGGAGGATAAAATCGTATTTCCCCTCAAAAATGCTCTTTAATTTTAATTAAAACTCTGAAAAGTCAACAAAAGTCAATTTATCATTGCTAATTGAATTAGGGATGAAAAGAACCTTCTAGAAGAATCTAGAAGACTAAAACTATTCCTAATTGCATTAGGAATGATAAATCTATATTAGGCCCTCCTCTAGATCATTGGGCCGCATATAAGGCTCAAACCGGGCCCAGTTTAGTAAATTGGCGATAACTTCCTTAATATTCATCGGAATTGGCTCATAATATATCGTTGGAAAGCTCTTGTCAAGCCCCTATCCAACTACACCACTATTGGACCCATATCATGGACCAACCAAACTGGATTGGCTGTTTTCTTAAAATAAGTTTTCAAAAACAGAAAGAAAAGAAAAGAAATTAAAACTATCCGCAACACTGGACTTTCCACACTTTCACTTCATTCGATTATGATTCGACGCGAAAGGTACTCATCACTGGGTTTGGTTTTGGGGGGACACAATTGGGTGTCTACAGCTTTTCATGACTTGTGTGAGAACTCCAAAATTTTCAATGAAAATTAATGGATCTATGAATGGTTTTTTCAATGAAATAAGAGGGCTTAGGCAAGGAGATCCTCTTTCTCCTCTACTGTTTGTTCTTTGCATTGAATACTTGTCAAAGATTCTGAAAGTGATGAGCACTAAATCTAATTTCAAGTTTCACCGAAGGTGTAAGGCTGTTGGTCTTACTCACCTTTGTTTTGTTGATGATATGATTTTATGTTATAGAGGTGAGCTGAATTAAGTGAATTTAATGATGAGAGGGTTTAATGCTTTCTCCAGAGCAACTATTTTACAAGCTATCCCTGAGAAAACTGCAGTATACTGTGCTGGAATGACTAAGGGTGTTCTGTAAGAAATCCTGGGCATGACAGGGTTTAGTAAAGGCAGCCTTCCTTTTGAATACTTGGGTGTTCCCATATGTTCTAAAAAGTTAACTGCTGTTGAGTTAAGCACCTGGTAGATAAAATGTGTAGAAGGATTAGAATTTTGGGGTCCAAACATATGTCTTTTGCAGCTAGATAAGTCTTGGTGAATTTTGTTTTAATGAATATCCTAGTTTACTAGGCTCAAATCATGATATTGTCTAAAGCTGTGTTTGAGAAGGTTAATGGAGTTTGTAGAAACTTTCTATGGTATGGGAGTTTGGTTCAAAAAATTTTATATGTTGCCTGGGATAAAGTTTGTAGGAAGAAAGCAGAGGGAGGTTTAGGCCTGAAGGATGCTGAGACCTGGAATAAAGCATCCTTGGGGAAGGATGTTTGGGCAATAGCTCAAGGAAAAGATAACCTTTGGGTAAAATGGATAATTGTGGTGTATTTAAAAGGGCAGAACTGGTATAACTATAAGCCTAATATGGATTATTGCTGGTATTGGAGGAAGATTTGTAATGTGAAAGATAAAATCAAGAGTGTATATTCTGTCAGTTCTTTTGGGCAAGGCGGATTTCAGATCAGCAAGGTTTATAAGGAACTGATGCAGGATGCTGGAAGATAAAAATGTGACAAGTTAATTCGGGAAAGATTAGCTATCATAAAGCATCAGTTCTATAACATTGTTTGTTATCCATGGCAGATTATTGACTAGGGACAGATTGTAGCAGTTTGGTGTAACTTCCTCTGTTGAGTTCGGCCATGTGGTGCACAAACTGAGTCTCATGCTCATTTATTCTTTGACTGCTTTAATAGTAGAAGAATCTGGGATGAGATTAGCAGCCGTATTGGTGCTCCAAGCAGAGGTTATAGTCTGCAAAATGCTGTCAGAAGAACAAGGTGTTGCAAGCATGGGTTCAAGCAATGTCTGCTTAGAGTCTGCACTTTAGCAGATGTGTATTGGATATGGAAGGTTAGTAATGCTGCATTTTGGGAGTCTAAGGTGCTGTGCATACATACAGTTGTTAAGTTTGTAAAAAGAGAAATTAGAGATAAATTGTTAACTGTATAGTCGAATAGAATCAATAGTGTAGATAGGAATTGGTTACAAGAGCAAGTTGTATAGGTTGGCTCTGATTTTTTTTGTTTAGGCAGTTTATTCTGCCAGTGAGTTCTGCTCCCTTGTTAGGGGCTGGTTAGTAAAATATTTTTGGAGCAGAAAAACCCAATTTGATTTAATAGAATTTAAAGCAGAAAAACGACTAAATGGGAAAAAGAATCTCACCAGTGCTTGTCAATAATTGTCTAATATCTTGTTCAATCAACATACTCTAGGAATCTACGGTCCAAATTTGACAAAATCTAGAGCAACTTCATTATTTTGAAAATTAAGTTAACAATTAGCTACAAAACGCACCAAAAGTTGTATTAGAAAAATAACATAAAATAAACCCGAAATCAATAGATTTCTATTCTAAAAAAAAATCAGCATACATTTGTGTTCCATTTGGTGATTAATAATTGACAGGATTAGCAATTGAACACTAGAGAAGGGCGTTAAAGAGAAAGGATTTGGAAAAGCGGAGGAGGAAAAAGCCGAGAAATGAGAGTGAAGAATGCGATGGCGAAAAGTTTTGAATAAAAACCCCTGCAAATTAATACACTAGTACAAAACTAACCTCAAGTAACGCCCAAAATGTGTATCACTTTGGGAACGTATGGTAACACTTTTAAAAGTGTTACCATAACCCCTCTTATGTAACACTTTTTATATTATTTGTATCATTTTTAAAGTGTTACCAATTATTTCGTATGTAACACTTACTTATCTTTGCCAACATTTTTCAATCACCTAGTAACACTTTATTTGACTTTATGTATCACTTTTCCAAGCTAATGTATCACCTTGTCGATAATTAGGTAACATTTTTCAATCATCTTTTAAGATATAATAACACTTTATTTGAAATTATGTATCACTTTTTGCAAATCAGAGTAACACCTTCTCAATTAATAAATAACATTTATTATTATTTTATTTTTTATCATTATTAATACAAATACTAAGATACAATGATTATTGTTTAAAATATGGAACCTTTTATTTTGTAAATATATAAATATATATATATATATATATATATATATATATATATATATATATATATATATATATATTTACATGTTTAACAACCACAAATGTAAAATTAACATATACGATAGACAAAAATTTAAATTGATATATAATTTTATAGTTTCTTAAAAAAAATCCATAAACACCAATTTGTTTGTTTGGCTAAACAATCTAATAATTAAAACAAAAAGAAACTCAACTTCATTCTCTAGATCAGACCACCAAATTCCAAAATAGAAAACGCAAAATAAGTAAGCTTAGTAGCAAACAGATAGCAGTAACAGCGTGTAGATAGCAGCGGCTTATAATAGCGCCCATATTAGTAGCTAACAGAAGACAGCAGCACTAGGCCAGCAGAGAGAAGTAGCAGAAGACGACGGTGACATCAGCAGGCATTAGTGACATCATCACATCAGCAAGTAGCAGTAACAAGCCTGTAGAATTAGAAACCAACAATAATCAATATTCTACCTTTATTGAAATAAAAGGAAGACATCAAGGCTAATATCTAAAATGAAATAAAAGTGGTTTATAACACGTATCTCATCTAAAAGAATTCAGGTCCATTACTCACACACTATTGAAAGACAATAAAAAAATTAAAGAAGCAAAGTTAGGAGTTCAATCCATATATAATTGGCAGATTAGATTGTAAAATCTCTCTTTCCTTTTATTACTTTAGTTTTTTGAAGGGATGACAAAGGTTAGTTTAGGGTATTTAAGAACTTTAAATGTAGTAGTTATGGACAAAATTAGCAATTCTTGATATAATATATACTCTCTAAGAAAACCAATTACACAGCCTGAGTTATTAGGTGAGTGAGGAGTGACTGTGTGAATTAAAACTTCAACAACAGATTCAGGTAAGAAACAAGACAAATGGCAGCACCAACATCTACTATAGTTGTAGTAAATGGGTTTACCTCGCCTTTCTTTTTAGGTGGAAATAAGAGCAGTAGTCATTCGATTGTAGCTAGTATGTGGTTGTGGCTGTGGCTGGTGCAACTGCTTCTAAGAAGTCATGGATTCCTACTACTAAATGGGTTTTTGCCTCACTTTTTATATTTTTGTGTTCGCCCCATTAGAACAAGTTGGACAAATATAGAACATATATATTACACTCAAAACAGATTGTTAGATTTTAGTTTGGTAAGTGAAAATATTAATAAATAAAGAAAATGAAAGGGAATTCACAAGTAACATATGATATTCTACAACAAAAAAAGGTAACATCGAACATTACCATACTCAAGTGCACCTAAAGGTGATCAATGGGCGGGCCGGGTCGAGGTCAAAAATATTTGCCCATTTCTTGGGCCGGGTCGGATCGCGCCAAGCTTTGGTCCAGAAAACGTGTGCCCAAACTCGCCCAAACTAGTCGGCCCATACGAGCTTTTCGGGCCAAATTTGGGTTGGGCCAAAAAAATCAACTAAAAATGCAAAAATCCATTTCCCAAACCCGTCCAATCTTTTTTTAAAATCGGACTGGGCCAGACCCAACCCGATTTCGTGCCGGAAAATTCTGCCCAAAACCCGCCCAAAATCGGGCCGGGCCAGCAGGCCGGGCTCAATGTGATCAGCTCTAAGTGCACCTAAAGCCTAACATGCATGTCCTCCTCGTCAATAAGATCTTTAAACTTTAGAAATAGGAGTTTCTAAACCTAGGCTAGATTTGACCCAAATCAAGAAATTTGTGAGGTCATGTGGTTGTGAGTAATGGAATCTGAAATGTATACAGAGCCTAAATCTCTTATAGTATTAATATCATTCAACTGTAGCCAGGTAGATTTCTAGCAGTAGAAATGGCAAAAGCTATGCAAAACGCAAAATGTAATCACACTATTAAGAACCAAAAAATGGGCAATATTAATTCCAGCTTACTAAAGAAACAATACAGAAAAATAAATATCAGTAAAATATTATCTCACTATTATGAACTCGATTTAACAACCAATGCATTATAAGACTTTAGCCCTAGTACAAGGAAAAAACTATACACGGAATCCAAAAAAAGGTAAGTGTTCATTAAGGATAATCACTTTGAAAAATGCAATGAAAAAAAGAGCCGAATTCTGAATAAAAACCTGAGATAACACCACTAATTGAAGTTTGTTGAATCTTGAATGACATATTTACTAGCAGATAGTTCAGGTGGAAATTGAAAACCAAAAGCAAATTCTTCTAAATAGATTTTATATCAAGTTATTAACATTCCACAACAAGAAGCAAACATATTAGCTTTTAGAATGCACTCACGGGTGTATCTTTAAGTGCTTGCAGCTTAGCAACCAAATCCCATATATAACAAGAGAAATATGGTTAGAAAATATTTAATTCAGAGCTGGTAATGGAATGATGAAAAGGCACTTCACAAAGCAATCAACTTTTAAATATCTTCTTGTAGAATAACTTTGAGATTTTCAATTGATGTCTGCTACTAACAAATAAGGATAATGTTAAATTCTAAAATAGACAACGTTCAGCATTATAGATAATTAGATTACCCTTAACTACCTCTGACTAAAACAATTAAGATAAACTTACCCTTGAGTAATCACGTATCACAAACATTAAAGTTGAAAAAAAAAAACAAATAGTAATTACTGCTTGTGCAATCTTTACATCAATTAATCTACAAGAACACTTGCTAAAGGTTTGATATAGCAAAAACAAAGAGAAATAAATATAGGAAACAATGTTTCACTTATAAAGTCTTCGATAGAGGCCTATTCATTGCTTGCTCATGCAATATGTCATATACATCAATTGTAGATTACTAATATGTCATATTCATCAATTGTAGATTACTGAGCAAATTGACATATAAACAATTTTTTTTTTAAAAAGGTTAAACAAATCAGGTAAGCAGAAAAATTAGACTATGTACTTACATGTTTATAAGCACTATATCGGACATAACAAGGGAAAATAAATCACTTTGTTTTTCAAAAGTTGTATCATCCTAGACATGCAAGATGTCAAGTAGAAGATTTCCGCAATGGGTTTAATCTATTTACACTTCACTATAATAGTTGATACACAACATCCTTACTCCAATTAAATCAAATTTACAACATCAAATCAAGCAACAAGATGTTTCCAATCAAGATGAGGCACTTAAAAACTACAAGTGCCTTCATCATCCCGCTCCATGGAAGGCTTAATCTCATCTTCATCCTCCTATTTGAATCCAAACTCAAATTCAAACCATAATCCTAACAATTTGAATCCTAACCAAAAATTTGAACCTAATCCTAAAAACTTGACAGCAGCAAGCATTAATCAAAGAAATAAAAAGCAAGTAATTGCAAAGCAAAAAAACAAAAAAAAAAAAAAAAAAAAAAAAGCAAAATCCCCAAATTCACGGTACATAACCGTCGTTTATATGTATCATTAAATCAAAAAATAAAACAAGACCCCCAAAATCAAAACCCAAATTCATAAATTAAACAAATAAATAGCCCTAAATCTAAAAAAAAAAAAAAAAAAAACTTACAATTGGAGGTGCCTATGGTGCCAATAGGTAGTGGTGGTGCGGCTTCGATTGAGGTAGAGGTAGAGGTGAAGGTGGCTACTTGGCGTCGGCTTGAGCGAGGTTGTAGAAGACATTGTTCACCTATGCTTCGAGGAAAGGAAAAGAAAAAGAGGGGGTAGATTGAATTGAATGAAGGAATTCCTTGAATGAATAATACGTAGTATGAAGTAAAGATAAAGCTTTAAGTGAAAGTAAAGACACTAGCAAAAGAAGAGATAAAGCTTTAAATAAAAGTAAAGACACTAGCGAAAGTTTTTTTTTATTTGTATTTTTTTTATATAGATGTTATACCACTTATACGAGTATAAGACACTAGCAAAAATGATACTTAATGAGTGATACTTAAGCTCTATTTTTTTTAAATTTTTTTTTTAAAAAAAATATATTAATGAGTGATACGTAATAATATCAAAGGTATTACAATAAAGTGATATTTAATGTCAAAGTCTTACAATAAAGTGTTACTTAATGTCAAAGTGTTACATTAATGTGTTACTTAATTTCAAAGTGTTACAATAAAGTGTTACTTAATGTCCAAGTGTTACTTATGACTTAGTTAAATTTCTAGCCATGAAAATGATACCATGGGGTGTTACCTTATATCATTTTTTTACTAGTGACAGTATTAATAATAATAAAAAAAATGATGTTAAAAATAAATATCATTAATTCTTTTGCTGCAAATTAAAATAAATGCAACAAATAAGTAGCAGCAAATAAATATTTTTCTTGTAGTATAACACATTATTTGAGTCGCATGAAGTTAACCTAGCAACAAAAAATAACTAATTGTATCGGGCATAGTTTGACTGCTACAAATAGGTCATCAATTGTAATAGACAAACTAACAAAGTTTTTGAAACTAAACCCCACGTGTTAGAGTTTTATACCGAGTTAACACAAAAAGAAGGAACAAAACTTTCCAACAATTCAGATAAGTTATTGAACTTTTCCAAGTTGCAAATATGGTGCTTAATAGATAATCAAGTCATCTTACATGTTCCAACGGCTAATAAAGTATAAAAAATTGAAAAATATTCATTTTTTAGAAACTAAGAACTCTTTCTTTTTCTCTTCAATAATATAAACTCTTAAGTGAATCCTCCACTAAAGTAGCTTTAGAGTTTTCTCTCCATTGAAGCAGTTTTTAGGTAAAGATACACTTATATTTAATCGACAAATATTAATTTCAACCTAATGATTAAAACAAGGAATGATAAACATTGAATTGAGAGTTAACATACAATAATTGCCAACAAGCAGGATGAATCATAATGTATAATTCTTTGATTTTTCGTTCTAATAATTTTTTAATTTATGGTAAATCCTTATATATTTAATTATTTCAACTCAGTTTTAATTAGTGTATCAAGAAAGAGATTGAATGTGCGACCTATAACTTTGTTTCTTTATTCCCTATTATATACTTTTTCTTGGCTTTTTTATTCTAATTAATATTTGGGTCTTTTATTATAAACTTTGAATCATATGACATAATATAATTTCCTAAAACTTGAATTGGATAGTTCCATGGGAAAAGATTACATCTTCATAATTATCAATAAGCAAATTAACTAACAGTTTGGTTTGACTTGTAATTATGAATATGCTTAAATAAACTAACCAAGTAATAAAGAACTTTTCTTAATTAATTTATTAATTAATTTGAGCTAATGAATATGCCTAAAATTGAGTCATAGTTCCTTTGAGTCAACCCGGATTTTTATTCCCATATATTGCACAAATGTCAACTTGTTTTGGTGATATCATGCGTTCTAGGAAGATTTACGAGTCGTAGAAACTATGGATCAATAGCCCCGAGATTTATCTTTCATTTGGAGTTTGTTTCATTCAATTTGAAGTCACAGACAAAAAGTTATGACTAAAATACTACAGCCTGTCCAGTTCGGTGCACATACGTGAAGTCTTATCTTAGTCCTTAATTAAGTCTAGTCACATAGTCTAGTCCCATGGTCATGACACGAGTCAAACATGTCACCTACACTCACTAGCCTTAGAACACATTTTGTGTATATGTCATCATGAACATGTCTTAGGTTCATGCATGAGTCGTTTTTTTCGTCAATTGAGTTGGGGGTACATGCTATTCCTAATTTTTTCATATATCTCCATCTACATCATCTTTTCCCTCTCTACAAGATTTATCCATACCTATTATTCTCCTCTTTCTTCCATGATCTTTTCCCATTTATTGTATATAGAGCTTGAGTCAAAAAATTAACAATAAGTATCCTTGATTTTCCTTTTTACAGCACTTGGTCAAGGAGAGAAGGGAGATTAATCAAGGATAACACCTTTGTTCAAGTACTACTTTTTGACAAACCAGTTAAGAAAAGCTAAGAAGATAATGGCGTCTCAGGAAGAAGTCAACGAACTTAGGAAGGACATGGCCAACTTAACTGAATTGATGAAGAGTATGGCTCTTTAAATCAATGACCCTGTGAAGCAACAACAAGTGGAGCTCATGCAAGAAAGCTTAAGCAAAATATCCAATGGTTATAGATTCCAGGGCATTAGCTTACAAGGGGTCTCACTAGAGAAGGAACTTCTTCCACAAAAGTTTGGTGCCAATGTCATCCCTAAATTTAAGCCAACTGACAATCCTTACTTTCACTTATGAGGTTTCGAGACTATAATGAACATTAAGGGATTGATAGGAAGATTTTTCATTCTTTATTCTCACTATCTTTAGAAACCGTTTGTCTACAATGGTTCTTTCCTCTTGAAAAAGAGAAAACCTCTTCTTAGGATTCCATAATAAACACTTTCATAGATAGATATAAGTGCAACATTCAAGATGAAAAAAATAATAGACAACTTGAGATGCTAAAGCAAAAAGAAAACGAAGGGTTCACTTCTTTCTTCAACAAATGGAGGGAAACTTCTACTAATATGGTTAAGATTCCTACTGAAAAATAGTTTTTAAGGATGTTCATCAAGAATCTTCAAGAAAAAAATGCAAAGCACTTAAAATACCAACACAACTTGAATACTTTCAAGGCTATCTATAATATAGGCATTGACATTGAAGACGATCTTTTGAAAGATAATAATGCGAAAGGGAAGAAGAACGACCATCCTTTTTCTTCCTCCCCCATTAAAGAAGTACATGCTACGAACACCTCTAAACAACGAATCCAAAGGTGGAAAAGAGTGTTCACTCCACTCGGTATGAGTTATGAGGCAGCTTTCGAAAAGCTACATCACAAAGGACTCGTCATGCCCATAGGACCCATCAAAGACCCGGTTTAAGAAGCTATCTCACCTTAGTGGGATCCTAATAAACACCGCAAGTATCACCAAGGAAAGGGTCACGACACTAAGTAGTGTTGGAAAATCAAATAAGCTATTCAAGACCTGATCGATGACAATTAAACTTTCGAGATTCTAGCAATCGCAGAAGATCACACATCCTTCGATTCTTCACTCCTTAACACACCTGTAGGTGAGCCCATGATCGAGATAGCTTATATAACCTCTATTGATGAAGTGTTCATGGTTAAGGAGGATGAAAGAATCTTCTTAGATAATACCGGGGAAAATTTGTCAAGTCTAAAAGAAGACGTTCAAAAACTTCAAGATGTCATTGCCATGCTCTTGAATGTGGTAGAAAGACTAGCAAATCGGATGATGGTTATTGAACAAAATTCTCACCAAGGATTTAATGAAAAACTTAATGCTCCTAAACCACGGGCAAAACAAACCATTGAAGAATACACACCAATAGAAATGACGTATGATGAAGCTTTTGACTATCTTCATCATCAAGGTCTCATTCATCCCGTTGGCCCCATTCACGATCAACCACCTGAGAAATGATCTCCCAATTGGGATCCAACTCTTATTGGAAATATATCATTTAGGCCATGGTCACACCACCTAAAAGTTTTTTACCCTCAAGGATCTCATTGATTCACATCACCTTCATGTTCCTCTAAGAAATAGGAAGGCCAAGAATAGTAACAATAATAACAGTGGTTGGAAAGAAAAGAAGAACAACAATCCTTATTCTTCAAAAACTACCCACTCAAACTACGTTAGCATGTTTAACTTGGATGAGGTCCTTTCCATGAAAAAACGAGGGACAAAGAGAAATTTCACACCTATTTGCAAAAGTTATGACACAACATTCGATCGCCTTCATGCTAAAGGTATCATAACTCCTATTGGACCATTTGAAGATCCACCACTCGAAAGGAGGACGACTAGCTGGAACCTCAATACACACTACAAATACCATTAAGGTAGGGGTCATACTTCTGAGAGCTGTTGGAAGCTAAAAGAGGCCATCCAATACTTGATCGATAATAACAAGCTTCCCATACCTCCGGATAGCAAGAACACCAAGTGATACTAAGAGCGCAAAACATGAGGCGAGCTTCAACGACAAGATTTCATGACCTCTTTTTCTATTTCTTTTATTCATCCTTTCCCCAATAAGTCTAGCATAGGCACCTTTTATTTTACTTATATCTTATTTTGTTAGGGTTTTCCTTTTTACCTTTTAATAAAATGAGTATTTCTTTCTTGTATATGATCATTACATTGCATTAAAAAAAATAAAAAATAAAAAAATCTATGTCGAACTAAGCACAAGGTATACTTATGATTAGAGGCACCCCTTGTAGCCATATCATATAACCTTTCACCTTTCAAATATACAATCATCTCTTGTCAAACCACTTTCAGCCTCGTCTAACGATAGACCTTTATTTTTTCGACCCATATCTACTTAACCTTGGGATGGAATGGTGAAGAAACCTCAAGCATACAAATACTAATATTAAAAAGCAAGGTTGCACACCTTGGTGGCTAATCTAATGTCTTGAGCATTTATCCCTTTCTTCTTCCATCTTTAGCCTAACCACGTTACAACCCTTAAAAGACCTCTTTGAGGCATACACATACTTGTGCGAGGTTCGGCTAGAGCTACGTTCGGCCTGATTCCTAATGGATACGAAGGCAACCTCACATTGGGGTGCATCCATAATAAAAATGCATTAATATTTACTCTCGTAATTGATCATATAAAGGGATCTCCTATTCTCTTCCCTATCCATTAAGACCTAGACTTGGGTGCTTGATCATTACATCATTAGCTTACCTAGCCTAAGAGTCACCATCATTTGACTATTCTTGAAATAATATCTTTCCATATATTTAGCCTTGGTAGCCTAACTTTAGTATCACTTTCACACATATCACAGATACATGACCAAATAATCTTACCTATAGGAACCCTTTGCCATGAAATCTTAACACAACGTTAAAGCATGCATGCCTTGTAATATCAAAATCACACATCGGTGTAATCAACATTGCATTACAAATTATGAAGTGCTTAGCCTCCGTGCATAAGCTACCCAAATACTTTCATCACCAAGTTAACAATTCAGATAGCCTAGGATGAATTAATCCTTTCACTATGAGATACAACATGGATGCATACATTTGACTAAGCTCATTCAACATACCATCCAACACTTCACCTCTTCCTTCTTGTGTCTTATTTTTCTGGAGAAAGTCGGTACCCTCCACAAAAAATGATGGAAATTTTTTGCTTGCCTTTTTTGCATTTTCGAGTCGCATAATCACATTATAATGCACACACGAGTCATGTACTTTGAGTCATGTCACCTCGAATTTAGTCTAACACATGTGTAAAAACACATTAAGTCACATGAGATACACACTCGTGTCAAAACACATTGAGTCAACCTCAAGTCATTTAATCACCTTAGGTCAACCCTAAGAAAAACACCAGCAGAGTCTTTTGCAATCTTTTGATTTTTACAGGACAACCATTCATCAAAGCTCTTGTTCACAGCCAACGAATGATCTCAACCAACATTCAAGTATCAAAGCTCTTTTGTTCAGAGACGCATGGGAATCTTATTTAAGCTCTTTTGTTCAGAGACACGTGGACATATCAAAAAGTTCTTTTCTCATGGTCGTGTGGGCATATCATTCAAAGCTCTTTGTTCAAAGACGTATGGACATTTCTTTTCAAGCTCTTTTTCTCATAGACGCGTGAGCATCCTATTAAAGCTTTTTTTTTTAAAGACGTGTGTACATTTCTTCCAAAAGCTCCATTGTTCAGGGACGAGTGAACACCTTAACTTTTTTGTACATATGCGTTTCTTAACTCTTTTATTTGTTTAACTAACACTAGTTTGCAGGTATCGTTGTTACAAGAATTATTTAGGATGGTAGAATATTCTCAATCATTCTCCGTCCCTATCGTTACTTTGACTTTTGTTTTCGAAACTTGCGTTTCTCCAAACTTAGTCAAAGTGGGGGCTTCTGTAAACAACCAAATGTGTCTCCCCAAAAACCAAACCCAGTGATGAATACCTTTCATTTCATTTGATTATCAAACGAAGTTAAAATGTGGAAAGTCTAGTAATGTTTATGTTTTTAGTAAATTACTTTCTTCCTGTTTTCAAAAATATTTCTTTTTCTTACTCTATTTATGAAAACTTCTATTCCAGTTTATTTTGGTCCATCATAAGGGTCCAATATTGGTGTAGTGTGATGGGGATTAAAAAGATCTTTCCAACGATATATTACAAGCCCAATTCCGATGAATAATGAGGAAGTTATGGCCAATATACTAAATTGGGCCCAAATCGGATTTTACCTACGGCCCAATGATCATAAGGAGGGTCCAAAGGTTTAATCCTATTCCTAAACTAATTAGGATTTATTAGAAGCTTTTATGAGTTTCTAAAAGATCTTAATTATCCTCTTTGAAAAAATAAGATCATAGAATTTAAAATTGAATAAAAATTTTCCTTTTTTAAAGTCCTAATTCTATTTGAATTTAAAGATGTTCAAAGAAAGTAAGACATTATTTTTGTTCCTCATAATATTTATTTAAATCATATATGGTTGGATATATGTTGAAATAATCTTTCCAATGATATATTATAATATTAATTCCGAGCTATAACGAAAAAGATATGAAAGAAATACAAAACTCTATCCACAACTGACACCCTTCCCCTATTTAGGCCATTTCTTTTTATCTACAAAATATTTTAATTTGATTATAATTGGGTTGGGAAGAAGACTTCAAGATCTTTCCAACGACATATTATATGTCTTATTTGGATTTCTGGATCAAAAGATATGTTAAAAACAAAATCCGCAACAACAATTGTCCCAGCGCCAAACGACAAGTTTGTCACCTGGCGCTAATACCTATCGCCTAGCGCTGCTCCTGTTGTCTGGCGCTAACTCCTTTCGCTGAAGACAGGAGGTCTTATATTCTGAATGGGACTTGAACTCTTTTCTATCGTATCTCGAGCTATTTTTTCTATAAATAGGGGTTGTATCTCACCGTTCTTAGGGATTCACAGCCATCATCTCTCTCTATTCTCTCTCTAAAAGCTACAACTTTTCCTTCTCTCTATATTCTTTTTCTAAACCTTTACTTATACAAAATTTCACATACATTAGCTTTAGACACACCTAGCCAAGTTTGAAGTTTCCTTCGCCCTAGACGTGAAAGGTTGATGATTTTTGAGGGTTTGGTCCCAATCCTTATTACAATTCTTTGATTAGATTTACTGTTATAATATATTTCCTTGAAGTTACTAACGTGTGTATTTTGTTATTATAAAAAGTACGAGGAATCGAAGTAAGTAATTTAATTACTTTATTGATTTTTTGATATAGAAATCATGCTTAGATTATTTTGTTCATTTCTAGTATCATATTAAGATGTTATATTGCTTTCTAGTATTATGTTTAGGGTAAAAAACTAAAATTTCTAATATCATTTATATTATTATGATGCTTCCTATTTATTTCCTAATATTATGTTAGTGTCATTTTAGGGCTAATTTATCTTTATTGCTTAGTGACATGCTAGGGTTTGTTATTAATCTTGTTAGTGTCATGCCTAGGATCTTGCTCATATTATTATTATGATTTATTAAGAATATTATTATTATGATGATGATTGTTATTATGTTGCTTGATTTTTTTATTGTTATTTCTTTATCACACCTTTTATGAATGTTTGAAGGGAATTTGTAGTTGTAATCACGCTTAATAAGATAATTAATAATCTTGTATAGGCTAATAAGATTATAATTCAAGTGATCGACAATAATAAATTTGTTTGTGCATTAATATTCAACCAACATGTATTAAACAGGTTAAGGGTTAACCTATTGATTACATGTTAGTCAGAAAGCGCACATGAAAATGAAAAGAATAAAGTAGAAGCCTATATTTTAGGGCAAGTTCAGTCTCTTTTAGGTTGGATTTGTACCTTCATCCCCAAACTTCTAGTCATGGTTCCAGACCTATTGGAGTTAACGATCTCCTGGATCGTTAAGGGGTGTAACCTTCACTCTGTGAACAGTTTACAAGTTCCTAAAAGTTATTGGCGACTGTTTTACAATAGCTTCCTTCCCTTTAGACGCCAACATGCTTAAGTGTTTGATCACAGTGGGGCTCAAGTGTGGGATGCTTGAAATATTCCCTACATGAACATTGATGATTTTACGTTGTCAAGTTGAAGTTCTCAATCAGGAAAATCCTATATCACGGATAATCCATAACACTCTAAAATTTTATCGTCTTATTATGAAAGGGATAAAAAATGAAGATGCTATGATTTGAAAAGTAATTTTAACTAAACCTATGCAATAAGTGAACGACAACATTCACAATTGCACGAATGAAATCAAGCTTATTAAATACGGGTGTGATTTCTATAAATGTTTTATAAAGAGTATTACTCTTAAAACATTTAGAAAAACCATTTATCATAAGATAAACCATTCAGGTTTTGGAGTAATTTAATTTCATGCAATTTTATTACTCCATTTTTTTTAAATGTGGTTTAGAATAAAATTATGAGTCCACCCGATTTTGTGAATATTCAAAATAGGGTATCAAGACCAATCTTGGATAAAGAAACACCTATTAAGTGAACATTGAATATTGTAATCGAAAATTATCCTTAATCGAGGTCATTTAAATGATGGACGATTAGTGACAGCTTGAGATTAGTGTTACTGAATAATCTGACTGCTTCTTGTGCAACAAGGATATAATTGTTGTAAATCATTTGCACAGCTATTTGTTTAGAACCATAATTGATCGACTTGATGAGAATACTTTAAGAGATTTAAAAATCGTCATAAGTATACTTCTCATTATGGCTATCGTAACCTCTTTCCCCGACCATGAGTACTGTGAGTTCTTGTGTTTGAGTACTAGTCCGCTTTGATATTCATCAAACGTCTGTTGTACATTGGGATTATATCGGCAAACTCGGGCGGCTAGGTCCTCCTAGTAAGAGAAGCTTACAATGCAAGATTGGGAATGTCCCCCTACTAACAATAGTGAACATGTCTTTGTTGTTTACAAGGCCTCTCGATGAGCGAATTGTGAAATGCATGACCGTGCTCGAATAGATTTTAGAAATCATCTGTTTATTGATAGTCAAACTTGTATTTTGAGAAACACTTCTGGATGTAATAAGGATGACGATTAATCTGACCTTATAGTTCATGAAGAGACATTAAGTGACATAGGAAAAAGGTTATACACTAAAAGTGCACTTGTCCGGAAGGACAAGTGGAAGATTGTAAGGAATGGTGTCATTCATACAAGTGTAATATTCCGATAAAGGGTTTGAAGCAATTAGAAAGCTATTTATTCAGCAAGTTCAAGTGATTAGAATGCCTAGGTTGATGCCGCTTCCAATTAGTAATATTAATGCATACTTCCTCCGTTCTTTATTATTAACTCACTTTGACTTTAACACTATTCACCACCCCTTCTTTGACCGTTATTTGTGAATAAAACTGTAGGGAATATTTCAAGCATTACCCCAAACTTGAACCCCATTGTGATCATACAGTTAAACATGGTGGCGTCCAAAGGGAAAGAAGCTAGAGCAAAGGAGTCCCCAACAAGTTTTAGATACTTGTAAACCGTTCAAAGGGTGAAGGTTACACCCCTTAACGATCAAGAAGATCGTTAACTCCAACAGGTCTGGAACCATTACTGGAAGTTCGGGGATTAAAGTACAAATCCAACCTAAATGAGATTGAACTTGCCCTAATAATAGACATCTACTTTATTCTTCTCGTATTCATGTGTGCTTTCTCACTAACATGCAATTAGTAGATTTACCCTAAATCTGTTTAATCTATGTTGGTTGAATATTAATGAAAAAATAAACTATTATTGGCGATCACTTGAATTATAATCAAAATAACCCTAACAAGATTATTAATTATCTTATCAAATGTGATTACAAGTACTAATTCCCTTTAAACATGCATAAAATGTGTGATCAAGCAATAACAATAAATATATATCAAGCAACATGATATTAACAAATTATGTATAAGTTATCAGTCACTTAATAAATAATCGGAAATAATTCGTAAATTAACAAATTACGTAAAAAAATTCGCAAATTAACAAATTATGTGAAATAATTCGCTAATTAACAAAATTACGTGAATCAAATCGCAAATTAACAAATTACGTTAAATTATATAATTCGACACAACAATAATCATAATCATAATCATGTTATAGCATAATATTAATGAGTGTCATTTATAGCATTTATTTGATTCTCTTTAGGATGAATTTTATGTCATTATATAACTATTTTACATAGCTTTTCCTAGATTTTACTCTTTATTTCTTTTAGTTTGCATTTTCTTAGTTGGATTTTTTTCTTTATGCATATCTTGGTTTATTTTGTTACTTTCTCTTTTATTTGTTTGTTTTCCATTATTTTTCAGGTTAAGGTCGTTATTAAAATTTCCCGAGGCCTCTTCCCAAGTTTAGCATTGATTAAGATGCCTAGTGGTCTCCATTTGAAGCTCAAGCATGGGGAAGTGCAAGTTTCTAAAGACCTTGAGCTATGCATTCAAGCCGTGGGGGCATGATTCCTAGTCTTGAACCCGCAAACATGGAGTTTAGAAAAAGCAAGGTTTCGTGTTTATTAAGAGCATTAAATGGAGCGCACGAGGAGCATCAGAATGAAAAGGAAGAGGGCTCCCCTGCTCCCAGGCTCGAGCGCGGGCGACCATGGCGCGGCCGCGCTTCTTTCGGGCGCGGGTGCACCTGTTTAGGTCCCTGTTCCGTACCCATTTTTGCGCAACCGCTCTCTCTCTTGTAGTTGGTGACAGAGTAAAGTCGTATCCCCAAATCAAAAGTAATACCTAAATCCTCTAACTAATGTAGATAGGGAAGTAGGGTCGAACCCATAGAGAAACGGATCTTTCTATTCCTAATTAACCATTATAATCTAGATTATGGGGTAACCAATATTTATATTTGAATAATAAACTAAACTACGGAGATCAAGAATAAGGAGAATATAATATATAAAAGGATCTAGGGCATAGGTTCACCAATAAATAATATTCAAGGGTAGAATATAATAATCATTCATCAATGCATATATTAATCAGATTATAAAGGGCTTTCGCTACGTATTATAATCACACAATTAATTTACCGGTATCAAATCTCATCTTTCGAATCTTGACCTAACCATTTATAAATTAATCTGCCTATTGAAACTAGACCTAAACATCAATTCTCATCTCTCGAATCTCGAATCAATATTGTAAAACTCATGCATACATGATCAGGCCTAATCTAGTTACAGAGCATTAAATCAATCAATAGGAAATTAATCTAGCATTGATAGTTAACAACAATAAATTACCCCTTAATATTATTTATGGATCCCCGTAAACCCTAGAAAGAAAACTACTCACACATAATAGAAATTAAACTAATCAAAGCAATACATCATGACATGATTAAAGGAATGAAACAAACAACTAAGATTAAGAGAAGAGAAATAATTACCAAATAAATCTGGAATTAAGAATAGATTAAGAACAAAGGTTTAAGAGAAAGAAAATCTAAGAAAACAATTAAGAGAGTAAAATAAAGAGAGAGAGAGAGAGAGAGATAGAGAGAGAGAGATAGATAGATCCTAAAAACGTATTACGGAGGAGTATTTATACTCCTTACAAATCCTAAACTAAAACAATCTTAAACGACGAAATTAACTCCTAATATTTACACGTGCCCGATCGGGCGAGGCACCACCCAATCGGGCGCGCCTTTTTGCTCGTCAGTACCAATCTCGCGCCCGGCCAGGGCGTCACCGGGCACCGACCTTCGTTTCTCCCGCCCGGCCGGGCGCGCCTCCGGGTGCCAGCCTCTTTGGTCGGGCGGCTCTCTTGGGCCATTAATTGGACTACGATTGGGCTCTAATTCTTCGGGCCAATCTGGGTTTCCTCTTCCGGTCTTTAATACTCGGTCCAAATGCCCCGGTATCACCTATACCGAGCCCTTAATCACCGGTTCGATGACTCTAACCGACCTTGGGCTATAAAAATCTGGTCTTGCTTCTCCAATGTTCGTGATTGCTCCAAAATATCTCGGGAAAATACTCCAAAAGTATACTTCCCTGCAAAAGTCAACCAAATCTACGAAAACACTAGAAAACACCAATTAGTTATAAAAGTGGCCCTAAAAAGCCAAAAACACTACTAATTATGACCAAGGGACGGGGGTAAAATACTGTATAAAATAGACACATTAGTTGGCCGCGCCTGTTCTGGTTTATTTGGGGACGATCTAACTAATTTCTCTTAGTTAGTTTTACTATATATAGATTTTCTTTCTATTTTTTGGGAGAGTTCAATTTTTCAGAAATTAGAATAGAATTAGGTTAGATTTTTAGAGAGAGAAACTCTAGTTTGTAGAGAGAGAAGTTCTTGATTGATGATTGAAGATTGATGATTCTAAGTGTTTTTCTCCATTGAACTGAAGCAAGCTTGTAAGGATTTCTTACTTTAATGCAACATTTTTTTATCCAAATTTCTTTGTTGATTGTTCAAGTTGATTGGATTTTGAATTGGCATATTTTTTATTAATATGATGATAAATTTGTTGCTTAGTTTAGTTTTGATAATGATTACCATGATTAGTGAGTAGTTTTCTTGCTAGGGAAATGGTGAATCATATATTAGTAATTGATTTATGCTAATTGGGGGAAATTGATGGAATTGATGTTGTGATTAAATTGGTTTATTGATTATGCATGTGTGTATTAAATTTAGGAGTGATCAACCTAAGTTTCTCATACTAGATTGCATTGTAGGTTCACATTAATACGGAAAATTGATTTGTGACTCACATTTGTCGAATGAGTATGTTTGCAACTTTCCTAGCTAGAGTCTCTCGTTGTTGGCACTAGTTTGACCTCTAGGAGATTAGCCTACCATATTCTCTTGATTGCTTAATCGATTTTCCCTCGCAACGCTTGACTCAGTCACCTCCAATCCCAATAAGTTGATTTAATTACGAGTATATGTGGATGCATATCCTAGTGCTTGTTAAGTTTGATTTTCATTTCCGTTGTTTGATTGGTAGAATTGACACACCTCATTTCATTGCTTCGAAATAGCTTAGCTTTGACTTTAGCATTCATTTCCCATTCCTTGTGGTTCGACCCTCGACTTACTCTATGCTTTGTGTAGGGGTGTTTTGAGGGATTATAAATTTTGTTTTGACCAAGGGTAGATTAGTTTTCAACGGCCTAGTCTCGCCCTAGATAAAAAATGGCGCCGTTGTCGGGGAATGGCGTAGATGATTGCTATTGTTGTTCTATTTCACAAAAATTCGAAAATACAAAAAGATTTTATTCTTTAGGCTACATTTGTAGCCGTGCTACTAATATATTCCTTTGAGTTTGTGTGTGAAAGAGAATATGGGAGAAGCTCAAAGGGTTACATTGAAGGAGTTGGGCACTCCGGGTGCATACAAGTATGAGAGCGGGATTGCTCCATTATTAATCCCGGATAGTGACTTTGAAATCAAGCCGACATTGATAACTTTGATTGAAAGGAGGCAATATAGTGGAGGAGTTAATGAGAGCCCCCTAAATCATCTGAAGGACTTCGAGAAATATTGCAACACAATTATGGTGAGCGGGATAGCTCAAGAATTCATAAGGCTTAAGCTATTTCCTTTTTCTTTTATTGGAAGAGCTTAATAGTGGCTAGATACGGAAGTGAAGCCTAATTCTTTGAGAACTTGGGATGAAGTCACCAAGGAATTCCTTTCCCGTTTCTTCCCTAAAAAGAAAACGGCGGAGGCAAGAGCTTTGATTCAAGGTTTCAAGCAAAGGTCTAGCGAAAGTCTTTATGAAGCATGGGAGAGATACAAAGAGTACCAACGTGAGTGTCCTGACCATGGAATCCCCACTTACTTTATCATTCAAATTTTTTATGGCGGTTTGAGTCCTCAAGGGAGAGCAAGTTTAGATGCCGGAGCCAGAGGCCCAAACATGAATAAGACCGAGGAAGAGGTTGTAGGTATCATTGAGGATGTAGTTAGAAATTACATGGAATGGCAAGATAGTGAGAAGGAGTTGATAAACAAGAGTAGTACAATGAGATGCTCGACGGAATAACTCAATGATATCAACAATTTGTCGACTTAAATTTTGAATTTGGCAAAGGAGGAAGTTTCTATCAAGTATAAGCTCGAGAGCGCGACCTCACAAGCACTAATTATTCCCTCCCAAATTAATGGGAGAGGTACTTCTTCCTCTAACTCTCTTCTTTCTTCTTGTTGCTTGATTAAAGAATGTTGGTTTTGTGATTTGTGTGGAATGAATGACCATGATGCTTCTTTTTGCCCTAATGTTCCTTGTAATGAATATGTTGGGAGTGAGAATGAACATATGAACTTAGTTTCTAATAAGAATGTTGGACCTAGATTTGATGCTCAAAGGAATGTTGGAAATAGGAATTATCACAACTAAATGAACTATGACAATTATAACCAAAATGGCAGTTATAGAAACCATGGAATCCAAGGGAATTGTGGTAGCTATAACAACCATAGTTATAATGGTCAAGGTCATGACCAAGGATATGGGGACTATAACCAAGGTCATGGTAACCATAATCACGATAGTGGCCAAAATCAATGTAGAGGTAATTGGAACAATCAAGGTAGGGGA
The DNA here is from genome assembly GCF_001683475.1 of Chenopodium quinoa. NCBI lineage: Eukaryota > Viridiplantae > Streptophyta > Magnoliopsida > Caryophyllales > Amaranthaceae > Chenopodium > Chenopodium quinoa. The sequence goes on along the minus strand of NW_018743262.1, from coordinate 2,408,322 downwards.
AATTTACAATCGAATGGTCAAAGAGATGCCGCACTTGGATTTGTTCCAAATACCCAAGAGCATAGTGATAACTTGTATGATAAATCATTTTCCTCTAGGAGTTTCTTGGAAGGTGTCATAGAGAAGCAAGCCAAATTGTTGGACACCAAAATGACCCTAAGCAATGGGAAATTCAATGACATGTTAACTTGCCATAAGGGGTTAGAGAACCAAATTTCTCAATTGGCTAATGAGTTTAAGGAATTTACAAATCTTTCTTCTTTGTCTTCACAAAGCTTAGATCTTAAGAGCCCTATGAATGCTATTGTAACTAGAAGTGGTCGGGTCCGTAAGAGTGAAATCTCTAAGAAGAGTGATGTTAATGATAGTCCTCGCAATGGCCAAATTGAGAATGAGGGAGATGAGAATACTTTAGGGTAAGAAGTCAATAAGGAACAAGTTGAAAAGGTGAAAGAGAGAGAAAGAGAAGTTTACAAACCTAAGTTCCCTTACCCCCAAAAGTTTAATAGGCACAAGCTAGACGAGCAATTTGGGAAATCTATAGAGATGCTTAGACAACTGCATCTTACTCTTCCTTTTACCGATATGATAGAACAAATGCAAAATTATGCGAAGTTTTGTAAGGAAATTTTGAGTGGAAAAAGAACTTGTGATGTGGCGAAAACAGTTAACTTGACCGAGAATTTTAGTGAAATCATATTGAACATCCCACCTAAGTTGAAGGATATCGGAAACTTTTCTATCCCTTGTGATATTTATAAAATGCAAATTGATAATTCCTTGTGTGATTTAGGAGCTAGTGTTAGCATCATGCCATACTCGGTATATCAAAGACTAGAGAAGGGAGAACTTTTACCTACCAACATTACCTTGCAACTAGCCGATAGATCAATTAGGATCCCAAGGGGCAAGGTAGAGGATGTTCCTTTAAGGGTAGGAAAGTTCATCATTCTGGTAGATTTTGTGGTCCTTGACATAGATGAGGTTCTACAATTCCTATTATACTCAGTAGACCATTTCTTACTACTTCGGGTGCTTTGATTGATGTCAAAAGTGCTAAGATTTCACTTAAAATTGGAGATGAGGGAGTTGAATTTGATTTGAATGAAAGTATGAAATATCCTTCTTCATTTCTTGAGAATTGCATGAGAGTTGAAATCTTAGATAATCTTGTAAATTCAATGCATGAGCATTTGTTCACAACTAATGATCCTCTTGAGTGTGTTTTGTTGAATAAATAAAAGATAGGTGCTCCTAGCAAGGACATGGCTTTGTATGAGAGCTTGTTGGATGGAAGCGTTGATGGAAGTGATGGGAAAATTTTCATGAAAATCTAAAGCCAAGAGGCTTTGCAAGTGACTTCAATCAAGGAAGGTAAAGGTGTTCCTATGGTAGAGCTCAAACCTTTACCATCACACCTAAGGTATGAATTCTTAGGCCCAAATTCTACTTACCCCATGATTGTTAGTGCATCATTGAGTAAAAGCCAAGCTCAAGAGTTATGCGGTGTTTTGAGAAAGCACCAAGGTGCTTTGGGTTATACCATTGATGACCTCAAAGGTATAATCCCCGCTTTATGTACACACCACATAACCCTTGAGGAGGGTGCCCTTCCTTTTATTAAACGACAACAGAAATTACATCCCCAAATGCGGGAGGTAGTGAAGAAAGAGATCACTAAGCTTATAGATGCGGGAATCATATTCCCCATCTCAAGCTCTAGATGGGTCTCTCCCGTTCATGTCGTTCCAAAGAAGGGAGGCATGACTGTTTTCAAGAATGAAAAAGGTTAGCTAATTCCAACAAGGACGGTCATTGGTTGGCGGATGTGTATAGACTATAGACGTCTAAACACATCCACTAAAAAAGATCATTTCCCCCTTCCTTTCATTGATCAAATGCTTGAAAGACTAACGAGGCACAAATACTATTGTTTCCTTGATGGTTACTCGGGATTTTTCCAAATTCCTATTCATCCCGATGACCAAGAGAAAACTACTGTTACTTGTCCCTATGGTACCTTTGCTTATAGGAGAATGCCATTCGGCCTTTGCAATGCTCTTGCCACTTTCCAATAGTGTATGATGGGTATCTTTGGAGACATGTTGGAAGAGGAGATGGAGGTGTTTATGGATGATTTTTGCGTAGGTGGAGTTTCCTTTGAAGCATGCCTTGAAAATCTTGAAAAGTGTCTGGCTTGTGAGAAAGTGAATTTGGTGTTGAATTGGGAAAAATTCCATTTCATGGTTGAAGAAGGAATAGTCCTTGGGCACAAAATTTCCCACAAAGGCATAGAGGTTGACAAGGTGAAGATTGAGGTTATCGAAAAGTTGCCACCTTTGGTCAATGTGAAAGGTGTGAGATCATTTTTGGGCCATGCCGAGTTCTATAGAAGTTTAATTAAAGATTTTTCACTCATTGCAAATCCCCTCAATGATCTTCTTCAAAAGGATGTCGAGTTTGTATTCGATGACAAGTGTTTGGAGGCATTCAATAAGTTGAATAAAGCTCTAATCTCCACTCCAATTGCTCAAGCTCTAAGACGGGATTTGCCATTTGAGTTAATGCGATGCAAGTGGTACGGCTATTGGACGAGTTTTAGGTCAAAGAGTTGATAAGAAACTTCATGTTATTTATTATATGTCCAAGACTCTAAATGGAGCTCAACGAAATTACACTGCAACGGAGAAGGAGTTCTTAGCTATTGTTCATTCCTTTGAAAAGTTTCGTTGCTATTTGTTGGGGTCCAAAACAATTGTGTTCACTGATCATGCGGCCCTAAAATACCTTATTGGGAAAAAGGAATCATAGCCGAGACTAATTCGTTGGGTGTTAGAGCTTCAAAATTTTGACCTTGAGATTAGAGATAAGAAAGGAGCGGAGAATATGGTAGCGGATCATCTATCTAGGCTTGAGGATTTTCAAGTTCAAGATAATGGGTCTCTCATTGAAGATAGAATGTTAGATGATTCTTTGTATGCTATAGATGTGAAGGAACTCCCATGGTTTCCCGATTTAGTGAACTATCTTGCTTGTGGGGAATTTCCTCCATCATTTTCCAAGAATCGAAGAAAGAAGCTCAAAAGGGAGGCTAGGCGTTATGTTTGGGATGAACCGATTTTGTACAAAAGGGGTGTTGATGGGTTGTTGAGGAGATGTGTTTTAAATGAGGAGTTTCCCAGTGTATTGAAGATGTGTCACTCGGATCCGAGTGGGGGTCACATGGGTGTCTCAAAAACGGCTTTGAAGGTGCTCCAGTGCGGACTATGGTGGCCAAATCTCTTCAAGAATGTTTGGGAATTTATCAAGAGTTGTGACCGATTCCAAAGGACCGGAAACATTTCAAAGAGAAACAAAATGCCCCAACAACCCAATCTAGAGTTGGAGATTTTTTATGTATGGGGAATAGACTTCATGGGTCCTTATCCTACTTCATATGGGAATCAATATATCCTTGTTACTGTCGATTATGTGTCAAAATGGGTGGAAGCCATTGCCTTACCTACAAATGACCATAAGGTAGCAATGCAGATGATAAAGAAGATAATCTTCGCACGGTTTGGCATCCCAAAGGCAATTATTAGTGATAATGGATCTCATTTTGTGCATAGCCCCTTCCGCAAGATGTTGAAGAAACATGGAGTTAATCAACGTTTCGGGCTCCCCTATCACCCTCAAACTAGTGGGAAAGTCGAAGTGTCTAACCGTCAAATCAAATTGATTCTTGAGAAGACGGTTCAAGAAATAAGAAAGATTGGTCGGATAAGCTAGAAGATGCCTTGTGGGCATATAAAACGACTTTTAAAACTCCTATTGGCACTACTCCTTACTGCTTTGTTTATGGGAAGTCTTGTAATCTTCCTGTAGAACTTGAGCATCGTACTCATTGGGCTATAAAGAAAATCGCTTTCGATTAGGCAAGTGCGGGTAAGCAACGTTGGCTTGATTTCCATGAGTTGGAAGAACTTCGATTGGATGCTTATGATTGTGCAAGCATGTACGAGACTCGAACTAAGGAAGTGCATGATCAGCTAATTGTGAAGAAGGACTTCAATGTTGGTGACAAGGTCCTCCTTTTAAATTTTAGGATGAGATTATTTCTCGGGAATCTAATGTCTCGTTAGAGTGGTCCTTTTGTTATTCAAGAGGTTTTCCCTAATGGTAAGGTTGAAAAATCTCTTTTGGATTTTTAAAGAACTTTCAAAGTCAATGGTCATAGGCCCTAGCGCTACGATGATGGAGTTTTTGTGGGGGTTGTTCATGATATGAATCTTTTTGATCCACCTTGAAGGGTGGAGAACGTCAATCTAATGACTTTAAACAAGCGCTTTTCGGGAGGCAACCCGAGTTTCTTACCATTTTCTCTATTTTTCTTGATTATTGTTTTCTTTTTGTTTTTTCTATTCTTATTTGATTTCTTTTCTTGATTGTGTTTTTAGGTGGTTTTGATTGGATTTCCAATGGTGCCTAATTTGAAGAGAGTGTGCTCAAGTTGGTGAATTGGAAGTGGGTTCAAATGGTGGGCTCATAAAAATCTTGTGTTGAACCCACATTCTTGGGGTTTAGAAACTGCTTGCCTCAACCTTTATCATGATCATTTCCCATGTATTCACCGATGTGATCACGAGAAGGTGTTCGGAAGATAGCATACCTAGAAGGGTGCGGGCGCGCAGCCCTGTGGTGCGGCCTCGCACCCCCTGTTGATGCCCCTTAAATGCCCTGATCTTCTCTCGTTTTCTCTCTCTAATTTTCATTTCATTTCTACTTGGTTATTGTTCAAGCATCATCACCATTTTCCTTCATTATTTTACTACTGAAATTTCACCATTTTTCACTTCATCTGGTTATTTATTACTCTTAATCCCTACTCTAACACTTTCATTGTGATTTTCTCTTTCATAAAAGTTGGGATTTTTGGGTACCTCTTTGGTTTGGGATTAGTTGCTTGCAATTTTGCATAATTGTGTTTGCTAGTTCTTTGTGTTCCTTTTCTTTGTAAACTCTCATCAATCTAAGGTATGATATCTTCATTTATATTCATACTATTGATAAATTTTCTACCTTGATTGTTCATGAGTGTTTAGATTGATTTGGTTATAGCCTCATATTTGTATGCATGTTGCCTACTATTTCTTTCTTTTGTTATGTGAATGATGAAATTTTTGTGATTATATGAACTTGTATTTGATGATTTTGCTTGAACATACTATAATTTTGGGCACCACCTTTTTTGGAATTATAGTTTGATTATATTGATTTGGATATGTTAATGTGCATAGTTTATTTTTGATGATGGTTTGGAGTATTGTTGCTCATGATGCATACTTGTGACTCATAATCTTTACTCACTAGAGCATTTTTCAATTATGTGTGTAGAATGGTTCCTCTCCGACGAGCCAAAAGAGCTAGATGCTCTACCTATAGGGAGGTGGTTCCTCCTCCTTCACACATTTCAGAGACTTATGGAATCGAGTTCACAAAGAAAGAGCATTGGGAGATATTTTCCAAGCTTTCAACTCGGTCACTCTTTTCTACTAGATTCTATGATTCGTCGGCGACTACTTTTTTGGGTATCGACGATGATGTAAGATTTTTGGCTCGAAACTTGGGGTTAGAGGAATTCCTAAGCCTTCATGCTCCAACTTACTCTTGGATCACTTTTGAATTCCTCACTTCACTTGAGGTCATTGAGGAGGATTTGGAAGGTGAAACTTCTAGAAGAATTTCTTTTCAAGTTTTCAACAATGATCATTCGGTGCCTCTTTCATATTTTAATGAGGTTTTCAAGTTTTCAACTCCTAGTGAGGATGTCCCACTTGTGTATGAGGTATTTTATACTATGAAACGTGATAACAATTATAGTGAATTCAAGTGCTGGAGGCATATTTCTGTCGAGGACTCATATAGTCCTCAATATTCTAAGGCGGCATCGATTATTCATGCGGCCTTGAGGTATTTTAGCCGGCTCCTCACATATGCTTTCTTCTCCAAGGAATCCCTTGGTGATATCTGTCGAGAGGAGTTGAATTGGTTATGGCTAGTGGATAAGCCATTTGAAGAGAGGGTAGCGGTCATCGACTTCGCTTCGCATTTGTTCGACCGTTTCATTGATATAAAAGTGGTGTTATTCTCTTTGGAAGTATCCAATTGGGGGGTATGATTACCATTTTGATCCTTTCTCTTAACAAGAAGTATGAAGCAATGCTCGAGTCGCTTGTCCCAATCCATGATAAAAGGGAGAAAGCTCCTTACCACTTCTTAAGCATCTATGCCATGATTAATCAACGTTTTTTTTAGCGCACCACCAAAGCAAACTTGTGCATTTGGAAGGTTACAAGTACTACAGATTGGTGCACCATTCCTCACCCAGAGGCTATGGTTAGATTTGTGGACACCCCTCTTCCATGGAGACCTAACATGGTTCCGATTGATCAAGCCCTCAAGAGACCTCCGTTGCCTAACCTCCGGAATAATCCTTATCTTCCTCTTGCTCCATCTTCATCCCGGAAAGGGAAATCTTCCCGAGGAGGTACAACCTTGACTCCTCCCTCTCCTTCTACTATTTCTACTATTGACTTGTTTCTTTTGCATGCTAAAATTTATTCCATAGCGAATGTTCTAAATTGTTCACCTTCAAGGTACGATTTTGTATTAGGCTATGACTTTCATGCTAGACAAGTCTATGATTTTCATGTCATGAGAGGGGATGTCCAACCATATCTTAACTATCCATACCTACTGGTCCAACAGGGACCCATACCTTAGTGGGAGCCATTTGATGAGACCATAGGCCCTAGGTTGTGTTACCCTTATTGGGAGGGGCCTAATGTAGCTCCTTATTCTATTGGAGAGATCTCCCCGACCACTTATTATTATAAGAGGCCGGGTGGGTTTGATTTTACTTATGATCCGGCAAACCCTAACCTTTTTCCTTCTCCTAAGACTTTTGGCCGTCGGGGGTTATCGGGCGAGCCGGTCCTTGATGATTGGTCCCACTTTTTTTCTAGGGATAAAGCCGAGAAGGCGAGGAGGTTGAAAGTAAGGGTCCTATGCTCATGGATGATGTTTCTAGCCAGGTTTTTAGTGATGTTTGTGAAGGGAGTGCTCATTCTACCCCTTACCATAGTGCCGAGTGATACTATATTAGCTACCCTCCATTTTATGCTTGTGTGCTTTTCTTTTGTTTCTTTACCAGCTTGTAGTTTGGTTTTAGATTAGGGGGGGGGGTGTAGCTCATTTTTAGCTTGGGGGAATTTTCTTATGTATTCTGCGCCTCTTTTGTCTCCCCCTTGCTTCTTTGGTTCATTGTGGCTTTATATCACATCTGGTGTTTTTCTCTGCTTATGATTTATAATGCTGTCTGTTCCCTACGATATTATTCTGCTGATGTTTCTTGATTCTGTTATCCGTTTGTTGATTTCTGCTGCTGATGTTATATTTATGTTCTAGTTCTTGATTTCTTTCTTCCTGATGGTTGATTTCTGTCTGTTGATACCTGATGCTGTTGATTGATTGCTCTCTTATTGGCTGATTTTTCTCTCTGCTCTCTGATTCTTTGTTTCTGCTACTATGATCAAATCTGTCACCTATGATGTTGTCTAATTTTTTTTTGGAAGTTACGAACAATTTTGTTTTTGTATATAGCTTTGTTTTTCTCACTTGATTTATTATCCTTACAATTGCTCATGGAGTATCCTGACGGTTTGCGTTTGCTTTCTTTCTTACTCTTTCGCATTGCTTAGAATACCCGGTGAGACCTTTCTTATTTTTCTTTATTTCTCTTTAATTTTCTTGATGCATAGTTTAGGATTAGTTTTAGGAAGAGTTGAATGGTTCGTGGATGGATGCTTTTAACACCTAGAGTGTTTGGGATCATTGGCGATGTTGTCATTTGATCACTTGTTTGTCGATTGGGTATTACATGCTTTACCTGCATATTCGTTCCATTCTTTATTTTCCTTCTTTTCCATTAACTATGTTTTTCCTTTTCTCTTTCCTTATCTTATATTTTTCTTTCTTTTTGTTTTTGGTTTTTGGTATGTTTTGAGGCTTTACTTGACATCTTTTTGTTTTTCTTTTGAAATGGACTATATACAACCGACATTTGCTTTTGAATGAATATCTTCCTAAATGGTATGGGTATGCACGGTTTGAGAATATGCTTAGTTGATTATAAGACAGGTGTATGCTAAGGTAGCATGTTCTAGAACTAGGAGGATCATGAAACCGGATTCTAATTGTTTGTGGCATGTTAGTATTGCTTCCTATGGTCGATTTGACTCCTATAATGAGTTTTTGCTACATCCATGTGAGGTTCATCGTTTTTCAAGCCTTCTACATATTTTACATGAGTGGCATGGATCCTTGACTATTGCGGACCTAATCTTGAATTTTGACTCATAATTCTCAAACATGAGACCGAGCCATCTAGGGAGGACAAAGGCATCTTTTCGGGGTGGGTTTTTTTTCGTTTTCTAGGATTAATTTTCTTCTTTTAGTTATTTGGGTTTACATTTGCCTTCTTGCTAACCATTTGAGCCTTTTCCTTTCTTTTCAAGCCACATCTTTAGAACTTTGAGCCTTTTGTTTCATTTTGTTCCATTTTCTATTTTTGTCAAGCAAATGGTCATGTTTTTAGAGTTTGTGTTATATAAGATTGGATATTGGTTCTATTTGTAAGCAAGCTTATCTTTGTATATACTGTGAATAATGGCAAATGATTGATGGAAGAAGCCGTCTTAAATGCAAAAAAGGCAAGGACATAATAAATGCAAAATTGAAAAATTCGTCCAAAGTTATAAGAGGCATGGACATTTGCTTTGAAAATTTAAAATAAACAATGAAAACAAAAAAAATAAAAATAAAAAAAAAAGATAAAAAAGTTGAAAATGAGAAGAATGAAAAATATTTTGATGTGACTCTTTTCCCCTTCAAGCATTGAGGGCAATGCTTCCTTTTAGCTTGGGGGAGAAGGATTTACGCTTTTTGTAGATATGCTATTGGATATAGCTTTGAATAAGCTTGAGGGTGTTAGTTTGTTTTTGTTTGGTGACTTCTCGGTTTTGGTTTTGACAATTGGCCAATCTTTGCTTCATCACCTAGGTGTACCACCAAATTTTAAAATTTTAGCCTACCCCTAACCTTTTGCCTTTACGTTACAACCTTGGGGAAAGACCTTTTGACCTAGAGATTGAGTCATATTTCGAGGGAGTGCATTATGAGTTAAAGCCTAAATAGAGGGGATGCTCAAGACGTCGTCTAGTCTAAAAGTATTTCTTTTCCGGCTCCTTCGAGGAGCTATTGAGAAGCTCATTAGAGGAAGATTTGAGATTATAGGAAGAACACGATAAGATCGAACAGGATGAAGGTGAATTGTGATAACTAGTTTCTATGCTTAGCATACTCTATCTTTCAATCAACCTCGGATATCTTGAAACGTGCATACCCCTATTTGCTTAAGAAAGATGTTTATTCATTTGAAATGTGGTCATTTTGTAAATTCCAATTCATAATGGTTTCAATTTTGTTTTTCTTTCTTTTACTTTTCCTTTTGTGGTTTACCTCATGTATGTCTAAGGAGAGTTATAAGTTAAGCTCTTAGGAAACCTTTACGAGACCTCACTCATCCTCATAGGCGACTTTGGGGTTTAAAGGGCTTGTTGTAGCTAAAAACTACCGTGATTCCTACGAAAGTAAGTCTTAGTGTATATTCCCGTCTTACGTATTCCTTTTTCTTTTTAAATAAGTCTTTCATCCTTATTCTTTCTTGCTTTGTTTTGCTCGAGGACGAGCAAAAATTTTGCTTGGGGGAATTTGATGAGTGTCGTTTATGGAACTCATTTGATTCTCTTTAGGATGAATTTCATGCTATTATATAGCTCTTTTACTTAGCTTTTCCTTGATTTTACTCTTTATCTTTTTTAGTTTGCATTTTCTTAGTTGGATTTCATTCTTTATGCATTTCTTGGTTTATTTTGTTATTTTCTCTTTTATTTGTTTGTTTTCCTTTATTTTTCAGGTTAAGGTCGTTATCCAAGTTTCCCGAGGCCTCTTCCCAACTTTAGCATTATTTAGGATGCCTAATAGTTTCCATTTGAAGCTCAAGCATGGAGAAGTGCAAGTTTCTAAAGATCTTGAGTTGTGCATTCAAGTCGTGGGGGTATGATTCCTATTCTTGAACCCGCAAACATGGAGTTTAGAAACTGCAAGGTTTCGTGTTCATAAAGAGCATTAAATGGAGCGCACGAGGAGCATCGGAATGATAGGGAAGAGGGCTCCCCTGCTCCCAGTCGCGGGCGCGCGCGACCATGGCGCGGCCATGCCTCTCTCGAGAGTGGGCACGCTTATTTCGGGCGCGGGCGCACCTGTTCAGGTCCTTGTTTCGTACCCAGTTTTGCGCGGCCGCTCACTCTCTTATAGTTGGCCGCGCCTGTTCGGGTTTATTTGGGGACGATCTAACTAATTTCTCCTAGTTAATTTTACTATATATAGATATCTTTCTATTTTTAGGGAGAGTTTAATTTTTCAGAAGTTAGAATAGAATTAGGTTAGATTTTTAGAGAGAGAAACTCTAGTCTGTAGAGAGAGAAGTTTTGGATTGATGATTGAAGATTGATGATTCTAAGTGTTTTTCTCCATTTAATTTAAGCAAGCTTGTAAGGATTTCGTTACTTTAATAAAAATTTTATTTTGATCTCAATTTCTTTGTTGATTGTTCAAGTTGAATTATTTTTGAATTGGTATTATTTTGATTAATATGATGATAAATTTGTTGCTTAGTTTAGTTTTGATAATGATTACCATGATTAGTGAGTAGTTTTCTTGCTAGGGAAATGATGAAGCATATATTAGTAATTGATTTATGCTAATTGGGGGACATTGACGGAGTTGATGTTGTGATTAAATTGGTTGATTGATTATGTGCATGTGTGTGTTCAATTTCGGAGTGATCAACCTAATTTCTCATACTAGTTTACGTTGTAGGTTCACATTCATACGAAAAATTGATTTGTGACTTACATTTGTCAATTGAGTAGGTTTGCATGTTTCCTAGCTAGAGTCTCTCGTAGTTGGCGCTAGTTTGACCTCTAGGAGATTAGCCTACCATATTCTCTTGATCGCTTAATCGATTTTCCCTCGCAACTCTTGACTTAGTAACCTCTAATCCCAATTAGTTGTGTTAATTATGAGTATATGTGGATCCATACCCTAGTGCTTGTTAAGTTTGATTTTCATTTCCATTGTTTGATTGGTAGAATAGACACACCTCATTTCATTGCTTCGAAATAGCTTAGCTTTGACTTTAGAATTCATTTCCCATTCCTAATGGTTCCACCCTCGACTTACTCTATGCTTTGTGTAGGGGTGTGTTGAGAGATTATAAATTTTGTTTTGACCAAGGGTAGATTAGTTTTCAACGACCTAGTCTCGCCCTAGATCAAATATTAATAGCAAGATCCTAGGCATAATACTAACGAGATTAATAACAAACCCTAGCATGTAACTAAACATCAAAGATCAAATATATAACCCTAACATGATACTAACATGCTATTAGGAAAGAAAGTAGGAAGCATCAATGAAATCATAATTGATATAAGCAAATCACCCTAAATATCATACTAAGGAAAGCATCCTAACATGATACTAGGAAGCAAAATATCAACCTAAACATGATTTCTATATTGTAATATCAATAAAACAATTAAAGCACTTATTGGATGCCTCGTATCTATTTCTAATAATAAAATACACACTTTAGTAACTTCAAGGAAAATAATAAAATCTAAACAATTAAATTAAATAATTGAAATAGAGATTTGGGACCAAACCCTCAGAAATATCAAACCTTTCACGTCTAGGGCGTAGGAAATTTCGAACTTAACTTGGTGTGTGTAGTCCTAATGTATGAGGAATTGTGTTTGTAAAAGGCTAAGCTGGAAAGAGGGAGAGAGAATCAAGAAATTCTTGATGAGAGTTGGTGATTTGAAAACGGAGGTTTTAGGAGGCTATTTAAAAAGAAAATCACCCGGATTATGATGAAAAAGAATCAGAGTTTGAAGAGGAATAAAACACGATGCTGTCGCCAACAACATGACCTATCGCGAGCTGTCTCCAAGCAACAGGGTCTTTCGCCAGGCGACATACCCGTCTTCCGGCGCTGCAAGATAATTTTTGCGGATTTTGTTTTCATCATATCTTTTGATACAGAAGCCTAAATAAGATATATAATTTGTTGTTGGAAAGCTCTTGAAGTATACTTTCCAACCTAATTAGAATCAGATTAAAATATTTTGTAGCTAAAAAGATATGGCCGAAGTAGTGGACGAGTGACAATTTTGGTTAGAGTTTCATATTCCATTCATACGTTTTTCGTTATAGATCGGAGTTAACATTGTAATATATCATTGGAAAGATAATATCAAGATCATGTGTAGGGCTCGTCTTTCTCAAGTAAGAGCTCCATTTGTGAGGCTCGGCTTTCTCAAGTAACAGCTCCATCCGGTTTAGAAAATAATAGCAAATAAATGCACAAATATTAATGCACAATAAATGCAAGTAAGATCATGTTTATCTATGGTGGTTGAATATTAATGCACAAATAAACTATTATTGGCGATCACTTGAATTATAATTAAATTAACCCTAACAAGATTAATAATTATCTTATTAAGCGTGATTACAAGTACCAATTCCCTTTAAACATGCATAAAAGGTGTGATCAAGCAATAAAAATAAAAATCAAGCAACATAATAAATAATCATAATAAATTATAACAATTATAATAGCATGATACTAACAAGATTAATAATAAACCCTAGCATGTCACTAACATTAAAAATCAAAGTTTTAACCCTAACATGATACCAACAATCATAAATATTAGGAAGAACATAGAAGACATCGTAACAATCATATTTAATATTAAACTTACCCTAGACATGATACTAGGAATATCATAATAACAATCTAAGCATGATTTCTACATCATATCATCAATAAAAACCATTAAAGTACTTACTTCGATGCCTCGTACCTCTTTGTAATAACAAAATACACACGTTAGTAACTTCAAGGAAAATAGTAAACAAAACAATAATTAAATTAAATAATGGAAAGAAAAATTTGGGACCAAACCCTCAGAAATTAAACCTTTCACGTCTAGGGCGAAGACAACTTCGAATATGGCTAGGTGTATCTAAGTCTAATGAATGCGGAATTTTTATATTTGATAGAAGCTAGTTTAGAAAAAGAGAGAGAAAGTAATCAAGAGAATCTTGATTAGAGTGGGTGAATCATAGAGAGAATGAGGGAGAATTGATTAAAACTGGTTATCAAAAACAGAGTTTTTAGCACGTTATTTATAAAGAAACTCAGCAAAAAAGATAAAATATCAAAATAGAGTCTGGCGCACGTAAAACTGAACCAGCGCCAACGCTGGTTATTGGCGCCAATGCTAGCGCCAGACGCTACAGCTGGCGTTTGGCGCTGATCTGGAAAATCACGCGTTTTCTTAAAATCAGATAAAAATTGCCGTACAGGAGGATACAATCGTATTTCCCTAAAAAATGCTCTTTGATTTTAATTAAAACTCTGAAAAGTCAACAAAAGTCAATTTATCAATGCTAATTGAATTAGGAATGAAAAGAACCTTCTAGAAGAATCTAGAAGACTAAAACCATTCCTAATTGCATTAGGAATGATAAATCTATATAAGGCCCTCCCCAAGATCATTGGGCCGCATATAAGGCTCAAACCAGGCCCAGTTTAGTAAATTAGCCATAACTTCCTCAATATTTATCGGAATTAGGCTTATAATATTTCGTTGGAAAGCTCTTGTCAAGCCCCATCCAACTACACTACTATTGGACCCATATCATGGAATAAACAAACTGGATTGGCTGTTTTCTTAAAATAAGTTTTCAAAAACAGAGAGAAGAGAAAAGAAATTAAAACTATCCGCAACACTAGACTTTCTACACTTTCATTTCATTCGATTATGATTCGACGCGAAAGGTACTCATCACCGGGTTTTGTTTTGGGGAGACACAAATGGGTGTCTACAGAAGCCCCCACTTTGACTAAGTTTGGAGAAACGCAAGTTTTGAAAACAAAAGTCAAAGTATCGATAGGGACGGAGAATGATTCAGAACGTTCTGCGATCCTAAATAAATCTTGTAACGCCGATACCTGCAAACTTGCGTTAGTTAAACAGATAAAAGAGTTAAGAAATGCGTATCTTGCACCGTCCTGCACACGTCTCTGAAGTAACCGATTCGTTGCCGCATTGCTATTTTTTTGATGACCTCCTGCCAAGAGAATGCCATCCCGCTTGAAAACCGCTACGCTTGTAACTGCCTCCAATATAGGAGACTGCTTCACCTGAAACGATCCTCTTCCACTTTGATAATATTCCACGTCCAATGGAATACCATCACAGATTGCTTCACTTGAAACAATCCTCTTCCGCTTTATGACCATATTCCACGTCTAAGGGAACACGATCGAAGACAACTTCGCCTGAAATCACCTTCAAGTGCTTTTTGACAACTTTCCACAATCTATGGAACGCCATCTTGGTGTTTCTATGTTCACTCGTCTCTGAACAAAGAGCTTCTCTTTTTTTTTTTGGGATATGTCCACGCGTCTCTGAACAATAGAGATTCTTTATTATATTCTTTTTTAATATGAACTTCTGAATGATGTGTCCACACGTCTTTGAACAAAAGAGCTTAATAATAGGATGCCCGCGCGTCTCTAGAGCAAAAGAGCTTGATGAAAATTTTCACGCGTCTCTGAACAATAGAGCATAAAAATAGGATTCCTACGCGTCTCTAGAGAAAAAGAGCTTGGATTAATATGTCCACGCGTCTCTGGAGCAAAAGAGCTTCGATGATATGTCCACGCGTCTCTGGAGCAAAAGAGCTTCGAATGATATACCCACGCGTCTCTAGAGCAAAGAGCTTTGAATGATATGTCCACGCATCTCTGAACAAAGAGCTTGAATGATATGCCCACGCGTCTCTGAACAAAAGAGCTTTGATGATATTATTCCGAAGAAAAATTTCTGAAGACCAACGCTTGCCGATCTCTAAAACTCGCTTGAACTTTGCTTCCGCTAAAACCAGTATGTCGGTGTCTCCATGATGAGCCAATTCTTAGGCGCTTTAAGCTAAGTGATACGATCTTTAATCAGGTCGATCACTTATTGTGATTGTAATCAAACAGACTACTTAATCATGTCAAATTGCTCATAGGGGCTAACTAGCGTACCAAGGAACCCGAAATCGCTGTATGAGGTTGAAATCACCTTTCTAAGAGGCTTCGAGCTCTGTTGCTGCTGAATTATCTTTGGCCCCAAGAATTGGCTCTATCGCCAGACGCTATGATCTAGCGCCAAGCACTGAAAGCTATTGCCAGACGCTAGATGTTGTCATCTGGCGCTGGTGTAGGGTCTTCCCTATTCTGCTGCACCTGTATTTATTTTTTACTATAAAACTTTGCCAATTTCTTTAATTATGTTAGGGTTGACCTAAGGTCTTTAATTATCTTAGGGTTGACCTAAGGTCTTTAATGTCGCTTGATTCATTGACTTGACACGACTCAAGGTATAAACTTGACTCGCTGTAATTGACTCGAGGTTGACTCGACTCAAAGTGTTTGACACGTGTGACTCTTGACCCGTGTGTGCATAGTGTTTATTGTGCAAAAAAGCAAAAATTTTCCGTCATCTTTGTGGAGGGTACCGAATTTCTCCCAAAAAAGAAAGACGCAAAAAAAGAATCGAAGTTTTGAAGGTGCATGTTGAATGAGCTTAGTCAAATGTCATTTGATACTATCTCTCAAGGTGTAAGGATTAATCCATCCTAGGCCATCTCAATGGTTGACTCCATGATGAAAGTATTTGGGTAACTTAGGCACGGAGGTTAAGCACTTCATACTTCGATGCAATGATGATTATGATTGATGAGTGATTTTGAGCATTTTGACATGAAAAGGCATGCTTCAGTGTTATGTTAAGATTCCATGAAAAAGGGTTCCTAAGGGAAGTGTATTTGTTCATTTATGTGTGATGTGTGTGAAAGTGATACTAAAATTAGGCCGCAAAGGCTAAGCGTGTGGAAAGATATTATTTTTTAAAAGAGTCGAATGGTGGTGACTTTTAGGCTAGGTAAGCTAATGATGTAGGGATCAAGCCCCCAAGTCTAGCTCTAAGAAGATAGGGATGAGCATAGGAGATCCCTTGATATGAACATGATGTGTGAATGTGAATGTGAATGCATGTTTATTACGGCCGCACCTCGATGTGAGGTTGCCTACGTATCCGTTAGGAATCAGGTCGAACGTAATTCTAGCCGAACCTCGCACAAGTGTATGTTTACCTCAAAAAGGTCTTTTTAAGGGTTGTAACGTGGTTAGGCTAAAGGCTTGAAGAAGAAGGGGATAAAGGCTCAAAACCCTCGATAAGCCCCCAAGGTGTGCAACCTCGCTTTTGAATCTTTGCATTTTTACTTGAGTTTCTATTCTTTCTTTTGCTGTAGCATTTATTTCATTTTTATAAGTGTGGGCAATCCCGATCATGCGGTCTATCACTCACTTGGCATTCATGTTTCTCAGGCACGGTACCGAGCACTCGATAAGAGACGCAATCTGAGACGTGTTCTTATCAAAGACATTTTCATGTCAAAGAGATTGGAACACTTGCCCTTTTGTACACTTTTATTTATTTTTGCTTAATTTATTTATTTTGATCTTTTGAAATCACTCAAGCCTTTTTTAGAATTGCATAAGTTGCACACTGTCCCATCCCAAGGTTAGGTAGATGTAGGTTGAAAAAAGAAAGGTCTATCGTTATACTAGGCTCAAAGTGGTTTATGAAGAAAGGATTGTAAATTTGAAAGGTGAAAGGTGATATAATGTGGCTACAAGGGATGCCTCAAATCATTGGTATACCTTGTGCTTAATTCGACATGGATTTTTTTTTAATTTATTTTTTAATGCAATGAAATGCGATGATCATATGCAAGGAAATAAATGCTCATTTTATTCAAGGAAAATAAATAGAGAATCTACAAAAGTAATCGAAGGGAAAAGACAGGTGCCTATGCAAGACTTATTAGGGAAAGGAAAAAATGAAAAAGAAATAGAAAAAGAGGTCATGAAATCTTGTCGTTGAAGCTCGCCTCCTGTCTTGTGTTATTTGCTTTATCATCACTCGCTCTTCTTGGTAACTGGAGGTATGGGAAGCTTGTTATTATCAATCAAATGTTGGATAGCCTCCTTTAGCTTCAAACAGCTCTCAGTGGCATGACCCCTACCTTGGTGGTACTTGCAGCGCACATTTGGATTTCAACTAGGCACTCTCTTCTCAAGCGGGGGATCTTGAAGAGGTCCAATAGGAGTAATGAGTCCCTTGGCATGGAGTCGATCGAAAGCATCATCGTAGCTAATTCCAGTAGGGGTAAAATCCCTTTTCGGTTGCTTTTTAAATCCTAAGATATCATTAAAGTCGAAAGTACCAACAATGTAGCTAGAGTAGGTGTTTTCGGAAGAAGAAGGATAGTCGCTCTTCTTTCCTTTACAACCACTGCTGTTATTGTTACTGATCTTGGCCTTCTTGTCGCGCGGAGGAACATGAAGGAGATTAGAATCAATGAAGTCTTGAACACGATCCTTGAGGGCGAGACATTTTTTGGTAGTGTGTCCGCGACCTTTATGGTACCGACAATAGGAGTTTGGATCCCAATTGGGAAACTGTTTTTCATGTGGAAGGTCTTGACTGGGACCAATGGAGCGAATATGACCTTGATCATGAAGACAGTCAAAACCTTCATTGTAAATTATTCCTATTGGTGTGTATTCTTCAATGGTCCGTTTTGCCCCTGGCTTAGGAGCATTGAGTTATTCATTAAACCCTTGGCGAGAATTTTGTTCGATGACCATCACCCGATTTGCTAATCCTTCTACCACATTCAAGAGCATGACAACGACATCTTGTAGTTTTCGAACGTCCTTTTTTAGACTTGATGAGTCTTCCATGGTACTATCTAAGAAAATACTTTCATCCTCCTCAATTATGGCCACTTCATCGAGAGAGGTTATATAAGCTGTCTCGATCATGGGCTCACCTACAGGTGTGATAAGAAGTTATGGATCGAAGGATGTTTGATCGTCTTCGATGGCTAGAATTTCGGAAGTTTCATTGTTATCGATCAGATCTTGAATAGCTTATTTGAGTTTCCAACACTCCTCGGTATCGTGACCTTTTCCTTGGTGATATTTACAGTGCTTATTATTAGAGTCCCACTTGGGTGGCCTGGCTTTTGGAACTGGATCTTTGATAGGCCCTATGGGCATGACTAGTCCTTTGTGATGTAGCTTCTCGAAAGTTGTTTCATAACTCATACCAAGTGGAGTGAACACCCTTTTGGACCTTTGGATTCGTGATTTAGAGGCGTTCGTGGCATGTACCTCATTAATAGAAGAGGAAGAAGAAGGATGGTCGTTCTTCTATTCTTTCGCACTATTATCTTCAGAAGGTCATCTTCAATGTTAATGCCTATATTATAGACAGCCTTGAAAGTATTCAAGTTGTGTTGGTACTTTGAGTGCCTTGAATACTTCCCTTGAAGATTCTTGATAAACATCCTCACAGATTATTTTTCGGTAGGAGCCTTGACCATATTAGCGGAAGTTTCCCTCCATTTGTTGAAGAAAGACGTGAACCCTTCGTTTTCTTTTTTTTTTTAACATCTCGAGTTGTCTATGATCTGTTTCGTCTTGGATGTTGCAATTATATCTATCTATGAAAGCGTTTGTTATCGACTCCTAAGAAGAGGTTTTCTCTTTGTCAAGGGAAAAAAACCATTGTTGACAAACGGTCTCAAGAGATACCCTTAATACTCATTATGGTTTCAAAAGCTCTTAGATTAAAGTAAGGGTTATCTGTTGCCTAGAATTTTGGGATGTCAGTGGCGTTGAACTTATGCGGAAGAAGTTCCTTGTCCAGCGAGACCCCTTGTGAACTAATGTCCTGAAATTTATTGTCACTATATAGCTTGCTCAAACTTTCTTGCATGAGGGTCATTTGTTGTTGCTTCACAGGGTCATCAATTTTGAGGGTTAAAGCCTTTAACACCTCAGTCACGTCATTCAATTGACTCCTAAGTTCATTGACCTCTTCTTGACTTGCCATTATCTTTTTAGCCTTCCTCTTTTGACGAATTGGTTTATCAAAAAGTGAAACTTGAATAAAGAGGTTTTCCTTGATTAATCGCCCTTCTCTCCTCGACCAAGTACTGTTGAAAAGGAATTTGGGGATATTCATTGTTAATTGTTTGACTCAAACTCTATTCAACATGCAATGGATGAAGGAGGTGAAGAAAGATGGAATAGAATGTGAAGAAGAATTTTATAGATGGAGGGATATGAAGAACTAGGAGTAGGATGTACCCCCAACTTAAGTGACGGAAAAAACCAACTCATGCATGAACCTAAAGCATTATCATGGTGATATGTGTACTCAAAGTGTGTGCTAAGACTAGTGAGTGTAGGTGATATGTTAAGACTCGTGTCATGACCATGTGGCTAGACTATGTGACTAGACTCAATTAATGACTCGACAAGGTGTTATTGACGGCGAAATTTAACCGACTTAATTAGTAAACTTGTTAATTAGACACTAGGTGATGACTCAATCAATAATCCGAATTGTCGGCAAAACGACAGGACTGGCGTTGCACTGTGTAGTGTAGCGCCAAACGACAGAGCCGTCGCCAGGCGCCACACTTCACAGAGTGGCGCTACAGTCCAGACTTTGGCGCCAATGATGGGGCTTTAATCTGGGACTGTTTTCGATGTTATTAATCAACAAGGGTATGCCTAAAGTCGTTCTAGGTCAATTTTGATTAAAATATTAGACTTTATTGACTCAAATTAATTAATTAATTAATTAATTAATTAGGCAAAGTTCTTTAGTCATTAATTTATCGAATCTCAACACAATTCAAACAAACGGTTAAGAAAACATATATATGCACAACAAATAATGCACAATTAGTCAAGTAGGCACAATATGATGCAATGAGTTTGAAACCTAACCACGGCTCTAGTTCTATAAAGTTCGGGATATGGTTTAGTCAATAGAGGGTCCATGGTTAATTGTCCGGATGCACCGCGCGTAAGCCTAACTGTGAAGGGTTGGCGCGAGTGGATGGGACACAGCGAGTTTTAGAAAAACTCGCTTCCATGGTTTGGTGAATTCAACATTGTCGGATGTACCCTTTGTTGCTCAGAGCGTTCAATTAGGTAGATGGAGCATGAATTCCCAAAGGGTTATGTCCATATGTAGAACACATATGGGTTTCAGAAAAGTAAGAAAAACTCAATCAGGATGTAGGATCGAGCAAACAATACGAAAAACTAGCCGAAATTAGAACGCATATTTTTGGCTCGGTATTGGAAGAATTTGGCGCCAGCAAACAGAGCTTGGCGCCAAGTTTTAGTTGTAGCGCCTGGCGCCAATGCTGGCATCTAACACTACAGTTAAAATTCTAGCGCCAATGCTCTAGTTGCTGACGCTAATTCCTACATGCCTCAACAGCTTTCTGTGCTCGATAAAATTTTCCAGTTTCGCGCAGTGTTATTTCGGTCCTAGTTGTGAAAGATATTTCTCAAATTTCCTACGTGTAAAATCCTGTGTTTTTAACTCATTATGGATGGTCTTTCCAATGAGATCTTTTTTATGCATATGACAATAATGTTAATCAAAATTACGCACATGAAATACTTAAAACGTTTCGAGTCTCATCCACTCATTTTAAATCATTGCCGAAACAAATTCAGGAATTAAAATAGAAATCCTCCCCAGCGGAGTCGCCAAAAACTGTAGGGAATATTTCAAGCGTTAATCCCCTAGCTTGAACCCCACTGTGATCATACACTAAAGTACGGTGGCGTCCAAAGGGAAAGAATATAGAGCAAAAGAGTCGCCAAAAAATTTTTTAGGAAGTTGTAAATCGTTCAATTCACGAGGTGAAGGTTACACCCCTTAACGATCCAAGAGATCTTCAACTCCATAAGGTCTTGAAACAAATAGGGTTCGGGGATGAAGGTACAAATGCAACCTAAAAGAGATTGAACCTGCCCTAATAATAGGCCTCTACTTTATTCTGATCGTATTCATGTGCGCTTTCTGACTAACATGCAATTAATAAGATAAACCCTAAACTTGTTTATCTATGTTGGTTGAATATTAATGCACAAATAAAACTATTATTGGCAAGCACTCAAATTATAATCATATTAACCCTAAACAAGATTATAAATTATCTTATTAAGCGTGATTACAAGTATCAATTCCCTTTAAACATGCAATAAAAGGCGTACAAGTAATAATAATAATATAATCAACAAGCAACATAAATCATAATCATCATAATAATAATCATGTTAAAGCACAATAATAGCAAGATCCTAGGCATGATACTAACAAGATTAATAACAAACCCTAGCATGTCACTAAACATATAAAAATCAAAACTTTAGTCGTAACATGATACTAACACGCTATTAGGAAAGACGGTAGGAAGCATCATAGAAATCATAATTGACATTGTATTCTTTACCCTAAACATGATACTAGGAAGCAATAAAAACATCCTAACATGATACTAGGAATCAAAATAACAACTTAAACATGATTTCTACATCATAATATCAATAAATGGATTAAAGCACTTACTTGGATGCCTCGTACCTCTTTTTAATAACAAACTACACACGTTAGTAACTTCAAGGAAAATAATAAAACAAAAAATTAAATTAAATAATTGAAAGAGAGATTTGGGAACAAACCCTCCGAAATTAAAACCTTTCCGAAATTTAGAGTGTATTTTTCAACATTGTCGGGAGGACTAACTAATTCTAGTCTCTCCATTAGCCACATCTGCAAAAAAATTCAATGCAAATAAATTAATGTTACTATAAAAAAATATGTTTTTGATTTCTGTAATTAAAAACACTTTTTTTCTACCTGTAATAAAATTGGAGATCCCCAAAAAGGCGCTTTTGGATTTCTCTTCAATTCATCAAGACTAAGCATAGTCTCTCCAACAATTAATGGCATTGGATTTCTTCTAGATTCAATGTGCTCCAAAACAGTTGATATAATTGCTTGGCCCTCGTTAGTTCTCCCACTAGTGAGAAGATATTGGTTAAGCATGCAAAAGAGAAAAGTCCTTCTTCTATAAACATGAAAAGATTTAGAATAAGGTTTATAAAAGTAATGGCGTGAAAAATTCTTTTAAATTAACTATGCTACCATCTACAATATTTGTTAGATCTTTTTCTCTTAAATTAAAGAAGCGCTCAAAATCTTTGTAATAATATTCGTTTATTATAGGGATTACTGCAAGATCTAATGTAGGGAAGCCTAAGATAGCACCGAATTCTTCCGATAAAGGGCTAATTTCATCACACCCTAGTCTAAAACAATGAGTATATGTATTCCAATATTCTAAGGCGGTATGAATTAAATCTATATCAAGATCTACCCCCTTAACACTATAGATAACCCCTATATGAAAAAGTCTAATTCTTTTCTCTCTTTGGCAGTAAGAGACCGACACCATTCATGTGTTAAGATGGTAAAACTCTTAGTAATTAAAGACATGATTAATTTTTTTTTTTAAAAGCTAAGACTATGTTTGATCTGTTGAAATTATGAAGAAAATCGGCAGACCAGGGGGCTATTTATACACAACATCGGCATAGTTTCAATCCGCAAAGGATTCGGAGTCAGCGCTCACCATTGTCAAATGCCAGAGTCTGGCGCCAACGCAAACCGCGTGGCACCACGTGGCGCTGACGTGTCTTATCAGCAAGCTTTTCAAAAATCGCGTTTTTTGGCTGATTCGAACCTGAACAATGGCTTTATGATTTTTTATCCTTTCTAATACCCTTTTAATTAATTTTATATATTAATTAAATTTCTTCTTTTGTGGATTTTATTTAGACTTAATTTTAAGTTTGTTGTGAGTCCAATTTTTATTTTCTTTTATTTTTTATTTTTTCTTTTTATGGGAGAAAGTTGGATACCCTTAATTAATAATAAAAATGACGGAATTTATGCGCAAAATTTTTTAATTATCACAATTCTTTTTACACACAAATATGCACATAAAATTGAAAAATAAATACAAGATAAAGTCATAATAATTAGATAGTAATATGTATATACAAATATGTCTAATAAATGAGTCAACTAGGCAAAGTTGTATACAAGTCAAAATAAAACAAAACACAGGTATAAACTACAGCGCCAGAGGACGCAAATGATGAGAGACACCCATCATATCATAGAACTGCGCTGTACGAGGAGTAAGCTCTCCACCAGCTCCAGCTCCAGTCTCCTCAGTAAGTGGAAAACTCAGCATAGGATCCGTCCACCGAAGATCGCCCCGAGGTTGAGGCTGCTGTGATGAAGAGCCGACCTCGTACATCCTACCACCTCTAGGAGCTGAGGTAGCCTCTCCTTGGCCTACCGGCTCAGCATGTGCACCCTCAGATGAAGATCCCGAGCCCTCCACCGCCTCGGTCTGAGCAGCCTCAGAACGACCACCCTAACCTCCAGAACTAGTACGGCGACGTCTCGAGCTAGACCTTGTCGGGTCTCTCCGGACCTCAGGTCTCGTCTGGGTACGAGAAGGAATAGGCTGACCCTATAAGAAGAAACCGAGTTAGAATTAATCAAAATAGAAGCATAATAACGCGGAAAAAAGAAGGAAGGCTACCTCTTGAACGGCGTCGTCGCGATGACACGTAGCCACGTTCCAAATCAAAACGAGCAGGCTCCGGAAGGCGTCTATACACCGTGCCATTGCCGTGACCACCTCGCGCGAGAACTATTAAAGAAATACAAGTCAGTAACAATGCATAATATATATGAACAAATTACAAATAAATGAACTTACCCGAGACTGGTGGCGAGGAATCGACCGCTCCAAGAAGCGCTGATCCTGAGGAGCCGGAGGAATCATCTCCTCGATGGGCCCGTATGTCCCCTGGTAATGGATAGACATACGAGGCGACACGAACTTAGTAGGCCCAACCTGATAAAAGCAAATCAAAGTCATTAAAATATCACTTGGGGGCTACTTAGAAAAATGTAAAAGATGAAAATCATACCTCCGCCTCCTCAGACAGAACAGGGGCCGGAGCTAACAATGGTAGCATCTCCTCCTTATAACAATGCCTAGGGATCGCATGATATTGCCAAGGGGTGCCAGCCCTCTCCGAGATGCTCAGCAGCCGCGCGTCATTAAACATATGACGCGGCGAAGGTGCAGGAACGAAGAAAACATCCGAGGAGTGCTGAATAGCAACCGTCTCCCAACGTATGCAACCGCTCCATACGTCCCTAAGAAGTAGCGAAGCTGAGAGGTGTACTGCAGAGCTGACCTAGGGACAACTAAGCTGTTCCATGGCCAGTGCTGCACAACAGGCTCCTTCAAAGAATGTCTGTGAGATGAGAATTATCTACCAAAGGCAGTACAAAAGTGTTCAGCTATGCAAGAAATAATACCGAGAGGATCTGATCTCTAACATAGGCGGTAGATATCCCAACATGGCGGCCTCCCCAACAAGCGCTCACAGGAAACTCGCGTGGCTACGGTCTCGCCCGGCGCGACTGAAAGGAAAGTACTTGTATGACTTTATGGAAGATAAAGTATACCTCTATAACTCTCCAGAAGATGGACAGAGCGACAATCCCCGTGAAGGATCGGTGTCGACACGAGTCTCGCAACGCTCGAGAAAAATTAGCATAGGCCAAGCTGGCCCTGTCATAAGTCCCGATCAAGTGAAGATCACGGACCGCAGGAAGGTAGTAAAGCAGCACTCTAGTACCTTTTTTTAGGGGAAAGCGTCCCTGACAGAAAGATAAGCGCAAAGATGCGCACCCGCTGCTCTCGGGTGGTCGCATCATCCTCAAAAGAGCAATCGAACCCAACAACTCCTCAACCTCGGAGAGAGGACGTTGATGTTGCTGTCAAACGGAAGCAAAGTAGAACTAAACTTCAGTGCCGTAATGAGGTTGAAGTCGATCGGGGTGACCATCATCTCACCCGAACGAAAGTGGAAAGTGTTGGTGGTGTCCTAGAGGAACTCCACCAGGGCGCGAGCCACGGGGTGACCCCTGTCAGATGCAATCATGGCCTCCGCGACCTCGAACAGCGTAGCAGCCCAGAAGACTCCCAGAGTAGTCTCACATCTCCGTCGACGCTGATGTGCATCCTATATAGGTCGCCCAGAGTATCGTTGACCGAGCCATGGCAACGCGTCCTACCAACAATAATCCCACGCCGCACCCTCTCAGAAATATGGTGGACGAGGGAGAAGTACAAATTTCGCTCATCCCACTCAAGGAGGGGACCAAGAGAAGTGGACGGGTCGGCATCCTCCTCTATGGGCTTATGCTCATATCGTGTGTCTCGGGACCATGAACCCGAACCTCACTGTCTAGCCATACTACTGTAGACACCCATTTGTGTCTCCCCAAAACCAAACCCAGTGATGAGTTCCTTTCATGTCGAATCATAATCGAATGAAGTGAAAGTGTGGAAAGTCTAGTGTTACAAATAGTTTTTATTTCTTTTCTTTTTCTCTGTTTGAGAAAACCTATTGTCAGGAAAACAGCCAATCCAGTTTGGTTTGGTCCAAGGCAAGGGTCCAATAATAGTGTAGTTGGTTTGGGTTCGAAAAGAGCTTTCCAACGATATATTAGCCAAATTTTGATGAATAATAAAGAAGTTATGGCCAAATTACTAAACTGGGCCCGATTTGATCTTTAAATGCGGCCCTATGATATTTATCATTATTAATGTAATTAGAATTGATTATAGCTTTCTAGATTCTTCTAGAAGGTTCTTTTCATTCCTAATTTAATTAGCATTGATAAATTGACTTTGTTGACTTTTTGGAGTTTTAATCAGAATAGAATAAGTATTTTTGAGGAAAATAAGATTTTGCCCTTCTATACGGATAAATTTTATCAAAATTAAGTAAACGCGTGAAATTGTTTTCTAGCGCCTAACTACAAGATTAGCGCCTGGCGCTAATGCTTGGCGTCTAGCGCTAGCCTTGTCACCTGGCGCTAATGTCTGGCGTCTGGCGCTAAGCTGTTTTATTCTCGTTGAAACTCTGATTCGTTTTTCTATCCGTCCAGATGATTTTCTCTATAAATAGCCTCCTAAAATATCCGTTTTCAATCATCAACAACAATCAAATCTCATCAAAAATCAATCAACAACGATTAATTTTCTTATTCTCTCTAGTTTTCAAGAATCTCTTGATTGCTCCCTCTTCATCTTCTGAACAAGCTTTTTGCATACAAAATTCCACATTCACAAGATCTAGAAACACCTAGCCGAGTTTGAAGTTTCCTTTATCCTAGACGTGAAAGGTTTTAATTTCTGAGGGTTTGGTCCCAAATCTCTATTTCAATTATTTAATTTAATTGTTTGTTTTATATTTTCCTTGAAGTTAATAATGCGTGTATTTTGTTATTAGAAAGAGATACGAGGCATCCAAGTAAGTGCTTTAATTGTCTACATTGATATTATGATATAAAAATCATGTCTAGGTTGTTATTATGATTCCTAGTGTCATGTTAAGGTGTTTTGATCTTCTTAGTATCATGTTTAGGGTAAGGAATAAGTTCCTTAGATCAATTATGATTTCTATGATTCTTCCTATTCACTTCCTAATATTCATGTTATTATCATGTTAGGGTTAAAGCTTTGATCTTTATTGTTTAGTGACATGCTAGGGTTTGTTATTAATCTTGTTAGTATCATGCCTAACATCTTGCTATTATTATATTTTAACATGAACATGATTATTTTAATTATGATTATAATTGTTATAATTATTATGTTAATTATGATTATTAATATTTATGATTATTGTTGCTTATTGAATATATTTATTGTTATTGCTTAATCACGCCTTTTATGTATGTTTAAAGGGAATTTGTACTTGTAATCACGCTTTATAAGATAATTAATAATCTTGTTTAGGGTTAATTTGATTATAATTCAAGTGATAGCCAATAATAGATTTATTTAAGCATTAATATTCAACCAACATAGATAAACAGGTTTAGGGTAAAACTATTGATTGCATGTTAGTCAGAAAGCGCACATGAATATGATCAGAATAAAGTAGAGGCCTATTATAAGGGCAGGTTCAATCTCTTTTAGGTTGGATTTGTACTTTCATCTCCAAACTACCAGTCATGGTTCTAGACCTATTGGAGTTGACGATCTCCTAGATCGTTAAGGGGTGTAACATTAACCTCGTGAATGGTTTACATGTTCCTAAAACATGTTGGCAACTCTTTTACTCTAGCTTCCTTCACTTTGGACGACACCATGCTTAAGTGTATGATCACAGTGGGGTTCAATTTTGGAGTAATGCTTGAAATATTCCCTACAATTTTTGGCGACTCCACTGGGGAGGATTTCTATTTTAATTCCTGAAATTTATTTCGGCAATGATTTAGAATGAGTGGATGAGACTCGAAAAGTTCTAAGTATTTCATGTGCGTAATTTTGATTAACATTGTTGTCATATGCATAAAAAATTTCTCATTGGAAAGACCATCTGTAATGAGTTAAAAACATAGGATTTTTACGCGTAGGAAATTTGAGGAATGTCTTTCACAACTGGGATCGAAATAATGCTGCGCGAAATTGGAAAATTTTATCAAGCACAAAAAGCTGCTGAGGCATGTAGGAACTAGCGACAGAAAATAGAGTCTAGCGCCGATGATTTGGCTCTGGATCCAGGCGACAGCTTCTGTCGCCAGGAGCCAAAGCCAAATCACTGCGCCAGCCTCTTTTCGTTGGCGCCAAGTTCTTCCAATACCGAGCCAGAAATATGCATTCTAATTTTGACCAGTTTTTAGCACTGTTTGCTCGATCCTACTTTCTGATTGAGTTTTTCTTACTTTTTTGAAACCCATATGTGTTCTACATATGGATTTAACCCTGTGGGAATTCATGCTCCATCTACCTGATTGAATGCTCTGTGCAACAAAGGCTACATCCGAGAATGTTGAATTCACCAAACAATGGAAGAGAATTTTTAAATCGCGGTGTCCCATCCACTCGTGCCAACCCTTCAAAGGTAAGGCTTCCACGCGGTGCATCCGGATAATTAACCATGGACCTTCTTTGACTAACCCATATCTCGAACTTTAGAGAACTAGAGCCATGATTAGGTTGCAAACTCATTGCATCATATTGTGCCTACTTGAATAATTGTGCATTATTTGTTGTGCATACTCTATGTGTTTTTCCTAACCGTTTGTTTGACTTGTGATTAAGATTAAATAAACTTATTAATGACTAAAGGACTTAGCCTAATTAATTAATTAATTAATTTTGAATAATTAAAGTCTAATAATTTAATCAGAATTGACTTAGTACGACTTTAGGCATACCTTGTAGAGTAATAATACCGAAAGTAGTCCCAGATCAACGTTCCAGCAATGGAGCCGCGATTTGGTCTGCAGCGCCACTTGGTGGAGTGCAGCGCCTGGCGACAGCTCAGTCGTCTAGCGCTACACTGCAGATTGCGGCGCCAAGCCTGTCGTTTCTGCGACAGTTCAGTATATTGCTCGAGTCATCACTTTGTGTCTAATTAAAAAGTTTGCTAATCAATTCGATTACTTTATTAATAATAATACCTCGTTAAGTCCTTAATTGAGTCTAGTCACATAGTCTAGCCACATGGTCTTACACAAGAGTCTTAATATGTCACCTACACTCACTAGTCTTAGCGCACACTTTGAGTATATATCACCATGACCATGTCTTAGGTTCATGATTGAGTCGGTTTTTTCCGTCACTTGAGTTGGGGGTACATTATACACCTAATTTTTCATATCTCTCCATATACATCATCTTTCTCCATATCACAACATTTATTCTTTCTACCTTCTTTTATCCATTTCATGTTGAATAGAGTTTGAGTCAAATAATTAATAGTCGATATCCCTAATTTCCCTTTCCACAGTACTTGGTCAAGGAGAGAAGGGAGATTAATCAAGGACAACATATTTGTTCAAGTCTTAGTTTTTGATAAACCGATTTGTCAAAAGAGGAAAGCTAAAAAGATAATGGCAACTAAACAAGAAGTCAATTAACTTAGGAATCAATTGACTGACGTGTCTGAGGCGTTGAAGGCTTTAACCCTCAAAATCAATGACCCTGTGAAGCAACAACAAAATGGACCTTATGCAAGAAAGCTCGAGTAAGCTATCTAGTGATTACAAGTTTCAAGGCATTAGTTCACAAGAGATCTCGCTGGACAAGGAACTTCTTCCACATAAGTTTAGTGCCACTAACATCCCTAAATTCAAGGAAATAGATAATTCTTATCTTCACTTAAGAGCCTTTGAAACTATAATGAACATTAAGGGGATTGATAAGAAAGTCTATTATTCTTTGTTTTCCTTGTCTCTTAAACCGTTTGACAACAATGGTTCTTCTCCCTTGACAAAGAGAAAACCTCTACCTAGGAATCAATAGTAAGCGCTTTCATTGATAAGTATTGTTATTTCGGATGATATACTTCAAGAAGGGGGTGAATTGTAGTATGTTCCTAGTACCTACGTTTCGCGGAACATAAAACTGATTGCGGTTAGGAACTTAGACAATGCAAAGCGGATTTTACGAGGAAACCATCCAGGGCCCAACTTGAAGTAAAACCTCGACCCTAACTTAGGGATTTCAAACAAAAACCACTTCACTATAATAGGGCAAGCACCAAGTTACAACCTATTAACACAGACCTTTATTCATAAGTTCCACACTTGCTACTCAATAGGACCTATCCTACCCAATCTAAGTACAACACTTAGAGTCACCCGTACTACCAAAGTACTACCCACTCGACCTCTCACTAGAAGCTCAATCGGCTTCACCCTAGAAGCTCACAC
Organism: Chenopodium quinoa; assembly: GCF_001683475.1. NCBI lineage: Eukaryota > Viridiplantae > Streptophyta > Magnoliopsida > Caryophyllales > Amaranthaceae > Chenopodium > Chenopodium quinoa. The sequence continues at coordinate 2,378,317 of NW_018743262.1, read as the reverse complement.
ATTGCACTCTTACAATACAATTATAACGAGAATCCTCACGAACTCTCACACCCCAATACATAAAACACTCAAAACCCTTTTTCCCAATCGCAATATCTCAACGAATACCTCTAAATACATACCAATGAATAAAGAGAAAAAACTATTATGCTGGACACTCAAGATCTGTCTAGAACTGACTGGACGAACTGAAACCAAACCTGACTGGAACTTTGACCTGGAAGTTTGACTTAGCTTCGTGGTGAAGGATGAAACCATTAAGCAGAACCACTGCACTTTGTCAACCTCAACTTTGAATGAATACATATGAGCATATTTATAATACACTCAAATTATTCTTTTCGTAAAAGATAAGTTTTATTAAAAGATATTTTCCAAAAATAAGTTTTCCAAAAATATATCTTTTGTTAAGAATATATTCTATCAATAATAATAAGATATATCTACCATAAAATCAGATTTTATCTAAATCTTATATTTTCCAAATATACTAATATATCTTTTTATAAAAGATATACTTACCATTACTTTTTACAAAAGATATACTTGCCATAAAAATAGATTTTATTTAAAACTTATTTTGCTGAAAATATTTTCCAAAAATAACTTATCTTTTTCTAAAGGGATTTATTAGGAAATAAATATCTCTAATCTGTAAAATCAAATCCCTAAAAGGTATGTACGTATTAGGTGAATATATATATATATAATTAAATTCGACCTGCGACCTTTAACGACGTGCAGATCTAAGTTCCGATTAGGTTCTGGAACTCTGACAGTCTCTGAGTTCCTGACAAGTCAGTAACTCTAATTTCATGGACTATCATGAGTTCACCTTAGTTCTTTAGACTTGTTCCAGACTGACTTTTATGTCCAACATACTTACATGAATCCTAGAGCGATATACTTCTATTTCTCCGTCTTCATGTCGTTTCTTTGAAACTCTTGTTCTGGAATCTTATAGTATTGATGTATTCTAGATCTCGGGGCAAGTTCTTGTTGATTGTTCCTGTTACGGAACTTAGATAGCTTTTGTTAGAGAACTAAGTTCCTGTTAGGGAAGTCTTCATGTACCTGTTAGGGAACATGGAACTCTTCATGTACCTGTTAGGGAACATGCTCCGGCTCTCGTGGGAAAGCCTGCCAAAGGTTCCTTCTGCATCTCGTTAGAGAATATCTTATGGTTCCTTCGTGGGTTAATTCATGTTGGAGAACCTGCTTTAGGTTCATTCATTCTCTCTTGTTCCTCTTGAAGTTTTCTATGTTCCAACCCATTGACTTCACCTAAGTCAGTTCCTGTCTTCACATGAACACTTAAGAGAAACATTAGATTGAAGTTTGTTTGTCATAAATAAACTTCAAGAGAGAGAACTAATTAAACTTAAAGCTTTTGTAAATACTCCTATACATATACGACTCATGTATGCATAGTGTACTTACCTCATGAAGCTAACTTATGCAAACACCTATTTACATAGTTACCTTCATGGTTCTTTAGCCATCATCATGCTTATTAACCATAACGCTCATCATTGTTCTTGTTCTTCTATTGCTTATCATATGTTGCTTAAGTTCCTTATATACTTGTCATTGCTCAGGTTCCTTGTATCCTATTCCAAGTATATTTTGTTCTTTCTATGCACAACTTAACAAACACGTTAGATAGATAATCATCATTAGTTTATAATCATCAAAACCTTATTACTCAACAATTTCCCCCTTTTTGATGATGACAAACTAATGATGCTTATCACACATTAAAGGACAATCGTTGTACATTTATTTTCCCTTATTTTTTCAAGAAAATAACATTTAGAACAAGTTAGGAACATACACAGGAACTTCACATAGTTAGAAACTTAGCAAGTACACATCATTATCAATATATATATATACTTTCAACGATCATGATGTAAGAACTTTGGACTACTATATACCATAAGAATCATACATATTCTTCCCCATTTTGTCATTATCAAAAAGGGTATTGTTCCACACATTTGTTTTCCGTAAATTACACACACGTAAAGTTATATGTCACACCTACCACCATATAATAAGTAAATATATAATGGTTAAACACTTGTTGTTCCTTAAAGCCTCAAGGTACTCACTTTTCAAACACGGATACCATTTTAACACTAATTTCCAACTCACAATCCAAAGGCCCAACTTCAAAACCCTTAATTGAACTTGACAAATAAGAAGTTAAAAATCAAGTGAGGATCGGAGCTAAAAAGTTAGAAATGGATTACATGAATAGGCAAATGAAAGCGTAAGCTCAAAGGATAAATAAAGAAGCATATGGAAAAAAATAAGTTGAGGGAACATGAAGTGAAATTTGTGCTCCTCGTTTAGACCTTTTGAGATTAGGTTCCCCGCATTTTACTTCACCTCAAACTCTTGAACCTCCTACTAAACACAACACATATTCATCTTGCTATTTGATAACCAAGTTCCCTTACTTCAACCACCAACTTCGTTGAGGAACATTCTGCATACTGGAACTTAAATAGATTTTAGCTACATAGTCAAGTTCCTTCAACGTTTAATGTTGTTCCTTCACTAGCTAGCTTACCAAGTATACGAGTACACGACATAGTCAATATTCTTCATATTTAGATATCAAGGAAATTAAATATTTGATCACCCTTTTTCCTTTTTTTTTTTTTTTACATATGGTGTCATTACATAGATTTTGCATGCTTTCCTAGAATAACACATTTTAAATCAATGAAGATAATATTTACTCATACACTTGAGTTCCTCAACCAGATAAAAACCATTTTGATTTCTTGGTTCCTACCTTATTTCCCCTAAGTTCTTTACCATTATTCTTCCTTTTCAAGTGCTTACTTCTTTTCTTTTTCTTCAACTTCCCCCTCAACATGTAATCACTATTCTTCACGTTTCATTGAACCATAAAAAGATTATGAACAAACTTAGAGCACATGAGAATTAAGAATAAGAAGTATGGCTATATGAAAATATAAGGAAATACAGTCGATAAAATCTTCGAATATATGAAAATATGAAATAAGTGTAATGCAACACAAACACACAACTAAAAGTTGTAGAATAATTTTTCATTCGAAGAAATATGGTGTGGATGCTTGAAAGTTGGCTAAAAGATAGATTAGTTCCCTCTGAAATTTAAACAAGTGAGGTACAAACGGTCTAGGAACTTACCTGTCTTGTTCCATCAAAGTTTCTTCCATTGTTCCTTTGGCAACTTAGGGACTTCATGTTTGTCAACATCCATATTCTATTATGAGACCTCTAATACTCTTAGGCAAGTGAGTATGTCTTTTACAACACAAGAACTAAGTGTGACACATTAACAATAAGCGCACATACTTTATTTCAAGTTTATCATGCATAGGAACCCCAACTTGACTTAACTTAAGGGAAAAATACTTTATACTCATGTTATGTTTCATCAAGTCTTTTTCCATTAAGCAATAAACAAGAATATGACAAGTCAAGATAGAACCATAAGATAATCAATTCACAACTTCACATATTACATTATTTCTACGAAAATTATATCAATTCCATTCATATATAGACATAATGTGAAAATGAACTTATATCTTATGTAGTCTTTTACCAGTAAAAATATAACTTTTAAAACATTGGTTGATATGATGGCTTACCTTGGAGTTCTTTTGAAGTGTTTGCTTTGTTCCTTGATGATCTCAAATCTACTATGAACTTCCACTTCTAACTCAAGTTCCATTGTCAGCGGTTAATGCTTACAAATATATTTTCTCATTATAGAATCATCAAAAACTAGTGCACAATGGCTCATTAGTTGTACCAGAAATATAATCAATGTAAACAAGCACAACTAAAAACTCAATCCATCTTGAAAGCAAAAATTGACAATTTTAAAGCTCAAATTTCAGGAAGGAACTTGGATAGCATTCTATCCTAGAGTATGTTCCACATAGATGTATATATAAATTCATACTAAAAACATACACGACATCCATGTGGTACAACTCTAATCCCATTTAAACAGCAAGATCAAATAATATTAATTACTTTCAAGTCTAGCTACACGAGTAACCAGTTCCTTAAAAACAATACATACCTTTGTATTGGTTGTTTCCTTTAAGAACCAACATAGCCTTGTTCCATTCATGTGCCTTACTCAACAAGCTTTTTCCAGAACACCCTTTTCAATCACCGACCCTTTTTAGGTGTTCTAGAATAGGTTCAGGATGTGACATACACCTTCTTCCTTTTTAGCTTATTAAGTTCCTTCTGCACATTCAAGCTACATCTTCAAATGCTCTAATATCGTGAGGTTCGGCCTTGGTTACATATGCATGAAAGACACTATAGTTCCTTTAGTTGTGATTTTGCTAGTCGGAACAAATATTATCTCATCTCTGGAACTTCGTCAGAACTTGCTTTCTTGTATTGAGTTCATTGAACTTTGGTGCATGAGTTGGAACTTCGTCAGAACATGTGTAGCTAGCCCATGCTGTTATCCTTAGTGACATATTTCTTTACTAGGAACTCAGTTAGTTCTACAGGAACATGTGAGTTCATCTTTTATAACCTGCTTAATGAGAACAAACTTGTTAGTCTCAAAATAAGTTCACTTATTGCACATTAAACATGATAGTGTAAAATATTTTTATTTTACTGATCTAGGAATTTATGGGAAAATCGCCTTGGCACTTCTATCATCAAACATCCCTAAGTGGAACATAGGGTGTCTTATTAATCAAAGATCTATTGCTTCAGTGTTGATGATGTAGTAAGAGACATTGAGAACTATTCCAAAGAACCTACAAAGACCATTAGCATATAAGTTTGTTCTCTTCATGTCTTTCATGATTCAAAGTTGGAAACTTGTTGTCAGTCCTGTGTTCTTACAACAAACATCAAACATTACTGGAACTAGGTTCTATTGTTAGATCCATAACTTCATAAATGATGAACATTTAGCCACAAACCCTGTGATAGAATAGACTTTTAACAAACAGTTCATCATCTCTTCTATTAAGAAAAGTAACCAAGTGTCTATTTGCGTTCATTACTTATAAACAAGACATATCTTTAATTAGTATCTAAATATCACATGATAAACAAATCCATATCACTAATATCCAATGGATTATTGTTGCTTACCATCTACCCGATGTTGAAGGAGAATATAACATGTTTTGATTCTCATGCTTCTCAATCTTCACCTGTTTGGAACTTACATATACATATACCTATTATTGAGTTCCTACTAGGTTTAACACGTACGAAAAGATTGACATGTTTACAGCTTGAAGCATAGATGTATTTCATAAAACATCTAGAGTAACAAACATTTAAAAACCAAAAATGTACATCAAAAACTCGACAATAAAAATGTTCACAATGGTATATGAACTTGACTTACTAAACTCCTATTATGCAACAATTTTAACTTTCATGTTAGTCTTATAAGTCATAGTTCTTCCATTGTAGGTTTATAGCAGGAGATATCTTGTTTTGATAATCACCATCCCTTTGGAACCTCGCTGTCGAGATACGACGAGTTCCTTCCTATTATTCACCTTCAACAGTTCATGTTCCTATTGATATCAGATTGGAACATGTCCTTCTGGTCCTTTGACCATTGAATCTTGGGTAAAGGAACATGTTGATTTAATCTCAAATTCTTCAACACCTTGTTAAAGTTCATCAAATATTCATTCGAAAGATATAACCTAAAAAATCAAAACCCAAGAGATTCCTTTGTGCATTCAAAAAGTCAGTAGGTTATTCAAAAGATATAGATTAAACCTAAAGAATCAAAGTTTTGAAGCATAAAGTTCCTCTAAGAATACTCCCTTTTGAATGTCATTCTATAAACCAAATTATGAATCTCCAACACGTAGTCAAAGATAATCGTCTTTCTTTATCATCCTTCATAAGGGTCTGCTATAGGAATTTATGCTTTGTTTCAAGGAACTTTGAACAATAGAATTTTGACTGAAACTTGCATAAGAAGCTTAATAGGAACTTGTACACCAACTCTATAGCACCTTGATATAGAAGCTTTGTTATCCTGTACCCTAAGCCTATTTTATCAATTCAAGTTAATCAAGTTCCAACTAGTTAAGCACCATGTTCCTAACGGAACAAACTTTTATGCACCGATTTATCTCAATAGACAAACCTACAAAACAATCATTAACAACCAGCACAAAACAAGAAGAGAAGTTAGTTTGTCATGATATATGTTATAAGCTTCAAAACAACTTCTCTTTTACATCCATTCACTACTAACCTTCATAGAAAAGGGGAATTGAATTTTAACAGGAATTTGTGAAGGATCAATACATACCAAAAGCATATGACCAATATTTATAGAGAAATGTATATGTGACTTACACACTTATCCATATTATCGCTTCACCTACTACAAACCTCTCATAAAGGCTTTGTAGTGAGAGGAACTTGCATATAATTCCATATATACAAACAACCAAAAATCATCGTTATTAATAAGTTGTCTCCACTCACATAGCCTGCAAAATCGGTCACCTTTTGGCTTTGGTTACCCAGTATATATTGGGTACATTCATGTTAGTAATAGACGTCAATAATCCATAATTAAAACAAATACTATTAAATCAATTTGTAAATTTGAAAAATCTTTTCACACTATAAATTAGTTTTGAGGTTACACAAAATTGATTTAAAAACATTAACAATAAAATCAATAATTTAACTAGAGATACTACAAGGAAATCTTACACATAAAATTATGCATATAATCAAAACTTCAAAGACGAGACACTTACCTGAAAGATGTTCATCTTTGAATCACTTCTGCTTCATAAGCAAACTTTGGTCTTCACGTGGTATTGGGAACTTGCTCCTCGGGGTTTCCTGGTTTATCAAGAGCACTTTCTTTGATACCAATTGTTATTTCAGATGATATACTACAAGAGGGAGGTGAATTGTAGTATGTTCCTAGTGCCTACTTTTTGCGGAATATAAAACTGATTGTTGTTAGGAACTTAGACAATGCAAAGCGGATTTTATGAGGAAACCATCAAGGGCCCAACTAGAAGTAAAACCTCGACCCTACCTTAGGGATTTCAAACACAAACCACTTCACTATAATAGGGCAAACACCAAGTTACAACCTATTAATATAAACCTTTATTCACAAGTTCCACACTTGCTACTCGATAGGACCATATCATACCCAATCTAAGTAGCACACTTGATTCACTCGTACTACCAAATTACTACCCACTCAGCCTCTCACTAGAAGCTCAATCGGCTTCACCCTAGAAGCTTACACATTGCACTCTTACAATACAATTATAACGAGAATCCTCACGAACTCTCACACCCCAATACATAAAACACTCAAAACCCTTTTTCCCAATTGCAATATCTCAAAGAATACGTCTAAATACATACCAATGAATAAAGAGAAAAAACTAATATGCTGGACACTCAAGATCTGTTTGGAACTGACTGGACGAACTGAAACCAAACCTGACTGGAACTTTGACCTGGAGGTTTGACTTAGCTTCGTGGTGAAGGATGAAACCATTAAGCAGGACCACTACACTTTGTCAACCTCAACTTTGAATGAATACATATGAGCATATTTATAGTACATTCAAATTATTCTTTTCGTAAAAGATAAGTTTTATTAAAAGATATTTTCCAAAAATAAGTTTTCCAAAAATATATATTTTGTTAAGAATATATTCTATTAATAATAATAAGTTATATTTACCATAAAATCAGATTTTATCTAAATCTTTTATTTTCCAAATATACTAATATATCTTTTTACAAAAGATATACTTGCCATAAAATTATATTTATTTAAAACTTATTTTGCTGAAAATATTTTCCAAAAATAACTTATCTTTTTCCAAAGGGATTTATTAGAAAATAAATATCTTTATTTTGTAAAATAAAATCCCTAAAAGGTAGGCATGTATTAGGTGAATTTATAAATCATTAAATTCGACCTGCGACATTTAATGATGTGCATACCTAAGTTCCTATTAGGTTCTGGAACTCTAATAGTCTCTGAGTTCATGACAAGTCAGTAACTCTAATTTCTTGGACTATCATGAGTTCACCTTGGTTCTTTAGACTAGTTCCAGACTTAGTTTTATGTCCAACATACTTACATGAATCCTAGAGCGATATAGTTCGATTTCTAAGTAATCATGTTGTTTCTTTGAAACTCTTATTCTGGAATATTGTAGTATTGATGTATTCTAGATCTCGAGGCAAGTTCTTGTTAGGGAACGTTCCTGTTAGGGAACTTAGATAGTTCTTGTTAGAGAACTAAGTTCCTGTTAGGGAACACTTCATGTCCCTGTTAGGGAACATGGAACTCTTCATGTACCTGTTAGTGAACATGCTCCGGCTCTCGTGGGAAATCCTGCCAAAGGTTCCTTCTGCATCTCGTTAGAGAATATCTTCTGGTTCTTTCGTGGTTTGGTTCATGTGGGAGAACCTGCTTTGAGTTCATTCATTCTCTCTTGTTCCTCTTGAAGTCTTCTATGTTCAAACCCATTGACTTCACCTAAGTCAGTTCCTATCTTCACATGAACACTTAAGAGAAACATTAGATTGAAGTTTGTTTGTCATAAACAAACTTCAAGTGAGAGAACTAATTAAACTTAAAGCTTATGTAAATACTCCTACACATATACGACTCATGTATGCAAAGTGTACTTACCTCATGAAGCTAACTTATGCAAACACCTATTTACATAGTTACATTCATGGTTCCTTAGCCATCATCATGCTTATCAACCATAACACTCATCATTGTTCTTGTTCTTCTATTGCTTATCATATATTTCTTAAGTTCCTTATATACTTGTCATTGCTCATGTTCCTTGTATCCTGTTCCGAGTATAACTTGTTCTTTCTATGCACAACTTAACAAACACGTTAGATAGTTAATCATAATTAGTTTATAATCATCAAAACCTTATTACTCAACAGGTATAAATGAAATATTAAAGTCGAAACTAATTATAGGCAACTTGAGATGCTAAGACAAAAAGAGAATGAAGGATTTACTTCTTTCTTCAATAAGTGGAGGGAAACTTCTGCCAAAATAATTGAGGTGCCCACTGAAAGAGAGTCTGTGAGGATGTTTATCAAGAACTTACCAGAAAAGTATTCAAAGCACTTAAAATATCAACACAACTTGAATACTTTCAAAGCCTCTCATGACATAGGTATCGAGATCGAAGATGACCTCACAAAGTAAAAAGCTACTAACAATAGCAACAACGGTGGCTGAAAAGGAAAGAAGAACGACAATCCTTCTTCTTCTGAAAACGTCCACTCTAGTAACAATGTTATTACCTTTGATCTCAGTGAAGTTTTAGCCATGGATAACCCAGGATCTAAGAAGCAACTAAGGAAAGACTTCACCCCCATTGGGGTGAGTTATGATACTGCCTTGGATCGACTCCATGCTAAGGGACTCATTACTCCCATTGGACCTATTAAAAATCCTGCAACTGAAAAGATATTGCCTAGTTGGAATCCAGATGAACACTGCAAGTACCATCAAGATAGGGGTCATGATACTGAGAGTTTTTGGAAGCTAAAGGGGGCTATCCAACATTTGATCGATAATAACAAGCTTCCCATGCCTCCAGCTAACAAGAAGAGCGGGTGATGATAAAGCGAACGACACAAGACAAGAGGCGAGCATCAACGACAAGATTTCGTGACCTCTACTTTTTCTATTTCTTTTATTTAACCTTTCCCCAATAGGTATAACATAGGCACCTTATTATTTCCCTTAGATTAATTTTGTAGATTCTTTCTTTTCCCTTTTAATGAAATGAGCATTTATTTCTTCACATATGATCAATGCATAGCATTAAAAAAAAAAAAAACAGTACATGTCGAATTAAGCACAAGGTATACCAATGATTTGAGGCACCTCTTGTAGCCATATCATACCTTTCACGCTTTCAAATATAAAATCCTTTCTTAATACACAACTTTGAGCCTCTTCTAACGATAGGCCTTTCTTTTTTCAACCTATATCTACCTAACCTTGGGATGGGATGGTGTGTAACTTATGCAATTTCAAAAGCTTGAGTGATTTTAAAAAAAAGAATAATAAAAGAGTACAAAAGGGCAAGTGTTCCAATATTTTTGATATGAACATGTCTTTGATATGAACACGTCTCAAATTGCGTCTCTTATCGAGTACCGTGCCTGAGAAACATGAATACCAAGTGAGTGATAGACTCTATGATCGGGATTGCCCACACATATAAAAATAAAAAAATGCAAAAGAAAAAAAAGAGAGCAAAACTAAAAAGAGAACGAGCTCAACTCAAGCATACAAAGATTCAAAAGCAAGGTTGCACACCTTGGGGGCTTATTTAGGGTCTTGAGCCTTTATCCCTTTCTTCTTCAAACCTTTAGCCTAACCACGTTACAACCCTTTAAAAGACCTTTTAGAGGTATACACAATTGTGCGAGATTCGGCTAGAGCTACGTTTGGCCTGATTCCTAACGGATACGTAGGCAACCTCACATCGAGGTGCGGCCGTAATAAACATGCATTCATATTCACATTCACATTTATACATCATGATCATATCAAGGGATCTCCAATGCTCATCCCTATCTACTAAGAGCTAAACTTGGGGGCTTGATCCTTACATCATTAGCTTACCTAGCCTAAAGAGTCACCACCATTTGACTCTTTTCAATATATTTCTCCACACATTTAGCCCTTGCGGCCTAACTTTAGTGTCACTTTCACACACTGTACAGATTCATGACCAAATATACTTCCCTTAGGAACCCTTTGTCATGAAGTTTTAACGCAAAGTTGAAGCGTGCCTTGCATCGCAAAGTATGAAGTACTTAGCCTCTACGCTTAAGTTACCTAAATACTTTCATTATCGAGTCAACTAGGATAGTCTAAGATGATACAATCCTTGTACTATGAGAGATAACGTTAACGGATTAAGCTCATTCAACATGCACTTTCAAAAACTTCTATTCTTTTTTCGCGTCTTTCTTTTTCGGGAGAAAGTCGGTACCCTCCACAAAAATGACAGAAATTTTTTTCTTTTTTGCATTTTTGAGTAACACGATCACATTAAAATGCACACACGAGTCATGTACACATTGAGTCATGTGGTGTCATATCACCTTTATTTGAGTCTAACACATGTGTCGAACACTTCGAGTCGAGTCAACCTCGAGCCAGTCAATCACAGCGAGTCAAGTTCATACCTTGAGTCACGACAAGTCTATGAGTCAAGCATCACTAAACCTTAGATCAACCCTAAGATAATTAAAGAGATTAGCAAAGTCCTATAGTCAAAGATATAAATGCAGGTATATCCCAGCAAGCAAGAACATTCCCGGATCTTTATTTTTTTCCAGAAACCGCGAATATGACATAGGAGATTCCTCCAAGATGAGAGGAGTTTGAGCAAAATTACATAGATCAGTAAATTAGAGATGAAGAGCTTTAATTTACAAAAGATTTGAGCGGATTTGGTTGAAAGGAAAAGACCAAATTAAAATTTTAGAGCAAAACCAAGCAACATCGGCATCAAGAGCAGAATAGGGAAGACCGACTCCAGCGCCATCTGTCGTCTGGCGATAGAGTTCAGCGCCTGGCGCTAGATCCCATCGTCTGGCGACAAAGCCAATTATTGGCGCCAGTGATATTTCAGCGACAATAGAGATCTAAGCCTATCAGAACAGTTATTTCAAATCTCTTACAACAATTTTTGGGTTCCTTGGTACGCTAGTTATCCTCTCTAAGTAATTCGACATGATTTAGAAATCGGCTTGATTACAATTGCATAAAGTGATCGACCTGATGAATGATTGTCTCACTTAGCTTGAAACGCCTAAGAATTGGCTCATCAAAGGCACCGACATAATGGTTCATACAGCAAAAGCACCGACATAATGATTCATAAACAACAAAGGCACCGACATACTAGTTCATAATTCAAAGCAGCAAAAACGCTGACATACAGGCATAGTAAAAGCAAAGGATCGACAAGCGTTGGTCTTTGGTAATTTTTCTCAGAATATTATCACAACAAATGAGGATAGCTTCATGCGAGGATATCTTCGACATTGTTCCCTAGTTTATAGAGAGTTGTCACAAACAACTAGAGATGATTCCAGTCGAAGTTATCTTCGATCGTGTTCCCTGGCTTGCGGAAGATGGTCACAAGGCAGTAGAAGATCGTTTCAGGCAAAACAATCTTCGATAGTGTTCTCTTGTAGAAGACTATCACAATGAAAATTGGAGGCAGTTACAGGCGTAGCAGTCTTCAGGCGGTATCCCCTAGCTTGAGGAAGATCGTCAAAGGTCTTTTCTCAAAGACGCGTGGGCAAATAAAAAAAGCTCTTTGTTTAGAGACGCGTGGACATATCAAAAAATCTCATTGTTCAGAGACGAGTGAACATCAAAACAACAAGATAGAGTTTCCTAGCTTGTGAAAGGTTGTCACAGCAGCAAATGCAACAATCAGATTACTCCCAGTGACCTGTGCGCGACGGTGCAAGATACGTGTTTCTTAACTCTCTTATCTATTTTAACTAACAGTAGTTTGCAGGTATTGGCGTTATAAGAGTGATTTAGGATTGCAGAACATTCTGAATCATTCTCCGTCCCTATCGATACTTTGACTTTTGTTTTTGAAACTTGCGTTTCTCCAAACTCAGTCAAAGTGGGGGCTTATGTAGACACCCATTTGTTTCTCCCCAAAACCAAACCTAGTGATGAGTACCTTTGATGACGAATCATAATCGAATGAAGTGAAAGTGTGGAAAGTCTAGTGTTGCGGATAGTTTTTATTTCTTTTCTTTCTCTTTGTTTTTGAAAACCTATTTTTAGGAAAACAGCCAATCTAGTTTGGTTTGGTCCATGAAAAGGGTCCAATAATAGTTTAGTTAGGTTGGTTTCGAAAAAGAGCTTCCTAACGATATATTATAAGCCTTATTCCGATGAATAATGAGGAAGTTATGACCAAATTACTAAACTGAGCCCGGTTTGATCTTTATATGCGGCCCAATGATCTAGAGGAGGGCCTAATATTGATTTATCATTCCTAATGCAATTAGAATTGATTATAGTTTTCTAGATTATTCTAGAAGGTTCATTTCATTCCTAATTTAATTAGCATTGATAAATTGACTTTAGTTGACATTTTAGATTTCTAATCAGAATAAAAGAAGTGTTTTTAAGGAAAATACAATTTTGCCCTTCTCTACAGCTAAATTTTATCAAAATTAAGAAAACGCATGAAAAATGTTTCTAGCGCCTGATGAGAGGATTAGCGCCTGGCGCTAAGGCTTGGCGTCAAGCGTAGCCTTGGCGTCTGGCGCTAATGTTCAGCGTCTGGCACTAAGTCGTTTTTATTCTCTTTGAAATTATGATTCGTTTTTCTATCCATCCTCTGATTCTTTATAAATAGCCTCCTAAACCTCCGGTTTCAATCATCAACAACAATTAATTTTCTTATTCTCTCTAGTTTTCAAGAATCTCTTTATCTCCCTCACGCTTTCTCTACAAAATTCCGCATTCACAAGATCTAGAAATACCTAGCCAAGTTCAAAGTTGCCTTCGCTCTAGACGTGAAAGGTTTTAATTTCAGAGGGTTTTGTCCCAATTCTCTCTTTTAATTATTTAATTTACTTGTTTTGTTTATATATTCCTTGAAGTTACTAACGTGTGTATTTTGTTATTAGAAAGAGATACGAGACATCCAAGTAAGTGCTTTAATTTTTTGCATTGATATTATGATTCCTAGTATTGTTATTAGAAATCATGTCTAGGTTGTTATTACGATTCCTAGTATCATGTTAGGATGCTTGATGTTTTGAATGACAACAATGATTCCTAGTATTATGTTTAGGGAAAAGGTTATAATATTAAATATGCTTATTATGATTCCTGCGATGCTTCCTATTTCTTTCCTAATATTCATGTTAGTATAATGTTAGGGTCAAAGTTTTGATTTTTATTGTTTAGTGACATGCTACGGTTTATTATAAATCTTGTTAGTATCATGCCTAGGATCTTGCTATTATTATGCTTTAACATATTTATTGTTATGATGATGATGATGATTATTATTATTATTATTATTATTATTATTATTATTATTATTGTTATTATTATTATTATTATTATTATTATTATTATTATTATTATTATTATTATTATTATTGTTATTATTATTATTATTATTATTATTATTATTATTATTATTATTATTATTATTATTATGTTGCTTGATATTTATTGTTATTGCTTGATCACACCTTTTATGCATGTTTAAAGGGAATTGGTACTTGTAATCACACTTAATAAGATAATTAATAATCTTATTAAGGGTTAATTTGATTATAATTCAAGTGATCGCCAATAATAGATTTATTTGTGTTTTAATATTCAACCAACATAGATAAACAGGTTTAAGGTAAACCTAATGATTGCATGTTAGTAAGAAAGCGCACATGAATACGATTAGAATAAAGTAGAGGCCTATTATTAGGGCAGGTTCAATCTCTTTTAGGTTGGATTTGTACCTTCATCCCCGAACTACCAGTCATGGTTCCAGACCTATTGGAGTTGACGTTCTCCTGGATCGTTAAGGGGTGTAACCTTCACCTCGTGAACGGTTTACAAGTTCCTAAAACTTGTTGGCGACTCTTTTGATCTATCTTCTTTCCCTTTGGACGCCACCGTACTTTAGTGTATAATCACAGTGGGGTTCATGTTTGGGGCAATGCTTGAAATATTCCCTACAATACCAAATAATAAGAGTAATTAAGTGAATTAATTACTTACTTTTCGCGTTTCCTTGAATTGTTACATCATGAATAAAATGTTAGTAACTTCAATAAAAAATATAAATTTAACTGAAACAATTAAATTACAAGTAGAGTTGATTTGGTCAAAACCCTTAGTTAATTCTACCTTTCACGCCTTAGTGAAAGTATAGAACTTTCGGTATCGTATGGATTTCTTGGAGTGCTTAAAGGAAAGATTAGTGAAAGAATGGGGAGGCTAGTGTTTAGGCTAAAGAGAGAGAAGATTATTTGATGACCAAGGTTGTTGATGATTGAAAAAGCGGTGATATGACCTCTATTTATAATAAAAAAAAATAAGGATCGAAGAATTAAGATAAAATCCGAATTTAATCATAATAAAACTCGATCGACAACACTTTTTGCAATTTTTGTTTTTATCATGTCTTTTGATCTAGAAATCGGAATAAAATAAATAATATGTCGTTGGAAAGATGTTGAAGTCTACATTATAACACAATAAGAATCATATTAAATTAATTTGTATGATTAAAGATATGTCCGAAATAGTGGGACAGTGTCAGTTTTTGATAGAGTTTAATATTTCATTCATATCTTTTCCGTTATAGCTCAGCATTGATATTATAATATATCATTGGAAAGATAAATTCAAGGGCTATCCAATTATCTAATATTTGGATAAAAATAAGAGGCACAAAAATAATATCTGACTATCTTTGAACGTCTTTAAATTCAAATGGAATTAGGATTTACAAAAAGAAAAGTGTTATTCAATTTCAAACTCTTTAATCTTATCTTTTCAAAAAGGATAATTAAGATATTTTAGAAACTTATCGAAGATTCCAATTGATCATAATTTTTTTAGGGATGTGATAAAAGCTTTTGGACCCTCTACGTGATCCTTGGGTCGTAGGTAAGGTGGGCTTAGGTTCCGTTTGGGCTCAGTTTAGTATTTTGGCCATAACTTATTCGTTGTAAGTGGGATTTGGGCTTATAATATATTGTTGGAAAGATCGTTTCAATCCCCATCCAAATATTTCATATTTGGACCTAGATTAAGGACCAAAATAAACTGGACTAAATATTTTTATAAAAAGGACACGACATGAATGATTTTAAAGGATACGAAATCAATTATTTTGGGTTTAAAGGCACAAAAAGAGAAAAATAAATTATGGTTTGGGGAAATAGGCTAGGAATTTGGTTGGTTTATGAAATGAAAATATGGATTTAAATACTCTAAAGATTAAATACTCAACCCGACCAATAATGGCAATGAAAGTTTGTTCATCATCGAGTTTGGTTTTGGGGAGACATTGTTAGGTGTCTACAGATGCCCCCACTTTGACTAAGTTTGTAAAAACGTTAGTTTTGAAAACAATAGTCAAAGTACTTTATAGGGACGGAGAATGATTTAAGATAATAGATAAAGGGATACCTGTAGAAAAATGTTACATCTATAGATAAAAGAGTAAAGGGATAGAATGCTTATTTAACACCAGTGTATCGGTGACAAATGAGTTTGGTAGATTCCTATGCTTGAAGGAATCCACCGGATGACGTTTTATTGAAATACTTTTCATGCTTGAGGAAAGTCGACTGATGAGTTTGGTAGCTTTCTAAACTTGAAGAAATCTACTGGATGATACTTTCCATGCTTGAGGAAATTCGATATATGAATTTGGCGGTTTTCTATGCTTGAATAAATCCACCGGATAATACTTTCATGTTTGAAGAAAGTTGACAGAATATTTTGGCAGCTTTCTATGCTTGAAGAAACCACTTGTTGAGATACTTTCCATGCTTAAGGAAAGTCGATAGACGATATAATCGTTGACTTCTCCATCTTGAGAGGTGGTGACAACCGACAATTTGCCATGCTTAAGAAAAAACTTGTCTAATAAGAGATTTCAAGTCTCTGTGTATCGAGAACCTTGCACCATAAGGTGGTTCGATTGTCCCCGAACGTGGGATGTAGTTGGTTCGATTATCCCCAAATGTGGGCTGTTGATGGTCTGCTTGTCCCCGGACGTGGGATGTAACCGAGACCTGCAAAAATAAAATTTAACAAGGAACTCGTATAGACTATAATTAACTTGACATGAGATGACATTGTATAACTTATGGTTGTGTGTGTGTGCAAACACCAGAAATAGAAAATGCAAAAAGAATAATTTTCCGTCATTTTTGTCATGATGAAGTGGAAGGTACTGACTTTCTCTCGAAAAACAAAGACGTGAAAAATGAAGTTTTGTTTTCGAACTTCCCTCGATAAAAAAATTTGAAAAAGTTTTTGAAATTCCCTAAAAGAAAAAGATGAAAAAGGGAAAAAGTTTTGAACTTCCTCCTTGAGCAAGACGAAATGAATCGTATGGATTGATTTGGTTTTCTTGGAGATAATGTTTGCATGATGCATGTTCTTATGCTATGAGGTTAAGGAAAATTACATCACGTGACACGATAGAAGAATGAACTTAGGTCATGGAGCTCAGCATCATATATGGTGTAAAGAAGCGATCTTGAACGTCACTTGGGTCTGGAAGCTAGGCTCGTATATAGATGAAGTGATTATTGCATGATGGACGTTGCTTAGGTAAAGGAGCTAAGCACGATAGGCTTTGTATGATTAAAAATCATTGATATATAAATGTTGCTCAGCCTATCGTGCTTAGCTCCTTGACCTAAGCGCGATAAAGGGTTATTTCTTCTAATGAATGTTGTCTTGAAAGATGATGTAACATGCACACTGTTGAAATAAGATTTCATGATAAAGGGTTATTAAAGGGAAGGATGATCGATATGGATATGGATGTGTGAGTGAAGTGTGTGAATGTGATACTAAAGCTGGCTACAAGGGTTATGGTGATGGAAATATATGTGAGAAGAGTCAAAGATTATGACTCTTTAGGCTGGGTAAGCTAATGTGATGTGGATTCAAGCCCCCAAGTCTAGCTCGAGATGGGTAAGGGTAAGCATGGGATATTCTTTGACTCGATCATGCATGAATATGAATATAAATATTAATATGAATGTGGCCACACCTCGATGTGAGGTTGCATACGTATCCAACTGTCTATTAGGAATCAGGCTGAACGTAGCTGTAGTTGAACTTTGTACAAGTTTATGTACATCTCAAAGAGGTCTTCAAAGGTTTGTAATATGTGTAGACACCCATTTGTACCTCCCCAAAACAAAACACAGTGATGAGTACCTTTCGCGTCGAATCATAATCGAATGAAGTGAAAGTGTGGAAAGTTAAGTGTTGCGGATAGTTTTAATTTCTTTTCTCTTCTCTCTGTTTTTGAAAACTTATTTTAAGAAAACAGCCAATCCAGTTTTGTTGGTCCATGATATGGGTCCAATAGTAGTGTAGTTGGATGGGGCTTGACAAGAGCTTTCCAACGATATATTATAAGCCCAATTCCGATGAATATTGAGGAAGATATGGCCGATTTACTGAACTGGACCCGGTTTGAGACTTATATGCGGCCCAATGATATAGGGGAGGGCTTAATATAGATTTATCATTTCTAATGCAATTAGGAATGGTATTACTCTTCTAGATTCTTCTAGAAGGTTTTTTTCATTCCTAATTCAATTAGCGTTGATAAATTGACTTTTGTTGACTTTTCAAAGCTTTAATTAAAATCAAAGAGCATTTTTGAGGAAAAATACAATTTTGTGCTCTTGTACGACAATTTTTATTTGATTTTAAGAAAACGCGTGAATTTCCAAATCAGCGCCAAACGCCAAATGTAGTGCCTGGCGCTACGCTTGGCGCCTGACGCTAATGTTGGTGTCTGGCGCCAATAGCCAGCGTTGTCGCTAATTAATTTTTATCTGCGCCAGAACTCTTTTTTAATATTTTATGTTTTTGACTGATTTTATTTATAAATAATGTCGTAAAAACTCCGTTTTCATTCATCTACATTCATCAAATTTTCATCAATTCTTATTCTCTCTCATTCTCACCAACTCTCATCAAGATTCTCTTGATTGCATTCTCTCTCTCTCTCTCTTTTCTAAACTAGCCTTCTCTCAAATATAAAAATTCCGCACTCTTTAGATCTAGATACACCTAGCCATATTCGAAGTTGTTTTCGCCCTAGACGTGAAAAGTTTTAATTTCTGAGGGTTTGGTCCCAAATCTCTTTTCCCATTATTTAATTTAATTGTTTTAATTATTATTTTCCTTGAAGTTACTAACGTGTGTATTTTGTTATTAGAAAGAGGTACGAGGCATCAAAGTAAGTGCTTTAATGGTTTTTATTGATGTTATGATATAGAGTTCATGCTTAGGTTGTTATTTTAATTCCTAGTATCATGTCTAGGGTAACTTTAATATTAAGTAAGATTGTTATGATGCCTTTTATGTTCTTCCTAACATTTATGATTATTAGTATCATGTTAGGGTTAAAGATTTGATTTTTTATTGCTTAGTGACATGCTAGGGTTTGTTATTAATCTTGTTAGTACCATGCCTAGGATCTTGCTATTATTATGCTTTAACATGATTCATGATTATTTTTATAATTGTTATGATTTATGATGATTATTGTTATGATGATCATATTATGTTGCTTGATATATTTATTGTTATTGCTTGATCACACCTTTTATGCATGCTTAAAGGGAATTTGTAATTGCAATCACGCTTAATAAGATAATTAATAATCTTGTTAGGGTTAATATGATTATAATTCAATTGATCGCCAATAATAGATTTCTGATGTGTCTATTTTATATAGTATTTTACCCCCGTCCCTTGGTCATAATTAGTAGTGTTTTTGCTCTTTAGAGCCACTTTTATTACTAATTGGTGTTTTCTAGTGTTTTCGTAGATTTGGTTGACTTTTGCAGGGAATTACACTTTTAGAGTATTTTCTCAGGATATTTTGGAGCAATCACGAGCACTGGAGAAGCACGACCAGTTTTTTATAGCCCAGGGCCGGTTAGAGCCATCAAACCGGTGATTAAAGGCTCGGTATAGGTGATACCGGGGCATTTGGACCGAGTATTCAAGACCGAAAGAGGAAACCTTAATTGGCCCGAAGAATTGGAGCCCAATCGTAGTCTAAATAGTGGCCCAAGAGAGCCGCCCGGCCAAAGAGGCTGGCGCCCAGAGGCGCCCCTGGCCGGGCGGGAGAAGCCAAGGTCGGCGCCCTGTGAAGCGTCCGGCCGGGCGCGAGATTGGTAGTGACGAGGAAAAAATCGAATGAAGTGAAAGTGTGGAAAGTTTAGTGTTGCGGATAGTTTTAATTTCTTTTCTCTTCTCTCTGTTTTTGAAAACTTATTTTAAGATAACAGCCAATCCAGTTTGGTTGGTCCAGATACGGGTCCAATTGTAGTGTAGCTGGATGGGGCTTGACAAGAGTTTTCTAACGATATATTATAAGCCCAATTCTGATGAATATTTAGGAAGTTATGGCCGATTTACCGAACTGGGCCCGGTTTGAGCCTTATATGCTGCCCAATGATCATTCCTAATGCAATTAGGAATGGTTTTAGTCTTCTAGATTCTTCTAGAAGGTTCTTTTCATTCCTAATTCAATTAGCATTGATCAATTGACTTTTGTTGACTCTTCAGAGTTTTAATTAAAATCAAAGAGTATTTTTGAGGAAAAATACAATTTTATCTTCTTGTACGACAATTTTTATCTTATCTTTAGAAAACGCGTGAATTTCCAGATCAGAGCCAAACGCCAACTGTAGCGCCTGGCGCTACGCTTGGCGCTTGGCGCTAAAGTTGGCGTCTGGCGCCAATAGCCAGCGTTGGCGCTAATTAATTTTTATCTGCGCCAGAACTGTGTTTTGATATTTTATCTTTTTGGCTGATTTTCTTTATAAATAATGTCGTAAAAGCTCCGTTTTCATTCATCTACATTCATCAAATTTTCATCAATTCTTATTCTCTCTCATTATCACCAACTCTCATCAAGATTCTCTTGATTACTCTCTCTCTCTTTTTTCTAAACTAGCCTTCTCTCAAGAATTTCAATGGTGATTGAGAGATTGAAGATTCAATGGTCACAATTGTGTTTGAGATCTTCTCTATTATCATTGAGCATTCTAAACTCTATCTCATTTTATTGCTTTGTTTAATATTTAACTTTGTTCGATTTGATTTTGATGTTTGATAATTGATTAGTGTAATTGTTCTTCATATATTGTTGATTCTTGATTTCTTTAGTTGTTAGTTGATTTGATGATGATGTTAGAGTAGTTGTTTGCTAGGAATTGGGTGAAACTTGTATGATTGATTGATTATGCTTCATTTGGGGATTGTGTTGATTAATTGTTGAGATTAAACTAATTAATGAAGTTTGCATGTGTGTAATTCGATTAGGCCTTGAGAATTATACTAGATTGCATTGTAGTTTCTAATTATACGAACCATTGATTTAGGAATTGCAATTTTCGATTGAGCTTGATTAGTGATGCTCCTAGTTAGAGTCTCTCGTAGTTAACGCTAGTTTAACCTCTAGGAGATAGCTTGTTGACTCTTTTGATTGAGCTTGCCGTTAGTCTTCGCAACCATTTATTTGCATATTGTTTCCCAGTTGTTTCAATTGTCATGATTACTTGTTGATCCCGTTCCTAATGCTTTATTTGGTTGGTTTCTTTGTTTGTTAGTTGTTCGTGTTCTCTATTCATCTATGTCTTCGACCTAGCTTAGGCGTATAATTGACAGCGCTTGAACATTACCGTTCCTTTAGGTTCGACCCTTGACTTGCCTCTATACTTGTATTTAGGTTGGTTAAGTGTTTATAAATTTAGTTTGATTGAGGGAGGATTAGTTTCAACGACCTAGTTCCACCCCACGTCAAAATGGTGCCGTTGTCGGGGAACGGTGTCTATATTTGAGTGTTTTTTATTGATATATTCTAGGTCTTTGTATATACTTTTCTTTTATTTGATTTTTGTTTTCTTTGTTAAAAAATGGCATGTCTCTCATTTCCTTAATATGATAATGAGGTTTTTTGTGAATATTTCAATAGACTTAAGGGATATCTTGACTATAATCATTGTACTCTTTGGGAGGCTTGTGAGATTTGTTATTTTGGTTTGAATGAACAAACTAGGGATAAAGTT
The DNA here is from genome assembly GCF_001683475.1 of Chenopodium quinoa. NCBI lineage: Eukaryota > Viridiplantae > Streptophyta > Magnoliopsida > Caryophyllales > Amaranthaceae > Chenopodium > Chenopodium quinoa. The sequence continues at coordinate 2,356,393 of NW_018743262.1, read as the reverse complement.
GAACGAATGCATAATGGTAGATTTAGAACATTTTCTATCGAAGATGCTTGGGATTTTTATGTTTGTTTTGCTTGGGAAGTGTACAACAAGGGTAATCGTGCTTCAATTTTTGATGTGCAATGTGATAATTCTTCTAATGCTAGCATGATTTCCCATGATGTGTCAAATGATCCCATGAGTGAACCTAGAGCAAGTGCTTTCGATTCTATTTCATCTTTTGTTCATGATGATGAATTACATGCTCAAGTGGATGCTAATGGTGTGTTTCAATTTTCTTCATTATTTGCAATGTCTTCTTGTGATGTAGTCCATTCCCTTAATAACGAATCTCATATGTTTGATTGTGCCCCCACTCCCCAATGTGATGTATATGCTCATGATTTCAATGTCTGTTCTTCCAATCTTGGTTGTACTTCTTTTTCTTCTCTTGTTGAGCCTCAAACTTCTACATCTTTTGAATCTCTTGTTGATATATTTGAGTCTCAAATTAGGTGCATTGAGATTGATAATGAGTTTGGGCCTAATAAGGAATTGATTCTTAATTCTATGAGAAGTCAATTGGGGGTGATGAAAAAGAGTGAGGAACAACTTGAGGAGAGAAGAAGGAGAGGTAAAGAGTTAGAAAGCCAATTGTCATCTTTGACGCTTGTGTGTGAAAATTACAAACCCAATGTGTGTGTTGAGGATGATGATGGTGATATTTAGCAACCAAAAGAGTGTGAGGATACCATCAATGAGCATTTGTGTGATGGTGAAGGAGTTGAGAATGAAGAGAGTATTGAATTTGAAAACAACAACCCTCCCACCTATCTTGATTAGTCTCTTGCGCATGATTGTGATTCTTCTATCCACGAGTATTTGGACTCGATTGAGGTTATGACCAATGTAATCTTTGAGTGTCAAATGAAAACCCATAGCCTTTTGAGTGAGTTCATTAAGAATGCTTCATGGGAAAAAGATAAGTTTGAAATGAATTTACATCCATTCATGCACGGCTTTGAGACTTTAGGGTATATGGAAGTTGTGGGAGTTGTTGTTCATGGTTGTAGTGAAGGGGATTATGTAGTTCCTCTTGGAAGTTGGATATTTGAGAAAGGTGATGATCTTGAGTGTTCTTCTTTTGAGGATTCTATGATTGATTTTCATGCTCTTTTTGAGGCATGGTGGTGAAGAAGAGTTCATTTGTGAGACCATAGCCCCTATTCCCTTTTCTCATGTCCCTTTTTCTAGCAATTTCAATAGCATTCCCTACACTCCTATATCCCTCCATTCCTTTGTCAATGAGCCTATTGGGGACCCCCTTGTCTATAATGATTTGTATGTGGCTCATTTGTCCCCAATTGAGGAAAAGGGTGATGTTGCCGCCTAAAAATATTGTGAGGAGAGTTTGCCTTCTTCTTCTTTTTCTTTTTCCTTTTCTTATTTTGTTGAATTTTATTTTGATTATTCTTCTTTCTCTTGGCATCTCTCTCCTCATGGGTGTGCACTAAGCTTTTTGCACATCCTCTTCTCGTCATTTGCCTACCTTCTATCATAAGAAATGTGTAGTAGTGCATTTGACAAGCTCTTACGTGCATTGAATTATTATTTTCTAGAGCGGTCATGCTTGGACCTTAAGCAAGCCTTTCTCGGGAAGTAACCCATGCTTTAGATTAGATTTTCATTTGCTTTTTAGAATAGATTTTCTCTCACGAAAATGTTTGTGTGCCTTTTGTTAGGTACATGACTTGATATACTTTGGTGCTTCGATTTGAAGCAAGAATCAAGGAAGTTTGACTCTTATTTTTGCTAGCATATTGAAGGTAAGGTTCAATTCTTGAGGAAATTAGCTTAAAAAGGTTTAATTGGGTCATTTGCGGGAATTTACACCCACCTAATATCTGGTAATATCCTTCCTTGCTCTTTCTCAAGTGGATAATGACTTGTTGGACATATGATGGTTTGATTGGATTGATCTCCTTGTTTTCCCCTCCCATGGATGATTTGATTTATGTTTGAGCATGTTGTCTCATTCAAGTTTGGGAGAGGGTATTCTATCATGTTTGATGGGATGTTGATTCACATATGCTATGCACCTTTGTATATGCTTTTCCATGTTCTTATATCTTGAAAAACTCAAAAAAGATTTTTGTTTCTATCAAGGAAAATTTGAAATTTATCTTTGTTATGTTCTTGCTTTGGACATAATACTTTTGGACTTGTATAGTTTAATGTTTTTCTTCTTAAATGGTAACGGTGTGCACGGTTTGAGAATATGCTTGGTTGATCTAGGATAAAGCATGCTAAGGTAGTTGGTTAGAACTAGTGGGACCATGAAACCGAATTACACTTGTTTGTGGCATGTTGGTCGACGCTCCCTATAGTCGATTTGACACCAATAGTGAGTTTTTGCAACATCCATGTGAAGTTTAATATTTTTTAGCCTTCACCTTCAAAATATATTTGCATGAGCGGCATGGATCCTTGACTATTGCGGACCTAATCTAGAATATTGACTCATAATTCTCAAACTCGAGACCGAGCCATCTAGGGAGGACAAAGACAGCTTTTCGGGGTGGTAATTTATCTTTTCTAGGATAATTTTCTTATTTTTTATTTTTGAGTTTACATTTTCCTTCTTGCTAATCATTTGCGCCTTTTCCCTTCTTTTCAAGCCACATCTTTAGAACTTTGAGCCTTTTGTTTCTTTTTGTTCCATTTTTGGTTTTTGTGAAGCAAATGGTCATGTTTTTGGAGTTTGTGGTATATAAGGTTGGATATTGGTTCTATTTGTAAGCAAGCTTGTCTTTTGTATATATTGTGAAGAATGGCAAATGAATGATGGAAAAAGCCGTCCAAAATCAAAAGAGGCAAGGACATATTAAATGCAAATTTGAAAAAGCCGTCCTAAGTTATAAGTGGCACGGACAATTGCTTTAAATATATACTTTAAAATAAAAAAAAGAAATGAAAATAAGAAAAATCAAAAATATTTTGATGTGATTCTTTTCCCTTTTTCAAGCATTGAGGACAATGCTTCCTTTAAGCTTGGGGGAGAAGCGTTTTCGCTTTTTGTACATATGATTGTGGTTATTGCTTTGAATAAGCTTGGGGGTGTTAGTTTTTTTTTGTTTGGTGTTCTTATTGTTTTGGCGTTGAGATTTGGCCAATCTTGATTCACAACTTAGGTGTACTGCCAAATTTTAAAATTTTAGCCTACCCCTAACCCTTTTTGCCCTTACGTTATAACCATTGGGAAAAACATTTCGACCTAGAGGTTGAGTCATATATCGAGGGAGGGCATTATGAGTTAAAACCAAAAGAATGGGGATGCATTGTCAAGACGCCGAGTAGCCCAAATTATCACTTTTTCCGGTTCCTTCGTGGAACTTTTGAGATGCTCACTAGAGGAAGATATGAGACTAGTAGGGAGAACCCGGTAAGACCGTTTGGGATGAAAGTGGATTGCGTTTCTCTAGTTCCTATGCTTAGCATATTTATGTTTCAATCAACCTCGGGTATCTTGAAACATGCACTCCCTTACTTGTTTAGAAAGATTTTCATTGATTTGTGCTTGTACATTTGGAAAAGTCCTTTCATGAACATGTGTTTTCTCTTCTTTTCTTTTGATTTCCTTCTCATGTTGTGCCTTGTTTGTATTATTACGAGAGTTATAGGTTAATCTCTTAGGAAAGCATCACTCATCCTCTAGAGCGATCTAGGGGTTTAAATGGCTTGTCTTTAGTTGCTAAAATTGACTGTGATTCCTATGAAAGTGAGTTAGTGTATATTCTTGTCTCTTCTCTTCTTTTTGTTTGTTTGAATAAGCTCATCATTTCTCCCTTGGTTTTGTTTTGCTCGAGGACGAGCAAAAGGTAAGATTGGGGGTATTTGATGGGTGTCATAAATGGTACCCATTTGATGAGCATTTAAGTCATTTTTACCTTCTTTTTATAGCTTTCTTTCTCAATAAATGTTTAGTCTTATGTTTTTTTCTCTCTATTTTACCTTTTCTCTCTGATTTTATGGCTTTTGTGCATTTTGATGGTTTTTTTCTAGTCTTTTCTCCTTTATTTACTCTATTTTTGTGGTTGAAGGTATTATACGAGGTTCGGGTCTTGATATTGGTGATCTACTAAGGTGGAGGAAGCTTTTGGAGCAAGCTCATGGCAATTGGAAATCTCAAGATGTAAGGAAGTGGAAATTCCAAGTCTTAGCTCTTGCGCTCTCATGTCGTGCTCTCATGAATATGGGGTGTTGAACCCACAATCATGGTGTTTAGGGACTGCCTACTTCAGTGTTCATCATCATCATAATCGTGCGACCTTAGCGAACGCACGAAGCCGCGAGAATATCGAAAAAACCTAGAGACGCGCGGGCGCGCAAGGCACGGGCGCGGACGCGCCACCAGCATGCGCGGGCATGCCACCCCTGCAGCATGGGCGTGCCTCTCTTGCAGCGCGGGCGCGCCTCACCTGCAGCGCGGGCGCGCCTCACCTGCAGCGCGGGCGCGCCTTCCTTGGTTCTTGCTCGATTTTTGTTTTCGCACCCTCTATATATATATCATTGTAACCCGATTTTTGGGGCAAGTTTAGAATAAGCTTCATTTCACATTTTAGATCATATTTTTTGCTTAGGTGAGACCTTCTCTCTCTAGTTTTAGGGCTAGTTTTAGAAGTAGATTTTAGAGAGAGAAAGTGTGGAATTTCAATGGTGATTGAGGGATTGAAGATTCAATGGTGATAATTGTGTTTGAGATCTTCTCTATTATCAACGAGTATTCTTAACTCTATCTCATTTTATTGCTTTGTTTAATATTTAAGTTTGTTTGATTTGATTTTGATGTTTGATTGTTGATTAGTTAATTGTTCTTCATATATTGTTGATTCTTGATTTCTTTAGTTGTTAGTTGATTTGATGATGATGTTAGAGTAGTTGTTTGCTAGGAATTGGGTGAAACTTGTTTGATTGATTGATTATGCTTAATTTGGGGATTGTGTTGATTAATTATTGAGATTAAACTGATTAAAGGAAGTTTGCATGTGTGTAATTCAATTAGTCCTTGAGAATTATACTAGATTGCATTGTAGTTTCTAATGATAAGGACCATTGATTTAGGAATTGCAATTGTCGATTGAGCTTGATTAGTGATGCTCCTAGTTAGAGTCTCTCGTAGTTGGCGCTAGTTTGACCTCTAGGAGATAGCTTGTTGACTCTTTTGATTGAGCTTGCCATTAGTCTTCGCAACCATTGATTTGCATATTGTTTCCGAGTTGTTACAATTGTCATGATTACTTGTTGATCCCTTTCCTAGTTCATTATTTGGTTGGTTTCTTTGTTTGTTAGTTGTTAGTGTTCTCTCTTTATCTTTGTCTTCGACCTAGCTTAGGCGCATAATTGAGACCGCTTGAACATTATTGTTCCTTTGGGTTCGATCTTTGACTTGCCTCTACACTAGTATTTAGGTTGGTTAAGTGTTTATAAATTTAGTTTGGCCGTGGGAGGATTAGTTTCAACGACCTAGTTCCACCCCTCATCATCTTACGAAAAACGTTCAAAACGTATGCTTGGGGAGGCAATTAAAACTAACAATGAGCAAAAACTAACAAAAAGATTTTGATAATTTGCGCGCCATTACGTATAACAATGAGCAAAAACCGTTCCAAAAAATGATCAAACGGATCAAAATCCAAATCCCGGTCTTTTAGTGACGAGTATCCGCGCGCAACTCAAAAGGTCGTGCTTGCCTGGCGCGCGCATCTTTCTTAGTTGCGTTGTTATGTCACGCGCAAGATCTAATGTTGCGTGCGATATTTTTGTCAGTAAAGTGAAAATCACAGACGATTTTTCACTTCACCATCTTTCTCCTTCCTTCGCCATTTTCGACTCTTTCTCTCTCTAAAAAGCTCGGTTGTTTGTGATTTTTAAAGCTGAAGGAAACTAATTTCGTCCTCAATTCATATTTGCTGTAATCCAATTTAAGTTTTTTGCTAAAATTTGCTCTTTTTCGGCTGAATTCGAACAATTTTCGAATCATTAAACCCGAAGTTTTGAATTTGTGGGTTTGCGATTCGGCTTATTTTTCTTGAAATTGTTTGCTCTATTTTGTTATGTTATGTTGAAGGAGTGTTTTGCAACGAATTACATGAAAAATGGTTAAGTATTAAACCTTGTATGAGCATTTCTTTGTTCAAGTTCGTTCTTTGCAATTCTACTCGAATTGGGATTGATTTTCTATTTTTTTTTTTGCCCATTTTGGTTATACTTGTTAATTATGCAACAATTGTAGTATTAGAACTAGCTTTGCTTCCATAATAAATATTTTAAAAATTTTGAATCTGAAAAATTGGCGCGAAGTGTATACTTAGCTTATTTTTGCCGTATTCGAACTCCAAAATTGTTTGTAGACGATAATTATGTTTATATTACTGTTATTCGTCTAGAATTAGTTTATTCTTTGAGATTTTGGAATATATTCCCTTGAATTCTTAGTTGAAATTGGTATAGGATGGCTTTTGTGGGTGTTAAAAGCCCCCATTTACTAAGTTTAACCGCATGTATTGTAGCCCCCAAGTATGGGTGGCGTTCGATTTTCGTGCTTTGCCCTATTGGTAGACGTTATGCTGCATAAATGGGTCTAGAATACGTGTATTACTTTAGTATAGGAAATAAAATAAACTAATAAAATAAATTTTATAGCATGTACTCGCCTCCGTTTGTCGATGTCGAGGAGATTCTCGTTGGTCCAGAAGAGGCGGTTCGCCCTCGGAAGAGAGTGACCTATCCTCGAGAGGAGGTTCGAGAGCGACGCGTCTCAGCCGATCGACGTCGCCATGAGGAGGTGGTTTTGGAGGCTCCTCCCACCTGGGACCCTAGAGCCCTTAAGTGGGACCCAGACCACCACGTTTTGATCTGAGGGTGGCGCGACATCATGAGTTTCCCGCACTTTCACTTCTTTCTCTTTTATTTTGTTTCTTCTCCTTTTTAAACCATAATCGTTTTTTATTTTTATTCTTTTATTTAGAGTGAGCCTGGCATGCGTTTGTACGTCTTTGGTGACTTGCAAGCCCGTTTTGTGAGTTTTCCCTAGGTGGTAAAGCAGATTGTAGCACTTTCTGGGATTAACTCCCAGCTGGTAGCTCTTCGGGATTTATAGAGCCAATCTGCATTGTCAGCTTTCCTCCGTGGATTGCTGGAGTTTTGGTGGGATTCCATCAACACTTTCCACTTTCCATGGGGTGAGATGACGGTTACCCCTTTTGATTTTTCTATGATTATGGCTTTTCCTTTCGGAGGAGAGCCTGTAGTTATAAAGTTCGTTAAGGGGTCAGACGAGAGATTGCACGACCTTGTGGGGATCGTCTTGCGTCAGCCCTTCACGTGTACGCGCAATCTTGTCCGTACTTGGTTCTTGCCGACGAGTTGTCGGCTAAAGAGCTTGACCGGCAGTGTACACCTAATCTGCTGGCTCGGATATACATTGCTTACATTCTTTCCGTCACCATCTTGAGTGATCGAGGAGAGCGTTTCACCATTGGGTTACTTATTTTCCTCAGCGATTTGGGGCAAGTAGGTAACCTGAGTTGGGCGGAGGTGTCGTATGCCCGTATGCGTACGGCTATAGGCAAGGCGACCCGGGTTATGGATTCCGCGGCAACTACTGAGGTGCCTCGGATTTCGCTTACAAGCCATGGTCGTATCCTTGAGGTACATGTTTTAAGCCTTTTTCGGTTATTACTTTCATTTTTTCCTTTAGGCTTATCTTTTCTCAATTTCAGGCTTGGGGATACTCGTACCTGCCTCCCTTAGCCCCTAAGGTGCTTGGGGCTACTCGTTTTCCTATCGGCCATCGATTGGTCGTGATTAAGAGGAGACGAGCTACTTCTGCCAGCGACTTTCGCCAGAGGATTCTTTCGGCGACTCGTGTGTCGGTGAGTATTCCAACTATATGTTTTCTTTTTCGCTTTTTTTATTTTATTCATAATCTGACGATTTTTCATGTGGTTGTGTTGTATAGATCGATCTCCGTCCTTGGAGTTTGATCGTCTGGCATGGTTGTTTGCCATTTCCAGGCCCTCTATACGGGACTTTCGGTGTTCCAGAGGACCGACGCTTGGTTTTTAGGCGAGCGTATTCTCTGGCAGCTTTCGACCAAGGAGCCTTTGGTTCCTGCTGATCCCCCGATCCGGATGCTTCGTCCGGACCCTGTTGTCTACCGAGGATCGAGCCCAGGCGATCCTTGGTTATCCAGCAAAGCAGCTGGTGCTGTCGGATGCTTCTTATCCGACTTAAATAGCATCCATGTTGACTCCTTTTCCGGCCTTTGTTCCGGTTAGTTTGTAATCCTTTTTTCGTGTTTCTAATTATTTTTCGAAATTTTGACCCTTTTATCGTTTTTTGTCATATGTATTTTTCGCGGGTCGAGCTAGGTTGTTAGGTGCCTCATACATCGGAGATCACGTATACCGATGCAGTCGGATCGGTAATTCGTGACACCCCTTCCAGCGGCCGAAGATGATGAGGGGATACCGTTCATACCTGAGACAGTTGAGTCGGTATGTCTTCTATGTATATGTACTTAAATATCTCCATTTATTTTTTGTTTCATGAACATTTGTTTACTAACTGTCCTTGTATTCTAGGAATAGGTTCCGCGAGACCGTGAATGGCATGGTGAGGACTTTACGTGCTTTCCGAGCTACTTGTTGGAGAGCCCTCGTGACTTTGTCATGCCATGATCATCGGATGATCGCGATAAGTTTTTTTTTCTTTTTTTTTTCTTTGCAACAAAGTTATTTCATTTCATGTATTAATCTTTGTTTTTGGATTTTGCATGATGTGCAGCAACCGTCTAGTAATCGTCGAGCACCCTGATTCCTCTTGTACACATTAATATATTTTTTTAGGAAACTTATGTATATATATTTTTTTATATATTATTTGTATATATGACACATTTGTATATATGTCATTTTTTTTTGTTTCCATGTGTACATTAATGCGAAAAATTTTCGAGGGAGGTAAAGGGTTCCCGACTTACCCCCTCGAAAAAATAAACAAACTTAAAAAAAGAAAAAAGAAGGAAAAAGAAAAAGAAAAAAGAAAAAATAAAGAAAATAAAGAAATGGGAAAAATAAAGAAAATAAAAAGAAAAATAAAGTAGGAAAACAATGCAAAAAAGAAAACAAGAAAATAATAAAAGAAAATAAAAAGGAAATAAGAAAGTAGGCAAGAGAAGGGACACAAAGTGTTAGAAGGCAAGCGTATGATTTGTCTTAAGATCTCATGAAGATTCCGTCATTATATGAGCCAAAATACGGAAATTAACCCAGCTAACATGCCGCGTCAGGGAAGTCGCGCGCATGTATTTCTGTTGCGCGCAGGTGTCGCGCGCAACTGAGGAGTTGCGCGTGCCACCTGCAATGAACTTTCCATTAAGCCAAATTAGCTGAAAATTTGCCCCTCTTGGATCTATTTAAACGAGGTTTTGTGTAGGCTTTTGATCATCTCGCATTCATTCACTTGGTGACATAAGAAATTAAAAAGAATTAATCCCTCTAAAATCTTATTCTCTCTTTTTTTTTGAACAACGGTGAAGACCTTTGAACAACGTTTGAAGCAATGGGTCACTTCCCTTTCAACCGAGGACAAACTAGCTTTCAAAATTTAACACTTGGACCCTTTATTGAATTATATGAAATTATTGGTTAACTTTGATTTCCTTCATGCCGCAGTTAACCATTAGGACTTTAACCACCATCTTTTCTTGTTTAAAGGGGATGAAATTGTCCCCCTTCATGGTGAGTTCGAGGCCTTGCTAGGTTTCCATACAAACCTCTCCATGTGACTTCTTATTCACCTACCTTGTCGGATCCCAAACCTATATTCCAAAGATTTTTTGGTTTGTCCGAAAATGATATGACCAACGTAGGAACTAAAGAAGGCGTTAACTTAATTCAATTTGTTGAACACTTCGTCGCCCCTCTTGACAACATGACTAAACAACACTTTAAAATTCGCGCTTTATGTTATTGTCTTGTTGTTAATTGTTTACTTAGGATAGGCAAAGAATACAGAGATTATTTGATGGTGTCCATAGTAGAGGAAATAGAGGGATGTCATTCACCCGCTCCATTGATTTTGGCGGAAACCATTCTGTGCTTGAATCGCCTTAGGGAGATCCTAACGAAAACGGTTTTACGGGAAGTCCAATCCTATTACACGTACGGTTTTTTTTTTCGGCGTTTATCAGAGCAAGTCAAGAAGTTGCGCTGGCAAGACCAGCACAATCTTCTGAGTTGCGCACGGAGGGTGCGCGCGCCACCTGCTTGTGTAATAAATCGCAAAGTAATTTTTATTTTGTTTTTTGTTTTGTTTTGATTTTTTTTTATCAGATTTGGCTCATGGAGCGTTTGCGAATTGTTGATCAGCCTTAAAAACATGAGGCTAATGGAGTAAAGACATTCCCTGGACGTTGAATCCATTATAAGCATAAGAATAAAGAGGAATGGACGTCATTTTTCTGTCACGGAGTTCTTATTATACGATTTGTGATTCCTTGGTGAAACATAAATAGTATGATTGGAAATAGTCTCAATTTCCCTTACATTAGGCTTTTAGGCCTATCTAGTACTACTTATATTTTTCTTTGTAGGGTGATGAGACAATACGGGATGAGGCAATTTATTCCCCCGCATGATTGCAATGCCCCTAAAGATGTGACCTTTAAACCCGAAAGGATTGATTGTTGGATGGAATATTGGTCAAGTCATCCAAGGTGGGTAATACAAAATCCTCCTGCGAGTATCACATTATCTTCCTTTTACAAGGCTTGGATGAATGCGGCGGATAAAGGTGACTTAAACAAGGCTAGATCTCAACTTCAAGCCGCCACCGCTCGCAATCCACCTAAGCCTTTGACGCATTCAACAACTACTACTCCTCCTTGTGGCCAAAACAAAGGAGTGAGAAGAAAATTAGACTTCTCATATCCTAAGGCTCATTCGAGGGAAACAAAAAGGAAATCTCCTTCCAAACCTGCGCAACAAAGTGTGAAGATCAAAGAACCTTCACCAAATACTCGCAAGAAAGCTCCAATAGTCAAAGGGAAAGGAAAACAGGTTACAAAGGCCCCAATCCCTAAATTTAAAAACAACGTTTGGGTGAAGAAGAAGAGTGTAGGGAAAATCTCCAAGGTTTCTGAAAATGCTGCGATGGAAACTACTCCTCCCTCATCTGTGACAATCGAGGACATAGTAAAACCTTAGAGTGTTACACAACTTTATTATAAGTTTTTTTTCGAATAAAGTGTAATCACTACTATGTTTTTTTTTCGTTTACTATCTAGTTCAATAATGTCACTCTTTTAAATTTTTTAATGAAATAAAATGAGCTTTATATTTTTATATTTTGATATGACCGAATCATAGAGATTGCCTATGTATTCACATTACGAAATCAGGTCTTTGCGTAGTTCTAATTTTTTTTTATTTTTCTTTAATATCTTAGATAGAAATTAAATGAAAAATTAATCAAACCTTGTTTAAAAGAATTAAATCAAAGTTTAATTTTATTTTCCGAGTATATGTTATATTTAAGAAACACCCTTATTTTACCGTAAGTAGAAATTGGAACTTCATTCGAACGCAAAAATTCGGGTTCGTAGTTCGTCATCAGGTGGCGCGCACAACTTCTAGAATTGAGCGAGCCTATTGCGCGCAACAAAATCATTTGCGCATGACATCTGCGCGCAACTATTCCAGTTGCGCGCGACACCTATGCTACGAATGTCTCGAATATTTTTTTTTTAAAAAAATCGTATTGTTACCCCCCAAGTGTGAAGATTTTTTCTTGATGTTCGAAAAAATTTGAACACTTAGAACGGTTTATTATTTCAAAATTATCCCCCAAGTGTTATGTATTTTACCGTGTTATTTGGTAAAATACATAACACTTAGAATCTTTCAATTGAATGCTTAATTCAAAATGGTTGTATGAGTGAACGAGTTTTATCCAGATTTCATATGTAATATTTCTTAAGGTGATAAATATTTATTAATTGGCGAATTTTGTCTCCTCTAATATCCATTAATTTGACGGCTCCTCTTGATAGGATTTCAATTACGGTGTAGGGACCTATCCAATTAGGTTTAAATTTCCCTCTTGGATCGGTTGGTGGACCGCTAACCTCCTTTAGTACAAAGTCACCTTCTTTTATATTTCTAGGTTTTACTCTTTTATTGAAGTGACGCGCAATGTGCCTTTGGTAGACTTGTACATGATGCAAAGCTCTTAATCGTCGTTCATCAAGGAATAAAAGCTCTTCATACCACGCTGATGAGTGTCATTTATGGAACTCATAGGGTAGTCTTTTAGGATGATTTGATCTTCCTTTTTATGCTTTCTTATCTTATTTTTGGTCCTTTTTCCTTTAATCCCGTTCTTTCTTTCTTTCTTTCCTTGTGTTTTTCATGTTTTCCTCGTGTTTTCCTTTTATTTGGTTCTTTTTCCCTTTTATTCCTTTTCGTTGTTTGTTTTTGTAGGTACCTAGGATTTGTCTTTACAAGGGAATCAAGATGGGCTATATTGACTAATCAAGGAGGAAATAATCGGCTTGGATAGGGCTCAGAGAAGGCATGGAGAGGGCATCAAGCCCTGCCAATCTGCCGCGGGCGCAGGAGCTTAAGGCCGCAGGCGCGGGCTCATATGAACAAAATTGGCATATTTCGACCAGGAACTCTCAGTCGTCTGGCCGCGGGCGCGGGTAGATTAGAGAGCCCGCTCGTATCAGAGAGACCGCGACCCTCTGATCACCCTTTGGGAGCAGGGGATTCGCCGCGCTTTTGCCGCGGGCGCGGGTGCTTTTTCCGCGGGCGCGGGCTAGAAGACCGGCGGGCGCGGGTGTTTCCAAGGAAGCCCGCGGAATTTTTAACGGGTTCCGTACCCATTTTTCCGCGGGCGCGGGAATTATAGGAGAGGGCGCGGGAATCCCGTTTATCTTTTTTGCTTATAAATACACTTGTATTTCCTTTTTTGAAGATAACTTTTAGATAATTTTCATTAGCTTAATTTTAGAGAGAGAAGTTAAAGAGAAGTTCTTGGTATTAGATTTGTATTTCAACATTGGATCAATTGTGCTTGGATTTCTTCATTTTCAATCATTAATGTTAGTAAGATTTTCTTCTTCTAGTTCATCTCTTACTTGATTGATTTAGTTTCATCTTTGATTGTTTAAATTTGATTTGGATATTGTAGTTGATATTGCTTTCTCTTGATTTTGATTTAGAATGATGATCAATGCTAATTCTAATGATTTGTTCTTGAGTTACACCATGATTAGTGAGTAGATTAGTTGGTAGGGAGAAGGGGAAGCATGCTTGATTGATAATTTGTGCTAGTTGATGATCTTTGATTGATTGAATTGTTGCAATTAAATTGGTTGACATAGTTTTGCATGTGATTAATTAGATTAGGAATGATCAACCTATAAGATTAATCTAGATTGCATTGCATTTCTTAATGACATGACCAATCAATTTGAGAATCGCTTTAATTGATTGAGTTTGATTATGAATTTCCTTGATTAGCCAATCATAGTGACCCCTAGTTTGGTATCTAGGAGATAGCTCTTGAACTCTCTTGATTGCTACTATTGTTTTTCTTTTGCAATGCTTGAATCAAACGAAGAAATTGTCGATTAGCATGATTATTGAATTAGCATGTGGAACCAATATCCCTAGCATTAAGCTTATTGAATTACTTGATTAGTCTAATTTTGCTATCATAACACCAACCATTTTTCTCACTTCAATCTTCGAAATAGCTTGATTTAGGCTAGAGAGAGCACCAACTAACTCCTTTGGGTTCGACCCTATACTCACCTATACTTGTTTTAGTTTGGAATAGGATTTTATAAATAGTGTTTGATTTTGGGATAAGCAATTAACGACTAGTTTATTCCTCTATCAAAATGGTGTCGTTGATGGGGAGTGAAATTGGTGCTTAGCTTTAGTTGTTGAGTCTATTTCATTTTAATTGAAAAAAAAATACAAAAAGATTTTGTTTCTTAAGGCTACATTTGTAGCCGTGCTACTAATATTTTCATTGAAGTTTTGCATGCATAGAGCTCGTGATCGATCCATTGTGCCTTTTGACCCGGAAATCGAAATGACTCTTTCAAGGAGAGGAATGTCTAGTCGATCCTTTGAATTTAGTTCTTCAAGCAAAGAAGGATTTAAAGAGGAACTAGTCATGGGAGATCAACTAAGAGTTGCTTTGAAAGAATTGGGAATTTTCGGTGCGTACAAGTTTGAGAGTGGAATTGCTCCACCTACAACACCGACGAATGACTTCGAAATTAGGCCGGCTATGATCTCTTTGATCGAAAGGAGACAATATAGAGGAGCTAAGAATGAGAGTCCGTTAAACCATCTCAAGGAGTTCGAAAAGTATTGCAACACTATCTAAGTGAACGGAGTTTCTCAAGAATTCATCCGGCTAAAGTTGTTTCCATTTTCTCTCATAGGCCGAGCCTTGGAGTGGTTGGATAAGGAGGTAAAGACAAATTCCCTTCGAACATGGGACGAAGTCACCAAGGAATTCTTTTCCCAATTCTACCCACAAAAGAAAACGGCGGAGGCTAGAGCTTTGATTCAAGGGTTCAAGCAAAGACCTAATTAAAGCCTCTACGAAGCATGGGAAAGGTATAAAGAGTATCAAAGGGAATGTCCACACCACGGAATTCCAACTTATCAAGTCATTCAAATTTTGTATGGTGGCCTAAGTCCTCAAGGAAAATCATGCCTCAATGGGGGTGCCAGAGGTCCCATAATTAATCAGACGGAAGAGGAAGTGGTGGACATTATAGAGGACGTGGTTAAGTACTATAGAGATTGGCAAGATGGTGAGAGGGATTCAACTACCAAGAATGGTTCTTCGGTGTACTCAATAGACCATCTAAATGCGATCAACAATTTATCCTCACAAATGACAAACTTGGGGAAAGAAATGACCGCAATCAAGGCCAAGATGGAAGGTTCCTTTTCTTCTCAAGCTTCGAATTCTCCCTCCCAATTTAAGGGGAGAGGTACCTTTTCTAACTCTCAACCCCCTCCCTCTTCAAATAATATGCCTAGTGGTTGCTTGTTTTGTGATGCATGTGGATCTTATGATCATGACTCTTGTAATTGCCCTCATGCTTCTTCGGAATGTGGTGATAATTTTGATAATAGTGAGAGTGAGCATGTGAATTTTGTGTCAAATAATAATGTGCAAAGTTTTGATAATCAAAGAGCTCAATGGAATAGGAATTACCAAAACCAAGGTAATTTTGACAACTATAACCAAGGTGGTGGTTATAGGAACCAAGGGAACCAAAGTTCTCGTGGCAACTATATAACAATCAAGGTTATAGTAGTCAAAATCAAAACCAAAATTATGGTAATCAAAACCAAAGTTATGGAAATCATAACCAAGGTAGTGGAAACCATAATCAAGGTTATGGTCAAAATCAAAATAGGGGTAATTGGAACAATCAAGGTAGGGGAAAATTTCAAAATAATTCTCAAAGACTCAAGGTTAAAATTCCTATTCACAATCTTCTTCTTCTAGGACCAATTTGGAGGAAATAATTGAAAATCAAACCAAGTTGTTGAACACATATATGGCCGTTAGTGACAAGAAGTTCAATGAAATGATGACCCACAACAAAATGCTCGAAAACCAAATTTCTCAACTTGCTAGTGCATTGAAAGACCAAGCAAGCCCTTCTTCTTTACCTTCCCAAGGCCTAGATCCCAAGAAACCCGTGAATGCTATTGTTAAAAGGAGTGGTAAGGTTCTTGAGGAGAGATTGCCTAGGAGGAGTGATAACAAGGAGGTCCCCAAGGAAGTTTTCGTTAAGAATAAGGGAAGTAGAGAATCTTTAGATGAGGTTGTGGTTGAGACACCAAGAGAGGTGAGAGTAGAGAAAGAGATTGTGAAACCCAAGCTCCCTTATCCCTAAAAATTCATGAGACACAAATTGGATGAGCAATTTGGAAGATTTATTGATGTGCTCAAACAACTTCACCTTTCTCTACCTTTCAGCGATGTGATCAACCAAATGCCTAATTATTGCCAAATTCCTCAAAGACATTTTGAGCGGAAAGAGGACTTGTGATGTTGTGGAGACAATGAATTTGACTGAAAATTGTAGTGCGATCATCATGAACAAAATGCCCCCTAAGTTGAAAGACACCGGAAACTTTTCCATCCCTTGTGCTATTAACAAAATGCAATTTGATAATGCCTTATGTGACTTAGGAGCTAGTGTAAGCTTAATGCCATGTTAGGTTTATCAAAGACTTGATCTAGGGGAACTCTAACCTTCTAACATTACCTTACAACTAGCCGATAGGTCAATCAAGTTTCCAAAAGGTAAAGTGGAAGATGTTCCATTGAGGGTTGGGAAGTTTATGTTCCCGGTGGATTTTGTTGTCTTAGAAATGGATGAAGATGCTACCATTCCAATTATTCCAGGTAGACCCTTTCTTGCTACCTCGGGTGCTATGATAGATGTAAAATGTGCAAAGATTTCCCTTAAGGTAGGAGATGAGGTCATAAAATTCGATTTGAATGAAAGCATGAAATATCCAAGTTCTTCTCTTAAAATTGCATGATGATTGACTCTTTTGATCATGTTGTGTCTTCCATGCATGAGCACTTGCTCACCTCTAACGATTCTCTTCAGAATGTTTAGTTGAACAAAGACAAGCTAGGTGTACCATGCAAGGAGGTAGCATTGTATGAGGAATTGCTTAATGGAAGCATGGAGGAAGTGGATGAACAATTGTGCTTGAAGATCTCAATCCATGAAGCTTTGCAAGCGGCCGCAACAAAAGAAGGTAAAGGTGTGCCTATGGTAGAGCTCAAACCTCTACCATCACACCTTAGGTATGAATTTTTAGGCCCAAATTCCACTTACCCCGTATTTGTTAGTGCATCCTTGAGCAAGAGCCAAGCTCAAGCGCTATGTTGTGTCTTGAGAAAGCACCAAGGTGCTTTGGGCTATACTATCAATGACCTTAAAGGTATAAGCCCCGCTTTGTGTACGCACCACATAACTCTTGAGGAAGGCACCCTTCCTTCTATTGAACGACAAAGGAAGCTACATCCTCAAATGGGAGAGGTGGTGAAAAAAGAGATCACCAAGCTCTTGGATGCGGGAATCATATTCCCCATCTTAAGCTCTAGGTTGGTTTCTCATGTTCATGTCGTTCCTAAGATGGGGGTATGACCGTAGTCAAGAATGAGAGTGGTGAGCTCATTCAACTTAGGACGGTCACCGGTTGGAGGATGTGTATACACTATAGACGTCTAAATACATCCACAAAAATGGATCACTTTCCCCTTCCATTCATTGATCAAATATTAGAGAGACTAACAAGGCACAAGTTCTATTTCTTCCTTGATGGCTATTGGGGATTTTTCCAAATTCCAATCCACCCCGAAGATCAAGAGAAGACAACATTTACATGCCCCTATGGGACCTTTGCCTATAGGAGAATGCCCTTTGGCCTTTGTAATGCCCCCGTAACTTTTCAAAGATGCATGATGAGCATTTTTGGAGACATGTTGGAGGAAGAAATGGAGGTGTTTATGGATGATTTCTCCGTTGGTGGGGTTTCATTTGAAGAGTGCCTAGTTAATCTTGAGAAATGTTTGGCTCGGTGTGTAAAGGTTAATCTTGTCTTGAATTGCGAGAAATGCCATTTCATGGTGGAGGAAGGGATAGTGCTTAGGAATAAGATCTCTCATAAAGGAATAGAGGTGGATAAGGCCAAAATTGAGGTTATGGAGAAGCTTCCACCTCCGGTGAATGTCAAGGGAGTGAGATAATTTTTGGGTCATGCGGGTTTCTATAAAAGATTCATCAAGGATTTCTTACTCATTGCCAAGCCCCTTAATGATCTTCTTCAAAAAGATGTTGAGTTCGTTTTTGATGATAAGTGCTTGGAAGCATTTAATAGATTGAAGAAGGCCCTAATCTCTACCCCCATTGTTCAAGCCCCAAGATGGGATCTACCCTTTGAATTGATGTGTAATGATAGTGATTGGGCAATTGGAGGTGTTTTGGGACAACGTGTGGACAAGAATCTTTATGTCATCTACTATATGTCCAAGACACTAAACGGGGCCCAAAAGAATTACACAAAAATGAAAAAAGAATTCTTGGCCATTGTTCACTCTTTCGAGAAATTTCGGTGTTATTTGTTGGGTTCCAAGACCATTGTCTTCACGGATCATGCGGCTCTCAAGTATCTCTTTGCCAAGAAAGAGTCCAAGCCAAGGTTGATTCGTTGGGTTCTTGAATTACAAACTTTTGAAATAGAGATTAGGGATAAGAAGGGTGCGGAAAATGTTATGGCGGACCATCTTTCTCGCCTTGAGGGTGATCAAATTCATGATGATGGTCTACCAATTGAAGATAGAATGCTTGATGATGTCTTGTATGCCATTAAGGTTAAGGATCTCCCATGGTATGCCGACTTGGTGAACTTTCTAGCATGTGGGGAGTTTCCACCTTGTTTCTCCAAGAACCAAAAGAAGAAGCTCAAGAGGGAGGCAAGACATTACTTGTGGGATCAACCAATCTTGTATAAACACGGGGTGGATGGCTTGCTTCGGCGTTGTGTCCCGAATGAAGAGGTTCCAAGTGTTCTAAAGATGTGCCATTCGGATCCAAGTAGCGGTCATATGGGCGTTTCAAAGACCATCACTAAGGTTCTTCTATGTGGTTTGTAGTAGTCACATCTCTTCAAAGATTTGTGGGAATTTGTAAAGTCATGCGACCGATGTCAAAGGGTTGGGAATATCTCCAAGAGGAATGAGATGCCTCAACAGCCCATTCTTGAGTTAGAGGTGTTCGATGTTTGGGGGATTGACTTCATGGGACCATTCCCATCTTCATATGGTAATCAATTCATACTTGTGGCTGTGGACTATGTTTCTAAATGGGTTGAGGCCATTGCCTCCCCTACTAATGACCACAAAGTAGTGTTCAAGTTGTTCAACAAAACCATCTTCCCAAGGTTTGGCGTGCCTAAGGCTATGATAAGCGATAACGGATCTCATTTTGTTCACAACGCCTTCCAAAAGATGTTGAGGAAACATGGAGTACATCAACGGTTCGACCTCCCATATCATCCTCAATCAAGTGGCCAAGTCGAGGTCTCCAATCGTCAAATAAAGCTCATTCTTGAGAAGACGGTTGCAAGGAATAAAAAGGATTGGTCGGACAAGTTAGATGATGCTCTTTGGGCTTATAGAACGGCTTTCAAGACGCCTATTGGTACCACTCCATATCGCCTTGTCTATAGCAAGTCTTGCCATCTCCCGACGGAGCTTAAACACCATGATTTATGGGCTATTAAAAAGATAAACATTGATTTAGAAAGTGCGGGGGAGAAAAGGTGGTTGGATCTTCATGAGCTAGAGGAGCTTAGACTTGATGCTTATGACTGTGCTAGCACCTACAAAGCTCGTTCCAAAGAAACTCATGATAAGCTTATGGAGAAGAAGGAGTTTTGTTTGGGTGATAAAGTCCTCCTCTACCACTCGAGAATGAAGTTATTTCTCAGAAAGCTCATGTCAAAATGGAGTGGTCCTTTCTTGGTGAAAGATGTTTTTGCTAATGGCACCGTGGAGATTTCTCCTTTGGATTCCTCATCTTCTTTCAAGGTTAACGGTCATCGGCTTAAGAAATATTTTGATGGAGTGTTTATTGGTCTTATTCATAAAATGATTATTTTCAAACCACCTTGAGTGGGGTGGTAACGTCGAGCTAATGACGTTAAACAAAAGAACTTACGGGAGGCAACCCGGATTCTCACCTTTACTCTCTTTTCCTTTCTTTCTTTTATTTTTGGTTTTTTATTGATTTTTGCTCTTACCCTTTCTTGTGTTTTTGGTTTGCTTTTTAAGGTGCCTTGATTCATCATATGGACTAAATGTGTTTGTTAAGGGTGATAAGAGGTTTTAGAGTGCAGGGGAGAGGGCACCCCGCGGGCTTGGAGAGGCCTCGGGTGCCCTTGCTTTTAATAATGGAAATCGGATCAGTAACTCTCCGCGGGCGCGGGTGCCTTAGAGAGAGCGCGGGGGAAATTTAGAGAGGGCGCGGCTCAATTTCTAAAATTGGATCAGGAACTCTTCGCGGCCTCTCCGCGGTCTCTCCGCGGGCGCGGCAATTTTGGAGCGGGCACGGCTTTGTCGAGAGAGAGCGCGGGGATCTGGGTTTTTAATAGACCTGGTACCTCTCTCTTTCTCTCTCCTCTCTTATTTTCCCTTTCATTCTTAATTTTCCCCATTCCCACTTTTCCTCCTCTCAAACCCTAACCCCCAAATCATCTCTTTCACTCAATTTTACTCAAATTCACCCTTATTTTCCCTGTAATTTCCATCCAAACTTCTTTCATACTCCATTTTCATCAAGTTTGCTCTTCTTTCTCGTAGTTTTCTTCGGGAATTTCGAGTCTACTCGGTTTTGTGCTTGCTTTGAGTCTTCAATCTTGGTATACTTCTTACCTTTGTTTTATTTTTGTCAATTTCAATTGATTTTTATGCGTTGGTTGTGAGTGGCCTTTATTAAGCTTGAGTATGATGTTTTTGGTTGTTTGTATGGTAGTTTTGGAATTATTTTGGATTTTTTGTGCTTTTTTTTTGTTCAAACCAATCCCCTGGCCAATCCTCTCGTGACCAACCTTCAAACACCGAACCTCCTCAAAACCAAACTACTCAAGATAATGCCCCACCTCCTCCTTTACCCGCTCTCAAATTTCATAACCGGGCTAAACACACCATTATCTATAATAAAATGAAATCCCGGAAATTTAGACCATCCCGCAACTATTTTCCCGAGGATGACGGGAGGGTTGAGAATGTTATGGAGGAGGATGATGGTGATGAGGATGATGATAATAATGATGAGCATGATGGTGAGGATGGAGAAGGAGAAGGTGGTAAGGATGAAGAAGATAAAGAAGAGCAACAACAACAACAACCGCAACAAAGAGGAAGAAGAAGACAACAACATCACCAACAAGACAACCAAGGAGATGCATATCTCCGTGAGATGGAGGCTATGCGTGATCATATAGAGCGCATGCAATTGAGCATGCAAGGTATGTATTCGAACCATCAAACTTTGTCTTTTCAAACTAGCGCCCTATATGATGCTAGTGTGGGTAGGGGGGAGGTCACTCCTCCGGTGAACTACCCTTATGTGCCGCCCCAACAAGGGTCGGTACCATCTTGGGGTGGTGACAACCTCCCTACGTACCTATATTGGCCCGGGGTTGCGAACCCCGATGAGCCAAGGTTTTCCCAAATGAGTCCGGTCATTATGACTACCGGGTCTCGGGGGGGGGGGGGGGAGTGATTATCGGGGTGACCCTGACTACAACTATGTTCACCCTACTCACCTTGAGCTCTGTATGCAACCGGAGCCTTTTGACCAATTATCCACATCTCAACTTGACTTTTTTAAGGGTCGCTATGGGTTCCCTCCCGGTTATACCGGAGGTTGGGATGTGGATGATGGTGGTGCCGGCCCTAGTGGCCAATAGTTTCCCCATTGGTTGTTTGATTCCCTTTTTGTTTCCTCCCTTTTAGCTTTGCATGTTTTTAAGCATCGCGATCGATGCCCTTATTTTGTACGGGGGGAATCAAATAGGATGTTTTAGGGTAGGTTTTTAGGGAGGCACCTTGGACTTTTTGGGATGTGTTTGAAAGGGCTTAGATGGATTTCTTTTTCTTTGCTCTTGGTAGTCTCGTTGGCATGTTGTCTATCTTGTTGTTTTAGTTTTTGATAATGATATTTTGTGGTCCCTTTTATTAATGATGATGATGATGGTTTCTCTGGTTCTTTGTACATAGTTTTTTGCGTAAATTTACTATTGTTTGCTTTTGTTTGGAATTTACTAACAATTTCATTTTGTATATAGTCCTTTTCTTTTCTTTTTCTCACCTTGCTCATAGCCACTGCTTTGGTCTTCGAAACTTCTTAAAGGAGGTCGTTCTTGCTCCTTTAATATTGCAGCATAGCTTGGACGCTTGGTGAGGCCTTTCTTGTTTTATCTCTTTACTTTTCTTCCTTTACTTTTCTTGGTTGCTTAGATTAGGATTAGTTTTAGGAGAGTTGAACGGTTCGAGGTTGTATGATTATAACACCTAGTGTGTTTGGGGTCTTTGGCCATGTGGCCATTTGACCGCTTGTTTGTCGATTGGGAAATACGTGTTATGATTGCATCTTTGTCCTTTTCTTTGTTCTCCTATTTTTCCTTTATCTTGGTTTTCCATATTTTATTTTCTTTTTTTTTCTTTTCTCTTCTTTTTGTTCTTGGTTTTGTACATAGCTTTTTGAGGCTTTATTTTTCACTCTTTCATTCTTTTTTTTGACTTGGACTTGTAAACATTGGACTCTTGCTTTTGAATAATAACCTTACTAGGTGGTCATGGTATGCACGGTTTGAGATTACGTTTGGTTGATTCTAGGATAAAGCATGCTAAGGTAGTTGTCCAGAACTAAGGGGATCATGAAGCCGGATTCAACTTGTTTGTGGCATGTTGGTAGTTTCTCCCTATCTTCGATTTGACAACCTTAGTGAGTTTTTGCTACAACCATGTGAGATTCATACTTTTTCAAGCATTCATCATATTCTTGCATGAGCGGCATAGATCCTTGACTTTCGCAAACTTAATCTTGAATCTTAACGTATGATTCTTAAGACCGAGACCGAAACACCTAGGGAGAACAAAGGCATTTTTTCGGGGAGGTATTTTTCCTTTTTCTAGGATAGTTTCCATATTTTTACTTTTGGGTTTGGGATATATTTGCCTACTTGATAACCCTTTGAGCCTTTTTCCATTCTTTTCAAGCCACATCTCTAGATCTTAAGCCTTTTGTTTCATTTTTGTTTCCATTCTTGGTTTTTGTGAAGCAATTGTTCATTATTGTTGGAGTTTGTGGTGGAAGAGTTTGGATATTTGGTTCTCTTGAAAGCAAGTTTGTGTTGTGTATATTTTGTGAATAATGGCAAGTGAATAAATGAAAAGGCCGCCCGAAGTGAAAAAAGGCAAGGACAAAGCAAGTGCAAATTCGAAAAAGCCGTCCAAAGTTAAAAGAGGCGAGGACAAAACACTAATAATAAAATATGAAAAAAAGGAAAAAAAAATAAAAATAAAAAAGGTGAAAATTGCAAAAATATTTTTATATGAGTATTCTTCCTTTTTGGGCATTGAGGACAATGCTCCATTTAAGCTTGGGGGGAAGCGTTCTCACGCTTTTTGTGTATATGTTTGTGATCTTAGCTTTGATTAAGCTTGGGGGTGCTGCTATTTTTGTTTGGTGATTACTTGGTTATAGTGTAAAGAAATGCGCAATATTTGCTTCACAATTTAGGTTAACCACCAAATTTTAAATTTAGCCTACCTTAACCCTTTTTTCCTTACGTTACAACCTTTGGGAAGACCTTTTGACCTAGGGGTTGAGTCATTCATCGGTGGAGGGAATCATGGGTTATAGCCTACGGAAAGAGGATGCGAAGTCAAGATGTCGAGTAAGCCAAAAATCCGATCTTTTTCCGGTTCTTTCGTGGAATCTATGAGACGCTCACTAAGGGGAGATATGAGATTAGTAGGGGGAACGCGGTAAGATCGTTTGGGATGAAAGTGGAGTGTTACAACTAGTTCCTATGCTTAGCATATTTATGTTTCAATCAACCTTAGGTATCTTATAACGTGCATACCATTACTTACTTTAGAAAGGTTGTTATTCATTTGAAGTATAGTCACTTTGTAAAGTCCATTTCACAAAGATTTTTATTTTTATTTTGTTTTTCTTTATTTGCTCTTTATTCTGGTATTTTGCCTCATTTTTCCTTCTTTTGTTTGTTTAATAAGAGTTATAGGTTATCTCTAAGAAACCTTTACGAGAGCATCACTCGTCCTCTAGAGCGATCTAGGGGTTTAAACGGCTTGTATTTTGTTGCTAAAATTGACCGTGATTCCTACGAAAGTGAGTTAGTGTATATTCTCACCTCTTTCTTTTTCTTTTCTTATTTTGAATAAGCCCTTCTTTTTCCTTTTTAGCCTTTGTTTTGCTCAGGACGAGCAAAAGTCTAGCTTGGGGGAATTTGACGAGTGTCATTTATGGCACTCATAGGGTAGTCTTTTAGGATAATTCCATCTTCCTTTCGGGACGAGCAAAAGTCTAGCTTGGGGAAATTTGATGAGTGTCATTTATGACACTCATAGGGTAGTCTCTTAGGATGATTTCATCTTCCTTTTTATGCTTTCTTATCTTATTTTTGGTCCTTTTTCGTTTAATCCCTTTCTTTCTTTCTTTCCTTGTGTTTTTCGTGTTTTCCTTTTATTTGGTTCTTTTTCCCTTTTATTCCTTTTCGTTGTTTGTTTTTATAAGTACCTAGGATTTTTCTTTCCAAGGGAATCAAGATGGGGTATATTGACTAAGCAAGGAGGAAATAATCGGCTTGGAGAGGGCTCAGAGAGGCCATCAAGCCCTGCCAGTCAGCCACGGGCGCGGGTGCTAAAGGCCACGGGCACGGGCTCATATGCACAAAATTGGTATATTTCGACCGGGAACTCTCCGCGGTCAGGCTGCAGGCTTGCCGCGGGCGCGGGTAGTTTAGAGAGCCCGCTTGTATCAGAGAGACCGCGGCCCTCTGATCACCGTTTGGGAGCAGGGGATTCGCCGCGCTTTTGCCGCGGGCGCAGGTGCTTTTGCCGCGGGCGCGGGTGTGGCCCAAGAAGCACGCGAAATTTTTAATGGGTTCCGTACCCAATTTTCCGTGGGCGCGGGGTTTATTGGAGAGGGCGCGGGAGTAGATTAGTTGCTAGGGATTAGTGAGTAGATTAGTTTCTAGGGAGAAGGGGAAGCATGCTTGATTGATAATTTGTGCTAGTTGATGATCTTTGATTGATTGAATTGTTGCAATTAAATTGGTTGACATAGTTTTGCATGTGATTAATTAGATTAGGAATGATCAACCTATAAGATTAATCTAGATTGCATTGCATTTCTTAATGACATGACCAATCAATTTGAGAATCGCTTTAATTGATTGAGTTTGATTATGAATTTCCTTTATTAGCCAATCATAGTGACCCCTAGTTTGGTATCTAGGAGATAGCTCTTGAACTCTCTTGATTGCTACTATTGTTTTTCTTTTGCAATGCTTGAATCAAACGAAGAAATTGTCGATTAGCATGATTATTGAATTAGCATGTGGAACCAATATCCCTAGCATTTAGCTTATTGAATTACTTGATTAGTCTAATTTTGCTATCATAACACCAACCATTATTCTCACTTCAATCTTCGAAATAGCTTGATTTAGGCTAGAGAGAGCACCAACTAACTCCTTTGGGTTCGACCCTATACTCACCTATACTTGTTTTAGTTTGGAATAGGATTTTATAAATAGTGTTTGATTTTGGGATAAGCAATTAACGACTAGTTTATTCCTCTATCACTCGCTCTTACCCATTCAGCTTCTGGTAGCTTACTTTCAAGTACGATGCATAGGGATGGTATTTCCAGTTCGACTTGTTGAACTGCGTCCATTCCGAAAACTAAGGAGTATGAAGTTAATCCTATTTATGTCTGTATAGAGGTTCTATAACCCCATAATGCGAAGTGTAGTTTATTCTGCCAGTCTTTGTAATTTTCTGCCATTTTCTTAATGATTACTGTTATATTTTTATTTGTCGACTCTACAGCTCCATTCATTTGAGGTCTGTATGGGGATGATTGATGATATTTTACTTTATAATGAGTTAAGAGGGTCTCGACTTCAGCTTTGAATTGAGATCCCTAATCACTAATTAGTTCATGTGGAACTCCATATCTACAAAATATGTTTCGTTCGAGAAACTTTGCGACATGTTTAAAAGTGATATTCACGTAAGAAGCAGCCTCAATCCACTTAGTAAAGTAATCAATGGCAATTAATACGTACTCGTGCCCTCCTTATCCTGGTGGAGAGACTTTTCCAATTATGTCAATTCCCCAAGTCGAAAAAGGCCAAGGGGAAGTGAGATTGTATAGTTCGGATGGTGGGAGGTGTTGTAAATTAGCGAACATTTGGCACTGTGGACATTTTTTAAATATTGTATGCAATCATGTTCCATACTCGACCAATAGTACCCTTGTCGTGAAATTATTTTTGAAAGCATTTCTTCGAATTCTTTGAGCGTCGATATGAGGGTCGGTCGCTCTTCCAGATTTAGATTTAAGCCAATTTTGACTTCTCTCTTATTTTCGTTAGTTCCTATATTAACTATTTTAGTTTCTTTAATGTTATTATCTTCATTAGATTGATTGTTATAGCATATACTCAGAAATAGAGCTTATATTATTAAAATCAAAAGAGAGTAAATCAAGAGAAGAATCCTTTTTGGGATTTTCTTCCTTAGAACTAGAAAATAAAGACTTAGTAATGGCAGATTTTCATCTTCCCTGGAGTCTAGAATAGATTCAACGTCCGATTCTTCAAACATCTTCCCTAGAGTCTACAATAGATTCAACGTCCGATTCTTCAAACATCTTCCCTTCGCTTGTGACGATCTCCAGTTTATCGCCTTTTTTATTGATCCATTTTAAAGATTTCCTCCATCCATGCTTAAAAGTTTTGTTTAAAGGGGTGATCAACGTGGTTGGATCAAAGGCTTCATCTTGAATGGCGTTTTGATTGGTCATTGTTGCGACATGATTTTGCTCTAGTCAAAATAGCGAGTTAAATGCTTGCCCATCATAGCACCCTAGAGTTGGGTGTTTTGATTTAACGATACTAAGATCGTCGTCGAAGAAGTAGCAATCATGAAATATTTCAAATCCAGGCTTCTTGATTCCTTCCAAAACTAAGGGTTCCGGAAAGTCTTAGCATGGGTAATTTTCTCCCTCCCTAATGAATAATCCATTAAGGGTATGTTGATAGGATGGGAATAAAGTGATTATTCCTTTCTTATTATTGTCTTTACGTTTTTTGTATATTGCATCGTGAGACTCCAATTATTCTTTGGTTGGTTTATATCCCAATCCAAAGGAGAAGCTTTTCTTTGGGATAGGAAGTAAGAGAGATTTCTTCATTCCTATTCCGAAAGGTATCCTAGGAAAGTAACTACTCTTGAGCAAGATGTTGTTCACTATCCGAGCAGAATATTGATCATGCTTGAATAGTTCTTCCAAGTCTTCTTCCATTTCAATTGTGAAGATTGGCTCCATGACAAATCCCCACATGTCCTATTCATCATTATCATGCTTTATTTCTAAAAGTGGTTGATCATTTATTGATATTTTGAGTGGAGAAGCATGTATACTCATAGGAAGCCCTTGATAGTTCAACCTAATCATTTGATGAAGTGAGGATGGTATTGCACCAAGCTCATGTATCTAAGGACGTCCAAGTAAAAGGTTGAATGCAGGTTTTATGTCCATAACATGAAATTCAACCATCTTTTGAATTGGGCCTGTGGTAATTGGTAGCTTAACAGTTCCACACACCGATCTTCTCGAATTGTCATAGGGCCTTATGCTTTGTTTTGTTTATTGGAAAGCTTTTTCTTGATTTAGGCCTAAGTATTTTTCCGTTCGTAATGGGCATACGTTTACAGCTGACCCATGGTCTACCAAAGTTAGAGGGATATTGTATCCCTTGCATCCCATAGTTAAGTATAACGCATTGTTGTAGGTAGTGTCTTTTAAAGGCAAATCATCATTACTTAAAACGATTGACTTGTTGGATTTCTCGCTAGTAAGAAAGCTAATGAGGTCCTGAGGGGTTATGTCCGTGCTTACAGACAAAGCCGTTAGAGTGTTGATGACGGAATTCCTATGTTCTTTAGAAGTACTTAGGAGTTCCGAAATGCTAACATTCGCCTTAGATTGGCGAAGTTGTTTGAACAATGGATCTTCCACCTTAATTGGAGGTGGTATTATATTTTGTGTTTGACCTTGAGTTTGATTGTATGTGGTCGAAGATCCATTTGGTGGTGGTGCTTGGTAGACTCGCCCAGAATGAGTTAAATGATCTATCTCATTTGAGTTAGTCGTAGGACTCATAAACCAACTTTCTTCTAGAGGCTTGGGATGGGCCTCCATTTCAAGATGTTCTATGAGTTTTGTTTGATGTCATTGTTCATTCAAGGAGAGATTCGATAAATCTTGCGATTTTCCCAAGAAATGATCCCAATCAAGCGCTCCATTTGTTTCATTTAAGTCCTAAAAGTCGTCGACCCATAGTCCACATACTTCATTAGTAGTTTCCCCTATGAGTATTGTGGATAGAGGTTCTCCTATGGGTGTGAAATAGTCCAAAGGATTGAACGTATCACTTCCCATATGGTCTTCATAAATGTGAAACACCCCTAAGGGGGATGCATTATTGTTAGGTTTAGGCGTGGGAATTCTCCCATCATTTACTAAATCTTGTATTTTGTGCTTCAAAACATAGCAACGTTCGGTGTCGTGTCCAACGCCTCTACGATAAGCGCAATAAGCACTACCATTCCATTGAGGAAACTTCTTTTCTGGTGGAGTGGGTGGTGTTGGCGCAAGTAATCCTTTTTCATTTAATTTTTCTAACAATTGTTTATAGCTTATAGGAAATGGAGTAAATTTTCTCTCTTTTGTCCATCTTTTTCTAGGATCATCATATCGATTTGTGTTATTATATTGCGTGGAAATCGCAAATACGTCGATAAAGGATGATGCATTATCATTCCCCTCTTTTAATTATTTTATGTTGATGATGATAATGAGGTTTGTTTTCTTTTTCTTTATCAAGATCATCTTCAATCCTAGTAGCCACAGAATAAACCTTTTGAAAAGTGTCTAGACCAAGGTAACTTAGATGTTTGTTGTAATTTCCATGACAGTTGTCAATGAATTTTTGTACTAACTCGAGTTTAGGAGGCCTTTGGGTAAGGTGGGCCGCCTTTTCTCGCCATCTACCATAGAAAGCAAGGAAACCTTCATTATCGCCTTACTTAATCATCTCGAGTTCACGTAAAGTTTACTTGAACTCTACATTACTCTTGTATTGGGTGATGAAAGCCGAACCTACATCTTCCCATGTTGCTATCAAAGCTGACCCATAGTACTACTATCTCGCGGTTGGGTCTACTGATAAAGGGAAAGAAAGCATAAAGCTTAGGATCAACTCCCTTTAGTGTCATAGTGCCAGTAGAACACATTAAATGATTTTGTGGATTATTGGTCACCTTAAATATTGGCAAGTCCGTAGCTACGAACTTTTCTTGTAAAGCAAGTCCTGGGGGAGGAGCAAACTTTTCTGCGTCAAATTACTTGTTCCCCATTGTAGAACGAAGAACTAGCTTCTCTAATGACTTTTCTTTGATGGATAGTTTCTCCATCTTTTCTTGTAAAGATAACGCTTTAACTTTTTCTTTTTAGCATTTTCCATCTTCTTAATTCTCCTCTCCTCGGCCTCTTGAGCCTTTTCCTCTCTCATACGAAGAATCTCTTGTTGAAGTTCTTCGACGGTTGTCATTGTTGTTGTACTAGGATTAGTTGTAGAAGGAAAATGGTTTTAAAAGGGTTGATCTTTGGGTGGTAAACGTAGAATGCGAGTGTCTGGGGGTCCTCTGTCCCAAGATTGAAAACCAGCCCTAAAGGAGTACGAAAGAATAAGTAAATCGATACGCTTGCTTTTGAAAGGGAAAAAAAAAGGAAAAGACGCAAAATATACTCAAACGGATGGCATCGCCCTTAACAATTCTTCAATGAAGATATTGTTCGGACGAGTCCATTTGTTTTTTGAGAAATCAAAACTGACTTGTCCAATGGGCGCGTGCAATTTACTTTGTTTGGAGGGGTCGCGCAACTTCATGAGTTGCGCGCGCCACCTGCTTGTAATTTTTTTTTTCAATTCAAGTGTTTTTTTATTCGATTTTATTACTTGACTCTTTTTTTCCTTTTCTTTTTCTTTTTTTTATGTTATCCTTTTAATATGACGCTAAATTACGAAGAGACAACTTTGTAATTGGGAACCTAGACCGAAGAAAAAGAAGACTATCCTAACACGTTGCACATAATCACATAATCACATAAGCATGTCAATAGTCAAGATTCACGCAATGCCGTTCTAAGGTCAAAAAAGGCTTGGGTGTCCAAAGGTACCATACCTTAAGAAACGACGCATAAATGAATCACTCAACGTGTTGACCCATGACATCGCCCTCCCAACATTTTTTTGGTGATATGGGTGGGATGATTGTTATTTATTTTGGGATAGACGTCTAGTGTTGGAGACCCCTAGTCAATGAGCCAATCCCTAATGGTTTAAGTGTGCTATGCTTATGCATGATGCAATGTTGCTTGTTTGGTTTTTATTTTTGTGCAAAAGGAAGATATTATGCGTTCAAGTCTCGCTCTCTAACTAGATATTATCCAAGTTTATTGTCATTACAACCCATAGGCAACCTAGTGCTGGATACCTTAGACCATAACTATGAATTAATCATGTAACCTCTAAGTCCCCAGTAGAGTCGCCACTGTAAGGAGGGGGATCCCGTCGCAAGGGGTACTCTCCCTAAATGCCCTTGGCCACTTAAAAGCCTAGGACTTTACACTTGTTAGGTTGTAGTAGGATTTGAATTCCTGACTATTTAAGGGACCTTGAATTAGAATTGATTCTATCATCACGCTTTTTTGTAAGAAACAAGTAGGAGTTGCCAATGAGTTTTAGAAAAAACTCATAAACCTCGGTCATGCCTTTCTTCCATGTGGAGTTCATGGAATAATTAGCACAAATCATAAATTTACCCATGCCCAAATTGGTCTATAAACCAGAAATGAGTTCGGGAGCGAGGGTACTAGGATAACGTTCCTTTTAGAGGGGAATCGCCATCCTAGCCCTAGTACAACCTCTACTAGCTCTTCCTTTTTTACAATTTCATCACCAAACAATATATGCAACGCGATACCTAAAACTATGTTAGTTGATTTTATTTACAAACATTAATTCACGTAGGAATTGCATTGCAAAGTTGTTATTCTTATTTAGTAATATTCGTGAAAGAACAAGAAAATAAACAAGATTCGCCTTGGCTTAAGTGATCAACCAACAATTATTTAATTCAAATTCTTATTTTTATTTAACGCAAGGTTCTACATGGAAATTATTAATTAATTATTTTAAAGGTGATCAAACAACATTAATTAAATAATTAAAGTCCTTTTAAACAAGAAAATAAACGTAATTTAACTACGTGCTCGGGAATTTACCACTTCTCTTTGCTAGATCTCCGTTTAGAACACTTATGGACACCTTCTTGTTGGGGAACCTCCGCTGTAGTAACTAAGTATCGAAAGGGTGAGTGTTTAGAACAAGAGGGCTAGGTTGCACAAGTTCAGAAGTTACTTCACAAGAGTTTTAGGTTAATTTCTGTCTATTGAAGCCTCGGTTTCAGCTCGTATTTATAGGGAATGATTAGGTTTAGGGTTTAGAGTATTCTGCCACTGCAGGTGTTGCGCGCAACAGAGAGAGTTGCGCGCAGCAACCCAGCGCAAGTTATAGAGTTGTGCTGCTATGTGCAGCGCAACAAAATGTCTTGCGTGCGGCTTTATTGTAAGATTTGATTTAATATTTTCTGTATAATTCTGAATAATTTTGAATCCTCCGCAGCGCAACTCTGAAAGTTGCGCTGGGTGTCGCGCACAACTCTGAATGTTGCGCAGGGTGTCGCGCGCAACCGAATTAGTTGCGCGCGGCAGCCTTGCGCGACTTTGTGAGATTCGCGCGGCTTTTTTTACGGCAGCACTATGTTTTAACCTAGGCACTCCTAAATCTGTCATTATTAGGGTTTAAGTACGGGCTTAAGCCCAAATATGATCGGGTTTAGTTAATTGGACCTTTGTTTTGGCTTTTTCTTTAATTTGGGGTAGTCTTTTGTGTTTTGTGGCTTATCCATTTATCCATAAGTATTTTTCACTTTGATCCAACACGAAGATGGCTTTATTTATCGTCATTGCACTTCTTGTCGGGACAGGAGGCCAAAAGTAGATGTCTACACTTTTATCCTCAAAAGAACACCGCCGAGGAAAGAACTCTAAT
Organism: Chenopodium quinoa; assembly: GCF_001683475.1. NCBI lineage: Eukaryota > Viridiplantae > Streptophyta > Magnoliopsida > Caryophyllales > Amaranthaceae > Chenopodium > Chenopodium quinoa. Next base: position 2,324,282 of record NW_018743262.1, on the reverse strand, counting down.
CCAAAGTTTTATGCAAAATCCTAGTGAGATTTTGTATGAGGCTTGGAAAACATACAAGGAGTATCAACAAGAATTTCCTCATCATGGAATTCAAACTTATCAAATCATACAAATTTTCTATAGAGGATTGAGCCCCCAAGGCAAGTCGTGTCTTGATGTCGAAGCCAGAGGCCCGATTATGAACAAGACCAAACAAGAGGTTGTAGATTTAATTGAGGATGTAGTTAGTCATTACATGGATTGGCAAGAGAGAAATAGAGAGTTCGTAAGCAAGAGTTGCTCAACGGTTTATTCGGTTGATCATCTTAATGCAATCAATAACTTGTCTTCCCAAATCTCAAACTAGGAAAAGGAGATGTCATTGATTAAAGCCAAGCTAGAGAGTGCCTCTTCTATTGCATCAAGTCTTCTATCCCACATGAAAAGGAGAGGTACACCTTCTAACTCTAGTCCTCCTTCTACTTCGAGTAATATGCCAAGTGGTTGTGTCTTTTGTGATATTTGTGGGTCTTATGACCATGATTTTTCAAATTGTCCAAATGCTTTTGAGAATTGTGATGATGTTGAAAACAATGATTATGAGCAAGTGAATTTTGTTTCTAATAATAACAATGGACAAAGATTTGATAGTCCAAGGAATTTTTGGAATAGGGATTCTCACCAACAAGGTAATTTTGATTACTACAACAATAGTGGTTATAAGAACCAATGAAATCATGGTTTCCGAGGTAACTATAATAACCAAGGTTATAGTAATAAAACCAAAGCCAAGGGTATGGAAATCAAGGCTAATATCATGGTTTTGGTGGCCTACACCAAAATTTTGGTAATAATCAAGGATGAGGTAATTGGAACAATCAAAATAGGGGTAGTTTTCAAAACAACAATCAAAGGGGACCCCCACCCGGATTTGCTCCAAGACCTCAAGGGAATGGTGATAATTCTTATACTCAACCAACATCTTCCAAGACTACTTAGAGGAGATCATTGAGAACTAAACCAAGATTTTAAACACCTACATGTCGGTTAGGGATAAGAAATTCATTGAGATGATGACACACAAAAATATGCTTGAAACCCAATTCACTCAACTAGCCAACACTTTGAAAGATTGTGCCAACCCTTCTTCACTACCCTCTCAAGGAGTTGATCCTAAGAAACACATTTATTCTATCACCACAAGGAATGAAAAAGTGCTTGAAGAGAGAGTTTCTAGGAATAATGAGGAGGATGAGAGGAAGAGTGATTGTGACTCAAGTGAGGAAATAGAGAAAGATGTGTCAAAGAGTGTGAGCAAGGAGGAAGTCTTTGAGAAAAAGAAGAGTGTTGAGAGAGTGCAAGAGGAAGTGACAAAACCCGACCTTCCATATCCCCAAAAGTTTATGAGGAACAAGTTACAATTTGGGAGATTTCTTGACTTGTTGAAGGAGTTCCATCTTTCTATCCCTCTTACTGAAGCTATGATCTAAATACCTAGATATTCCAAACTCCTTTGGGATATTTTGAGTGGTAAGAGAGAGTGAAATGAGGTAGATTCGGTAGATCTTGGTGTGTGTTGTAGCGCTTTGATTTCCAATGACTTACCAAAGAAGATGAAAGATCCGGGCAATTTCTCTATTCCTTGCAAGATCAAGAGTAAGTTGTTTGAAAATGCTTTGTGTGACTTAGGTACTAGCGTTAGCATTATGCCTTACTCGGTGTTCAAGAAGCTTAAGCTAGGAGAACTTTTTCCTACGAACATAACCTTGCAATTGGCCGATAGATCAATTAAGTTTCCAAAAGGAAGAGTTGAAGATGTTCCCCTTAGGATAGGTGGTTTCACAATTCACGTAGATTTTATTGTGCTAGAAATTGAGGAGGATAACCACATTCCTATTATTCTAGGGAGACCATTCTTAGCTACTTCGGGTGATCTTATAGATGTTAAGGGCGGCCATATCACTTTGAGAGTTGGTAATGAAAAAGTGAGTTTTAAGTCAAAACCAATGCATGAATCCTTGTCTTTTGTCAAAGGAGTCATGAATGATAATTCCCTTCGTTCATTGGATAATGTGTGTGTGATTAACTCTTCAACTAACCATATTCATGAGATTTTTGATGATGTGCTTATGAAGTTTGATAGAATGAAAGTTAGTGAAGAAGAAAATCTTTCAAAGACCAAGGATGAAGAGGTAATAGACATTCCACATTGGTTTGATCTTTGTCCTCAAGAGGAGGAGGATGGTTCCAAGGAAGTAGATGGTGTTAACCCGTCTACAAGAAGGAACAAGGCTAAGAAAAAGGCAAGGCCTTCTAGGAAGAAGTGGATGAGATTGAAGTTGAAGAATGAAAAAGTTGTTTTTGAAGTTCAAGCAAATGAGGTTTCATCAAGTAACAACGAGGAGTTACTACAAGTTGAAGAGAAGTTTTTACCTTACGCCACTTTGAGTAAGGTGGTGTCATTTGACCCTCCATGATTTCGAGGAAGGGTCGAGCTTAGGACCTTAAGATAGCGCTTCCCGAGAGGCAACCCGGAGATTTCTAACCTTTCCTTTTGTTTTCTATTTTCTTAATTTTCTTTCTTTTTTTTCTTTTCTTTCACTTTTTTTTCTATTGGAATCATAGGGTAATTCATGGAGATGGATTAATTCAAATTAGCGCGAGCATAGGGTAGGAGTTTTTGTGGGGTTTTTTTTTTTTGTGATGTATGTTAGATTTTATCGAATTTTTGAGGCAACAAGGGTAAGAAATATTAGTGAGGTAAGATAGGGAAATTGTGCTAAAGTTTGAAGGAAATTTGAACTTGGTGTTATTTTAGGTGTGTTGAACCCACATTCATCATGTTTAGAAACTAATCTTTACGATGGGTTCAAAAATCCCGGGATGATATTGAACGATAAGTTTACATGTGAACGCAACGAAGAAGCAAAAGGCCGAGCTAGCTAGTGGCGCGGGCGCTCCAAGGGAGTACACGACCGCACGCGACATAGGCGCGGGCGCGCACCCCTGCAGGCCGAGCCTTAGTTTTTTTCTTTATTTCCTCAATTCTTCTTCTTCCCTATCTCATTCAAACGCACACTCCCATCATATTGCTCTTGAAACCGCTCAAACCTAACCCCATTCATCAAATTTCATCAAAAATCAACAAATTTTAAATAAAAAAAATCAATTCTTTCCACATTTTCATCCTTTTCAACAAAAATTACACTATATTCATCTATTGCAAGCTTTAATATCTCTCATCCATTGTTGAAGAAATTCGGGCTTTTTCGGTTGTGAGGAAATTGGTGGCCAAAGCTTGTTTAATCTTGCATCTTGTATGGTATAAACATCCTCTTTTACACTTAAATGCATAATTATATCATATAATTGCATGTATTGGATTGTTGGTGGTTGTGAATAGTAGTAGTATGAATTTTGGTAATTGATGTTAAATTTATGTTGATTATATGTGTTGTTGTTGATTGTTATTTCCTCACATTATGTTGTTTGATGTTTGTTTACTAAATTGATCGTAACTGTTGAGGTTAGATTTTTTGTAGTGCAACATTGATATTATTGAACATTGGTTCTTGGTTCCTTTGTGATTGGTGTATGGTTGGAATGCATTTGTTGACTGGAATTGGTGGTGATTGTGTAAATTTGGGATTGCTCGATTTTGGTAGTGAGTTATTGCTTGTCGGTATTGGTAAAGGAGTTTGATTGAGGCATTTTAAATTGTTGGTTGGAGTTTCTTTTGATGATTGTGGTGTATTGTGATTGGATTTTTGAGTTACTATCTTTGAGAATTCATCATGTCTAAACACATCAAAAACCTCCTCAAGAAACGAAAAACCAATGTAACTATTTAAGAACCCGCTCCTTCCCCCTCTACCTCACAACCTCGTCAACCTACCCCTATCCCCAAACTACGAATTACCGTCCCCATTCAAAAATCTAGATACACCAAACTCAAAGAAAACCGTTCCCTTAAACCTTCCCGACACTACTTCCAACCGGACATGATTAAGTTGAGAATTAATGAAGATTTAAGGGAATTGCTTAACAACCTTCGTATAGGATATTTCGTGAGTCAGAGCTTCTGTACCTATCTTCAACCGACTTTGGAGTTCTTGGCCACGGTTGTTCGTATGGTGGCCGATGGAGGTTACTACCGTGTTCGATTTTAGATCTTCAACATTCAATTTGATCAATCTCTTGAAGAGTTCAATGCGGCTCTAGACTTCGATCCTAACTCGGATATTTTGGATCCCTGATGAGTGTCATTTATGGCACTCATAGGGTAGTCTTTTAAGATGATTTCATCTCCTTTTTATTCTTTCTTATCTTATTTTTGGTACTTTTTCCTTTAATTCCTTTCTTTCTTTCATTCTTTCTTTCCTTGTGTTTTTCGTGTTTTCTTTGTATTTTCCTTTTATTTGGTTCTTTTTCCCTTTTATTCCTTTCCGTTGTTTATTCTTGTAGGTACCTAGGATTTGTCTTTGCAAGGGGATCAAGATGGGCTATATTGACTAAGCAAGGAGGAAGTAATCGGCTTGGAGAGGGCTTAGAGAGGGCATGGAGAGGGCTTGGAGAGGCCTTGGAGAGGGCATCGAGCCCTGCCAGTTTGTCGTGGGCGCGGGTACTAAAGGTCGCTGGCGCGGGCTCGTATGCACCAAGTTGGCAAATTTCGATCAGGAACTCTCCGCGGTCTGGCTGCGGGCTCCCTGCAGGCGCGGGTAGTCTGGAGAGTCCGCTCCATACCAGAGAGACCGCGACCCTCTTATCACCTTTTGGGAGCAGGGGATTCGCCGCACCCTTGCCGCGGGCGCGGGTGTTACCCAGTAAACCTGCGAAGTTTGTTATGGGTTATGTACCCATTTTTCCGCGGGCGCGGGGTTTACTAGAAAGGGCCCTAGGATCCTGTTTTCCTTCTTTGCCTATAAATACACTTGTGATTCCTTTTTGAAGATAACTTTTTAGATAATTTTCATTAGCTTAGTTTTAGAAAGAGAAGTTAGAGAGAAGTTCTTGGTATTAGATTTGTATTTCAACATTGCAATTGTGCTTGGATTTCTTCATTTTCAATCATTAATGTTAGTAAGAATTTCTTCTTCTAGTTCATCGCTTTACTTGATTGATTTAGTTTCATCTTTGATTGTTTGAATTTCTTGGATTTGAATTGGATATTGTAGTTGATATTGTTTTATCTTAATTATAATTTAGAATGATGACCAATGCTAATTCTAGTGATTTGTTCTTGAGTTACACAATGATTAGTGAGTGGATTAGTTGCTAGGGAGAAGGGGAAGCATGCTTGATTGATAATTTGTGCTAGTTGATGATCTAAGATTGATTGAATTGTTGCAATTAAATTGGTTGACATAGTTTTTCATGTGATTAATTCGATTAGGAATGATCAACCTATAAGATTATTCTAGATTGTAATGTAATTCTTAATGACATGACCCATCAATTTGAGAATTGCTTTAATTGATTAAGTTTGATTGTGAATTTCCTTGATTAGCCATTCATAGATACCCCTAGCTTGGCCTCTAGGAGATAGCTCTTGAACTCTCTTGATTGCTACTATTGTTTGTCCTTTGCAATGCTTGAATCAAACGAAAAAATTATCGATTAGCACGATTATTGAACTAGCATGTGGAACCTATATCCCTAGTATTTAGCTTCTTGAATTACATGATTAGTCTAATTTTGCTATCATAATACCAACCATTTTCTCACTACAATCTTCGAAATAGCTTGACTTAGGCTATAGCTAATACCGAGTCACTCCTTTGGGTTCGACCCTATACTTGCCTTATACATGTATTAGGTTGGTTTCAGATTTTTTAAGTTGTGTTTGACCGAGGGAAGATTAGATAACGACCTAGTTTTCCCCTCGTCAATCCCGAGCTCTTTTTCAATGATTAATATGATCAAAATTCATGGTGGGATGACATTTCTGAGTGTGGTGACTTTGTGACTCGGTATGCCAAGAATAGTAAGGTATACCAGCCATGTCTCCGGGTTCTCCACCGGCTTTTGGGGTATTCGGTGTTTTCGAAGCAAGAGTTGGGAAAGATGAGTCAGTTGGAGTTTCGGATTCTTTGGGGGGCTTCTCGTGCGGAGTACCGAGGTCGCCTAAATTTAGGGTACACTTTTGTCAAGTATTGCCAAGGATTGCAAGATAGGGATTCCGGAGAGAACCCTTGTAGGAGCACGGTCATAAGGCTAGTGACCAACCTTGAGCTCAGGCACTATTTTCCATGTTGCACTTCGGTGGGGGATGTTGATTCTCTCTACCTCGACTTCCGACAATTGAAGCAAATCCAGTTCTTAGCAAAAAATGATGAAGACGAGGTGTTTGATTGGCTAAGGGATAACGTGCATTGGTGCTATCTCCCTTACCCCTCCTTGACTTCTCTCAACCGCGAGAATATGGAAAACATTTGGCATGTCTCCAAAATTCACCGCCCTCCCTACTATGATGATGAGGAGGAGATGGGTGAAGAAGAGGAAGAAGAGCGGCAACAACAACATCAACAAAAACAACAACAACAAGAGCAACATCACCAATTTTCCAGCCCCGACTTGGATGCCCTTTTTCTCAAATGAAGGGCATGAAAATCCGGGTAAAGGGCATGTATGAACAAGACATTGAGGCCCTCTATTCTCATATGAGAGGGTTTTCGGAGATGCAACAAGGTATGTTTCTCCAACAACAACATCTATATGATGTGGGTGTTTACCGGGGAGACGTCACTCCCCCGGTTAACTACCCTTACTTTCCACCCCAATATGGTCCTATACTGTCTTTTGGGGGTGATGGGGTACCCACGTACCCATATTGGCAAGGACCCCCGGGGTCCAACACCGATACTCGCTCATTCCCCGATGAGCACAGTAACTATGATTACCGTGCTCTCGGTGGGAGCGACTTTAGGGGTGATCCTAACTACCCCTATGTACACCCCGAGCACCCAATACCGCTCGCCTTGCCCGAGAAATTCACTCCCCTTTCCCCTTGGCAAAAAGATAACTTTACGGGGCATTATTGTTGGCCACCCGGTTACACCGGGGGATGGGATCCTTATGATTCCCCATCAGGGTTTTCTTATGATGGGGATAACAATGATGGCCCCGGGCCGAGTGGTAGTGGTAGCTAGTTGCCTCATTTTTCGTGACATTTGCCTCCATCCCTTGTCTTATGTGTGCTTGGTTTGTATTGATGGGATGTTGAGAAGTATCTATGATTAGCTTGGGGGAACTTTTCCTTTTGTAAGGGGTTTGTCTCGGTGGCCAATTTGTTGTTGAAACTCACCTTGTTTCTTTTGCCTCTTTGTATGATGGTCTCTTTCTTGATTCCTTCTTTATTGTGTTTGCTCATTCTTGATTTTGTTGTTGTTGTGATGATGATGCATGAGTTACTCCCTAGAATCCAAATCCCTAATATCCAAATCCAATGAATCTAAACCCTTGAATCCAAATTTTGTAGCTTAGTACTTTGTTGATTAGTTAGATGTTTAGTTGGTTCTTTAGTTCTTATTTTCTTATATTTGCTTTCTTGATAGTTTAGTCTCACTTATTTTTGCTTCTTATTTTCTTTTCTTTTCATTATCTTTTCTTTTCTTTTGTTTTGAAGTTTCTAACCGTTTTCTTTGTCTATAGTTCTCTTTTCCATTTTTTGTTCTCATATGGCTTTGATGATGATGCCTTGTTTCTTGGAACTTCATGAGGTGGTTGATTCTTCACCTTACTATTTTAGCATTGCTCAGAAGCCGATGAGATATTTCTTATTTTTCTTTATCTCTTTTATTTTCTTGGATGCATAGTTTAGGATTAGTTTTAGGAAAAGTTGAATGGTTCGAGGATGGATGCTTTTAACACCTAAAGTGTTTTTGATCATTGGCGATGTTGTCATTTGATCACTTGTTTGTTGATTGGGAATTACATGTTAAACTTGCATATTCGTTCCATTCTTTATTTTCCTACTTTTCCTTTATCTATGTTTTTTCTTTTTCTCTTTTCTTATCTTTTATTTTTCTTTCTTTTTGTTTTTGGTTTTTGGTATGTTTTGAGGCTTTATTTTCACTTTTTGTTTTTATTTTGAATTGGACTATGTACAACTGATTTTTTCTTTTGAATGAATAATTTCCTAAATTGTATGGGTATGCACGGTTTGCGAAAATGTTTGGTTGACTCTAGGATAGTTGTATGATAAGGTAGCATGTTTTAGAGCTAGGAGGATCATGAAACCGGATTCTACTTGTTTGTGGCATGTTGGCAGTTGATTAATATGGTCGATTTGATACCTATAGCGAGTTTTTGGTACATCCATATGAGGTTCAATCATTTTTCAAGCCTTATTCATAATTTGCATGAGCGACATAAATCCTTGACTATTGCAGACCTAATTTTGAACCTTGACTCATAATTCTCAAACACGAGACCGAACCATCTAGGGATGACAAAGGCATCTTTTCGGGGTGGTAATTTTTCTTTTCTAGGTTAACTTTCTTTCTTTTTAGTTCATTGGGTTTACATTTGCCCTCTTGTTAACCATTTGAGCCTTTTCCCTTCTTTTCAAGCCACATCTTTAGAACTTTTAGCCTTTTGTTTCTTTTTGTTCCATTTTTGGTTTTTGTGAAGCAAATGGCCCTGTTTTTGGAGTTTGTGGTATAAACGTATGGATATTGGTTACTTTTGTAAGCAAGCTTGTGTTTTGTGTAAATTTCGTGAATAATGACAAATGATTGATGGAAAAAGCCGGCCTAAGTGTAAAAAAGGCAAGGACTTAATATATGCAAAATTGTAAAAGTCGTCCTTAGTTAAAGAGGCATGGACATTTGCTTTGAAAGAAATGAAAAAAAAAAGAAAAAGAATTGAAAAAAAGATTATTCAAAAATTGATGTGATTCTTTTCTCTTTTTCTAGCATTGAGGACAATGCTTCCTTTAAGCTTAGGGGAGAAGTGTTTACGCTTTTTGTATATATGATTGTGGTTACAGCTTTGAATAAGCTTGGGGGAGTTAGTTTGTTTTTGTTTGGCGATTACTTTGTTATGAGGAGAAGGTTTGATCACCCTTTGCTTCACTTAATAGGAATACCTCCAAAATTTAAAATTTTAAGCCTACCCTCACTCTTTTTTCCCTTACGTTACAACCATTGGGAAAGGCCTTTCGAACTGTTGGTTGAGTCAAATTTCGAGGGAGGGCATTATGAGTTAAAGCCTAAAGAGAGGGGATGCATAGTCAAGACGTTGTGTAGCCCAAAAATGTGTTCTTTTCCATCTCCTTCGAGGAGCTATTGAGAGGCTTATTAGAGGGAGATTTGAGACCATAGGGAGAACGCGGTAAGATCGAACGGGATGAAAGTGAATTGTGATAACTAGTTCTCTATGCTTAGCATACTCAATGTTTCAATAACCCTTGGATATCTTGAAACGTGCATACCCCTATTTGCTTAAGAAAGATGTTTATTCATTTGAAATATGGTAATTTTGTAAAGTCCAATTCCCAAAGGTTTCAATTTTATTTTTCTTTCTTTTACTTTCCTTTTTGTGGTTTTCCTCATGTATGTTGGTGGTGATGTAAAAACTAATAGATGAAATTAGTTTAAACAAGTTAATGGAACAAGCTTAAGCAAAACATTGAGAGAAGGTTGGTGTTTAGGTACGGTTTTGTAGGATTTTAGGTGGGTTTTGGGGTTGGAAAGTGGCGTGGCTATTTGAGGGAAATCAGGAATGGAAAGGTTTAGGTTTGTAAGGATTACTCACTTAACAAACAAGGATATGAAGGCAAGGATTTCTCACTCAACCTACTAAGTTCAAATTGTATGGAAGGATTACTCACTTGACCACTCAATCTCTTCAAGTCTAACTTGGTACAAAAAACCGGTTATTTCACAAACAAATAATCAGTTTTTAAGTTCAAGCAAAAGCTCTTTTTTCATTGATCAAAATCTGATTACAAACTATAATTACATGCCTTTTATAAGCAAAAACGAAACCAACAATCATTGCCTATCCTAATGAAGCAAAAGACTGATTTATTATAACTAGACAAAGAAGCTAAACTTAAGCCTAGAATTACGCCCACATGAGGCAGCCTTTTAGGCTTCACATTCCCCTTAACTTCCTTCTTTCACCTGATTTAAATTAGCAAAGAAAACAGCTACAAGAATTCAGCAAAACCGTTGGGGTAACACTTGTAACCCCCCCTTGATTCACGCCTCCTTCATTTATTCTTGTAATGAAGCTTCTCCTTGAGTTCCTCTCCATTCCCACGGCTCTCCAACTGAAATGGCTGTTCAAAATGCTTCAATTAACGTGCTTAATGAGAAATTTAAGCAAGTAAATCCATGATTAAAACCAAACGGACCATGGGCAGCAAAAGAATCTAAGGTTTGGTCTTCAAATGATTTCGTAAGTATTACTTCTTTGGGCGAACCGTAACTTGGACTTGTGCTTGGACTTGGATGAAATTTGTGACTAGGACTAATAGGAATTTCGTGATTTGCATCATCCTCCCCTTCTTCGAAAGGAGTTGTCCTCAACTTGTCATCTTCTAAATAAGGAGCTAGATCACCAACATTGAAAGTTGATGAAACTCCAAATTGCCCTCCAAGATCAACTTTGTATGCATTATCATTGATCCTTTCCATGATTTGAAAAGGACCCTCTGCCCTTGGCATCAACTTGTGCTTTCGTTGCTTAGGGAACCTTTCTTTTCGAAGAAAAATCCAAACAAGATCACCCACTTCGAATTTTCTCACATTGCTCAAGTATTTGTTTGCTTGCTTCTTGTAGGACTCGTTAGCTTTCTCAATGTTCTTCCTAACTTCTTTATGAACATTAATCATGAACTCAACATGCTCCTTGGCTGTCCCATGAACAAATTTGTCCTTAGGAATTGCAATGTAATCAATAGGAACATAAGGATTGACCCCATAAACAATTTCGAATGGTGAGTATTTCGTGGTTTTACTTGGAGTTCTATTGTAAGCAAATTCAGCATGAGCTAGCTTTAGATCCCAATATTTCCCTCCTTTGTTCACTAAGGCACGAACCAATGTTCCAAGAACTCTATTCACCACCTCAGTTTGACCATCCGTTTGTGGATGATGGCTAGTTGAGAAAAGTAGCTTGGTACCCACGAGCCTCCATAATGACTTCCAAAAATGGCTCACAAACTTTGTATCACGATCTGAAACAATGGTTCTAGGCAAATAATGTAACTTAGCCACCTCCTTGAAAAAAAGTTGAGCCACGTTATAAGCATCATCCACTTTTTTACAAGCAATGAAATGGGCCATCTTCGAAAACCGATCAACAACCACCATGATTGAATCTTTTCTACGAGCTGTTCTAGGCAAGGCCATGATGAAATCCATACTCAAATCCTCCCAAGGTCTTTCGGGAATTGGCAAAGGCTTGTATTCACCTCTATGAAAGGTCATTTTAGCCCTTTGACAAGTAGAACATCTAGCAAGGATTTGGTGCACGTTAGCTAGCATCTTAGGCCAATAAAAATGACTTTGTAATATTTCAAGGGTCTTTTGTATACCCATATGACCAGCAAGGCCTCCTCGATGAGCTTCCCTTATCAATAAGTCTCGAATTGCCCCTTTAGGAACACAAAGTTTATTTCCTTTGAAAAGAAAACCATCCACCATCACGAATTGACCATTAACCCCATGCTTGCACGCCTCAATGATCTCCATAAGTTCAAGATCATCCTTGTAAGATTCCTTCATGATCTCAAAACCAAGGACCTTAGCTTCCATGATTCCAAGTAGGGTATGCCTCCTTGACAAAGCATCAGCCACAATGTTGGCTTTTCCTTGTTTATACTTCGTAGCAAAATTGAAGGATTGAAGGAATTCTACCCACTTAGCATGCCTAGCATTCAATATTTTTTGGCCATGTATGAACCTCAAAGACTCATGATCCGAATGCAAGATGAATGGTTGTGGCCTCAAATAATGTGACCAATGATCTAAGGCTCGAACCATGGCATAAAATTCTTTGTCATAAGTGGAATAGTTCAATTTGCCTTGGCTCAATTTCTCACTAAAATAAGCAATGGGTTTTTTCTCTTGGATTAGGACAGCCCCTATTCCCTTCCCACTTGCATCACACTCAACTTCAAAAGGTTTCATGAAATCAGGTAAGGCTAAAACAGGTGCCTCACACATCTTTTTTTTCACTAGTTCAAACGCCTCTTGGGCTTGAGGGGTCCATTGGAAGGTTCCTTTCTTTGTACACTCGGTGATAGGATCCATGAGGGTACTAAAGTTCTTAATGAACCTTCTATAGAAAGAGGTTAGTCCATGAAATGAACGAACTTCAGTTATGGTTTTTGGGATAGGCCACGAAGCAATGGCTTCTATTTTGCTTGGATCCACCTTGATTCCATCACCTGAAACAATGTAACCAAGAAAAACAATTTCTGTTAGCAAAAAATGACACTTCTCCAACTTCCCATACAATTTTTTCTCCCTCAAAGTTCTAAAGATTTCTTCCAAGTCCCTCAAATGATCTTCCTCATTTGTACTATAGATGAGAATATCATCTAAGTAAACAACTACAAACCTCCCCAAAAAGGGTCTCAACATCTCATTCATAAGCCTCATGAAAGTACTTGGGGCATTTGTTAAACCAAATGGCATAACAAGCCATTCATACAACCCATGCTTGGTTTTAAAAGCTGTTTTCCACTCATCACCCTCCCTCATACGAATTTGGTGATACCCACTTCTCAAATCAATTTTTGAAAACACTCTAGCCCCACTTAACTCATCCAACATATCATCAAGCCTAGGTATGGGAAACCTATACTTAATGGTTATATTGTTCACAGCCCTACTATCAATACACATCCTCCATGTTCCATCTTTTTTAGGCACTAACAAAGTAGGAACAACACAAGGACTCATAGACTCCCTCACATAACCCATTTGTATCAACTCCTCAATTTATTTTTGCAACTCTTTGGTTTCCATGGGGTTACATCTATAAGGTGGTTTGTTAGGAAGGGGTGCTCCCGGAATTAGGTCAATTTGATGTTCAATCCCACGAATGGGAGGTAATCCTAAAGGCAACTCATTAGGGAAAACATCCTCATAAGCTTTGACTAATTCGGCCAAACTAGGGTTTTGTTGAACAAACCCTTCATGCTCCTCCTTACTCAACAACAAAAACACCTCATCTTCCTTCTCTAAAGACTTTTCAAATTCTTTAAAAGAAAGTAACAAAATTTCTTTTCTTTTGGGCTCTTTTTGTGGTGTTTGTGGTGGTGGAAATTTTGTTTGGGAAATCGTTTTTTGTGGTGGTAAGGGATGCAACACTTTCTTGCTGCCTTGGTGGGTGATAGTATAAGTATTGGATAGACCATCATGGACTGATTTTCGATCACTTTTCCATGGTCTACCTAACAAAATGTGACAAGCATCCATAGGGATGACATCACACAAAATTTCATCAACATAAGAACCAATCTGAAATTTGACTAAGCATTGTCTCCTAACTCCCGTACTCTTACTTTTATCAAGCCAACTTAATTTGTAAGGGGTAGGGTGTCTAGTGGTTTTTAAATCAAGCTTTTTAACAAGGTCACTTGACACAACATTTGCTTCACTACCACTATCGACAATTAAGTCAAAAACATCCCCATTAACCTTGCATTTGGTTAAAAAGACATTCTCTCTTTGCAAAGGGTTTCTTTCAACCTCAACTTGCATTTGTAAAGCTCTCCTCAAGACTAGGCTGTTTTTTTCGGGGAAACAATCATCACCTTGTTCCTCCTCTTCATTAGAATCATAAGATTCCAAAGGGTCATTTTCAACAACATTTTCATCCTCTAACTCCTCATCTAGGCTAAAAGGTTGAGCCATCATATTTTTTAGCTCTCTCATGGTTAAAGCTCTAGTATTAGGACAATCCCTCTTATAGTGTCCTCTTTCATGACACTTAAAACACACTATGTCACTCAAGTCTCCGGTTTTGGTTTTTCCTTTTTCTTTTTATGAAAGATCAAACGAGGTAGGGTTCTTTTTGGTAGTGGAATTTGGAAAGGAAGGGGTTTCTTTTGGTGGGTTAAATGGACGTTTGAATTTTGGGTCAAAAGAGTTCGAAGGTTTCTTCTTCTTCCTTTGATTGTCAAATTTCACCGAAAGCTTACAAGCTTCATCAAAGGTCTGATTGGGTTGCACCTCTACTTTCTCATAAATGTCCTTATCCAAACCAGCCATAAACCTCCCTAATTTGAGTTCTTCATTTTCCACTATTTCGCACACAATGGAAAGTTTCTCAAATTCTTTAATGTCTTCCTCCACACTACTCCCTCCTTGCTGCAAATTACTCCATTTCACATACATGGATTGCTTGTAATTAGAAGGAACAAATCATCCCCTAAGTTTCTTCCTAAGCTTGGTCCATGTAGAAATACCAGTTTTCCCATTGCTTTCTCGTTTTCTTTGGACTCCTTTCAACCAAGTTTCAGCATACTTGGCTATCTTTACCTTAGAAATCTTGTACTTTTGTTCATCTTCCTCAACGTCTTTGAACTCAAAGTACCTCTCAAGTGATTGCTCCCACTCCAAGTACTTCTCAGGGTCAAGAGTACCATCAAAAAGGTCTACATCCACCTTTAGACTCTTGTCATCATATCTAGGAGGGTTTTGGCGCCCATCCCTTTGTTCTTGTGTCGACAAACGAGCCATTAGAGCCATTATATTACCATGTAATTGCTCATTGGTTTCCAAGAGTCTTTGTTGGTTTTCCTCCATAATTCTAAGTCTCCTTTGGTCAATGGTTTCATTTGGGTTTGCTTGATCCATTTGGACAGAAACAACCCCTACCTGACGCGCCAAATGATGTAAAAACTAATAGATGAAATTAGTTTAAACAAGTTAATGGAACAAGCTTAAGCAAAACATTGAGAGAAGGTTGGTGTTTAGGTACGGTTTTGTAGGATTTTAGGTGGGTTTTGGGGTTGGAAAGTGGCGTGGCTATTTGAGGGAAATCAGGAATGGAAAGGTTTAGGTTTGTAAGGATTACTCACTTAACAAACAAGGATATGAAGGCAAGGATTTCTCACTCAACCTACTAAGTTCAAATTGTATGGAAGGATTACTCACTTGACCACTCAATCTCTTCAAGTCTAACTTGGTACAAAAAACCGGTTATTTCACAAACAAATAATCAGTTTTTAAGTTCAAGCAAAAGCTCTTTTTTCATTGATCAAAATCTGATTACAAACTATAATTACATGCCTTTTATAAGCAAAAACGAAACCAACAATCATTGCCTATCCTAATGAAGCAAAAGACTGATTTATTATAACTAGACAAAGAAGCTAAACTTAAGCCTAGAATTATGCCCACATGAGGCAGCCTTTTAGGCTTCACATTCCCCTTAACTTCCTTCTTTAACCTGATTTAAATTAGCAAAGAAAACAGCTACAAGAATTCAGCAAAACCGTTGGGGTAACACTTGTAACCCCCCCTTGATTCACGCCTCCTTCATTTATTCTTGTAATGAAGCTTCTCCTTGAGTTCCTCTCCATTCCCACGGCTCTCCAACTGAAATGGCTGTTCAAAATGCTTCAATTAACGTGCTTAATGAGCAATTTAAGCAAGTAAATCCATGATTAAAACCAAACGGACCATGGGCAGCAAAAGAATCCAAGGTTTGGTCTTCAAATGATTTCGTAAGTATTACTTCTTTGGGCGAACCGTAACTTGGACTTGTGCTTGGACTTGGATGAAATTTGTGACTAGGACTAATTGGACTTTCGTGATTTGCATCAGGTGGAGAGTTATAGGTTAATCTCTTAGGAAACCTTTACGAGACCTCACTCGTCCTCATAGGCAACATTGGGGTTTAAAGGGCTTGTTGTAGCTAAAAACAACCGTGATCCTACGTTAGTGAGTCTAAGTGTATATTCGTGTCTTATGTCTTTCTTTTTCTTTTTGAATAAGTCTTTCATCCTTATTTTTTCTTACTTTGTTTTGCTCAAAGACGAGCAAAAGTTTAGCTTTGGGGGAATTGGATGAGTGTCATTTATGGCACTTATTTGGTTCTTTCTAGGGTTAATTTCATGTTATTTTATAGTTGTTTTACTTATATTTTCCTTAATTTTACTCTTTATTTCTTTTAGTTCGCATTTTCTTAGTTGGATTTCTTTGTTTATGCATTTCTTGGTTTATTTCGTTATTTTCTATTTTATTTGCTTGTTTTCCTTCATTTTTCAGTTTAGGGTCGTTATCCAAGATTCCCGAGGCCTCTTCCCAAGTTTTGCATTGATTAGGATGCCTAATGTTCTCTATTTGTAGCTCATGCAAGGAGAACAACAAGTTCCTAAAGTCCTTAGGCTGTGCATTCAAGCCGTGGGGGCATGATTTCTCGTGTTGAACCCACAAACATGGAGTTTAGAATCTGCAAGGTCTCGTGTTTATCAAGAGCATTAAGTGGAACGCACGAGGAGCATCAACATGATAGGGAAGAGGTCTGCCCTATTCCCAGGCACGGGCGCGAGTGCACCTGTCTGGGTCTCTGTTCTGTACCTAGATTTGCGCGGCCGCGCTCTCCCTTATAGTTCACCGCGCCTGTACGAGTTTATTTGGGGACGATCTAACTAATTTCTCTTAGTTAGTTTTATTATATATAGATTTTCATTCTATTTTTAGAAGAGAGGAATTTTTACAAAATTTTAGAAGAATTTGAATTAGAATTTTAGAGAGAGAAACTCTAGATTGTAGAGAGAGAAGCTCTTGATTGATGATTGAAGATTAATAATTCTAGCATTTTCACCATTGAATTGAAGCAATTTTATAAGGATTTCTTTTACTTTAATGAAATCTTTAGCTTATCATTTCAAATGTTTTGTTGATTTTTCAAGTTTGAATTGAATTTGTGATTGAATTAGTTTTACTGATATGATGATGATGAAATTGTTGATTAGCTTAGTTTTGATCTTGATTTCAATGGATTGTTAGTAGTTCTCTTGCTAGGGAAATGGTGAAGCATATATGAGTAATGGATTGATGCTAGTTTAGGGAAATTGATGGAGTTGATGTTGTGATTAAATTGGTTGATTGATTAAGTGCATGTGTGTGATTAATTGTAGAGTAACTAAGTTTGATTGTTACACTAGAATGCATTGTAAGCTCGCATTAATACAGAAAATTGATTTGTGGCTTGCTTTTGTCGATTGATTAGGTTTGCAAGGTTCCTAGTTAGAGTCTCTCGTAGTTGACGCTAGCTTGACCTCTAAGATATTATCCTACCTTGCTCTCTTGATTGCTTAATTGATTTTCCCTTGCAATACTCGACTTAGTCATCTCCTATCCCGATTAGCTATTTCCATTCCGAGTAATGCAGATCCTAACCCTGGTGCTTGATAAATTTGATTTCATTTTTATTGTTTAGAACATACACACCTCACTTCATTGCTAAGAAATAGCTTATCTTTGACATTAGCATTCACCTCCCATTCCTAGTGGTTCGACCCTCGACTTACTCTATGCTTGGTATAGGGGTGTGTTGAGAGATTACAAATTTTGTTTTGACCGAGGGTAGATTAGTTTTTAACGACCTAGTCTCTGCCCTAGATCATAAATAAAAATAAAAACTAAGATAATCTACACGTTCATCATCATCATTCAAATAAAATAAATTCAATCAACTAACCAACAAACATGAATATATAATCAATAAATAATTGAAATCAAACAACTAAAAATTGCATTTAAAGTAAAAGAAATCCTTAAAACTTTGGTGAAATCAATAGAAATTTTTTATTAGAATCATCAATCATTAACCATGAATTTCTCTCTCTAAAATCGAAGAACAAGTGTTTCCCTCTCTAAAACTCTAATTCTAATTCTCTCTCTAAAATTTCTCTTCTAATCCCATAATGATATCATCCCTCTAAAAATAGAAGAGAAGTCTATATATAGTAAAAATAACAAAGAGAAATTAGTTAGATCTTCCTTAATAGACCCGTACAGGGACAACCTTCTTCAAGAGAGTGTGCGGCCGGGCAATAAAAGGGTATGGAACAGGGAGAGCAAGTGCCACGCCCGCGCCACCAGGCCGCAACATACTCGCGCGCGCCTATGCTTAGGAACAGGGAATCCTCATTCACCATCATTTTGATGCTCCTCGTGCGCTGCACTCGATGCTCTTGATAAACACGGGACATGGCAGATAAAAAATCACCTCGACGGTGGGTCCAACTCGAGAATTCGTGCCCCCACGGCTTGAATGCACGACCGAAGTTCAAATTGAATTTGCACTTCTCCATGCTTAAGCTTCAAATGGAGAACACTAGGCATCCTGATCAATGCAAAACTTTGGAAGGGGTCTCAGGAATCTTTAGATAACGACCTTAACTTGAAAAATGAAACAAAACAAACAAATAAAAGGGAAATAGACAAAAAAAAACAAGAAATGCATGAAAATGGAAAATCAGCTAAGTAAAGTGCAAACTAAAGAAACAAAGAGCAAAACTAAGAAAAAAGGAAAGAAAAGAGCTATAAAAGATATCTAAAATCATCCTAAAAGAGAACAAATGAGTGCCATAAATGACACTCATTAGTGGGTTATGCATACGATCTTGGGATTAGGTGCATTATGAATATGATTCATGTTTTTCCGTATTATAGAGCCTATGAACTCCTACCGTGGTATCAGTTGGCCTCTTGCTTGAACGGGCTTGATCATATTAATACGATTAATTTGAAGTCCATATTAATTTTATAATCAGTTAAGTGGGAGAAATTAATTTAATAATGGTTCAATTGTTATATTTAATGTGATGAAACTTCTGGAATCGATTGAATGCGATTTAATTATGCTCAAATAGCCATAAAGAGGACCGAAATTCAGCCCTAAAATGTTCGAAATTTTCAAACCCCTAACCCTAGTTTTAAATTTTTCAATAATTAATAGCCTTAAATTTGATTTTGTGCTTGATTTTTTATTTAATTCAAGTTGTTTTACGTTTCATTATTTTAATTGGATTGATTTATGGATAAAATTATTTTGTGTATGATCATCGATTTAATTTTAATAGATAGAATTAAATTGGGATTAATTTTATGATGAACGCTAATTGTAAAGTTAAATGATGACTTATTTTAATTTGTGGACTGATTTGATTTAATTTTTACAAAAGTTATTTTAATAAAATAAAAAAATATGATTTAAGGCCGGTAGCCGCGGCTGGGTGGCACAGCCACGGAGGCTGTCGACCCGCCGGCAATCCAAGAGGGATGGGAAGGGAGGGCGACAGTCCAAGGTGGCTTGGCAGCAGTTATGCAAGCGTTGCATGCTAGTGCCATGACTGCCACTGCTACTGTTCTTGCGGCAGTGGCTGCTTTTATGGCAGCCAGCCACCACGGCTAGCTTCGGCTACCCAACCATAGTGGCCGGCGGTGGTGGCTTGCTTTTTTCAAAAAAAAATTATGTTTTGAAAAATATTTCAAGATAATTACAAAATTATTTGTGATAAAATCAGATTTGTTTTTAGATAAAATCTTTTATTTGGGATAAAATAAAATCATTCAAAAATTGTTATATTTGATATTATCCATAGTTGAAGTTCTTAAATTGATAATTATGCATAATTAATGTGGTTAATTTTGGTTAAGGTTGATTAGGATATTCTTAGCATATTCCAAAAGGATAATAATTGATTTAAATAATATGGTTATCCCATAATTAGATTGGGATATAATTGATTTTAAAACTATTTTATAAGCTAGTAATTTGGATAGAATCTCCTAAGTTTGTTAGGATAATCATGGAAGATTAAATATGATTTATCTTTCGAGATTAAAATAAGATTAGATTCCATCTCATGCTTAAATTAAAAAATATCATATTTTATTATTGGTCATGATTAATATAAGATATTATCTAATAATGATTTAAAATATAAGATATTTTAGGAAATGCGTTGTCTTAATTATGAACATTCGATGTTGTAGTTTAGACAAGCATGTTGAGTGATTTATAATATGGCATTTTTATAATATATGATATTATGTTTCTTTATATATAGTCTAGTATGGCCCATAGATTCTTAAATACGATCTGCGCATCGTGATGTAGTTATGTAATCTAGATACGGTCTGCGTACCGTTAAATATTTTTGTAACTTTTATTTAAAGTAAATAGATTAGTTATTTTAAATAGTGTTAGTACATAGAAGCCCATGAAGTGAAGGCCCAAAGGAGCAAGGTGGATGGAGACCCATGATTATTCAAGTGGGAGCTTTTCATTTCTAGTTTTCTTAGGATTAAGGGGTCATACTATGTCATGTTTTATTGCATTAGTAGATTATGCATGTTAAATTTTATTTATGTTGATTGAAGTTGCGCTAGAGTTCACTAAATGATCACAACATAATGAATCTAGGTCCCAACAATATTGAGATAGCGTTTTCAATTAGATACCAAACAATCATTTGATTGTGAGTGATGGGTCGGCCTCCGAAGAGTGTCACTTGTTATCTTGGATTATTTGGGGAAGATAACGTTCTACACATTTAATTGGTTATGCTCAACAAGCTTACCTAAAGCGTTTAGAACCTTGAAGAAAAGGGTAATAATTAAGCATGTGATAATTAATTATTCAACCAAGAATTTCAAAAAATGTAATCAGTAATGAGTTTACTCACCTTGAAAATTTAATTCTAGATGGTAGGGCCTCAGTCCAGTAAACTATTACACAAATAAAGGATCTTCGAATCACTTAAAATTCAATTGGGATCAATTATATTGAATAAAGTGATTTAAAGTTACCTATATTATTCGTGTATGGTACTTTAAATTTTAATTAAACATAATTATTAAACTTTGCATTACTTAGATGGGTAGCGGTAACAATGATGACAATAATGCTTTACCACAAACAATGAAAACAGGGCTAAATTTTCTAAACTTCAACGATTGGGAAAGCGAACTTAAAAGTGTTCTAAGGAAAGACAATCTCGAATTTCGTTTAGATTTACCAATTGAGGGAAGATTTAGTCCAGGCATGACTCCTGAGAAGAATTTGAGAAATGTTTCAGATTCTAAAGAGTCGCATACGTAATTTTTTCTTCTATTCCAAAGGATTAGGCTAGAAGATTCACAGTCTATAAACCTTATCTCTTATTCAAGTGCTTACGTGATGTTTGCAATGAAATACTGAATTCCTATGTTGATGGTGAATTTGATGGAAACATCGAGGAAATTATTAATATGTTTCCCAAGAACGACGACCCCTGGACTAGAAACATTAGGTTTGAAACCTACAAGTTCAATGGCGGTATAATTTTGAGAAAACTCTTGCCAGACAGTCAGTACACATTCATGTGGATATGATGGTTCAACTATTTAGCTGCATGAGTATGTTAGGGAGACCATACAAAAATCATCAGGTTCATGATATAATTCTGCATTCTCTACATGATGGTTTTGACCTCAAGAAACTTTCACAAGATGGTGAGGACTCTGCAGTTAAGCTAGTTGACTTACACAAGAATCATGTAGAGAATTACCTGAAAGGAGAATAAGCCAATGCTTGAACAAGGATGTCCTCACTACGATGAAGAAATAAGTAGAAGTTACCTCATACTCTTGTCATAAACATTTTAACTTTCACCTAGGTATGTGATACCAAGTTGCAATGCTTAACATTATTATTGTTGTGCAAGAACTACAAACAAGTGAGGCTAGCATGGAAATGGATCTTGAAGGTGAACTGGAAGTGTTTGAGTGGCCAAAAATAGTTTATAGTTTTAATTTCAGAATTTTTAGATGGTTTTAGACATTTTCTGTTTTGATGAGACAATTTTCAGTGTCATTTTGAATACTAATCTGGTTTACTTGGCTTGGACAAGTGTTGATCCATGACAAAGGTAATAAATTGTTTTTATTTTGCAAGATATGAGTTAATTTTTTTTATTACATTGATATAAGTAGATCACAAAAGTAATATTAGATAATTCAAAGATAATGCTTGTAAGAACTGATCTCGGTCAGGTGACAATCATTTTAACCCAATTGTGCCATGCCCATCAAGTCACCTTTTATGTCGAGAAGTAGGAAGAACAATAGGTTCAGCAACAGCTATATAGTCGGCTACAAAGTTACCATTCTCCTCACCCATGGTCCCTTGCATCATACTTCCTTCCGGGTGAGCCCGGTTCCTTACTTTATTTTGCAATGTACCCATGTGTCTTTGAAAAGGATAGCACCACCTCATGAAAACTGGATCGCACAACTTAATATCACACACCAAATGAAGAATTAGATGAACCATTATGTCAAAAAATGAGGGTGGGAAATACATCTCAAATTTGCACAAAGTTACAACCACATCCGCTTACAAAGCATCTAGTGTACAAGGATCAAGAACTTTGCTGCATATTGTATTGAAAAATGATCAAAGGCTTGTAACCGCTTCCCTCACTTTCTTTGGTAAAATACCACGGATTGTAATTGATAGGAATGCTTGCATCATAATGTAACAATCATGGGATTTCATACTTAACAGCTTCAATACTCTATTAAAGGATACAAATCTTTTCATGTTAGATGAGTACCCTGATGGAACCTTAATGACGTACAGACATGCACAAAACATACGTTTTTGTACCCTTGACAATGTTAGCATGCCGCAGGTAAATTAGTCTTTTCGTTCTTCCCTTTATCCTCAACTTTCTTCTTTGACACATTTGTGGCCTTTTCCTTTCCCTTTCCCTTTCCCTTGCTTCTCTCCTTCCCTTTTTTCGGAACATTTTCATATTATTTTCCCAGATCCTTTCCCTTTCTAACCTTTTCTAGAGCCCACAATTCTAGATGAATCCTCATTTCTTGCAAATATAACTGTGCACCCCTTCCGTCCTTTGTTTTGCCTTGAATATTCATCAGCGTTCCGAAAAGAGCATCACACACATTCTTCTCAATATGCATCACATCAAGACAATTCCTAACGTCATGTTCTTTCCATTACAGAAGCTTCCAAAAGATTGATTCTTTCTTCAATAGAGCACCTGAGACCATAGTGTTTTCTGATTTTCCCAACACTGTTCTTATACCCTTAACCCGACCATAAATCTCAGCACTAGTCAAAGGTCTAGGCGCAGTCTTCTCTTCCACTGTCCTATCGAATGCCTTTTTCTGCCTATGGTATGGGTGATCACGCCTAACGAACCTTCGAGTCCGCAAGTAGACATCTTTGCGAAAATTCTTAAGGTATATGCTTGATGTGTCATTAATACATATGGGGCATGCTTTTTTTTCCTTTGACCTTGTACCCACATAAGTTTCCATATGCAGGGAAGTCATTCATGGTCCATATATGGGTTGCACGCAATGTGAACATCTCGTTCTTATGAGCATCGAAAACAGAAACCCCTTCGTCCCACATCTTTCTCAAGTCGTCAATAAGTGGCGCAAGGTAAACATCTATGTCGTTTCCAGGTTGTCGTGCCCCGTTATTAGCAATCAAAGCATTACATACTTACGTTTCATGCACATCCAAGGAGGCAAATTATAGATCACCAAAATTACCTGCCATGTGTTGGGTTGGTTACTAAGAGTGCCAAATGGATTCATCCCGTCCGTTCACAACCCAAGCCTTAAATTTCTGACTTCATCACCAAATTTAAATTAGAATCAATGTTCTTCCACTGCGAGGAGTCAGCTTGATGCTTCAGCATTCTGTTTTTCTTTCTTTCCTCTACATGACACCTCAAGTTTTTAGCGTCTTTTGGTATTGAGATTAGATGCTTAAACCTTGGAATAATTGGAAGATACCACAACACCTTAGCAGGAGGTCCCTCCGTACCAGGATTACAACTCATGCTCTTATAGCGCAACAGCTTGCATCGTGGACACTCCTGCAATTGTTCATTCTCATTTCGATAAAAAATACAATCATTAGGACATGCATGTATCTTCTTATACTCCAAACCAAAGGGACACATGAACTTCTTTGCATAATAGTAAGACATAGGAATTTCATTCCCATTAGGAAACATATCACTTAATACGGTCAACAAAGAAGTAAAACTAATGTCTATCCACACATGCTTCAACTTAATGTGGAAAAGTGTTAGCACTGCTGATAGTTTAGAGTATTTTTTGCAACTAGGATACAAAGGTTTTTTGGAAGCCTCCGATAATAACTAAAACACGCCACCTTCAACACCATGCAACATCTCATCCACGTCTTCATCCTCGGCCTCATCCGCCTTATCATCATCAGCTACATCCTCATCATTATCAATAATATAGTCATCATTCTCGTATTTCTCTTCCACATGAATCTCATTGCTTCTTTCACGCACATCATTCTAATCAAGATCCCTATTGTACTCTCCCCTTTCATCGTGCCAAATCCACACATGGAATTTATGTCTAAACCCACGACATAATACATGATATCTAATGATTTCAACACTTTTGACCACATTCACATTATTACAATCAACACAAGGACAATAAATGCCTTTGTCACCCATTTTGCATTGATAAGATAAAGTCATCTCGCAAAACTCTTGAACCGTATTCCGAAATTCCAATGTATTGCGTCTAACATACATCCAACCACGATCCTCTCCATTTAGTAGATTGTCTCTAAACATATATAGCAACATATTATCAATAATATGTAATTGCTATATATTTTATGTAAATTAAATTCAAGTACACATCGTGAATATACCATTCATATAGTGAAAAAATGCATGTTTCCAAAGGGTCCTTATCACTCCATCATAACCCATCCTTGAATGTTTACTTTCACTAGTGCATGTATGTCAAATTTCCAATTTTAAGGAAAATCCAGCAGCATTTCCCCTTAGTTCTCCAAGTACACGATGTAGATAATTACTTACACACATATGTACCCAGAGAACATAGTGAGGAAATGGTAAACCAAGATGTTCCTTAAATAAAAAAGAAGACATACATTCACCACCTAAGTGAGAGTACACAATAAAAAACAGTCCCAACCGGGGACTGTTCCTGACTTTCTCCTCATGAGAAAGCCTTGAACGGGTATCTAGGCATATGGTGATGCAAGAATTTTATATATTGTTGTATTTATTTGCAATTAAACAATACACAATTTGTAATATCATGAAATGACATTTATTAAATGGATAAATATAAAGAAATATAGCTTAGTAAGTTTATAATTCATACCAATATATCAAGTACAATTGATGTACACTTATGAACTTTTCACTTGAGCTAAATATGTAGTCCTCAAGCTAAAATCGTTCTTCACATATGAATCTATAAAAAAACAAAATTAGGTTAAATATTATGTATGTACTATTTCTTTCTCATAACATGTTAATTCACTAATTTATTTTTAAGCTAAAACTCATCATTCATCAAACTAACAATTGCTAAACTATTTATTCAATAATTTGTTCAAAATTAATCTAATTTATTCAAAATTGCTAAACTAACATGGTTACTATCTCTAATTTTTTTCAAAATTATCCATCAAAACACCTTAAAATTAACCATTAAAACATTCCAAAATTCAACTAATTTAGTAACAAGGTTAGTTATCTCTAATTTATTCAAAATTACCCATCAATACAACTAAAAATTAACAATTAAAACATTTCAATATTCAACTAATTTAGTAACAAGAATACTAATCTCTAATTTATTCAAAGTTACCCATCAAAACAACTTAAAATTAACCATTAAAACATACCAAAATTCAACTTATTAAGTAAAAAGGTTACTAATCTCTAATTTATTCAAAATTACCCATCAAAACAAATTAAATTAACAATTACAACATACTAAAATCCAACTAATTGAGTAACAAGGTTACTAATCTCTAATATTTTCACAATTTCCCAATAAAACAACCTAAAATTCAGAAAAAATGGAGTAAATTCAAACCTAAACTTTAATTTGCCTAACAATTGTTTAACATGCAAAAGAAATGAATATAAGTAGATAATTGGAAAATAATTGTGAAAAATGCCAAAAAAATTATTATAAAATCTTGGTTGAAGAGCTTGAAGAGGAGAAGAGATGGAGGGCAAAGGACAACCCTGCTCGGTGGTGGAGGAACAAGGGGCGGTGGTCACGGCTTGGAGGCTTGGAGGAACCTCAACGGTCGACGCGGCGAACCTCAAGGCACTGGTTGTGGAGAACCTCTACGGTTGTGGCGCGGCGGAAAAGCTACGTGGAACCTTGATAGAGCGCAGGTGGAGAACCCCGAACGAAGAGGGAAAGGAAGAGAGATAGAGGGGATTCTGATGAACGTTAGTGATGGAGGGGGTTGTGAAGTAGGTATTGTCGGTGGTGGCGTAAGTGGTGAGGTAGGAACGTCAGTGGTGGAGCGCGAATTGGAGTGAATAATTGAAGGGTTTGAACTCATATGA
This sequence comes from Chenopodium quinoa, assembly GCF_001683475.1. NCBI lineage: Eukaryota > Viridiplantae > Streptophyta > Magnoliopsida > Caryophyllales > Amaranthaceae > Chenopodium > Chenopodium quinoa. The sequence continues at coordinate 2,297,905 of NW_018743262.1, read as the reverse complement.
AAGTGAAAACGAAAGAAGAAACAAGAAGAAAAGGGTGAAGGCGGGTTTTTATTTAAATAATTTTGCACCGATTCAAACCGGTGGGATAAATGTTTTTTGCCACCGGGTTAGGACTGCACCAGTGCCATTGTTCATGGTGTTAATCCCGCCCATTTTTGTGCCTTTTTTGCCACCGGTTTGGAGTGAACCGGTTGCCATTTAGGGGTGGGCATTTCTATTTAGTGGTTAGGTCACATAACCATTTTGCACATCCAAAATTACATTTGGATGGACTATTCTAATTTGATTATGAATCACTTGAGAATTATAAGTCATGCTTGATAAGGTAAAATGACCAAGTCTCCTTTTTGTTGAAAGGGTTAAGGAGATAATGACCTTTCGGAACTCATACATTTGATGTGTGTGGACTAATAAGTGCAAGAATTAGCAAAGAGATTTAATTATTTCATTGCTTTTACTAACAATTTAAGTAACTATATCGATAATTACTTAATAAAGTAACGCTTGGAATCATTGAAATGTTCAAGAATTCCAAAATGAAATGTAAAATCAATTTGACATAAACAATTTAACACCACATTATGATTGTTGTGATAAATATTTAGCTAAAAAAAATCAAAGATCATCTAAGGGAATTATTGAATTAATTCACAATCCGAAAACATTACAATTAAATGTGTGTTTAAAGAAGGAATCAAACTTTACTTGCCATGGTTCGATCCAAGAATAGCTTTAACAATTTACCAATATCCTTTTGAGGATACATATTAGAAGAAAATTGCGAATATACTAAACATAAACTCAACAAAAGCAATTGAAGAGACGTCATAAAAGTTATGAATTGGAAATGTTCCAAAAGTTGTCTTTTCTCAACAGGAGTAGGATTATGAAATCAATGTAAAATGTTTACAAAGATGACATAATAAACCCTAAATCAAGTAAATAGTTCTTCGTGGGTATTCCCCATGGAAACTAAGAGGTATTATTCTGACAAGTGGAAAACTAGGTCGTCATCTAATTCTCCCTTGGTCAAACTAAATTTATAAACACCTAACAAACCTTATACAAGTGTGCGGTAAGTCAAGGGTCGAACCCAAAGGAATGAATAGGAACTATGATATAGTCTATTGTCAAGCTAAATCAAATAATATCAACGGTTGAGATTGGTAACTAGGATATCAAGAATCAAGACAAATCAAAGAATTCAATCAATATGCAAAACACTATTGATATAGGTTTCACATGCAAGCGCAACGATCATGCTAATTGACAGATCACTCAATTGGTTAAAACATTGCAAGGGACAAACAACAGTTGTAGTCAAAGGAATTCAAAGGTTATCTCCTATAAACCAAGCTAGGGTTCACTATGAATGGCTAACAAAAAAGAATCACAATCAAATTCAATCAGTTAAAAGCAATTCTCAAATCAAGGGATCATGTCATTGAAATTTGCAATGCAATCTAGATTAATCTTATGGGTTGATCACTCCTAGTCCAATTAATCACATGCACAACTATGTCAACCAATTTAATTGCAACAATTCAATCAATCAATGATCATAAACTAGCAAAAATCATCAATCAAGCATGCTTCCCCTTCTCCCTAGCAACAAATCTACTCACTTATCATGGTGAAATTGAAAGACAAAATAAATTCAATCACAAACATATTCATTTAAAGCTAAATAAAAAAGAAAATCAATCAATCAACAAATTCTCAAAACTAAAATCAAAATCCAATCCAAACATTCAAGAATTAAAGAAAATTGCAATTGAAGTAAATTCAAAGGAAAGAAATTTCACAAAATTTCATTGATATGAAGAAGAAATCCAAACTTGATTGAAGAAACAATGTTGTAATACAAATCAAATCCAAGAATTATAATCTCTAATTTTTCTCTAGCTTCTCTCTAGTTTCTCTCTCTAAAAACTAAGCAAATGAAATATTATCTAAAAGTTAGCCTTCAAAAGGATTAACAAGAGTATTTATAGACAAAGAAGAAAAACTGATCGACCGCGTCCTCTACAAAAATATCCCGCGGGCGTGGAGAAATGGGTACGGAACCCATAACTAACTCCGCGAGCAATCTAGGCAAGACCCGCGCCCGCAGGTACTGTAGCCCGCGCCCGCGGCATAGGGCGCGACAGATTCCCTGTTCTAACTGAAGACAAGGGGCCGCATCCTCTCCAAGGGGAGTGGTCTCCCCAGATTCTCCAAACCCGCAGCTAAACCGCAGCTAGGGCGCAGAGAGTTCCTGCCAAAAATCATCAAATTGATGCACTCAGCCCGCGTCCGCGGCTTTCAGGACCCGCGCCCGCGGCAATGAGTAGATGCAGAGCGCCCTCTCTTATCCCTCTCCAAGAGGCTTGAATCTCCTTTTCTTAGACCTTTTTGCTCTTCTTGATTCCTTTGCAAAGCCAACTCCTTAAGCACCTACAAAAGTAATCAAAGAGAGAAAATAGAAGAGAAAAAGAGCAATATAAAAGGGAAACACGAATAAAACCACATAAAGGAAAGTAAAACACGAAGAAAGAAGAAATAGAGAAACTAAAGGAGAAAAGACCATAATGGTAAAAGAAAACCATGAAAAATAGGGTGAAAACATCCTAAAAGACTACCCTATGAGTGCCATTAATGACACTCATAATATTCCTACAATCGCATAGATGACAAAGTCTTTGTTGCTCGCGATAGTATCTATATAGAAAGAAATCTCTTCCTACAATGCCAAGTGGGAGTAAAGTTAGATATCAATGAGATTCAAGACGAGCAACAAATGGATGTGGATAAAACTACATCAGAGATGAAGATATATGAAATTAGTTAATCTGATAAACCATGTGTCGAATCAAGCCAATTCTACTAGCGAGGATTCTATCGTCCCACTTGAATGAAAGGCTTCAAAGAGTTGAAGAGAATAAATCTATTGTTTCTCATACCTATCGTAGGTTACTTAGGATCAAAACAAACGGTTTATCGAAATTCTATTAAAAGGTGGATTCTAAAATTTTCCTATTGGAATGGTTTGAACCCACAACCTACAAGAAAGCTTTAGGTAAGTTCCAACTTAAGGAGTGGCTTAAGGCCATGAAATCCAAAATGCACTCCATATCTGTAAAGATGTGTTAGTCCATAATAGTCTTACAAATAGGGTCAAACCTATTAGTTGGGTCAACTTATTCAAATTATTCTAGTTATGGAGATCAAAGATCACCTTGATGAAATGTTCTTGATGGAGGATATGTATATGATACAACCTAAGAGTTTTGAAATTAAGAAATTCTAGAAAGTTTTGTAAGCTTAAAAAATTCATTTAATGGATTGAAGTAAGCATCAGAGAGTTGGAACATTCGTTTCGATTGGGAAATCAAACAATTTGATTTCCTCAAAGAGAGAAAAATAATCTTATAGAGACAAGAAGTTTAGTGGAAAAAATTAGTTTTCTTGGTCATGTATGTAGATAAGATACAATTCATATGAAATGGCATATCAATGCTTGAATTAGTCAAGCAGTGGTTAGTGTTGCATGGATAATGTGCCTTATGCTTCTACGAAGGGGTCCATTATATGTTCCATGATATGTACATAGCAAGATGTTACATATGACTTGTGCATGTATAGCAGGTTTCAAGTAAATTCATAATAAGCGTACTGAAAGTTTCTAAGAGAAAATCCTTGAATACTTAAGAAAGACTAAAGGAATGTTTCTACTATATGGCTATAAAAGTGAGCAAGTTGTCAAATGGTTATATAGATGCAAGTTTCTGAATAGGCAAGATGACATTAGATGTTGATCTAAAAATATTATGTATCTGAATGGATAAATATAGTGTGCTTGAAGAGTTCAAAGCAGAATGTTCACATACTCAATGTCAGAATATGTGTGTTTAGCTATAGTAAAAGTAGTTAAGGAGGAAGTTTGGATCAAATTGTAATGTGACTAAAAGGATACCCTTTCCAAAACAAAACAGCAAGGGTCACATCACAAATCCAAACAAATAGATATGAGATATCACCTCATTTATGAGATCAATGACAAGTGGGATGAAGTGATCTGAAAAGTTTTATTATGAGTGAGAAATCACTAAACCCCTTCCATAGATTAAGATATGAAAGTCATATTAAAAACTTGGATTAATGAAAGTTATGTAATTTAAGTTGTGTATGTTTTGAGAAAACATATTACATAAGATATGCATCAATTTGCAAAATTATGTTTAAAATTGAAATTTCATTTCTCTCATTTAATTATGGTTTTAGAATTAAATAAAATGTCCAAAATAATTATGAATTGATGGGCTCATCAGGTTGATGACCTAGTGAAAGAAACCCCACAGGTGAACAAAATTAATATATTATTTAAGTTCCTAGTTCAAAATCATTAAAGTGGACATAAATGATTTCAATAAATAGACTGACATGTAAGATTTATTGGATAAGCGTAGCTTCATGGGCTATAATGGCATAGCGATGCTCAATCAATCACTTGAATATTCGTGAATGATGCATGATCAAACTAATGACCTTCTTCGAAGTTCAAGTATAGAGCTTCAGGATATATTAGTGGATTCATTTAACATGAGTGGAACATTTATTTTATTTAATGGATGTCATGACTGTGGTATACTCAAACGTCTACCCGTAACTAGAGATTATAAAGGGTGGTTCATAGTTATTTCAAAAGTTGAGTGGGAGCCTTGTTTCCATAAGATTAGATTGAGTCTACCTATTAAATTAGGGAATGTGACATGGCCGCTTGGAGAGGGAGAATTATGAAAATACGTGGTCGCGTTCAAATGTATTACTGAATAATCATTTGGTTTTATAATTGTAACTCATAGCTAGAGGTACTAATGATATCTGGACTAGTAAAATAAACCAAAGCCCAATTGGACGGATCCTATAAGGTCACGCAAAGGGCCTAAATCGAGCACGAGAAGATGAGGCCCATGATGGCCTCATCATCTATAGTGGTCGTCCATATGGAGAGGATTGGAGGATTTTTGGCTTCCTAACCTAGTCTAATTATAATGTGATTGTATATAGACTAGTTGCCTATGGTTTGCATGACACAAGAATTCAGTGATTAGTAAGATCAAAACATGAGTTAGCAAACACGAGACCAAGCCCTCAAACTCTCTTTCTCTCACGGCACTCTCTCCTTCCCAGCGCCTCTCAAGGTGGTTCGTGGTGGTCAGTTAGTCCATTAAAGGTGGTGATCGCGGTTTTCCTCAATTACTCGACCAATCTAGAATTGGTGGACGGCTCGTTCGAATCTCGTAGATTAAGTAGAGGGGCAACGCTTGGGGCTCTATTCTCTCCCTGATTTGCCTGTCAAATTGCTACGTGGAATTCACGCTTCAAAGGTATGATTATGTGTCTTATATGTTATGCATGCAATCTTGGGATTAGGTGATTTATGAATATGATTCACGTTTCCGCATTATAGTGCCTATACACTCCTACATCATTTGCGTCAAAGTTTTTAGCTATCAAGCTATTAACAGAAGGATTGAAATTGCATAAAGGAACACGAATCATACAATTAAGATGGAAGGTGATTTAATGAGGCGGGTGAAACCTAGGTCGCTGATTTCTAAGATTCCCCGATCAAAACCAAATCTATAAATCCAAACCCAACCCTAGGTATAGGGGTTAAGTCCGAGTCGAACCCAAGGGAATGCGGTGTGTGCTGAAGACTCCAGTAAAGATATTCAAAAGTGTTAAACAATAGGGTTGGTGTAAGATAGAAAATCAACTCAATCAAGCTAACAAATAAAATTCAATTATCAAAGTACTAGGGAATTTAGGATCCACATGCACTCACGATAAACTTGCTAACTTGTTGTGAATTTGTTCAATCAAGCAATGCAAGGGAAAACGATATTTGCAATAAAAATCACTCAATATAGATATTTCCTAGGTTCAAGCTAGATGTCTCTACAAATGACTTCAGAGGAAAATCGCAAAACAAGATCAATCGATAATAATAGCTTCCAAATCAATTTTTCGTGTTAATGAAAACTACTATGCAATCTAGCTTGATAATAAAGGTTAGCTACTCCTCTTCAAATCAAATACATGCACAAATTTCATCAACCAATTTAATTACATCATCAATTCAATCATAAACCCCTAAATTAGCGTTATCTTATCACTTATACATGCTTCACCACTTCTGTAGCAAAGGAACTACTCACCACACATTGTAAAATTGAAAAGCTTAGCAAAACTAATTTTTGATTTCATCATCAACATTGTTATCAAAATAACAACAATCAAATCAAACAAATTATAGAAATTCAACAATATATCAAGAATCAAACACTTAAAATAGCATTAAAGAGGAAAGAATTCTTACAAAACTTTGATCAATATCAAAGTGAATGAAGACCAAAATGTAGCAATCATCAAATACCAAGTTTCTCTCTCTAAAATCTAAGAACAAAGTTTCCAAAATATTGAGCTTCTCTCTCTAAAATATTTATGAAATTCTAATTCTAAGCTAATTCTCTATTCATTCTCTCTCTAAAAATGAAGAAATTCTATATACATTAAAATTAACAAAGGAGACTTAGTTAGACGTCCAAAAAGAACCCCAAATGGTACGACCTCTCCTCTCAATGCGTGACCTCAAAGAAATGGGCGGAACAAGGGGAGGAAGGTAGCGCTGCCGCTCCTTCCACATGTGCGGCCGCGCATAGGGCTTGCACGCCCGCACCTTAGCCCCGTGTGGCCATGCCTAGGAACAGGGGAGAACTTCCTCGTGCGGTTGTTAATGCTCCCATACGTTCCACTTGATACATGTTGTGGGAAACAGTCTCTAAACGTCTTCATGGTGGGTTCAACACTGATTTTAATGTCCAGGCATGAGAGCGCGACCTTAAACAATTTGCTTTTGTACTCCTTAACTTTTTAGCTTCAAGGAGATAGTCCGGCTTGCATCTTGAGCTGTATATACCCTGAGAAAACCCCATTACTAATCTCTTGAAATCAAAGATAATCAAACAAGTAAAGGAGAAAAGCAAAATAAACTAAGAAATGCAAGAAAATGGGAAAACAACTAAGGAAAAGATATAAAAGAGATGTAAAAGCAATCAAAATTCATCCTAATTAAAAGAGGCTAAATGAGTGCCATAAATGACAGTTATCATTTATAAGTTGGTAAATACTATAGACTCATCTTTTAAGAAACAAATAGTCGATGTTCAAAAATATGAGCAAGGAGGAGGTCCTAAGAAGAAAATTTCACCTATTAAAGTAAATCCTAATGAAATTGAAATTAAAATAACTTGGGAGGAATTCTTTTTCAACCATGTAATTAGTAATAGATCAAGTAAGATGTTAATTGATGAATTAGGATTACTTCATATTGGGATGACTACAAAACCTAAATTACAGAATATGAAGATGAAGTTAATAAGCAAATGGAAGCTTGTAATGAAATAACCGGTACTAATCCCAACAATATTTATATTTCAATTGATATATGCATTAAGGATTATAGTTTATAAAAATTATGTTCATATATTGATAGTGATTGTGTTTACATGTTTTGGAAAGAGGTCATTATTTCCAGAATTCTTGTGGAAAAAGACTAAAAATCCTATGCAAGATAGAATTGCTAATAATAGTGTCATAATGCATGCAGAGATAATCGAAGAATTACCAATAGAATTTGGAGGAGTGTAGACACCTACAAATGTCTCCCCAAAACCAAACCCGATGATGAAAAAACCTTTAACCGCCATTATTGGCCGGGTTGAGCATTTAATATTTGGAAGGCTTAAATCCATGTTTCCAATTCCTTGCTCATTTCCCTAAACCATAACTTATTTTTCACGTTTTGTGATCACATCAAAAAACCTAGAGAAACTGATTTTGTGGCCCTATAATTTCGATCCAATTATTATATTGTTGGATATTCCTTTCAATAAGCTTTCAAATGATACATTATAAGCCCAATTGCAATTTAAAATGAAGAAGATATGAGCAATATACTAAATTCGGCCCAAAACTGATAACATTTAACTAAAATTGCCATATCATAAAATTTACTTATGATTTTGACAGGATTCTAATTTCATTGGAAAATAGACTTGATAAGATTTCCAATGATATATTTTATGCCTTTTTTTGAGATACAGATAAAAATTTATCATAATTTAAAAACGCACAAAAAACTTGAATTATCGCGCAACAACTAAAATGCTGTGTCACGGCAAAAGCTGACGTGGAACGATGCATATTGACATCGTGTCACAGTGATTTTTCCTTGCATTTTCTAAGTTTTCTCAGTCGTTTATGAATTTGGACGCAAATCAGGAAAGCCAGTACACCGTGACGCAGCGATACATGCCGTGCTACGGTGGACATTGCCACGTCGCGACATTCTTTGTAGTGACACGGTGCTATCCCACGTCTTTTCTGTTTTTCTTTTGGAAAAAATGTACACCGTCACACGGTGCCACGTGCCGCGCCACAGTGGACTTTATTGTGTCACGGTATTCTTTACCGTGTTGCGCCACACATGACGTGACACGAGAATTTTCCGTGTTTTCTCCACGTACACAACTGCACGTGCTTTATCATTTTTAGGCAAAATAGGGAACCGCAACACGTAAATCTTTACCGTGTCACGGAACCCATTGTCGTGTCACGCCAGACACTCACTGTGTTACGGTGCCCCAAAGCTAGGGTTTTATCTTTTTAGGGTTTCGTGTGATCCCCTACCCATTTCATCTATAAATACCCCCTCCTTTCTGCTGTTTGGGGCACCAAATCATTCTCTCTTCCTCTCTTCTACACAAAAAAAAATCATTTTCTTCTCTCTCTGTCATACTCTTCCTTAAACTTATATTCCCAATTACATCATTCATTCCTTAAGCACTCCAAGGAGTCCATACTTAACGCGAGGTTCCGTCCTTAAACTAAGGCGTGAAAAGGTAGAATTAACTGAGGGTTTGGATCACATCAACTCTAATTTTATTTATTTTAATTTCAATTTAATTATATGTTTATTGAAGTTACTAACAATTTATTCATGATGTAGCAATTTTAAGGAGCGCGCAAAATGTGAGTAATTAATTAATTTAATTACTTATTTTATTTTAATATTGCTTGTATCATGATTAGGTTTATTATTATTATTTTATTTGACTAAAAATTTATTGTTGAATTTCTTCCAATATTTATGTCAATTCTATTATTATTATTGATCACCATATTGCAATTTTAAACGGAATATGTGATTGAAAATCACGAATAATAAGATAATTTGGACGACCGGTTGAGGTTTCTTTTTAATCTTGTTGTTTAATCAAGTGATCACTATATTTTAGAATTATGTGTTGCATTAATATTCAACCAATTTAGCCTAATGTTAGCTTAGAGAAAATTGAATCTTTGTTTACATGCCTTTGAGATTGTAGGAATCACTTTTCACCATAAGAATCGAGTAGAGACCAATATGGGCGAATGTGATTCCATGACTCATTTCGTACCATAATCCCCGATCCTCTTTTCGTGGTTCTGAACCATATGGAGTTAGTAATCTCATGAATTATTAATGGGGTGTAGCCTTCACGGGTCAATCGTTGTTGCCGATTGTTGTCCCTTTATTCGTGGTTGACTTTAATGATTCGTAAACAGTTTACAAGTTCCAAAAAACTTGTTGGCGTCTCCCTACTTTCCTTGTCCCTAATCGTATGATGTAAATTCCCACTTCTTAAGAGTGCCAAGCATATTCACACATGCTTAACGTAGGCACACTTGGAACGACACCTACAAGGAGTTTAATGTGTTATTCATATTTTATGTATGCGCAACTGATCAACATAGTAATGATATGATAGTAGGAAATAATTTTAAAAGATTATATTCTTCTTGCACTAAAATCTCCATATCATAAAATTTACTTATGATTTTGACAGGATTCTAATTTCATTGGAAAATAGACTTGATAAGATTTCCAATGATATATTTTATGCCTTTTTTTGAGATACGGATCAAAATTTATCATAATTTAAAAACGCACAAAAAACTTGAATTATCGCGCAACAACTAAAATGCTGTGTCACGGCAAAAGCTGACGTGGAACGATGCATATTGACATCGTGTCACAGTGATTTTTCCTTGCATTTTCTAAGTTTTCTCAGTCGTTTATGAATTTGGACGCAAATCAGGAAAGCCAGTACACCGTGACGCAGCGATACATGCCGTGCTACGGTGGACATTGCCGCGTCGCGACATTCTTTGTCGTGACACGGTGCTATCCCACGTCTTTTCTGTTTTTCTTTTGGAAAAAATGTACACCGTCACACGGTGCCACGTGCCGCGCCACAGTGGACTTTATTGTGTCACGGTGTTCTTTACCGTGTCGCGCCACACATGACGTGACACGAGAATTTTCCGTGTTTTCTCCACGTACACAACTGCACGTGCTTTATCATTTTTAGGCAAAATAGGGAACCGCAACACGGAAATCTTTACCGTGTCACGGAACCCATTGCCGTGTCACGCCAAACACTCACTGTGTTACGGTGCCCCAAAGCTAGGGTTTTATCTTTTTAGGGTTTCGTGTGATCCCCTACTCATTTCATCTATAAATACCCCCTCCTTTCTGCTGTTTGGGGCACCAAATCATTCTCTCTTCCTCTCTTCTACACAAAAAAAATCATTTTCTTCTCTCTCTGTCATACTCTTCCTTAAACTTATATTCCCAATTACATCATTCATTCCTTAAGCACTCCAAGGAGTCCATACTTAACGCGAGGTTCCGTCCTTAAACTAAGGCGTGAAAAGGTAGAATTAACTGAGGGTTTGGATCACATCAACTCTAATTTTATTTATTTTAATTTCAATTTAATTATATGTTTATTGAAGTTACTAACAATTTATTCATGATGTAGCAATTTTAAGGAGCGCGCAAAATGTGAGTAATTAATTAATTTAATTACTTATTTTATTTTAATATTGCTTGTATCATGATTAGGTTTATTATTATTATTTTATTTGACTAAAAATTTATTGTTGAATTTCTTCCAATATTTATGTCAATTCTATTATTATTATTGATCACCATATTGCAATTTTAAACGGAATATGTAATTGAAAATCACGAATAATAAGATAATTTGGACGACCAGTTGAGGTTTCTTTTTAATCTTGTTGTTTAATCAAGTGATCACTATATTTTAGAATTATGTGTTGCATTAATATTCAACCAATTTAGCCTAATGTTAGCTTAGAGAAAATTGAATCTTTGTTTACATGCCTTTGAGATCGTAGGAATCACTTTTCACCATAAGAATCGAGTAGAGACCAATATGGGCGAATGTGATTCCATGACCCATTTCGTACCATAATCCCCGATCCTCTTTTCGTGGTTCTTAACCATATGGAGTTAGTAATCTCATGAATTATTAATGGGGTATAGCCTTCACGGGTCAATCGTTGTTGCCGATTGTTGTCCCTTTATTCGTGGTTGACTTTAATGATTCGTAAACAGTTTACAAGTTCCTTAAAACTTGTTGGCGTCTCCCTACTTTCCTTGTCCCTAATCGTATTATGTAAATTCCCACTTCTTAAGAGTGCCAAGCATATTCACACATGCTTAACGTAGGCGCACTTGGAACGACACCTACAAGGAGTTTAATGTGTTATTCCTATTTTATGTATGCGCAACTGATCAACATAGTAATGATATGATAGTAGGAAATAATTTTAAAGAATTATATTCTTCTTGCACTTAAACCATTGATCAAATAATCTTTACTATTAATGGTCATTTTGTTCTTATACAGAAAATAACAAAGGCTTATACTCATCAGATTATGGAATTTACGCGCAACCAGCATGGTGATATGGTTACTCCTACACAATGAGAGGTTACACTTAGAATTATTGAGTGTGATTCATCATTAATAGATCAGATAAATAAGCAGCTAGAAAAATTATGTGAAAAATTATATTCAACAAATGCATAAGAACATTGGGAAAAGAATAAGGCATTTCCTATGATAACTCTAACAAATCCTTATAATGTGATTAGAGTAAGACAAATGGTATATACCTACCAAGATATACTTGAATTTGATGAAAAAATAAAAGAATTGATGAATAAAAAGCTAATTAAGAATAATAAGAGTCCTCATAATAGTCCAACATTCATGGTAAGAAATCATGCAGAAGAGAAAAGAGGTAAAGCTAGAATGGTCATTAATTATAAACAACTAAATGGCAAAACTATTTTTGATGGCTATTACATTCCTAATAAAACTGGGTTATTTAATAGATTATAAGGAGACACATGGTTTTCTAAGATGGATTGTAAGAGTGGCTACTAGCAAATTAAAATGGATTAAGAGAGTGTTATTAATTGCATTTAGTGTCCCTCAAGAGCATTATGTATGGTTAGTACTGCCTTTTGGATTAAAAAATGCTACTCAAATATTTCAGAGAAGAATGTATAATAGTTTAAGAGAACTTAATTATTGTTGTTTGGTCTATATAGATTATATTCTAATATTCTCAAAAGACCCAAGGCAACATAAGAATTAACTTAAAGTAGTAACTCTAAAATGTGCTAAGCATTGCATATTCCTTGGAAAAGATAAATGTGTTTATGCTAAACAAGAAATTGCGTTTTTAGGATTAGAAATTGAAGCAAGACAAATATTGGAAAAGCATATTTTGCAAAAGATTGAAATTAAAATTCCTATATAAAATTGAAGATAGAAAACAATGTAACTAAAAAGATTTCTAGGATGATTTTGGTTTCTTTAAAAATCTTGCTTAATTAATAAAACTATTACAATAAAAACTCAAGAATGAAATAACTTTGAACTTGAAAGAAAGTGATTTGAAAATTGTTCATGATTTAAAAGGTATGTGTGAAGATCTTCCTGGCCTAACACTGGCTACTAGTGAAGATGATTACATCTTTAAAATAGATGCTAGTAAAGAGTACTGGAGTGTTGTGTTAAAAATCAAAGGAAAAGGACTTTTTAGATACATTAGTGGAAGTTTTAATAAAGATGTGTTAAATTATCCTACAATGCAAAAGGAAATCCTTGCAGTCATTAGAGCGAGAAGTTCTTTATCTTCTTAGCCCCTAAACAATTTTAATGTGAATAAATTGCAAAGGCATACTTGGTTTTGTTTAAAATAATTTACCTAATATGCAATCGCAAGAGAGACTTATGTGTTGGAAATTATGGCTTAACCAATTCTCTTTTACTGTTGAACATATACAAGGATCGAAGAATTCTTTGGCCGATAGTATAACCAGAGAATTAGCTAATGGCGAAGAAGCATAATACATCAAAAACCTCCTGTCCATCAACTATAAAACATGGAGGCATAGAGAAAAACTCTTATTGAAGAAAATTAAAAAGCAATGGAGGGGGTTTCACCCTCCAATTGGGTCTTGATGGAGGCCATGATTGTTTCATCAAAAAGGAGATCTAGAGATGGTTTCATAAAAATTAGTTATGTAGATGTTTGAAGGTTCCTAATTATAGACACCTAAAAATGCCTCCCTGAAACAAAATCCGATGATGAGAAAACTTTCATTGCCATTATTGGTCGGGTTTAGTATTTAATCTTTGGAGTACTGAAATCCATATTTCCATTTCATAAACCAACCCAATTTCTCTCCATTTCCTCAAACCTTAATTTATTTTCTTCTTTTCATCCCTTTAAACCCAAAAGAATTCAATTCTTGTCGTTTAAAATCATTCATTTCGTGTCCTTTTTATAAAAACGTTTAGTCCAGTTAAATTTTTTCTATAAACTGGGAACAAATATTTAATAGTTGGATGGGGATTGAAAGAATCTTTCCAACGATATATTATAATCCCAAATCCGAGTTATAAAGAATATGTTATGGCCAAAAAAACTAAACAGAGCCCAAATCGAACCTAAGCCCACCTTACCTACGACCCAATGATCATGCGGGGGGTCCAAAAATTTAATCCCATCATAGTTTAAAATTGAATAAAACTTTTCTTTTTGAAAGTCAAAATTCTATTCGAATTAAAAGTCGTTCAAAGATAGTCAAATATTATTTTCGTGCCTCATAGTTTTTATCCAAATATTATATGGTTGGATAGCATCTGAAATTATCTTTTCAACCATATATTATAATATCCATTCCGAACTATAACGGAAAAGATATGAATGAAATACCCAACTCTATTCAAAACTGATACCGTCCCACTATTTCGGACATATATTTTATTATACAAATGATTTTAATCATATTCTAATTGTGTTAGAAAGTAGACTACAAAATCTTTCCAACAACATATTATTTATCTTATTCTGATTTCTAGATCAAAAGATATGAAAAAACAAAAATCGCAAAAACTGTTGTCTATCGGGTTTTATTCTGATTAAATTCGCATTTTATATTAATTCTTCGACCCTTCTTTTTTCATTATAAATAGAGGTATTATCACCCCTTTTCAATCATCAACAAGATTGATCATCAAATAATTCTCTTCCCCCTTTTTATCCTAAACACTAGCCTCCCCATTCTTTCATTATTCCTTCCTTTAAGCACTCCAAGGTGTCCATATGATACCCAAAGTTCTATGCTTTAACCAAGGCGTGAAAGGTAGAATTCACTGAGGGTTTGGACCAAATCAACTCTACTTGTAATATAAATGTTTCAATTCGATTTATAGTTTTATTGGAGTTACTAACAATTTATTCATGATGTAGAAATTCAAGGAAACGCGAAAAGTGAGTAATTAATTCACTTAATTACTCTTATTATTTTGTATTGCTGGTATCATGATTAGGGTTATTGTTATTATTTGATTTGACTAACAATTTATTTTTGAATTGATTCTAATATTAATGTTGATTCTATTATACATTTATTGATCACCATATTGCATGTTTAAAGGGAATATGTAATTGAATATCACGCCTAATAAGATAATTTGGACAACCGGTTTAGTTTCCTTTTTAATCTTCTTGTTTAATCAAGTGATCACTAATATTTTAGAATTATGTGGTGCGTTAATATTTAACCAATTTAGCATAATAATAGATTGGAGAAAATTAAATATTTGTTTGTATGCCTTTGAGATTGTAGGAATACTTTTCGCTATATGAATCGAGTAGAGGCCAATATGGGCGAATGTGATTCCATGACTCACTTTGTACCATCATCCCTGACCCTCCTTTCGTGGTTCTTAACCATATGGAGTTAGTAATCTCATGGATTACGAATGGGGTGTAACCTTCACGGGTTAATCACTTTTTCCTATCGTTGTCCTTTCTCGTGGTTTCCTTAATTATAATGGCCCGTAAACGGTTTACAAGTTCCTTAAAAACTTGTTGGCGGCTCCCTACTTTCCTTGTCCCTAATCGTATTATGTCGATACTCAATTCCTATGGGTTCCAAGCATATTCACACATGATTTAATGTAGGCACACTTCAAACGATGTCTACAATTTGGCGACTCCACTGGGGAGGATTCTTGGTTATTTATCGATTCGAGTGTTCGGTATTTAATTGAGATGAGTGGATGAGACTTGAAAGATTCTGAATTGTATTCTTGCAATTTAATTGACATTGTCAAATATGCATATGCATTTTATTTTTCCTTTTTTTTCACAATAATACGTGTTGTACGTATGTAGCTAGCCCGGGGGATTTAAGCTCTATCAACCAAAAAACGCTCATGGCAATCAGGCATTATTCGAGTCTTTAAATCTACCTAAACCATAGTGTCGAGTTCGATTTCATCAAGAACTCATGGAGACGCCCGTTGGCATACTCCCTCAAGGGAGGCTGTCTTGATAACGCGTCCAAACTCTTAACCATGGTACCCTTTGACACCCAAAAGTTTGACCATAGTGGAACATAGATCTTGAATTTAGGTTGTGATCTTCATTGCATCATGCTTGACGATGTCCTTATATGTGCATTTTTTATTGACTTTTTGTATTTTTTTAGAGTGAGTCATAGATTTTTTTTAATTTGGGTCAACCAGTATTTTTATTCCTGTATCCTGTATAAGCGTCAACTTGTTTTGTTCATAGGAAGAGTTCTAGAAAGATTTACGTGTCACAAAATCTATGGATCTGTAGCCTCGTGTTTTATCTTTCATTTGGATTTGGTTTCGTTATGACTGATATACTATAGCATGTCCACTTTAGGTGTCTTTTTAGCATTACCTTTTTTTATTTTTTTTTTAAAAAAAAAGAAATCATGTCAAGCTAGTCTTAACCAAGTCCTTTAATATGTGTCAACTCATATAACATAGGATTATATATTTTTATTTTTATTTATTTATTTATTTATTTTTAATACCCATTAGTCCTAATTCTTATAGAATTCTAGTCCTCTTCCTAGTTTCTTGTGATCAATTTTTTTGCTAACCTTAACATGTGTTTTTTGTCTACGATTGTGGTTGACTTATTTATGACTAACAATTTTCAATTGATCAGCATAAACATTAAAATTGGACAAAATTAATCAAGTCAGTTTGTCTTTTTACTCTCCCGTGCTATATTTGGTCCTTCTTTCAGTCGTTTTTATACCGTTTACATGTCTAGCATGCAATCATACCACGAGTCTTAATAAACTCACCTAATCACACATGTTGAATCGTTTCACACACTTTGTCTTCGAGTAATACAATATATTGTTTATGATCGTATATTATGACCATGCATGCGTCGTTTCCCGTCGTAATAGGAATGAGTGGAGTATTTCCCATCGGTTTTCAAAATTCTTTCATACACTCTCCCTTTCCAATCCGAGTATTGATTCAATGCATTAAGTGAGCTTATTTTGTTCCATAGTACTCGAGTTTAAGAATCACTAGGCAAGAGTTGGAAAAATAAGGGGAACGTCATTCCTTCCTTTATTTCACCCATCAAAGCATCAGTAATAACAAACTTCTTATCCCTCTTGGTGGTAAAAAGTAATTCATAGGCAACCATGAAGACGAAGCACAAGACAAGTTTCCATACAAGATTTCATGTTCTTTTTTCCTTTCGTTTCAACCATTTTCCTCTAATAAGTCTAGCATAGGTTCTCCTTATCCTTATGTCTATATGCCATGTTCCATTAATGAGCATTTCATTCATTTGCATTCGATCATGTTATTTGCCAAAAAAAAAATATATCAATTGCCGAACTAAATACAAGGTACACCAATGATTTGAGGCACCTTTCCAACCCTCTCATTCCCCATTAACCATTCATGCACACATTCCATTTCATGATCAACCACTTTGAGCCTTGTCTAACGTTTGGCTTTCATTTCTTCAACCTACGTTCACTCAAACCTGGGATTGGAAGATATGTAATTATGTAACATTCAAAAAGCAAGTTTAAAAAAAAGCAGCAAAGCAACAATAAAACAATGTCTAAGGGCAAGTGTTCTAATTTCTTTGATATGAACACGTCTCAAATTCTCTCATGGTGTGCTTGGTACCGTGCTAGAGAAACATGAATGCTAAGTGAGTGATGGACCACATGATCTGAGATTGCCAACAATTATTGAAAAGAATGAAAAAAAAAATTTTAAAAAAAAATAATAATAAAAACTTTGAAAATAAACTTGCAAAATTAAAAATTTTCAAATTCACAATTACACATCTCGGGGATTCTCTCGAGTCTTAAGCCCTGTGCCCTTTTCTTCTTTAAACCATCAACTTAACCATATTTTAGGGAATATTTCAAGCGTTAACCCCCTAGCTTGAACCCCACTGTGATCATACACTAAAGTACGGTGGCGTCCAAAGGGAAAGAAGATAGAGCAAAAGAGTCGCCAACAAGTTTTTTTTAGGAACTTGTAAACCATTCACGAGGTGAAGGTTACACCCCTTAACGATCTAAGAGATTGTCAACTCCATAAGGTCTTGAACCAAATAGGGTTCGGGGATGAAGGTACAAATCCAACCTAAAAGAGATTGAACCTGCCCTAATAATAGGCCTATACATTATACAGATCGTATTCATGTGCGCTTTCTGACTAACATGCAATCAATAGGTTTAACCCTAAACCTGTATATCTATGTTGGTTGAATTTAATGCACAAAGGAATCTATTATTGGCGATCACTTGAATTATAATCATATTAACCCTAACAAGATTATTAATTATCTTATTAAGCGTGATTACAATTACAAATTCCCTTTAAACATGCATAAAAGGTGTGATCAAGAAATAACAATAAATATATAAAGTAACATAATATGATCGTCATAAATCATAACAATTATAAAAATAATCATGAATCATGTTAAAGCATAATAATAGCAAGATCCTAGGCATGATACTAACAAGATAAATAACAAACCCTAGCATGTCACTAAGCAATAAAAAATCAAATCTTTAACCCTAACATGATATTAAAAATCATAAATATTAGGAAGAACATAAAAGGCATCATAACAATCATAATTAATATTAAAGTTACCCTAGACATGATAATAGGAATTAAAATAACAACCTAAGCATGAACTCTGTATCATAACATCAATAAAAACCATTAAAGCACTTACTTTGATGCCTCGTACCTCTTTCTAATAATAAAATACAAACGTTAGTAACTTCATGGAAAATAATAATTAAAACAATTAAATTAAATAAGGGAAAGAGAGATTTGGGACCTGGTGTGCCTCAGTCGTATGCAACCAAAAATATCACAACTAAGCTAACTGCAAATAAACGTAGTTAGGGAAGTCGAGTTCGAATCCACAGGGAAAAAGGGACTAATAACTGGAAACCTAAGTGGAAATACTCTAGGAACGTAGTAATCTAAGTAACAAGGGGGTTTTGACAAGCAATGGTGACAATTAAACTAAATCAGAACAATGAACGTAAATAGTATGCAATCAATGAGAATAACGGTCTTGGTTATGCGAAATCCACAATTGAACATACAAATTGATCATAGAAGCCTCTTCAATCAAACACTATTGAACACCTTGTTGTAGAATTCTAAATTCTAAATTCTCATAAGCTAGTTAGAAATAGCAAAGCGCTCCTTTCTAACCCTTTCTAATGTATAATTTAAGACAAGCGCTCTAAATCATCCACAAGAAGAACATAAACGGAGAAATCAACAAGGATTGAATAAATTAACACAAGCGGTCTAATTTCTTCAATAATATTATTCCCTCTTTAAGTTATCAATCAAAAGCATGCATTCATAACCCAAAGTTGCTACTTTGGAAAGATTAATTAGATGCAAGCGAATCTAACAATTCTAACCTAGCAATTTATTAAAGCAAATCATGAAATAATTCAAAGGAATAATAAACATTCAATAGATAATAATAAAGAGAAGAGAAATCTCACAATTCGTAGCCAAAAGCTTCAATCTTTAACCAAGAATCCGGAAGATTAAGCTTCCATGGATTCTAATTCAAAAACAAAGATTTCTGAAATTTGCAAGAAAACCCTAGAAAGCTTTTTCTTCTCAAAACTTAATTCTCCTTTTCTAACTTAAAACTTAATTAAAAACTAAGCTATTTATATGTTTCTATATTTTAATAACATAACACAATAATATAATAAAATAATATCCAAAACACGAGCCAAAACAAAGCCAAATTGCTGAAAATTAACCAAAACAGCCCGAATTTCTGCCAGAGCCGCTGCCAGCTGCTCTGGACCCGCTGGCAGCTGCTCTGGCAGCCCCTCACTCTGGTATACCCGCTGCCAGCGGCCCTGGCAGCGGTTCCTGCTGTTTTTGCCTTCTTTCCTTGCTTCTTCTTCTTGCTTTGCTTCACCTTTTCCTCAAGCTTTCTTCCTTGCTCTTTCATGCTCCATCACAACTCTCAAATCACGAGCCAAGGTCCATCCTTCTTACATAACTCTTCATTGGTTCCCGAGCTCACTCACTCACTTATACTCATAAATCCCGCCTTTTGCACATAAGTGAGATCACAACCCAAAACTCACAAAAGCTAACAAAAGTACATATAAAGCATCAAAACACACCCTAAAATGCTTCTCTCAACCCATGATAAGAAGGCTTATCAGGACCAAACCCTCAAAAATTAAAACCTTTCACGTCTAGGGCGAAGGCAACTTCGAATATGGCTAGGTGTATCTAGATCTAATGAGTGTGGAATTTTTATATTTGATAGAAGTCTAGTTTAGAAAAGAGAGAGAGAGAGTAATCAAGAGAATCTTGATGAGAGTTGGTGAGAATAAGAGAGAATAAGAATTGATGAAAATTTGATGAATGCAGATGAATGAAAACAAAGTTTTTACGACATTATTTATAAAGAAAATCAGCCAAAAAGACAAAATAACAAAACAGAGTTCTGGCGCAGATAAAAATTAATTAGCGCCAAGCGTAGCGCCAGATGCAACAGCTGGCGTTTGCCGCTGATCTGGAAATTCACTCATTTTCTTAAAATCAGATAAAAATTGCCGTACAGGAGGATAAAATCGTATTTTTCCTCAAAAATGCTCTTTGATTTTAATAAAAACTCTAAAAAGTCAACAAAAGTCAATTTATCAATGCTAATTGAATTAGGAATGAAAAGAACCTTCTAGAAGAATCTAGAAGAATAAAACCATTCCTAATTGCATTAGGAATGATAAATCTATATTAGGCCCTCCCCTATATCATTGGGCCGCATATAAGACTCAAACCGGGCCCAGTTTAGTAAATCGGCCATAACTTCCTCAATATTCATCGGAATTGGGCTTATAATATATCGTTGGAAAGCTCTTGTCAAGCCCCATCTAACTACACTACTATTGGACCCATATCATGGAGAAACCAAACTGGATTGGATGTTTTCTTAAAATAAGATTTCAAAAACAGAGAGAAGAGAAAAGAAATTAAAACTATCCACAACACTAAAATTTCCACACTTTCACTTCATTCGATTATGATTCGACGCGAAAGGTACTCATCACTGGGTTTGGTTTTGGGGAGACACAAATAGGTGTCTACAGAAGCCCCCACTTTGACCGAGTTTGAAGAAACGCGAGTTTCGAAAACAAAAGTTAAAGTATCGATATGGACGGAGAATGATTCAGAACGTTCTGCGATCCTAAATCACCCTTGTAACGCCGATACCTGCAAACTAGCGTTAGTTAAATAGATAAAAGAGTTAAGAAACGCGTATCTTGCTCCGTCGAGCACACGTCTCTAGAGGTAACCGATTTGCTGCCGTTTTACTGTTGTTTTGATGACCTCATGCCAAGAGAATGTCATCCCGCTTGAAAACCGCTACGCTTGTAAATGCCTCCAATATAGAATATTGCTTCGCTTGAAACGATCCTCTTCCGCTTTGATAATATTCCACGTCTAAGGGAACACTATCGAAGATTGCTTCGCTTGAAACAATCCCCTTCCGCTTTATGACCATCTTCCACGTCTAAGGGAACATGATCGAAGACAACTTCGCTTGAAATCACCTTCAGTTGCTTTTTGACAACTTTCCACAATCTAGGGAAGGCCATCTCGTTGTTTTGATTTTCACTCGTCTCTGAACAAAGAGCTTCTCTTTTTGGATATGTTCACGCGCCTCTGAACAAATAGCTTCATTTTTTTTGGATATGTCCACGCGTCTCTGAACAATAGAGCTTCTTTATTTTTTTTTAAATATGAACTTCTGAATGATGTGTCCACGCGTCTCTGAACAAAGATCTTGATAATAGGATGCCCATGCGTCTCTGAGCGAAAAGAGCTTGAAAGAAATATCCAAGCGTCTCTGAACAAAAGAGCTTTGAGGATATGCCCACGCGTCTCTAGAGCAAAAGAGCTTGAAAGAAATGTCCACGCGTCTCTAAACAAAAGAGCTTTGATGATATGCCCACGCGTCTCAGGAGGAAAAGAGCTTGAAAGAAATGTCAACGTGTCTCTAAAAACAAAAGAGCTTGAATGTTTATTGCGATAATATTCCGAAGAAAAAATTTCCGAAGACTAACGCTTGTCGATCTCTAAAGCTCGCTTGAACTTTGCTTCCGCTATGCCAGTACGTTGACGGTTTGCTGCTTGTGAACCATTATGTCCGTGATAAGCCAACGCTTAGGCACTTTAAGCTAAGTGAGACGATCTTTTGTCAAGTCGATCACTTATTGCGACTGTAATCAAACCGACTACTTAATCATGTCAAATTACATATAGGGATTAACTGGCGTACTAAGGAACCTGAAATTGCCGTATGAGGTCAAAATCACCTTTCTGAGAGGCTTCGAGCTCTATCGCTGCTAAAATATCTCTGGCGCCAAGAATTGTTTCTGTCGCCAGACGCTGAGATCTAGCGCCAAGCACTGAAACCTGCTGCCAGACGCTAGATGTTATCATCTGGCGCTGGAGTGGGGTCTTTCCTATTCTGCTGCACCTGTATTTATTTTTTACTATAAAACTTTGCTAATCTCTTTATTTATTTTATTGTTGACCTAAGGTTTAACGTCGCTTGACTCATTGAATTGACACGACTCAAGGTATAAACTTGACTCGCTGTGATTGACTCGAGGTTGGCTCGACTCGAAGTTTTTGACACATGTGTTAGACTCAAATCAAGGTGATATGACACGACATGACTCAATGTGTACATGACTCGTGTGTGCATTGTAATGTGATCGTGCGACACAAAAATGCAAAAAAGCAAAAAAATTTCGTCATTTTTGTGGAGGGTACCGACTTTCTCCCAAAAAAGAAAGACGTGAAAAAAGAATCGAAGGTTTTGAAGGTGCATGTGGAATGAGCTTAGACAAATGTTGTTTCTCACAGTACAAGGATTGTAACGTCTTAAACTATCGTAGTTGACTCGATAATGAAAGTATTTAGGTAACTTAGGCACGGAGGCTAAGCACTTCATACTTCGATATGAAATGATGATTATGAGTGATGAGTGATTTTGATAGGAAAATACATGCTTCAACGTTATGTTAAGATTTCATGACAAAGGGTTCCTAAGGGAAAGTATATTTGGTCATGTATATGTGTAGTGTGTGAAAGTGACACTAAAGTTAGGCCGCATGGGCTAAGTGTGTGGGAAAATATATTGAAAAGAATCAAATGGTGGTGACTCTTAGGCTAGGTAAGCTAACGATGTAGGGATCAAGCCCCCAAGTCTAGCTCTAAGTAAATAGAAGTGAGCATAGGAGATCCCTTGATATGATCGTGGTGTGTGAATGTGAATATGAATGCATGTTTATTACGACCGCACCTCAATGTGAGGTTGCCTACGTATCCGTTAGGAATCAGGCCGAACCTCGCACAAGTGTGTGTATACCTCAAAAAGGTCTTTTTAAGGGTTGTAACGTGGTTAGGCTAAAGGTTATAGAAGAAGCAGATAAAAGGCTCAAAACCCTCGATAAGCCCCCAAGATGTGCAACCTTGCTTTTGAATATTTGTATTTTCATGCTTGAGGTTTTCTACTCTTTTTTAGCTTTTTCTTTTGCTTTAGCATTTATTTCATTTTTATAAGTGTTGGCAATCCCGATCATGCGGTCTATCACTCACTTGGCATTCATGTTTCTCAGGCACGGTACCTAGCACTCGATAAGATACGCAATCTGAGACGTATTCATATCAAAGACATGTTCATGTTAAAGACATTGGAATACTTGCCCTTTTGTACACTTGTATTATATATTTTTTTTGTTTATGTTTTTGCTATTTTAATCTTTTGACTCACTCAAGCTCTTTATGATATCGAAAATTACATAGTTGCACACTATCCTATCCCAAGATTAGGTAGATATGGGTTGAAAAATGAAAGGTCTGTCGTTAGACGAGGCTCAAAGTGGTTTATGAAGAAAGGATTGTATGTTTGAAGGGTGAAAGGTAATTTGATGTGGCTACAAGGGGTGCCTTAAATCATTGTTATACCTTGTGCTTAATTCGATATGGATATTTTTTTTTTTAATGCAATGTAATGAAATGATCATACGTAAGTGAATAAAATGCTCATTTTATTTAAAAGGGGAACAGAATGAATCTACAAAATTAATCTAAAGGAAAAGAAAGGTGCCTATGCTAGACTTATTGGGGAAAGCGTAAATAAAGAAAAAGAAAAAAGATATCATGAAATCTCGTCGTTGAAGCTCGCCTCTTGTCTTGTGTTGTTTTCTTTATCATCACTCGCTCTTCTTGTTAGCTAGAGGTATGGGAAGCTTTTTATTATCAATCAAATGTTGGATAACCTCCTGCTTCCAACAGCTCTCAGTAGCTTGACCTCTACCTTGATGGTACTTGCAGCACACATTTGGATTCCAACTAGGCACTCTCTTCTCAAGCGGGGGATCTTGAAGAGGTCCAATAGGAGTAATGAGTCCCTTGGCATGGAGTCGATCGAAAGCGTCATCGTAGCTAATTCCAATAGGGGTAAAATCCCTTTTTTGTTGCTTTCTAAATCCTAAGATCTCATTAAGGTCAAAATTACCAACAATGTTGCTAGAGCAGGTGTTTTCGGAAGGAGAAGGATAATCGTTCTTCTTCCCTTTACAGCCACTGTTACTATTTTTACTAATCTTGGCCTTCTTGTCGCGCGGAGGAACATGAAGGAGATTGGAATTAATGAAGTCTTCAACACGATCCTTGAGGGCAAGACATTTTTCGGTAGTGTGACCGCGACCTCTATGGTATCGACAATAGGAATTTGGATCCCAATTGGAAAAACTTTTTTCAGATGGAGGGTCTTGACTAGGACCAATGGAGTGAATATGACCTTGATCATGAAGACAATCAAAAGCTTCATTGTAAGTCATTCCTATTGGTGTGTATTCTTCAACGGTCTGTTTTTCCCGTGGCTTAGGAGAATTGAGTTCTTCATTAAACCCTTGGCGAGAATTTTGTTCGATGGCCATCACCCTATTTGCTAATCCTTCTACCACATTCAAGAGCATGGCAACGACATCTTGCAGTTTTCGAACATCCTCTTTTAGATTTGACGAGTCTTTCCTGGTATTATCTAAGATAATATTTTCATCCTCTTCAATCATGGCCACTTCATCGAGAGAGGTTATATAAGTTGTCTCGATCATGGGCTCTCCTACAAGTGTGATAAGAAGTGATGGATCGAAGGATGTTTGATCATCTTCGATGGCTAGAATCTTGGAGGTTTCATTGTTATCGATCAGATCTTGAATAGCTTCTTTGAGTTTCTAACACTCCTCAGTGTCGTGACCCTTTCCTTGGTAATATTTGCAGTGCTTATGAGGGTCCCACTTGGGTGGCCTGGCTTCTGGAACTAGTCCTTTGTGGTGTAGCTTCTCGAAAGCCGTTTTATAACTAATGTCAAGTGGGGTGAACACTATTTATGACCTTTGGATTTGTGATTTAGAGGCGTCCGTGGTATGTACCTCATTAATGGGAGAGGAATAAGAAGGATGGTCGTTCTTCTTTCCTCTCGTACTATTATCTTTCAGAAGGTCATCTTCAATGTCAATGTCTATATTATAGGCAGCCTTAAAAGTATTTAAGTTGTGTTGGTACTATAAGTGCCTTGAATACCTCCCTTGGAGGTTCTTGATAAACATTCTCACAGATTCTTTTTCGGTAGGAGCCTTGACCATATTAGCGGAAGTTTCCCTCCATTTGTTGAAGAAAGAAGTGAACCCTTCGTTTTCTTTTTGTTTTAACATCTCGAGTTGTCTATGGTCTGTTTTGTCTTGGATGTTGCACTTATATCTATCTATGAAAGCGTTTGTTATTGACTCCCAAGAAGAGGTTTTCTCTTTGTCAAGGGAAAAGAACCATTGTTGACAAACTGTTTCGAGAGATAGTGGGAACAGAGAGGGGAAAACCTTCTTATCGATACCCTTAATGCTCATTATAGTGTCAAAAGCCCTTAGATGGAAGTGAGGGTTATCTGTTGCCTTAAATTTAGGGGTGTCAGTTGCGTTGAACTTATGCGGAAGAAGTTCCTTGTCCAGCGAGACCCCTTGTGAACTAATGCCCTGAAATTTATAGTCACTAGATAGCTTACTCAATCTTTCTTGCATAAGGTTCATTTGTTTTTGCTTCACAGGGTCATCAATTTTGACGGTTAAAGCCTTTAACACCTCAGTCACGTCATTCAATTGACTCCTAAGTTCATTGACCTCTTCTTGACTTGCCATTATCCTTTTAGCCTTCCTCTTTTGACGAATCGGTTTATCAAAAAGTGAAACTTGAATAAAGAGGTTGTCCTTGATTAACCGCCCTTCTCTCCTCGACCAAGTACTGTGGAAAAGGAATTTGGTGATATTCATTGTTAATTATTTGACTCAAATTTTATTCAACATGCAATGGATGGAGGAAGTGAAGAAAGATTGGAATAAAATGTGAAGAAAAATGATGTAGATGGAGGGATATGAAGAATTAGGAATAGAACGTACCCCAACACAAATGACGGAAAAAGCCAACTCATGCATGAACCTAAGACATGGTCATGGTGATATATACTCAAAGTGCGTGCTAAGACTAGTGAGTGTAGGTGACATGTTGAGACTCGTGTCATGACCATGTGGCTAGACTATGTGACTAGACTCAATTAATGACTTAACAAAGTGTTATTGACAGCGAAATTTAACCGAATTTATTAGCAAACTGGTTAATTAGACACTAGGTGATGACTCAATCAATAATTTGAATCATCAAAACGACAGGACTTGCGTCGCACTGTGTAGTGTAGCGCCATACGACAAAGCTGTCGCCAGGTGCCACACACCACAGAGTGGCGCTACAGTTCATATTTTGGCGCCAATGCTGGAGCTTCAATCTGAGACTGTTTTCGGTGTTATTAATCAACAGGGGTATGCCTGAAGTCGTACTAGGTCAATTCTGATTAAAAATATTAGACTTTATTTACTCAAATTAATTAATCAATTAATTAATTAGGCAAAGTTCTTTAAGTCATTAATTTATTTAATCTCAACACAAGTCAAACAAACGGTTAAGAGAAATATAAAATATATGCACAACAATTAATGCACAATTAGTCAAGTAGGCACAATATGATGCAAGGGTCCATGGTTAATTGTCCGGATGCACCGCGCGGAAGCCTTACAATGAAGGGTTGGCGCGAGTGGATGGGACACCGCGAGTTTTAGAAAAACTCGCTTCCATGGTTTGGTGAATTCAACATTCTCTGATGTACCCTTTGTTGCTCAGAGCGTTCAATCAGGTAGATGGAGCATGAATTCCCTGTGGGTTATGTCCATATGTAGAACACATATGGGTTACAAAAAAGTGAGAAAAAATTCAATTAGGAAGTAGGATCGAGCAAACAATGTGAAAAATTGGTCGAAATTAGAACACATATTTCTGGCTCGGTATTGGAAGAATTTGGCGCCAGCAAACAGAGGTTGGCGCCAGGTTTTAGCTGTAGCCCTTGACGACAAAGTTGTCGTCTGGCGCTACAATTAAATGTCTGGCGCCAACTTCAAATCGCTGACGCTAATTCCTACATGCCTCAGCACCTTTCTATGCTCGATAAAATTTTCTAGTTTCACGCAGTGTTATTTCGGTCCTAGTTGTGGAAGATATTTCTCAAATTTCCTACGTGTTAAATCCTATGTTTTTAACTCATTACGGATGGTCTTTCCAATGGGATTTTTTTATGCATATGACAAAAATGTTAATCAAAATTACGCAAATGAAATACTTAGAACATTTCGAGTCTCATCCACTAATTCGAAATAATTGCCGAAACAAATTCAGGAATTAAATTAGAAATCCTCCCTAGTGGAGTCACCAAAAACTGTAGGGAATATTTCAAGCTTTAATCCCCTAGCTTGAACCCCAATGTGATCATACACTAAAGTACGGTGGCATCCAAAGGGAAAGAAGATAGAGCAAAAGAGTCGCCAACAAGTTTTTTTTAGGAACTTGTAAACCGTTCACGAGGTGAAGGTTACACCCCTTAACGATCCAAGAGATCGTCAACTCCATAAGGTCTTGAACCAAATAGGGTTCGGGGATGAAGGTAAAAATCCAACCTAAAAGAGATTGAACCTGCCCTAATAATAGGCCTCTACTTTATTCAGATCGTATTCATGTGCGCTTTCTAACTAACATGCAATCATTAGGTTTAACCCTAAACCTGTTTATCTATGTTGGTTGAATTTAATGCACAAAGAAATTTACAGGGTAAAGTCGTATCCCCAAATCAAAATTAATAACTAAATCCTCTAACTAATGTAGATAGGGAAGTAGGGTCGAATCCACAGAGAAACGAGTCTTTCTATTCCTAATTAACTAATATAATCTAGATTATTAAAGTAACCAATTTGTTGTTGTTAAAGGAATTATACTACGAGGAATAAGTTTAGGGAGAAAAACAATAATAAGAAGGCCTAGGGTCACAGGTTCACTAATAATTAATATTCCGAGATAAAACATAATAATTAATAATTAACATTGCATAAATAACATGATTAATAGGCTCTCGCAATTTATTAATTAACATAGATCTTACAGGCTCTCGCCATTTACTAGATCCAAGTTATTAAAAATAGCCTTTAATATTAAATTAACATCTTCTCGATTCATCAATTCAATATTGCTAAACATTCACAATCAAATTCCATCTTCTTGGTTCATAATCTAATTGCAAAGAATTAAAACAATTCAATAAGAAATTATAATGCAATACCAATAATCAATAATAAAAGATTATCCCTTTATATTAATTATGGATCCCCATAAACCCTAGAATTAAACTACTCAGACATAATCATAACTAAACTAATCAAAGTAATTAAACAAGACCTGATTAAGGGAATAAAATAAACAACTAAGATTAAGAGAAGAGAAATCGTTACCAAAATAAATCTGGAATTAAGAGTAGATTAAGAACAAATGTTTAAGAGAAAGAAATCTAAGAAAACAATTAAGAGAGTAAAAGAGAGAGAGAGAGAAAGAGAGAGAGAGAGAGAGAGAGATCCTAAAATCGTATTATGGAGGAGTATTTATACTCCGTACAAATCCTAAACTAAAACAAACTTAAACGACAAAATTAACTCCTAATATTTACACGCGCCCGATATGGCGCGCCTTTTTGCCCGTCAGTACCAATCTCGCGCCCGGTCGGGCGCTTCACCGGGCGCCGACCTTAGCTTCTCCCGCCTGGCCGGGCGCGCCTCCAGGCGCCAGCCTATTTGGCCAGGCGGCTCTCTGGGGCCACTATATGGACTACGATTGGGCTCCAATTCTTCAGGCCAATCTGGGTTTCCTCTTCCGGTCTTAAATACTCGGTTCAAATGCCCCGGTATCAACTATACCAAGCCCTTAATCACCGGTTTGATGGCTCTAACCGGTCCTGGGCTATAAAAAACTGGTCGTGCTTCTCCAGTGCTCGTGATTGCTCAAAAATATCCCGGGAAAATACTCCAAAAGTGTAAATCCCTGCAAAAGTCAACCAAATCTACGAAAACACTAGAAAACACCAACTAGTAATAAAAGTGGCTCTAAAGAGCCAAAACTACTACTAATTATGACCAAAGGACGGGGGTAAAATACTATATAAAATAGACACATCAGAAATCTATTATTGGCGATCACTTGAATTATAATCATATTAACCCTAACAAGATTATTAATTATTTTATTAAGCGTGATTACAATTAAAAAATTCCCTTTAAACATGTATAAAAGGTGTGATCAAGCAATAACAATAAATATATCAAGAAACATAATATGATCATCATAACAATAATCATCATAAATCATAACAATTATAAAAATAATCATGAATCATGTTAAAGCATAATAATAGCAAGATCCTAGGCATGACACTAACAACATTAATAACAAACCCTAGTATGTCACTAAGCAATAAAAAATCAAATCTTTAACCCTAATATGATACTAACAATCATAAATATTAGCAAGAACATAAAAGGCATCATAACAATCATACTTAATATTAAAGTTACCCTAGACATGATACTAGGAATTAAAGTAACAACCTAAGCATGAACTCTATATCATAACATCAATAAAAACCATTAAAGCATTTACTTTGATGCCTCGTACCTCTTTCTAATAACAAAATACACACGTTAGTAACTTCAAGGAAAATAATAATTAAAACAATTAAATTAAATAATTGGAAGAGAGATTTGGGACCAAACCCTTAGAAATTAAAACCTTTCACGTCTAGGGCGAAGACAACTTCGAATATGGCTAGGTGTATCTAGATCTAAAGAGTGCGGAATTTTTATATTTGAGAGAAGGCTAGTTTAGAAAAGAGAGAGAGAGAGAGAAAGCAATCAAGAGAATCTTGATGAGAGTTGGTGAGAATGAGAGAGAATAAGAATTGATGAAAATTTGATGAATGTAGATGAATGAAAACGGAGTTTTTACGACATTATTTATAAAGAAAATCAGCCAAAAAGATAAAATATTAAAACAGAGTTCTGGCGCAGATAAAAATTAATTAGCGCCAACGCTGGCTATTGGTGCCAGACGCCAACTTTAGCGCCAGGCGCTACAGTTGGCGTTTGGCTCTGATCTGGAAATTCACGCGTTTTCTTAAAATCAGATAAAAATTGTCGTACAGGAGGATAAAATTGTATTTTTCCTCAAAAATGCTCTTTGATTTTAATTAAAACTCTGAAGAGTCAACAAAAGTAAATTTATCAATGCTAATTGAATTAGGAATGAAAAGAACCTTCTAGAAGAATTTAGAAGACCAAAACCATTCCTAATTTCATTAGGAAGGATAAATCTATATTAAGCCCTCCCCTAGATCATTGGGCCGCATATAAGGCTCAAACTGGGCCCAGTTTAGTAAATCGGCCATAACTTCCTCAATATTCACCGGAATTGGGCTTGTAATATATCGTTGGAAAACTCTTGTCAAGCCCCATCCAGCTACACTACAATTGGACCCATATGATCTGGACCAACCAAACTGGATTGGCTGTTTTCTTAAAATAAGTTTTCAAAAACAGAGTGAAGAGAAAAGAAATTAAAACTATCCGTAACACTAAACTTTCCACACTTTCACTTCATTCGATTTTTTGCTCGTTAGTACCAATCTCGCGCCCGGCCGGATGCTTCACCGAGCGCCGACCTTGGCTTCTCCCGCTCGGCAGGACGCGCCTCGGGGCGCCTGCCTCTTTGGCCGGGCGGCTCTTTTGGGCCACTATTTGGACTACGATTGGGCTCCAATTCTTCGGGCCAATTAAGGTTTCCTCTTCCGGTCTTGAATACTCGGTCCAAATGCCCGGGTATCACCTATACCGAGCCCTTTATCACCGGTTCGATGGCTCTAACCGGCCCTGGGCTATAAAAAACTGGTCGTGCTTCTCCAGTGCTCGTGATTGCTCCAAAATATCCCGGGAAAATACTCCGAAAGTGTAATTCCCTGCAAAAGTCAACCAAATCTACGAAAACACTAGAAAACACCAATTAGTAATAAAAGTTGTTCTAAAGAGCAAAAACACTACTAATTATGACCAAGGGACGGGGGTAAAATACTATATAAAATAGACACATCAGAAATCTATTATTGGCGATCACTTCAATTATAATCATATTAACCCTAACAAGATTATTAATTATCTTATTAAGCATGATTACAATTACAAATTCCCTTTAAGCATGCATAAAAGGTGTGATCAAGCAATAACAATAAATATATCAAACAACATAATATGATCATCATAACAATAATCATCATAAATCATAACAATTATAAAAATAATCATGAATCATGTTAAAGCATAATAATAGCAAGATCCTAGGCATGATACTAACAAGATTAATAACAAACCCTAGCATGTCACTAAGCAATAAAAAATCAAATCTTTAACCCTAACGTGATACTAACAATCATAAATATTAGGAAGAACATAAAAGGCATCATAACAATCTAACTTAATATTAAAGTTACCCTAGACATGATACTAGGAATTAAAATAACAACCTAAGCATGAACTCTATATCATAACATCAATAAAAACCATTAAAGCAATTATTTTGATGCCTCGTACCTCTTTCTAATAACAAAATACACACATTAGTAACTTCAAGGAAAATAATAATTAAAACAATTAAATTAAATAATGGGAAGAGAGATTTGGGACCAAACTCTCAGAAATTAAAACTTTTCACGTCTAGGACGAAGGCAACTTTGAATATGGCTAGGTGTATCTAAATCTAATAAGTGCGGAACTCTCTCTAAAATCTACTCCTAAAACTAGCCCTAAAACTAGAGAGAGAAGCTCAACTAAGATAAAATTATGATCTAAAATGCGAAATGAAGCTTATTCTAAACTTGCCCCAAAAATCAGGTTACAATGATATATATAGAGGGCGCAAAAACAAAAACCGAGCAAGCAAATACCCAGGAAGACGCGCCCGCGCTGCAAGAGAGGCGCGACCATGTCACAGGGGTGGCGCGACCATGTTGCAGGGGTGGCGCGCCCGCGCCAATGGGTGGCGCACCCGCGCATGCTTGTGGCGCGCCCGCGCATCTCAGGGTTTCTTCGATATTCTCGCGGCTTCGTGCGTTCGCTAAGGTCGCACGATTATGATGATGATGAACACTAAAGTAGGAAGTCCCTAAACATCATGATTTTGGGTTCAACACCCTATATTCATGAGAACACGGCATGAGAGCGCAAGAGTTAAGACTTGGAATTTCCACTTCCTTGCATCTTGAGCTTTCCAATTGCCATGATCTTGCTCCAAAAGCTTCCTCCACCTTAGTAGATCACCAATATCAAGACTCGAACCTCATACAATACCTACAACCACCAAAATAGAGTAAATAAATGAGGAAAGACTAGAAAAACCATCGAAATGTACAAAAGCCATAAAATCAGAGAGGAAAGGTAAAATAGAGAGAAAAGGCATAAACTAAACATTTATTGAGAAAGAAAGCTATGAAAAAAAGGTAAAAAACGACTTAAATGCTCATCAAATGGGTACCATTTATGACACCCATCAAAAGAGTGCCTTAAGACCTTCCGTGGTGGTGCTTTACGTAAAAGCACCCGTAGACAGGTTTTTCATTTTACTGTACTAACGTTACAAATGTCTGGGTTTTCTTCTTTTTTCACGTCCGAAGCAAAAAGGAAGGCGTTTTCATGCAGCGTAAAAATGCAAATGACGTATTGTACGGCGCAAAATTGTACGGCGTAGGTGATGCGTAAAATTTCACTCAGCCCAAGCTTTGCGACATCTACCTCTCGGGACTAAAAGGTAGAGAATTAATGTAGGTGTTAGCTCAACGAGTCGATAGGCGCGCCAAACCTTCAGGAACAGACACTTCTTGAATGGATACATTAGTTAACTTATCGAATAATTAGGGTGTCGAATCCACCCCCTATATGAAGAAGTGGTCAGACAAAGTTACGCCCATGTAGTCACGTGCCCCCATTCCTAAGACACGTGTACTCATCTCTTGGACAAAACTGATGAGAGAGTTGTTGAATTTCTTCCCTCTCACTGAATTTTGATATATGCCTCCAGTCCTGAGACATGTATTTCTATCTTGTGGACTTTAGGCTCGAATATCGGACCATTTTGGCTCGAATACCAAACACCCCTTTTCAATCTTTTACTTTGTTAAAGTCAGGCTAAAGTTTCAATGACATATCGAGGAACTTCAAACCAACGATGAGACGATTGAGAGGAAATCCTTCCCTTTTAATCTTTTAAAACAAATCTCTTCTCACGACCTGATAGCACCCGGAATACTTTTACTTCTAAGAGCGTTCTACAATTGCAAAGGATCAATCTAGATTCTTTAGTGCGTGAAGACTATGAAGGACTTTTTCTATCCTTAATAGCAACTTGTTTTAAACACCTAGCGAACCAAGGATTGTTTCAACATCATTAAATATTACTGATAGATTCTCTATCCTTAGAGGACTTCACAGAATGAGTCTCGAATTTATTTCCTTGACTACTTAGATCATCGTCCATTCTAGACTCAATCAAAGTTGGGGCTAACTGTAGACATCTACTTTTGGCCTCCTGTCCCGACACGAAGTGCAATGACGATAAATAAAGCCATCTTCGTGTTGGATCAAAGTAAAGAATACTTATGGAAAACTGGTTAAGCCACACAACACAAAAGACTAGCCCAAATTAAAGAAAAAGCCAAAACAAAGGTCAAATTAACTAAACCCGATCATTATTAGGCTTAAGCGCGTGCTTAAACCTTAATAATGACAGATTTAGGAGCGCCTAGGTTAAAACTTAGTGATGCCGCAGAAAAAGTCGCGCGCATCTCACAAAGTCACGCTGGGCTGCCGGGCGCACCTAATTTGGTTGCGCGCGACACCCATCGCAAATTTCGGAGGATTCAGAATTATTCGGAATTACACGGAAAATATAAAATCAAATCTTACCATAAAGCCGCACGCAAGACATTTAGTTGCGCTGCACTCTTTCTGTTGCGCGCAACACCTGCTGCGGCAGAATGCTTGAAACCCTAAACCTAATCATTCCCTATAAATACGAGCTGAAACCGAGGCTTCAACAGACAGAAAGTAACCTAAAACTCTGGCGAAATAACTTGTGAACTTGTGCAATGATCTAGCCCTCTTGTCCTAAAAACTCACCCTTTCAATAATTAGTTACTACGGTGGAGGTTCCCCAACAAGAAGGTGTCCATAAGTGTTCTAAACGAAGATATAGCAAAGAGAAATGGTAAATTCCCTAGCACTTAGTTAAATCACCTTTATTTTCTTGTTTAAAAGGACTTTAATTAATTAACTAGTGTTGTTTGATCACCTTTAAAATAATTAATTAATCAATTCAACATAGCATCTTACGTTAAATAAAGATTAGAATTGAAATAAATAATTGTTGGTTGATCACTTAAGCAAAGGCGAATCTTGTTTATTTTCTTGTTCTTTCACGAATATTATTAAATAAGAATAACGACTTTGCAATGTAATTCCTACGTAAATTAATGTTTGTAAATAAAATCAACTAACATAGTTTTAGGTATCACGTTGCATATATTGTTTGGTGATGATATTGTAAAAAAGGAAGAGCTAGTAGAGCCCGTACTAGGGCTAGGATGACGATTCCCCTCTAAAAGGAACGTTATCCTAGTATCCTCTCTCCCGAACTCATTTCTGGTTTATAGACAAATTTGGGAATGGGTAAACTTATGATTTTTGCTAATTAATCCATGAACTCTACATGGAAGAAAGGCATGAACGAGGTTTATGAGTTTTTCCTAATTCTCATTAGTGACTCCTACTTGTTTCTTACAAAAAAGCGTGAAGATAGATCAGTTCTAATTCAAGGTCCCCCTTACAGTCTGGAATCCAAATCCTACTACACCCTAACAAGTGTAAAGTACTAGGCTTTTATGTGGCCAAGGGAATTTAAGGAGAGTACCCCTTACGAATCACCCTCCTTACAAGAAGCGAGAAAGAAACTCCTTAGTAACCTCTTCCCCAGTTCTCAAGGAATTAGGTTTCACTTCCTTGTCAAACCATTCCAAAGACCTTTCGATTAGATAAAATGGAAATAACTTAAGCCTTATGAACTCTTGAGAAGCCCCATTGACCTTGATGGTATTACAATACTGCTCGAACTTTTTGAGATATTTTAGTGGGCTTTCATGCTTAGCTCCACTAAGTTGCCTTCATTCAATCATTGTTATCATTGTCGGGCTTATCTCAAATTCATTGGGGGGGAGTTGTTGCTGGTGTTATGCCACTCTCAAACCTATAAGCGCCGGGAGTTCCCAACTCCTTCAAAGCAACTCTTGGATCATCTCCCATGCTTACTTGATCCTACTCTTCTCTTACTTGGAAAATTTCCTCTCTTAGAGAGCTTAGACTCAAATAACGATTAGCAACCCTTTTCCTTGTTATTGTTCTCTCTATTTCCGAATCAAATGGCACTAAAGTCCTTCCTCTTATCCTACGTATACAAAAAACTCAAAGAAAATATCAATAGCACGGCTACAAATGTAGACTAAAGAAAAAATCGTTTTGTATTTTTGAGATTTTAGTGAAATAGACTCAACAACAATAGCAAATAACTATGCCATTCCCCGGCAACGGCGCCATTTTTTATCTAGGGCGGAGACTAGGTCTTTGAAAACTAATCTACCCTCGGTCAAAACAAACTTTTTAATCCCTCAACATACCCCTATACCAAGCATAGAGTAATTCGAGGGTTGAACCACTAGGAATGGGTGGTGAATGCTAATGTTAAAGCTTAGCTATTTCGAAGCAATGAAGTGGGGTGTGTATATTCTAAAAAATCAAAATGAAATCAAATTTATCAAGCACTGGGGTTAGGATCCACATATACTCGGAATGGATATAGAAAATCGAGATTGGAGATGACTAAGTCGAGTGTTGCAAGGGAAAATAAATTAAGCAATCAAGAGAGTAAGGTAGGCTACTGTCCGATAGGTCAAGCTAGCGTCAACTACGAGAGACTCTAACTAGGAACCTTAAAAACCTACTCAATCGGCAAAAGCAAGCCACAAATCAATTTTCCGTATCAATGCGAGCTTACAATGCATTCCAGTGTAAAAATCAAAGTTATCTACTCTTCAATTAATCACACACATGCACGTAATCAATCAACCAATTTAATCACAACATTAACTCCATCAATTTCCCATAATTAGCATCAATCCATTACTCATATATGCTTCACCATTCCCCTAGCAAGAGAACTACTCACAATCCATTGAAATCAAGAACAAAACTAAGTTAATCAACAATTTCATCATCATCATATCAATAAAACTAATTCAATCACAAATTCAATTCAAACTTGAACAGTCAACAAAACAATTGAAATGATAAGCTAATGATTGCATTAAAGTAAAAGAAATCCTTACAAACTTGCTTCAATTCTATGGAGAAAATGCTAGAATGACCAATCTTCAATCATCAATCAAGAACTTCTCTCTCTATAATCTAGAGTTTCTCTCTCTAAAATTCTTATTCTAATTCTTCTCTAATTTCTAAAAAATTCCTCTCTTCTCAAAATAGAATGAATATCTATATATAGTAAAACTAACTAAGAGAAATTAGTTATATCGTCCCCAAATAAACCCGATAAGGCGCAACCAACTATAAGGGAGAGCGCGGTCACGCAAATCTGGGTACGGAACAGAGACACAAACAGGAGGGCCCACGCCACCAGGCCACGGGGCCGCACCTGGGAACATGGCAGCCCTCTTCCCTATAATGTCGATGCTCCTCGTGCGTTCCACTTAATGCTCTTGATAAACACGAGACCTTGCAGATTCAAAAACTCCATGTTTGTGGGTTCAACACGAGAAATCATGCCCCCACGACTTGAATGCACATCCCAAGGACTTTAGGAACTTGAACTTCTCCATGCATGAGCTTCAAATGAAGAACATTAGACATCCTAATCAATGCCAAACTTGGGAAGAGGCCTCGGGAATCATGGATAACGACCCTAACCTGAAAAATGAAGAAAAACAATTAAATAAACCAAGAAATGCATAAAAAAAAAGAAATCCAACTAAGAAAATGCAAACTAAAAGAAATAAAGAGTAAAATTAGGGAAAAGATAAGTAAAAGAGCTATAGAATAACATCAAATTCACCCTAAAAAGAACAAATGAGTGTCATAAATGACACTCATCAATTTCTTCCATGGATAGTGAGTAGTTTACTTGCTAGGGATGTGGTAAATCATGTTTGAGCAATGGATCATATTTAATTGGAAGCTTTTTATTAATTTAGCATTGTGATTAAATTAGTTGATTGATTTTGTGTATGTGTGTGATTAGTTAAAGTGTAACTAACTTTAATTGTCATGCTAGATTGCATTGTGTGCCTACATTGATATGGACCATTAATTTGTAGCTCACATTTATCGACCCAGCTTGGTTTGTGATGTTCCTAGTAGAGTCTTTCGTAGTTGGCACTAGTTAGACCCCTAAGAGATAGCTTGTTGAGCTCTTTTGATTGCATTATCTATCTTCCCTCGCAATACTCGAATAGATTAATGTCCAACCCAATTAGTGTTTGTCAATTGCAAGAATATGTGGATTCTAAATCCCTAGTGTTTGATATATTGATTTACTTTGTGTTAGCGTTGTTTGTTTAGTTGAATCTAGACATCCTACATTCCTATTTACGCTTCGAGATAGCATAACTTTAGCAATAGTTAACTTCCCCCCATTCCCTTGGGTTCGACCATTGACTTGCCTCTATACTAGTATTTAGGTTGGTTAATTGCTTACAAAGTTAGTTTTGAACGTGGGAGGATTGAATTCAACAACCTAGTCTCAACTCGCGTCAAAAATGGCGTCGTTCCCGGGGAATGGAGTAGTAGTTTTCTATTCATGTTGAGTCTATTTAACTTTATCTCAACAATACAAAAAGATGTTTCTTTTTTAGGCTACATTTGTGGTCGTGCTATTGATATTCAACGACAAGAGGAAGGACTCTAGTGCCATTTGATCCGAAAATTAAGAGAACCATAACAAGGATAAGGGTTGCTAATCGTTCTTCAAGTCCAAGCTTTCCAAGAGAGGAAATTCATCAAGAAGGAGAAGTAGGGGATCGAGGAAGCATGGAAGCTAATATAAGAGTTGATTTTTAAGGAGTTGGGAACTCTCGGTGCTTTATAACAACACACGCCAATGACTTTGAGATAAGGCTGGCAATTATAACAATGATTAAACGAAGGCAATTTAGTGGTTCTAAGCATGAAAGCCCACTAAATCAACTCAAAGAGTTCGAGAAGTATTGAAATACAATCAAGGTCAATGTGGTTTCTCAAGAATGTATAAGGCTCAAGCTATTTCCGTTCTCTCTGATCGGAAGAGCTTTGGAGTGGTTAGACAAGGAAGTTCCTCCTAATTCCTTGAGAACTTGGGATGAGGTCACTAAGGATTTTCTTTCCCGTTTTTACCCTCAAATGAATACAGCCGAGGCAAGAACTCTAATTCAAAGTTTCAAGCAAAATCCTAGTGAGAGTTTGTATGACGCTTGGGAAAGATACAAGGAGTATCAACGAGAATGTCCTCACCATGGAATCCCGACTTACCAAATCATAAAAAGTTTCTATGGAGGATTAAGTTGAAGGAGTTATGTCTTCTTCATGTGAAATTACTAGCTAGATATATAATTGGATCAAATTATGGAGATAATTAAGTTCATACTTTTGGGTCGTCGTTTTACCATAGCTAGAGGTACTGACGATCGTTGGATTAGTAAAATAGGCCAAGGCCCAATTGGACGGATCCGATAAGGTCACAAAAAGGGGCTAGATCGAGCATTAGAGGACGAATCCCATCATGGGCCTCATCACTCTAGGTGGCCGGCCATGTAGAGGATTAAAAGATGTTTTGGGCTTCATGCCCTAGTCTAATAATAATAGGATTATAAATAGACTAGGTGCATAGGTTGGCAAGTAAGCAATTAACTAATCAGTGTGATCAAAACCTAAATTAGAAAACACGAAACCCAACCCCTCTTAAAGTCCTCTCTCTCTTATGGCTCTCTCCTTCTCCTCCTCGGCGCCGGTGATATCTCGTGGTGGTGATGTTTCGTGCGATGGTCGGTTGTCCATAAAGGTGGTGATCGCAGTTTTCCTCAGTCACTCGACCAATCTAGTATTGGTGGACGGCTCGTTCGAATCTCGTGGACAAAGTAGAGGAGCAACGCTTAGGGCTCTATTCTCTCCCTGATTTTCCTGTCGAATAGCTTCGTGGAATTCATGCGTCAAAGGTATAATTATATGTCTTGTATGTTATGCATGTGATTTTAGGATTGGTACGTGATTGAATGTGAATCATGTTTTTCCGCTGCGTAGTACCTATAAAATCCTACATTGGTATCAGTTAGCCTCTTGCATGAACGCACTAGATCATAATAATACGATTATTTGATGTCCATGTTAATTTTATAATAAATTAAAAGGAAGAAATTAATTTAATTATGGTTCAATTATTATATTTAATGTGATTAAACTTTTGGAATCGATTAAATTTGATTTAATTATGCTCAAATAGCCATGAAGATGACCGAATTAAGCCCTAGAGCATTCGAATTTTTGAACCCTAACCCTAATAATTTTTGAATTTTTTCGAAAATCCTAGACCTAAAATATGATTTTGGTGCTTGAATTTGATTTAATTCGATTTATTTTATGATTCATAATTTTAATCGGATTGATTTATGCATAAAAATGTTTTGTGTATGATCATAAATTTAATTTTAAAAGTTAGAATAAAATTGGGATTGATTTTATGATAAACCCTAATTTTAAGATTGAATGTTGATTTAATCTTAATTTTTGGACTGATTTAATTTAATTTTAATAAATGTTATTTTAATTAAATTAAAACAAAAACAAAATATTATTTAAGGTCGGCAACCACGGCTGTTGCCGACTAGGTGGCAGTCTGAGAGGGAGGACAGGCGGTCGATGGTGGTTGTGGGAAGCAGCGTGCAACCATTGCACTGCTGCTGGCGCTGTAGTCGCGTTGGTGCCATTGTGGCAGTGGCTGCCGTCAAGGCAGTCAACCACCGTGGCTAGCCAACCACGGTGGCCAGCGGTGGTGGCTCACGGTTTTTAAAAAAAAAAAATCTGTTTTGAAAAATTATTTCAAGATAATTATGAACTATTTTGGGATAAAATCAGTTTTATTTTTTATAAGATACAATATTTTGAAAATATGATCTTTTATTTTAAAAGATAAAATTTGTTTTATTTGGATAAAATCTTTTATTTTTGGATAAAATCAAATATTCAAAAGTTTTTATATTTGATATTATCCATATTTAAAGTTGTTAAATTGGTAATTATTCTAATTAAAGTGGTTAATTTTGGAAAAGATTGGTTAGGATATTCTGAGCATATACCAAAAGGATAATAATTTATTTAAATAATGTGATTATCCCATAATTAGATTAGGATATAATTAATTTTATAATTATTTTATTGGCTAGTAATTAGGGTAGAATCTCCTAAATTTGTTAGGATAATCATGGAAGATTAAATATGATTTATCTTTCTAGATTAAAATATGATTTGATTCTATCTAATGACTAAATTAAATATAGGATATTTTATAAACGGTCATGAATAATATATGATCTTATCTAATTATGATTAAAATATAAGATATTTTAGAAAATGCGTTGACTTTGTTATGAACATTCGATGTTGTAGTTTAGATAAGCATGTTGAGTGATTTATTATATGGAACTTTTATATAATATATGATATTATGTTGCTATATATATACTAGTATGGCCCATAGATTCTTAAATACGATCTGCGCATCGTGAAGTATTTTTGTAATCTAAATACGGTCTGCGTACCGTTAAGTATTTTTGTAACTTTTTTTTAAAGTTAATAGAATAGTTATTTAAATAGTGTTAGTTCAAAGAAGCCCTTGAATTGAAGGCCCAAAGGAGCAAGGTGGATGGAGATTCATGACGATTCAAGTGGGAGCATTTTCATTTCTAGTTTTCTTAGGACTAAGGGACCATACTATGTCATGATTTATTTTATTGCATTAGTAGATTATGCATGTTAGATTTTATTTATGTTGATTGAAGATGCGCTAGAGTTCACTAAATAATCACAACATAATTAATCTAGGTCCCAGTAATATTGAGATTGCTTTTCCAATTTAAAACCCGATGAAACCTTTGATATTTATGATGGGTCATTCCAAAGCTGGGTTTCATATTATATCTTAGGGGAGTGGGGGTAAAACAAAGTTTACACTTTTAATTGGTTATGCTCAACAAGGTTACCTAAAGAGTTTAGAACCTTGAAGCAAAGGGAAATAATTAAACATGTGATGATTAATTATTCAACCAAGAATTACAAGAATTGTAATCAGTAAAGAGTTTACTCACCTTGAAAATGTAATGGTTGATGGTAGGGCCAAAGTCCGGTCAACTATTGCACAAATAAAGGATCTTGGAATCACTTATATTCAATTGGGATCAATTAATTATTGAATAAAGTGATTTAAAGTTACCAAATGAATGCGTTTATGGTACTTTAATTTTAAATTAAACATAATTATTAAACTTTGCCTTTTTTTGACATAGATGGATAGCCGTAACAATGATGACAATTCTTTACCTCCAACGATGATAACAAGGCTTAACTTTCTCAATTTCAA
This sequence comes from Chenopodium quinoa, assembly GCF_001683475.1. Taxonomy (NCBI): domain Eukaryota; kingdom Viridiplantae; phylum Streptophyta; class Magnoliopsida; order Caryophyllales; family Amaranthaceae; genus Chenopodium; species Chenopodium quinoa. Next base: position 2,255,840 of record NW_018743262.1, on the reverse strand, counting down.
CGATTGGGAAAGCGAACTTAGAAGTGTTCTAAGGAACGAAAATCTTAAATTTCGTTTAGACTTACCAATCGAGGGCAGATTTAGTCCAGGCATGACTCTTGAGAAGCATTTGAAAAATGTTTCAGATTGTGAGAGAATTGCGCATATGATGTTGTCTTCTAATCCAGAGGAACGGCCTAAAAGATTCATGAACTATGAACCTTATCTCTTATTCAAGTGCTTACGTGATGTTTGTTATGGAATTTTGAATTGCCATGTTGATGGAGAAATGGATGAAAACATAAAGGAAATCATTAATATGGTTCCCAAGAATGACGACTCCTGGACTGGCAGTATTAGGTTTGAAACCTACAAGATTAATGGCGAGATAATTTCGAGAAAATTCTTACTAGGCAAGTCAGTACAGATTCATGTGGATAATATGGGTGAACCATTTGACCGCATGAGTATGTTAGGGAGACCATATGAAGATCATCAGGTTCATGATATTATTCTGCATTCTCTACATGATGGATTTGACCTTGAGAAACTTTGTCAAAATGATGAAGATTCTGCAGTCAAGCTAGTTGATTTACTCAAGAATCATGTAGAGAATTTTCTGAAAGGAGAATAAGCCAGTGCTCGAACAAGGATGTCCTCACTAGGATGAAGTGACAGGTAAGAGTTACCTAACACTCTTGTTATAAACATTTTGACTTATACCAAGTCGCAGTGCTTAACATAGTGATGTTGCGTAGGAACTACAAACAAGTGAAACTAGCAAGGAAATGGAGCTTGAAGGTGCACTAGAAATATTTGAGTGACCAAAGATAGCTTCATAGTTTTAAATTTTGATTAGTTTATCATGATTTTAGAAAAACTTCCAGTTTTGATGAGACAATATTTCGGTTTTCTTGGTTTGAATACTTATTTGATTTACTTGGCTTGGAGAAGTGTTGATCCATGACCAAGGTAATAAATTGTTATCATTTTGCTAGATATGAGTTAATTTTGTTTTATGACATTGATATAAGTAGATCACAAAAGTAAAATTTAGATGATTCAAAGTACACTTACTTATAACAAGTAGGTTAGGTCACATTAACCATTTGCACATCCAAAGTTATGGATGGACTTTTATTCTTATATGATTATGAATCACTTGAGAATTAGAAGTCATGCTTGATAAGTTAAGATGACCAAGTTGACTTTTAGTAGAAAGGATAAGAAGCTAAAATGACCTTTTGGAACTCATACATATGATGTATGTGAACCAATAAGTTCAAAATTAGCAAAGAGATTTAACTATTTCATTGCTTTTATTAACGATTTAAGTAAATATATCGATAATTACTTAATGAAGTAAAGCTCGGAAACATTGAAAAGTTCAAAATTCCAAAATGAAATGTAAAATCAGTTTGAGATAAGCAATTTAACACCACAATATGATTGTTGTGATAAATATTTAACTTAAAAGGAATGATCATCCAAAGGAAATTGTTGAATTAACACTACAATTAAAAGTATGGTGAAAGTAGGAATCAAAATTTGCTTGCCATTGTTCGATCCAAGATTTAATGATTTACAAATATCGTTTTGAGGACATGCATTACAACAACAATTGCGAATATACTAAACATGAAACTTAACCAAAGCAGTAGAAAAGATGTCATAAAAGTTATGATTTGGAAACGTTCCAAAAGTTATCTTTTCTAAATAAGATTAAGGGTTATGAAATCAATATAAAATGTTTACAAAGATAACATAATACACCCTAAATAAAAAAAATAGTTCTTAATGGGTTTTCTCATGAAAACTAAGAGGTATTATTCCTACAATCGGGTAGAAACAAAATATTTGTTGCTCGCGATATTATCTTTATAGAAAGAATGTCTTCCTACAAAGCCAAGTGGGAGTAAAGTTAGATCACAATAAGATTCGAGACGAGCAAAAAATGGATGTGGATAACACTACATCAAAGACGAAGGCATATGAAATCAGCTAATTTAATAAACCATATGTCGAAGCAAGCTAATTCCACTAGCAAGGCTTGTATCGTCCCACTAGAATGAAAGGCTTCAAAGAGTTGAAGAGAATAATTCTATTGTCGCTCATACCTATCATAGGTTACTTGGGATCAAAACAAACAGTTTGTTGAAATTTAGAGAAAAGGTGGATTCTAAAATTTTCCTATTGGAATGGTTAGAACCCATACCTACAAGCAAGCTTTGGATAAGTGCCAACTCAGGAAATGGCTTAAAGCCATGAAATCTAGTGTGGATTCCATGTTTGTAAAGATGTGTTGGTCCATAATAGTCTTATAAATAGGATCAAACTTATTAGTTGGTAAGCCTATTCGGATTATTCTAGTTATGGATATCAAAATCATCTTCATGAAATGTTCTTGATGGATGGTATGTATATGATACATCCTAAGAATTTGAAATCCAGAAATTCCTAGAAAGTTTTGAAAACTTCAGAAATTCGTTCACTACTAGAAAACATGCAAATAACGACGGAATTTTTTCGTCGGAAACACAAATTTCGTCGGAAATTTTCCGACGGAATTTCCGTCGTAACGGGTCGTCGGAATACAAATTGTAGGAAAACCAGGTTTTCCGACAGAATTTCCGTCGGAAAAACTATTCCGACCGAAATTCCGATGGAATTTCATCTGTCGACAGGGATTTTCGGGCCAGAGAAAATCCGTGGGAAAATTCCGACGGAATATAATCCGCCGGAATTTTTCGACGGAAATTCCGTCGTAAAAATGTTTCAAAAAAACAAAAAAAAACAGCCACCCACCACTCTAGACCACCAGTCTCCCCCATCCAAACCCAACCACAACCACACACCACCACCCCACACCACCAGTCCCCCCCATCCAGACCCAACCACAACCACACACCACCTCCCCACACCACCAGTCTTCCCCCCATCCAGACCCAACAACAACCACACACCACCACACACCACCACCGACCCTATCCCACCACCGACACCACCACAACAAAAAATTAGCCCCAAAAACCATAAATACCCCCAAAAACCGTAAATTAACCCAAAACAAAATTACACGACTAAAGCAAGAAATAACATACAAAACCAGTAGATCTACATATTTAATCAAAATTTCATAAAATAAAACGATGTTTAATCAACAAAAATTAATCAAATATATAAATATACAATTATCTATTTAAATTTACAATTTATCATTACAATAACATATAAAATTAACTAGATCTACGAATCTATCCTAAATTAAAACAAGATCTACCAAAAAAGACGATGGTTGTTGGGTTTGATATTGATGCAGCCCGGTTGTTGGTGTTGCAAATATGTTGCGATTGATGTTGGTGGTCGTGTGTTGTTGTGGTGTTGTTGTCGGTCGGGTCGGTGTTGTATCGTTGTTGTTGTCGTTGTTTGATGTAGGTGAAGAGAAAAGAAACGAAGGAGAGAGAAAGGGCGGTGAAGAGAAAAAGAAAGGAAAGAGAAGGAGAAGAGAAGAGGGGAGAACGAAGGAGAAGAGGGAAGGAGAAGAAGGACAACAGAGGACTGAGAAAGGGGGAACGAAGGAGGGGAGAGAGAGAAGGAGAGAGCAGAAACTTTAGAGAGAGAAAGAGAGGCGGAAATAGAAAAAGGGGGAAAGGGCTGCTTTAGGGTTTGGGAATTTAAGTATAATTTTTTTAATTATTTTCCGACGGAAAATTCCGTCGGAAATCGTAAATTCCGACGGAAAATTCCGCCGTAATTTTTCGACAGACTATAATTCTGTCGGAAATTGTAAATTCTGACGGAAAATTTCGTCGTAATTTTCGGACGGACTATAATTCCGTCGGAAATTATAAATTCCGACGGAAAATTACGTCGGAACTTTCCGACGGACTCTAATTTCATCGAAAATTGTAAATTCCGACGAAAAAATCCGTCGGAATTTACAATTTCCGACGGATTTACGACGAAAATATTGAATTCATTGGAAAGTTTCGACGGAATTTATATTCGTCTGAAATCCGTCGGAAATTTCACTTTTTGCGACGGAAATTCGGGTCTGTCGGAACAAGTCCGTCGTAATTTGCTTGTTTTCTAGTAGTGGTTTATGGATTGAAGTAAGCATCAGGGAGTTGGAACATTCGTTTTGATTAGGTTATCAAATAGTTTGATTTCCTTAGTAGAACGAAAAAGGGAATCTTGTAGAAGACAAGAAGTTTAGTGGGTGTGAATTGTATTCTTAGTCTAGTATGTAGTTGACATACAGTTCATATGAAATGATATATCAATGCTTGAATAAGTCAAGTAGTGGTTAGAAAGATTGTTTCTACTTGAGAGACTTAGGAGATGTTGAGTACATATTGGGAATTAAGATCCATGAAGTGAATCTTAAAGAATGATTGGAATGAATCAAGAGACTTATGTTGATAAGGATCTTGACAAGTTAATGAAGCAAGACTCCAAGAGAGGATGTCTTCCCATGTTTCATGGTATTACACTCAGTAAAACTTAGTGCCTGCAAAAGCTAATAGAGTTGAGTTGTATGGATAGTGTACCTCATGCTTTTACAAAAGGATCCATTACATGTGCCATGAAATGTACAAAGCAAGATGTTGCATATGACATGTGCATGTGCAGCAGATTTCAAGAAAATTCAAAATAAGCATACGGAGAATTACCAAGAACAGATCCTTGAGTACTTGAGAGGCACTAAGAGGAATTCTTTTATCTATTGTGTTAAATGGTAATTTAAGCAAGTTGTCAAAAGTTTACACAAATGCATGTTTTCCAAACAGGCAAGATGATTCTAGATGGTGATCTAAATGCATATTTGTGTCTGGATGGAGAAGGACAGTGAGCTTGAAGTGTTCAAAGCAGAGCACTGTTGCATACTCAATGTCAAAATAGTGTATTAAACTATAATAAGATAGTTAGAGAGGAATTTCGGATTAAAATGTCCTGTGACTAACAGGTCACTTTTGCCCAAGGATAAAGGAGCCAGGGTCACATCACAAATCCAAACTTATAGATATGAGATATCACCTAAGTTATGAGATCATTGACCAGCGGAAAGTCATGTTCTGCAAAGTTTTATTATGAGTGAGAAATCACTAAACCCCTTCCATGGACTAAGGTATGAGATTCATATTAAATTCTTAGGATTGAAGCAAGTTATGTAATTTAAGTTGTATATGTTTTGAGAAAACATATTACATGAGAAATGCATCAATTTGCAGAATTATGTTTAAAATAGAAATAATTATTTCTCTTATTTAATTATGGTTTTAGAAATTAAATAAAATGTCTAAAATAATTATGAATTGAAGGGCTCGTCAAATTGATGACCCGGTGAATTGAAACCCCACAGGTGAACATAAATGATTTCATATATTATTTAAGTTCCTAGTTCGAGATCATTAAAGTGGACATAAATGATTTCAATAAATGAACTAGCATGTAAGATTGATTGGATAGCACAGTTTCATGGGCTATAGGGGCATAGTGATGCTCGGTCAATCACTTGGATATGCATGAATGATGCATGATCGAACTAATGGCCTATTTTAAAGTTCAAGTATAGAGCTTCCGTATATATTAGTGGATTCCTTTGACATGAGTGGAACATTGATTTCATTTAATGGATTTTGTTATTGTGGTACACTCAAACGTCTAGCCGTATCTGGAGATTATAAAGGGTGTTTCCCGGTTATTTCAGAAGTTGAGTGGGATTCATGTTACCAAAATATTGGATAGAGTCTACTTATTAAATTAGGAAATGTGTCATGGCCGCTTGAAGAGGGAGAATTCAGAAAATACGTGGCCGCGTTCAAATGCATTACATAGAAATCATTTAGTTTTGTAATTCTAACTCAGATTTCAAGAAACGATTTGTAGATTAATATGATCTCGACATGTGATGCAATCATATTATCAAATCGACACATATATTGACTTAAGGAATTTTAATATTGCACCCTTGTCTCAGACAAGTGAGAGATTGAAGGAGTTATGTCTTCGTCGTGTGCAATTACTAGATATATAATTGGATCAAATAATGGAGATAATTAAGTTCATACTTTTGGGTCGTTTTTTTTCCATAGCCAGAGGTACTAACGATCTTTGGACTAGTAAAATAGGCCAAAGCCCAATTGGGCGGATCTTATAAGGTCACACAACGGAGCTAGATCGAGCATTAGAGGACGAGGCCCATCATGGGCCTCATCACTCTAGGTGGCCGGCCATGTAGAGGATTAGAAGATGTTTTGGGCTTCGTGCCCTAGTCTAATTATAATAGGATTATAAATAGACTAGGTGCCTAGGTTTGTAAGTAAGCAATTAACTGATCAGTGTGATCAAAACCTGAATTAGCAAACATAAAACCCAACCCCTCTCAAATTCCACTCTCTCTCACGGCTCTCTCCTCCTCCTCGTTGTCGGTGGTGTCTCGTGGTGGTGGTAGTTTGTGCGGTGGTCGGTTGTCCATAAAGGTGGTGATTGCGATTTTCCTCTATCACTCGACCAATCTAGTATTGGTGGAAGGCTCGTTCGAATCTCGTGGACTAAGTGGAGGAGCAACGCTTGGGACTCTATTCTCTCCCTTATTTGCCTGTCAAATAGCTTCGTGGAATTCACGCGTCAAAGGTATGATTATGTGTCTTGTGTGTTATGCATGTGATTTTGGGATTGGTACCTGATTGAATGTGATTCATGTTTTTCCGCTACGTAGTACCTATAAACTCCTACATGAACCCCAAAGGGAAGTCGTATCTTGATGCCGGAGCTGGAGGCCCAATCATGAATAAGATCGGGGAAGAGGTTGTAGACATAATTGAGGATGTAGTTTGTCACTACATGGATTGAAAATAGGGAGAGATAGAGTCTACAAGCAAGAGTGGCTCAACGGTCTATTCGGTTGATCATCTCAATGCAATCAATAACTTGTCTTCCCAAATCTTGAACTTGAGGAAGGAGATGACATTGATCAAGGCCAATCTAGAGTGTGCCCCTTCGATTGCACCAAGTTTTCCTCCCACATTAAGGGGTGAGGTACACCTTCTAAATCTACTCCTTCTACTTCAAGTAATATGCCAAGTGGTTGTGCCTTTTGTGATGTTTGTGGGTCTTATGATCATGACTCCTCTAGTTGTCCAAATGATTTTGAAAATTGTGATGATGTAGAATACAATGATTGTGAGCAAGTGTGCTTTGTTTCCAACAAGAATAATGGACAAAGATTTGATGGTCCAAGGAATTTTGGGACTAGGAATGCTCACCAACACGGTGGTTTTGATATCTACAACAATGGTGGTTATAGGAACCAACGAAATCAAGGTTTCCGAGGTAATTATAATAATCAAGGTTATAGTAATCAAAACCTAATCCAAGGGTATGGAAATCAAAGCTAATCTCATGGTTTTCGTGGCCAACAAATTTTTTTTGGCAACAATCAAGGCCAAGGTAATTGGAATAATCAAAATAGGGGTAATTTTCAAAACAACAACCAAAGGGGACCCCATCCGAATTTGCTCTAAGACCTCAAGGCAATGGTGATAATTCTTATGCTCAACCCCCATGTTCCAAGACTACCTTAGAGGACATCGTTGAAAATCAAACAAAGATTTTTAACACTTACATGGCGGTAAGTGATAAGAATTTTAATGAAATGATGAGATGTAATAAGATGCTTGAGACACAAATCACTCAACTAGCCAATACCTTGAAACATTGTTCTAGCCCCGCTTCATTACCCTCTCAAGGAGTTGATCCTAATAAACCCGTTTATTCCATCACCACAAGGATGGGAAAGTGCTAGAAGACAGAGTTTCTAGGATGAGTGTGGAGGATGAGAAGAGGAGTGACTCAAGTGAGGAAAATGAGAACAAGGTGTCAAGGAGTATGAGAACAAGGTGTCAAGCAGTGTGAGCAAGGAGGATGTTCAAGAGAAAAAGATGAGTGATGAGTCTAGCAAGATGAGTGATAGCTCTAATGAGAAGAGTGGTGAGAAAGAGAGGAAGCAAGATGAGGATTTCAAACCGAGACTTCCATATCCCAAAAGGTTCAATAGGTACAAGTTGGATGAACAATTTGGAAGATTTATTGAGATGTTAAGGAAAATCCATCTTTCAATTCCTTTCACCAATGTTGTGGGAGAAATGCCTAACTATTCTAAATTTCTTAAGGAGATCTTGAGCGGTAAGAGAGATTGCAATGTGGTTGAACCGGTGAGTTAGGGGGAGTGTTGTAGTGCCTTTATCCATAATGACTTGCCTCCAAAGATGAAAAATCCCAGAAATTTCTCCATTCCTTGTAATATTAATGGGAAATTGTTTTAAATTGTCCTTTATAATATTAGTTCTAGTGCTAGCATCATGCGTTACTCCGTTTTCAAGAAACTCAAGTTAGGTGCGCTCCTTTTAACCAACATGACCCTTCAATTAGCCGACCATTCTATTAAGTTCCCAAAGGGTATAATTTAGGATGTGCCCCTAAAAATAGGAAGGTTCACTATACCCGTTGATTTCATTGTGCTTGAGATTGCGGAAGATGAAAACATTCCTTTCATCATAGAGAGGCCATTCTTAGCAACTTCGGGTGCTATGATAGATGTGAAAGGTGGCATGATTACTTTGTGTGTTGGTGATAGTAAGGCGCGTTTTAAGCTCAATTCGATGCATGAGTCTCTATCTTATGTGAAAAGAATTATGTGCATAAACTCATTGTCTTCTAATGTAATGATTCCATGTTTGTGTCTTCTACTAATGATATGCTTGTAGCTTGTGATGATGTTCCTAAAAGTGTTGAAATCAAGGTTATTAGTGAAGAAGATAAAGATCCCTCGAATCTTGAAGATGAGTTTGAAATGTTATCTTTGAAGGACAATGAAAATAATTTTTCAAGAGGAGAACATGTGGATCTCAAGGATCTAAGGAAGAAGAAATCAAGGAAGAGAAAGAGAGTTTCCAAGAGATATAATAGGAAGATGAAGTCTAAAGAGTTTGAATCGGTTTCTATGATTCGAGATACCCTCCTTGATTTGGAGGAAGGGTCGAGCTTAAGACCTTAAGCAAGCGCTTCCTGGGAGGCAACCCGGATTTCTAACCCTTTTTCTTTTGATTTCTATTTTTCTTAATTTTCTTTCTTTTTTTTTTCTTTTCTTTCACTAGTTTTCTATTTGGATTAATAGTTTAATTTCATGAGAATTGGATTATTTTGAGCAAGCATGAGCAATGGGAAGGTTTCGTGTATTTTATGAGAATATATTCTATTTTATCGAATTTTTAGGTAAAAGGGTAAGGTAATGTAATGAGGAAAGTGAGGAAATATTTTGCTAAAATTTTAAGTAAATTTGAACATAGTGGTTTCATTGTGGTGCTCTCATTATTAGTGGATGTTTAACCCACCGTCATCAAGTTTTGAAACTGCAATCTTTGGTGGGTTCAATGATCCCGAGAATGATATTGGATAATGAGCCCAAAGTAGAACGCACCAAGCACAAATTTCAAGAAAGAAGCGAAAGGTGCTAGCGTGCAATGCAGGGGTGCGAGCGCGTAGCCAGATCGCGCGGCCGTGCACCTAGCCAGGCAGAAGCTTTATTTTTCTTTATTTCCCTCATTTCCCGTTCACCCTCACTAAGCACGCACTACTCTCCCTTTGTCACTCAAGAACACCGAAAACCCTAGCCTTTGTTCATCAATTTGCACCCTCAATCATAAAAAAATCCATCACAAATTGCCAATTTCCTGCTACAAAATCCTCTTTAACAACAAAAACCATACTACTCTCTTCAATTATCAACTTCTAATCTCTCTCCTCCGTTGAAGACCAATTTTGGGCTTTTCTTCTTGGTTGAAATTGGTGGCTAGTTCTTAGTTAATCTTACTTCAAGTGTGCTATAATCTTCTTCTTTGACTCTATTTTACATAATTATATCATTTTGTTGCAAGATTTTGATAATTCATGCTACTGAATAGTAGTAGTATGTGTTTTGGTTATTTTGATGATTGAATATGATATTTGGTTGATTATTTCTGATTGTTGTTGATACCAAAGTATAGAGTAAAAACCGAATGAACATTGTTATATTTTTTTAGTCTAATGGCTATTGTAGTGTTCAGTATGAGATTAGCCATCATCCCTACATCTTACTGTTTCACCAAGGTGATTATTGATTAGCTAGATTGTATTGTTATTGTCCACATTGAAATGAATAAAGAAAGTGTAAAAACTAATCTGAAAGGCAGAGTATTATGTCTGATAACTTGATACAGTAAGTTCTAAAAACAGAGAAAACACCTCAAAATTTGGTTCATATACTTGGCATATATGTAAGCTTGCTACTTGTAGTAAAAAGAAGTTAAAGACATGATGCAATTAAACTTGAAAAACATGGCATGTTTTGAATTGATCAGTTATATTAACATAGTATATGATCCATAAACATAATTCCACCACCATATACCAGAATGAAAAGAAATTCAGGCACCCAACAATTAAAATAAAAAATAAAACTATATCTTATATAGATAACTAGAAATAAAAGTAGAGGTTTCATTGTAAAATCAAGCAAATTGATAATTGCAAGAAGAATAGCAAGCATTGAACTAGAGTATGTTGTAGTTTTCTAAAGTATGAGCTGAGTTTTTATTTCATGTAGATAGTGTGCAGAACTTTTGAACCTCTTTACGTCATTTGTTTTCCTAAATCTTTCATTGTATACATCTTAGTATGTGGTAATGTGATAATGGGTGAGAAACTCATTATTTGGATTTGACGAACTATTATTAAAGTGTTTTATTTTCATATTTCAAAGAGAATTATCACCAAGGGGATAGAAATAACTATGACAAGCTACAAAAAATGTCTAAGTGAATAGGCAAGCCCAGAACCTAAATCCTTTAAAAGTTATTAGATTAAAATCTTCAAAATGGTGTTTATTTATATGGATATTGTACGTCATTCCTTTTAGAAATGTTAAAATTATATGCCAATATTTCAAATCTTTAAATTCACTATGTTAAAATTTTGTAAAGGTTACGAAATGAGTATTTGAACCAACTTCTTACAATCTAGTCATGAGTATGAGAAAGGTGTAGAAGATTACTTAGATAAAGCGTTCTCTACACGAGCAATTGAAGATCAAATTACTTTCCCGTGTAAGGCGTGCTACCAGCGCTTTTGGCATCGTAGAGAGACAGTGTTCAATCATTTGATTGCAAACGGGATCGAGCCTAGTACTGAAGGATTGCATTGCTATGAAAAAGGCATGATAACAACATTAAATAATAAGAGAGATGTTGAAGACATGCATGAAGATATTGAACGTCTGATATATGATGTTCATAGAAATGTGGCAGAAAGGTATGAAGGTGTTGGAGATGAGCCCAATGATGAAGGTAAGAATTTTATAAGTTAGTTGAAGATGGAAAACAAGAGTTACATCCTGGGTGCAAAAAAATTTCAAAACTATCATTTCTTATTTGATTTTACCTTTTGAAGTGTACTCATGGGTTAACTAATATAGCAATTTCAGAGTATTTAGAGCTTTTTCGAGAAGAGTTACCAGATGTATACAATTTTCCCAACTCTTTTAACGAGGCAAATAAATTGATTAAAGATCTAGGTCTTCGTTATGACAAGATTGATGTATGTCGAAATGATTGTATGCTATATTGGAAGGAGCATGAAGCTGCCACATATTGTTATGTTTGTCATGCTCCAAGGTGGAAAGAAACACAGACTGAATTCCAAGAAGATATTAGCAATCAACCACCTAAGAAAGTGCATCAAGTCCCTGAAAAAGTTCTTTGGTATTTCCCTCTTAAACCAAGGCTTCAAAGGTTGTACATGTGTTCAGAAACAGCAGAGCTTATGAGGTGGCACGATGAAGTAAGAAAGTTAGAAGAGTTATTGAGGCATCCCACTGATGGTGAGGCATGGAAAGAGTTTGACCAAAAGTACCCTAATTTTGCTAATGAGACGCGTAATGTTCATTTGGGCCTCGCAAGTGACGGATTCAATCCATTTCGAACTATGACCACACAACATAGTACATGCACTATTGTTCTAATTAATTATAACTTGCCACCATGGCTGTGTATAAAGCCAGAATTCTTAATGTTATCCCTCCTTATTCCCAGGTCCACCTCTCCTGGAAATGACATTGATGTCTACCTTCAACAATTGGTTCAAGAACTTAGATATTTGTGGGAGTATGGGTTTGACACCTATGATGCAAAGAAGCGTAAAACATTTAAGATGCGTGCAGCTTTACAATCAACAACCAACGACTTTCCAGGTTATGCTATTCTATCTGGTTGGAGCACCGAAGGGAAGTTTGCATGCCCCTATTGTCACTACGAGACTGATCATCATCACTTGAATAATAGTAATAAATCTTGCTATTTGGCTTATCGTCAATGGTTAGATGAAAATCATCCTTGGTAACATGATATGGAGTCTTTTAACGGGGAAAAGGAAGGGAGGAAAATTCCAGATCCTTTAACAAAGGATCAAATTTCAAGCTTGTTGGAAAACTGGGAAAACAAGTTTGGAAATTTACAACCAAAGAAGAAATATGTAGATTTTCCATGGAGAAAGTCTTTCGTCTTTCACACTTTGCCTTATTGGATATATTGTGGGTGTCGTCATCATTTGGATGCCATGCACATCGGAAAAAAAATGTATGTGATAATGTGCTGGCAACTTTGTTAGACGTACCTGGCAAGCCAAAAGATCATCATAAGGCTCGATTAGATCTACAAGAAATGGGTATAAGGGATGAACTACATCCTATAGATGTTGGTGACGAGCGGTATGTTTTGTTCCCTAAAGTATCATTCTCAATGACAAAAGAAGAGAAAAGCATATTTTGTAGTGTTGTGAAGAAGGCAAAGTTTCCCCAAGGTTATGCATCAAATATTGCAAGGTTTGTGCAAGTGAAGGAGGGGAAAGTATCAGGGTAAAAGAGTGATGATGCTCATATAATAATGCAACACTTTCTTCCGTCAACAATTAGAAAAACTTTACCAAAGCATGTTACTTTACCCCTTATGAGATTGAGTGGCTTTTTTAGAGAAATATGAAAGAGAGTCATCAATAAAAAAGATTTGGATTGCCTTCAAGAACAAATAGTTGAGACTCTTTGTGAACTAGAAAGAATATTTCCACCCTCTTTTTTGACATAATGGTCCACTTACCGATTCATTTGGTTGATGAAATAAAGTGTGATGGACCAATTTGTGATTGGTGGATGTACCTAATAGAAAGGTACCTCGGAATGTTAAAAATATACGTTAAAAATCGATGTCGCCCTGAGGCTTCTATAGTAGAAGGTTATTTGGCTAAAGAGTGCTTGATATTCTGCTCTGGGTATTTGAATGCTAGTGTAAAGAAGCAGTCTAAGTGGTTTAACAAAAGTCAAGAGAAAACTAATGAAGTTGATGAAGAATCACCTTTATTCCCTAATGCTGGTTATCCTCTTGAAGGAAAAAGAAAGGGAAGAAAAAAGGGAAGTCATACACTCTTGACTCAAACACAATGACTATAGCACATCGTTAAGTGTTGTTTAATTGTAAAGATGAACAAGTTGAGAATTACATCAAGTGAGTAATTTTTCAATTGTCTTTTTCAATTGTGTTTGAATTTATATTGTTTTATTACCTTACTTATATGGTTGTTTAATAATATGAAGGGAACATGAAGATTTTGTAAAGAAGAGGATGAAAATCAGATGAGGAACACTAGTGTAAACTTGAGGTCTCGTTCGAAAGAGGTGTTTCTTTTTTTTTCCAGACAACTTATGAGAATCATAATTGATAAAAAATCATATAATACTTTTAATCTTTTTCATGAATACTTTATTTCAAGTTGTGGCATTGAGAGGGAAGATTCCCATTTCTATTAAACACACGACAAGTGTCTCTTCAGTTCCAATGACTAATCTTGTTAAGATGTGTCATCAAAACACCGAAAAACAACAACTAGGGCAAGGGTTGCAAAGGAGAGATTCAACGCAAGGAAAAATCCAACTGGGAAAGTCTACTGCACAGAAAAATGTATCATTCCATAGTCAACAAGAGAAAGAGGTTGAGATTGGGAATGGTGTCCAAGCTAAGATAGCGCACAGTAAGGCAATGGTTGCTCCTAGTTCACTCAGTGCTTTCAAGCAAATGAAAACACAATTGATGGAAAAAGACAGAAGAGCAAAACAAACTGATTTATTACAACGACAACTACAACCTGCTAACATGACTAGTGGACAGCGTGTTAACATGGCTAGTGGACAGCCTATTAACATGGCTTATTCACAGCCTATTAACATGGCTAGTTCACAGCGTGTTAACATGGCTAGTTCACAGGTGCTTTTAGGGAGATCGTAAGCACACAGTTTTTCACAACCATAAAGACTTGGGCCTGACTTACAAGAGAATTATGAGAATCATATGGGTTCAAATGAACGCAATTTAGAATAATATGTAGATGAAGAGGATAAGTTTAGTGATGATTTGAGTATTCTTATTCCCGAGGATCTAGGAATGAAATATGAACCACTAATGAATCAAGAACACGAAAGTGAACAAATAGGTAAGGATCACTATAATTTTGTTTAAAATATTTTAAGATAGATTTGTTAAGAGCCATATATAATTTTAATGACTTTGTTGAGTTAATGTTCATGTAGCACTTCCAAAAAGGAAGCGAACTAGAGGACCAACTATGTGTAAAGATGTTCATGAATGGACATTATAAGAGCGTAAGCCTATTGTTCTTAATGAAATGAGAAAGCCTATTGGTTCCGATGATAAGACTGTAGATACATTTACAAGGTTCTTAGGGGCATTAGTTCGTAATGCTTCTCTAGCGCCGTTGAAAAAGATTAATTGGCATCATGTAAAAGACAAGGAAGAAATTTGGAGTTATGTGAAGGTATGTACCTTTTATTACACATTCAAAAGCTGGTATGTTTTGTGTCTTTTATACAAAGTATGAGTTACATAGATACTGTAATTTTGATAGTGCTCAATGTTTTTTTTTTTTTTTTTTGTGAGAAGATACAATATACACTTAACTTAATCTAGCAGCAACATATCTAACCTACTTTCAAAAGACCTGACCTTCACAATAGAAAACAAGTAGGCCTTTGCCAGTTATCCCTCCGAACTAAATCCCCTTCCTTGCCATTTATGATCACACATTCAACACCCTACATAGCAAAAAAAATCTGATATAAAGAATATAATGTAGAGTGATAAATTCTGATACATTCTAATACAAGTACAATTCTGATACATTCTGATACAAGTACAATTCTAATACATTTTAATACAAGTACAATTCGGGATAGATTATGGTAAAAAGCATAATGTAGTGTTCTTGGTTAAGATGCGCTTCTTTTGGTGCTCCCTAATTTTAATGTTTAATGTTTTTCTTAATACAGAAGAAATTCATTATCCCTGAAGAAGGTAAAGGTAGTGATTGTCATTCATGGGAAGGCGTTGGCGTAAATATAAATGTAGTGTAAAGGCAAGACACTTTACTCCATACGACAATGATGGTGATAGGTTGGCCGATATACCTAATACAATTCTCGAAGCGCATTTCAAAGAGTTGATAGAATTTTGGAATTTGGAGCAATTTCAGGTAAAGTTTATTGTTTGTATTCATCATATATATTACAATTTCTTCTTACCCTCTCAAAATAAAAGATGTTAAGATATGAACTGTATTCTATGCCTGCATGTAGGAAGAAACAAAAATAAAAGTGAAATAAGTAAAGATCAAATAGATAGGCACATTCTGGGTCCGATGACTTTCGCGAGGAAACAACATAAATTGGTATATTTTTATACCGTTATCTCTTTTTTTATTGTTCTCACTATGATCATTTAGCAATCTTAAATGAATTCTTATTTGGATGTATTTTTTATTTTAGCAACAACTAGATGTTGAAAAGAAGCCACGATCCTTAGCACACGTGTACAAAGAAAGTTGTAAAAGGAAAGCAGACAAACAATACAAAACTTCTTATGAGCCCACCCAAAGTAACATTGTTAGTCCCGTTGTCTCCATTTTTCTTTTTGGAATATGATTATTTGTGTGAAATTAGCTAGTTATTTATTTGGTATATTTCCATTATAGGACAAGATGGAGGAGGTCCAAATGCAAAGTAAAATTGATGGAGATGTTGCATACTATGAAGTAATGAATAAACCAAATAACTTTGGCCATAAAAAAGCATTCAGGGATATGTTCACTAAGGGGAAAGAGCAACAAACCAATAATTCTCGATAAGTTCTTAAAGCCTTACAAAGACGAAATTGTGAAAAAAAACAGTAGCATAATTAATGAAGACGCTCAAGCAAATTTATCCTAAAGTGTTGGATACTTTGACTCGATTACTTGAAAATTTGTCATCCATTCTTATAGATCATGTTCCTAATTTACAGTCTAATGAAAACAACAAAATGAGGTAATGGTTAAATATTCACTTTTAGAAAGCACTAAATGTGATTATTATTGTTTGTTCGGGTTGTCTGATATATGTTGCTTTTACAAATACATAGGATCAAATGGTTGAAGATGAAGGATTGGAGTAGCTAGTTAGATGACATGAGCATGATTGCATACAAGTACAAAGTACTAATAGTTGATGTTGTTACCGTCGCTGGTGTTTCCGCTTTCAACTGTTGTTTTTGCTCTTCACCTGTTACTATTTCAGCTACTAGCTGTTACTGCTTTCTGCTGCTGTTTTCAGTCTGATGTTGATGATGCATGCTGCTATTTTCTTCCCGATGTTGCTGATGCATGCTTCAATCAACGCTATCTACTACTATCGTTGTCTGTTACTACAGCTATAAGCTGCCTTGGTACTGCTATATTTCCTTCTAGCTGCTGCTTATGCTTTCTCTGTCCGGACAATGTCAATTGCTGCGCTGCCTGCTGATGTTACTATTGCCATTCTTTTTTTTTATAAGTTTTGAAATAAAGAACTGGGAAGAATTTGGTGGTCTAATTAAAGGCCGAAGCTGACTTATTTTTGTTTTTTTTTGGGATTTTTTTTTCTTACTTAGCCAAACAAAGAATTGGTGCTTATGGATTTTTGTAAACAAACTATGAAATTACATAAATTCTTATAATTTTTAATTTCAATATCGTTGTTGAACATGTAATAGTAATAGTAATAGTAATAGTAATAATTATAATTATAATTATAATTATAATTATAATAATTATAATAATAATAATAATAATAATAATAATAATAATAATAAATAAATAAATAAATAAATGTTACCTATTAATTAAAAAGGTGTTACATTAGTATGGAAAAATGGATACATAATGTCGAATAAAGTGCTACAATATGTCCCAAGATGATTGAAAAATATTACCTAATAATCAAGTAGGTGATACATATGTTCGAAAAAGTGATACGTAATGTTAGATAAAGTGTTCCTCAATGATCGAAAAATGTTACTAAAGATGAGTAAGTGTTACTTGAGAAATAAAAGGTAACACTTTAAAAAAGATACTAATAATATAAAAAAGTGTTACATAAGGGGGTTCAAAGGAAAACTTTTAAAAGTGTTACTATGTGTTACCTAAAGTGTTACATAAGACAATAGGGAACATGGGCGGAAGTATCACCCACTAAAGTATTACCTATTGTCTATAATAACACTATTACCACATTATGTAGCACATTTTGGGTTTTACCTTAGGTTAGTTTTGTACTAGTGTTGGTATTTAGAAGTGTTTCGTGGTGCTATTGTGGTGTTTGTGGAGTTGGTAATTTTGATTTTAAATTGGTTTATTTGGAGAAGTCACCATGGCTAGTTATATTAAAAATCTTACCTCTAAAAAGAGAAAAATCACCAACTTCAATGAAGAACCCTCCTCAACCCCATCTACTTCTCAACCACAAACACCTACTTCTTTACCTAAAACAAAATTCCATGACCCAATACACAAAGACCGATATGCGAAGCTCAATAAGAATCGTTCCCTAAAGCCTTCTCGTCACTAATTTCAACCGAATATGGTCAAATTGGGAATTGATGAGGATTTAAGAGAGTTGTTCGACAATCTTCGAATGAGCACATTCGTGAACACCTGCTACCGCACTTACTTGGAGCCAACTTTGGAGTTCTTGGCTTTGGTTAGATGTGATGCGGTAGAAGATGGCAATTATCGGGTCACTTTTAAACTCTTCAACATTCGCCAAGATCTTTCCCTCACCGAATTCAATGCGGCGCTTGATCTAAATTCGGGGGCGGATATGTTGGACCCCGAGTACTTCTTCGATAAATATGACTAAAACTCATGGTGGGATGATATTTCGAGGGAAGGTGACTTTATTACTTGGTATTCCGCGGTGAGCAACGTCTTCCAACCATGTCTTCGGATTCTTCATCGGCTTTTGGGATATTTGATAATCTCAAAGCAAGAATTGGGAAAATTGAGTCAATTAGAGCTCCGACTTCTATGGGTTGCTACTAGGGAGGAATACCGAGGTAGATTAAACATGGGGTTCATGTTTGTGAGATATTGCAAGAAGTTGCAATCTAGGGAGTCTAGAGAGATTCCTTGTGGTAGCATAGTTACGAGACTCGTGACCAACCTAGCTTCGCCTTGGCCACTATTTGCCTTTTTGCACTCCGATAGGTAGCCCAAGCACCCTCTATCTTGATATTGCACAATTGAAGCAAGTGCAATTTTTGGCAAAGAATGATGATGATGAGGTGTTCGAGTGGCTTAGGGAGAACAAGCATTAGTGTTATCTCCCTTACCCTTCCTTGGCTTCTATTCACCGAGAGGATGTGCCTAATTTATGGCATGTTCCCCTATGTAACCGCCTCCCCCATGATGATGATGATAGGGAAATAGGAGAAGAAGAAGATTAAGAGGAAGAAGTGGCTCCACAACAGCAGTTTCAACTTCAACATCTTCAACAACAACAACAATGTCGTTAACAACAACAACGACAACGACAACCGCAACAATAACATTAAGAACAACAAGATTACGAGTTTGCTAACCCCGACATGGATGCTCTTAGTAGGCAAATGAAGGGGATGGAAATTAATTTGGAAGGCATGTATGATCAAGATTTTGCGACAATGTATAATCAAATGAGAGGCATTTTGGAGATGCAACAAGGTATGTTTCTCCAAGAACAAAAATTGTATGATATTAGTGTTAACTGTGGGGAAGTCTCCCCTGCAGTTAACTATCCTTACTTTCCACCCCAACTTGGTCCTATTCCATCAAGTGGGTATCCTTATTGGCAAGAACCTCCGGGGTCCAACACCGAGACTCGCTCATTCCCTGATGAGCAAGGTAACTACGATTATCGTGTTCCCGGTGGGAGCGATTATAGGGGTGATCCTAACTACCCCTATGTGCATTTCAATCATCCACTACCGCTTGCCTTGCCCGAGAAATATGCTCCCCTTCCCCTTGGCAACAAGAAAACTTCAAAGGGCACTATGATTGGCCACCCGGCTAGACCGGGGGATTGGATCCTTATAGTCCCCCATCTGGGTTTTCCTATGATAAGGATGACAATGATAATGTCAGGCCGAGTGGTAGTTAGTTCCCCTTCTTTGTGTATTGTTCATCCATCCCTTATTTTATGTGTGGTTTGCTTTTTATTGATGGGATGTTGAGATGCATTCATGTTTAGCTTGGGGAATTTAATTTTCTTAAGGGTTTGTCTTGGTGGTCGATATTGGTTTTGGAAATTGCCTTGTCTACTTCTTGCCTTGATGATTGATAGTTGCATGCCTTAGTCTCCTCTTGATGTTATTTGGTTGTTGTTTCTTTGAGCTTTGCTTGTCTATTCTTTCTCTCTTGATGATGATGTTGTCGTGTTGATTGCTTTGATGATGGTGCATGTTGTTTGCTACCGTGAATCTAAAGCCCTAAAATCCATAACCCTAATATCTAAATCCCTTCAATCCAAATATTATAGTTTAGATGATTAGTTGCTATTTTAGTGTATAGTTTATTTAGATTTCTTTGCTTAATCTTACTTTCTTTTTGGTAGTTTCATTTGCTTTTTGCTTTGTAGTTTCTTTTTGTTGTTTGCTTTCTTTTACTATGTTTTGAAGTTACTAACCGTTTTCTTTGTTTATAGCTATATTTTCTATTTTCTATCTCACTCTACTTTGATGACAATGCTAATAATTCTTGGAGCTTAACGAAGGTGGTAGAGTTTTCGCCTTATTTTTATTAGCATTTCTTGGAAGCCCGGTGAGATCCTTCTTATATGCTTTCTTTTATTTTCTTTTCATGCATGGATGCATAGATTAGGATTAGTTTAGGATAAGTTAAACGGTTCGAGGATGTAATGCTTGGAACACCTTAGAGTGTTTGGGGTCATTGTCGTTGTTGCCGAATGACCACTTGTTTGACGATTGGGAATTACATGTTTTACTTGCATTTTTGTTCCTTTCTTTATTTTCCTACTTTTTCCTTATTTTTCTTTCTTTTTTATTTTGGTTTAAATAATGTTTTTGAGGCTTTATTTTTCTTTTTGTTCTTTTTCTTGTGAATTGGACTATATACCAATGGACTTTTTCTTTAGAATGATCATCTTACTAATTGGTAGTGGTATGCACAGTTTGAGAATATGCTTGGTTGATTCTAGGATTGCGTATGCTAAGGTAGCATGTTTAAGAACTAGGGGGAACATGAAACTCAATTCTACTTGTTTGTGGCGTGCTCGATAGTTGCTTATTATGGTCAATTTGACACCTATAATGAATTTTTGCTGCATCCATGTGAGGTTTACAAATTTTTCTAGCCTTCTACAAATACTTGAATGAGTAGCATGGATCCTTGACTTTTGTGGACCTAATCTTGAATCTTGGCTCATAATTCTCAAACACGAGACCGAACCGTCTAGGGAGGACAAATGCATCTTTTAGGGATGGTATTTTTCTTTTCTAGGATATTATTCTTTATTTTTAGTTCATTGGGTTTACATTTTACTACATGCTAACCATTTGAGCCTTTTCCTTTATTTTCAAGCCTCATCTTTAGAACTTTGGGCCTTTTGTTTCTTTTTGTTCCATTTTTTGGTTTTTGTGAAGCAATTGATCATGATTTTGGAGATTGTGGTTAATAAGTTTGGATATTGGTTCTTTTTTTAAGCAAGCTTGTGTTGTGTATATCTTGTGAATAATGGCAAGTGAATAAATGAAAAAGTCGTCCAAAGTTAAAGAAGGCAAGGACATTCAAATGCAAAGTTGAAATAGTCGTCCATAGTTAAAAGAGGCGAGGACAATGAATAAAGTAAAAAAATGAAAAAAAAACTGAAAAATAGCAAAAGGCAAAGCAAATTCAAACGCTTTGGAAAAATTGAAAAAATTAAAAGAATGAGAAATTTCAAAAATGTTTTGATGTGATTCTTTTCTCCTTTTCAAGCAATGAGGATAATGCTTCCTTTAAACTTGGGGGAGAAGTGTTTATACTTTTTTGTATATATGATTGTGGATATAGCTTTGAATAAGCTTGGGGTGTTAGTTTGTTTTTGTTTGGTGATTATTACTTGGTTATGAGGATAAGGTTTTATCACCCTTTTGCTTCACTAATTAGGAGTACAACCAAATTCTAAATTTAAGCCTACCCTCACCCTTTTTCCCTTATGTTACAACCATTGGGAAAGACCTTTTGACCTAGAGGTTGAGTCACATTTTGAGGGAGGGCATTATGATTTAAAGGCTAAGGAAAGGGGATGGAAAGTCATGACTTCGAGTAGCCTAAAATGTTTTCTTTTCCGCTCCTTTGAGGAGCTATTGAGATGCTCACCAGAAGGAGATTTGAGACTATAGGGAGAACACGGTAAGATCGAATAGGATGAAGGTGGATTTTGATAATTAGTTCTCTATGCTTAGCATATTCTATGTTTCAATCAACCTAAGATATCTTGGAACGTGCATACCCCTATTTTCTTAAAAAAGTTGTTTATTCATTTGAAGTGTAGCCACTTTGTAGAGTTCAAATCGTAAGGGTTTTAATTTTACTTCTCTTTTTATTTCTTTTACTTTTCAGATTTGCCTTATTTTTGTTGGCAAGAGTTATGGGTAAACCTCTTAGGAAACCCTTACGAGATCATTACTTTCTTCTAGAGCCATCTAGGGTTTTAAAGGGCCTGTTGTAGCTAAAAGCAACCGTGATTCCTACAAAAGTTAGTCTTAATAATGTATATTCTCTTCTTATGTCTTTTTTTTCATTTTTCAATAAGTCTTTCATCCTTATTCATGCTTGCTTGATTTTTTCTCGAGGAGGAGAAAAAGTTTAGCTTGGGGAAATTTGATGAGTGTCGTTTATGGCACTCATTTGTTCTCTTTTAGGATAATTTTAGATTGCTTTTATAGCTCTTTTCTCTCCTTTTTCCTTAGTTTTTCTCTTTATTTCTTTAGTTTGCACTTTACTTAGTTGATTTTCTATTTTCATGCATTTCATGGAATTTCTTGTCTTTTCCCTTTTATTTGTTTGTTTTCTTTCATTTTTTCAGGTTAAGGTCGTTATCCAAAGATTCCTAAGACCCTTTCCCAAGTTTGGCATTGATCAGGATGCCTAGTGTTCTCCATTTGAAGAAGTGCAAATTTCATTTAACCTTAGGACGTGCATTCAAGACGTGGGGGCACGAATTCTAGTGTTGAACCCACCGCCGAGGTGATTTTGGGTTCGCTATGTCCCGTGTTTATCAAGAGCATCAAGTAGAGCGCATGAGGAGCATCAAAATGATGGTGAAGGAGGCTGCCCTGTTCCCACGCGCAGGTGCGGCACTGGCACGGGCGCGCTACTTGCTCTCTCTGTTCCGTACCCATTTTTTGCCCGACCGCGCACTCTCTTGTAGAAGGTCGTGCCTGTACGGGTCTATTTTGGACGATCTATCTAATTTCTCCTTGTTAGTTTTACTATATATAAACTTTATTACTATTTTTAGAAGGAGGATATCATTAGGGGATTAGAAGAGAAATTTTAGAGAGAGAATTAGAATTAGAGTTTTAGAGAGGGAAACACTTGTTCTTAGATTTTAGAGAGAGAAATTTATGGTTGATGATTGATGATTCTAAGCAAAAATTTCTATTGATTTCACCGAAGTTTGTAAGGATTTCTTTTACTTTAAATGCAATTTTTAGTTGTTTGATTTTAATTGTTTATTGATTATTCAAGTTTGTAATTAGTTTATTGAATTAGTTTGATTGAATTTGTTTGATTTAAATGATGATGATGAATGTGTTGATTATCTTAGTTTTGATTTTGATTTCTTCCATGTATAGTGAGTAGGTTACTTGCTAGGGATGTGGTGAAGCATGTTTGAGCAATGGATCATAGCTGATTGGGAGCTTTTGATTGATTTAACATTGTGAATAAATTGGTTGATTGATTTTGTGTATATTTGTGATTAGTTAAAGAGTAGCTCACTTTAATTGACATGCTAGATTGCATTGTGTGCCTACATTGATATGGACCATTGATTCGTAGCTCACATTTATCGATCAAGCTTGGTTTGTGATGTTCCTAGTAGAGTCTTTCGTAGTTGTCGCTAGTTAGACTCCTAGGAGATAGCTTGTTGAGCTCTTTTGATTGCATTATCTATCTTCCCTAGTAATACTCGAATTGATTAATCTCCAACGCAATTAGTGTGTGTCCATTGCAAGAATATGTGGATCTTAAATCCCTAGTGTTGTATATATTGATTTACTTTGTGTTAGCGTTGTTTGTTTAGTTGAATCTAGACATCCTATATTCCCATTTACGCTTTGAGATAGCTTAACTTTAGAAATAGTTAACTTCCCCCCCATTCCCTTGTGTTCAACCCTTGACTTGCCTCTATACTAGTACTTGGGTTGGTTAAGTGTTTACAAATTTAGTTTTGACTGTGGGAGGATTAGTTTCAACTACCTAGTCTCATCTCCCATCACACACAAGACACATAATCATACCTTTGAAGCGTGAATTCCACGTAGCAATTTGACAGGCAAATTAGGGAGAGAATAGAGCCCCCAAGCGTTGCTCCTCTACATAGTCCACGAGATTCGAACGAGCTGTCCACCAATACTAGATTGGTCGAGTGATGGAGGAAAACCGCGATCACCAACTTTAATGGACTAACCGGCCACCACGAACATCCTTGAGAGGCGCCAGGAAGGATAGAGTGTCGTGAAAGAGAGAGTTTGAGGGGCTAAGTCTCGTGTTTGCTAACTCAGCTTTTGATCTAACTGATCACTGAATTCTTTTGTCATGCAAACCCTAGGAAACTAGTCTATATATAATCACATTATAATTAGACTAGGTTAGGAAGCCCAAAACCCTCCACTCATCTCCATATGGCCGACCACTATAGGGGATGAGGCCCATCATAGGCCTCGTCCTCTCGTGCTTGATCTAGGCCCTTTGTGTGACCTTATAGGATTCGTCCAATTGGGATTTGGGCTATTTTACTAGTCCAAAGATCGTTAGTACCTCTAGCTATGATAAAACGAACGACTCAAATGTACGAACTTAATTATCTCTATAATTTGATCCATTTATAAACCTAGTAATTGCACACGACGAAGACATAAATTCTTTAAATAAATCCTCTAAGCTCACATAATATCTAGGTTCACATAAATAGATTACCGTTCCTTGACTTAAGTTACGTGTGATACCACTAATTTTTGGTCATAAAACTCTTTATGTCTAATATCACAAATAAAACTCAAGCATTTAACATCCTTGCCAAAATCTTGTAAAGGAGTTGTGTATACTTGTACTGCAACAATACAAATATAACTATAATTTCCTTTTTCTATATGTTTTTGAATACTTTTCCAGTTTATGATATCAATTTCGGCTGCCTTTTGTTCATAATCTTCGACTACTATACCTCCTTCCATTTCTTCACATACATATTTAGTTGTAGTTTTAAAGAAAGAAGTTAAAAATATTTAATTTTTAGTAATCTAGGGGAAATTCCAGATTTCATTGTTTATCTGATCTAGGTCATTATCAAATGAATACTCAGCTCTTTTTAGTTGACCTATAGTCAATTTACTTTTATCCTCATCGTCATCTGATTTTGAGTTTTATAATACTTCTCCTTCCATCATATTATTTATTACTTCACAATTTTCATCTTCAAACTCATCACTATCTTTAGGTTCTTCATTATACTCAATTTTCTCTTCTATTATTTCTATTATTCCTTTATTATTACTTAAAGCCAATTCTAAAGCTTCATCCTCTGGTGTTTCTATGTAATGCTAACTACCTAAGACTTCCATTAATATATGATTAGGTTTTTTTACATTCATTAGCATAATGTCCTAATTCTCCACAAGATCAACACTTGCATGTTTTCTTTTTCTCATGACAATAAGTTGCCTTTCTGAAAAACCTACTTGGATTTCTATATTTATGTTTATAGTACTTTTTCTTATAGGTTTCTCATCTTGATCGGTCAAATTTATTTTTCTTATAATTTCTTCTCTTATTTTTTTCTTTCACATCCATAGTTATTTAGGAAATCTCAACAAGTGAAAATTTATCTTTTCATTTGTTAAGTTCCTACAACCTCTCTACATTTCTTTTTAATCCATTTTCTTAGAAAAGCAATTCTATTACCTAGGGCATCCCTAGCTACGAATTACTCTCTCCATTCTTGATAGTTTTTGCTAATTTCTTCATCAAGGTCAGGGACTGGGTAATTTTTCATGGAACATTCTAAGATTTGTTTCATTTTCACCAATTTTATAATAATATGTTTCAAATTCCATAATGTAATTATGAACATATTTCATATTACAGATGAACAAATTACTTAACTTTCTTTGATATTCCATTCGTTTTTCATAAGGATCAGCTCTAGGACCAATAAATTCTAACTCAATGTATTGACATAACTGTCTAAACGTTTTAGTAGGCGATTCACTAGCTCTTAATGTAATTTTAACTTCTTCATCTATTCCATCATACCAGTCTTCTACACAACCATAGAGACTATGTTCGAGATAATTTAAGAAATTTTCAAAAGTCCATTCAGTGTTTAAATTAATTACACTATTCATACTCTTTTTTCACTGATCTAAAACATTTCTATCTCTTACACCATCTAATTTAAGCCTATAACCAGTTTGACGTATAGGTTCAAGAGTCACTTCTTCTTGTTTAGGTATATGATTAGGCATAACCTTGATAATAAATCAGGTACTTTTCCCTCGTATGTATCTTGGTTGTGTGCAGCTTCCTTCTCCTTGATACCTAGGTCTTTGGATAACATTGTTTACATTAATATTTTCATTAATAATTCCTTCTCTAACATCATTATTATCCATTACTCTTTCACCTAGTTTGTTCTCAATCTTTTTTTGTACAACTTTCATAGGTAGAAAGTCCAAATCATCAAATTTTATCAATCCCATTTATAGATATAAATCTTCTTCTAAAGAAGCATAATTATTTTCCTCTATTTTGAGATCAATTTTTTTTATAAATTAATTCATTATTTCGTTTAGCTTATCAAGGTCTTCTTTATCAAACAAGATTTTCAGTTCGTTAAACGTTTTCTCCTGAAGATGACGTCTCATCTTTAGTTTCTTTATTCTTTTCTTGGTTACTAGTAGGTTTTTAGGGAGTGATACAGTAAACTTTTTATTTTTATCTAAATTTTAAAAAGGATAATTATATTTACTAGGGACAATTTTCTCTTTATTAGGTGATACTTCTTTACCGAATTGATGCTTAACTTCGTTTGTTAAAGCAAGTTGAACTTGTTTAACCCGTTCTTTTAAATCACCTACTTTTCTTTTATTAATATCGGTTGTGGTTATTGATATCTTATTTTCGATATTAATACAATGAGCATGTATGTTGTCAAATTCTGGTCTTAATTCACCAATCTGATCCACAATATAATTAAGGACTGAGCAAAAATTACTAGTATTTTCGGAAATATAATAATAATGCTTAAATTCAGGTTACTTTCCTATGGAATAACTTCAAGCGTTAACCCCTAGCTTGAACCCCACTATGATCATACACTTAAGTACCGTGGCGTCCAAAAGGGAAGAAGATAGAGCAAAAGAGTCGCCAACAAGTTTTAGGAACCTGTAAACCGTTCACAGGGTGAAGGTTACACCCCTTAACGATCCAAGAGATCGTCAACTCCATAAGGTCTTGAACCAAATAAGGGTTCGGGGATGTAGGTACAAATCCAACCTAAAAGAGATTGAACCTGCCTTAATAATAGGCCTCTACTTTATTCTGATCGTATTCATGTGCGCTTTTTGACTAACATGCAATCAATAGAATTAAACCTAAACATGTTTATCTATGTTGGTTGAATTTAATGCACAAATAAATATATTATTGGCGATCACTTGAATTATAATCAAATTAACCCTAACAAGATTATTAATTATCTTATTAAGCGTGATTACAAGTACAAATTCCCTTTAAACATGCATATAAGGTGATATCAAGCAATAACAATAAATAATATCAAGCAATATAATAATAAAATTAATGAAATTATAATCATCAAAATCATAATAATAAAAATCACAATCATAAAGAATAATCATAATAATGATTAAAGCAATAATCATCATCATAATAATAATCATGTTAAAGCATAGCAAGATCCTAGGCATGATACTAACAAGATTAATAACAAACCCTAGCATGTCACTAAGCGTGATTACAAGAAAAAATTCCCTTTAGACATGCATAAAAGGCGTGATCAAGCAATAACAACAAATAATATCAAGCATCGTCATCATAATAATAATATTCTCAATCTCAAAGCATAATAATATTAGCAAGATCCTAGGCATGATACTAACAAGATTAATAACAAACCCTAGTATGTCACTAAACATTAAAGATCAATTAGCCCTAACATGACACTAACATGATATTAGGAATGAAATAGGAAGCATCATAATAATATCAGAAATATTAATTAACCCTAAACATGATACTAGAAAGCAATATAACATCCTAACATGATACTAGGAATCAACAAAATAATCTAAGCATGATTTCTATATCAAAAGATCAATAAAGCAATTAAATTACTTACTTCGATGCCTCGTACCTCTTTGTTATAACAAAATACACACGTTAGTAACTTCAAGGAAAAATATTAAAACAATAAATCTAATAAAAGAATTGTAATAAGGTTTGGGACCAAACCCTCAGAAATTATCAACCTTTCACGTCTAGGGCGAAGGCAACCTCGAACTTTTCTAGGTGTGTCTAGAGCTAGTTTATGTGGACTTTTGTAAAAGAGAAGGTTTAGAAAAAGAATAAAGAGATAAGGAAAAGCTTCTAGCTTTTAGAGAGAGAATAGAGAGAGATGATGGTTGTGAATGATTAAAAACGGGGAGATACGACCCCTATTTATAGAAAAAATAGCACGGAATCAAATCAATTCCTATTCAGAATAAAAGACCTCTTGTCGCCAATGACAGGAGTTAGCTCCAAACGACAGGAGCAACGGCAAGCGATAGGTATTAGCGCCAGGCGATAGACCTGTCATTTGGCGCTGAGACAGCTTTTTGCAGATTTTGTTTTTATCATATCTTCTGATCTAGAAATCCAAATAAGTAATATAATATGTCATTGGAAAGCTATTAAAGTCTAATTTCCAACCCAATTAGAATAAGATTAAAATATATTGTAGATAAAAAAATATGGACGAAACAGTGGAAGGGTGTCAGTTTTGAATAAAGTTTCATATTCCTTTCATATCTTTTTCGTTATAGCTCAGAATTAATATTATAATAATCATTGGAAAGATAATTTCAAGATCTATCCAAAAACATAAGATTTGGATAATTATTATGAGGCGCAAAAATAATATCTGATTGTCTTTGAACATCTTTTAAATTCGAATAGAATTAGGATTTAAAAAAAGGAAAGTTTGTTCAATTTCAAATTCTTTGATTTTATCTTTTCAAAAAGGAAAATTAAGATCTTTTAGAAACCCATAGAGGCTTCTAATTAATCCTAGTTAATTTAGGAATAAGGTTAAACCTTTGTACTATCCACATGATCATTGGGCCGTAGGTGAAATCCGGTTTGAGCCCAGTTTAGTATTTTGGCCATAACTTCCTCATTATTCATTGGAATTAGACTTATAATATATCGTTGGAAAGGTATTTTCGATCCCAATCCAAATACTCCATTATTGGACCCTTATCATGGACCAAACAAAATTGGACTGGATATTTTCATAAATAGAGTGAGAAAATAAATATTTTTGAAAATAGAAAGAGAAATATTTTAATAAAAACATCCATATCACTAGACCTTTCACTATTTTACTTCGTTTGATAATCAAATGACATGAAAGGTATTCATCACTTGGAATTCATGTTTCTTAGGCGCGGTACCGAGCACTCAATAAGAGACGCAATCTAAGACGTGTTCTTATCAAAGATAGATTCATATCAAAGACATTGGAACAATTTCCCTTTTGTAAACTTTTATTATTTTTGCTTCTTTTGTTTTTTGAGTTCTATGAAAAAACCACTCAAGCTTTTGTTCATTGAAAATTGCATAAATTGCGCACCATCCCTTCCCAAGGTTAGGTAGATATGGGTTGAAGAAAGAAAGGTTTGTCGTTGAAAAAAGAAAGCTCCGAATTAATATTATATTATATCATTGGAAAAATAATTTCAAGATCTATCCAACCATATAAGATTGGATAAAGATTCTGAGGCATAAAAAATATCTGACTATCTTTTAACATCTTTTAAATTCGAATAGAATTAGGATTAAAAAAAAAGGAAAGTTTTATTCAATTTCAAATTCTTTGATCTTATCTTTTCAAAAAGGATAATTAAGATCTTTTAGAAACTCATAGAAGCTTCTAATTAATCCTAATTAGTTTAGGAATAGGATTAAACCTTTGGACCCTCCACATGATCATTGGGTCGTAGGTAAAATCCGGTTTGAGCCCAGTTTAGTATTTTGGCCATAACTTCCTCATTGTTCATTGGAATTGGGCTTATAATATATCGTTAGAAAGGTCTTTTCGAGCCCAATCCAACTACACCATTATTGGACCCTTATCATGGACTAAACCAAATTGGACTGGCTATTTTCAGAAGTAGAGTGAGAAAAGAAATATTTTTAAAAACAGAAAGAGAAATATTTTAATAAAAACATCCACATCACTAGACCTTTCACACTTTTACTTTGTTCGATAATCAAATGACATGAAAGGTGTTCATCACTGGGTTTGGTTTTGGGGAGACACATTTGGGTGTCCACAAGTGTTTGGAAGGAGTGTACTTCTTTGTTTGCTTTTTTCCCTTTTATCTTTGGGTTTTTCTTCTTCAGCCTCTGCCTTTGCTTAGCTTGTTCTTCTGCTATCTTTTTTCTTTCTTCAACTTCTTTTTTCTTCTTCTCATCAACTGCAACCTTTAATATTGCTTCAACTTCCTGAACATAAGCAGCACCTTTCTTCATCTCATTCAACTTAGCTACCTTTGACAAGACATCAGCCCTAGATTTATTCAAATCACACAATACAAGTGTGGTATAGATCTCTCCACGCAAAAAATTTCTTCCAGCAACCTCACAACAGAATAAAAAAAAATTATCAATATGAAATTAATAAATCTAAAAGGGAAAAACAAAAAAAAAAGATAGATGAATAATTACTGTTTTGAGATTATTTAATTTAAATGGTTCACCAACAAAATGGAGCATGTGATACATGACAAAGAACCCACAGTCCAAATTGTCAACCTTATCCTTCCTCCATTCCAACTCAACAATTTCAAAGCGATAAGAAGGTATCTAAGAACTCTTTGGATGATCTTTTGCCAAGAAAAGCACCAAATTGATCACACTGATTAAAAAAAAAATACAAAAGTTTAGAATACAATAAACACAAAAAAAAAGGTTAAAATCTAAAGTAAAAAGTAATCCCTTTAACATCAAAATCTGACCCTTTTAACTAAAAAAAAGTTACCCTTTTAGCCAGAAACGTACCACTTGAGCAGACAAATCTTTCGTGGAATCAAGAAAAGAATCACGCCAAATAATATTATCAAGATAATAGATCAACTCTTTTGAATTATCAAGAACAAACAAAATGTAGTGATCCTTAATAAGAATAGGGATATAGATCTGAAAGATGAAAAATTAAAAATGATTTAGACAAAGCATTTCACAAACATAACTCTTTTAAGGGTATTATATTAGTTTAGCATGAAGAATAAAAGTTCAGCATCCATTATACACATTTAGGATTCTTGTAGCTGACCCACCCTTCCCATACACCGTGCAAATTGTTAACAGCACTTGAAATGTCACGTTGGCTAATGTTTTCACAAACATACAACAATGCAAACTATTAAAGTATAAGATCTTGTTTATATACAAATATAAAGTGAATGTGTTTAAATATAAAAATATCAAGTTACTTACACTCTGCCTCCAACTAAAAAAGAATCTTCGAGGACCAAAAGACTCAAAACAAGCTCTTTCATTCAAATATAGAGCAAAGCAATCAACAATGCACAATCGAATCTAAAGAGGAGCATTAAGGGACAATATATCTTCTCTTGGATTTAGAAAATTCATTCCAAATGTCACAAGATTCACACTGCAACGATAAAAAATAAAATCAACATTTAAAAAAATAAAAGGGAAAAGAAGGGAAAAAAATAATACTCATAGAAAATGACACTTGACTTCCTATGCATTGATCCATCCTTCAGCAAACAATAATCAAGAACTTCCAAATGTAACCGAGGCAAACCGTTGAAATTCCGAGCATTACCCTTTAAAAAAAGAGTAACAACAAGCACATAATGATCTAATGGCCCACAATCAACTGACCATAAAGATTTATTCGATCATATAATACGCTCGAAAATAACTTCTTTAGATACAGAAACATTTTCATTAACTCCTCCTCCCTTATCCTCATTAACATCACAAACCTAAACATTTTCATTAACTCTACCACTAACATCAGCATTAACTTCAAGAACAACTTCATCAGCATTATCATCCTTATTATGTTGTTTACCACCATATGCTTCACGAAACAACTCATATGCAGACTTCATCTTAACACACTCCTCAATAACATCGTCTATAAGCTTATGATAATGAGGATCAGAGAGTAACTCTTGAGTTTGATAAACTACAACAGGATCCATAGAAGATAATGAAACAGTTCTTTCAGAAAGAACATTGGAAACAAAATCACCCAAGGTTTTAAAACCATTTGCCTAAACACTTGATAGAACATCCATGTTTCTTTTAAGCAAAAGAAATTATTCATGAATAGCCTACAAAACAGAGAAAAAAATAAAGAATTAAATAAAATATGACAAAGAAAAATAATAATAATAAAAAAAAGTAGCTGAAACTGAATATTTAGGGTAACTTTACTGCGCAAAAAGGGTAACTTTAATGCACAGAAAGGGTAACTTTAATGCACAAAAAGGGTAACTTTTGATCACATAAAAGGTTACTTTTGTAAACATTAAGGGAAACTTTTATGCACATAAAGGGTAACTTTTATGCACATAAAGGGTAACTTTTATGAACATAAAAGGGTAACTTATACACATGAAAAAAAAAACACTTACATCAATTGAAATTTCTTTTATTTCATCATCAGTCATCACACCTTTTGGAAGCTCAAATTGAACAAAGCGGCCAATTGTACCACTTGAAGAACCTCCACCAATTCTTAAACCACCCCAAGTAGATTCCAAAGTAACAAGTTGCTTAACAACAACAGATTGACTAATAGGAGACTGTGACATAGGATACGTAGTAGTATCCAATGGTCCCTGTCCAAAACCACCATCTTTAATCTCCAAATTAATCCGACTTTTAATCTTAGCATCTATAATGCTAAATCAAAGGAATGCTACAACTCTCCTTTACTCCTTGAAAATTTAAACGATGAAAGTACAGAATTTGCAAAAGCACCAAACATCCACTAACATTCTGAGTAGCTGGATCATTCTTATAGTTATCAACAAATTTCTTTAACTTCTTCAAATCATAAGAACATCAATCAACAGTTTTGATTTCATCAACTTCTTCAACAGCCTTTAGCAACTTCAACGAAGCAGTCTTATTAGTAGTAGGAGCTAAAAAAGCTAGACATAGCATGAATCACAAAATACCTTTTAAATTCCTCCCCTCCACCAACCAAAGCTTTCATCTGAGCCTCCAATTTTTACAAAGGAATAGGTTGCTTATTAGAAATATCAAAATCAGATATCTATGCCTGAATAATACAGTTGTCTACACTTGCGTCTTCAGCATTTTTCTTCAGTTAAGGAACAAGAATATCACTCATAGGCAAACAAAACACGCCACATACATCATTCCTAGTAACTACAAATTCCTTACCACTACCAATAGTAAACATGTAGCTACCACCATTAAAGTTTTTAACGAGCCAAGGAAGCATTTTACAACAGAGATTTTTCAACTTTAAATCTAATAAATCACCAAAACCCACTTCTTGAACAACTTGTTTTTTTATTAACACTAAAGCCATGCACCAAGCTTTCCAAAGTTTATGGTCTACACCTTATAATCAAACGTCTCTGGTCCATATATAATTTTAAACAAAAAAATAAAAATCAAAGTCAAAACCAATCAAGTATCACTCAAATCATGTATTACATTGAAGTATCAGAGTCAGAATCAGAATCCAATTCCAATTGAGGACTCATCTTTCACTTCTTACGTATTGTTTTTCATTACCAGACACTTCAGGGCACTGCTTTTCCCTTCTTAGGTACTACTTTACCTTTAAGAGCCTCTTCAGTCAAAGTTTTGGCCATCTTAGGCACTATTTTACCCTTAGGAGACTCTTAAGGCAATTTTTTTAGCTTTCTTAGACTGCTTTCGCTTTCTTAGGTACTGCTTTTGCCTTCACAACAGACCCTTTATACCGATATCAACCTATAGAACAAAAACCACCTACATCTGATTAATACAGAAAAAATTAACACAAATTAACAGTTCATAAGCTACTCAAGCAAAACTATAAACTATAAAAGTGACCCTGTTAACTGAAAAAAGTGACCCTTTTAACAGCACAAAGTGATCCTTTTAACAGAAAAAAGTGACCCTTTTAATAGCACTAAGTGACCCTTCTAACAGCAAAAAGTGGCCCTTTTCACAGCATAAAGTGACCCTTTTTATAGCAAAAAAATATGCATAAAAGTGACCCTTCTAAACACAATGACATACTGCCTATTAGCATACTCAACCTAAAACCCAGATCAATTCCAATTAGCATACTCTACCTAAAATCTAAGCATTGAACAATAACAAAGATCAAATTCTAAAAATAACATGCACTAGTTAATGCACAAACAAATATATACAATTATCAATTCAAATTATCATAATCTCTGGTAAAAAAAGCAAAAAATCAAAGAGCAAATCCGCAAAATTACCATGCAAAAATTGTTTAACACATAACAACACATGAATAAGCAATTTTTAACCAATTAAATACAGTAAACAAAAAAGTAAAACAAAAATAAACACATAAACTTCAAAATTCAACTCCATTTATCAAAATTTGCATACAAAATAAGCAAAAAGCAAATGCAAACTCTAAAAATAACATGCACTAGTAATTCGACATATATATGTTCAAAATTTGAACTGAAAATTTTGAAAAAATGATCAAAAGATTAAGTAAACACACCTTCTTCAGCATCTAAAGACTTCTTTGTAGTATTCTTCTTCAGCATTACAGAATCAAACACTACAAAAATCGAAAACAAAAACAAAATAAAAAAACCTAATAATCGAAGAATAAAAATAACTAAAACTAACAAAAATCACAAAAAAAAATTAAGTAAACAAACCTGAAATTAGCAAATAAACTAAGAAATTGAAATGCAGAGAGCAACAATCAACTAGAGAAGAGAGATTGGTGATTGCAAAAATTCGTTCAAAGAGAGAGAAAAATGCCGAATTAAGAAAGAAACAAGAGAGAGAAAGTAGTTGTGCTGAATAATGAAGAAGAGAGAGAAAATTCTTTTGATAAAATTTAAAAAACTATCAGGCACGTGTGAGTAAAGAAGGAAACAAATTTTGTTTCCTTTAACAAGCTGATTTACACTAAATTAGTGTAAAACGACCTTTAATAAACATTTGTGAAAAGTTAAAGGCAATACAGTGCAAGGTAGTGTACATTGATACTCCGTAAAAGTATAAGACGAAAAAATCTTGTATAAAACGGTCTTTTGTTAATTTTTATAAAAAGACAATGAAGTTAATATAATTTTAACAATTTTGATAAGTGTAATTCATTTAAGAGAGATTTATGAAGACAAAAGTCCCTTTCATGGCTTTCAAGCATGAGCATAATAATGTTCAACACACAAAAGATAAACCGATTGGGCTGGTTGAGGATAACTGTTTGAAAGAACAAGAAGCAAATAAAAATGATTTCCAACTACTTGTTGAGGAGTTCCAGTTTGCAAGTTTCTTCAAGGTTGAGTGGTGGCATGAAGTGATAAACCTTCTATTCATATTAGTCTTTTCCATAGTTTGCGAGGCAGTGAGCAATGAAGTTTGCAGCTCTCTTCGCGTGAAGACTAGTCGCTGCCTATTATCTCTGCAGTAACTCAGCAACATCCATTATGATCGACCCAAGCTCATGATCAGTATAAGCTCCAATGTATTATTGTCCGGCATATACTTAAGCGCTCGTCTGTTTCAAATTCCAAAAAATTAATTTTCCTTTCCCAGGTTGTAGCTTAGTTAATCCTGATAGTGAATATTATTCAAATAAACTCATTATATATCAAGGTTATTATTTTATGTATGTAAAATATATCTTATTGTTCAGATGATTCTTAGGGGTCGCCTGGATTGGGGGGAATGGGGGAGGAAAAAATATAACAGCAATAATTTGGTATAAAAATGGGTTTGGCATTGGGGAAACACATAAAGAGAGTAAATAATTCCCCTCAAAATGGGGGTAACTGTTACCTAGCCCCCCCCCCCTCTAGAGTAACTTTTACCTCCCCAAAAAAATTTCCAACTTATTACTCTCACGTGCCTTCTCTGCCTTCCTTCCCATCTCCCTCTGGTATTCTCTCCTATTCATCTTTTTCATCTCCATTTTTGCTTATACCTTCTTCTATTCTCATCTCTAGATTCTCTCTCCTCTATTTCTAGTTGTTGCTTATTCTTGATTTCTTCTTCCATAATTATTACATCAGTATTAATTTACCTGTCAATAGAACAGTCGAGTTTACTATTGAACACTTTTATTATCGAAATCTGATCAATTCAACAGACATGGCAATAACAATTTTGAATTTTAGAGAGTTCTCGATTTGCCATTTCCCTTTGTTGCATCCAATCATTCCCCTCCTCCAGTGTTTCTCATTGAAACCACGGTCCATCAGCGTTATATATCATCTATTATAGTTATGTAGTAAAAGCATTGTGTATTGAAATCCATTCATCAAAAATTGATTTATTCCTGATTGACCAAAGATGTCATACAACTGATTGACCAAAGATGCCATACTGCCAGCTGCCACACTAAACACTCGGGTTTAAAATTTAACCAGTCTGAAACCATGGTGTGAAAAAAAATTGCATGATAAAAATTAATTTGAGGAATTTTTTCGAAAATAAGTGACTTAAAAAGTCTCTTCAAATGCTCAATCCACAGCTTTTGGGAGTACTTGGTGTAATCAGTATCAAAGTTTAAGAAGTTACACTGCATTTAAAAATGCTTAAAACTCAAGTTATTCAAGGAATAAATTCATATATACAACCAATTTTGTTACAGAATTCCACACAGATTATAAAAACAAGAAATATAAATGATCAAGAACAACATTCTTCAGAATCATGGATAATGTACAAGATACAAACATATTTGTCTGTAAGCCTGATATACAAGAATCTTTACAGCATCATCGTACTTTGCTAGTCTTTTCATGCAAATATATCCTTGGCAGCTTTGCTAAACATTTGTTGGACCTGCGGATGCAAAAAACATAACAACCGTTTTACATTCCTAAACCTAGATAAGGCTTTACATAAAAATCATACGGAAAAAAAAAATGTCAATGTATTGATATTAACCTGTTTTGACGAAAGACCAATTTTCTCCAAATCATTCAGCTGTAACAAATGGTAATAATACTGTAAAATTCTCAAAGCAATATAATGAAGAAAACAACTATATCAAATTTGAAGATCTTTTTACCGATTTCAGTGCACTGGATTCTCTAAGCTCGATGATGTACTCCGCCCTCTTTACTCCAATGCCCTGAAATTACAAAATTAAACGAAAACATATCCGCTTTGTTCAGAAAACTACGAGAGCATATTGTTAATTAAAAATATTAAATATACACGTACCTTCAGTTCCACAAGTTCCTCCCTACAAGATAATTGAAAAAAAAATGGTCAAACATCTACAAGACAATAAAACTGGCAAATCTTCAAATTCAAGAATAAGATTCTGGACAGCGGTACCTTGTTGCAGTATTGAGGAAATCAATATACTCCTGGGCTAAATAGCTCTGGAAAACATGAAATTGAAATCTGGGTTTAGCAAAGTTAATGACACATCTACAGATATGTAGAACTGATATAGCTCTAGTACCTTCATATTAGAGC
Organism: Chenopodium quinoa; assembly: GCF_001683475.1. Classification (NCBI taxonomy): domain Eukaryota; kingdom Viridiplantae; phylum Streptophyta; class Magnoliopsida; order Caryophyllales; family Amaranthaceae; genus Chenopodium; species Chenopodium quinoa. Next base: position 2,218,205 of record NW_018743262.1, on the reverse strand, counting down.
TACGTGCATTAAATTTATCTAGTGGAGTGCCAAAATCTTGAAACTTATCACGAGTCACAACGAAAGGAGTTTTTGGAGCACTGGACTCAAATAGCAGTGAGAGCACGTTGTCTCTTGATGAAACTTCCTCGACTGGCAGTCTGGTTATATTGGAATCAACCAGGGATAGAGCTTTCCTCAGTGGACTCTGACATGCCATTATTTTGGGCCTGTTAAGCGGAGATTGAGTCAAGTTTCCAGCTCTAATATTTTCCCATTCATCATCCTCTAGAAGCTCATCTGTAGTCAATAATGTACTAAAGTTCATTCTTCTGAGCGGAAAAATGATACTGAAAAGCAAAAGAAAGATTTACATTGAAGTCAAAAATCATCATACACAAAAATAGTACCAGGCAAACAGGTTGTTGATTCAAAACTGGTTGAATTCATCATTGATTGATGTAGACTATCCTCAGCAACAGGGTCCTTCAGCTGTCAGATGAATTTTTATTACTTGAAAGCTATAGAGCATTATAACATGTAATGCATGATTTAAAACCCAACACTTGCATTGATTTTGTGATAAACCAAGCAAACCTTATAAAAGACACAATGAGAGTCCTCAAATTTTTGTGGTGTTGATTTGTTGTTGAACTGCCTATCTTCAAGCACTGTCAGAACTTCTGTTTCATTCAGGCTTAAGTCTTTCAAACCCTCTAATTCTTGAACACAAACACTCTGCAATAACTGCGCAGATGTATGAATGAAGTAAATGCCTATCCAGTTTGAAAAAACTGGTTCCAATCTTGCTTCCTTTTGCACATGCAGAGAAGAAGATGAAAACATATAGAATGAATTGGATGTAAAATTTTCATATGGAATACTCACATCAACTTTGCAAGATTCAGATGAAGCTTCAGGGGAAAACAATTTCCATTGAGGCACAGACAAGAAACTGAACAATAAAACATGCAAATTAGCAAGATATTTTGACATAGCGATTAATCAATCAGTTAGATAAGGCATCAGACAACTTCACCTGTCTTTCACGGTAACTCCTTGATTTGCAACTTTTGCCTTTGAAGAGCTATGTGGCACTGCTTGTTTCTTTATAGAACTAATGCTACCAGGGGACTTATGGAAAATGGGAGAACCAAATGCTATCTTTCTTTGAGAGCTCTTTACCTTTCCTTTAGATTCAAGCCATGATTGCAACTTTTTTTCCATATCAATCTTTACCTTTGGGGTTTCTTGTTTTTGCGCTTTGGAAATTACATTGGAGACATCTCGAGAGCGAGCTGCTAGGCTAACAGTATGGGCTGCCTCTTGATAAGCACCTGGATTCTGCCACAAATTAAAAAGAGCAATCAAAATATGCTATCATTGAATCAATTAAAGACTACATATGTAACAAACCCATAATATATCCCGCCAGCGGTTAGATTTGACTGAGTCCAGAAGATAGCAGCCTTGCATACAAAATCATTTTCTACAATTAACACTCCAATAGAAACTCTATTCACAGACTCTAAACACCATTTTGTTTTTCAGCTCCATACCAGACAAGCTACCATCAGCGCACGACTAGTCCCCCCAAGAGAATCCTGCAGTATGCGAGTCAACTTGGTTTCTCTATATGGAACCCGGGGTTTGTTGTTATTCAAAGCATAAATGACATTCGATAAAGCAAACAGTGATTGATTGATCTTAGCACTCTCTTGCAACCTGGTTCCTTCATTACCAGACCTTCTGTTGTCTTCATTACCTGATAGAAAAAAATCTAATACATTTAAAAATAGAGGAAAATCAAACACACACAGTTCATATATTTCATTATAGTTATTTGACCTGCTAAATCTATAAGGTTCAGCTTCCCAGTAATGCTAGTCTCCAGTCCTTGATCAGAAGGTTTAGAAACTGTGATTACAAGCACTCCATGGCTCCTACTCGACACATCATTGAGACCAGTATGAGCAACTTTACGTCTTTGGATGCCACGAGCAAACACATCATGGAACTCGGACATTGAAGTCACAAAGACTCGAGACAGTCCTCTTAGGTGGGTTTGCCCCTCTTTATCATCTAACACTGAGATCTCGTTTTCTTTGAGCTCCAAGAGATCATAGCACTTATCTAGGTACACTTCATAATATGATATCTCGACAAAGTTTCCTGTAGCTTGGCACATGGATAAAACTGTTGACATGGCTAGTAGCATCAGCCCTGGTTTCACATCCGTCCCCTGCACATTCCAACATAGGGATGCTTGAGCCTACTAATCTTAAAAATTTTGTGTATGTTTGGGACATTGGAAAGCTAGGAAATCTATAACACTTGATTTTTTTTTACATTATAAAAAAGTTCCCAAGGCATTCATATCGTTTAATAGTTGATTGAGAAAAAAGAAACTGGAAAATATAATATGATAAATTTTCACAAAAATGAGCAACACTGGCACATGATGATTACGAAATTATAATTGTTTAATCTTCATTATGTTATCTTTTCAATTTCCCATAAACATAATAACATAAACGTACCAAATCTCTTTCTAAGTTTACACTACTCCGTGTACTATGATCATAAGGAAGCATACAGGAAAAAGTTTTGAATAAAAGTAATTATTCATGGCAAGTTATATAAATAGCCTAAACATCATTAAGCTCTAACAATGACATATTTCGGATAGAATATGATAAAGATTCTAGATAATATTTTGTATAGAGGATATAGTTTTTTATATTTCGATAAATATCTTTTGAGATTTCCTAACTTGATAAGGACTCACCGTTGTAACCCTATATATATGAATCAATGGAATCACTCCAATCTAAGGAGTTTATACTATCTAACATGGTATCACAGCTTAGGTTTTGATCCAACCTTTGCTTTCGCAAATTAATTTTTTTTTAATCATGTTGAAATATGCCTTGAATTTGGGTTTAGGAGCAGCGAGCTATAGCTATAGCTCCTATGCGAGTGAGCTATAGCTCACGAAGATAGATTGGTTCGACTAGAAGCTGGTGAAGGTCGAAGGTGAGAAAGGGGCCGAGCGATAGCTCGCTCGACCATGAGCTATCGCTCGACCAGCTCGACTAGGGTCAGAGCGATAACTCGCACGATGGTAAGCGAGAGCTCTCTGTTTGTGCACGGTGGAGCCCACACGATTTCTTAGAGTTCGTGGGCCTTTTTTATGCACTTATCTATCTTATTTGGGGAAGCTATATATAACCCTAGTTAGGGTTTATTCATAGTTTAGTCTATTGATAATTGACATTATCAATCTGTAATCTGGATTCTTCTCAAGATCAATAAAGATTTTCTCTCGCCTGCCCGTGGACGTAGCCAACACATTGTTGGTGAGCCACGTAAATCTGTATGTGCTATTTACTTGTTTCGCATTCATTAATTTGTTCTTTCTCACATCCGTTACAACAAGTGGTATCACAGGTTCGATTTGAATGGGAGAGATGTCTGGTATGAATGTGAAATTTGATAAATTCAAGGGGAGGAATAGTTTTAGTTAACGGCAGATGAAGATGCGTGCATTGTTGAAACAACAAGGGTTATGAGCACCATTGGCAAAGTAGTCATCGGGTTGAGATGGAGCTGAGACACCATCGACAAAGAAGTCACCGGGTCCGAATATCGCTGAGATGGCCATTCTGGAAGAGAGGACACATTCAACAATCATGTTGTGTCTTTCGGACAATATCATTACCGAGGTTGCGGAGGAGGAAACCGCATCAGGTGGTTTAAATTGGAGAGTTTGTACATGACAAAGTCTCTAACCAACAAGTTGCTATTGAAGCAACGTCTGTTCAGTCTGCGAATGAATGAAGGTACACCTCTTAGAGATCACCTAGATCAATTAAATACGATTTTGCTAGATTTGCATAGTATTGATGTTAAGGTTGATGATGAGGATGCTGCTTTAATTCTGTTAGTTTCTTTACCTTTGCGTATGAAAATTTTGTGCAATCTTTTATTGTTGGTAAAGATACTGTGTCCCTAGAAGAGGTTAGATGATCTCTTCATACTATGGAATTACGCCATAAGGCATCTGGTTGTACAGGTATAGACAATCAAGCCTCTAGATTAATGGCCAGAGGTGGAAATGGACATGGAAATTCCGGGAAAAAGAAGGCTAAGAAGCCCAGAAATTCCAAAGGGGGTCCTAAACAAACTGATGTCTGTAATTACTGTAAAGAGAAGGGGCATTGGAAGAGAGAATGTCCCAAGAAGAAACTGCAGGATAAATCTGTATATGTTGCTTTAGCAGAAGAGGATTCGAATTCTGAGTATGACATTGTTTTAGTTGCGGGTGAACATACATATCACAATGATGTGTGGGTTCTTGATTCTGGAGCATCGTATCATATATGTCCACGTAGGGAGTGGTTTACTACCTATGAGCAGGTAGATGGAGGAAATATTTTAATGGCTAATAGTGCAGTGTGCAAAGCAATTGGGATTGACTCTATCAAGATCCGGACACATGATGGTATGTTTCACATATTCAACGATGTTAGACATGTTCCACAAATGACTAAGAATCTGATTTCACTTAGTGCACTAGGCAATAAAGGTTTCAAGGGTAAAGATGGAGTTCTGAATGTGTGCAAGGGTTCGGATGTAATTCTAAAGGGTGTCAGGCGTGGTACTTTGTATTTTCTACAAGGCTCCACTTTATCAGGTTCAGTTGTTGCTTCATCTGAGGTTCAGAAGGATGATATGACCAAGTTATGGCACATAAGGCTTGGGCATATGAGTGAGAGAGGAATGCAAATCCTCTCCAAGGCTGCTCTTCTAGGTGGCCACAAGGTCACAAACCTTGATTTTTGTGAGCATTGTGTCTTTGGGAAACTACATCGCAGCAAGTTCCCTAAAGGCATTCATAGAACTAAAGGTGCTCTTGATTATATCCACTCCGATTGTTGGGGTCCTTCACGTGTTGAGTCATTGGGAGGTCACATGTATTTTATATCATTCATTAATGATTTTTCAAGGATGACTTGGGTGATCATAATGAAGTTTAAAAGTGAAGCTTTCAAGAATTTCAAGCAGTGGAAGGCATTAGTAGAGAATCAAACTGGGAAGAAGATTAAAAAGCTGCGAACTGATAATGGTCTAGAATTTTGTTAGTCTGAGTTCGATGAGTTCTACAAGAATGAGGGGATCGCTAGGCATCGTACCGTCAGAGATACACCACAGCAAAATGGTGTAGCAGAACGAGAGAGTTCAGTGCATGCTCTCTAATGCTGGATTGACCAGAAAGTTTTGGGCAGAAGCCGTTAGTATGGCATCACTCTAGAATTAACCTCAAAACACCCTATGAGGTGTGGTCTGGTAAGCCTGAAGATTACTAAAAAATGAGCTTTTGGTTGCAATGTTTATTATCATGTTAATGAGGGTAAATTAGAGCCAAAGGCCAAAAAGGGAGTATTTGTAGGGTATGGCGATGGGGTTAAAGGTTATAGGACTTGGTCTCCATCGGAAAGTAGAGTTATACTTAGTAAAAATGTAGTCCTTAATGAAAATTCTATGTTTAACTCTAATGTTCAGTCCATAGTTGTATCAAATAGTGGTAGTGTTGACAAACAGGTGGAGCAGCAAGTCACTCATGATGAGAGTGATGAGATACAAGAAAAAGATGTTCAACATGAAAATACTGAAGCACCAGAATCATCAACGCCAAAATTGAACAAGCCTAATCTAGCTCTGGAACGTTCTAAAAGGGCGAATTTCGGAAAACCTCCTAACATATTTGATTTTGAAGATATGGTGGTTTATGCACTACAGGTTGCCGAAGAGGTGGATGTATATGAGCCATCTACCTACAAGGAAGCAGTTACATGTACAGAATCTACCCATTGACTTGTTGCAATGGGAGATGAGATGGAGTCACTTCATAAGAATAAGACTTGGGATCTTGTTCCTAGGCCTTCAGGGAGAAAAATTGTTACATGTAAATGGGTTTTCAAGAAAAAGGAGGGGATGACACCTGCGGAGGGGATCAAGTATAAGGCTCGAGTAGTTGCAAAAGGGTTCACACAAAGAGAGGGGGTAGACTACAATGAGATCTTCTCACCTGTGGTCAAACACACTTCCATCAGGGTGCTACTATCAATGGTTGCACATTGGAGCTTGAGCAACTAGATGTGAAAACAGTTTTTCGACACGGAGAGTTAGAAGAGGATATATACATGACCCAACCGGATGGTTTTCAAGTTCCAGAAAAAGAAGACCATGTTTGCAAGTTGAAGAAGTCCTTGTATGGGCTAAAGCAGTCTCCTAAGCAATGGTACAGGAGGTTTGATAGCTACATGATGGAGCTAGGCTACAATAGGAATCTGTATGATTGTTGTGTATACCATAACAAGTTGACAAATGGGTCTTACATCTACTTAGTTCTATATGTAGATGATATGTTGATAGCAGCAAAGAATAAGTCTGATATTCAGAAATTGAAGGGTCTTCTCAGTGCCGAGTTTGAATATGAAGGATTTGGGTGCGGCTCGAAAGATATTGGACATGGAGATTTATAGGGATAGGGCTCAAAAGAAACATTTCTTATCGCAGAAAGGCTACATTGAGAAGATGTTGTCGAAATTTGGCATGTCAACAGTGAACCCTATAGATACTCCAAGCGCGGCCAATTGTCACTTGTCGGTTGCTTTTGCACCACTATTGAGAAGGAGTACATGTCTCGGGTTCCCTATGCTAGTGCAGTAGGGAGTTTGATGTATGCTATGGTTTGCAATAGGCCGGATCTTGCATAAGCAGTCAGTGTTGTTAGTAGGTTCATGATTGATCCTGGTAAGGAACATTCGCAGGCAGTCAAGAGGATTTTTCGTTACCTAAGGGGTACGTCTGATTTTGGTCTCATTTATGGTAATGATGTGGCATGTTTAGTTACAGGCTATTCTGCTGGGGATGTTGAAGGTAGAAGGTCTATGACCGGTTATGTGTTCACTCTTGGTGGTTCTGTTGTTAGTTGGAAAGCTACTTTGCAGCCTTCAGTGACTTTGTCTACTACTGAAAGCAAAGTACAATTCCTTAACAGAAGCATCCAAAGAGGGAATCAGGTTAAAGGGACTAGTTAGTGATCTGGGTCTACATCATGATCAAGCGATAGTATATTGTGACAGTTTGAGTGCAATATGTTTGGCTAAGGATCAAGTGCATCATGAGAGAACTAAACACATTGATGTCAGGTATCATTTTCTACGAACTGAGACGAGAATTAAGGTGAAGGTAGGTACTGCCGATAATCCTGTTGATATGTTCACCAAGCCGGTTTCGCGGAGTAAGTTTAAACACTGTTTGAACTTGCTCAATATTCGAGATTGTTAGTAGCCCTTAGGGGCTATTCTGGAGCTCTACGGGGATAATCTGGAGCTCTACGGGGCTAATCTAAAGTCTTACAGGGCTAATCTGGTCTGGTTGACTTTCAGGACAAGTCTGGTTGCAGGGAGACTCTGGGCATTGTGATCAATGCGTCTGGTTATCTGGTTTTGTGAGAGGATTCAAGTCAAGGTGGAGATTGTTGAAATATGCTTTGAATTTGGGTTTAGGAGCAGCGAGCTATAGCTATAGCTCCTATGCGAGTGAGCTACAGCTCACGAAGATAGATTGGTTCGACTAGGCCGAGCGATAGCTCGCTTGGTAGCTCGCGTGATAGCTTGTGAAGGTCGAAAGTGAGATAGGGGCCGCGAGAGCAATAGCTCGACTAGGGTCCGAGCGATAGCTCGCTCGATGGAGAGCTAGTTTGTGCACGGTGGAGCCCACACGACTTCTTAGAGTTTTGTGGGCCTTTTTTATGCACTTATCTATCTTATTTGGGAAAGCTATATATAATCCTAGTTAGGGTTTATTCATAGTTTAGTCTATTGATAATTGACATTATCAATCTGTAATCTGGAATTTCCTCAAGATCAATAAAGCTTTTCTCTCGCCTGCCCGTGGACGTAGCCAACACATTGTTGGTGAAACACGTAAATCTGTGTGTGCTATTTAATTGTTTTGCATTCATTAATTTGTTCTTTCTCACATTTGTTACAACAAATCATCTTATTTTAATTTTTTTTCCAATCCCAATAGCCTTACTCGCCACCCTCTTCCCATAGCCACCATAAAATCCGGCCAGCATGACCAAGGACGGAGATTCATCGTCTTCTTTCTCTGAATTTCACCCTGCTCTCGGGGTGAAAAACATCAAAAACGCAATCCCCCTCATCCTTGAACGTGTTTTCCCCCTGCCTAACCCTGATTTGACCGCCTTTCCCCCTGGGCAAGAGTCTTACACTTATGCTGCTTTAGTTGCCCATGCCCATAAATATTTTAGATAATATTTTGTATAAAAGGATATAGTTTTGTATATTTCGGTAAATATCTTTAGAGATTCCTAACTTGATTAGCACCCACCGTTGTAACCCTATATATGAATCAATGGAATCACTCCCGTCTAAAGAGTTTATACTATCTAACAGTTTCTTCTCTATCCTATTTAATGAACATCAACAAATAAAGTTTACACCTGCACCCACGAGTATCTAGAACAGTGCTCCAAACAAAGTCCCTCTCGTGTCCAAGCGTGATGTGGCACGTGACTATCACGTGTTATAGGTACTCCCAGCAGTATGAAATAATTTAGCACGTATTCAACACAGGCTACGTTTTAGGCGACTAATTAAACAATGGTAAATTTATTCTAAAACCAAAATACTTTCTGAAAAAAAAAAATTATTAAAATTGAGTACCTGCATAGTATAAGTTTTTCCACTACCAGTAGCACCATAAGCAAAGACAGTAGCATTGCACCCATGAAAAATCCCAGGAATTAACGGCTTCACTTCTTTTTCAAAAATCCTTACAACATTATCATGTTCTTCCCCAAAAAATCCGTCCAATTTGTACCATTCTTGTCGACTGAACACATAATTTCAACAATTATAACTTGATAAAATTCTCAGCAAAAAGAATAAACTTGTGAAAATCACAGTAAATTAAAAACCCTAACCTGGTTTCTTGATCTTTGAGATGAATGGAAACTTCATGATCAAAATCCAACCCACCATTATCAGTCAGAGTTGAGACACATGGAACTGAATCTTTACTGATTGATGCAATTTCATGAGAGAGAAATGGGCGTACTCGAACAATTACTCGTACTTTGGATACTTTGGTGCTCGATTTTGCCGATTTCGCAGGGGTAAATGGCTTCAAATTGCTCGCCATTTGAAGAAAACTTGAGCAAACAAAAATGAGACAAAGAAATTGGAGAGAAAAAAGAAAAAAGAAAAAAGAAGAATGCCTGAGTTGAGAGAAGAAAACAGGTGACCGTTAGATGGATGTGGGTTTGAGTGAGTGACTGACTGAAATTTTGTGTTCGTTTTCCGCCGAGTTTGTTTAAGCCGATGACCGTTTTGTTTTTCAAATGTAGAGACCGTTTTTTACTTTTTTTTTTTTTTTTTTAATAAAATAAAATAAAATAATCTATACTATTATTTTAAAACAGGAATTTAGAAGGTCACGTGTTCAATTTTTTGTTTTTTCTGATTAAAAAAATTAAGAAAAAAAAAAAGTAAAATCTCAAGAGTTGTGTCCTTTTTTGATTTTTTTTTTAATAAATTTTTTAATTTCACTTTTAGTATTTTTAGATTAAAAAAATTAACAAAAAAAAAAATAAATAATCTCAAGAGTTGTCTCCTTCATTGACTTTTTTTTTTTATAAATTTTTTTATTTTGGTTTTACAAATATTTAAGCTCTATCAATCTTACATTTCTATAACCTTTAAAAGTGAGAAGTTGAGAAAGATTAGGAGTTTTGGCAAAAATTAGTGAAAATTAGTGAACGGAATAGTGCATTGACCATATTTTTCTCATACTTTGTTGGTAATTGCAAAAATGCCATCAAATCCTTGAATTTTGTTGACTTTCATCACTTTTTCATGACTTTTTTTTGACCTTTTTGTCAAAAATAAGTTGTGAAGTGTCCAAAATTAACTCCTTCTTTGTTGGTTATTGCAAATTTGCCATCAAGTTTTGTTATTTTTTTGGACTTTTTAAAACTTTATTGACTTTCATTAGTATAATTGTGGTTTATGTGTTTTAATTAATATTAAGTGATGGGGTGTACATAGCTTTGTTTGTTTAATTAGTTTTATTTAATAACATAAAGTATTTAGCTTTTAGCTTGTTTTAAGGCATGTGTTTTTTGAGTGGGTTAGGTTTTTGTTTGTTTGTTTATATATATATATAACTTCATTGTGAGATAACTTAAACACAATTACTGGAGCTTTTTCGATTGCAAAATTTCAAGTAATAAAAGTTATTTCAATTATCAAGTTATTTAACGAAAAAAAACAGGTAATTTTGCATGCATCCATTAATTTAGAAGTTTATTAGTGCATGATTCTTGCATTTTGTATGGTAATTAATCGGTGAAATTTAGTGTGTAATAATTCTATATGATTTTATTGTGTAAGTTCACTTGCACGTATTATTTTTTTTTTTTGTTTTATTTTGATTTTGATGATAGTGTTTAATTGATTTTTTGCATGTAAGGAAATTTATTAGTTTAAAATTTATGAATTATGTTATGTGTTCGATTTTGATGTGTGAGTTTACTTGCATATATTGTTGTCTATTTGATTTTGATGTTTTAATATTGTAGACACCCATTTGTGTCTCCCCAAAATCAAACCCGGTGATGAGTACCTTTCACGTGGAATCATAATCGAATGAAGTGAAAGTGATAGTTTTAATTTCTTTTCCCTTCTCTCTGTTTTTGAAAACCTATTTTAAGAAAACAGTCAATCCAGTTTGGTTGGTCCATGATATGGGTCCAATAGTAGTGTAATTGTATAGGGCTTGAAAAGAGCTTTCCAACGATATATTATAAGCCCAATTCCGATGAATATTGAGGAAGTTATGGCAAAATTACTAAACTGGGCCCGGTTTGAGCCTTATATACGGCCCAATGATCTAGGGGAGGGCCTAATATGGATTTATCATTCCTAATGCAATTAGGAATGGTTTTAGTGTTCTAGATTCTTCTAGAAGGTTCTTTTTCATTCCTAATTTAATTAGCATTGATAAATTGACTTTTGTTGACTTTTTAGAGTTTTAATCAGAATAAAAGAATGTTTTTGAGGAAAATACGATTTTATCCTCCTGTACGGTTAATTGCTATCTGATTTTAGAAAATGCGTCAGAAATTTAATCAGCGCAAAACGCCGGTCATTAGTGCTTGGCGCTAATGTAAGCGTCTGGCGCTAACCTTGTTTTTGCGCGTCAAAACTTTGTTTCGATTTTCTATCTTTTTGGCTGATTTTCTCTATAACTAGCCTTCTAAAAACCCGTTTTCATTCATCTACAACCTCTAATATACAATCATCAACTTTCTAAGCTAAAGCTTTTCTCTCTCACTTTTCTAAACCAACCCTTTTGAATACAAAATTCCGCATTCACAAGACCTAGATACACCTAGCCAAATTCGAAGTTGCCTTCACCCTAGACGTGAAAGGTTTTAATTTCTGAGGGTTTGGTCCCGAATCTCTTTTTCAATTATTTAATTTAATTGTTTGTTTATTATTTTCCTGAAGTTACTAATGTGTGTATTTTGTTATTAGAAAGAGGTACGAGGCATCCAAGTAAGTGCTTTAATGGTTTTTATTGATGTTATCATGTAGAAATCATGCTTAGATTGTTGTTATGATTCCTAATGTTATGTGAGGGTGTTTTGATCTTCCTAGTATCATGTCTAGGGTAACTTTAATATCAAGTATGATGCCTTTTATGTTCTTCCTAATATTTATGATTGTTAGTATCATGTTAGGGTTGAAGATTTGATTTTTATTGCTTAGTGACATGCTAGGGTTTGTTATTAATCTTGTTAGTATCATGCCTAGGATCTTACTATTATTATGCGTTAGCATTGATATGATTATTTTAATTATATTTTTTATAATGATGATTAATATCATGTTGCTTGATTATATTTATTGTTATTGCTTGATCACACCTTTTATGCATGATTAAAGGGAATTTGTACTTGTAATCATGCTTAATAAGATATTAAATAATCTTGTTTAGGGTTAATTTGATTATAATTCAAGTGATCGCCAATAATAGATTTATTTGTGCATTAATATTCAACCAACATAGATAAACAGGTTTAGAGTAAACCTAATGATTGTATGTTAGTCAGAAAGCGCACATGAATACGATCAGAGTAAAGTAGAGGACTATTTTTAGGACAGGTTTAATCTCTTTTAGGTTGGATTTGTACCTTCATCCCCGAACTACCAGTCATGGTTCAAGACCTATTGGAGTTAACGATCTCTTGGATCGTTAAGAGGTGTAGCCTTCACCCTGTGAACGGTTTACAAGTTCCTAAAACTTGTTGGCAACTCTTTTGCTCTATCTTTTTTCCCTTTGGACGCCACCGTACTTTAGTGTATGATCACAGTGTGGTTCAAGCTAGGGGTAATGCTTGAAATATTCCCTACAGTTTTTGGCGACTTCACTGGGGAGGATTTCTATTTTAATTCCTTAAATTTATTTCGGCAATGATTTAGAATGAGTGGATAAGACTCGAAAAGTTCTAAGTATTTCATGTGCGTAATTTTGATTAACATATTGTCATATGCATAAAGAAGATCTCATTGGAAAGACCATCCGTAATGAGTTAAAACATAGGATTTCTACACGTAGGAAATTTGAGGAATATATTTCACAACTAGGATCGAAATAACACTGCGCGAAACTGGAAAATTTTATCAAGCACAGAAAGTTGCTGAGGCATGTAGGAACTAGCGTCAGCGAACAATAGCACCAGTATTTTGACTTTAGCGCCAGACGATAGCCTCTGTCGCCAGGCGCTAAAGCCAAAAAGTGGTTGTAGGGAATTATAGGTACTACGCAGCGGAAATAATCATGAATCATATTCATACAGTACCTAATCCTAAGATCTAATGCATAACACATAAAGAACATATAATCGTACCTTTGAAGCGTGATTCCATGTGCGATCGAGCAAGAACATTGGGAGATAAAGAACCTCAAGCGTGATTCCTCTACTTGGTCCACGGGCTTAGATTAAGACCTCCACTAATGCTAGTTAGTTGCAAATTGAACCCTTCAATTGACCTTCTATGGAGAAGAGCAAGCAACGAACCACCACGAAACCACCACACGCGCCACCAAGGGTGGATGGCCGTACGGACGAGGGGAGGAGAGAGATAGGCGTGAGATAGAGAGAGGAATTAGGGTTTTGGGATTGGTTGCCTTGATGTCAAAATACACTGTGTGTGAATTATGACTGTTGCAAGCAACCCTAGGCATGGATCTTATTTATAGATCTCATCTCTAAATAAGAGCCCATGTCAAAAGCCCAAAAACTAATTCTCATCTAACTATGCTAGCCCAATCCATTTCATGATTAGTTAGTTGCTCATGAGGCCCATTAATGGGCCTCTTAATTGCTTAACCCAATACCCTTGTTGTGTGACCTCATAGGATCCATTCTAGTAGGCTTTGGACTATTTGACTAGCCCAAAGATCATTGATCATAGTCTAGCAACAGATAATGACGACCCAAAAGAACGAACTTATTATCTCCATAATAGTGATCCTTGATATATCTAGTAATTGCACTTATTGAAGACATAATTCCTTCAATCTCCCACTTGTCTGAGATAAGTGCGCAATATTCAAATTCCTTAAGTCAATGTGTGTCGATTTGATAATATGATTGCATCTCATGTCGTGATCATATTTATCTACAAATCTTTTCTTGAAAACTGAGTTAGAATTACAAAACAAATGATTACTATGTAATCCATTTGAGCACGACCATGCATTTTCTGAATTCTCCCTCTTTAAGGGGCCAAGACACATTCCTATTTAATAGGTAGACTCAATCCAATCTTGTGGCAGCCAAGGCTCCCACTCAAATCATGAGGTAACCAGGAAACAAACTTTATAATCTCCAGTTACGGGAAGACGTTTGAATGTACACAGTTACATCAATCATTGAATGAAATCAATGTTCCACTCATGTCAAAGGAATCCACTAATATATCCGGAAGTTCTATACTTGAACTTCAAAGTAGGTCTATAGTTCGATCATGCATCATTCATGCATACCCATGTGATTGACCGAGCTTCACTGCGCTCCTATACCCCATGAAATTGTGTTATCCAATCAATCTTACATGCTAGTTCAATTTATGAAATCATTTATGTCCACTTTAATGATTCTGAACTAGGAACTTAAAAAATGTATGAATTTAGCTCACCTGTGGGGTTTCATTCACCAGGTTATTTAATAAATTAACCTGATTAGCCCATCAATCCATAATTATTTTGGAAATTTTATTTAATCTTGAAACCACGATTAAATAAGATTGAAACTTTGTTTCAATTGATAAACATAATTCTGCAAATGAATGTATTACACATGTAACTTGTTTTTCTCCAAAAACAAATACAACTTCTAATTACATCATTTGCTTCAATCCAGTTTCATTAGCATGTTTCTCATGCTTTGGAAATGGAAGGGGTTTAGTAAGTAGAGTTCATGAGACATTCTCATAAACATGAATTTTGTAATTTCTAAATTTTATAATCATATTCATCTCCATACATTAAGAATTTTCCTTCGCCCTTTTGCAAGGAACTTTGGAATTTCTAATTTGTATTCCAACGTTATATTGGATTTTGATAGAAATATATCATCACTTGTTCTTAAAACATGTGAATCAAATAGACGAGTATAGTCCATGACATGCATGATGCATCCTTTGCAAACTGCATAAGGATCATCACTCAAGACCTTAATTTCATCAACCTTTCTCAAAGTATTGAATCATAAGCATTGTGCCATGTTACATGGAATTGAAACTCCTTTCAATATAATGTTGAACCTTATAAGAATCTTATCAATATAAGATTCTTAACCAAACTCAAACATCCTTTGAGACCTATCTCTATAGATCTTGAATCCCAAATGTACTCATCTTCTTCTTCAAGGTTTTTCATACAAAATGCATTAGCCATTACTTGACCCTTAAAGCAATGAAAAATTTCCATTTATACTAGACCAAGAAGACTTCATAGCTCCCACTAAACATCTTGTACACACAAGACATTTTCTTCATTTTACGAGAACATCAAACGATTTGATTTACTCACAAAATTAAGAACACTAACTCCATGATGCTATGCATCCCTGGGATTATTGGATCTTCAAACTTTTGATTGTATCATATACAAATCTTCTTTCATGAACAATTTCAATAAAGTGTTTTGAAGTCCATCTACCAAATCTTATAAGGTAGTAATCACTAAAATATCTTTAATAGATCTTTGCAACATGACTAATGTAAAGTTTTCGTTGTAGTCATAGTCATACTATGAATTAGTTGAATCCTTTAACAAGTCTTTGCTTACTTAGAAAACATTTTTCTTTCTTGTCTGTTTTGCTTATAATGGGTCTCACCCAATTAGGCAAATTATTCAAGTGTCACACACTTGCTTACAGACTTAGAATCTATTTCAGATTTCCTGGTTTTTAAACCACTTGGAGTCATAACTTGTCAAATCATCTTTGTTACTTGCATAATCATCATGTTCCAAAATGAATGTTTTAGAACTCTTAGTCAATATGAAATCATATTTCTTTGGCTAAGTTTTACATATGCTAGTCATTGTTGTGGGTTTGATGCAACAATTGAAACTCATACAACAACTTTGTTTAGCTTTCAATGAGAAACGACAATTGAGGATGTGCACTTGGAATGTACTACCTTCGACACATGGTTATTATTCCCATTACACTTAATGAGACCACGCGTTGTCATTTGTAACATGAGGTGAATCATGCTCATATTGTTGCTTTGATTCGATTACTTCTCAAATTTCTTCAAGATTTTCAAAATCACTTTTCTTGAACTCTTTCAAGGCTCTCGAACTTTTCGAGATTCTTATACTCCCACTTGCCTTTTTGAGGAGGCACTTTTAGCATAGGGTGAACCAACCATGGTTTGAACCATGTTTGTTTGTTGCTTTTCTCGAACTCTTTCAAGATTTACACTACTCCCACTTGACCTTTTGGAACAATTTCCATAAGGGCACCTACTTGAGCAACAAACATTTTGTGCTAAGTATGATTTGTGTAGTAGTACCCCGTGCTCTGTATAGGAATTGATCGTGCATTAATTGATTTAATACAACTTTTATTCCTTTCTTTGTAGAAAGACTTTATAAGAACTCTTCTTATCCATATCACATATGAAACCGTTGCTACAATTTGATTTGACTTATGTATCTTTGTTTAGTTTTTTAGCTTATCTTAAGAGTATATCCCCTGAATAATGGTTGGAAGATAGGTAATTTTCTTCCATTATCAAAATATATCTCATATAAATTGATAGCTCCCTTCATAAACACTTCACAAGGTTTTCTTTCAGAGTTTGTCGTAAAACGATTTCACAACTCTTGGATGTTCATTAAGGTCTTGGCTTAAATTTTCATTATTACGATCATATCGCAATACTTTGAATGTGTTGCCAAGTATATGTCTTGACTTAAATTTTCACAATTACAATCATATTGTAATGTAATCATTATCTTGTCAAGTTGATACTGAACTTCATACTGAACATTTTAAACTTTTTAAAATTTTCACTTCCATGCTTCAACTAGGCATAAATAGTGATCATATCACAAATGAAGTTTTATTGTGCGTCTCTAGTCTTTGAACCTTTGGTTTTCTTACATCAATATCTATTCAACCTTGAGTTCACATCATCATTTCACTAAATGGTGATTTTGTCAAAATTTTAAATTAGAATGATAATTACATATATCAATGGATTCATAATCTAATGATATTGTAAGTCCATCCCTTTGGATCTTTCGCATGCAATGTTCATTTTTGTTCAAATTATTTGACATTTTAGAGACAATTCATTTATAGAAATGGTTCAATTATTTCTATCATATAGAACTTTGAACCTATTTAGCAACTCCAAACACAGTATGACTTAATGAAGCATAGAATAACATTTATTCTACGTCTTTGAATCTTCAATGCTTAGTGATTACTTACATTGAATGGTGTTTTGATAATGGCAAGAATGAATAACATTTATTTAATTCTAGCCGATAACAAGGTAAGGTGAAATATAGGTTCTACTTGTAAAGTTGCAACATTTGCTTCTAAACTTGTAGATTTATTTCTCCTTTAGCCATACTTCTTCATTTAGTTCAACCTTATTCTCAATAAGAGAGAACTAAACAAGACATCATATGTCCAAGAAGTAGTATTGTGCTAAATCAATTTCTATAATATACTTCTTAAATTGGAACATTTTCCATTCTTTTACCTTCCAACAATATGAGGTAGTTTCTAATCAATTAGAATTGGTCCATTTAATTTGAAACATTTGTTATTCATAACAAATTTTAGCATGTAAGTAGTTCTAGGTTTGAGAAGTAGCAACTTGTTTGCATTTCTTGGCCTATAACTTCTTAATGCAATCCTCATATATTCCTAAACCATTCCCATTTGAGACACTTAGAACACTTCTCTTAGGTTCAAAATGATTCTTTGCTTAACTACTTTAAGCACTTTTCATGATTTTGCTAAGTCTATTCAATCATTATTCATAATAGAGTTTAATCAACTATTTAACTCTTATATAAAATAGATGAAGAATAGCGTCATTTGATCAACTTTTGATCATAGAAATTTCCAATCACTTTCTTATATCCAATCATATTGAAAATAAGAGATTTTATTGGACTTCTATGCTTGTCTTTTAGAGGGTTTGTACCTCCCATCTCATTATATCCCTTGAAACACTTTTCAAAATGAAGATGTGTTGGCATTTTACTCAAACATTTTGAATGAAACCAACCTTAGACATGTGACATGGATTCTAAAATTTGCCTTTTAGAACCATCTTAGCAAAATTGGAATATAGTTTTATGGATTATCTTTTAACCTTTTGAGAACATTTCTCAACTTTATTTTCAATGGAGGAGATTATATATAATAATAAAATTAGAACGACTTGTTACTTATAAGTAAACGCAAAATTCAATTATGTTTAATAAAATTTAAAGTACCATAAGCGAATTAAATATTGGTAACTGTAAAGCATTTATTCAATTTTAATTTGATCCCTATTGAATAAAATGATTCCAAGATCCTTTATTTGTGCAATAATTGACCGGACTTTAGCCCTACTATCAACCATCACATTTTCAAGGTGAGTAAACTCTTTACTGATTACAACTCTTTGTAACTCTTGGTTGAATAATTAATCATCACATGTTTAATTATTACCTTTAGCTTCAAGGTTCTAAACTCTTTAGGTAACATTGTTGAGTATAACCAATCAAAATTGTAAAATTTGTTTTACCCCCACTCCCCTAAGATATAATATGACACCCAGCTTTAGCATGACCCATCATAAATATCGAAGGTTTCATCGGGTTTTTGATTGGAAAAGCTACCTCAATATTACTGGGACCTAGATTCATTATGTTGTGATTAATAGTGAACTCTAGCGCATCATCACAAAACATCAATAAAATCTAATATACATAACAAACTGAATGCATAAACAAGACATAGCATGGCCCCCTAATCCTAAGAAAACCAATAAAGTAAATGCTCCCACTTGAATCATCATGGATCTCATCCACCTTGCTCCTTTGGGCCTTCACTTCATGGGTTTCTTGGATTAACTACAACCTGTAATTTTACTCTATTCTATCTACTACTTAAATAAAATGAAATAAAATTACAAAAATACTTCATCGGTACGTAGACCGTATTTAGATTACAAAAATACATCACGATGCGCAGATCGTATTTAGCAATCTACTGGGCCATACTAGTCATTATATAGCAGTAAATAATATCATATATTATAAAGTGTCACATAATAAATCACTCATCATGCTTTCCTAGACTACAACATCGAATGATCATAATTAAGGAAACATGGCATCTAAATATCTCATATTTTAATTAATACAATTAGATAATATCATATATTATTCATGACCATCAATAAAACATCGTATATTTTAAATTAGTCATGACATAGAATCAAATCTTATTTTAATCTTAAAAGATAAATCATATTTATCCTCAAAGATTAACCTAACAAAGTTAGGAAACTCTATCCTAATTACTAGAGCCAATCACAAAATTTTAAATCAATTATATCCAAAAATAATTATGGGATAATCACATTATTTAAATCAATTATTATCCTTTTGGAATATGCTCAGAACATCCTAACAAACCTTATCCAAAATTAACCACTTTAATTATGGATAATTATCAATTTAACAACTTTAAATATGGATAATATCAAATATAACAACTTTTAAAAGATTTGACTTTATCCTAAAATAAAAGATTTTATCCAAATAAAACCGAATTTATCTTTCAAAATAAAAGATCATATTTTCAAAATATTTTATCTTATCCAAAATAAATCATATTTATCTTGAAATATTTTTAAAATAAAATAATTAATTTTTTTTTGAAAACCGTGCACCAGCCACCGTGGTGTGGCCACCCAAAGCCGGCCACGGTGGCCGTACACCGTGAGGTGTAAGCTGCTCTGCAGCGGTGCACAGCAGCAGCAGTGCCGCGCAACCCTTGCACGGTGCTGTTGTTGCTGCCTTTGATGACCTGTCCTTTTGCCCCACCTCGCCCCTCCCTCCGGACCACCTGCAGCGGCAGCCGCGGTTGCCGCTGCTAAAAACCTTTTGTTTGTTTTTTTTTTGTTTTTTTTTATTTTTAATTTAAATAAAACAAAACATATTTTGTAAAATTAAATTAATGTTAATGTGGTCCAATTAATTTGAAAATTAAATCACATTCAATCTTGAAATTAGGGTTCTTCATGAAATTAATCCCCAATTTAGTTTAACACTTAAATTAAATAATTTGATCATGAAAAATTCATAATTTATCATGAAATCAAATATATTAAAATCATTAATTACATAGTAAACGAATTAAAACAAAACCAAAACACAAAATTCATAATTTAGGGTTAGGGTTTGAAATTTTCGGAAAAAATAGGGTAGGGGTTCAAAATTTTCGAGTGATTAGGGGCAAAATTCGGATCTCTTCATGGCTATTTTGAGCATTATTAAATCACATTTAATCAATTCCAAGAGTTAAATCACATTTAATATAATAATTGACCCATAATTAAATTATTCTCCCTCCTAATTGAATTAAAATTGTGGACTATCAAAGAATTATAGTCAATATGCGTAAATGTAATAGGCTAACTGATACCACTGTAGGGAATTATAGGTACTACGCAGCGGAAATAATCATGAATCATATTCATACAGTACCTAATCCCAAGATCTAATGCATAACACATAAAGAACATATAATCGTACCTTTAAAGCGTGATTCCACGTGCGATCGAGCAAGAACATTGGGAGATAAAGCCTCAAGCGTGATTCCTCTACTTGGTCCACGGGCATAGATTAAGACCTCCACTAATGCTAGTTAGTTGCAATTGAACCCTTCAATTGACCTTCTATGGAGAAGAGCAAGCAACGAACCACCACGAAACCACCACACGCGCCACCAAGGGTGGCTGGCCGTACGGACGAGGGGAGGAGAGAGATAGCCGTGAGATAGAGAGAGGAATTAGGGTTTTGGGATTGGTTGCCTTGATGTCAAAATACACTGTGTGTGAATTATGACTGTTGCAAGCAACCCTAGGCATGGATCTTATTTATAGATCTCATCTCTAAACAAGAGCCCATGTCAAAAGCCCAAAACCTAATTCTCACCTAACTATGCTAGCCCAATCCATTTCATGATTAGTTAGTTGCTCATGAGGCCCATTAATGGGCCTCTTAATTGCTTAACCCAATACACTTGTTGTGTGACCTCATAGGATCCATTCCAGTAGGCTTTGGACTTTTTTGACTAGCCCAAAGATCATTTATCATAGTCTAGCAACAGATAATGACGACCCAAAAGAACGAACTTATTATCTCCATAATAGTGATCCTTGATACATCTAGTAATTGCACTTATCGAAGACACAATTCCTTCAGTGCTAGCCTCTGTTTGCTGGCGCCAAGTTCTTCCAATACCGAGCCAGAAATATGCGTTCTAATTTCGACCAGTTTTTAGAATTGTTTGCTCGATCCTACTTCCTGATTGAGTTTTTCTCACTTTTCTGAAACCCATATGTGTTCTGCATATGGACATAACCCTCTGGGAATTCATGATCCATCTACCTGATTGAACGCTCTGAGAAACAAAGGGTACATCCGAGAATGTTCAATTCACCAAACCATGGAAGCGAGTTTTTCTAAATTCGCGGTGTCCCATCCACTCGCGCCAACCCTTCATGGTTAGGCTTTCGCGCGGTGCATTCGGACAATTAACCATGGACCCTCTACTAACTAACCCATATCCCAAACTTTAGACAACTAGAGCCATGGCTAGGTTGCAAACTCATTGCATCATATTGTGCCTACTTGACTAATTGTGCATTATTGTTTGTGCATTCTCTATGTGTTTTTTCTAACCATTTGTTTGACTTGTGCTAAGATTGAATAAATTAATGACTAAAAAAACTTTGCCTAATTAATTAATTAATTTGAGTAAATAAAGTCTAATATTTTAATCAGAGTTGACTTAGTACGACTTTAGGTATACCCTGTTGAGCAATAATACCGAAAACAGTTTTAGATCGACACTCCAGCAATGGCGCCAAAATTTGAACTGTAGCGCCACTCTGTGGAGTGTAGCGCCTGGTGAAAATCCTGTCGTCTGGCGCTACACTGCAAAGAGAGGCGCCACTCCTGTCATTTTGACGACAGTTCGATTTATTGCTCGAGTCATCACTTTGTTTCCAATTAAACATTTTGCTAATTAATTCGGTTAATTTTTACTATTAATAATGCCATGTTAAGTCATTAATTGAGTCTAGGCACTAAGGCCCATGGTCTTACATAAAAGTCAAAGCATATCACTTACACTCACCACATAACGCACACACTAATACACACTTTTGACCATGTCTAAGAAAGTCTTGTATGCGCGTTTCTTCCGTCATTTTTGTTAGGGGGGTAAGTCGGATATTAATCCTCCAATTTAAATCACTTGATTAAATACCATACTTGATTCCTAAAAATATATACCTTATTTTTGCCAAAATTATGCACCTATTTTTACTTTTCCTCTTTAAAACCGTTAAGTCAAGGTCGATTTGAGTCAAATAATTAAAACAAAAATGGTTTAAATTACAGCGCGTGGTCAAGAAAGGAAGGGCGGCTAATCAAAGACAATCTTTTTGTACAAGTCAAACTTTTCGACAAACTCATCGCTTGTAAGAGGAAAGCTAGGACAGTAATGGCAACACAAGAAGAAGTCAATGAGCTCAGGTTCCAACTGGTTACCGTGACTGAGGTATTAAAGGTTCTAACCCTCAAGATCGATGATCCTGTGAAACAACAACAGATGGACCTCATGCAAGAGAGTCTGAGCAAGCTATCTAGTGACTACAAGTTTCAAGGGATTAGCTCATAAGGGGTCTTGGTGGACAATGATCTTCTTCCGTAGAAGTTCAATGCCAACGACATCCCGAAATTCAAAGCAACTGATAACCCGTATTTTTATTTAAGAGCCTTCGAAACAATAATGAGTATTAAGGGTATCGATAAGAAAGTGTTCCCCTATTTGTTCTCATTATCTCTCAAAACCGTTTTCCAGCAATGGTTCTTTTCTCCCGAGAAAGAAAAAACCTCCACCTGGGAGTTAATAGCAAACGCTTTCGTTGATAAATACAAATGCAATATTCAAGTTGAGACCGACCATAGGGAACTTAAAATCCTCAAGCAGAAGGAGAATGAAGGCTTAACCTCCTTCTCTAACAAATGGAGAGAAACCACAGCTAAGATGATTGAGGTGCCCAGTGAAAAAGAGTCCGTAAGGTTATTCATCAAAAACCTTCAAGAAAAGTACTCCAAGCATCTCAAATATCCATACCTTCAAGGCCGTGTATGACATTGGAATTAATATTGAAGACGACCTGACTAAGTTGAAAGCTGCCAACAATAACTCCAACAGTGGCTGAAAAGGCAAGAAGAACGACAATCCTTCTTCTTCCAAAACCACCCACTCAAACAATGTTAGCACTTTTAACCTAAGTGAAGTCCTTGCTATGAATAATCAAGGACAAAAGAAACCATTTAGGAGGAACTTTACTCCTATTGGCATGAGTTATGACACCGCATTTGACCGATTAAATGCAAAAGGTCTTATAACTCCTATTGGACCATTTGGGGACCCACCAGTCGAGAAGAGGACGGCTAACTGGAACCCCAATGCACATTGCAAGTATCACCAAGGTAGGGGCCATCTTACCGAGAACTGTTGGAAGCTTAAAGAAGCTATCCAAGACTTAATCGACAACAATAAGCTACCATTGCCCCCTGCCAGTAAGAAGCCAAGTATTGATAATGCGCCTCTCACTCACTCCTTGGTCATCTCTGATGAGGAAAACGAGGTTGATCCCTCGTCTCTCATCAAACATGTCAAAGAAATCCATGCTATCGAAGAAGAGGAGGAGATCTTTTTCGACGCCATGGATAAACTTCCAGAATTAGCAGTAAAGAGGTCTTACAATTTCTTACACTGACTATGATGGAAGGATCACACTTGCTACGTGAAGCCCTCAAAGTTGTAAAAGAACTTCAGAAGAAATATTATGAGGTCCCACTCTCGAAAAATAAACCTAAAAGAGAGTTCACACCCATGGGGAATGACCTATGATGCTATTTTTTATCATCTCAATGATCATGGACTAATCAAACCTATTAGCCCTACTAAGGATCCAACACCAGAAAAGCGATCTTCAAGGTGGGATCTCAAGTCCTACTGCAAGTACCATCGAGGAAACGGTCATACCACAAATGAATGCTACAGGTTTCAAAACCTCATTCAAGATCTTGTGGAAGCGAATAAGATCCCATTACCTCTAGCTAGCAAGGGAACGAGGAAACACTTTTCTTTGCAAGTAACCGATAAACCCAAGAAGAGTAATAGACTCTGCACTCAAATTGGGATCCCATACACACAAATGTTCAAAATGCTCTCCGAGAGTGGCAAGATCAAACCTCTCGAACCGAGACCATTTGAATCATTAAAAAGGACAGATAGATATTATTGTCAATATCTTCAATCAGGGGGTCATACTATCGAAAACTGTTTTAAATTCAAGGATTTAATTCAGAAATGATTGATGAAAAGAAGCTAGTCCAAGTTCCACAAGAAGAGGATGTAAATATTAATGGAGTTTAGGACAGCGACGAAGAAGACGTCTATTTGAAAGACTTGGTAGGACCTCCACCTTCGGTGTCATATTCCATGGATGACTTTTGGGTAGAAGAAGATTCATCAATAGACGCCCTCACAAGATCCGGGAGAATGCAACCTCCGGTTTCGACACAACTTATGCCAACCACATAGCAAGTTCCCATACCTATCATAGAAGATAACGACATTGTCAAACAATTCAAGAAAACCAAAGTTGAAATGAACGTATGGAAGCTTCTGGCAACGTCTCGAGAACATAGGTTGGCCGTAATGAATGCCTTGGATAAAATAGGGATAGATTCTGACACCACTCCTGAGGGGTTGGCTAATTTCCTCACAAGTGATCTCCCTAGTCCTATCAACTTGATCAACTTTTCCAACAAGGATTTGCCTCCATAAGGTGACAAACACTATAAGGGATTAAACCTCACAGTGATTTGCAAGAGAATGAACGTCCCTATGACTCTTATAGACAATGGATCAGCCATTAATATCTGTCCACTTAGAACTGCGAGGATGTTAGGCATAAGGGATGAAAACTTAACCCCGTCGACACAAGGAATAAGAGCCTATGACAACACTCGTTGTCAAGCTCTTGGTAAAATTACTATGAATGTAACGGCGGGAGAGATAGAACACGCTACTACTTTCCAAGTAGTAGATATAAAAGCTTCATTCAATCTATTGTTGGGACGCCCTTGGCTTCATGACCTAAAGGCCGTCCCCTCATCTCTCCACCAACAAGTAAAAGTTATAGTTAAAGGAATTCCTATTACCATCGATGCTTCGCCTATGAGAATTAAATCTGTAGAGAATCCAATAAATAATGTGGAGCACGATGAAGAGGATGAAGATTTGTGGGGCTTTAATGAAGAGGTCTCCTTAATCGAGGAGGATGAAAGGACCCCTTTCTGCCACGACCCCCATTCCAACATGATCGTGAATGCTATTCTGAAGAAGCAAGGACATTTTCCTAGGATGACCCTAGGAAAGAAGAAAGGAATAGCTAAACCGCTGGAATCACCTGGCCTCCCTAAATTAAAAACTTTCGGACTTGGTTTTTAACCGACTTGGAAAGATCTCAAGCGATCCCAGGAAAAGTCGAAGGCACGTAGGGACGCTCGCCTTCAAAAGAAAGAAATCCCAATGGATCAGTACCCTCTTACCCTTAATGGGAAATTTATAAAAGAAGGAGAGGATTATCCATGCTACGAATTTCCCGAACCATTTGTCGTAAATGGCATAAGGCAACTGAGATTCGAAATTTTCTTAGATTGCTATTTCACAGACGAAATCCCAACTCCTGTCCATAAGGAGAAAGCATCCCCATGCTTTGACTTTAATGTCATGGGATTATTTTTTGGGCGAGAAAAGGATGAGCCGACATACAAAGGGGATAACTTCTCGCTCATTCAAACAGTCCTACAAAGCGAAAGCTTCGATCCCTCGAAGCTAATCACTCCAGCGGAAGGATCACTACAAGGGTGGCGCAAGACCGTCAAGGTGACTACTCCAAGTGGAAGGAAGATCTCCATCACGACAGGGCAAGGACCGATGTTCGAAGAGTCATCTGAGTCAGAGTCAGAGTCTGAGTCATAGTCTCTCCCTATAGAGTCATCTAGGTCCTTTGTTGTAGCACCTCCTCCTTCTATCCCTTCCCCTAGAATAGTTAGTTATCAAGTCCCTAAGGACATATCACTCTTTGATGTAATGATCTCAGAGTATAATAATATGACTTCTTCTCCTTACTCCTTGTGTTCTGCTTTAACCCAAGATGACGAGCATTGCTTAACTAACAATGAAAAAGATAAAGAACTTATTAAAGCAATGGAAACACTTGAAAAGAAAACACTGATAGTTGAATAGACTGAGATGGTTGATATCTCAAATGATTCAACCAATAAAAGAGAAGTTAAAATCGGTAATGTACAAGAAAGAACCGATTTAATTAACTTGCTTAAAGAATTCATCGATGTATTCTCTTGGTTATATGAAGATATGCCAGGCATTAATAGCGAAATAACTCAACACACTATACCACTAATTTCGGGAATGAAACCTGTAAAACAAAAGTTGCGTCGAATGAAACCTGACGTAGCTCTTAAAATAAAAGAAGAAGTTCAAAAACAAATAACTGCAGGTTTCATCAAGGTATCCAAATACCTCGAATGGGTCGCCAACATCGTCCCAGTTCCGAAAAAGGATGGAAGGGTAAGAATGTGTGTCGAATATTGAGATTTAAATAAGGCATGTCCAGAGGACGACTTCCCTTTACCACACATCGATATTCTAGTGGATAACACAACAAATCACGCACTTCTCTCGTTCATGGATGGATACGTAGGCTATAATCAGATTCTCATGGTAGAAGAAGACATGGAGAAAACAACCTTCATAACACCATGGGGTACTTACTGCTATACGGTAATGCCATTCGGGTTGAAAAACGCGGGTGCTACTTACCAACGTGCAGCGACTTCCTTACTCCATGACATGATGCATAAAGAAGTCGAAGTATATGTGGAAGACATGATTGTAAAGTCAAAAGATCGCCCAGGCCACCAAGTAGCCTTAAGAAAATTCTTCGAAAGGCTAAGAAAATACAATATGAGGTTGAACCCATCTAAGTTTGCTTTTGGAGTCACCTTAGGCAACCTTTTGGGTTATGTCATAAGCTCTAGAGGAATAGAGATAGACCCAACCAAGATCAAGGAAATCATGTAAATGCCACCGCCTAAAACCGAGAAGCAAATTCGAGGATTTATTGGCCGGTTGCAATACATAAGCAGGTTCATATCAAAATTGACGACAATATGTGAACCAATCTTTAAAAAGCTTAAAAAGAATGTACCAGTAATATGGGGTGACGAGTGTCAAAAAGCCTTTGAAAAGTTCAAAGCCTATCTCGCAAATCCTCCTATATTAGCACCAACACTTCCGGGAATACCTCTTAGGCTTACTTAACAGTTACCAAAGAGACAATGGGAGCTATGCTAGCACAAGAAGTAGAAGGCAAAGAAAATGCGATCTACTATCTAAGCAAGAAAATGCTCGAATATGAAGCACGCTATACACCACTTGAGAAATTGTGCCTCGCCTTGGTGTGGGCCACAACCAAGTTAAGAGATTACATGCTCGTGCATATAGCCTTCATAGTTTCCCGATTAGATCCACTCAAATATTTATTCAAGAAATCTACACTCAATGGGCGCATATCGAGATGGATAGTCAATTTAGCCTAGTTTATGTAAGGTTCATGCCACAAAAAGCTATCGAAGGATCTGTGGTGTCAGAATTTCTAGCGGACTTTCCCATAGAAGACTCGATGCCAATACACGACAATGAATTTCCAGACGACGACTTAATGGTCACCGAAGATGATACTTGGACCTTGTTCTTCGACGGATCCTCAAACCAAAAGGGATGTGGCGTTGGAGTATTGCTAGTATCACCTAAATAAGAGCATGTTCCAATCTCCATAAAGCTTGATTTTGACGTTACCAACAACGCTGCTAAATACGAAGCATGCGTGGTAGGCCTTGAAACAACTTTGGCATTGGGAGTAAAAAAAGTTACGGATATTCGGAGACTTTTCATTAATCATCAATCAAATCTCCAAAAGGTGGAAAGTAAGGAGCGAAAGTCTGGCCCCTTACCAAACCTATCTGGAAACCCTTACTAATCAGTTAGAGAAGGTAGAATACACATATCTACCTAGAGAAGAAAATCAATTTGCTGATGCCTTGGTAAGACTAGCCTTTATGGTTAGGATTCCTACAGAAATCGAGCAAATGCCTCTAACTATATCCCCTTAGCAGCCGGAGGAATCATCTCCTCAATCGGCCCGTATATCCCCTGATAGTGGATGGACATACGAGGTGGCACGAACTCAGCAGGACCACCTTGACAAAGCAAATCAAAATCAGTAAAGCATTACTTGGGGGCTACTTAACGAAAAGTAAAAGCTGAAAATCATACTGCCACATCCTCAGCAGGTACAGGAACTGGAGCTAACAACGGCAGTAGCTCCTCCTCATAGCACCGCCCAGGGATCGTGTAAGATCGCCAAAGGGTACCAGCTCCCTCTGACATGCTCACCAGCCTCGGGGCATCAAACATGTGACTCGGTGGAGGAGCGGGAACGATAAAAGTATCTGAGGAATGCTGAATAGCAACTCTCTCTTTAAGGTACGCAACCGCTCCATAGGTCCCCAAGAAATAGCGACGCTTAGCAGAATACTGCACGGCTAGCCTAGGGACTGCCAAGTCGACCCACGGTCAGTACAACACATCAGACTCCTGCAAAGAACGTCTATCAGACAAGAATTTATCGAAGGTATCACAAAATGTTTAATAATGTAAAGAACCATACGGAGATGATCCAATCTCGGACGTAAGCACTGGACATCCCCACACGGCGGCTGCCCCAGGAAGCACTTACTGGAAACCTGCGCGACAACGGTCTCGCTGGCACAGCTGAGGAAAAGTATTCGTAGAATCAGATCTACAAGAAGCGAAAATTATCAGCGAGTGCTAACTAAAATTTAGAGCTAAACTTTACAGGAAATAAAGTATACCTCTACGACCCTCCAAAAACCGGATAGAGCAACGTTCCCCCTGAAGGACCGATGTCGACACGAGTCCCGTAACGCTCAGATGAAGTCAGCGTAGGCTAAGCTGGCCCAGTCGTAAGTCCCGATCCGGTGAAGATCACGGACAGCAGGAAGGTAGTGAAGCAGCGCCCTACTACCCTTGTCAGGAGAAAACGTCCTTAACAGCAACATAAGTGCAAAGAAACGCACCCACTGCTCTCGGGTAGTTGCACCATCATCAAAAGTCGCTGCTAGAGTCGAGGCGCGAATCCCCTTTGCGCTGAACTAAGTGGACTCCACCTCAGCTCGAGCCCGAATAGCAATCGGACCCAACAACTCCTCAACCTCAGGAGAAAAGACGCTGATCTTGCTGTCGAACGGCAGGGCCACAGAGCTAAACTCTAGTCCCGTAATGAGACTGAAGTCGGTCGGGGTGACCGTCATCTCACCCCAAGGGAAGTGGAAAGTGTTAGTGGTGTCCCAAAAGAACTCCACCAGAGCACGAACTACATGGTGACCCCCGCTAGAGGCAATCATGGCCTCCGAGGTCTCAAGCAGTGCAGTCAGTCCGCAAGACTCCCATAGAAGTCTCGTCTCGTCGTCTTTGGTGATGTACATCTTGTACAGGTCGCCCAAACCGTCGCAACCGGAACCGTGAAAACGTGTCCTCCAAACCGTGACGCCCCGTCTCACCCTCTCAGAGATGTGGTTAACGGGAGAGAAGTACAAAGTCCGCTCATCCCACTCAGTGGACGGATCAGCGTCATCCTCTACAGGCTCATGCTCCCGTCGAACTTCTCGGGACCGTGAAACAGAGCTTCGCTGTCTAGCCATGCTACATTGTGCAGAATCATCATAAACTAAGGTCCTATGGTATCTAAGGTTCGCCTAGCTGCATGATACTATGTTCGCAATAAACAGAGTACGTAGTATTAAAACAGAGCACATATTCAAATTGAGCATACACGGCATTTTTCAAGCATTCAAACAATTTCTTGCAATACTATAGTAATTATTGTGACAAATTGGATAAGAATTGCTAGCAAAAACATCAAGAACAAGACACATTGTCTTCCCGACCTTAAGAGGTTCAACAATGGTGATTTGTCTGTTTCTTCACCAAGTTGAGTCAAACAAGTCTCAAATTACTCCCAAGGCAATATATAAACATAATCAAGCAATTTAGTGGCATAAAATTTAATAAACAAAGAGAATTTAGCAATCTAAATTTCAAATTTTCAAGGAATTCGTGGATAAATGCATGAGAAATTCATTAAAACCGGTGTGATTTTGGAGGAAACTTACATAGATTGGGAAAATGGATGGAATAAGCTTTTATTTGCAACAAATTTGAGCGAATTTGGTTGAGAAACGAGCAAGAACGAATCAAATGAAGTTCTGAGAATTTCTCGAGCAAGAACGCGAGCAACAGCAGTGGAAATGAAGAAGAGAAAGGTATTTAAGGAAAACCCGACTCTAGAGCCAAGCGTCAGACCTTGGCGTCTGTCGATAAGGCTTAGCGCTTGGCTCTAGTACCAAGGTCTGGCGCTACACCCAAATAAGCGGCGCCAGCGTTATTTCAGCGGCATTAGACTTCTCAGCCACTTAATACGGTTGTTCCAACCTTGTGCAATATATTTTGGGTTCCTTGGTATGCCAGTTAGCCCCTCTAAGCAATTAGATACGATTTTAGTAATCGGCTTGATTACAATTACATAAAGTGATCGACCTGATGAAAGATCGTCTCACTTAGCTTAAAACACCTAAGCATTGGCTCATCGCAAAAGGCACTGACATACTTGTTCATTCAGCAAAAGGTACCGACATACTGGTTCATTTAGCAAACGACACCAACATACAGGTTTTGTTTTTGAATGACTTGAGCTTATCTCTATTCTGAATATAATTTCTGAGGTTTAAAAGTTTGCATGCATGTATGTGGTTAAAAGTTTTAGTTTAATTTCTTTTTAAGATTGTAGTGTGATACTGTTTTGAGTATAAGTTCTGTGTTCAGAGAGAAATATTTGTGAGAGTGACACGAGTTTTTGGGTTTTTTTTTTGTACTGGTTTATATTGACAAAGGCTTGAAATGGTTTACAAGTCTATAATTGTTGCATGCAGTTTGTGTGAAGATCGTGGGATATTATTGGGATTAACATTGTGTATTAGAAAGTTAAGGTTAACATTGTTTATTAGTCTATTGGTAGTAGGTTTATATGGTTTGAGTGTCAAGTGTTTGATTTTTGGTAGCTAGGAAAGCTATTGATTATCTCATTGATGTGTGTAATCTTGAAATAGTGGATGCTAATTATTGGGGAACGACGTGTAGGTTTGATGTTTTGCTATGTGTTTTGGAGAGGGAGAGTTATTTAAGTGTGAAGGAACGTGTGTTGGGAGTTAAAGAACAATTGGAACCTTCTTCAGGTCTTGTAGAACAAGACTGTGTAGTTCCTATTAGTGGGGAGTTTCAGGTTCCAATATCTAATCCACCTGTTATAGCTTTCAGTAAGATTGAACTAAAATCTCAAGTTCTAGAATCATTTGCTATTTCTGATTCCAGCATTGAAGAAATCCCAAAAGGGGAAGACTCGGAACATTTACATGGACGTTTTAAGCGTGTAAGGCTTTTAAAGGATTAGATGACTTGGGTTTAAGTTGGTATTGAAGAAGTTTTAACTGCTTGCTGTAGGTCTTTTGTTGCTTCTTCAACCGGGTTAGTTTTTTGTTGGATCATGTATTTGAAGTTGCTTGGCTTATGTATGTTGCACAAGATAGTTTTTTGTGATGCTTGTGCATTGAACTCTTTTAAGTAAATATATAGATTAGAATTCGAAGTAGATATTTTGGTTATGTAATGGTTGTAATGGATTATATGTAATTAATGATAATGAACTTTCTTGCAGTTTGTTATCTAATTTTGTGCATTTTTAAAGCTTATGGTATGTCTTGTTATGAAAATTCAGATTACTTAGAACACAAGTTACGTGTAGAAAAAAAAATTTGCTTGATACAACGACACTTGCAAGGGAGACGTATTGTGGATTTGCAAAGAACAATAGAAAGTGGGTGAGTTTTTCATGTATCTAACAATGAAGATCTAGGGAAGTTTTTCTTATAGTGAAGTGATTTTAGGACAATAGTTTGTAAAACTAATGTTAATCACTGATTATGTAGATCGTTATTACGAGCACCAATGACATCATATAAATACAAGACTAAATGTCAAAGAGGGTTGGAAAGTGAAAGTAATGAAATAGAGGCTGTCAATGGGTATAAAAAGAAAACAAGAAAAGGAATTCAAATGCTGAGTAATTTCAAAACTCTCATTTGTAGTAAACATATTTTATTGAATTGAATTGAGACGGAGATAATTGCTTATGAATTTGTTATTTATGTTTAATAAGCACCTTCATCAACAAGGACAAACACTAATAGCCACCTTGTAGATTTGGAGAGAAGATGTACTGAACAAATGCAAAGGTACTCAAAGGTTGAATACTTCGGTATTAGAGAAAAATTTATTATACTTTGTTGTGTTACTGTTATTAATTTTTGTTTTAAAATTTAAACTGAATTTGTGTTTTTGTAATTTTGTAAAAAGGTTACAGGAGCAACTTAATGAAAATTCAGGAAAAGAAAAAGGCAGCGCAATTGAAGTTTTAATTAATTTTAGTGTCTTCTTAGAGAATTCCTACATATGTTTAAGAATAATAAAAAGTATTAATGTCAAAAAATCAGAATTAAAAATTTCATTGATCACATTTTTCATAGGGGTTCTTGATGCAGTAACTGGTGAAAGAGTTATTGTTCAGGTTTTTGCTCTACCTGCAATTCAAGTGACAAATAATTTCAGTGACTTATTCTTGGTGTTGCATCTTTTATATACAACTGATTTGAAGATTCTATTTTTTGATTTTGATGTTTACAATTATAAGAAGCTTCGACAGCAAAAGGTTACAAAAATAAACGTCGCACAAACGTGGAGGGTGAATGTAGTGATCAAATTCAAAGGTTATTTGAGACTTAATGGTATATTGTTGATATTTGATTTTAATAGGAAAAAATTACTGAATTTGTGTTTGAATCCTATTTAAAAGGTTACAGGATCAACCCAATGGAAATTTTCAGGAAAAGGAAATCAGCAAAGTTCTAGCGACAAGTAATTTTAGAGTTTTCTTTTTTGGTATTACATTTTTTCAATAAATATTTGTATTATAAATACTTTGTAATGATCATTGTTTATATTTTTCACAGAAGGATGTGATGCTCTAATTGGAAAAAAAATTCCTACTAAGTCTTATCTGCTTCTTGCACCTACCTACTGTCATAAGTGGATGGCCATGAAATTTGCTTTTGAATCACTTCACTTCTGCTGTGGTGATGGAGAAATCAGGATTGCTGCTAATGATTACCCTCTACAGCTTGTGTTGTTATTAACTTCTAAAGATGAAGAAGCAAAACATTTCAGGAAGTATGTGCGATTGTATAATAATTTGTTCGCTTTCACTTCATTGGGTGGTGATCATAAAGCTGAAACAAAGAATGGAATCTATGTTTTTAAGTTACATGGACAGATTTATCATAATATTCCTAGTTTAGTTCTTGGAGAAAAGGGCCACAATATATGCAATTGTACTTTTATGATGGACAACAAGAATTAGCTAATCTTTTAAAGTAATTTTGTACGTTAAGAGAAAATATTTTGGCTATGTTGATGAAGATTACAAATCTAAATCCGTATGCCAGATTTTTTCGAAGTTTGAGGGAAGTTTCGATTAGTGATTCAACAAAGATTTTACTTAATAAGACTACAGTTCCAGATCAGCGTATTTATAATGCTCCAACTACAGATGAGGTTGCTGTTATTTGGGCAGAGAATACTTCTTCCAGTGAGTCTGAAAGTCCACACATATTGGTTACTGGTGTAGATGATTCTTCTCATATGATCCAACACTTTTATGGTTGCTATGATCCTTTATAGTATCCTTTGCTATTTCCATATGGTGATTGTGGGTGGACTCAAGGACTAAAGAAGATGTCTATGGGTGGAATACATCAGTTACAGTCTCATACAGACCCAGTTTCTTCATGTAGTACACATACTACTGAAGAGTTGTTAGATGAAGAAGCTAGGCGTATGAGTTCATATCTTTTATTTCTAATTAATAAAGTATATTTGATTTTATATATGTCATATACATGCTTTTATTGCTAATTTTATCCTTCTTTTTCCAAATATTTATTTGTAGGTGCAAATGGAGGTTCATCTAAGGCAGATAAACATATTTCAGCTCGAGAATATTATGCATATAGGCTTTAGTGTCGTCCGGGAAATTACTTGCTCAGAGATGGAAGATGTTTTCAACAATATATCGTAGACATGTATGTCAAGGTAGAGAATACACGCTTGGATTTCTTTCGAAGGAACCAACAACCATTAAGGGCTGGTCTTTATCAGAGACTTCTTGATACTATAGATTGTGGAGAAGAATGTGCAGCAAAAGTTGGAACACGAGTTATATTGCCTGCAACGTTTATAGATGGCCCTCGAGATTAATTTGAAGAAGAGATATCTGAATGCGATGTCATTAGTTTAAAGGTTTGGCAAGCCTAATTTATTTATAACAATGACATGCAATCCTAATTAGCCTGAAATAAAACAAGAACTTGATGCTGGAGAAGAAGCACAAAATAGGCCAGATATCGTTTCAAGAGTTTTTAGGACAAAGGTATTTGTTTAAAACATTTAATTAGGAAGAAGCAAATATTTGGAGAAGTGGTTGCAATGATTTATGTTATTGTATTCCAAAAAAGAGGTTTACCTATGCTCATTTTCTAATTATTTTGAAATCAGAATTCAAAATAAAGACTCTTGATGACTTTGATAAGTTTGTTTGTGCTGAAATTTCATCTTCTGAAAATGGATATTTAAGAGAGATTGTGATCAAGCATATGATGCATGGTCCATGTGGTTATCTTAATCCAGAATGCCCTTGTATGAAACATAAAGAGCAACGTGGACATTGTAAGTATGGTTATCCAAAGAAAAATTGTGAAGAGACAAAAAGTAACAGTGATGGATGTCCTTTGTATCGAAGGAGAGCTACGTGTGATACTGTCAAAGTTTGGGGGTGTTGAAATGGATAATTCATGGGTGATTCCGTATAATCCATATCTTTTAGCTTATTTCAATTGTCACTTAAATGTTGAAGTTTGTTCAACTATTGAAGCAGTGAAGTATCTGTATAAGTATGTTTATAAAGGCCATGACAAGATATCTTTCAATATTGTCCAAACAAAAGATAGAGTTCCCATGCAAGATGAAATTAAACAGTATCAGTCAGGTCGACGGGTTTTACCCTGTGAGGCTGCGTGGCGTCTTTTTGGTTTTGATTTATATGAAATGTATCCTTCAGTTTTACCTCTTCCTGTTCACTTGCCTAATTCCCAGCTGATACAGATGAGACCTTATGAACAACTGACATCAATTGTTTCAGATGCTAAGCGTACTAAACCCTGTTTAACAGAGTTTTTCGAAATAAATTGTAAATCAGCTTTGGAAACAAGATGGCTATATAGTGAATTTTCAGAACACTATTGGTGGAATGCATCAGATAAACTGTGGAAGAAAAGAAAGAATAAAAAAATCCAGATTGGAAGGTTAGCATTTGTTGGACCTTTTGAAGGTGAAAGATACTATTTGCGGTTGCTGCTTCATAATGTCAGAAGTCCGAAGTCGTTTGAAGATCTACGTATAGTCAATGGACACACTTATGCTACCTTTTCAGCAGGCAGCACTGAAGTTAGGATTAATGGAAGAAGATGATGCAATTGAATTGTGCTTGAATGAAGGATGTGCCATCCAAATGCCTCATGTTATTCGAAGATTATTTCCTTGGTAATTATATTCTGTAAGCCTAGAGATCCTCTGTCTTTGTGGACAAAATATTATGATTCTTTTTTAGAGGATTACCGATATAAATATCCTACAGATGCTGCAAGAGTGAAACATTTAACCGTAAGATCGATTGAGCAATTAGTTGAGTTAATGGGAAGTTCGTTGAAGGCTTTTGGGTTACATAATTTAGTAGAAGATGATGGTGATGCTATACATGTTATGAAAGATATAGAAGATGCATTGAATGCTCCAATACCAAAAGAGTGTTTAGAATGTAAAGAAAAGTTAAATCAGGCTCAACGAGTTGTATTCGATGTCATAATGGAGCATGTTACAAAGGGGAAGCCTGGTGCCTTTTTCATAGATGGTCCTGGTGGAACGGGGAAAACTTTTTTTATATAATGTTGTTTATGCAGAAATCAGATCAATGAATAAGATTGTTTTACCAACAGCAACTTCGGGTATTGCTGCAGCCAATATTCCTTCTGGTAGAACTGCGCATTCACAGTTTAAAATCCCTTTAGACCCTTCGGGCTCACTTGCTTGTAATGTTCCTAAGCAGGGAAGTTTAGATGCGCTTTTAAGGGAAACAACGTTGATTATTTGGGATGAAGCTTCTATGGCTAAGAAGGAAAATATTAAATCCCTCAATTCACTACTCAGAGATATTTACAATTCAAGTGTATTATTTGGAGGCAAATTAGTAGTTTTTGGTGGGGATTTTAGACAAGTTCTTCCAATTTTTTCACGTAAATCACAGAGAGAAGCAGTTGCTGCAAGTTTAGTTAGTTCTGCTCTGTGGCCACAATTGCTGAAGTTCAGGATTACTGAAAACTTAAGGGATAAAGATGATCTTGCATATGCAGCTTTTCTGTTGGCACTAGGAAATGGTGAATTGCAAAAAACGGAGGATGTGTTTGTTGAGCTTCCATCAGTTATTGTTAAGCCTTATTGTACTGGAATAGCTGATGATGTACATCTAACAACTGTAGCATTTTAAGAAATGGATATATTCCCATTTAATTCAGACATTTTTACTACAAGAGCTATATTGACACCGATGAATGAGGATGTTGATGCCATAAATTCAAGTTTGATTTGCAAATTCCCGGGTGAATCAGTAAAGTATAAAAGTTATGACACTATGATTGATGAATATTGTGCCGTATATCCTACTGAATTTCTAAACAAACTTTGCCTTGGTGGTATGAGTCCTCATGAGCTTGAGTTGAAAGTTAATAGTCCTTTTATTCTGTTAAGAAACCTTTTTCCAGCATCTGGTTTGTGTAATGGAACCAGACTCATACGAAGCGGTTTTTCCGTAATCTCATTGAGTGTGTTATTGCTATTGGACATAATAAAGGTCAGCACGTGTTGATTCCAAGAATATCATTACGTCCATCAGATTCAGAAGGCTATCCTTTTCAGTTTTAGAGAAAACAGTTTCCTTTGAAACTTAGCTTTGCAATGACAATCAATAAAGCTCAAGGACAAACACTTAGTCAAGTTGTGTTTTTTTTACCGCGATCCTGTTTTTCACATGGACAATTATATGCCGCACTTTCTCGAGCTCGTAAATCACCTAATGTTAGTGTAATGACTGAAGCTAGCACTAAGCAACGAACGGTGACAGAAGTGAAGAATATAGTATTTTATGATATTCTTCGTTTGGCAAGAATCATTTAGAGTGGCAAAAGAGGTAAGTTATCATCATTCTTTTTCATTCATATTGGTTTGAGAGTGTGTATATTTTCTTAAAACCAATACTTTCTACACCATTACAATGAGTAAGCTTATTTTTATTTTTTAATAACTTTTATCTGTTTTCCTATGTGTTTGCAGTGATGGAACAACTAGGAATTTAATCTAAATAATTATACATTTAAAACAAAACAAAAAAAAAAACTTACAGGATTAAAAGTGTATTCTGAATTTGTACATGATGCATGCATAATTATCTCTGATTTTTTTTAAAAAAAAAATCAGGTAAAAGCATGCAAAATGATTTTAAAATCATATAGATTAGATATTTTGTACAATTAAAACAAAAAACTGGTACTATTTATATTTCAAACATTTTGCATGCATAATCTTGAACAAAAACTCTTTTACTTAAGGCATGCAGTATGAGACTGGTTTGTAGCATTTAAACGGGTTTTCTTTGATCATAATATTTATTTATTTTAAAATTATCAAACAGAGAACATCTTCATGGCGTCACAACGGAAATTCCTAGATGATACAACTACAAAAAATTTCAAGGTCAAAGTAAGGGTTGCAGAGAAGGGTCATCCACAAACATCAGAAAAAAATACACAATATCAGTCTATGTTATTCGAAGATGACAAGGTATATCGATTTAATTCTACATACATTTTGAAACACAACATTCAATTTGCACAAATTGATGAAAGCACTTAAAAAAATTAACAAATTCTTTCTTGTTACAGAATAACCGGATGAAGATGACACTTTTTGGTGACCAGATTCTGGCATATTGGGATGTTATTATTTTCAGAGGAAACTATGAGATTGCTTATGTTGTAGTAAGGAACTAGGATGCACAATGGAGGGCTAAAGAAGATGACATTCCTTTTCATTTGTCATTAGGAAGCACGACTGTCATCCGATCTTTGGATCCTAAAGGAGAATCAATTTACCCCAGATATCAAACACTTGCTTCTATTCCAAGCATCCCTATTGATGATGATAGACATGGTAAACATATTATATGAATTACATATACAACCATATAATTTGTCAAATAAATCAAAGTGGCATAATATAAAATGTTAGTATTTAGTGTGATTTTTTTTGGTGTTTCAGATATACTTGTGTTAGTTCTTTATGTATCAGAAGAACCAAGGAGAATAGTGACATCATCTAACAAAGAGACATCAGTTCGAGATCTTATGGTGATAGATCACAGGTAATTGATGTTAAAGACTGACTAATATCTTTACATTCATTTCATTTCATATTATAGTAACACAAAGTGAATATTAAAAAACCTCTAATTTCAGTACTGATCAGCCAATGAAAGTATGCACTTGGAATGACCTTGCTGGAGAACAGTCTGAATCAATTGTCTCAAACAGTGACTCTTTCGAAGTAATTGGTATCACAGCTCTACGACCTATTACTCGACAAGGTAAGAAAACAACTTAGATCATATTAAAATTTTCAAATAATAAACACATGTAAAATATCTGAATCACAATATGAATATTGACATTTTCCAAATAACAGGATTTTCGCTTGAATCAACCATGCCAACTTTCATTCTGAAGAACCCCAAGGCGACAAAGGAGAAGCTTTAGCCGAATGGTATAGTTTTGAAGAATTTTCTTTCCTAATTATTGAAAATGTTAGCATAGTAATGTTTTGAACATAGATTCAGAATTCTGAGAGAAACCCAAATTGTAATTTCTTTGATGTGAGTAAAGCATAAATTGATATTCCATTTGTTTGTTTTATCTACTAATAATAGTTTGAATGTTGAAGTTTTTCACAATATTGTATATATAGTAATTTACGAAACCATAAATTTATGACAATTATTTGGTCTTGATAAAAAAGGGCAAAGAGACATCGATGTATGCTAATCAATGAACTGCAAAGAATCAGAGAAGCCTTTAATCCAATAGCAGAAAGAACTGTAACAACTATTGGCCGCCTGAAAGCCAAGAAGGTATATTTTTGCAGCATATCTTTAAAATAATTAACAGAATCAATATGCATAGCAAGCACTATTTCAGAATATGTTAATATCTAACATTATAATAACCTTGGTTTATATATTTACAATGTAGTCAGCAAGTACACTTCCACAAGAAGTGTTTGGTTAAATGTTGTAACTACCGATATAGAGTTTAAAAGATTAAGAGCATATATAGGATGCTCCCACTGTGGAAAGTGAACAGATCTTGCTCTTGGAACTGTCTACAGTTGCAAAGCATGCTCAAGGAAAGACATACATGCTGCTTACAGGTATAAAATTCATCAAAATAATAAATTCATTATACTTTTCAACGATAATGTTGTTATACATCAAATCACACTAACACTATTTCTTATAATGAGCAGGACAACCATAACTTTCGATGTCTCTGATGGAACTGGATCATTGGAACTCACTGCATTCACTAATGTTTGTGATAAGCTTTTTCGAATGCCAATTCAGGAAATCTATGAAATGAAAACAATGGTATACAACATATTTTTCAATAATTATCATCTCATTATATAACACTGGCCTCACTACATATTACAAATGTGAAACTCTATTTATTTTTCATTTCTATGTGATTAGGAACAACTTGAAAAGTTCCAGAAGATAGTTTTCAAGTTAGCAACAAAGCATTTCTTGATCAAAGTTGGACCTACAACTGCACTGTCAAAGAACAAGGTCTTGCAATGGGGACTTATGGGTGTATATATGGTGGTGGAACCAACAGCAGCTACTACTGAACAAGACAACTCTTCAAATGCTGTTTCTGGTTCTGAAAGTAAGAAAGTAGTTACAGACACCAGCACAAAAACTGCAGAGGGTGAAGTGATTCAGAAGACACTACTCAAGTCAGCAAAACATACAAACTCAGCTGACACGAAAGAAACACCACACAAGGATGATCTTATAGACTCCAGTCAAGAGGAAGAAGATGCTTGTGTTTTTGCTGAAAGTTTGATTGCAGCAAGTGACAACAATCAAGACAGTGCTGAAGATTTCAGCCAAAAGCGAAAGAGATCTGGAAATGAAGCAGAATTGGATTTCCACACACCAACGAAAGAAGTGATTGACATGGCGGCTCAAGACACAGCTGCTAAAATAGTCACTAACAGTTCAATGGAATCAGATCAGGCTTCTTTAGGTGCGAAGGAAGGCAAGGCTATCGGGTCTGAGGAGCAGGTAAATTATGAATTCAAGTTACGCAAAGTCAAGCAGGAGAGGGTTACCAGGCTCCGAACACTCATATTGCAAGATGATGATGAGGAAGATTCTTATAATCATGCAACCACTCTCACAAAAAGATCAAGTCAACAGTAGCTTCAACAAGTATTAATAATCTTAAAAATATATTTTATAAATATTTTGTAATGTGTAGAGCTTTAACTAGGAACAAGTACACTAAAATTACTTGTTCCTAAATAGCACCACTTATTAAGGGATTAGCCTAAACTAGGCACTTAAATATTTTGTAATCGGCTAGCAACTATAATGATTTTAGGTGTTTAAATTACTGTAAATGCTATATATTAAGCCATATATGTAAATAGGTAGCAATTTGCAGTATTAAGAAGTAGTTATATAAAAAACAGCAGCTATGTATGTACTATGCTTGAAGATGTAAACCATGTTTTCACTTATATAAAAATATATACTCGGATTATAGTATATCATTTTCTACTTGAAATAGATATATATATTATATAACTATTCAAATTTGTGTTAGAGTGAAAAGTCTGATCCACTAAAAAAAATTCATAACCATTATTATACCAAAAAAAGAAAAAACATCTTAACAACAACAAGGCCATAATCAAGATGGTCATTCCATGGGTTTGCATTAAAACTAAATCAACATCAAACATAATAGGGACCCCTTTCCTATATTTAGAAATTGAGAAATTTCACACATTGGGTGTTAAGACCAATGTAATAACTATATAGTATGCTATATATGTAAATAGGTAGCAATCTACAATAATATCAAGTATTAGTTATATGAAAAATCAACAGCAATGTATATATTATGCTTGAAAATATAACCCATGTTTTCAGTTACATAAAAATATATAATTGGATTATAGTATATCAATTTCCACTTGAAATAGATATATGTATCATGTAGTTATTCAGATGTATGGAACAGAAAAGAAAAGTAAGATCCACCAAAAACAATTTATAACCATTATTATTATTATATATATATATATATATATATATATATATATATATATATATATATATATATATATATATATATATATATATAAAGGGAAACCTAATAACAACAAAACCTTAATTAAGATGGTCATTCCATAGGTTTACATTGAAACTAGATTTTTCTATATTTAACCAAGGCACCTACATCTACTTGAACATTATAGAAATCAATGAACTGACTAACACCATTTCTAATGGAACATTTACTGATAGCTCTCTGTTTCTTCAAGACTTTCAGCTGCATATTGAAATGTGTATCTGCAAGCTGAAGAAACATAAAATCAAATAATTATGCCAAGAGAAAGAAGAATAGAATGAAAAAAAAACAAACAAACATGAAGATAGCTAACAAAAATCATACTATAATTCCTTGATCAACATAAGCTTTGGTAAAAGTGAATAAGAAATGATGTTCACGATAGGCACCTGCAAGCTTGGCAAGGCAAGCATTGGTTTCGATCATTTTAGATGAGAGCTTTTCAATAGCAGGTTTCCTCCCACGCCTTTTACCTGAAGTACCTAAACTTCCACCATATCCATTTTCCTCAGCTCTCTTACTTCCCCTGGATCTGCGGATTTCAACATCAAATGAGCTATCCCCTAAATAAGTAAATATCAAAGCATCACCAGCATCTACACCATTATCCTCAACAAAATCAGACCACCCAGCATCAAGATATGTTCCCCATCCACTACCACACTCTTCATGCACTAAAGTAACGAACCATGACTTGTCATTACCATCCACTGACAACTCTATGTTAAAGAAACCATCATTCAGTACATCTATGAAGCCATCTGGAATAAGCTATTAAGAGGCACACAAGAAACACACACCACAGTACAGGTACAAAATCAAAATCCAAAATCAAAATTCCAAAAACTAATCATCAACAAAAATGAATTTAATAGTACACAAAAACAGAAACAAGAATGCATACCAATTTTTCATGTTGCTGAATATCATTTTCATACAGAATTGTAAACGAAAGATAGATTCTGTCCATGGAAATTTCTAATCTCAGAATACTTAGAACTCAAAACAATTGAATTAAAATGAAAGTCTATGTAATAGCTTAACTCAAAATACTCCATACCCTTCAAAAAATTATTCAATATATAAGCTAAGTCAAAACATTAAAACTACAACACCATTAATTAAATTCAAGTCTGAACTAAAACTAACACTTCTACAAGCAACCTTCACAATACAAATGAAACTTCAGTTTCCATTTCACCAATAATAACAACAATAAAAACATAAAGTCAAATAAATGCCATAATAGTCAACTGCATTTTCATTTAACTTACAATAATTAATTATGTTTTCTTCTAAATAATCTGTATTTATAGACAAATTGTGATGTGAGATAGAATCAAATAGCAATTACAACATTCATACAGAGAAGAGCAGAAAGACTCCTTGTGAGCACATTCACATAAAAACAATCTAAACCAATATTATCTTCTAAAACTAAGAGTTCTGCACAAAATTAGAAATCAAAGGCTACTGAAATCAGCTTCTTTAAATTATCTACACACTCAACAAACTACTGATGTGTAAAGCAAATTGACTTTACAAATTTGGATCCTTTTTCAAACAGTCTTTTGATTAGGCCTCACACTCCAATTATCAAGCATTCATTTTTAGCATTACCTATGAACAAACTTTTCATTAAGCTTAACACTCTAACCTCCTTATATAACTTATAGCTTCTGACTACTGCAATCAGACAACAAATAAAGGATCCTAACTTGAAGATATTGACACCTTTGACAAGTAATTATAAAGACAACTAAACAGTAATGTTTTTAATGTCATTAAAACGACCTAAATGTTTGAAATGCTTTTAATATTTCACTAAGCTTTTTTCCTGATTTGTGCATGCATTTAGATTACTGTCCTATATGTGATTTTACTCATACTTTCTAGCCTTAAACTCTGAAAACTAGCAAACTCACAAGGCGCGCGATAGTAAAAAATGGTTAATATCGGGTTTTGATATTGTTGAACATTTTTCTTAATTTAAATTTATGTATATACTTTGAGAATTTAGTGATTTCTTTTAATTGTAGGAATAATTTGTATTGTACCATTCAGACATTAATTTCCTGATATTATACTCTCTAATCACCTTTATATATATTTAGCATTTACGAGTTATTTGTCACCACTAGCCAACTATGCCTTCTTCTCCTAGCTATCTTAATGCAGTGAGTAATAGAAAATCCTCAATATCTTGATGTTTCATTATGAATTATCACTACAACCTTCCCTCTATCTATCTCAAAACCTCTTTTTTCTCCTAAATCATAACTACATCCATCCCTTTCTTTATCTCACGACCTTTTTTTCTTCCTTTATAAATTTATTTCTCCCTATATATCTAAATTATACATTTCTTTTTCTGTGAATCTCAAAATAACTCATGATTATGGACAGAACGATAAATACAACAATATAGGTAGTGAGAATTTGGTACAAGATACATTTAATTAACAATATAGAAGCAAAAATCTATTGCTAATATTCAACTCATACTGATATAGAAAATCTCAAACAAAACTATTTAATTAATGGTACTGAAGTCATGTAAAACTTAAGCTTTACAAAACTATATAAACAAAAATACCAAAATCATCAAAAATCTAAAAATTATTAAATCATCAAATATGACAAGTTCAACACTTCTGCCTACGATATTAATACATCAGGAATCAACACTCAGTTGTAAATGTATATATAAAACAATAGGATTTCGCTTCAAAAGCTCAATTACAGCACCTTCATCAACCTGAACTTGGTATTCATCGATCACTGCATCAACTCCATCCTTAATAAAAAATTTCACAATTTTTTCATTATAAGTCTTTATTTTCAATTTGGCTTTGAACTCTGTATCATAAAGCTGCAGCACAACATCAGTCGTTTCCCCAAATCTACGAAAATGCTTTCTAGCAA
The DNA here is from genome assembly GCF_001683475.1 of Chenopodium quinoa. Classification (NCBI taxonomy): domain Eukaryota; kingdom Viridiplantae; phylum Streptophyta; class Magnoliopsida; order Caryophyllales; family Amaranthaceae; genus Chenopodium; species Chenopodium quinoa. The sequence goes on along the minus strand of NW_018743262.1, from coordinate 2,173,430 downwards.
AATCTAAGGGAATATTCTGCATCGCAAAAATAACGTGTTAATCCAAACTCAAAATATGATTGACTACAAAATAAGCAAACTACATTTTAAATATATTTTTGTTTAAACAACTCATACAATAATTCCATTTGAATGGTAGCACTCAGAAAATACAAAATGAAAAATTTCTTTTACACAGCTAGCTGACATTCTATTCGCCCAAGCATTCGCCTCGATCATCGAAGATGACGAACCTTGAATTAGAGGCTTTCGCCCACGCTTTTTTACCATCCTTACCAAAAAATAACACAACACCAAAAAAAATATACAGAAGTATTCAATTTATAACCAAGATTTCAACTAACAATCAAAGAGTTTAGATATCAGTCAAACATGCAATTAATTATAATAACATCTCCAACATAAATATTTGACTTAAGGAATTCATGCAACCTGATCACACTCATCTAAAGAAATAAATGTAGGAGTTTTTGTTTCAAACTTTGTAAATTAACAAAAAAATTAATCAAAAGAACTTAAATTTATGAAGAAACCAATATTTTTCAAAGCTTGACATTCTATACCAAGCATCAAGTTCCATGGAACCAGCATAAAAAGTCAAACAATAACATGCTACAAATATTAACCTTTCAAAGCCTTTATAACTTAGTTTCACTAAAAGCATGCAAAGCATTAGGCAACCTTTGAATTGTGTCACTACCAACATTTCTGATCCAATACTTAACAGTGCTCAGATAGTCTAAAATTATTAAACCTTCTACCACTCCGCCGCAATAGTTAATTTAGACGACCTTTGACTTTTGTCACCACTAAAATTCCTGATCCAATACTTAAGAGTGCTCAAATAGTCTAAAATTATTAAAGCTTCTACCACTCCGACACAATAGTTAAGTTAGACCTCATTTTTTATTCCCTCGACACTCTCATCAGTATTTTCAAGATACTAATTACAACATAAACATACTTAAAATGCAAAACGCTCCTAATAAGCCATACAATTTCGAAACAACAAATCTTTTGAAAGAAAAACAATAGCATTCCATGTCAAAACCAATAACATGTCTCAAAATACTACCACAACACATAATGTTACAAAAGATACATATATTATTTTTAAAACAAAGAAACAGAACAAAACAGAACTCCAAAAACAATAATCTTAATATTAACCATATTTCATTTACTTAGAATTTTCAATTACAACCTAATACCTAATAAAGCTATATAGATTTACATCTAATAAACTAAAAAGATACTAACAACTTCAAACTAATACCAAAAACTATAACCTAAACTTCAAAAGCTTGCCCAAAAAAAAAAACCTAAACAAACTACTAAGGCGAGGGAAACTTGTATGCTTCCGAATCTACATCAGAATCCCCGGGAGAGTAGTGATATATGTTACCACCAATTTCATCCTCAGAGTTGATATCCCACTCCCCGGGATCCACTTGTTATCCCTCATCATCATCATCCCCTGCCTCTACTTCAAACACTTCACCCTGCACCTGCTCCTCTTGAGGTTCACCCTCCTCATTCACCTCATCTTCTTCTTCCTCATCACCTTCCTCATCTTATTCATCATCTTCCTCCTCATCTTCTTCCTGCTCCTGTTCTACTTCAGGCTGAACTTGCTCGTGAACCACCGGTGGTTCCTATGGTTCTTGATGAACCACAACAACAGCCTGATCAGCACCTTCCACTTGCACTTCCTCAGCGACTCGACGAGGGACCTCTACAATAAACTGAACATCCTCATTATCTAAGGAAATCTCCATATCAACAACTCCACCCTCGACATTAGCCACCACACTCGACGTTTCTCCTACAGCACCCACAAACCTAGACGCCTTTAACTTCAAACCGACTTCAGCCTCACCATCGCTACCACTATCAACTTCTATAACACCAACACAATCACTATCATCCCTAACCCTCTTATGCCCTGTTATTTTTTTTTCAAGACCCTTAAATTGACACATTTCAGCCTCCAACACATCCAACTCCCGCCGTAAAACTTTACATTTCCGATCAGCCTCTGTACGGACATGCAAATTCACGGCTAAAGAATCTTCAAGTTTAGATTTTCTCCTAGCCAACGCCAAAAAATACAATTTCTGATGTTCGCTTGAAACAGGATGGAACTTTGACGAAGAACTGCCATTAAAATTAGCCATTTTAAGCAGCAAATGAAATTTCAGAGGAACTCAAAGTTTTTTTCTTTGAAATCGCTTTTGGGAAGTAGAATTTCACAAAGAAAACCACTTATGAAAATAAATAAATAGCAAATTGAAACCATTATGTCAATTTCGTGTCTCTTCATCTGCAATTTGCTACAGTGAAATAGTGCAATTGAAATTCGTAATGCATGTATCTTCATATTCTGTTTGTAATAACACTGCAAACGTACTACACAAGAATAAGAATAAGAACATTCTAAAAATAGCTAAAAAAAGCTGAAATATACTACTACCTCCGTTACACATTATTTGCAATGATTTGACATAAAGTAGAGAGGAAAAATGTCTAATCGTTGGAAATAATATGTAACGGAGGTAGTATATACAATCTGATTAATACCGAAAAATCACTCGGTAACAAAAAAAAATTTTCGTCTTAAAAAAGGTACGAAAGTTTCCACTACAACTAGAAAAACATTTACACACACTTTAAAATCGCTCGATTTTTTTTTTGTTTTTTTTTTGAATTTATTAAAGTAATAATATTGCGATGAGCATATATGTTGTTTACAATTGAATTAATAATCATTATCTTATATTATTATTCATCATTCTTTCAATTTTCACAATTTTCCCGTTTTTCATAAGGTTATAAATTAAAATATTTTACCTTAATTTCCCAATGTGTATGAAAGTAAGGTCTCCCATTCTTCATCCGTTGAGAAATAAATATTACATAGTACTAAATACAATACTAAATTTAAAATTAAAATTCTTAATTTTCCACAAATACAAAACGAAATTAAATTTACTATCAACAATATCGACAACCGATATTTACCATTTTGGACTATCACGCGCCTTGTGCGCAATAGGACAACTAGTTTACTAAAGTGTCCTTTCAAATAAAAAAACGTCACAGTGAAGTGTTTCCATTTTTTTCCCCTTTTAAACCTGATTATTTCTTTTCCTCTTATCATTGTTCTTCATCTATTTTTAAAATTTATTTTTTTAATAGTCGGTTTCACATTTCCCTCTCTTATTTATATCACAATACACATGCAATTGATCTCTCCAATCAATTTCGAGTTTTTGCTTACAAAATTGGATTTTCGTGATCGGTTTCGTCTGATATGTTACAACAAGGTTTGTATTTTTACCAGTTTTAATTTTGGGTTTCATATTTGAAATCAGGTTGTAGTGGTGAATTTATTTGTATAGATTTGTGATACTATGAATTATTTCTTTTATTTTGTTTTCAAAATTTATATTTTTTCAATCTCATTGTCTTATATTGTTAATTGATGCTTCTTTTTTTACAGTGTTTTAAGAAATTCTGGGTTGTCAAGTTTTGTGGGAATGTTTTGACTTATTTAGTCATATTTTAGTTTATTTGCATGATAAAAATTGGGTTTATGGTATCTGAAAACTAATCTGTTTGTGGGACCTTGAGAAGAAGTTAATTTATTTTCCATCTCCAATTGTCAAAATTTTGTATCCAACTATGTCATAAATTTCGTCTAAAATTGTGAGTATTAGGAAGAATTGCTGTAATCATTTAATTATCCTTTTTCTTTGCAACGTTTATTTGGCAAGAATGTACATCTATTCTGTTTTTAAGAAATTCGCTTAAATGTATTAATAATTTTGGGTGATTTAATGAAATTTGATTTCATGTATTAATATTTTGGGGGATAAATGTTTAAATGGTATTGTTGAATTTTAGAAAATCTATGAGAGTTTTTGATCAATAAATTACTATATGTTCAAATACCCAAAAAAAAGAGTATTATACGTTAGACAGTCATGCATCGCACGGGTTTAAGACTAGTTAGAATTAGTTTTGAGTCATGCCCCATCAATCAATAACTATATACTCTTTGTTAAAAAAAAAATAAATAAATAAATAAATAAAAAATATTTTAGTGTTTCTTGTCATCATATTAGTTTGTGGAGTTTGGTGGTATTTGTGCTTCCACCCATATCATTTTGTTTTGTGGTTCACTAGCTCGTGGTTTGGTTTGATGTTTGAGCTAGTTTGGTGGTTTACTTTTCTTTTGGTTCGTGTGGTTGGTTGGTGCTCGGTTTGATGCATCTTTTTTATTGGCCTAGTGTTCTCTTTCAATGGGGGCTCAACCTAACCGTATATATGAGCATTTTACTAACGCAAATCATAGGAGTGTTCCTACTATCTCTGATAAGCAATGGAAAGAACTTTTATCTATCGTTTAGTGCTCGAGCTCTTCGTCTATTTGCACCTATAGTTCTGTCGATTGGCTCATTGATACTAGAGCTTCAAATCACATATCTGGTAATATTGACTTATGATCGCAGGTAAGAGTAGGTCGTTGGCCTACTAACCCTAACCAAATTAGAAATTTATAATACCTAAACTTACACTAAACTAGTTAGTGGCAAGTAAAGGGTCGAACCACGAAGACTAAGTGTATCAATTTGTGCAAATTAGACTAGTAGGAAAGGTTGAGAGATAGAGAGAGATTAAACCAAACACTACTAAGAGTAAATAACTAAAACTAGGGAAAGTGGAATCCAATCACATCAATGCATTAAACAACATCATACAAATAGATGAAAATGACCTCGATTAGGAACATCAACACATTTAACTCATTCTCGCACAATTAAGCATGTTAATTATCCTACTAAACTAATTCACTCTCGTGAAACTAGCCTAACAAAGGTATGGAAGAATTTAGGGATCTCAACCAACTCACTCTCGCATAATTGATTGAAAGCACAATTAAGAGCATATAATCGATTAGCTAGAAAGATTCTAATCCATAAAAGCATCACCCATACACAAAAATCAAGAAACAATTTCATACTAATCACAACCAATCATTCAATTCTTTAATATAACCTTCATCCAATTACCTAGAACAAGACCTAAGCTATCATAATGAAGAAAGACATGGAAAACAAGGTAAAATAAGAATAAAAACAAGATTAAACATACAAACTAATTAATCTACTCAAATCAACAAACAAAAGGAAAAACTAAGAATTAAGCAAAGAAATAAAGATGAGAGAAAGTTAGAAAATGCTCATTGAATGAGAAGAAGTTCCACAAAGTTGCTTCTTCAACCTCTCAAAAAACTCCATGGAAATTCAAGCTTTCTCTCTCTACAACTACTCCTAAACTAGAGAGAGAAAATCCTAATCTAACCCTAGAGATAGAAGCTCTCCTAAAACTAATTAGAGAGGTGAATAATTGGTAATTGAATAATCCCCTAATTACCCCTAAAAAATGGGTATATATACCAAGCTAAGAATACTAAGTAAGTAAAAGAAAAGAAAAGAAAGTAAATTAAAAGGGAAAAGTAAAATAGGAAACTAATTAAAAAAAACAAAAGAAAGAAATAAGAAAAAGGGGAAAAAAAGAAAGAAATTAAAAATAAAAGAAAAAGAAAATAAAACCCCAAAATCCCACAAACACCTTAGACCCCTCTTCCTCTTTCTTCGATCATTTGGCTGCTCTAAAAATGGGAGATGATCCCCTACTTTGCACCTAACCAAAATCCATCATCAAGCTTTCATATGAAATCACCACCATCCGATCATAATCAATGCTCCAAATTAATGGCTATCATCACCAATTGCATCATCATCATCATTATTAGACCGGTTGATCTTCATTAAAATCACGTGTGATGCTCGTGAAATGGTTCGATCAAACCTCGGGTAGGTTCGACTAAACTACGGGGTTGGTTCGGTCGAACCATGGGTGTGTTCGACCACACCTCTTTAATTTACAAAAACTTTGAAAGTTTGTGACTGTTTTGGCACTTCGACCGAACTCCTCAATGGTTTTCCCAAACCCGATCAATTTGTGATTTACTCTAAATTAGGGCTGTTGCTTGGGCGATTTGGGGTTGCAATTGGTAGCTGATTTGTTGCTGTAAATTGGTGATGCGGCTGGTGACGGTTGGTGATTGAGAATTGTGGTGCGGGCTGGTGGTGGATATGGAGGTGAGTTACTGCTGTTGGTGGAGGTATGTGTGAAAGGTCGAGGGAGCACGGGAGTTTTAAATTCTGATTGGTGGTGTTGGTGTTGGTTGATGCAGTTAATTGGTGGGCTGATTTGGTTGGTGGTTGGGTGGCTGGTGAGAGTGGTTGATGGGAGGGATGTTGCGGGGTGTAGGTGGTTTAGGTGGTTTGGGTGGCTGCTGTGGCTGCGTGGTGGTTGATTGGAGGCAGCAACGATGACGATGGTGGTCAGGTGGTTGATTGGTGCGTGAGGGCAGGTGCTGCTGCTGCATGGTGTATTGGAGGTGAGTGGTGGCTGCTGTTATTGCTGGGGCAGGGGAGTTGTTAGGTGGGTGAAATTGGTGGGTGATGGTGGTGGTGTGTGTGAGTAGAAGTGGCTGCGGTGGTGTTGTTGCGCCGAGTTGAGTGAGGGAGCAGGGGAAATGGTGTGTGATATTGGTGGGTGATGGTGGTGGTGCGGCTACTGGTTTGTGTGGTGAAGGGGGCAGCAGTGATGAGCCCATGATGCTTGGCTTGGACACATTTGAATCAAACCCGGAATTTCGAACTTGATTTGAACATGGAAATCGAGCGTCAACCCGAACACACCTACAACCAAAAACCAAACACGAGGGGATTATCAAAAAGATAAAATAAAATAAGATAAATAAAGTAAAATAAAATACTAAAACTTAAGAAATAATAAAATTAAATGAAATAACATAAAATAAAGAAAACAAACTAGAAACTAAAAGAAAATAAATAAAAAGAGAGAAACTAGGAATTACTAAAACTAAGTTTATCTAAATTAAACTAAAAACTACAAAATACTCAAATAAAATAATAAAAGACGAGAATAAGCAAAATAATAGAAATAAAGGATAAAAAGATTTAAGTTATTGGAAAATAAGCTGGAAAACTATTCAATAAACACCCCTAAAAGTGACATAAAAGTCACTTATCAAACTCCCCCAAGCTAACCTTTTTCTCGTCCTCGAGCAAATTAACATGAAACACGGGAGAAGGAGAGTGATTTATTCAAGCAATTCTAAGACACTAAAGGAGGCAAGAATGTACACTAACTCACTTTCGTAGAAATCATGGTCAATTTTAGCAACTAAAGACAAGCCCTTTAAACCCCTAGATCGCCCTAAGGACGAGTGTGCTCTCGTGAGGGTGTCCTAAGAGTTTAACCCACAACTCTAAATAAAAACCAAGGCAAGGCAATAAAAAGAAAAGAAAAAGAAACATAAAAAGAGAAAGAAAACACAAAGTTCATATTTAGACAAGAGATAGGAACAAGCACCAATGAATGCAAACCTTTCTAAATAGACAAATGTATGCACGTTCCATGGTGTCAATGGTTGATTGAAACATAACATATGATAAGCACAGAGAACTAATAGGGACACAATCCACCCTAGCCCCAACCAATTGGGCCGCGTTCTCTCCACTAGGTTAAAATCAAACCTTAAGCTAGCTTCTCATGATTCCACGAAGGAACCGGAAAAAGATAAAGAAATGAAAAACTTTGAGAAGGTAATCCCGACATCTCAACTACGCATACTCTTTGTAGGCGTCGTTCGAAGTGTGCCTACGTAAAAGCATGTGTGAATATGCTTGGCACTCATAGGAAGTGGGAATTGACATATACGATTAGGGACAAGGAAAGTAGGGAGCCGCCAACAAGTTTTTAAGGAACTTGTAAACCGTTCACGGATCATAAAAACCAACCACAAATAAAGGGACAACGATAGGCAACAACAATTGACCCGTAAAGGTTACAACCCATTCATAATCCATGAGATTACTAACTCCATATGGTTCGGAACCACGAAAGGAGGATCGGGGATGATGGTACGAAGTGAGTCATGGAGTCACATTCGCCCGTATTGTCCTCTACTCGATTCTTACAGTGAAAAGTGATTCCTGCAATCTCAAATGCATACAAACGAAAATTCAATTTGCTCTAACCTATTATTAAGCTAAATTGGTTTAATATTAATGCGACATATAATTCTAAAATATTGTGATCACTTGAATTAATAACAAGTTTAAAAAGGAACCTAAACCGGTTGTTCAAATTATCTTATTAGGCGTGATTTTCAATTACATATTCCCTTTAAACATGCAATATGGTGATCATAATAATAATAGAATAAACATTAATATTGGAAAAAATTTAACAATAATAACGTTAGTCAAATCAAATATAAAAAATGCTTATCACGATACTAGCAACAAGAATAAAAATAAGAGTAATTAAGTGAATAATTACTCACTTTCCGCGTTTCCTTGAATTGCTACATCATGAATAAACTGTTAGTAACTTCAATAAAAATAAGTCAAATGAAAATTAAATTAAATAAATATTATATTTGATTTGGTCCAAACCCTCAATTATTTGTACCTTTCACGCCTTGGTTTAAGGACGGAACCTCGGGTTAAGTATGGACTCCTTGGAGTGCTTAAGGGAAGTATTTTGAGAGAATAGGATGACTAGTGTTTACGCTAAAGAGGGAGAAGAGAATGATTTGAATGATGAAGCTTGTTGATTATTGAAAAAGGGGAGATATGATCTCTATTTATAGAGAAAAAAGAAGGGTTGAAAAAACAAGATAAGATCCGAATTAAATCGGAATAAAACTCGATAGACAGCAATTTTTGCAGTTTTTGTTTTTACCATATCTTTTGATCCAAAAATCAGAATAAGATGAATAACATATCGTTGGAAAGCTCTTGAAGTCTACTCTCTATTCAAATTAGAATCAGATTAAAATGTTTTGTAGAATAAAAGATATGGCCGAAATAATGAGACGGTGTCAGTTTTGGATAGAGTTTGACATTTTATTCATATCTTTTCCGTTATAGCTCGGAATGTATATTATATTATATCATTGAAAAGATAATTTCAAGGGCTATCCAAACATTTAGATAAAAAAATATGAGGAATGAAATTCATATCTGTCTATCTTTGAACGTCTTTCAATTCGGATAGAATTAGGACTTTTAAAAAAAGGAGTTTTATTCAATTTTAAATTCTTTAATCTTATCTTTTCAAAATTGAATAATTAAGATCTTTTAGAAAATTATAGAAGATACTAATTAATCCTAATTGGTTTAAGAATTGGATCAAATAATTTGGACCCTCCACATGATCATTGGGTCGTAGGTAAGGTGGGCTTAGGTTCGGTTTGGGCTAGTTTAATATTTTGGCCATAACTTATTCGTTATAACTCAGATTTGGGCTTGTAATATATCGTTGGAAAGATCTTTTAAATCCCCATCCCACTATCAAATCATTGGACCCAGATTATGGACCAAAATAAACTGGATTAATCGTTTTATAAAAAGGACATGAAATGAATGATTTTAAAGGATACGAAATGAATTATTTTGGGTTTAAAGGCACGAAAAGAGGAAAATAAGTGAAGGTTTGGGGGAAATGGGCTAGGAATTGGGTTGGTTTATGAAATGAAAATATGTGTTTGAATATGGATTTAAGCGCTCCAAAGATTAAATACTAAACCCGACCAATAATGGCGTTGAAAGGTTGTTCATCATCGAGTTTGGTTTTGGGGAGACATTTTTAGGTGTCTACAGAAGCCCCCACTTTGACTGAGTTTGTAGAAACGTCAGTTTTGAAAACAATAGTCAAAGTAATCTATAGGGACGGAGAATGATTTAAGACGTTCTGCGATCCTAAATCACTCTGTATACGCCGATACTTGCAACAAATGTTAATTCCACAGATAAAAGAGTAAAGGGGTAGAACGCTTATCTGACACCAGTTTATCAGTGACAAATGAGTTTGGTATTTTCCTATGCTTGAAGGAATCCACCGGATGACGTTTGTTGAAATGCTTTCCATGCTTGAGGAAAGCCGACAGATGAGTTTGAGCTTTCTAAGCCTGAAGAAACCTACCGGATGACACTTTCCATGCTTGAGGAAAGTCGACATATGATTTTGGCGTTTTTCTATACTTGAAGAAATCCACCGATAATGCTTTCCATGCTTGAGGAAAGCCGACAAATGAATTTGGCGGTTTTCTATGCTTGAAGAAATCCACCGAATAATACTTTCTATGCTTGAGGAAAGTCGATAGATGATGAGATTGCAAGTCTTTGTGTATCGAGAACCTTGCGTCATGAATGGTGATGGTTCGATTATCCCCAAACGTGGGCTGTAGATGGTCCGCTTGTCCCCGGACGTGGGCTGTAGTTGGTTCGCTTGTCCCCGGACGAGGGCTGTAGTTGGTTCGCTTGTCCCCGAACGTGGGCTGTAGTTGGTTCGCTTGTCCCCAAATGTGGGTTGTACTTTGTTTGCTTGTCCCTGAACGTGGGCTATAGATAAGACCTGCAAAAATAAATTTGCCAATGGACTCGTATATATTGTGATTGACTTGACCACTGACTTGACCAAGTTGGACTTGATGTGACATTACATGTGTATGACTTATGTGTGTGTGTGTGTGTGTGTGTGTATGTGTGTGTGTGCAGACACAAGCAACAGAAAATGAAAAAGCAAAATTTTTCCGTCAATTTTTGTCATGAGGGGAGGGCACCGAATTTCTCCTGAAAAAGAAAGATGTGAAAACTGAACTTTTATTTTTGAACATCCCTCGATGAGAAAATTTTGAAAAAGTTTTCTTAAACTTCCTCAAAAGAAAAGACGCGAAAAAAGGAAAGAAGTTTTGAACTTCCTCGTTGAGCAAGACAAAATGAACCGCATGGATTGTATTGCTTTTCTTGAAAGTAATGTATGCATGATGCGTGTCCTTAGGCTAGGAGGCTAAGGACAATTACATCATGTGACACGATGAATGAACTTAGGTCATGCAGCTAAGCATCATATATGGTGTAAAGAAATTAAATGATCTTGAACGTCACTTAGGTATGGAAGCTAAGCACGCATATAGATGAAATGATTATTGCATAATGAACATTGCTTAGGTCAAGGAGATAAAAAACGATATGCTTTGTATGATTAAAAATCATTGATATATAAATGTTTCTCAGCACAATATGCGATGCGTGAAACAATGAACATTGCTCAGGTTAGGAAGCTAAGCAAGTATACAATGTTTCTTTTAATTCATGTTGTCCTAAAATATGATGAAACATGCACAGTGTTGAAACAAGATTTCATGATAAAGGGCTCTTTAAAGGGAAGGATGATAGATATGGATATGGATGTGTGACTGGAGTGTGTGAATGTGATACTAAGGCTGGCTGCAAGGGTTATGGCGATGGAAAGAGATGTGAGAAGAGTCAAAGATGATGACTCTTTAGGCTAGGTAGGCTAAATGATGTGGGTTCAAGCCCCTAAGTTTAGCTCTAAATGGGTAGGGGTAAGCATTGGATATTCTTTGACTCGATCATGCATGGATATGAATATGAATGTGGCCGCACCTCAATGTGAGGTTGCCTACGTATCCGTTAGGAATCAGGCAGAACGTAGCTCTAACCGAACTTTGCACAAGTGTGTGTACACCTCAAAGTGGTCTTTCAAGGGTTGTAATGTGGTTAAGCTGAAGGTTTAAGGAAGAAAGGGGTAAAAGGCTTAAGACCCGAAAGAAGCCCTCAAGATATGCAATTGTGTATTAGACTTTGCAAGTTTTTTTTTCCATATATTTTTTGTTTTGAATCTTTTTTTTTTAATTCTTTTGAATTAATGTAGGCAATCTCAGATCATGCGGTCCATCACTCACTTAGCATTCATGTTTCTCAGGCACGGTACGAAGCACTCGATGAGAGACGCAATTTGAGATGTGTTCATATCAAAGACATTGGAACACTTGCCTTTAGACATTGTTTTATTGTTTCTTTTTTTTTACTTGCTTTTTAAATGTTATACAATCACACATCTTCCAATCCCAGGGTTAAGTGAATGTGGGTTGAAGAAATGACGGTCAAATGTTAGACGAGGCTCAAAGTGGTTGATGAAGAAATGGAATGTGATTGAACGGTTAACAGGGAATGACAAGGTTGCAAAGGTGCCTGAAATCATTGGTGTACCTTGTGTTTAGTTCGGAAATTTTTTTTATTTTTGCTAATTACGTGATCGAATGTAAGAAAGAGATTCTCACTTATGAAGAAGGTAAGAAATGTGACACATAGACACATGGATAAGGAGAACCTGTGCTAGACTTTTAGGGGGAAGGGTTTGAAACAAAAGAAGAAGAAAACATGAAATCTTGGTGAGAAGCTTGCATCGTGCTTTGTCTTCATGGTTGTTTATGAGTTACTTCTAGCTGCCTGCTGAGGAAAATAGTTTCTTGTTGTTGATGCTTTGATTGGAAGGAAAGAAGGAAGGAGTGACGTTCCCCTTATTCTTCCATCTATTGCCTATTTATTTTAGACTCAAGTACTGTGTAAGGAAAACTCACTTAATGCATTTACTCAATACTCGGATTGAAAAGGAAGAGTGTATGAAACGATTTTGAAAACTGATGGGAAATACTCCACTCATTTCTATTACGACGGAAAATAAATGATGCATGTATGGTCCTAGTATACGATCATAAACAATATAGTGCATTACTCGAAGACAAAGTGTGTGCAATGACTCAACATGTGAGATTAGGTGAGTTTATTAAGACTCGTGGTATGATCACATGGCTAGACATGAGGACGTTGTGAAAAACATAAGACCCAATGACCAAATAGCACGGAAGACTAAAAGACAAACTAACTTGATTAATTTTGTCAAATTTTAATGTTTATGCTATTTACTAGGTGAAAACGGTCCATTGGCAATCATTAGTTGATTTGGTCCAAACCCTTAGTTATTTGTACCTTTCACGCCTTGGTTTAAGGACGGAACCTCGGGTTAAGTATGGACTCCTTGGAGTGCTTAAGGAAAGTATTTTGAGAGAATAGGATGGCTAGTGTTTAGGCTAAAGAGGGATAAGAGAATGATTTGAATGATCAAGCTTGTTGATGTTTGAAAAAGGGGAGATATGACCTCTATTTATAGAGAAAAAAGAAGGGTCGAAAAAACAAAATAAGATCCGAATTAAATCGGAATAAAACTCGATAAACATCAGTTTTTGCGGTTTTTGTTTTTAACATATCTTTTGATCCAAAAAATGGAATAAGATGTATAACATATCTTTGGAAAGCTATTGAAGTCTACTTTCTAACCCAATTAGAACTATATTAAAAGATTTTGTATAATAAAAGATATGGCCGAAATAGTGAGACGGTGTCAGTTTTGAATAGAGTTTGACATTTTATTCATATCTTTTCCGTTATAGCTCGGAATTGATATTATATCATATAATTGGAAATATAATTTCAAAGGCTATCCAACCATATAAAGTTCAGATAAAAAATATGAGGAACGAAATTCATGTCTGTCTATCTTTGAACGTCTTTCAATTCGGATAGAATTAAGACTTAAAAAAAAAAAGATTTTTTTTCAATTTCAAATTCTTTAATCTTATCTTTTCAAAAATGAATAATTAAGATCTTTTAGAAACTTATAAAAGCTACTAATTAATACTAATTGGTTTAAGAATTGGATCAAATAATTTAGACCATCCACATGATCATTGGGTTGTAGGTAAGGTGGGCTTAGGTTCGGTTTGGGCTAGTTTAATATTTTGGCCATAACTTATTCGTTATAACTCAAATTTGGGCTTGTAATATATCGTTGGAAAGCTCTTTTAAATCCCCATCCAACTATTAAATCATTGGACCCAGATTATGGACCAAAATAAACTGGATTAAACGTTTTATAAAAAGGACACGAAATGAATGATTTTAAAGGATACGAAATGAATTATTTTTGGTTTAAAGGCACGAAAAGAGGAAAATAAGTGAAGGTTTGGGGAAATGGGCTAGGAATTGGGTTGGTTTATGAAATGAAAATATTTATTTGAATATGTATTTAAGCACTCCAAAGCTTAAATACTAAACCCGACCAATAATGGCGCTGAAAGGTTGTTCATCATCGAGTTTGATTTTGAGGAGACATTTTTAGGTGTCTACACTCTTTCTATAGGTTTGAAGTCTATCTCCCTCCACTGTTCTTTGACCTAACCCCACTAAAGTCTAAGGGTCTTTTATTGGGTTGTAACGTAAGGCTAAGGGTTAAGGCGGGGTAAAAATTTGAAAATTTTGGTGATATTTCCTAAGTGAAGCAAAAGAGTGGCCTACTCTCAAAAACAAACTCAAGAAGTCACAAAATATCAAACAAAAATACCAATAATGTCATCTCCCCCTAGCTTATTCAACACTATGGATGGCTTTTTCTTTAAACTTCATTCGATTTTCTTGAATTGCATCTTTCTTCTTAATCTTTTTTGCATTTTCTTTTCAAGCTCAATTTCCAATACCTTACTTAAACCAATTCACAAAATGTCTTGTTCAATTTCAACACTCTCAAAACTCAAACCTCACATGCCAATGTTTCACTAACTAAAAGGGTTGGTAAACATAGGCCATTAGGTTTGTAATGCGTTTTAAACAAGAGTGGGAACCATTAGGCTCAAATTTGTTAATATGAAGGTCGATGCAAAATAGAAAACCAAATTTGTAACAAAACAAAAAGAAGATAAAGAAAAATGAGAAAAGGTGCCCTTTTCCTCCCCTAGAGTGGCTCGGTCACGATCTTGGAAGCTAGAGGTCAAAACAAGGATTAAGACATGCATAGTCAAGGATCCCAAAATTGCCACTCAACAAGGTGATGAAGGCTAGAACAAATGAAGCTCACAAGGGATTATAACCAAACAAATACCAACCAAGGGTTTCAAATCCACTATAGAGAGCAACTTCATCTTACCACATTCCCGTGAACTAAGGCTTCATGGTCCCTTAAAATTTCTTAACCCGACTACTTTAGCATAAAGTACCCTAGAGTCAACCAATGACACTCTCAAACCGTGCATACATTTACCACTTAGGAAGAAAAACATTCAAGGATTCAAGTCCCAAAACAAAATGTCCAAAATAAGAACAAACAAAACACATTTTGCCAAAATTACCTAGAAAGTAAACAAAAATCTTTTTGGATTTTTTCAAAATAAAAGAATAGACATGGAAATGCATATACTCAAGTGCATGGCATAAATAAATCAACATCCCACCAAACATGATAGAATACCCTCCCCCCAAGCTTGAATGAGAAAATATACTCAAATATAAACCAAATAATCCATGGGAGGGGAAAAAAAAGAAATCAAACCAACAAACCAACACAAGTCCAACGAGTCACCAACCATTAGAGAAAGAGCTAGGAAATATATTACTGGATATTGGTGGGTGTAATTACCCGCAAATGAACCAATTTAACCTTTCAAAGCCCATTTCCTCTTGAATTGAATCTGGATTTCCATATGCTAGCAAAAATAGGCATTAAAGTTCCTTAATTCTTGATCCAAACCAATGCATAAGTGTATATCAAGTTATGTACCTAGAAAGGGGCACACAAACATTTTCATGAGAGAAAATCTAATCTAAAAAGAAAAGAAAATGAAAGCAATAAAAACCTCGGGTTACTACCCGAGAAAGGCTTGTTTAACGTCCAAGCGAGACCACTTTAGTAAATAATATTGCAACGAACGCAAGAGCTTATCAAATGCACTACTACACATTTCATATGATAACAAGTAGGCAAATGACGGGAGGAGGACATGCAACAAGATTATTGCACGTAATTGAGGAGGAAGATGCCAAAAGAAATAAGAAAAATAAAAAGAAAAATCAAGAAAATAAGAAGAGAAAGAAGAAGAAAAATAAGGAAACGAATAAAATGCCAAAACCTCCTCAAAATCTCTTTGGGTGGCACAATCACCCATTTCCTCAATAATAGGAGGATGAAAAGGAAGAGTCTCATCAAACAAGAGAAGGTCCTCAATAGGCTCTTTGACAAAAGAAGGGAGGAACATGGGATAGTAGGAGATGTGGTCAAATTTTCTTGAGAAAGGGACATGAGGAAGGGGAGGAGAAACAATGGTCTCACAAAGCCTTACATCATCAATGAGGGCATGAAAATCAATCATAGAATCCTCAAAAGAACACTCATGACTCACATCTCCCTCAAACAAAAACACTCCAATAGAAATAACCTCATCCTCCTCTCTATCACAACGATGAACAACAACTCCCTCAAGATCCTCAAAGCCTAGAGTCTCTAAACCATGCATGAAAGGATAAAGGTTTCTCACAAACTCACCCCTTTCCCATAAAACATTGCCAATGAACTCTCTACAAAGGCTATAATGATTTGTTACACCTTCAATGAACATACTAGCCATAACCTCAAATGAGTCTAAAGACTCATGGATAAAAGGGTCACCAACATGCAAGGTGGACTCATCAAGATGGGGAAGGGGGTTGGAATCCTCAAAATCGACATTTTCTTCATTCACAACTCTTCCACCATCACTTAAGGGACTCTCAATCTCTCTTGATTTCTCAAACTCACCATTATCATCCTCATGAAATCCCTCATTCAAACATGAAGATGACTCACTCACATCCTCACCAAGGGAAGCTCTCAAAGGCGGTGAATAAGGGGAAGGATGGCATTCAAGCTCAAATGGGGAAGGAAAAGGATCAAAATCCTCTTATCACAAGAAAATCTCCCCTCACCTTCACACCCTTGTCCCACATCATCCTCAACAATACTCTCACACTCCAAGTGAGGTGCCTTACGTCCATCTAAATCAATCATAGCACTCATCACTTGGGCAAGCCTCACTTCTCTCAATTTTTGTTTCTCTTGAAGCTCTTGGAGTTGTTGGGTGAGATATTGCATTTGAGAGAGAATTTGGGCATCAATGTTATTGGGTTGAGGTTCATGATCAAAATCAAATTGCATATCATCAAAATTAGCACAAACCTCATCACAATGAGCATAAGAGGGAAAGGGGTCAACGTGCATACTTGGATCATCACAAGGCACATAAGAAGTATCAAGAGAATTCATGCAAAAATTAAGAGAATCTTGACATTGAGAATCAAAACATGAAACATGAGATTCTCTATCATAAGAAGCCCTAGCAAGCCATGTGAAGAAATTCCAAGCATCATGCATAGATAAATGATAAAATCCACCATTATTCATGTCCTCAACCATTCCCTTAATATACTCATTCATGCCCCAATAAGCTATACAAAAAGCATCACTAAGAGAACACCCATGGTAACTAAGGAAACCATCTAGTCTTTCAAAGTAAGCATAGAAGGGTTCACCATCAAATTCAGGAAAATATAAGCATGCCATTTTTATACAAAGAACAAAGAAAAGCAAACAAAAATCAAATAATATAGAAGAACCTAGCTAATCTAATCAACACAAACTAATGAACACCTTAGTCCCCGACAACGGCGCCAAAATTTGATCGCGGGTAAGAGTAGGTCGTTGGTCTACTAACCCTAACCAAATTAGAAATTTATAATACCTAAACTTACACTAAACTAGTTAGTGGCAAGTAAAGGGTCAAACCACGAAGACTAAGTGTATCAATTTGTGCAAATTAGACTAGTAGGAAAGGTTGTGAGATAAAGAGAGATTAAACCAAACACTATTAAGAGCAAATAACTAAAACTAGGGAAAGTGGAATGCAATCACATCAATGCATTAAACAACATCATACAAATAGATGAAAATGACCTCGATTAGGAACATCAACACATTTAACTCACTCTCGCACAATTAAGCATGTTAATTATCCTACTAAACTAATTCACTCTCGTGCAACTAGCCTAGCAAAGGTATGGAAGTATGGGGCTCTCAACCAACTCACTCTCGCACAATTGATTGAAAGCACAATTAAGAGCATAGAATCGATTAGCTAGAAATATTCTAATCCATAAAAGCATCACCCATACACAAAAATCAAGAAACAATTTTATACTAATCACAATCAATCATTCAATTCGTTTATATAACCTTCATCTAATTCCCTAGAACAAGACCTAGGCTGACATAATGAAGAAAGACATGGAAAACAAGGTAAAATAAGAATAAAAACAAGATTAAACAAACAAACTAATTAATCTACCCAAATCAACAAACAAAAGGCAAAAACTAAGAATTAAGCAAAGAAATAAAGATGAGAGAAAGTTAGAAAATGTTCATTGAATAGATGAGAAGAAGTTCCACAAAGTTGCTTCTTCAACCTCTCAAAAACTCCATGGAAATCCAAGATTTCTCTCTCTACAACTACTCCTAAAATAGAGAGAGAAAATCCTAATCTAACCCTAGAGAGAGAAGCTCTCCTAAAACTAATTAGAGAGTTGAATAATTGGTAATTGAATAATCCCCTAATTACCCTAAAAAAATGGGTATATATACCAAGCTAAGAATACTAAATAAGTAAAAGAAAAGAAAAGAAAGTAAATTAAAAAGGAAAAGTAAAATAGGAAACTAATTAAAAAAATAAAAGAAAGAAATAAGAAAAATGGAAATAAAGAAAGAAATTAAAAAAAAAGAAAAAGAAAATAAAACCCCAAAATCTCACAAATACCTCAGACCCCTCTTCCTCCTTCTTCAATCATTTGGCTGCTCTAAAAATGGGAGTTGAACCCCTACTTTGCGCCTAACCAAAATCCATCATCAAGCTTCCATATGAAATCACCACCATCCGATCATAATCAATGCTCCAAATCAACGGCTATCATCACCTATTACATCATCATCATCATTATTAGACCGGTTGATCTTCATTTAAATCACGTGTGATGCTCGTGAAATGGTTCAATCAAACCTCAGGTAGGTTCGACCGAACTACGGGGTTGGTTCGGTCGAACCATGGGTGTGTTCGACCAAACCTCTTCAATTTACAGAACTTTGAAAGTTTATGACTGTTTTGCAACTTCGACCGAACTCCTCAATGGTTTGCCCGAACCCGATCAATTTGTGATTTACTCTAAATTGGGGCTATTGCTTGGACGATTTGGGGTTGCAATTGGTGGCTGATTTGTTGCTGTAAATTGGTGATCCGGCTGTTGACGGTTGGTGATTGAGAATTTTGGTGCGGTTGGTGGTGGATACGGAGGTGAGTTACTACTGTTGGTGGAGGTATGTGTGAAAGTTCGAGGAAGCAGGGGAGTTTTGAATTCTGATTAGTGGTGTTGGTGTTGGTTGATGCGGTTAATTGGTTGGCTGATGTGGTTGGTAGTTGCGTGGCTGGTGAGAGTGGTTAATCTGAGGGATGTTGCGGGGTGTTGGTGGTTCAGGTGGTTTGGGTGGCTGCTATGGTTGCGTGGTGGTTGATTAGAGGCAACAACGGTGACGATGGTGGTTAGGTGGTTAATTGGTGTGTGAGGGAAGGTGCTGCTGTTGCTTGGTGTATTGGAGGTGAGTGGTGACTGCTGTTATTGCTGGGGTAGGGGAGTTGTTAGGTGGGTGAAATTGGTGGGTGATGGTGGTGGTGTGCGTGTGAGTGGAAGTGGCTGCGGTGGTGTTGGTTGCGCTGAGTTAAGTGAGGGAGCAGGGGAAATGGTGTGTGATATTGGTGGGTGATGGTGGTGGTGTGGGTGCTGGTTTGTGTGGTGAAGGGGGCAGCAGTGGTTAGCCATGATGATTGGCTTGGACACATTTGACTCAAACCCGGAATTTCGAACTTGATTTGAACATGGAAATCGAGCTTCAACCCGAACACACCTACAACTAAAAACCAACCACGAGGGGGTTATCAAAAAGATAAATAAAATAAAATAAAATTAGATAAATAAAGTAAAATAATATACTAAAACTAAAGAAATAATAAAATTAAATGAAATAACATAAAATAAAGAAAACAAACTAGAAACTAAATGAAAATAAATAAAAAGAGAGAAACTAGGAATTATTAAAACTAAGTTAATCTAAATTAAACTAAAAACTACAAAATACTCAAATAAAAAGTTAAAAGACGAGAATAAGCAAAATAATAGAAGTAAAGGATAAAAAGAATTAAATTTTTGGAACATAAGCTAGAAAACTATTCAATAAACACCCCTAAAAGTGACATAAAAGTCACTTATCAACTAATTTACAAATTTATCTGATATTTCGTCTCCTATTGTTTTGCCTAATGGGAAGAGCACTACTGCTACAAAATAAGGGAGAGTTATTCTATCTGATAATTTAACTCTTCATAATGTTCTTTATGTTCCTACTCTTAAATGCAAATTGTTCTTTGTGTCTCAGTTGTTAGAAAAACAATATTATTTTGTTATGTTCACTAACAAGCTATGCATTATTAGGATCGCAGTTTGAGTAACCTGATTGGAGCGGGTGAGCAGCATGATGGGGTCTATATTTTTCGTCCGGTTCGTGCTTGGACTTCTTAGGAAAACAAAGTGGTGATTTCAGATGCGAGTTTGTTATGGCACAAACGTCTTGGTCATCCATCGATGCAAGTGGTTAGTTGATAAGTATTTTATCTGTCCACTTATCATGGCATTTTAAACACAATTTTGTACTCCTTCCCCTACTATAATCCCTTCTCCTAACTCCTTTTATGGTAATTTGCATCTTTTAGCTTCCCCGTTTCTTTTTATGTGTGTGCTCGTGTTTGTAGGTGCAATGAGAATGAATGTGGCTAAGTAGCTCAAGCTTAAGACTTTCTTGAGGGAGCTTGCACCAAGAAGGAGCAAGCGTGCACCTAGCAAGGAGCGGCCGCTCCTAATCCCAGCATCACATTCTTCCTCCCCTGCTCCAAGCAGGAGCAGGTGTGCATCCCAGAAGGAGCGGGCGCTCCTCCCTGATGCCAACATTCTGCCATCTCCTACACCACTAGGAGCGGGCGCGCAGAGAAGCCAGGAGCGGGCGCTCCTTCTGTTGTGAAGCCCGATTTTTGACGGATTTTACAATAGAATTTTGGGGCATATAAATAGTACGCTTGACATCAATTTTGAGGACCTTCTTCCTCCTTAACTCTTCTAGACTTATTCTCTTAATTAGTTCATAGTTTTCCTCTCCCTTAGTTTAGTTTATCAAAAACTCAATCATTTGCAAGAATTATTGGAAGTTTGTTTCATCAATTTCAACAATTTCTCAACCTTGAAATTTATTAAGTAATCTCTTTCCTCTATCTCTTGCTCTTAATTTTCACTTTTTAATTGTTTTGAGTTTATAATTTCTCCCTTAATCTTGTTTATTTGTTCTTGCATGTTTAATCCATTCTTAATCTATCTCTTTCCTAACTTATTTGAATTCATGAAAACCCTAGATTTAATTGTTAGAGTAATTTTCACCATGTTTAGTGAGTAGTCTCTTAGTTAGGGGTTGGGTGAAAACCCAACCAAACTATGGTTGATTAACTTGGAATTGTTCATGTTCTACCTTAGATTGATGGATTTTTGTGCTTGAATTGATTATTTCATGTGTATTTTTATGGCCACTTCATGCTCATGTGTTCATCCCTCTTCTCACATCGAAAGATGGAGTTTTGGGGGTGAGTCCTTTCTTGTGCAATTGGATTATGCTACTTTCATGATTGTGGATGTTTTGTTTCGTTAAGAAGGATGCTTTAGTTTTGTAATTAGGTGAGAACTCCCAATTATTTGTGCCTCATACTAGTTCGCAACGATCGAGAGACAAACTCGATCTAGAAACCCACTTCCTATCCTTGAGACTTAATCCTTGTCATGTTAGTGCTTAATCTAGGGAGTACTTATCTTGTGACTTTGAAAGAAGACAATGTTAAGTTCCTATTCTATCTTCCATGTGTGCTCATGATTTGTCCTTGTTATTGATTCCTTGGTTTTGGTTGGTGCTGAATCTCGTTTCCCCTAGCGTTCCTTTATATAGTAGTTAACCAATCAAAACCCAAATTTGTGACCGAATTAGCTTACAACAATTTCATATTCTTGGTGTTCTTTAACCATTCCCTATGGATACGATCCTTTGCTTACCCTTGACTTGTCTTAAGTTGGTTTAGGTAGAAATATTGTTTGGTTTTAGGGTTATTGTACAACGACCGATTATCCCTCTACCGTTAGTTCCCTTCCTGGAGTTTCTCGTAGTACTCATGATCATAGTAGTTCTTCAGGTTGTTCGTTTGATTTTGATATTTGTTTTATATGGAAACAACCCCGTAACTCTTTTCCTTTGACTACAAATAGAGCATTTGGCATATTTGATTTGATTCATTGTGACATTTAGGGTCCAAATAAGATTTTGTCTAGTTATGATGCTCGGTATTTTCTTACCATCGTTGATGATTTTTTGCATTCTACTTGGGTGTTCTTAACGGTTGGTAAATATGCAGCTTCTCAGTTAGTTCGTGAGTTTTTTGCTATGGCTAAGACTCAGTTTGGCCGTAAGGTCAAGGTGGTTCGTAGTGATAATGGTCAGGAGTTTCTTAGTTTGGGTTCTTTCTTTGCTAAGAAAGGCATTTTGCATCAAGTGTCATGTGTTGACACAACTCAACAAAATGGTGGAGTTGAGCGTAAACATCGTCACAGTTTAAATGTGGCAAGAGCTGTTTAGTTTCAGGCAAAGTTGCCTAAGTATTTTTTGGGTGAGTGTGTTATGACGGCGGTTAATTTGATCAATAGAACTCCAACTACGGTACTTGGAGGAAAAACACCCCATGAATGCTTGTTTGGTAAAAAACCTTCGTATGATAATCTTCGGGTCTTTGGTTGTTTATTTTATGCTGCAAATCAGTCATGTGTTAAGGACAAGTTTGATTCTCGTTCTCAAAAATGCATTTTTGTTGGTTACCCATACGGAAAGAAAGGTTGGCGTCTTTATGATTTAGAGGCGAATGAATTTTTTGTGAGTTCGGATGTTCTATTTTTTGAAGATAAGTTCTCGTACCTCGAGTCTCTGTTGGATTAGCGGAGAGCATTGTGGGAAAAGTATTTTGCAAAACCTCCTATATGGGATGACGAAAATGATGAATTTTGGCCGAATTGTGTACAAGAGGGGGTGCGAATATCGAGACAGTGCGCATCGTAACCCAACCGCGGCGGCAGGTGCCTGGCCGCGACCAGGATGCGGAACACTCTACCCAACAGAGTACGCAACCCCCCCCCCCCCCAACAGAACACTCCGCAGCCAGGTTTTACAATATTTAGTTTATTTATCTGAACTAGTGGACCCACTATTAATTACATTTTATCAATTTCATATTCTCTCTTATCCTATTCTCTTAATTACTTTTGCTTTTTATGATTTTTTATTCTTCAACTGACCCCACTGCCTCCATATTTTATTACTTTCTCCAATTTATCTTAAAACTCCGCACATGGAAAAATAGAGCAAGTATTTAAAAACGGAGGGAGTATCAATAAGCTTATTATCCATTTTTCACAGAAATTAATAAACCAAGATATATTTCGAACACATGTTTGAGAATACAAAAGGGGTAAAAGGACACTTATTGATGTTGTGAATAAAAAAATAAAAGAATAAAAATAAATGAATGCACATGTCAGTAATCATTTTAGAATAAAAGGACCAATCATAATAATTAATGAAAAACAAAAAGAACCAACATTCATTTAATGTGGGTGCACACGGATTGCAACAGTACAAGGATTGGATGAAAATTTCATAATCCCGCTATTTGGGACTGTATATATAAGGGCTTCATTCAAAAAAATTCAATTATTATAGGCAACTTCCCAAAACAAAATTGTTTTTTTTTAGCATCAGTACCTAATTCTTCCACGGCTTCAGGAATTGATTTGAACTTGCTGCCAGGAAATGATGGACCAAGTGATGATGAAACTGTAGGAGGTAAAAATGGACTTTTCTTTGATTCAAAAATGCAGCATGAATGTAACATAATTCTAATGACCCATTTCAGCATTTGAATCACAACACGAGGATAATTATAATGACACACAACACTCGGTCCACATGAATGGATAACAAGGCTACGCTCCACGAATGCAACGTAAATGGTAGAATAGGCTCATCACTAAAGGGAGGTTTAATGTCCTCATATTTCTCTTGATAAATTCTAAAGGGGACAATGCAAGTAGAGGAGCCATTAAAGCAGCAATGAAAAAGCTCAATTTTTTACAAAGAGTTGTAAGTAAATTACGGTATGATGTAAAGAAACAAAAATAGGAAACCAACACTTACAATCCATGCACAAAATACCATCTATTAGGAAGAAAAAGATTAATAAATTCCTACAAGAAGAAATATCAAAGCTTTGCATGTTGGGTTTCACGATGTTCAACACCACGCAAAAGGAAACCCACCTAAAGATAAATCCATGCATCAATTAAAGCAACTAAACATGCATGTTAATAAACAAAAACAAGATAAGAGAGAGAAGAAAGAGAAAGAATACTCGCCTTAGAAGCGTGCTTCACTCAATTGATGAGCTCGGACTTGAAAGCTTCAAGTTCCGCAAGTGCGAGAACCTCTGACGGCTCACACCCTTACTACTGAATAGAACTGGCCCCTACCCAGAATCTTAGTCAGGGCTAGACCAAAATAAATTATAGTTTACAAACAAGGGTTTTCTCTCTTTGGAGATCCCTTTAAGTTTGTGCCAACTCAAGCGTCTTTTCCCAATGCCAAATAATTGGTATTTATAGGGAATAGTGCTCAAGGATTCATATCATCTTTTAATGTGGGATAGTTGGTAAAGTGAGAAAAACCTGAACTAATTTAATTCTTAATTAAATTAAGTCATGTACAATAGTCAAATTACAAGTGTCAATCCAATGGAGGGGTTAGGTAAGGACCACAAACCCTCCCTTTAGAGAGCAAGCAATCCTCAACAAACCCATGTGAATGACGTGCCCCTAGCCGTATTCCTCAAGGCATGCCGCGCTGGTAGCCTTGGCCTTTGGCTAGGCCTAAATCGCAAGCCCAACTTGCTGCTGGTGCTTGCGCCATTAAAAGATGGCCTCACTTGCCGGCAGTGCACAGGACTAGCTGGGCCATCAACCTTGACCCACCCAACGACGTGCTGGCCAAGCGCACTTGATGTGTGCTTGCAGGCTAGCGCTGTTAGCTAGCCATCTCGGCCAACTTGCATAGCTAGCGCACATGTGTGGCTATTGAGCTTGCGGCCAAGGCAACCATGTGGCTAGTAGCCTTGCTATCCATGCGAGCTTATCCCTCACTTGGATTAGACAATGAGAGGCTAGGTCTTTGCGCGTTTATTTTTCATTTGACTTATTTTCTCATATTCTCTTCATTGAATTGACTCAACGTTCGATGCTTTAAGCTTAGAATCTGACATCTTAGTCCATAAAAATCTCTATCAAATTATTTAATCCTCCGGATTAATTTGTCCCTCCAGTTCGATTACACGATTGGGTGTGACCCAAAGGGTTTAGTCAAGATTAAGCTGTTATATTAATTGTACATTAATATTACTTATCAGAAGTGGCCTCCAACAAGGAATTCCGATCAATTGACCTCACCAAATAATTAGCTTTTCTAATTAATTCCGAACCCTCTATCGAAATAAGACATTGTTCGAAGGACACTATTTCTTTCATTGTATGGTGAAAGGTCATGCATTAGAGACTTAGCTCACATGCTTAATGTGTCAAGAATGACAATTCTAAGGATGATCAAGAAAGGGGACTTGAAGACTCAAACTAATGCTTTGATGCCAAAAATGACTGAAGATGACAAAATAGCAAGGTTGAAATGGGTTCTTGGGCTGTTAATGGATCAACACCTTGGACAAAGAAAAAAAATTCCAATGTATGATTTTGTTCATATAGATGAGTAATGGTTTAACATAACAAGAAAAAATCAGAGGTATTAGTTATTTAGGCCATAAAAGGGAAAACATAGGTCGGGTCAGTCAAGCACAAGGATATCAAAGGATATGTTCATGGCAGCCACTTTAAGGCTAAGGTTTAATGATAATGGGGGAATGTTTTTTTGATGGAAGACATGGATTTTTTCCATTTTCGAATCAAGAATCAACTAAAAGGAATTCAAAGTATAGGCATAAGGGGACTACGGTCACTAAAATCATTGAATATGTCACAAAGGAAACAACAAGGAGGATACTTATTGATCAAATTATATCAAAGAATATGTCCAAATGATGGGCAACCAAAGGTCATATACATGCAACAAGATAATTAAAGAGCACACATAACTCAATATTATCCTAGATGGCAACAAGTATACCAATAAGATAATTTCACCTTCGTGCAACAACAACCAAACACCCCTGATCTCAACATATTGTACTTGGGATTTTTTAGGAGCGTACAACCAATTCAGTATAAAATAAAGGAAAATTTGACTTTTACCACCTCTAAAAATCCACTTATTGGGCTATACATTCTTATAAAAGTTTTATTTTACCACCACATAAGAAATTAAAAGTTGGCTTTTACCACCAATCACCTCCAACTAACGGATTTCGTTCATAAATTCGTTAGTAGGGCCTACCATGTAAACATGTCATATACTATTGGGTAACTTTTTTTAAAAAAAAAAACTAATAAATAAATAAATAAATAAAACCCCAGCCATCAACCTGTGGTTGCTGCCACCACTTAGCCGACTACCTGCCCCACCACCAGAACGGTTACCAGCCCCACCACAAGATTGATAACAACCCCAACACCTATTTGCCACCGCACCATGTCAGTCACCACCACCGAATTTCGACCACCCATAAAGCCCCCTCCTAATTTTGAACACTCTTAAAACCCTAGCTAACACAAAATTTTAAACTTCTAAAACCCGAGCCACCACCTAATACCGAGCACCTCCCTAGCCCACACCAAATTCCGACCCCTTCTTAGCTCCACATGGAATTCCGACCAACTGAGGTAAGATAATTTTTTTGCCAGTTGGTTAACATAAAAGATTGGGGAAGATAAAGAGGAAATGTCAAAAGGTGGGCCAGACTAACCAATTCATGGTCGAAATCCGTTAGTTGTGGTGGTAAAATCCAATTTTCGGATTTTTTTTTTTTTGGTGGTGAAATACAACTTTTTTTTATTGGAGGTGGTAAAAGCCATAAGTGGTTTGTTAATGGTGGCAAAGGTTAAAATTTCCTAGAAAAAAAAAGCCAAAAATCATTGATGATCTACTAAAGGCAATTA
Organism: Chenopodium quinoa; assembly: GCF_001683475.1. Lineage (NCBI taxonomy): Eukaryota > Viridiplantae > Streptophyta > Magnoliopsida > Caryophyllales > Amaranthaceae > Chenopodium > Chenopodium quinoa. The sequence continues at coordinate 2,146,266 of NW_018743262.1, read as the reverse complement.
ATGATGAATATTATGAGTTGGGCCAGAAACACTGTGTTTTATGTGGATCATATTTACAAAGAGAAGCTTCTAAGGAAAAACAAATTGAAGGAAAGGATGGATGCCCAAACTTAGGTTTTTTTGTAGGCATGGGAGGCAGTGTATGGGAAAGTGGTTGAATCATCACTTGAGGAGCATTTTGAAGAAGAAGATTACATAACAGAAACACCACACACAGTAGCAGACATTCAGGAGAAATTGAATGCAAACGACCATTTAAAGGAAGCGGATAACATGGAATTCACATTACTAAATTATAGTGAGTTCAATGAAGAATTAGAGTATTGGGCATTAGTAGTCACCAATGACAACATTTTAGAATCCCAAGTCATGGTAAAATATGGAACTAAATTTTGCAAGAATGACCATAAGGCAAGTTTATAAAAAAATTGATTTTTTTTTTAATGAAGTTAGTGTATGCAACTTTTTAGAGACATCACTAATTTTGGGTAATTATATATGAAAATCTAGAAGAAATGATTAAGTGAAAAGTGATGCAAGTAAAAGCAACTTTTTTAATCAAAGTGTTGAGAAAGTATGAAATTTTGTAAGTTTCAAAAAATTCTGAATCGGTGAAATTTAAACTTTTGCAAGGGTGTACATAACCTATAATTTTCACTTGTATATTTAGTCAATCAAAAGTAACAACAAAATAGGGAAAAACCATCTCAAAAGTTCTCAAACAATAATCATTGATTATCCACACATACTATAATCATTATTGATGCCTAAAAATCTTAACAACTATAGGTAATTGTGGAATCTAATGGCACATAATCATGATAATTATTTGCATTGACAATCTTATATGTAGGAGTCTCATCATTGATGGAAAAAAAACAAAATAAAGGAATTACATATTCATGAATAGGTATCATATTTAATCATCTCAAAAGTCCCCTACAATCACTGATTGTTAGTGTTACATCTGTTAGTTTTTGCAATTGTAATGATTACTTGTTGATCCCCATTCCCAATGTTTCATTTGTTTGGTTGTTTGTTTTGTTAGTTGTTAGTGTTACATCTTACTTTCGATTTCGACCTAGATTAGGCGCATATTGAGAGTGCTTGAACATTACCGTTCCTTTGGGTTCGACCCTTGACTTACCTTTATACTCGAATTTAGGTTTGTTAAATGCTTATAAATTTGTTTGGTTCTAGGGAAGATTAGATAACGACCTACATCTACATTTTCCCTACGTCACTTAGGTTTACCTTACTAATGACGCAAAGATCATGTAGAGGGTCCATAATCTTAATTACATTCCTAAATTAATTAGGATTCATTAGGAAATTCTATAAGTCTCTAGAAGGTTGTAATCTTTCAATTTTGAAAGATACAGATCAAAGAGTTTGAAAGTGAATAAAAACTCCTCTTTTTGAAAGTCCTAGTTCCATTCGTATTCGAATATGTTCAGATATGATTTTTGTGCCTCATAATTTTTATCCAAATATTTGATGGTTGGATATCCCTTGAAATTATCTTTCCAATGATATATCATAATCCTAATTTTGAGCTGTAACGAAAAGATTTGAATGAAGTACCAAACTCTATCCAAAACTAACACCTTTCCACTATTTCGGACATATCTTTTATTCTACAAAATATTTTAATCTAATTCTAAGTGGGTTGGAAAGTATATTTCAAGAGTTTTCCAACGACATATTATTTAGCTTATACCAATTTCTAGATCAAAATTAAGTGAATGTATGTTGATCCGAAAGTGCATATTAATATAATAAGAACTAAGAAGAGGCCTATTTAGGGCGGCGAGTTCAATCTCTTTTAGGTTGGATTCGTACCTTACATCATCCTTGAATATCCAGTCATCTAGACCACTATGGAGTTAGCGATTTATGTGATCATGAATGGGGTGTAACCTTCACACCCGCGAACAATTTACAAGTTCCTAAAACTTGTTGGCGACTCTTTTGCTCTAGCTTCTTTCCCTTTTCACACCACCATGCCTAAAAACATGATCACAGTGGGGCTCAACGTTGAGTTTGAAATATTCCCTACAATAGAGATCAATTTAGGAATCATGATGGAACATGATAAGGGGACTTAATACACACAAAGACATCAATATATGAATCGAACATGATGAACATGAAAAGGGGACTGAATTTGGGGATCAGATAATCAAATCAAAATCAATTTAGAGATATGTGGGGGTTATTCGAAGTGCGCTGACGGGAGGAAAAACTAGGTCGTTGAGTTCTAAGTATCTCCCGATCAAAACCAAATTTATAACCAAACCCAACCCTAAGTATAGGGGTAAGTCCGGGTTGAACCTAAGGGGATGAGGTATAAGCTAACGTATCTAGTTAAGCTATTCCAAAATCTTAAGTAATTAGTTTGGTCTAAATTAGAAAATCAACACAATCAAGGCTAACAATAGAAATCAATCTCAAAGTACTAGGGATTCATGTTCCACATGCATTCACGATAAACATGCTAATTTGTCAGGAAATTGATCAATCAAGGAATGCGAGGGAAAATGGTATTTGCAATCTGAATCACTGAAAGAGCTATTTCCTAGGGTTAAGCTAGATGTCTCCATGAATGACTTTAAAGGAAAATTTCAAATCAGGATCAATTGATAATAATAGCTTCCAAATCAATGTGTCATGTCATTGAAAACTACTATGCAATCTAGCTTGATAATCAAGGTTAGCTACTCCTCATCAAATCAAACACATGCACAAATTCCATCAACCAATTTAATCACATTGTACAATCAATCAAAAACCTCCAAATTAGGTATAGCTTATCATTCATACTTGCTTCACCACATCCCTAGCAAAGGAACTACTCACAAACATTGTAAAATATAAAAGCGTAACTAAACTAATCATCAATTTCATCGTCAACATTGCCATCAAAATATCAACAATCAAATCAAACAAACTATAGAAATTCAACAATACATCAAGAATCAAACACTAAGATTACATTAAAGAGAAAACAATTCTTACAAAACTTTTATCAATATCAAACTAAACGAAGATCAAAATATAGCAATCATCAATTACCGACTTTCTCTCTTTAAAATCTAAGAACAAAATTTCCCCAAATCTTGATCTTCTCTCTCTAAAATTCTAATATATTACAAATTCTAGTCTAATTCTCCCTTTAAAAATGAAGAAATTCTATATGTAGTAAAACTAACTAAGGATAAGTTAGTTAGACGTCCAAAAAGAACCCTAATAGGCGCACCCTCTCCTTGAAATGCGTGGCCGCAAAAAAATGGGTACGGAACAGGGGGAGAGGAGATGCACAGCCGCACCTCCCACCTGCGTGGCCACGCACATGCCCCGTGCGACCATGCCAGCTTCGTGGCGCCTGCGCCTGGGAGTAAGGAAGGATTTCTTGTGTGTCCGTTAATGCTTCTGTGCGGTCCACTTGATGCATGATGGGGGTTTCCAAAGGCCTCCACAGTGGGTTCAACACCATTTTTTATGCCCACGCAGCTGAAGAGCGCAGCCTAGCTAGAAGACTTCGATTTTGCACTCCTTAACACTTGAGCTTCAAGGGGAGAGACATGCTTGCATCTTGAGCTTTGCAAATCTCGATAAAAGGCCATTGAGCTCCTTAGACATTACTTATCTTCTGAAATCAAAGAACAGTAAACAAATAAAATAGAAAAAGCAAAATGCACCATAGAAATGCAAGAAAATGGGAAGAACAAATAAGAAAGCACAAACTAGAGAAAAAGTCATATAACTAAAGAAAAAGAGATAAAAGAGTTAGAAAATCAATCAAAATTCATCTTAAAAGAGGCTAAATGAGTGCCATAAATGACACTCATCTATTCGGCCAAAGACATAGTCCTCATAACATTGAAGAGTTGAAAAGAAAATTGGAAATCCTTGTCACCAACCGGAGTTGAAGTTCATGAAGGAAGAAACTCCCTATTAGGCTCAAGGTAGGTTTGGTATCATGTGTTAAAAAAAGCTACCTAACCGAAGGTTATCAAACAAAACCCATAAGTCCTCATCGATCCTCAATTTGATCATACTCTCTCAATGATAATATCGTGAGGGCTTTATAGTTCATTTTTTAAAGTCGACAAAAGTGGTTTATGGCTTGGATTAACAAATCCTGTTTTTGGCAATGGTAGAGGATCATTGTTAAGTTATGTTTGAGATGAGGGTGAATTTTTTGTTGGTTAAAATTCTTCAATTTTACTTGTGTTTTTTTGTTTTTGGAGGTGAAGGCTTTCATGATTTTTGGCATGTTTGCTTCACAAAGATCACAACCAAAATTTAATCAGAAACTCCACTATCCACCACAATCACAATTCAACTACAACATTACCACATTACTTAATTCAAGCAAACCACCACTCAATATTGTAGGGAATATTTCAAGCATTACCCCTAGCTTTAACCCTAGTGTGATCATACACTAAAGTACGGTGGCGTTCAAAGGGAAAGAAGATAGAGAAAAAGAGTCGCCAACAAGTTTTAGGAACTTAAAAACCGTTCACAGGGTGAAGGTTACACCCCTTAACGATCCAAGAGATCGTCAACTCCAACAGGTCTGGAACCATGACTGGTTGTTCCGGGATGAAGGTACAAATCCAACCTAAAAGAGATTGAACCTGCCTTAATAATAGGCCTCTACTTTATTCTAATCGTATTCATGTGCGCTTTCTGACTAACATGCAATCAATAGGATTAACCCTTAACCTGTTTAATCTAGGTTGGTTGAATATTAATGCACAAATAAATCTATTATTGGCGATCACTTGAATTATAATAACATTAACCCTAAACAAGATTATTAATTATCTTATTAAGAGTGATTATAAGTACCAATTCCCTTTAAACATGCATAAAAGGCATGATCAAGCAATAACAATAAATATCATCAAGCAACATAATTATAATCAATAATAAAAATAATCATAATCAAAATAATAATTAAAATAATCATGTTAAAGCATAATAATAACAAGATCCTAGGCATAATACTAACAAGATTAATAAAAAACCCTAACATCTCACCAAGCAATAAAGATCAAAGCTTTAGCCCTAACATGATACTAACAGGCTATATTAGGAAAACAAAGTAGGAAGCATCGCAAGAATCACAATTGTCATATTTGATAATAGAAATTATAGTTATTACCCTAAACATGATACTAGGAAGATCAAAACACCCTAACATGACACTAGGAACCGAAGTAACAACCTAGACATGATTTCTATGTCATAATAACAATGTAAACAATTAAAGCACTTACTTGGATGCCTCGTATCTCTTTCTAATAACAAAATATACGCGTTAGTAACTTCAAGGAAAATAATAAACAAACAATTAAATTAAACAAACAATAGAGATTTGGGACCAAACCCTCAGAATTATCAAACCTTTCACTTCTAGGGCGAAGGCAACTTCGAAATTGGCTAGGTGTGTCAAGTGCTAATGTATGAGGAATTGTGTTTGTAAAAAGCTACGTTTAGAAAGAGGGAGAGAATAAAGAAATTCTTGATGAGAGTTAGTGATTCAAAAAGGAGAGATATGACTTCTATTTATAGAGAAAAAAGAGGGTCGAAAAATAAGAAAAGAATCCGAATTCGAATCGAAATAGAACTCGATGGACATCAGTTTTTGCGGATTTTGTTTTTATCATATCTTTTGATCCAAAAGTCCAAATAAGTCATATAATATATCGTTGGAATGCTCTTGTAGTCTACTTTTCAACCCAATTATAATCATATTAAATAATTATGTATATAAAAAGATATTTCCGAAATAGTAGGACGGTGTCAGTTTTTGATAGAGTTTCATATCTCATACATATCTTTTTTCGTTATAGCTCGGATTTATTATTATAATATATCATTGGAAAGATAATTTCAAGATCTATCCAATTATATAAGATTTAGATTAGGTTATGAGGCACAAAAATAAAATCTGACTATCTTTCAACATCTTTAATTTCGAATATAATTAGGATTTAAGAAAAAGGAAAGTTTTAAAAAAGGAAAGTTTTTATTTAATTCAAATTCTTCGATCTTATCTTTTCAAAAAGGATAATTAAGATCTTTTAAAAGCTTATAGAAGCTTCTAATTAATCCTAATTAGTTTAAGAATAGGATTAAACCTTTGGACCCTCCACATGATCATTGGGCCGTAGGTAAGATCCGGTTCGAGCACAGTTTAATATTTTGGCCATAACTTCCTCATTATTTATCAGAATTGGGCTTATAATATATCGTTCGAAAGGTATTTTCAATCCCCATCTAACTACACCATTATTGGACCTATATCATGGACCAAACTAAACTGGAATGCACATTTTTCAAAAATAGGGTAAGAAAAGAAATATTTTCTAAAACAGAACGAAGAAATATTTTAATAAAAAAACCCTCATCACTAGACTTTTCACACTTTCGCCTTGTTCGATAATCAAAGGACATAAAAGGTATTCATCACCGGGTTTTGTTTTGGGGAGACACATTTGGGTGTCCACAAATATCCAACTTACTACCAACAATTTCAAATTTCAATCTTCCACAAAGAGCCACCAAATTTCACAATCATTCTATACAATCAACAACAACATAATATGAGGCAATTACAATCACAAAACAACAAACAACAAATATAAGCATCCAAATTATCCAAACAATTATTATATTCAACAAAAACAATACTACTACTATTCACAAATATGAATAATCAAATTCTTACTACAAATTGATGTCATAATGCAAAATAAAGGTAGAGACACTAGGTGAAAAAACGAAATTGGCACCGGTTCAAAACCCCTCAATGCCACCGGTTTTGAACCGTTGCCAATGTGGGGGGTGCCAATTACTTGGATGAAAAGCCACCGGTTCAAACCGGCGGGAAAAATGGTTATTGGCACCGGTTAACCGGTGCCAAAATGACCCAAAAAAAGTTTTCATTGCTTTTGGCACCGGTTAACCGATGCCAAAAATCCCCAAAATATTAATTTTTTTTTCATTGGTGTTTGGTATTACATAAAAGTTTTCATTGGTGTTTGGTATTACATAAAATTATTTGGGTATTTGGTGTTAAAGTATATTAATCTAGTAATTTTATTGTAGATATTAATATACATAGAACACAAAATGTAAATCGAATATCAATCAATATAGATCAATTACAATATATAAATAAAAAAAATTAATAAATTAAAATAAAATAAAATTTACAACATCACAATAAAAAATAACCCCATACAACATCTAAATCAATATATACTTGCATCTTGATTCTTGCATAAATATACCTGCACCAATTACAACAAAAAAAAAAGAAAAATAGATTAAAAGAAATTGCAGTAAACACCTAGAAAATATTAAAAAAATCAGTTCAGCATCCAAAAAATAAAAAAAAAAAATCAAATAGTAATTGATTTAAAAAAAAAGACCATAGACCACGCTCAGAATTAAAATAACCTAGAAAATAAAAAAAAATCGTGTAAAATAAAGAAAAAGCCCAGAAAAAAAACAAATTAAAATCGATTAAAATAAAAAATCGATTAAAAATTCGATAAAAACAAAAACCCAGAAAATAAAAAACAAAAACGAAATAAAATCGATTAAATCAAGAAAAAATCGATTAAAATTAAAAAAAACCCAGAAAATATAAAAACACGAATTAAAATCAATTAAAATAAAAAAAATTCTTTAAAAAACCGATTAAAACAAAAACCCAGAAAATAAAAATCAAAAACAAAATATAATCGATAAACATAAAAAAACATCGATTAAAATAAAAAAAAACCCTGAAACAAAAACGAATTAAAATGGATTAACATAAAAAAAATCGATTAAAAAACCGAATAAAACAAAAACCCAAAAAAAAAGAAACTGAATAAAATCGATTAAACCTTGAATTGGTGGTCTTCTATTAAAATGTTGTTACATGTGGTGGTCTTCGATTAAAATGGTCTTTGTGGTGGTGAAAGTGGTGGTCTTCGAATGAAAGAAAGGAGGAGGACACGAGGGAAAAAGAGGTGAGGGAGAAGGAGATCGAGAAAGAGAAAGAGAAGGAGGAGATCCAGAAAAAGAAGGAGGAGATCGGGGAGCAGGAGAAGGAAGGAGGAGGAGAGTAGAGAGAATCAGCTAGAAGTAGAATGAAATAGGGTTGGGGCTAAGAAGAAATAGGGAGAAAGAAAGGGTCGCTTTATGTTTTTTCCACCGGTTTGAAGTGAACCGGTGCCTTATATCCTGGTTCAGCTTCCCACCAATTTTTTAGGCCATTTTGGCCACAGGTTTGGACTGAACCGTTGGCAATTAGGGGGTGCCTTTTTTGATATTTTCTACTAGTGTAGAAGATGATTATACCATACAAGAAGCAAATTTGATCAACTTTCGAGTTCCAAAATCCACCAAAACAAAAATCCCCAATTATGAAATGGAGGATAGAGAATGGAGAAGATGAAATGGAGGATAGAGAATGGAGAAGATGAAATGGAGGAAAGTTGATGTGGATTTAAACCCCTTAACTTAATAAAGAATCTAAAATCACACAAGTAACACAAGCCCTTCGAATTTCCTAAGAAAATCGAACAACTTAAGAATAACGAACCGGATATGACTTTGAAAACGACCACTCCTGGAACGAATTCAACGCCTCTCAAATTACCTAGACCACTCCTGGAACTAAGTACTTTGATGAACAAAACTTAGACTACTCCTAGAACTAAGAATTGAACGTTCTAATTATCAAAACAACTCCTTGAATTGAAAACTAGCAAAAGAATTTGTAAGCAATTAAGCAAAACAAACAATTAACTTGAATTTTAATGATTTTCGAATGTTCTGAAAAATCACGAAAATTACATTATTTATAGACTAAAACTAACTATTCCTAAGTCTATTCGAACTAGGAAAAAACCCTAGCCTTGATCCCCAAGTATCCTAGATAGAATAGGAAAACCAATTCTAATGGAACTAGGAAACTAGTAATAAGACTAGTTCTAATTAAACTAAAACTTCTTAAAACAATTCCTAATTGACTTAGAAATTATTTTAAACTAAAATAACAGAAATTAAGAAGATTCCTAATTGCTTAAACCAAGAAAAACCCTTTCAAGTGAAAGGTAAAAACTTGCAAGCAAAAACTCTAGAAAAAACTAAGTTAGGAAAATCTTTCTTTTCGTACTGCCGCCGAACCACCGTCTCACGCGCTGCCATCATCGACACGCGCCCCACCGCCGTGTAGCTGGACTCAGGCCGGAGCTAGGGAGCCGGCGCGTGGCACCCAGATCGGCGCGTCGCCGCCGCTGCCGTCGTCGGAACCCAACTGGACCTTGACTTCTTCTTCAATGGCTGCGCATGTTAACCATTCTTGATTCTTTACTCCAAGCTCAAACCCTATTGGCCTTAAAACCAATATGATTGGCTCTTCAAAAGAATTTCCCTCTTGATCCACATCATTCTCCCCCTCTTCAAAAGAATTTGTCCTCAAATTCGCATCATCCATGTAAGGAGAACAATTCCATGAAACCATCCAAATTCGACGAATACAAGCCAAAAGAACTATTACCTCAACGCTAGCAATTTTAAGCAATGTAACAACATCACCACGAGCAAGGCAATATTTTAGAAACAACCAATTCTCAATTTGGTCCTTGGTCTTCGAAGTTGACCATAAGAACACTTTAGGCTTCATGATATTTTTCTCATGTATGACTAACAATTTCTTCTCTTTATGCATGCCTAATGAATCCACCACTTCTAAAGAAACCATTAAATTATTATCTTGATTCACGAATGGCTCCTCAATAGTATCAAAAACCTTTTCCGACACCACCATTGGTAGATCATTATGAATAATCTGATCTTGAACAACGTCACACACAATTGGAACATCAATTGTTTCACTCACCTTTTCTTCGAGCTCTTTAGCACCTACATGTTCCTCTTCCTTATCCTTTTGACAATCTTCCTCCATCTCTTTAACTTTAACGCGGCATGGAATAATAGTTAAAGGAATAAGTTTGAACCTCTTGTTTCCCACCTTGACCGAATATGTGTTGGCCACACCATCATGTTTAACATGTCGATCAAATTGCCATGGTCTTCCTAAAAGAACGTGACAAGCACTCATAGGAATCACATCGCACCATAATTCTTCCTTGTAATTGCCAATGGAGAAATTCACCAAAGCTTGTTGTTCTACATGAAAACCCATAGAATTATCTAGCCAACCCAACTTATATGGTTTTTCATGATCTCTTGTAGGAAGTTGGAGTTTAGTAACCATCTCTGTAGACGCTACATTGGTACACGAACCACTATCAATGATCACCCTACAAGTTCTATCAACAACTTTGCATCGAGTATGAAACAAACTATCTTGTTGACCTTGAAAAATAATTTCTTCATGTAAATTCAGTCGCTCCATAAGCATATGTTTGTTACCAAAGCCAAAATCTACGTTATCATCTTCATGTTTTTTCTTCTTTTTATGACCTTGAAGTAACTTTGCAAATTCATCCATAGATTTTCGGATCCCTTCCTCCATAATTATGTGAAAAAAACAGAAATAAAAGAACCCTTATCCACACAGGTATATCCCACAAAAATCGCAACACAACTTGGAACAAAATCGCACACAACGAGCAATAAGTATTAAATCGGACCAAAACTGACACAGTTGCGGAAAACAGTCCAGTTTAATAGCAAACGAACTCGAAAAATTCCGAAATTTCACAGGCAGAAATTAGACAAAATTTCACCCAAAATCAAAAAAAGAATCACCTGAAAAGACCTTGTAACGAAGGAGAACGAGCCTTCTGAAGTTGACAGAAAAACTGGTTATCCGAGAACAAGTGCGATTTGATGAACGAATTGTTGAACGATCAAAACCCCTGAAATCTGATACCAATTTGATGTGGATTTAAACCCCTTAACTTAATAAAGAATCTAAAATCACACAAGTAACACAAGCCCTTCGAATTTCCTAAGAAAATCGAACAACTTAAGAATAACGAACCGGATATGACTTTGAAAACGACCACTCCTGGAACGAATTCAACGCCTCTCAAATTACCTAGACCACTCCTGGAACTAAGTACTTTGATGAACAAAACTTAGACTACTCCTAGAACTAAGAATTGAACGTTCTAATTATCAAAACAACTCCTTGAATTGAAAACTAGCAAAAGAATTTGTAAGCAATTAAGCAAAACAAACAATTAACTTGAATTTTAATGATTTTCGAATGTTCTGAAAAATCACGAAAATTACATTATTTATAGACTAAAACTAACTATTCCTAAGTCTATTCGAACTAGGAAAAAACCCTAGCCTTGATCCCCAAGTATCCTAGATAGAATAGGAAAACCAATTCTAATGGAACTAGGAAACTAGTAATAAGACTAGTTCTAATTAAACTAAAACTTCTTAAAACAATTCCTAATTGACTTAGAAATTATTTTAAACTAAAATAACAGAAATTAAGAAGATTCCTAATTGCTTAAACCAAGAAAAACCCTTTCAAGTGAAAGGTAAAAACTTGCAAGCAAAAACTCTAGAAAAAACTAAGTTAGGAAAATCTTTCTTTTCGTACTGCCGCCGAACCACCGTCTCACGCGCTGCCATCATCGACACGCGCCCCACCGCCGTGTAGCTGGACTCAGGCCGGAGCTAGGGAGCCGGCGCGTGGCACCCAGATCGGCGCGTCGCCGCCGCTGCCGTCGTCGGAACCCAACTGGACCTTGACTTCTTCTTCAATGGCTGCGCATGTTAACCATTCTTGATTCTTTACTCCAAGCTCAAACCCTATTGGCCTTAAAACCAATATGATTGGCTCTTCAAAAGAATTTCCCTCTTGATCCACATCAAAAGTAGTATGAATTTTGGTAAAATTAATGAAATAATTTTATTAAGAATATGGTGATTTGTGAGGAATTATGAGGATTTAAGTGATGAAATTAAAGTATGAAGGTTAAGGTTTTAAGTGAGGAGAGGATATGGCGTGGACAAGGGTGAGAATATGAGGGAAAGAAAGAAGAAAAGAAAGAGAAATAGCCTCGGTTGGGCAGCGCACGACCGCGCAGCAGGGGTGCGCGCCGCGCACAAGGGTTGCGTACTCGCGCTGCTCGGCTGCGCGCCCACACCCTGTTGTTTCTCTTCTTTGCTTTGCCTCTTGTTTTGGTGCGTTTGAATATGGGATCTATGCATCTTTATCATCCCGGGATTATTGAGCCCACTAAACACATCAGTTTCAAAACGCCTTGGTCGTTGGTTTAACATCCCATATTAAAGAGATCACCATAATGAACCCACCAAGCACAAATTCCCTTATCATTTAAGCATAATTTTTCCCAATCTTACTTCCTTGCTTACCTTACCTTTTAACTCGAAATTTAAGAAAATCAAGCATACTCTCTTTTTTTATCACGAACCTCCTTCCCATTATGCTCATGCTGCTTGTTTGAAGGATCCGATTACAATGAATTCAACATATAAATCCAAACACAAAACAAGGGAAAGAAAGAAAATCAATTAAAATAAAAATAATAAAGTTAAAATCAAAAGAAAATTGTTAGAAAACTGGGTTGCCTCCAGTAGACACCTAAAAATGTCTCCCCAAAACCAAACCCGATGATGAACACCTTTCACCGCCATTATTGGTCGAGTTGAGTATTTAATCCTTAGAGTGCGTAAATCCATGTTCTTTCCAAATATTTCATAAACCAATCCAATTTCTAGCTCATTTCTCTAAACCATAACATATTTTCCACTTTTCATATCCACATCACAAAACCGAGATTAACTGATTTTAAGGAAATATAAAATTGATCCAATTATAATTTGGTTGGATAGGAATTGAAATAATCTTTCCAACCATATATCATAAGCCCAATTCCGAGATATAACGAAAAAAGGTAAGAGCAAAACACTAAACTCGGCCCAAAACCGACACCCTTTCACTAAAACGTCCATATCGTAAGATATACAAATCATTTTGACATGATTCAAATTTCTTTAAATAATAGACTTGATAAGATTTCCAATGATATATTATATGACTTATTTCTATTTACGTATCAAAAGTTATGATGATTTTAAAAACGGGTAAAAAACTGAAACCACCGCGCATAGTACAAAAGCACCGTGTCACGGGAGTGTGCCCCGTCTGACGGTGCCTGGTACCGTGTCACGGTACTCTACATTGTGTCATGGTGCCATTTTTGAAGCTTTTTCGCATCAAATTCCACCGTGGCATGGTACCAGTTGCCATGACTCAGTACCTGCTGCCGTGACACGATATTTCTCATCGTGTCACGGTACTTTCTCCGTGTAATTTCCGCGTTATCTCATACCGTGACACGGTGTACTGTACCGTGCCACGGTGAACACTGCCGTGTCAGGGTACGTGTTCCGTATCATGGAATTTTCTCGTGTTTTTTTCGCGTAAACCCTTCACGCGTTTTCACTGTTCATAGGTCAAATATTTGTCGCGTCACTCCTGTTGTCCTCTGCGTCACGGGATTTTCCCCTGTCTGACGTTTCCTGGCACCGTGTCACGGTGTTATCAGCCGTGTCGCGGTGTTATTTTTAGTGTTTTTATCTTAATAGGGTTTCGTGTGTTCCCTCTAATCGTTTTCCCTGTAAATTCCCCCTCCTTTCTGCAGTTCGGGGCATCAAATCCTTCTCTCTTCCTCTCTTTTACACCAAAAATCATTCTATTCTCTCTCTCATATTCTAAGCCTTAAACCTATATTCCTAATTACATCATTCTTCCCCTAAACACTCCATGGAATATATACTTAACCTGAGGTTCCGTCCTTAAACCAAGGCGTGAAAGGTACAAATAACTCTACTTTTTTATTTTATTTTATTTAATTTTCATTTGATTTATTTTTTTATTGAAGTTACTAACAATTTATTCATGATGTAGCAATTTAAGGAAACGCGGAAAGTGAGTAATTAATCACTTAATTACTCTAATTTTTATTCTTATTGCTTGTATCATGATTAGGTTATTTTATATTTGATTTGACTAACGATATTATTGTTAAATTGCTTCCAATAATAATGTTAATTCTATTATATATTTATGATCACCATATTGCATGTTTAAGGGAATATGTAATTGAAAATCACGCCTAATAAGATAATTTGGACAACCTGTTTAGGTTCCTTTTTAATCTTGTTATTTAATCAAGTAATCACGATATTTTAGAATTATATGTTGCTTTAATATTTAACCAATTTAGCCTAATAATAGTTTGGAGCACATTGAATTTTTGTTTGTATGCCTTTGAGAGCGCATGAATACTTTTTACTATAAGAATCGAGTAGAGGCCAATATAGGCGAATGTGACTCCATGACTCACTTTGTACTATCATCCCCAATCCGCCTTTCGTGGTTCCAAACCATATGGAGTTAGTAATCGCATGGATTATGAATGGGGTGTAACCTTCATGGGTCAATCGTTGTTGCCTATTGTTGTCCCTTTATCGTGGTTGCCTTAAATGATCCGTGAACGGTTTACAAGTTCCTTAAAAACTTGTTGGTGGCTCCGGACTTTCCTTGTCCCTAATCGTACACAGCAATTCCCACTTCCTAAGAGTGTCAAGCATAGTCACACATGCTTTTAACGTAGGCACACTTCGAGCGACGCCTACAATTTGGCGACTCCACCGGGGAGGATTCTTGGTTATTTGTCGATTTGAGTGATCGGTATTTAATTAAGATGAGTGGATGAGAGTTGAAATATTCTTGAAAAATATTCCTGTGATTAATTTGGCATTTTTGCATAGACGTTTTGTCGCATTTTGTCCCGTAGGAAAAATTGAATAACTTGATTGTGTACGAAGGAAAGAAGGGCACCAATCAGATTTTCTGACTGCCGTGTCACGGTGTAGTACACCATTAGACGGTGTGCAACATCGTGACACGGTTCTCTCTTTCGTGTCACGCAGTCCTTAAATCAGTCTGGTGGCTTATTTTCTCTTCTAACAGTCAACTTCCTTCGGTTTTTCTAAAAAAACGTGTATGTTCTACATGGCAATAATGGTTCATCCGAGTTATTAAATCCACCCAAACCATGGAGTCGAGTTCGATTTCATCACGAACTCGCGGAGCCGCTCGTTGGCATAGACCCTCAAGGGAGGCTGACTTGCTAACACGTCCAAATTCTTAACCATGGTACCATATTGACACCAAATAAACCTGACCACAGTCAAACATAGAACTTGAACTTAGATTGCAAACTATTCTTTGCATCATTGTGCCTACGCGTATTTTATGTTTATATATTTGGTCGTTTTGATCTTAACCTTAACGATCTTTCTATGTCTGTGGTGGATTATTTTATGATTAACGATTGCCAATGGACCGTACTCACTTAGAAATTAGCGACAACTAAAAAAAAAATTTTGTTATGCCACGTCATCATCCACCGTGCCACGGGAAACAGGAAAGTTCACCGTGGCACGGTGGATTTCCAGCAAGCAAAAAAATAAATTGTTGTGCCACGTAAGCATCCACCGCGCCGCGGGATGTTTATCGTGTCGCGCCAATTTTCACCGTGACACGGTGAATTTTCAAAAAAAAAAAAAAAAAAATGGAAATGGTCACCGCGTCACGGCAGCTTGTGCCGTGACACAGTATAGTTTTCTGTGTCACGGTGCCTAGGAAATAAGTCCAGTCAGTTTTTTTTAGTCTTCAGTGTTAATTTGGTCCTTGCGTCAGTCATTTTGGTAACTTTTCACATGTCTAGCCATACGATCATACCACGAGTCTTATAACATCACTTAATCACTCACGACTGTATATTCTATTTGAAGGTGTTATTTGCAACCATGTCTTTCAAGGGATTGGACGTAACACTCTTCCCTATGGTGTTCCCTCTCTCCTTAGAGCATGCTTGCCAACAATGGATTTATTCTCTAGATGCCAAACACATTGCAACTTGGGAAGATGTCACCGAAAGTTTCATGAATCGTTACAAGTGTAACATTCAAGCTAGAACTTCTGAACGTGAACTCTCAATTCTCAAACAGAAAGAGAATGAAGGCTTCACCGCTTATCTGAACAGGTGGAGAGAAACAGTTGCACTTTTGGTATATCCTCCCAAAGAAAAAGACATGATTCGCCTCTTCATCCAAAATTTGACTCACAAGTATAAGCAACATCTCAAATTTCTTCCTTTGAACACTTTTGAATCTGTATATGACATTGGCATCAATATCGAGGATGATCTAATAAAGACTGCCGGTAGTAACAATTATAACACTTGGAAAAACAAGAAGAACGACCTTCCTCCTTCTTTGTCTTCTAAGCACGAAAATACTACGAACAATATAAGCCAAATTAATCTCAATGAAGTATTAGCTCTTGATTCTCCGTTGCCCAAGAAAAAGAGAACCTACACTCCTTTAGAAATGACTTATGATACGGCCTTTGATCACCTTTACGGTCAAGGCTTGATCACACCTATTAGGCCATTTCCAGAGCCTAAACCTGAAGAAAGGAGCGCCAAGTGGAACCCTAACACCCATTGCAAGTTCCATAAAGGAAAGGGTCACTCTACCGAACAATGCTGGAATTTGGGGGACGCTGTTCAAGATCTTGTTGATGCCAAAAAACTTCCAGTCCCTCCAGGCGGCAAGAAATAGTGAACACAAGGCGCACAACAGATCCTTTTTGCAATATTTCATGATTTCTTTCTTTATCCTTCATCTCCATTCCCCCATTCATGTCCAGCATAGGTTCTCCATTTCGAATTTTTATATGTTTCATGTGTTTCGTTCACCTTTTCCATTAATAAAATGAGTAAATTTTCTTTTCATCTCGATCATAGCATTTTTCATTCATTCATTATTTAAAAAAAAAATAAAAATAAATCAATTACCGAACTAAACACTAGGTACACCAATGACGTGAGGCACCTTTGCAACACTGTCATTTCCCGTTAACCGTTCAATCACATTTCATTTCTTCATCAACCATTTTGAGCCTCGTCTAACGTTTGATCTTCATTTCTTCAACCCACATTACTTAACCTTGGGATTGGAAGATGTAAAATTGTATAACATTCTAAAAGCAAGTAAAAAAAAGAAGTAGCAAAGCAACAATAAAACAATGTCTTAAGGCAAGTGTTCCAATGTCTTTGATATGAACATGTCTCAAATTGCGTCTCTCATCGAGTTCTTGGTACCGTGCCTAAGAAACGTGAATGCTAAGTGAGTGATGGACCGCATGATATGAGATTGCCTACATTGATTCAAAAGAATAAAAAAAAAAAAAAATTCAAAAAAAAAAAATTGAAAATAAACTTACAAAATTTGAAACTTTCAAATTCACAATTACACATCTTGGAGGCTTCTCACGGGTCTTGTGCCTTTTCAACCCTTTCTTCCTTAAACCATCAGCTTAACCATTACAACCCTTGGAAGACCTCTATGAGGTGTACATACACTTGTGCAAAGTTCGGTTAGAGCTACGTTCGGCCTGATTCCTAACGGATACGTAAGCAACCTCACATCGAGGTGCGGCCACATTCCTATTATATCCTTGCATGATCGAGTCAAAGAATATCCAGTGGTTACCCCTACCCATTTAGAGCTAGACTTGGTGGCTTGAACCTATATCACATTAGCTTACCCAGCCTAAAGAGTCATCATCTTTGACTCTTCTCACATATATTTCCATCACCATAACCCTTACAGCCAGCCTTAGTATCACATTCACACACTTCACTCACACATCCATATCCATATCAATCATCCTTCCCTTTAAGAGTCCTTTATCATGAAATCTTGTTTAAACACTGTGCATGTTTCATTGTCTTTCAGGAAAACATTCATTAAAAGAAACATTGTATACTTGCTTAGCTTCATGACCTGAGCAATGTTCATTGTTTCATGCATCGTATAATATGTTGAGCAATATTTATATATCAATGATTTTTAATCATACAAAGCATATCGTTCTTAGCTCCTTGACCTAAGCAACGTTCATTAAGCAATAATCACTTCATCTATATACGTGCTTAGCTTCAAGACCTGAGTGACGTTAAAGATCGTTTCTTTACACCATATATGATGCTTAGCTCCATGACCTAAGTTCATTCATCTATCGTGTCACATGATGTAATTGTCCTTAACCACCTGGCCTAAGAACATGCATCATGCATACAATCCATGCGATTCATTTCGTCTTACTCTACGAGGAAGTTCAAAATTTCTTCTCTTTTTCATGTCTTTTCTTTTGGGGAAGTTCCAAAACTTTTTCAAAATTTTTTCTCATTGAGGTAATTTCGAAAATAAAAGTTCAGTTTTTACGTCTTTCTTTTTTAGGAGAAAGTCGGTACCCTCCACTCGTCTCAAAACAATAATGATGGAAAATTTTTGTTTTTTCATTTTTGGTTGCTTGTGTCTGCACACACACACACACACCATATACACACACAATCACAAGTCCTTCTCATGTCATGTCATGTCGTGTCAAGTCAAACTTGGTCAAGCTAGTTGGTCAAGTTAATCATAGTCTATACGAGTCCCTTGGAAAATTTTATTTTGCAGGTCTCAATTACAACCCACGTCCGGGGACAAGCGGACCATCTATAGCCCACGTCCGAAGACAAGCGGATCATTTGCAGCCCATGTTCGGGGACAAGCAAACCATCTGCAACCCATGTCCGGGGAAAAGCGGACCACCTAGAGCCCACGTCCAGGGACAAGAGAACCATTTACAACCCCCGTTTGGGGACAAGCGAACCATTTACAGCCCACGTTCGGGGACAATCGAACCATCTACAACCCACGTTTGGGGACAAGCGAACCATTTCCAGCCCACGTTCGGGGACAAGCAAACCAACGAAAACCCACGTTTGGGGACAATCGAACCACTATCATTTCACGGTGTAAGGTTCTCGATACACATAGACTTGCAATCTAATCATCTGTCAACTTTCCTCAAGCATGGAAATTATTATCCGGTGGGTTTCTTCAAGCATAGAAAACCGCCAAATTCCTTTGTTGGCTTTCCTCAAGCATCGAAAGTATTATCGGTGGGTTTCTTCAAGCATAGGAAAACACAAAATTCATATTTCGACTTTCCTCAAGCATGGAAAGTATCATCCCGTAGGTTTCTTTAGGCTTAGAAATTAAAACTACCAAACTCATCAGTCGACTTTCCTCAGGCATGGAAAGTATTTCAACAAACGTCATCCGGTGGATTCCTTCAAGCATAGGAAGCTACCATACTAATTTGTCACCGATAAACTAGTGTCAGATAAGCATTTTTTCCCTTTACTCTTTTATCTGTGGAACTAACGTTTTCTGCAGGTATCGGCATATACAGAGTGATTTAGGATCGCAGAACGTCTAAAAAATCATTCTCCGTCCCTATCTAATACTTTGACTATCGTTTTCGAATTTGACGTTTCTACAAACTCAGTCAAAGTGGGGGCTTTTGTAGACACCTATAAATGTCTCCCCAAAACAAAACCCAATGATGAAAACCTTTCACCGCCATTATTGGTCGGGTTGAGTATTTAATCTTTACAGTGATTAAATCCAAGTTCTATCCAATATATTTCATAAACCTATCCAATTTCTAGCTCATTTCTCTAACGCATAACATATTTTCCACTTTTCATATCCACATTACAAAACCGAGCTAGACTGATTTTATGGCTATATAATTTTGATCCAATTATTATGTGGTTGGATAGGACTTGAAATAAGCTTTCCAACCATATATCATAAGCCCAATTCCGAGCTATAACGAAAAAGATATGAGCAAAACACTAAACTCGGCTTCAAACCGACACCCTTCAACTAAAATAGCCATATCATAAAATATAAAAAATCTTTTGAGCTGATTAAAATTGGGTTGTAAAGTATACTTTATAAGCTTTCTAATGGTAAATTTTATGACTTATTCCAAGTTACGGATCAAAAGTTATGATAATTTTAAAAACGGGTAAAAAACTAGAACCACCGCGCACAGTGCGAAAGCACCGTGTCATGGGAGTGTGCCCCGTCTTATAGTTCCTGGAACCGTATCACGGTACTGTACATCGTTTCACGTTGCCATTTTTGAAGCTTTTTTGCATCAAATTCCACTTTGGCACGGTACCAATTGTCGTGACACGGTACCTACTGTTGTTCTCACCGTGACACGGTGCTTTTTCCGTGTAATTTCCGTGTTTTCTCATACCGTGACACGGTGTACTATACCGTGCCACGGTGGAAACTTGTGTGTCATGGTACGTGTGCCGTGTCACGGAATTTTCTCGTGTATTATCCGCGTAAACCCTTCACGAGTTATCACTTTTCGTAGGTAAAAAATTTCCTGCGTCACTCCAGTTGTCCACCGCGTCATAGAATTTTCCCCCATCTGACGGTGCCTGGCACCGTGTCACGGTGTTCTCTATCGTGTCGCGGTGTTATTTTTTAGGGTTTTTATCTTTTTAGGGTTCCGTGTGTTCCCTCTTCTCGTTTTCCCTATAAATACCACCTCCTTTCTGCAGTTCAGGGCATCAAATCCTTCTCTCTTCCTCTCTTTTACACCAAAAATCATTCTATTCTCTCTCTCTTATATTCAAAGACTTAAACCTATATTCTTAATTACATCATTTTTCCCCTAAGCACTTCAAGGAATCTATACTTAACCCGAGGTTCCGTCCTTAAACCAAGGCGTGAAAGGTACAAATAACTGAGGGTTTGGACCAAATTAACTCTACTTTATTATTTAATTTAATTTAATTTTCATTTAATTTATATTTTTTGTTGAAGTTACTAATAGTTTATTCATGATGTAGCAATTCAAGGAAACGCGGAAAGTGAGTAATTAATCACTTAATTACTCTTATTTTTATTCTTATTACTGGTATCATGATTAGGTTATTTTATATTTGATTTGACTAACGATATTATTGTTTAATTGCTTCTAATAATAATGTTAGTTGTATTATATATTTATGATCACCATATTTCATGTTTAAGAGAATATGTAATTGAAAATCACGCCTAATAAGATAATTTGGATAACCGGTTAGGGTTCCTTTTTAATCTTGTTATTTAATCAAGTGATCACGATATATTAGAATTATAGGTTGCATTAATATTTAACCAATTTATCCTAATAATAGTTTGGAGGGAATTGAGTTTTTTGTTTGTATGCCTTTGAGATCGCAGGAATACTTTTCACTATAAGAATCGAGTAGAGGCCAATACAGGCGAATGTGACTCCATGACTCACTTCGTACCATCATCCCCGGTCCTTCTTTCGTGGTTCAAAACCATATGGAGTTAGTAATCTCATGGATTATGAATGGGGTGTAACCTTCATGGATCAATCGTTGTTACCTATCGTTTTCCCTTTATCGTGGTTGCCTTAAATGATCCGTGAACGGTTTACAAGTTCCTTAAAAATTTGTTGGTGGCTCCCTACTTCCCTTGTCCCTAATCGTACACGTCAATTCCCACTTCCTAAGAGTGCCAAGCATATTCACACATGCTTTTAACGTAGGCGCACTTCGAGCGACGCCTACACCTCCCGAGAAGCGCTTGCTTAAGGTCTTAATCTCGACCCTTCCTCTAAATCACGGAGTGTCAAAGAAAACCACTTTTTCCAAAGCGGTAGAGGAAACAAACTTCGTGCCATTATTTGGCAACTCCACTTCTTTGTTGGATGCATTCTCTTGTGTTGATAATTCTGATTCAAGCTTGCTTTGTTTCAATTTCATTTTCTTCTTCATGAAAGATCTCTTTTTCTTTTTTTGTCTTCTTGCTCCTTGTAGTGAACGACTTCTCACCATCGACACGTTTGGAGTCAACCTGATCCTCTCATGGATAGAGCTCAAACCATAAAGGTATATCAATCACATCCTCATCCACAAGCTTTGAAGGCTCTATGTTATCTTCACTAACCGTCTTGCTTTCAACACTTATAGAAACATTATCACAAACTTCAAGAGCATCGTTAGTAGAAGACACAAACATGCATACGTACATTATCATTGGAATGTGGTGAATTTATACACATAATTCCTTTCATAAAAGACAAAGATTCTTGCATTGACTTAATCTCAAAACTCACCTTATTATTACCAACATGCAATGTAATAAGGCCACCTTTTACATCAATCAAAGCACCCGAAAAAGTTAAGAATGGTCTCCCTAAGATTATAGGTATATTGCCATCTTTTGCTATTTCAAGCACAATGAAGTCAAATGGAATTGTAAACTCACCTATCTTCAGGGGGACATTCTCAAATCTTTCATTAGGAAACTTAATAGAACAGTCAGCCAATTGTAAGGTCATATTGGTTGGGAGAAGCTCAGTTAGCTTAAGCTTCCAAAAAATCGAATAAGGAATTATTCTAACACTTGCACCAAGATCACAAAGAGCATTTTGAAACATTTTTCCATTAATGTTGCAAAGGATTGAACAATTTCCCGGATAAAAATCAATGTTGTCGCAGAGAAATCCGCGCGCATATCAATGAGTCGCGCTTGTCAGGCACGCGCAACTCACAAGATTACGTTCATCACCTAGCACAACTACTATTTATGCGCTTGCGGAAGATTCAAAATTTCATAAAAATTTAAAATCGAATCTACCATAATACTACGCGCAAGACTATTAGTTGCACTGCCCATAGCAGCACAACCAATGCACTTGTACTAGGCTGTGGTGCACAACCCATTCTGATGCACGCGACACTTGCTGCGGCAGAATGCTCAAAACCTTAAAAGTATCCATTCCCTATAAATAGAGGCTTAATAAGAGGCTTAAACAAATAGATATTAACCTAAAAACTCTGGCAGAAACTTTGTGAACTTGTAAACTACCTAACCCTCTTTTCCTAAACACTAACCCCCTTTAATACTTGTTACTACGGTGAAAGTTCCCAAACAAGAAGGATTCCATAAGTATTCTAAATGAAGATCTAGCAAAGAGAAGTGGTAAATTCCCGAGCACTTAGATCAATCACCTTATTTTTCTTGGTTAAAATAACTTTAATTAATTAATTAATTAGTGTTGTTTGATCACTTTAAACGAACTTGTAATTAATTAATTTTACATAGTATCTTGCATTAAATAAGAATGGAATTGAATAATTAATTGTTGTTTGATCACTTAAGGCAAGGCAAATCTTGTTTATTTTGTTCTATTCACTAATATTGATTAAATGAGAATAACGACTTTTGCAATGTAATTCCTACGTGATTAACGCGTGTAAATAAAATCAACTAACTTATTTTTAGATACCACGTCGCATAAATTGTTTAGTGATAAAATTGTGAAAAGGAAGAGCTAGTAGAGGCTATACTAGGGCTAGAATAACAATTCCCCTCTAAAGGGAACGTTATCTTAATTAGTACCCTCGCTCCCGAACTCATTTCTGGTTTATTTTGACCAATCTGGGCATGTGTAAATTTACGATTCGTGATAATTATCCCTTGAACTCTACTTGGGAGAAAGGCATGAACAATGTTTATGAGTTTTCCTAAAACTCATTGGTGACTCCTACTTGTTTCTAACAAAAAACCGTGATGATAGGATCAATTCTAATTCAAGGTCCCCCTTACAGTCAGGAATTAAAATCCTAATACACCATAACAAGTGTAAAGTCCTAGGCTTTTAAAGGGCTATGGGCATTTAAGGAAAAAGATCCCCTACGATGGGAACACCCTCCTTACATTGGCGACTCCATTGGGGACTTAGAGGTTACAAGATTAATTTTTAGTTATGGTCCAAGGTTTCCAACACTAGGTTGTCTATGGGTTGTAAGGAGAATTAACTTGCATAATCTCTAGTTAGACAACGAGTCTTAAACGCATAATATCTTCCTTTTTCACAAAAGTAAAAACCAAACAAGCTACTTTGCATCATGCATAATCAAAGCACGCTTTCTTTTTTTTTTTTGACAAGAAGAAGAATATTATCATTAATAAATAGCCATACGACATCTGCAACAATAATAAAGAATTGTAAACCACAGATCTAGAGAAAATAACATAACTTTTACAATCAAAATCATAACTATTTTGCATATCGCGCATAGATCACACTCCACCGCTTCAAACTTGACGCGAGTAGTGATTTTCGATGTCATTGCATCTTTCCAAGTAGAGACCTTCGCAATTTGCGCTGATGTTTTGATCGTAGAGTTGATGACGAACCCTAAACCCATATGAATCCAAATCACCTTCTCAATTATTATTAAAACCCTAATAATAAAATTCTCATCCATAGATGAGAATCAAAATCCTAAAAAATTGGGAAAACCCCAAAAAAATTGGGACAGACTCTCATAAACGGAGAGAACAAAACAAATCAAAACAAATCAAATAACAAAAAATCAAATTAAATTGAAGAAAAGGGTTGGAAATAGTCTAAAATCTGAAGAAATTAGACTATTTCCGGCCTAAACGACTAAGAAAATTGAAACCCTAAAGAGAGGAGAGAGAAGAGCGAACAGAGAGAAGACGTAGGGAGTATTTCTTAATTACACAAACCGACTTTTAAGTTGTTATATTGATATTATAATCAAAGCACACTTTAACCTTTGGGGATTGGCTCATTGATTAGGGGTTGCCAACACTTGGCTTCTATCCCAAAATCAATAACAATTATCCCACCCATATCGCCAACAAAATGACAAAATGCTGGGACGGCTATGTCATGAGTTAACACGTTGAGTGATTGATTTGTGCATCTTTCCTTAAGATATGGTAACTTTCAAACCCAAGCTTAAAACTTTAGAAATGCATTGTGTGAAACTTGGCTTAATGTATGTGTAGACACCTAAAAATGTTTCCCCAAAACCAAACCCGATGATGAACAACCTTTCACCGTCACTTGGCTTAAAGTATTTAAACTTGGCTTAAAGTATTTAATCTTTGGAGTGCTTAAATCCATATATACATTTCATAAACAAACCAATTCCTATCCCATTTTCCCAAACCGTCACTTATTTTCCCATTTTCATGCCTTTAAACCCAAAATAGTTCATTTCGTGTCCTCTAAAATCATTCATTTCGTGTCCTTTCTATAAAAAACGTTTAGTCCAATTAAATAATTTTTGTCCATAATCTGGGTCCAATGATTGAATAATTGGATGGGGCTTTAAAATAACTTTCCAACGATATATTATAAGCCAAAATCCGAGTTATAACGAATAAGATATGGCAAAAATATTAAAATGAGCCCAAACCGAACCTAAGACCACCTTACCTACGACCCAATGATCATGTGGAGGGTCCAAAGGATTTAATCCCATTCCTAAACCAATTAGGATTAATTGGGAACTTCTATAAGCTTCTAAAATATCTTAATTATCCTTTTTCTTTTTGAAAGTCCTAATTTTATCCGGATTGAAAGACGTTCAAAGATAGACAGATATTATTTTCGTTCCTCATATTTTTTTATCCAAATCTTATATTGTTGTATAACCCTTGAAATTTTCTTTCCAATGATATATTATATAATATCAATTCCGAGCTATAACGAAAAAGATATAAATTAAATATCAAACTCTATCCAAAACTGACACCGTTCCACTATTTCGTACTTATCTTTTATTCTACAACGGATTTTAATCTGATTCTAATTGGGTTAGAAATTATACTTAAATAGCTTTCCAAAGACATATTACTTATCTTATTACAATTTCTAGATAAAAAGATATGATAAAAACAAAAACCGCAAAAACTACAGTCTATCGAGTTTTATTCCGATTTAATTAGGATATTATCTTGTTTTTTCGACCCTTCTTTTTTATCTATAAATAAAGGTCATATCTCCCCTTTTTCAATCATCAATAAGCTTGACCATCAAATAATTATAGCTTAAACACTAGCCTCCCTATTCTTCCATAATACTTCTCCTAAGCACTCAAGGAGTCCATACAATACCCAAAGTTCGATGCTTAAACCAAGGCGTGAAAGGTATAATCGACTGAGGGTTTGGAGCAAATCAAATCTACTTTAATTTAATTTAATTTTCAATTTGATTTATATTTTTTTTTGGAGTTTCTAACAGTTTATTCATGATGTAGCAATTCAAGGAAACGCGAAAAGTGAGTAATTGATTCACTTAATTAGTCTTATTTTAATATTGCTAGTATCATGATTAGGTTTATTTATATTTGATTTGACTAACAATTTATTGTTAAATTGCTTTCAATATTAGTTTTTACTCTATTATTATTAATGATCACCATATTGCATGTTTAAAGAGAATATGTAATTGAAAATCACGCCTAATAAGATTATTTGGATAACCGGTTTAGGTTCCTTTTAATCTTGTTGTTGAATCAAGTGATCACAAATATTTTAGAATTATGTGTTGCATTAATATTCAACCAATTTAGCCTAATAATAGTTTGGAACAAATTGAATCTTTGTTTGTATGCCTTTGAGATCGCAGGAATCACTTTTGACCATAAGAATCAAGTAGAGGCCAATACAGGCACATGTGACTCCATGACTCACTTCGTGTCATCACCCCCGATCCTCCTTTCGTGGTTCTGAACCATATGGAGTTAATAATCTCATGGATCATGAATGGAGTGTAACCTTCACGGGTCAATTGTTGTTGCCTTTCTTTGTCCCTTTATTCGTGGTTGCCTTAAATTATCCGTGAACGGTTTACAAGTTCCTTAAAAACCTGTTGGCGGCTCCCTACTTTTCTTGTCCCTAATCGTTGTCCTTAATCGTATATTTCAATTCTCACTTCCTATGAGTGTCAAGCATATTCACAACATGCTTTAACTTAGGCGCACTTCGAGCGACACCTACAATTTGGCGACTCCACTGGGGAGGATTCTTGGTTATTTATCGATTTGAGTGATCGGTATTTAATTCAGATGATTGGATGAGACTTGAAAGATTCTTGAAAAATATTCCTGTGATTAATTTGGCATTTTTCCATAAGCATAGACGTTTTAACGTCGCATTTAGGTCTGTCCTGCGATTCCATTGGCATTGTCACATATGCATATGCTTTTAAGGCTACCTATTTTTCCACAATAGTACGTGTTCTACGTATGTGGCTAGCCTGGGGGATTTATGCTCTATTAACTCGAAAACGTTCATGGCAATAAGAGTTCATCCGAGTTTTTATATCCACCTGAACCATGGAGTCGAGTTCGATTTCATCACGAACTTGCGGAGCTGCCAATAGGCATAAACCCTCAAGGGAGACTGCCTTGCTAATGCGTCCAAACTCTTAACCATGGTACCCTTTGACACCCAAAATCTTGACCATAGTGGAACATAGATCTTGACTTTAGGTTGCAAACTTGATTGCATCATGCTTGACGATGTGCTTATATGTACATTTTTTTATTGACTTTTAAAAAAAAATTTCTCTAATCAAACCCTTTTTTTTTTGTTTAGAGTTGAGTCATCGATGATTTTGTTTTTTTTTTAAAAAAATAATTGAGTCAACCCGGATTTTTACCCTCGTATCCTGTACAAGATTCAACTTGTTTTTGTCATATCCGGAGTTCTTAAATAAGTTACATGTCATGCCACATATGGATCTGTAGCTCCAAGTTTTATCTTTCATTTGGAGTTGGTTTCATCTCAATCAGAGTCACAGATCAAAAGGTATAACTGATATACTACTACCTGTCCAGTTTAGGTTTCTTTTTAGCGTCAACTTTCTTCTTTTTTTTTATAATATTTTATATCTTTTCGTGTCAAGCTAGTCTTAGCCAAGTCCTTTAATTAGTTCCAACTCATATAATATAGGATTATAGTTTTTTATTTATGTATTTTTTTATACCCATGAGTCTTAACTCTTCTAGAATTCTAGTCCACTTCCTAGTTTCTTGTGATCGATTGTTGTGCTAACCTTAACATGTGTTCTTTGTCTTTGATTGTAGTTTATCTTATTTATGCCTAACAATTTTCAAGGGACCGTTTCACCTAGTAAATACAACAAACATTAAAATTGGACAAAATGAGTCACGTTTGTTTGTCTTTTAGTCTTCCGTGCTATTTAGTCATTGGGTCTTTTGTTTTTCACAACGTCTTCATGTCTTGCCATGCAATCATACCACGCGTCTTAATAAACTCACCTAATCACACGTGTTTAGTCATTGCACACACTTTGTCTTCAAGTAATGCACTATATTGTTTATGATCGTATACTAGGACCGTGCATGTGTCATTTTCTATCGTAATAGGAATGAGTGAAGTTTTTTCCATCAGTTTTCAAAATTGTTTCATACACTCTTCCTTTCCAATCCGAGTATTGAGTGAATGCATTAAGTGAATTCATCCTCAAACAGTACTTGAGTCTAAAATCACTAGGCAATAATTGGAAGAATAAGGGGAACGTCACTCCTTCCTTCTTTCCTTCCAATCAAAGCATCAACGACAATACACTTTTTGCCTCACCAGGCGGCAAGAAGTTAGTCATTCACAGCCACGAAGACAATGCACGATGCAAGCTTCTCACCAAGATTTCATGTTTTCTTCTTATTTTGTTTCAAACCCCTTCCCCCTAAAAAGTCTAGCATAGGTTCTCCTTATCCATGTGTCTATGTGTCACATTTCTTACCTTTTTCATCAATGAGCATTTCTTTTCTTTTCATTCAATCATGTCATTCGCAAAAACAAAAAAGAAAAAGAAAAAAAAAACTCAATTACCGAACTAAACACAAGGTACACCGATAACTTGAGGCACCTTTGCAATCCTGTCATTCCTTATTAACCATTCAATCACGTATCCATTTCTTCATCAACCACTTTGAGCCTCGTCTAACGATTAACCTTATTTGTTCAACCCACATTCACTTAACCCTGGGGTGGGAAGGTATGCAATTTGTGTAACATTCATAAAACAAGTTTAAAAAAAAGTAAATTATAAATAAAGACTAAGTAAATTAAAAAAAAAGGACTAAGTAAATTAAAAAAAAAAAACAATGTCTAAAGGCAAGTGTTCCAATGTCTATGATACGAACACGTGTCGAATTGCGTCTCTCATTGAGTGCTTTGTACCGTGCCTGAGAAACATGAATGATAAGTGAGTGATGGAACGCATGATCTGAGATTGCCTACATTGATTCAAAATAATGAAAAAAAAAGAAAAGAAATTCAAAACAAAAAGTATATGAAAAATTAAACATGCAAAATCCAAAACATAATTATATTGCATATCTTAGGGGCTTCTCTCGGGTCTTGAGCCTTTTACCCCTTTCTTCCTTAAACTATTAGCTTAACCATTACAACCCTTGAAAGACCTCTTTGAGGTGTACACATACTTGTGCAAAGTTCGGTTAGAGCTACATTCAGCCTGATTCCTAACAGATACGTAGGCAACCTCACATTGAGGTGCGACCACATTCATATGCATGATTGAGTCAAAGAATATCCAATGCTTAATCCTATGTCCCTATCCATCTAGATATAGACTTGGGGGCTTGAACCCACATCATTTTTCCTAACTAGCCTAAAGAGTCACCATCTCGACTTTTCTCACATCAATTTCCCTCACCATAGCCTTTGCAACCTCACCTTAGTATCACTTTCACACACTTCTTGCACCCATACATAGCCATATCATATTTCCCTTAGGAAACTTTTATCATGAAATCTTGTTTCCCTATCGCGCATGCTTCATCATCTTTCAAGAAAACATGCATTAAAAAAATATTGTATACTTGCTTAGCTTCCTGACCTGAGCAATATTTATTGTTTCATGCATTGCATAATGTGCTGAGAAACATTTATATATCAATGATTTTTAATCATACAAAGCATATCGTGCTTAGATCCTTGACCTAAGCAACTTTCATTATGCAATAATCCCTTCATCTATATACATGCTTAGCTTCCAAACCTAAGTGATGTTCAAGATCGTTTCTTTACACCATATATGATGATTAGCTCCATGACCTAAGTTTATTCATACATCGTGTCACATGTTGGGGTGTACATAAATAGGACCGGACCTGAAAACCGACCTAACCCGGACCTGTTTAGACCGGACCTAACTCGGACCTATAGATTCAGGTCCGGTCCCAGTCCTTGAAAATCAAGGTTCCCGGTCCCGGTCCGGATCAGGTCCAAACCCGGGGTTTTCAGGTCTGGACCTGAAACCCGGTAAAAATGCCTTTTTTATTAAAAACAAAATCCAAATTTCAAAACAAGTCTGTTCATTTTTGTAACCCAGTTACCCACTAACCCTAACTTACTCCTCACTCACGCACTCTCTCTCTCAGCCGACATCGACACCACACCAACACTCACTCCCTCATGCAGCAGATCTGCACAGACACCAGTCGCCACCGCCCAGACCCCAGTCGCCACCGCCCACCAGACCAGTAGCACGGAAACCTCCACACGCTGCATCAGCCAGACTACCATCTTCCTCCACCTGCACGAACTCCTTCACGGTGGGATTTGTAAGTTCTTTTTTTTTAATTAAATTGAATTATATTTGAATTGGGTATTTTGTATTTAAAATGTTGAATTAAATGTGAGGCATTCATATGTTTATTCATGTTTCAATTGCTTATAATGATTGTTTGATGTTTTCATGTTGAATTTCTGTTGTTTAGTTCATTTTTTTCGAATTCATGTTTTTTTTTTAGTTTTTTATTTATTTAAAGTAACTGTTTTTTAATTTTTTTAGTTCAATTGTTTTGAATTCATGTTGAATTTTGGTTTCTTTCAATTTGTGAGTTTAAAATCTGTTTATATTGTGAATTTACTGGGAGTAGATTTATAAATCAGGGATAGGCTACTCTACTTGTTGTATAACTTATGGAGTATTGTGAAAATGGAGACGATGATTTATCTAACGATGGAGACGATGAAGTTGTTTTCGTGGACTCATTAGTGTGAATCACGCAATCAAAGGGAAAGCAACTCGCCAAAATTCAAGTTGTCTTTGGATAATTAATGTATTTCTAGTATTTGAGACTTAGAGACTTTATGTAATTTAATGAATTATTTTCTATATTTGAGACTTAGAGATTTTATGTAGTTTTTATAATTGATATTTTCATATTTTATGTAAACAGGTCCATAAACAGGTCTATAAACAGGTTCAACAGATTATTTATTTTCTTTTTTTTTAAAAAAAAAAAAAAAACAAAACAGGTCAGTTCAGGTCTGGACCTGACCCGGACCTGATAGCTCAGGTCTAGACCTGACCCTGACCTGCTGAATCAGGTCCGGTCCCCGGTCCTCAAAATTGGCTTATTTAGGTCCCGGTCCTAACAGGTCCGGTCTAGATCTGGTCCGGTTTTGGACCGGTGTATAGCCCTAGTCACATGTTGTAATTGTCCTTAGCCTCCTAGCTTAAGAACATGCATCATACATATACTATTTTCAAGATAAGCAATTTAATCCATGCGATTCATTTTGTCTTGCTTAACGAGAAAGTTCAAAACTTCTTCCCTTTTTCATGTCTTTTCTTTTGGTGAAGTTCAAAAACTTTTTCAAAATTTTTTATCGAGGGAAGTTCGAAAAAAAGACTTCATTTTTCACGTCTTTCGTTTTCGGGAGAGAGTCGGTACCCTCCACTCGTCTGATGACGAAAATGACGGAAAATTTTTGCTTTTGCATTTTTTGTTGCTTGCGTTTGCACACACACATCCACAAGTTATACACATGTCATGTTGTGTCAAGTCAAACTTGGTCAAGTCAGTTGGTCAAGTCAATCATAGTATATACGAGTCCCTTGGCAAATTTTATTTCGCAGGTCAATTAAAGCCCACATTCAGGGACAAGCGGACCATCTATAGCCCACGTCTTGGGACAAGCGGACCACTTACATCCCACGTCCGGGGACAAGCGCACCAATTACATCCCACGTTTGGGTACAAGCAAACCATCTACAGCCCACGTCCGGGGACAAGCGAACCATCTACAGCCCACGTTCAGGGACATACGAACCAATTGCAGCCTACGTTCGGAGACAATCGAACCATCATCATATCACGGCGCAAGGTTGTCGATACACAGAGACTTGCAATCTCAACATCTGCCAACTTTCCTCAAAGCATGGAAAGTATTATCTGGTGGATTTCTTCAAGCATAAAAACCTGCCAAAATCATCTATCGACTTTCCTCAAGCAAGGAAAGTATTATCCAGTGGATTTCTTCAAGCATATAAAGCTGCAAAATCATCTGTCCACTTTCCTCAAGCATGGAAAGTATTATTGGTGGGTTTCTTCAAGCATAGAAAAACACCAAATTCATATGTTAACTTTCCTTAAGCATGGAAAGTATCAACCGGTAGGTTTCTTCAGGCTTAGAAAGCTACCAAACTCATCTGCCGGCTTTCCTCAAGCATGGAAAGCATTTCAACAAACGTCAGCCAGTGGATTCCTTCAACCATAGGAAGCTACCAAAAATATTTGTCACCGATACACTAGTGTGAGATACGCATTTTATCTCTTTACTCCTTTATCTGTAGAACTAACATTTTTCTGCAGGTATCAGCGTATATAAGGTGATTTAGGATTGTAGAACGTCTTAAATCATTCTCCGTCCCAATCGACTACTTTGACTATTGTTTTCATAACTGTAGTTTCCACAAACTCAGTCAAAGTTGGGGCTTCTGTAGACACCTAAAAATGTCTCCCCAAACTAAACCCGATGATGAACAACCTTTCACCGCCATTATTGTTCAGGTTGTGTATTTAATCTTTGGAGTGCTTAAATCCATATATAAATTTCATAAACAAACCAATTCCTAGCCCATTTCCCCAAACCGTCATTTATTTTCCTCTTTTCATGCCTTTAAACCCAAAATAATTCATTTCGTGTCCTTTAAAATCATTCATTTCGTGTCCTTTTTATAAAAACGTTTTGTCCAATTTTTTTTGGTCCATAATCTGGGTCAAATGATTTAATAATTGGATGGGGCTTTAAAAGATCTTTCTAACGATATTTTATAAACCCAAATGCGAGTTATAACTAATAAGTTATGGCCAAAATATTAAACTGAGCCAAAACCGAACCTAAGCCTACATTACCTACGACCCAATTGTCATGTGGAGGGTCTAAAGGATTTAATTCCATTTTTAATCCAATTAGGATTAATTGGAGACTTCTATCAGCTTCTAAAATATATTAATTATCCTTTTTGAAAAGAAAAGATTAAAAAGTTTGAAATTGAATAAAACTTTTTCATTTTGAAAGTCCTAATTTTATCCGGATTGAAAGACGTTCAAAGATAGACTGATTTTATTTTTGTGCCTCATATTTTTTACCCAAATATTATATTTTTGGATTGACATTGAAATTATCTTTCCAATGATATATTATAATATAAATTCCGAGCTATAACGAAAAAGATATGAATTAAATATCAATCAAACTATATCCAAAGCTGACCCCGTTCAAATATTTCGTCCAAATATTTTATTCTAAAAGGAATTTTAATCTGTTTTTAATTGGTTTAGAAATTAGAATACAAGAGCTTTCCAACGTTATATTATTTATCTTATTCTGAGTTCTTGTTCAAAAGATATGATAAAAACAAAAACCGCAAAAACTACGGTCCATCGAGTTTTATTTCGATTTAATTCGGATCTTATCTTGTTTTTTCGACCCTTCTTTTTCTCTATAAATAGAGGTCATATCTCCCCTTTTTCAATTATCAACAAGCTTGATCATTAAATAATTATAGCTTAAACACTAGCCTCCCTAATCTTCCATTATACTTCTCCTAAGCACTCCAAGGACTCCATACAATACCCAAGTTCTATACTTAAACCAAGGCGTGAAAGGTATATTTGACTGAGGGTTTGGAACAAATCAAATCTACCTTTATTTAATTTAATTTTTAATTTAATTTATATTTTTTATTGAAGTTACTAACAGTTTATTCATGATATAGCATTTCAAGAAAATGCGGAAAGTGAGTAATTGAATCACTTAATTAGTCTTATTTTAATATTGCTAGTATCATGATCAGGATTATTTATATTTGATTTTAATAATAATTTATTGTTAAATTACTTTCAATATTAATGTTTACTCTATTATTATTTATGATAACCATATCGCATGTTTAAAGGGAATATGTAATTGAAAATCACACCTAATAAGATAATTTGGACAACTGTTTTAGGTTCCTGTTAATCTTGTTGTTTAATCAAGTGATCACAAATATTTTAGAATTATGTGTTGCATTAGTATTATACCAATTTAGCCTAGTAATAGTTTGGAGTGAATTGAATCTTTGTTTGTATGCCTTTGAGATCGCAATAATCGCTTTTCTCCATAAGAATAGAGTAGAGGCCAATACGGGCGAATGTGACTCCATGACTCACTTCGTACCATCATACCCGATCCTCCTTTCGTGGTTTTGAACCATATGGAGTTAGTAATCTCATGGATTATGAATGGGGTGTAACCTTCACAGGTCAATTGTTGTTGCCTTTCGTTGTCCTTTTATTTGTGGTTGCCTTAAATGAACTATGAACGGTTTACAAGTTCCTTAAATACTTGTTGGCAGCTCCCTACTTTTCTTGTCCCTAATTGTTGTGCTTAATCGTATATGTCAATTCCCACTTCATATGAGTGCCAAGCATATTCACAACATGCTTTAACGTAGGCACACTTCGAGCGACGCCTACAATATGCTTATGTGATTACATGACTATGTGTGACGTGTTTAGGATAGCTTTTTCTTTCTATTAGCTTGGTTTAGGTTCCTAATTACAAAGTTGTCCCTTCGCAATTTAGAGTCGTATTCGAGGAGAAACATAAAAATAACATCAAAAAATCGAAAAAAATGAAACCCAAAACAAAAAAAACTGCTCGAATTAAAAAAATTTACACGAGCAGGTGGCACCAGTGCAAGAGCCAGGATGCGCACGCCTTCTGCACGCAACCTGGTTACTTGTGCGCGCTATTGTTATGAACCTTTTTTAATTCTTCGAAGAAAAAATTGATTTGTTCAAACAATATCTTGCGTTTTTTTCTTTCTTTCTTCTTCTTTCGTCTCCTAAAACAAGCATATCGATTTACTTATCCTTTCTTACTTCTTTTAGGGCTTGTTTCCAAGCTTGGGAACGAAGACTCCCGGGCACTCGCATTCTACATTTACCATCAAACAATCCACTCCTTTCAAACCACCTTCCCTCGACAACTAATAATATTCCAACAACAATGTCAACCATAGAGCAACTTCAAGAAGATATTGCTCGTTTGAGAGAAGAAAAGGCTTTGAGGTCGAGGAGAGAAGATTTAAGAAACTTGAAAAGGCTGAAAAGAAAAATGCCAAAACTTTGACCTTGCAACAAAAGATGGAACAATTGTCTGATAAAGAAAGTCATAGGAGAAGCTTGTTCTTTGTTCTACGATGGGGAACAAGTACTTTGAGGTAGAAAAGTTTGCTTCTCCTACAGGACTTGCTTTGACAGAAAAGTTCGTAGCTACGGACTTGCCAATATTCAAGGTTACTAATAATCAAAAAAATAATTTAATATGTTTTACTAATAATCTTAAGCTTTACGCTTTAACTTTTCCTTTATCTTTAGACCCATCTGTGAGAGAGTGGTACTCTGTGGGCTAGATGCAAAATTCAAAATAACATGGGAAGATGTAGCTAGTTTCGGCTTTCATCACCCAATATGAGAATAACGTAGAATTCAAATTGACTCTACGTGAACTTGAGATGCTTAAGCAAGACGACGATGAAGGTTTCCTTGCTTTCTATAGTAGATGGCGAGAAACGGTGGCCATTCTTACCTAAAGCCCACCTAAACTCAAGTTAGTTCAAAAGTTCATTGATAATTGTCATGAAAAGTACAACAAACATCTACACTACCTTGGCTTAGACACTTTTCAAAAGGTCTATTCCATGGCTACTAGGATTGAAGATGATCTTGCTAAAGAAAAAGCAAATAAGCCTCATCATCAACCTAAGAATAACTACAAGAAGAGGAATGATATTACTTCATCCTCTATTGATGTATTTATGACATCTATGTAATATAATAGTACAAATCAATATCACAGTAATGATCCTCGAAGAAGATGGATGAAAAAAAAGAAAATTTACACAATCTTCTGTTAGTTACAAAAAATGTTAGAAAAATTAAGTGAAAAAGGTTTACTTACACCAATAGGGCCAACGCCACCCATTACACCAGAAAGAAGATACAATCGAGATGGAAATGCCTATTTTGCGTATCAAAGAGGTGTTGGGCATGATACTGAACATTGCTTTGTCCTAAAGAAGAAGATTAAAGATCTAGTAGACGATGAGAGAATTCCCACGCCTAAACCCAACAACAATGTATCCCCATTAGGGGAATTAAACATTGATGAGGATCATATGGGAAGTGACTGCATCACACCCATAGGGAAGCATCTAACCACAACACTCATAGAGGAAACTAATGAAGTGTGCGAGTTATGGGATGACGACTTTCAAGACTGTATGTCTCTAAGTACGCCGCTGTCCCACCTCCACCTTGTTTACAAAGTGAGACAAGTGGGGCGCTTGATTCAGATCATTTCTTGGGGAAATTACAAGAATTATCAAATCTCTCCTTAGATGATAATGGCATCAATTACAACTCATGGAGCATCTTGAAAAAGAGGCACACTCAAAGCCTCTAGAAGAAAGTTGGTTCACAAGTTCTACAACTAAGCCAAATGAGATAGATCATCTAACTCGTTTCTGGGCGAGTTTATCAAGCACCACCAAATGGATCTTCGACCACTCAAAATAAAACTCAAAGTCATGTTCAAAATTCAATACCACCTCCACTTGAGGTGGAAGATGCATTGGTTAAACAACTTCGCCAATCTAAGGCGAATGTTAGAATTTGGGAACTCCTAAGTACTTCTAAGAAACATAGAAATTCTCTTATGAATGCTCTAACGACTTTGTTTGTAAGTACGAACACAACTCCCCCAGATCTCATTAGCTTGCTTACTAGCGACAAATCGGACAAATCAATCATCTTTACTAGTGATGATTTGCCTTCAAAAGACACTATCCACAACAACGCATTATACTTAACTTTGGGGTGCAAGGGATACAACATCCCTCTTACATTGGTAGACAATAGGTCAGCTGTAAATGTGTCCCCATTACGAATTGCAAAATACTTGGTCCTTAATCCAGATAAAGATTTCCAATCAACAACACAAAGCATTAGGGTCTACGACAACTCGAGGAGATCAGTGTGTGGAGCTGTTAAGCTACCAGTTACCACAGGCCCAATTCAAAAGATGGTTGAATTTCATGTCATGAACATTAAACCTACATTAAATCTTCTTCTTAGACGTCCTTGGATACATGATCTTGGTGCAATACCATCCTCACTTTATCAAATGATTAGGTTGAACTATCAAGGTCTTCCCATGACTATACACGCTTCTCCTCTCAAAATAGCAATAAATGATCAATCACTTCTAGAAATAAACCATGATAATGATGAAGAGGACATGTGGGGATTCCCCGCGGAGGCAATTCGCACACTAGAAATGGAGGAAAGCTATGAAAAACCATTCAAGCTTGATCCATATTCCACCCCAATAGTAAACAACATCTTATTTAAGAGTAGTTACTTTCCGGGGATGCCTTTGGGAATAGGAATGAAGAAATCTCTTTTAGTTCCTATGCCAAAGAAATGCTTCTCTTTTTGGTTGGGATATAAACCAACCAAAGAATAACTAGAATCTCACGGTCCTAAAATCAAAGCACGTAGAGACAACAATAAGAAAGGGATAATCACTTTACTCCCATCTTACAATCAAACCCTTAATGGAGAATTCATTAGGGAGGGAGAAGATTACCCATGCTATGACTTTCCAAAACCATTAGTTCTAGAAGGTATCAAGAAGCCTGGATTCAAAATATTCCATGATTGCTACTTCTTGAGTGACGATTTTGAAATCATTCAATCAAAACACCCAACTCCAGGGTGCTATGATAGGCAAGCATTCAACTTGCTATTTAGACTAGAGAAAAACCATGTTGCTACAATGACTAATCAGAACGTCATCCAAGATGAAGCCTTTGATCTTAACTCATTGATCACCCCTTCTAATGAAACCTTCAAGCATGGATGGAGGCAGTCCTTCAAATGGACTAACCACAAAGGGGATAAACTTGAGATCATCACTAATGAATGGAAGATGTTTGAAAAATCTGACGATGAATCCATTTTAGATTTTAAGGAAGCTGAATGTTTAGGCCTTTGGCCATTACTGAGTCTTATTTTTCTAGTTCTAAGGATGAAGATCCCAAAAGGTTTCTTCTCTTGATGTTCTTTCTTTTTATTTCAATAATATGAGCTCTATTTCCGAGTACATTCCTTCTCTTGAATCTTTTGAATGCTATAATAATCAATCTAATGAAGACAAAAATATTAATAAATTGTTGAATTGATGAATGAACGACAATAAAAGAATCTTATAATTGAAGAACCTGAAACAATCAATATAGGAACTAATGAAAACACAAGGGAAGTCAAAATTTGCTTAACTTTAAATCTGAAAGAGCGATCGATCCTTATATCGACGCTCAATGAACTCGAAGACGTGTCACTTGGTCATACAAGGACATTCCTGGAATAAATAGGGAAATTGCGGAACATAGCATTCCCTTGAACCCTACTTCTAAACCAGTGAAACAAAAATTTCGACGAATGAAACTCGACGTCGCTTGGAAAATAAAAGAAGAAGTACAAATGCAACTAGACGCTGGTTTCATACGCATATGTAATTACCCAGAATGGGTAGAAAACATCATCCTAGTCCCTAAAAAGGATGGACGAGTTTTCATGTGTGTCGACTTTAGGAACCTCAACAAGGCTAGCCCTAAAGACAATTTTCCTCTACCTCACATTGACATATTGGTAGATAACACGGCTGAACATGCGGTGTTATCCTTTATGGATGGATACACAGGTTACAACCAAATACTAATGGCAAAATAAGATGAAGAAAATACATGTTTTATCACCCCTTGGGGTACATATCGCAATAAAGTCATGCCATTTGTTCTTAAAAAATGCAGGAGCCACGTACCAACGAACGGGTACGACTCTCTTGCATGATATGATGCATAAAGAAATAGAATTATATGTGGATGATATGATTGTGAAGTCCAAAGATAGAATATGACACATAAAAACTTTACGCAAATTATTCACTCGCATAAAAGAATATAAATTGCGATTAAACCAACAAAAATGCGCCTTCGGAGTAACTTCTGGCAAGTTACTCGGATACGTAGTAAGCACACATGGTATTGATATCGATCCCTACAAAATAAAGGCAATTGTTGATATGTCTCCCCCTCAAACAAAAAAAGAAATTAGGGGGTTCCTTGGTAAACTATTGTACATTAGTCAATTTATCAACAAATTGACAATGACTTGTGAGCCAATATTTTAAAATTTTAAAAAAGAGGAAAAACATGAATGGGACGATCAATGCCAAAAAACCTATAATAAAATCAAAGATTATCTCAAAAGTCCACCAATTTTAGCACCACCAGTACCCAAACTACCTATTAGGCTATACATCACAGTAACATACACGGCCGCAGAGGACATGTTAGCACAAGAGGTAGAAAAAGTCGAGCGTGTAATATATTACATAAGTAAGAAATTCATCCAATATGCAACAAAATATAGCACCTTGGAAAAAACAAGTTTAGCATTAGTTTGAGCAACTAAAAAACTACGACATTATATGCTTCCATACACTACTAATGTGATTTCACAACAAAATCCGATAAAGTATTTGTTTGAACAACCACTTATACAAGGAAGAATATCCAAGTGGTTGGTAATGTTGGCCGAATTCGAACTAAAATATATCCCTGAAAAATCAATAAAGGGAAAAGTCAAATCCGATTTTCAACATCCTATTCAAACA
The DNA here is from genome assembly GCF_001683475.1 of Chenopodium quinoa. Taxonomy (NCBI): domain Eukaryota; kingdom Viridiplantae; phylum Streptophyta; class Magnoliopsida; order Caryophyllales; family Amaranthaceae; genus Chenopodium; species Chenopodium quinoa. The sequence goes on along the minus strand of NW_018743262.1, from coordinate 2,106,381 downwards.
AGTCATGCAGAAACTACTTATCTTCTGGATGAAGAAATTCTCATGACACAAGATAACAAATGGGTAATGTACTTCGAAGGCGCATCCAATAAAAAAGGATATGGTGTGGGAGTATTACTCATAAGTCCATAGGGAGCACATACTCCAATCTCCCAGTGGCGCGGCGCAGGCACGCAGCCTGGTGGCGCGGGCACGCAGGCTGGTGGCGCAGCCGCGCACCCCTTGTTGTTGCTCCATAAACGCACCAACCTTCTTTATTTTCTCTCTTTTCCTTTCATATCATTTTCAATCGATTTTTGTTCAAGCATCATCACCATTTTCCTTCATTATTTTACTACTAAAATTTCATCATTTTTCACTTCATCTAGTTGCTTATTACTCTTAATCCCCACTTTACACTTTCATTGTGGTCTTCTTTTTCCTAAAGTTGGGAATTTTGGGTACCCTTTGGATTGGGGTTTTTTATTGCAATTTAAATTGATTGTGTGTGTTAGTGCTTTGTGCGCGTTCCATTTTTTTGTGAATTTTCATCAATCTAAGGTATGATTTCTTCTTTTCTATTGATTCTTATGATAAAATTTCTACCTTGGTTGTTTTTATTTTTTTTTGGTAAATAGAGAATTTATTACCAAAAGAGAAGAGTTACAACTTACAAAAGCTAAGTCGTAACAAACACCAAACACCAAACACCAAAAGACCTGAAACAACAAGCCAAACAACCACCAAAAAAACAGTTCCAGTAACTACCCTAGCCACCTTCTAGGAAGGGTTCTAGATAGAAACAAGAACAAACTAGACCAAAGAATCCCAACCACCTTCTAGGAAGGGTTCTATTAAACCAGGACCAGATAAACCAAAAGCAAAGCAAATAGCAGGACAACAGCCTGCAACCACAAAACAGAATCAAGCAACAGAACTGCAAACTTATAAAAAGGACTCCAACCTCTCCCTAGACTCAGCTGAAGAAACAGCAGGATTAGACAAAAGAGGTGAATCACAACAACACAACAATTTACAGACTTGGAAAGCAACAAAAACAACCCAAAAACACAAGCTGACAGAGAACCAACCTAGAAAATCACAGGAAAAATAATTACCTATCAGCATCCCTGCATCTAACAGCCACTCTATAAGAAATATTCCTAAACACCAGATCTGCAGGAAAACAGGTGCCATTGAACATCATATTGTTCCTTTGAAGCCAAATACGATGAATATCCTCAGCAAAACACATAATATAGATTCTGCCCTTGCTGCTAGATCTTCTAGAGTTCATGAGAAGCCATTGTTGTTCATTATGAAAATCTTGAGCTGGCCTCTGAATCTTCAATTAATTAAGAATACGTTCCCAAATATCTTTAGAGTAAGGACACAGAAAGAACAAATGAGAGACACATTCACTGCTATTCTGACAAAAGAATTAAGTAGGATCACAGGTAATATTCCATTGAAGTAATCTATCTTTAGTAACCAATCTGTTCAACAAGGTTAGCCAAGTAATAAAAATTCTCTTAGGGGAAGTAGAATTATTACAGGTAATTCTGTTTCACCTGACTTTAGGGGCTTGAGGTCTACCTAGCGATAGATTTTAGCAATACTCACCTTACCAGCATGCATAACACTAGTCCAACCACCAACACTTTCAATAATATTCCTACAACTCAAGTTTTTCGTCAATACCTATGTGCATTTGTTAGGAATAGAAGCAGACCACAAATCCTTATTGTTAAAATAGTATATATGAACCCATTTGACCAACAAATTATCTGATTTATGAGCCAAATCCCAAAGGATTTTGCAGATGGAAGCCTTATTCCAATCACTAAGAAGAGTAATATTCCAGCCACCACAAACTTTAGGAAGAGCCATATGAGCCCAGGAGACAGAAGCTTTCTTAGAATAAGTGCTTTTACCAGTCTGGAAAAAAACCCTAAACCTAGATTCAATTTCTCTAAGAATCTTCTTTGGTAAGATAAAAATTTGAACCCAATAAGCCTGAATACCAAAAAGAACACTCCTAATAAGCTGAAGCCTTCCATACCTTGGTTGTTCATGAGTGCTTAAATTGATTTTTTTCTAGCCTTATTATTGTATCCATATTGCTTAATATCTACTTCCTTTGTTGTGTTAATAATAAAATTTTGGTGATTGTATGAACTTGTGTTTGATTATTTTGCTTGAACGTACTATAATTCTAGCTCTACCTTTTTTGGACCTATTGTTTGATTATATTGATTTGGAAATATTGATGTGCATAGTTGATTTTTGATGATGGTTTGGAGTGTTGTTGCTCATGATGCATAATTGTGGCTCATGGTCCTTACTCACTAGAGCATTTTTAAATTGAATGTGTAGATGGTTCCTTTCCGTCGAACTAAGAGGGGTAGATGCTCTACCTATAGGGAGGTGGTTCCTCCTCCTCCCCACATCACAGTGACTTATGGAATTGAATTTATAAAAGAAGAGCATTGGGAAAGATTTGCCAAGATTTCAACTCGAACACTTTTTCTACTAGATTCAATGATTCGTCGGCAACTACTTTGTTGGGTATTGTCGATGATGTGAGATTCTTGGCTCGGAATTTGGGTTTAGAGGAGTTCTTAAGCCTTCATGCTCCTACCTAATCTTTGATTACTTTTAAATTCCACTCTTCTCTTGAGGTTCATGAGGAGGATTTAGAAGGTGAAACTTCTCTAAGACTTTCATTTCAAGTCTTCAACAATGATCATTCAGTGCTTCTTTCCTATCTCAATGAGGTATTCAAGTTTCCAACTCCAAGTGAGGATGTCCCACTTATTTAACCACTATTTGAGCCTTTGCAACGTGATAACAATTATTGCGAGTTCAAGTGGTGGAGGCATATTTCTAACGAGGACTCATATAGTCCTAGATATTCAAAAACGACATTAATTGTTCATGCGGCCTTGAGGTATATTAGCGATCTTCTTACATATGCTTTTTTCTCCAAGGAGTCCCTTGGTGCTATTTGCCGAGAGGAGTTGAGTTGGTTATGGCTAGCGGATAAGCCATTTAAAGAAGGGATGGCGGTCATTGACTTCACTTCGCATTTGCTTGATCGTTCATGATATAAGATATGGTATTTTTCTCTCCGGGATTATCTAATTAGGGGCTATGATTACCATTCTAATTCTTTCCCTCAACAAGAGGTATGAAGCAATGCTCTAGTCACTTAAACCAATCCATAATAAAAGGGAGAAATCCCCTTACCACTTCTGAAGCATCTATGCCATGAAAAATCAACAATTTCTAGAGCGCACCACCAAAGCAAACTTGTACATTTGTAAAGTTACAAGGACTACGGATTGGTGCCCCATCCCTCACCCCGAGGCTATGGTTAGATTAGTGGACACCCCTCTTCCTTGGAGACCTAACAAGGTGCCAATTGATGAAGCCCTCAAGAGAGCTCTGTTCCATAACCTTCGACATAATCCATATCTCCCTCTTTCTCCCTCTTCATCCTGGGGAGGTAAATCTTCTTGGGGAGGTACATCCTCAACTCCTCCCTCTTCTTCCACTATTTCTACTATTGACTTGTCTGTTTTGCATGCGAAAATTGTTTCTATAGCGAATGTTCTAAATTGTTCACCTTTGGGGTACAATTTTGTAATAGGCTATGACTATCATTCTAGGCAAGCCCACAATTTTCATGTCATGAAGGGGGATATCCAATCATATGTTAACTACCCGTACCTCCCGGTCTAAAAGGGTCCCGTGCCTCAGTGGGAGCCGTTTGATGAGACCGTCGGCACTAGTTTGTGTTATTCTTATTGGGATGGGCCTAATTTCCACCCCATGCCATTAGGGGGACCTCCCTGACCTCTTACGATTATAAGAGGCTGGGAGTGTGTGATTTTACATACGATCCGGTAAACCCTAACCCTTTTCCCTCACCTGAGACTTTTGACCGATGGGGGTTATCAGGTGAGCTGGTCCTTGATGATTGGTCCCACATTTTTTCTAGGGATACAACCGAGAGGGCAAGTAGGTTAAAGGGTAAGGGCATTATGCTTTTGGATGATGTTACTAGCCAGGTTTCTTCTGATGTTGGTTAGGGGAGTACTCATTCTACCCCTTACCACAGTGCCGAGTGATACCATAATAGCTACCCTCCTTTTTATGCTTGTGTGCTTTTCTTTAGTTTCATTGCTAGCTTGTAGCTTGGTTTTAGCTTGTGGGGGTAGCTCATGGGAATATTCTTATGTTTGATGTGGTTTTTGTCTCTCTCCCTTGCTTTTATTGTTTACTATGGTATTATCTCCCCTTGCTTTTTTGGTTTACTATGGTATTATCTAACACTTGTTGTTTTTCTGTACTGATGATTTATGCTGCTATCTGTTCCCTGCGATAGTATTCTACCGACGTTTCTTGGTTTTGTTATCTGTCTGATGGTTTCTGCTACTGATGATATATTGACGATCTAGTTCTTGATATATGTCTTCCTGATGATTAATTACTTTCTGATTGGATATTTTTCTCTCTTCTGTATGATTCTCTGTCTCTGCTTCTCTGATCATTTATGTCACCTATGATGTTGTTTGATTTTGTATGGAAGTTACTAACAATTTTTTTTTATGTATATAGCTTTATTTTTCTCTCCTGTTATGTTATCCTTGCATTTGCTCTTGGAGTGTACTGGCGGTTTGCGTTTGCTTTCTTTCATAATCTTTAGCATTGCTTGGAGTATCCGGTGAGATCTTTCTTTTTCTTTTCTTCCTTTATTTTTCTTGTTTGCATAAATTAGGTTTAGATTAGAATGAGTTGATCGTTCGAGGATGTTTGCCTTGTAACACCTAGCGTGATTGGGGTCATTGGCGTTGTTGCCGAATGACCGCTTGTTTGACGATTGGGTTTTACTTGTGATTGCTCTCATTTTTGTGCTCTTCTCTCTATTTTTTCTTTCTTTCTTCGTTTTTCTAATTTCAAAAAAAAAAATAATGAAATAAAAATTTGACTGAATAAATAAAAAGTATATAAATAAAATAAACTTAAACAATAATGCATTTTTGAGGCTATATATTTCTTTTTACTTGTTCAGCTCTTATCTTTGGACATTCTACAATTCGGAATTTTGCCTTTGAATGTTTGCTTTCCTATATTTTATTGGCATGCATGCTTTGCGAATATTCACGGTTGTCTCTAGGATAGGGTATGCTAAGGTAGCGGTTTAGACCTTTTGGGGCCTTGAAGCCGGATTCTTTTGGTTTGTGATAAGACGGAATTACTTCCTTTGGTAGATTTGACAACTTTAGTGAGTTTTTTCTACAACCGTGAGGATTTTTCTTTTTCAAGCCTCCATCATATTTTAATTGTGCGGCATGGATCCTTGACCTTCTCATTCCTAATCTTGAATCATGACTCATAATTCTCAACACGTGACCGGAACCAACTAGGAAGGACGAAGACAAGTTTTTCAGGGTGGTAATTTTTCTTTTCTAGGATTTTCTTCTTTCTTTTTTGTCCATTCGGTTTACATTTTCCTTCTTGCTAACCAACTAAGCCTTTCCCCTTCTTTTCAAACCACATCTTTAGAACTTTTATCCTTTTGTTTCTTTTTGTTCCATTCTTAGTTTTTGTGAAGCAAATGTCCATGTTTTTGGAGTTTGTGGTATAAAAGGTTGGATATTGGTTCTATTTGTAAGCAATCTCGTATTTTGTATATATTGTGAATAATGGCAAGTGAATAAATGAAAAAGCCGTCCAAAGTTAAACAAGGCAAGGACATAATATTTGCAAAATGAAAAGGTCGTCCATGTTATAAGAGGCAAGGAAAATTACTTTGAAAAATATGGTAATAGAAAAAATGAAAATGAGAAAATTCAAAATATTTTGATGTGATTCTTTTCTCTTTCAAGCATTGAGGACAATGCTTCCTTTTAGCTTGGGGTAGAAGCGTTTAAGCTTTTTGTATATGTGCTTGCAGATATAGCTTTGAATAAGCTTGGGGGTTTTAGTTTGTTTTTGTTTGGTGACTTCGTGGTTTTGGTGTCGAAGTTTGGCCAATCTTTGCTTCATAACCTAGGTGTACTACCAAGATCTAAACTTTAGTCCTACCCCCAACCTTTTTCCCTTACGTTACAACCTTTGGGAAAGTCCTTTCGACCTAGTGGTTGATTCATATACCGAGGGAGGGCATTATGAGTTAAAGCCTAAGGAAAAGGGATGCAAGGTCAAGATGTTGAGAACCCTTAAATTTTACTGTTTACCGGTTCCTTCGAGGAACCATAGAGACGCTTACAAAGGGAAGATTTGAAGCCATTGGGAGAACGCGGTTAGATTGGTTGTGATGAAAGTAGATTGAGCCTCATTAGTTCTCTACGCTTAGCATACCTTATGTTTCAATCAACCGTGGATATCTTGAGGCATGCATACCCTTATCATATAGAAAGGTGTTCATTCATTTGCATTTGACCGTTTGTGAAGATCCTTATTAAGAGCTATTATTTTGAATTTTATATTTACCTTGGTTCATTTTAAATGATTTTGCCTCGTTGTATTTCAAAGAGTTATGGGTTAAGCTCTTAGGAAACCTTTATGAGACCTCGCTCGTCCTCATCGGCGACTTTGGAGTTTAAAGGGCTTGTTGTAGCTAAAAACAACTGTGATTCCTACATTAGTGAGTCTTAGTATATATTCTCTTCTCTTGCCTTTCTTTTTTTTTCCTTTTTGAATAAGTCTTTCATCCTTATTCTTTCTTGCTTTGTTTTGCTCGAGGACATGCAAAAGTCTAGCTTGGGGGAATTTGATGAGTGTCATTTATTGCACTCATTTGTTCTCTTTTAGGATGATTTTAGATTGCTTTTTTAGCTCTTTCCTTTCCTTTCTCTTTAGTTTTGCTCTCTATTTATTTAATTTACTCTTCACTTAGTTGATTTTTCTTTTTTTATGCATTTCTTGGTTTATTTTGTTATTTTTCCATTTATTTGCTTGTTTTCTTTCATTTTCCAGGTTAAGGTCGTTATCAACAGATTCCCAAGGCCCCTTTCCAAGTTTGGCATTGATTAGGATGCCCAATGTTCTCCATTTGAAGCTCAAGCATTAATAAGTGCAAGTTCCCAAACACCTCAAGCCGTGCATTCAAGAGGTGGGTGCACGATTTCTAGTGTTTAACCAACAAACAAGGAGTTTGGAAACTGCAAGGTCCCGTGTTTATACAGAGCAATGAGTGGAACGCACGAGGGGCATCAACATGATGCTGAAGAGGGCTACACAATTACCAGGCACGGGCGGGTGCGACTATGGCACGGCCGCGTGGCCTGGTGCTGCGGGTGCGCCTCTCTCGAGCGCGGGCGCGACTGTCTGTGTCTATGTTCCTTACCCAGATTTGTGCGGCCGCACTCCCTCTTATAGTCAGTCGCGCCTATACGGGTCTATTTTGGAGATGATCTAACTAACTTCTCTTTGTTAGTTTGCTATATTTAGATTTTCCCTCTATTCTTGGGGGAGAGTTCAAATTTTAGAAATTAGAATAAAATTAGATTAGATTTCTAGAGAGAGAAACTCTAGTTTGTAGAGAGACAAGTTCTTGATTGATGATTGAAGATTGATGATTCCAAATGTTTTCTCCATTGAATTGAAGCAAGTTTGTAAGGATTCCTTTTCTTAGTATTGATCTCAATTTATTTGTTAATGATTTTTGAATTGGTTTTATCTTGATTAATATGATGAAAATGAATTTATTGGTTAGCTTAGTTTTGATATTGATTTCCATGCATGAATTGTGAGTAGTTTTCTTGCTAGGGGGATGGTGAAGCATATATGAGAAATGGATTTATGCTAATTGGGGGAAATTGATGGAGTTGATGTTGTGATTATATTGGTTGATTGATTATGTGCATATGTGTGTTTAATTTAGAAGTGATCAACCTAATTACTCGCATTAGATTGCATTGCAAGTTCACATTGATACGAAAAATTGATTTGTGGTTTACATTTGTTGATTAAGTAGGTTTGCAAGTTTCCTAGCTAGAGTCTCTCATAGTTGGCTCTAGTTTGACCTCTAGGAGATTAGCCTATCATACTCTCTTGATTGCTTAATTGATTTTCCCTTGCAACACTCGACTTAGTTATCTTTAATCGTAATTAGTTGAATTCATTGCGAGTTTATGTGGATCCATTCCCTAGTGCTTGATAAATCTTATTTCATTTCTATTGTTTGATTGTTAGAATAGACACACCATACTTCATTACGTCAAAATAGCATAACTTAGCATTAGCATTCACCTCCCGTTCCTAGTGGTTTGACCCTCGACTTACTCCTATGCTAGGTATAAGGGTGTGTTGAGAGATTACAAATTATATTTGACTAAGGGTAGATTAGTTTTCAACGACTTAGCCTCCACCCTTGATCATACATCAACTAAGTCTATTGTACCAACAATATCAACTAAATTTAGTAGATGGGTTGGAATGAACTCGCCATTTAGACCAAGCATTACTATTCTTTGTAGTTTCTTCTCCTATGGGCTCTCCGAGCTCCAAATAATGTCTCGAATTTTGACGTTGCTAATAACCTCACGGGCATTACGTTCATTTTTTACGGTCAAGTAAATTGTCTTATTGAAATTGAACTCTGATTTTCCATCTGTGTTTGTCTCTTTAAAAATCATAATGTCTGGAAGAGGAACTACATAGCATCCCTGAGGGTACATGGGTTATGAGGGTTGAAATCTTGGGTAGCCATGAGGGTTTGGATGCTTTATTAAATTTTTGAGTTCAAGTGTAAATGGTGAGGACAAGTCTTTATGTTATGGAAGTAATACTTATATATTGGTATTATGGGTAAGGGCACCTGACATGAAGACAAATATGATTACTCACACTTGTCTAAAGTAACTTGGTCATATTCATTAAAAACTACTATCTTCAACGAATACTTTACAAAACTCCTATTAGATTGACTATTGTTAAAATGGGTTCAATGCTTTTAAAAAATCAGATTGCGTGTGTCAAAAGATTATGATGCAATCCGTGTAGTCAAATCGAGCTAATCGAAAACTTTACAATATAAGGGCATGCTTACTAAAATATATTATATGATGGCTGAATACATGTGTAAGAAGTACTGACAAGGTAGATTAGGGAAGATATGGTTGAATTTACTATATAAGGGCATGCATACTAAACATGGGCACGGGCCGTGCCGGCACGGGCCCGGCACGACTCCGGCACGGCACGGCGGCCCACCTGTGGGCCGTGCCGTGAACAAATTTGTGGGATTTGGCACGAGCACGGCACGTGGCACGCCGGGCGGCACGGTGGCCCGCACGTGGGCCGGCACGACCCGGCGGCACGGCACGTGGCACGGCCGGGCACGGCACGGCACGGCACGGCCCGTGCCATTTACCGTTGGAAAACTAGTCGTTTATGGCCGTTTTCCAACAGCTATAAACGGCTAGTTTTCCACCCCTTTTCCCACCCAAATTCCTTATAAATACCTCATATTTTCCTCCAAAACTTTCACAATTCATCAACTCATATCTTCTCTCTTATTCTTTAATTTTCTTACTCCCAAATTCTCAACTCTCAAATTCCTACAAATCCTACAATGTTGCCCACTTTTGTGAAAAAAAAAAAAAATTCCTACTCTCTTATAAATTTTACATTTCTACTATTATTACCTTTATTAGTATACTACCAAAAAAAAAATTGTTATATTTACATTCGGGAAATTATAAATTCGGGAAATTATAAGTTCGGGAAATTATAAATTTGGGAAAGCATTGAAGCGTCATTGTAAGATCTAACTCAACTTTATTTTAATTTGTTATTGTTAGTTGTTAATCTTGTTATTATTATTATTATTATTATTATTATTATTATTATTATTATTATTGTTATTATTATTATTATTATTATTATTATTATTATTATTATTATTATTATTGTATTCTTGGAAGTTGGAACTACTTAATTATATAAAAACTACTTTCTATTTTAATTGTGGGTTATTTGGATTGTTGAAATTTGTCTAAGGCGGGACTTGGGCTCTGGACAACGTCGCTCCTAACCTCTCCTACCTGGCATTGTTATTGTTATTTGTATTATTATTATTATTGTTATTTTTACTTTTATTGTTATTATTATTGTTATTTGTATTATTATTATTGTTATTGTTACTTTTATTGTTATTATTATTAATTAATCATGGCATCAAACCTGAACGCTTCCTCCTCCTCTAGAAAAGCCAAGTCAAAACGTAGGGAATCGCCAAATCCAAACACTTCAATGCCTATTCCCCCCCAACATGCCCTTTCCCTCCCCTAACATGCCCTTTCCAAACACTTCCACCCCTTTCTTTCATCCCCAAAACACGGGAGGGCAAGAACAAATGGATGATATGGCTCCTTGGACCCAATTTCAACAAAGCCAATTTCAACAACATGAATTTCCTTTTCCTCCTCCTTCCCAAGGTAGTCAAACACAAGCCTCCGGGTCGAGTGAACCATCCACCCAATTGCCCAGCACCCAAAATCCTAACATAATAGAGTGGTGTACCGTAGAGGATTTTTCTCAAACCAAAAGAAAGAGTGAAGTTTGGTCACATTATCAGTTAAGTAAAAATGGAAAAAAGGCCAAGTGTCGGACTTGTGGTAAAATTTTCTCGGCCGATACCAAGGGAGTGACGGGACACCTTAATAGACATACAAAAAAATGTGGTGGACCATCTAGTGATCCAACCCAACCCAAAATTTCTCAATTCCATCCACAAGGCTTCATTTACAATTACGAGAGAGATAGGGATGAACTTGGGAGAATGATTGTACATGCGGAACAACCTTTTCTTTTCGCCAAAAATGATGCCTTCAACAACTATGTTAACCGAGCACTACAACCAAAACACAAAAAAATCTCCCGAAAAACCGTTCGATCTGCTGCCATGAAGAGTTATCTAGAGTACAAATTGAAATTAGTAAATGAATTAGCTAATCTTCCTAGTAGAGTTTCTTTAACCGCCGATGCATGGGATGGTGGTTACGGACTCCACTATTTATGTGTTACTTGTCAATGGTTAGATAATGAGTGGATGTTACAAAAACGCATAATTCATTTCAAAATGCTTGAATACCCTCATACCGGTCTTAACATTTCACATCATTTAATGGAAGCCATTGATGCATATAGTCTTAGGGATAAAATCATGTCAATGACTTTCGATAATGCAAATTCTATGACATATAGTGCGAATTTGGTCAAAAACCAATTGACCGATGTTATATTAGATGGAGATGCACTTCATGTTAGATGCATTTGTCATGTTCTTAACTTGTTTGTGAAGGATGGAACACAAGAAATTGGTCCATTTTATCACAAAATAAGGAATGCTATTATGTCTATTAATAGCTCTAACATGAGATATCAAGAATGGAAAGGTTTTTGCAGGCAACAACGAATAAAAACCATAAAAATAGCACCGGATTGTCCAACTAGGTGGAACTCCACCTATGAAATGTTGAGTCGGGCAATCCAGTACAAGGTTCATTTAACACTTTTTTATAATATGAAATTTCCACAAAATGCTTTACTAGAAGATGATTGGGTTAATTGTGAAAAATATATGCAGTTTTTACAATTACTATATGGTATGACACATTGTTTTTCTTCTGTATATAATCCTTGTTCTCATTCTTTTCTTAGTAATTCATGTTTACTTGCACAACTTTTTGCGGAACACCGATCTCAACATGTTTATCGTGGATATCTTCCATCCATGGAGGAAAAATGGCGTAAATATTACACCGATATTCCTATGATTTATATTTTTTCTTCTATTTTTAGATCCTAGGCAAAAATATGATGGCACCTTTTTGTTAATTGATATTTATTATAGTAACATAAATTTTGAAGATGATGTTGAAGCTTTTAAAAGGAAGGTGACAAATGATTTTTTTTCCTTATATAGAGTTTATGAAAGTAAATATGGAACCGTGTCTCGATTTGCCCCTTCTCAAACATCCAAAAATGTAAGTAAACGGGCCAAAGGTTTATTTGCACAAGCTGCTAACATGATGTCCAAGTTTTCAGGTACGGAATCATCATCAAGTAAGAGAACACAAAGCGATGTTTCGGAGTTGCAAATGTACTTAAGTTACGACTTCATGAAAGGCATGGAAGATAAAAAGAAGTTTGGCCTCGACATCCTCGATTGGTGGAAATCACAAACCGTGAAACATCCAATTTTGTCGGCAATGGCTCGTGATATTTTTGCAATCCAAGTCTCCTCCGTTGCCTCCGAAAGAGCTTTTAGTGCGTCGGGACGAGTTTTAGACGATAGAAGAAGAAGACTAAAACCCGAAACACTTAAAATGTGTGTTTGCTTCAAGGATTGGTTGGATGCTGAAACTCGTTCATGCACAAAACGACGACGATGAAGGAACGTCGACTTCTTTTAGTTCTCTTACTTCTCAATCAACTCAATTGGCGGATGAACTTGAACCTCTAGAAGACGAAGACGAAGACGAAGATGAAGACGAAGGCGAAGACGAAAACGACCAATAATAATTACATGATTACATATTTACATTATACACTATTGTATTCTTTTTGTATTATCGAACTTCGTATTCCGTATAATAAATGAAGTTATTCAATATTTAAACACTATTGTACGATTTTTAATTATCATTACTTATTTTGTATTATTGAATTATCGTACATTCGTACCGGCTACCGTCATATAATAAAATAAGTTATTCTTCAATTTTTTGTGTTTTCGGATTATCGCACTCGTATTTTTTTTTTATTATATGCATTGTTGTTTTTTGCTAAATTAATAAAATTGTTTTTATTTGTTTAAATAAACTTAAACATAATTATTAATTAGATAAATAATTTATATAACCTAAATTAAAATAAAGTTGTTCAAAAAATGAAAACAAAATATATTAACATTAACATTTAACATAAACATAAATTAATCACATATATTAAGTTGTACTAAAAAAAATATATATTGTTTAATTCGTTTTTTTTTTCATTTATTAAAAAAAAAAAAGGATGGCATGGTGCTCATGTTTAATGCATACTAAAATATATTATAGGATGGCTTAATACATGTGTAAGAAGTACTGACAAGGTAGATTAGGGAAGATATGGATGAATTTTTAGAGAAGATAAAATGGATTACTGTTGATTATATAAGGTAATGTTTCTTCTATACTTTTCATAACTTTCAACTTTCAACTTTCCTTAGGTTAATTGTCCAACCACAAACTTGTTTATTTATGAAGTAGTAGGATTACGTTAGTTGATATTGACTTGTATTCTTTAAAGCAAATATTTTTTTATTTAGAACAAGACTAATAAAAAAAATATTTTTTATTTTTTTGAGGATATGTTCTTTAATGTAAAGCAAACTAGTTAACTTCTGCTACAAAAATATCAATCTTCTTATTTTCGATATATCATAAACTTAACAATTAATAAAAAAAAAAACCATTAGAATGGTTTTGATGTGAACTTATAGGGATAAGGAAATCAATCAAAATTATTTAAGATTAATCCTATGAATAAGATAACTTACCCCAATCCATTAGGTTAGGTAAATTAATATCAATAATAAGATAAATTGAAAACGTTACAACATATGGAGCAGTTTAAAATACATTTAATATGAAATTATATTCGCGGGGATTAATACCAATAAAAAGTGGAAAAGATCAAAAATAAGGATATAAAAGATATATTATCAACGATAATACGCATAATGCCAACGGTGAACTTTACAAGAAACCATTGGTTGACAAATTGTATGACCACAATTTAATTCAGGGGTTATATTGGAAGGAATTTATAAAAGGTAACAACAACGCCGAGTGGACATATGCTCTCAAATTATGAACAATCATCAGATGAATAATTATATAATCACAATTTTATCCTAGTGTCACAGGTTGTATATATTCAAACACATACGTGTGTTCAAAGGAATTCCATAACCGGAATAATAAATACACGACACTCATTATTTATTAATAAACCCAATAAAAATGCCGAGGGTGAATATTATTGAGTATACGGAAGAATATATTTAGTTAAATACACGACACTCATTAGTTAAATATATTTAAGGGTGATAATTTTATTTAATTTTTATGTGACAGTAATTTTGTTTAAATATATGTAAGGTTTAGTTTTGTGGACAAAATATCTTTAACAGTTATAATTATGAAATAATTTAAATTAGAGATATATTTTTTGTTCCTTAAATATTAAGGCTTATAAGTAATGGAGATGTTATTTAAATGAAGACCTACATAACAAGATTATCATCAAATCTGAGTGAAATGTACCCAAATACACAAGAGTTACAAGGGTTTCCCTTTTAATTTCCAAACAACCAATAAGAAAGTAGTTTGATTTTAGGAAAATCACAAGAACATATAAGGAAAGGCATTGTAGAGCATAGGGTCTACTGCTACTCATATTCAACTAGAAAGAAATCCTCTTCATATAAGTTATTCCTAAAAGAAATGGTGTCCTTCGAACAAGTGTATTATTCTGATAGCGGGCTCAGAATTATTAGAAAGCTAATATATTCAGTAAGATCAAGTGATCGGAATGCCTGGGTGGAGGCCGCTTCCGATCAGTAATATTAATGTATAACTAACATTACAGCTTAATCTTGACTGAATCCTTTGGGTCACACCCTAGCAAATATACGAACCGACTCGACGAATTAATTCAGAAGAAATTAATTCATCGCCCGAGTGTTAAATATTTAGACATCGAATATTCAACCTTGGAGCGTCGAAACCAAGCGTCGGAGAATCTTAAATGTCGAGCCAAAATTTAGGATTTGGCGAGACGGGAAATTGCTTCAAGTAACAAGTAAAATCCTAACTCCCACCCAATAGGTGCATGCCACGTGGCAGCACACATGGCAAAACGCCATGTGGCAGCACACGTGGCAGCCACCTAGTGGCAGCCGCCATGAGGCAGCACACGTGGCAGCCACCTAGTGGCAGTCGCCAAGTGGCAGCATGCCACGTTGGCAACGCGCCATGGTGGCGACACGTGTGGCAAGAGGCCGTGGACCAGGGTGACGGGTCATGGACACGGGCCAAAATAAAATGGCCCAACCGAGCCCAATTTGGGGCTCAAGGTTGGGTCACACATGGTTAGTTCACATTGCATGTAAAGTGCCTTGGGGACCAAGTGGGAAAGTGGTACTCACTTTACCATGTGACACTTGTTACTTGTTCCTTGGTTTATTTAACTAAGGATTGAATTCATCAATCATTCTATATGAGATCTTTTTATGAAAAAGTCCCACATTGAAAGATGAGTGGAATTCACAAGCTATCCTTCCTTATAAATAGCCAATGCATGGCTTGAGAATTCTTTGCTTGAGTGGGAGTTAAAAAGAGCATTGCATTTTGGCAAAAACTCTTAAACTCCATTAACTCTTGGGTTTTGGTCGGACCTTGCTAACTCCAAGTTAGCGGACCTAAGAAGTCGATGTTCGTCCTTTGTGGGTGGATACCATTGGAGGCTCGGTATTCTCGGAGCTAAAGCTTTCAAGTAAGAGCCCATTAGGTCGGGCGAAGCACGCGTCAAAGGTAAATTCCGAGTTTATCCTTTTATATTATGCTTTATGGTTTTATTAATTGTGTGTGGTTCTTTGGGTCAGGGTTGTTTCCGCGGTAAGTTGAACTTACCAAACCCCAACAACGGTATCGGATCCACGCTAATTTATTTTTAAAATCATAATATTTTTCAAGGAGATTTTTATGGCTTAATTTTTCTAGTTTAAGTTGTTAATTAGATTAGTAGCTCGTATTATCTAATTTAACCTCGTATTTAAGCTACCTTCAGCCCCGAACCCAAATTTTGACCCAAAAATAGTGAACTCTGGGTGGAAAAGGCGTTTTGGAAATGGTTTTTCCCTTCGAGGACCCGGTTTTTAGCCAAAAAACGACTAGAAATGCTATTTTCGAAGGTTTTTTCGTTTTTACGAAAATTTTGAAGTCTTTCTAACCTTGAAAATTAATTGCATATTTATGGTGGTTATGTAATTGGTTCAATACATATTTTATATGCAATTTTAAACCTCTTTATTTTGTGCTTGAATGCTTGGTTTTATTTTTTCACATAATTGCAAACTAATTGCATTAAGTGTGAAATTGTTGTTCTTTGAGTCTTCCAAGTATTAAAGATTCAATCTTTGATTATATTAAGTGATTGAAACTTTATATTACTAAGTTCCATGAATTTTTTTAATTGTTGATTTAATCATTTTTTAATTGATTGGAATCATAAGTTTGAAACTTTGTGATAGAAATTTTTTTATCTTCACATTGTAAGATATAATTTTTTAAGGATTCACAAGTATTAAAGTTGGAATCTTTATTGAACTTATGTTCATTTTTCCAACTCCTTTTTATTTTGTGATAAAGTCAAGATTAATTTAAACTAATTAAATTAATAATGAGTAATTTCCCTCTTATTATTTTTGTTGCACCAAGTTAAACAAATTTAATTAAAGAATGGTTCTTCGGAATTATTTTTGTTAGATGCACTTTGAAAATTTTATTTTAAGTTAGACTTGTTTAAATTTTCATTTTTTCTCAATGAATTAATTCTAAAATTAATTTAGAATTGATTAGAGATGTCACACAAAATCGGGAATTAATCCCGAGGCACAAGCACGCAAACTAAGGCACAATAGCCATGTGCATCCCTCGTCCAGCTGGGCTGCTCGCACAGCCCGCATGTGGCTGCCGAGGGACGAGGCTGCTGCGCTTGGTGCGTATGGTGCTAGTTGTGTGCGAGGAGCTGTGTGCTGACTTGGTGCATAAGGGGCGTTCAAGATGATGCAAGGCGTAGCAGCAGTGTTAGGCAGCTGCAGCTAGACGCGCATCGAGTGCGCGCTGCCAAGCAGCGCCCAGCAGCATCACAACACGCAGGGTCGAGGCTACTAGGCAAGCGCTCAGCACTTGCGTGCGTGTGAGTGCTCAAGGGTGCTAGAATTGGCTAGTCGAAGCACTTTTCTCTCGTTTAAATTTTTCTTTTTGGCCGTTTTGTTTATTTTAATTTATTTTAATTAAAATTTTGGAGGCTAGGCCTCGGGTTTTGAGCGGCGTTGGCAAAATTTATTTTGACAAATTTTGGGTTTTACCGGCTTAATTAATTTTATTAATTGAGTGGGATGCGGAATTTAGTGGGAGCTTCAATTGTTAATTACGCTTATATACATAACCGGTTAAAACAACTTTGACTAGTTTTAGTTAGGCGTGTTAATTGGATTAACCACCTAAATTAGTTACTAGTTCACG
Organism: Chenopodium quinoa; assembly: GCF_001683475.1. NCBI lineage: Eukaryota > Viridiplantae > Streptophyta > Magnoliopsida > Caryophyllales > Amaranthaceae > Chenopodium > Chenopodium quinoa. The sequence goes on along the minus strand of NW_018743262.1, from coordinate 2,089,087 downwards.
CGTGTTTATGCATTGTTACTTGTTTATCGTTGTAAAATGCATGGGCCATTCACAGATAATGAATGGATGAATGGAATGTATATTCTCTCACAGGTTTTATGAAATGGCAATTAGTGGGGCCCGATTAGAATAGAAAATACGGACTGCGATCCATGATGTATTTTTGTAAATCTAAATACGGTCTGCCTACCTTTGAGTATTTTTGTACCTTAATAGTTAGATTAATCCTAATCATAGATAATAGTAGTTGCATTTAATTATAATCAAGTCTTTAAGATGCAGGTTCTTGGAAGACGTAGCCATGAAGTTGCAAATGAAGACCTTTTAAAGATCTCAAGGGGTCATGCTAGTTGCCAAATGCAACTATATTTATGTTTTTTGATATATGTATATGTATATATATAAATATATATACACATATACATATGTTATGTCAGATGCATGTTTAGGATTTCGAATGTTGTGATGATTAATTAAGTTCACTTAAATCAACCAACATAGAAACCCTAGGTCCCTAAATATTGAGTAAAAACTTGCCATTCCAAAACAACACTTATCGGGCGAATGACGGTAGTGTTGGGCTACACCAAAGAGAGGCATCACTACCTCTCCTAGGAAGTACGGCAAGTTGGTTTTGGTTGTACTCAACGATATGAGTGATGGAGTCCTAACATGTCGTGGCAAAGTGGATAAATTGTTGAGAGAGCATTAGATGCAACGATTTATTTAACCAAGAGTGGCTTAGAGCCATTAGGTGAACGACAACATTCACAATTGCAAGAAAGAAATCAAGCATATTAGATATGGGTGTGATTTCTTAGATGTGTTTATAAAGAGTGATACTCTTATAACATTTGGAAAAACCATTTATCATAAGATGAACCATTCAGGTTTTGGAGTAATTTAAAATTTCTTGTAATTTTATCAATCCGTTTGCTATTTATTTGTGGTATGAAATTAAATAATGAGTCCATTGGTATGGAAACACCTATTAAGTGAACGTTGAATATTATAATAAAAAATTATCCCTAATCGAGGTCATTTAAACGATGGACGATTAATAACCAGTTGAGATTAGTGTGTAGTTTTATTCATAGCACCTTTTCAAGTGCTACAAGGACATGATTGTCATGAATTTTTTGCAAAGGTATTGGTTTAGAACTATACTTGATCGACCTATGAGAATACTTTAAGAGATTAAAAAGTCATAAGTATACTTCTTATTATGGCTATCAGAACCTATTTCCTCGACCATGAGTATTGTGAGTTCTCTTTTTTTAGTACTAGTCCGCTTTGATGTTGTCAAACGTTTGCCGTAATAGGAGATTATAACGGCAACACTCGGGCGGCTAGGTCGTCTCAGTAAGAGGAACTACATTACAAGACTGGAATTGTCCCCCTACTAAAATAGGGAAGATGTCTTTGTTGTATGCAAGGCCTCTCGTAGAGCGAGACTGTAAAAATGCATGGCCGTGCTCTGATTTTAGAAATCATCTGTTTATTGACAGTCGGACTCGGAATCGAGAAACACTTCTGGACGTAATAAGGATGACAAAATAATCTTACCTTATATTTCATGAAGAGACATTAAGCGACATAGGAAAAAGGCACACTAAATCCTTCGAACAAGTGTACTATTTCGTTAGTGGGTTCAGAATTATTAGAAAGCTAATATATTCAGTAAGGTTAAGTGATCGGAATGTCTAGTGGAGGCCACTTCCGATCAGTAATATTAATGCATAATTAATATTACAGCTTAATCTTGACTGAACCCGTCGGGTCACACCCTTAGCAGTAAACGAACCGACTCGACGAATTAATTCAGAAAAAATTAATTCGTCACCCGAGTATTAAACATTTAGACGTCGGAAATTCTAGCTTAGAGCGTCGAAACCGAGTGTCGGAAGTCGAGACAAAAATAATAAATGATGAGACGCGGAAATAATAATAAATCTCTAATATTTCCCAAAATACCCATAGCATCGGAGTGCCAAGAGCATCCGAGTGCTAGGGGAAAAATGTCATAGCATTGGTGGCTAGCAAGCGCACTAAACCAAGAAATGCATGACCGGCTGGTGCGTGCTAGCGCACCATATCTAGCAGCATGCTAGCAGCCGCAAGCAACGCATAATAGCAGCAGCTAGCTGCCGCAAGCCGTGCGTGCTAGCAGCTCACGCACGGGGCTGGGCTGTGGCTGGGTCATAGGGCTGTGTACTAGGGGAGCAAGTAGGAGTATATGGAAGCCAGTGGGGTGGGGGACATGTGGCACAAGGAGAGTATTAAGTGGGGAGAAAGTATGGTCCCCTACTCTCCATGTGGTCCTCACCACATTTTAATATGATAGTGCCACTTGTAGATTTATTATTAGTTTGCGGAATTTCATGACTCCCACATTGATGGGATAGAAATTCCCACTCTCCTTCTTACCCATAAATACCCACTTGAGCTAGTAGTTTTTGCGGGTTGACTTTCGTTGGAGGCTCGCGTATTGAGAGATTGAATATTCAATGGTGACAACTACTCAATCATCATCATCTAATCACAAACAACTAAAGAAAACAAGCTAGGGATTAACAATATATGAATAACAACTACACTAATCAAGCATCAACACATCAAAATAAATCCAAACAAACAAGAATATTAAATAAATCATTAAAATGAGATAGAGTTAGAAATTCTCATTGATAATAGAGAAGATCTTTAACACAATTGTCACCATTGAATATTCAATCTCTCAATCACCATTGAATATCCTCACTTTATCTCTCTAAAATATACTCCTAAACTAGCCCTAAAAACTAGAGAAAGAAGCTCTCAACTATACTAAAATTACATTATAATCTAAAATTTTGAGTTCCGTCTTCTCAACTTGCCCTGAAAATCGGGTTACAATAGTATTTACAGAAGGCGCAAAACAAAACTGAGCAAGGTAAATACCTAGGGGAGCGCGCCTGCGCAGGCATGGAGGCGCGCCCACGCGGCTAGTCTGCGTGCCCGCGCGAATGGGTTGTGCGCCCGCGCTGATCTGGGCTCTTCCCGCGGCTTGGTGCGTTCTCTAAGGTCTTAGAATGAACGTGCAATATGATGATGATGAACACTAAGAATTGCAATCTCAAAAAGCACTAGCAGTGAGTTTAATACCCTATCTTTATGAGAGCACGCCTTGAGAGCGCAAGAGCTAGATTATGGAGAATCCACTTCCTTGCATCTTTAGCTTTCCAATTGCCATGAGCTTGCTCAAAAAGCATCTTCCACCTTAGTAAATCACCAATAACAAGACCCGGACCTGGTACAATACCTACAACTGCAAGGAATAGTTTTCTTCGAGCAAGTGTATAATTCTAATAGTGGGTTCAGAATTATTAGAAAGCTAATACATTCAGTAAGGTTAGGTGATTGGAATGCCTGGGTGGAGGCCGCTACAAATCAGTAATATTAATGAATAATTAATATTAGTGCTTAATCTTGACTCAACCCTTTGGGTTACACCCAAGCAACGAACGAACTGAAGCGACGAATTAATTCGTAAGGAATGAATTTGTCGGCCGAGTAATATTTATTTAGACGTCGGAAATTTGAGTTTAGAGTGTCGAAACCGAGCGTCGGACGTCGAGTCAAAAATAATAAAAGACAAGATGTTAAAATGGTAATTAATTAACGTATTTTTCCAAAATACCCAGAGCATTAGAGTGCCCCGAGCAATCCAAGTGCTAGGGTGACAAGGGAATAAACGCGTTGTCAATTGTCTATCCCTAGATCAAATACAATTTATACAACCTAAAAAAACATAATACGAGTATAAGGCAAGCATAGGGGTCGAACCACAGAGAACGAATAAACACTACCAAATGTTATCGACAATTAACCTAGTCCGGAGTCGGAGATAAATAAACTAAAGTCTAAAGATGCTAAAACAAGAAATAAAACATTAAGGGAAATGGTTTAGGTAGAGAATTCACTTGAACATAAACAAAGGCATAGAAATTGAATTAACTATGAACTAAACATGCTTGAATATCGATATAAGGTTCCAATATAGCCACCTTCCGGGGTCAATTGGCTTCTCCTAACATAGCCTCTATGTTTCCACATTATACATATACTAGGAGGTACTATTAAATAACAATCGATAGTAATGAACCTTAACTAAATCAAATTGAGTTCCTTGTTAGCAAAGATTCACCTTTAATCAACCAACAATGTGCACTTGCAAGAAGATTAAAGAATATCAAGCATGTAAAGACTTTAATCACAAATAAATCAATTCTAAACCCTAGAACATACTCAAGATCTAACTACACCACAACCATCCCCTTAATGGGGAAATTACTCACTAATCATGATTAACAAGCAATACCAACAACTAAAATAATAATCAAAATAATGCAAATAAAAATAGAGAAAATAAAAATAGATGAGAGAGAGTTAAAGATTCTCATTGATTGAATGTGAAAATCTACAAACAAGATGATTACTCTTCTTCTTCAATATCCAAGCTCAACAATGGTGAAACCCTTACTTTCTCTCTCTAAACTATCCTAATCCTAACCTAAACCTAGAGAGAGAAGGTCGCCTAAAACTAATTAGAGAGGACGATAGATGATAAAATGAATAATCTAATTACCCCAAAATTGGGTATTTATACTAAGCTAATAAAATAAAAGAGAAATAGAAAATAAAGAAAGAAAAGGAAAATAAAAAGAAATAAAATAAAACTAAAGAAAGAAATAAGAAAAGGGAAAAAAAAAAGAAATAAAAATAAAAGAAAAAGGAAAAATAAATCCCCAAAATCCTCAAAACATATCTTCCCCTTTTCTTCTTCTTCGTATTTAGCTGCTTTGAACTCCATTGAAGAGCCTCACCATCATCATCAAATCACTACCGCTCATCATCATTTAAAATCAGCATCAAGCAAACACCACCGTTCGATCCTCATTAAAAGCCATGTGCATAGCTCGTGAAATGGTTCGGTCGAATAATGGGTTGGTGCTGCCGAACTACGGGGTTGGTTCGGTCGAACCATGGGTGTGTTCGACCACACCTCTTCAATTTACAGAACTTTGAAAGTCTCTGACTCGTACTTCGACCGAACTCTCAACGGTTTGCTTCAACCCAATTGGAATTGCATTTTACTCGTGCGAATTTGTGATTTGATTAATATTTGCAGGTTGTTGGTAGATGCGGGTGAATTACGTGGGGTGATGTGGGCTGGAATTGGTGCGCTAAGGTGGTTGGAGTCGTGGTTTGGTGAGGTTGCTGCTGTTCGAATTGGAACAGGGGGGCATGGCTAGTTTCGTGAGGGAGCAGCGGTGTGGCTGGGTTGTTGTTGCGGCGCGGTGCTGCTCTGGTTGTAGGTGGTGCTTGTGGTTGATGGTGGTTTAGGAGCGTGGCTGGGTGCGTGAGGGAGCAGCGGTGTGGCTGGGGTGTTGTTACGGCTGCTGTGGTTGATTGTGGTGGAGATTGGAAGTGGCTGCGGTGGTGTTGGTTGCGCTGAGAGCTGGAGTGGAATTGGTGAGTGATGGTAGCTGCCAGGTGTTGTTGCTGCTTGGTGTATTGGAGGTGAGTGGTGGCTGCTGTTATTGCTGGAGCAGGGGAGTTGTTAGGTGGGTGAAATTGGTGGGTGATGGTGGTGGTGCTGCTGGTTTGTGTGGTGAAGGGGAAAGCATTGGTGGTCAGGTGGTTGATTGGTGCGTGATGGATCAGGGGAAATGGTGTGGTGAAGGATGATAAGAGGTGGCTGCGTGGTGGTTGATTGGTGCGTGAGGGAGCGATTAACTATTGACATGAATTCGGAAACCGAACTCATTTGACTTACAACCCGAACACCTACACGCAAAACTGAGAAAAGGGATTAAGAAAAATAAAATAGAACTAAGTAATAAAATAAAACTAAATAAACTAAAAAAGGAAATGAGAGAATTAAAACTAAAACTAACAAAATTAAATAAAACACAAACAAATAAAATATGAAAACCACTCCAAACTAATTAAAATAAATAAAAGTAAAATAGAAATAAGAGAAATAAAACTAAAACTAATTAAGACATAAAACTATACAAGTAAATAAAATAAACTTAAAACTAATTAAAACTATGCAAGTGACAAAGGAAAGGAAAGAAATAAAATAAATCGAAAGCAAATAAAATACGAAAATAAACAAATTCTAATAAAATCTACGAAAAGAACTAAAACATGACAAAATTACAAAATAAACAAGAAATGTTATTAAAGAGAAAACAAGAGAAAGAAAGGGAAAATAAGATAAAATAAACACGAAAATGACTCTAATACTACTCCCTAAGAGTGACATAAATGTCACTCATCATAGGGGCACAATGCGCAGCATGGTGGCTAGCATGCGCACCAAGCCGAGCCTTGGCTGGCTGGTGCGTGCTAGCGCACCAATGCTAGCAGCCAAGGAGAGCTCGACACAAAAGAGCAGCAGCAGTCGGCACTTGGAGTTCGTGGCATGTTGGCCGCAAGCAGCAGCTGCCCGCACTTAGAGTACGAGGCTTGCTGGCCGAGAACATTAACAGCCCGCAAATCTTAGGTGTGGGTGGCTAAGCCGAGACTAAGGGAGGAATAAATGGGAAGCCCACTTTGGAGCCTTGATGTCCAAGTGGGAGAGGACATGTGGCGCAAGGTGAGCGAGAGAGTGGAGAGCAAGTTTGGTCCTCCCTCTCAAAGTGGTCCTCACTTGCTCTCTCATGTATAGTTGACACTTGTTGATTTATTACTAGCTTGCTGAAATAATTTTACTTTACCTTTCAAATAAAATGTGAAAATCTCACTATCCCACATTGATGAGAGACACAATCATACTCTCATCATTTCCTATAAATACCCATGTAAGGGCATTGGAAATGATGCTTGAGTAAGAGTTGGAAAATGTATCATTAGTAGTGAAAACCTTTGAACTCAAGAGTTGGAAAACGTATCACATTTTGTGAAAGCCTTTAATCTCTATTACTCGGGTTTATCGGTCGGGTCTTGCTAACCCCAAGACATTGGATCTAGTTGGTGATCGTTGTTCCGGGTGGATCATCGTTGGAGGCTTCGTAATTTCGAAGCTAGCTTTCAAGTAAGAGCCCAAGTGGTCGGGCGAAGCACTCTCGCGGTGAGTCGGACTCTCCAAACCCCAGCAGCAATATTGGAGCCTCGCTCGTTTATTTTAAAATCGTAATATTTTTCAATGTATTTTTATGGCTTAATTTTTCTTGTTTTATGTTGCTAATTAGATTAGTAGCTCACTTTATCCATTTTAACCTCGTATTAGAGCTGACTTCAGCTCCCGATCCCATATTTCGACAAAAAATGGTGAATTTTTTGTGGAAAAGGCGTCTGGAAATGGTTTTACCCTTAAGGGCTAAATTTTTAGCCAAAAAACGACCAGAAATTCACTTTTCATGGTTTTTTTCGTTTTAAAGAAAAATTTAAAATCTTTCTAACCTTGAAAATAAAATGCATATTTATGATTGTTATGTAGTTGGTTCAATATATAATTTACATGTAATTTTAAACCTCTTTAGGTATGATTATTTGTGGTAATTTGTGTTTAAAAGCTTGGTTTTATTTTTCACATAATTGCAAATTAATTGCATTAAGTGTGAAATTGTTGTTCTTTGAGGCTTCTAAGTACTAAATATTCAATCTTTAAATATGATAAGTAATCGAAACTTCGTGTTACTAAATTCTATGAATCTTGTTGAATTTGTTGATTTAATCATTTTTTAGTTGATTGGAATCATAAAATTTGAAACTTGTGATAAAAATTTGTTTATCTTCATATTGGAAGATATAATTTTTCAAGGATTCACAAGTATTTAAGTTGGAATCTTTATTGAATTTATGTTCATTTTTCCAACTCCCTTTTATTTTGTCAAAATCACAAGATTAATTTAAATTGATTAAATTCATAGTGAGTAATTGGCCTCTTATTTTTGTTGCACCAAGTTAAACCAATTTTATAAAAGAATGGTTCTTAAAAATAATTTTGGTTGAATGCACTGGGATGGATTTTATTTGAGTTAGATTGGCTAACCATAGCAAAGTGTTTCTTACCTTGGGAGATTGAGTGCTAAGACATGCAAAAGAATAGTAAGCCAGTCTTTGTTTCCTTGGATCTTGGAATCGACTTATTTTCACTAAAATGGGACAATATATTAGTGTAAATATGACGTTAAATAAGTTTGAAATATGCATGAACCAAAATTCAATCTTATTTAAGTATTATGAATGGTTATTCATTAAAATTCTTTCAATTGTAGAATCATGTCTTCGAATAACTCAAAAAATCAGTTTTCATTACGCTTCATTCTCGACAAGGAGAAGTTGAGGGGGAAAAATTTTCTTGATTGGCAAAGAAATTTACAAATTGTTCTCATGCAAGAGCAAAAGGAATATGTCCTTGATGAGGAAATGCCCGATGCTCTTAATGAGGAAGTGACTCAGGCTTCCCTAAACGATGGCAAAGTGCCAATCGGGATGTCAAATGCATCATGTTGGCCACAATATCTCCCGAGCTTCAAAAGACTTTCTTTGAAAATGAGACAACTTTTGAGATCATTTCTGAGCTACAGAATATGTTCCAAGAGCAGGCCTAAACATAATGGTCAGTCAGCCCACATGTACTCAAAATGATAGGATTATTTGAGAACAAGGGTAGGCTTAATGCGGGGTATTCAATCGAGATGGAAATTGACATCATTCTCCACTCACTGCACAAACGCTATGATTAGTTCAAGATGAACTGTAACATGCCCAACAGATCGAGGATAGATAGGTCGTTAAGCTACCATCCTAACCAAATTAATCATTTATAATACCTAAACTTACACTAAACTAGTTAGTGGCAAGTAAAGGGTCGAACCCAAAAGGACTAAGTGTATTAATTTGTGCCAACTAGACTACTAAGAAAGGTCGTGAGATAGAGAGAGGTTAAACTAAACACGACTAAGAACAAACAACTAATACTAGGGAAAGTGAAATCCAATCACATCAATGTATTAAACAACATCATACAAATAGATGAAAATGACCTTGATTAGGAACATCAACACATTTAACTCACTCTCACACAATTAAGCATATTAATTATCCTACTAAACTAATTCACTCTCGTGCATCTAGCCTAGCAAAGGTATGGAAGAATTTAGGGCCCTCAACCAACTCACTCTCGCACAATTGAATGAAAGCACAATTAATAGCATAGAATCGATTAGCTAGAAAGATTCTAATCCATAGAAGCATCACCCATACACAATAATCAAGAAACAATTTCATACTAATCACATGCAATCATTCAATTTATTAATATAATCTTTATCCAATTCCCTAGAATAAAACCTAAGCTAACATAATGAAGAAAGACATGGAAAACAAGGTAAAATAAGAATAAAAACAAGATTAAACAAACAAACTAATTAATCTACTCAAATCAACAAACAAAAAGCATAAACTAAGAATTAAGAAAAGAAATAAAGATGAGAGAAAGTTAGAAAATACTCATTGAATAGATGAGAAGAAGTTCCACAAAGTTGCTTCTTCAACCTCTCAAAAACTCCATGGAAATCCAAGCTTTCTCTCTCTACACTACTCCTATACTAACCCTAAGAGAGAGAAAATAAAATTAGGCTAAACTAATCTAATCTATGTAAAATAAAATTTTGATTGGAAGTTGTGAGAAAATAACCCCAAAGGGGTATTTATAATACAATTTAAATAAAAATAAAATAAAAGAAAATAAAAATAAATAAAACTAAATAAAACAAACAATTAAAATAACTAAACTAAAAACCAAAAAAACCAAAACTACAATAAAATAAAATAAAAGAAAAGGAAAAGGAAAAAAAAAACCCCAAAACCCCACTAAACCCGTCAGACCCCTATTGTTCTTCCCTTTCGATCTTGGTTGCTTTCATTCACCATATCAACAACAAACAATCATCCTCACCGTTCATCAACACTATCATCATCTAGCATCACCAAAATCTCGGCCTTTGGATTAATTGAAGGAATCGTGGCCGTCCAATTTTCATTAAAATCACGTGAAAAGCTCGTGATTGACCCACAATTGCACGCCCGCACAGAAGTCGCGCACAGGTCGCGCACACTTACTACCTCAACTCTGATTTTAGACTCCATTTTGTGCGCTTTCTAATAGGGCTGCGCGGCCGCAAATTGGTTGCTATATGAGTTTGGGTGTTGTGCGAATTGCGGCTGCAATTGTTGTTCTTGTTTTGGTGGCTGACGGTGGTCTTAGTTGGAGTGGAGTGCTGGTGCGGTTGTGGTGGGCTGATAGGTGGTGTTGGTTGTGGATTGGTGGTGGGTTGCTGAGGCTGGTTTGGTTAGTTGATTGGAGTTGCGGGTCAATGTGAAGAGGAGAGGGAAATCAGGGGAGTTACGTGGTTCAGGTGGTGGTTCACAAGTGGTTGCGTGAGGTGGTTGGTTGTGGGTGGTGAGAGTGGAACAGGGGAATTGCGTGGTTCAGGTGGTGGTTCGCAAGTGGTTGCGTGAGGTGATTATTGTGGGCGTTGTTGTGGCTGTGATATGTGGTGAGTGGTCGCTGATGTTTTGTGGTGAAGGGGGCAGCAGTGGTGGAGCTGGTGGTTGTTGTTGGCGGATTGGTGGCTGGAGGTGGTTCTTGGTCTGAGGTGAGTTGATGAGTGGCTGAAGTGTGGGTGTGAGAAGGAGGAGCAGGGTCTGCTACTGCAGATTGATTTGAGTGCTGTTGCGGGGTTCATGTGCGGTGGAGCAGGTGTTGTAATGCTTGGGTGCGGTGGTGGTAAGGTGGTTCATGATTGGTGCTACTCTAGTGGTTGTTTGGTGTGTGGAAGTGGCTATTGACTTTTGACATAAATTCGGAAGCCGAAATCTCTTGACATAAAACCCGAACACCTACACAAAAAACCCGACACGAGGATAGAACAAAATATAATAAAATAAAACAAAGTAAAAATAAAATAAAATTAGTAAAAAAAATAAATGAATAAATTAAAACAAATAAGAAAATAAAGTGAGAAACAAGGAACTTATTATATAACAAGAACTAAAAACCTAAAATATAAACATAGAAAATAATAGAAATTAAATAAATTAAGAAAATAAGCTAAAAACTATTAAAAAATACTAAAATACATAAAATAAAGATAAAAGATGAGAATAAGCAAATAATAGAAATAAAGAACAAAATGAGCTAAATTATTGGAAAATAAGCCGGAAAGCGACTCAATAAACACCCTAAAAGTGACATAAAAGTCACTTATCACTAGCATGAAGCAAACCCTCACTAAGCTTCATGGTATGTTGAAGCAAGCCGAGTAAACTCTCAAAGATGAGGGAAAACATGATATGCTCATGGTGAAAAGGGGCAAGCCGTTCAAGCGCATTGGGCAAAAAGAAGAAATGCTTCAAAGGGAAAGGTAAGAAGAACTTTTTGCCTAAGTCGAAAGCTACCAAGCACAACAAGGAAAAGAAGGTAGAATCTTATAAATCTGATTCTGAATGCTTCTATTGTAAGAAGAAGGGAAATTGGAAGAGAGATTGCCTCAAATTTAAGGAAGATAAGAAGAACGGAACCGTTTCTTCTGAATAAGGTATATTCATTATAGACTTAATCTTCACTAGAACAACATCATGGGTATTAGATATTGGATATGGCTCACACCTTTGTTCAAATTCTTAGGGACTAAGGAACGTTAGGAAGCTAGAGAAGGGAGAGGTTGAACTCCGGGTCGGCAATGGAGCCAGAATTGCGACCGTATCTGTTGGAACTCTTAGTTCGTCTTTGCCCTCTAAGCTTGTTTTGGAAATTGATAGTTTTTACTATGGTCCCAACATTACCAAAAACATCATTTCAATTTCGGCGTTGGACGCCAAAGGGTTTGAATTTTAAGTAAAAGACAATGAATGTTCGTTTTATCTCGATAATGTTTTATATGGTATCGCACATTCTGAAAATGGTCTATAATGTGATTTGATGAATGTCATTTACGGCACTCATAGGGTAGTCTTTTAGGATGATTTCATCCCTTTATCATGCTTTCTTATCTTATTTTTGGTCCTTTTTCCACTAGTAGAAAAAGGCTCATTTGCGTCGCTCATTTATAGTGTATTTGCGTCGCTTCTATGAGCGATGCAACTGCTCGCGACGCAAATGACTTTTTTGATAAACTTATTTTTTTGTCATTTGCGTCGCTCCTTTATAAATAAGCGACGCAAATGACTCTTCTGACAAACTTATTTTTTGTGATTTGCGTCACTCTTTTATAAAGGAGCGACGCAAATAACTCTTCAGATAAACTTATTTTTTGTTATTTGCGTCCCTCCTTTATAAAAGAGCGACGCAAATGACTTTTCTGATAAACTTATTTTTAGTCATTTGCGTCGCCCCTTTATAAACAAGCGACGCAAATGACTCTTCAGATAAACTTTTTTTGTTATTTGTGTCGCTCCTTTATAAACAAGTGACGCAAATGACTCTTCCAATAAACTTATTTTTTGTTATTTGCGTCACTTGTTTATATAGGAGTGACGCAAATGACTGAGTAGACAATACAAAACTGCTGTATTTGCGTCACTTGTTTGTTTAATGAGTGACGCAAATGAGGTGAAATTATTATTATTTTTTTAATTATAATATAATAATTGCCTTGTATATGTTTGTAGTACCTGTTTTCCTAGGTATAAAGTAATATGCTAACGCTAATATAATTGAAATTAAAATGCAATATTATTGAATAATGCAAATGTAAATTTCGGCAGAGTCTCCTTTGTAATTTGGCCTACCCATAAAATTTCCAAACCATGTTTCTTAACCAAATCAACGTATAATACAACTCCAACTTCTAGAATTAAACTTAAAGGTAGAAGTACCTCAACAGCTCAACCTAGAGTTCAAAACGTGGTAACTACTGATTACTGACTATAGTATACAATTTTTCCCAAGCGAGCAAGAGGCATATGGCAGCTTGCCTATTGTGACCAGAAGTGAGAAAGAGCCCTTCCATTTTTGCAGGCCGCAACACACTCAAGCACATATTCTCTGAGCTTCTTCTGGACTTTTTCCATTGGCAAACAGGCATCAACCATCTGTTATCATTCAGCATCGTATGAAAATCTAGATGGCATTATTACGGAATTTGATGAAACAGCAACTATCTCACAGAATCTAGTTAAAAAACATAATTTACAAAAATAAAAAGAACATTGCAAGAAACTGGAACATGTTTAAGTAATAGAAAATTAGTATAACCTACACTACATAATATTGTAGGCATCACTATAATGACACTATGCAAGATAAAGTCACCACTGTCAAACCTATTAACCTTACAACCTTACCAAAATCGCAAAATAAACATTGCAAGCTATAAGTTTTTAAGGAATCATGAATAGAAATTACCCATCCATGAGGCATCATGAAGAGCCTGGTATTTTTCTCTGACCTTCCCTTGAAAATCAAGACGCTCGTATCTTTCATCACCATAACCACCTCTTTCTGCATTTATAAAAAAAAAAGATATTAGGATATGCTTTGATCTGAATTTTTAAGATTTGGTGGAATATGACTTGCCTTTACAGATATAACAATAAGATGCGCCTTGAATTTTTTTTCAAATATATTATTAATTATTTGTAAATTGTATAACCTTCTTTCAACTAAGGACCATGATAAAGATGGAAAGTAATACAACAGTAAAGCAATTGGCATACTTATTCAATTTAGTGCATTAAAATTGTACAGTCTGATGCAAGCTATGAAAAAACTAAGATTTGGTTTAACAGCCATGTCTCAGATCTTATCAAATAAATGGTACGCCCCATAAATTCTTATCAGTGAAACTAAAGGCAAAATTCCTATCATGCCTATTTAAATGAAAGTATAACTCTGGTGATATATCAAGGTATAAGACCATGTCTGGAGCCAGCAATCCTATCTCTGGTGCCTGCACAAAGAGAATTGTGATCATATTGCGACTAAATAGTGATATGCCTGAGTTAACTGGTTGATTACTAAGAGTTGAAATCTTCAAAGCAAGTTGTCAACATACATCACACTCACTCGAAGATGGGTTTTCAACTTTTCCTCCATCATGGATCTGTAATTTTAGATGACAAAGTCAACAACTAAACAAGCATGTCACCAAAAAAACAGATTCATGAAGAAGTAAAGTTTACAACTTTAAATCACATTCTGAACTCCTGTCCCAATATACTTCAAAATCCCAGGGGAATAAAGACAGTTTTTTAAAAGTAATCTATCATAATTCCAACTACAATCTCCAGAATGTAATATAACCGAGAACGAATTACCCAAATTAAGCAATAAATAACAACATAGAAAGGAATTAGATTCAGCTAAACATAACATCAAACACATGGTATGCAACTCACAAATTATGTGTAAAAAAACAATCATAAAAAGAAAAAAGAAACAACCTTTCTCCCAACGATTAGCACTGAACAAAAGATGAATAGTATGATCATCCAAATTAGATTGATTGGAAAGATAAGATGCCCAACAGCAGTATTTCGATCTGGAAACCGCCATAACTCAGCAGAACACCCAATACTTTGCAAGTGAGAGAGAAGCTGAATACACTGAGAGCTCTTTCCACTTCGATCTAACCCTTCTAATACAACCAAAGCACCTCTTGATTGTAAATTGGGGTTTAGGGCAGAAACTTCAATTTTGTTGGAAGAATCATTCTCCATTTTTGTAGCAAAAATTGAACAATTTAACTGAAATTTAACATCCTGGTTTCTCCTTTGTGCTCCTGCAAAGTGCACCCAAGAAACAACTCAGATCAATATTTTGGTAATTAATATCAAAATCCTTCTTCTGTTGCAAAAGAAGATAACTGGGCATAAATTATATATCATTAGTAGTTATTACTTGTGAACTTCACTGTCATGTCTTTTCCTTGTCATCTGCCATGTAAACGGACTATTAGGATCCACACCAGGCTGTGAAATTTCCAAACCATGTTTCTTAACCAAATCAACGTATCTGAAAATTCAATAAAAAAAATGACAAAAGTTCTGTACTGAATAGCTCAAGACATTAGAGGATATGATGCAGAAAGAGTGCTAACTTTTCGGAATCAAAATTATCCAGGTACTCCCAAATCTTCGTCCCAGATAAATATGTAATCATATGGTGCCACAATGTCAGGATGTAGAAATCGTTTTTCATACCACCTTTAACCATACAATGAAAGAACGGATCAGTATGATAAAATTGATAATTAATCTGACCCAATTGCCTAATAACTAGAGTACTAACCATTTCGTCTGTTTTCGAGCACTGACATGGATAATTAATCATCATTCTATCATTTGTTCATTCTTAATTATCAACTAAAAATTAATTGAAAATAAATTAAAATTCCTCTCGTTCTTCTAATTTAAAATAATCAACAATAAATAAATACAAGAAAATCACAATTTCTGACAAACTCGAAATTTTATTTTCAACAGAAATGAACACAAATTAAGAACAAAATTAAAGAACTTAAACACAAATTAAGCACAAAATCAAATTACCTTCTCATTAAGAGAGCATTTGGACTGAACATAAGACTGAGGATCAAACCTATCATTCCGAAATGCGTTTGAGTTGATTTTTTGCTCGAAATGGGGGATTTTTGGTCGGAAATAATCAATTTTTCTGGGTTTAAGGGTTCGAATTTCTTGGGGTTTTTTGTCTAAATTTTTGCTCGAAATTGCTCGGATTTGCTTCAACTTGACTGCAATTTTAATTTAGATGTTAAATTTGCTGGGGAATCGCAGTTTTTTGGCCTAATTTGTTGGGTTTCAGAGACGAATTTGTGGGTGTTTTGCTGTAGAAATTCATTAGAATTGAAGAACTCTTGTTTTTTTTTCTTTTTTATTAGTGAATGTAGGCGAAGGTAAAAAAAGCAGAAAACCTAAAGTCAAAAGAGTTATTTGCGTCACTTTATTATAAAAAAGCGACGCAAATAACCTTGTTTATGATATTGTACACAGCTCATATGCGCCGCTCATGTAGTAAAAGCGTGACGCAATTTACTTAATCGCTTATTTGCGTCGCTTGTTAACAAATGAGTGACGCAAATAAGTTTATTAATTACGTTGCTTTAATAAATAAGAGCGACGCAAATGAGAGAAAGCTGAAATGCACTTGAGTTTTGCGTCGCTTCTTGAATAACATGTGGCGCAAATAACTTAAAAGGATGGTAAAATTAAACATTTGCTTCGCTCCTTAAAATGAGTGACGCAAATATGGCAAATGTACATTTTTCTACTAGTGTTCCTTTAGTTCCTCTCTTTCCTTCTTTCTTTGTGTTTTTCATGTTTTCTTCGTGTAATCCTTTTATTTGGCCCTTTTTCCCTTTTATTCCTTTCCTTTGTTTGTTCTTGTAGGTACCTAGGAGTTGTCTTTGCAAGGGGATCAAGATGAGCTATATTGACTACGCAAGGAGGAAGCAATCTGCTTGGAGAGGACTCAAAGAGGGCATGGAGATGCCTTGGAGAGGGCATCAAGTCTTGCCAGGTTGCCGCGGGCGCGGGTCCTGAAGGCCGCGGGCGCGGGCTCGATTGCACAAAATTAGCCTAAATCGACAAGGAACTCTCCGCGGTCTGGCCGCGGGAAGATTGGAGAGGGTGCTCCAGATTAGAGAGATCGCGACCCTCTAGTTACTCTTTGGGAGCAGGAGTTTCGCCGCGCCTTACCGCGGGCGGGGTGTTGCCCGAACAGCCCGCAGAGTTTGTTATGGGTTCCGTACCCATTTCCCCGCGGGCGCGTGATTTCTTAGAGAGGGCGCGGGGATCCTGTTTTCCTTCTTTGCCTATAAATACACTTGTAATTCCTTTTTGAAAACCAACTTTTAGATAATTTTCATTAGCTTAGTTCTAGAGAGAGAAGTTAGAGAGAAGTTCTTGGTTTTGGATTTGTATTTCAACATTAGATCATTTGTGCTTGGATTTCTTCTTCTTCAATCATTAATATTAGTGAGAATCCCTTCTTTTAGTTCATCTCTTTACTTGTTTGTTTTAGATTCTTGTTTAATTGTTTGATTTCCTTAGATTTGAATTTGATTTTGTACTTGGTATTGTTTTCTCTTTATTTTGATTTAGAATGATGATCAATGCAATTTCTAGTGATTTGTTCTTGAGTTACACCATGATTAATGAGTACATTAGTTGCTAGGGAGAAGGGGAAGCATGCTTGATTGATATTTTGTGCTATTCGATGATCATTGATTGATTGAATTGTTGCAATTAAATAGGTTGACATAGTTTTGCATGTGATTGATTAGATTATGAATGATCAACCCATAAGATTAATCTAGATTGCATAGCAATTTTTAATGACAAGAACCATCAATTTGAGAATTGTTTTAGTTGTTTGAGTTTTATTGTGAATTTCCTTGATTATCCATTCATACTGACCACTAGCTTGGCCTCTAGGAAATAGCTCTTGAATTCTCTTGATTGCTACTATTGTTTGTCCTTTGCAATGCTTGAATCATTTGAATGAACTATTAATTAGCATGATTATTGAACTAGCATGTGGAACCTATATCCCTAGTGTTTAGTTTCTTGAATTATTAGATTAATCTAGCTTTGTTACCATAGTACCAACCATTTTCTGACTACAATCTTTGAAGTAGCTTGACTTAGGCTATAGTTAATACCGACTCACTCCTTTGGGTTCGAACCTATACTTGCCTTATACTTGTATTAGGTTTGTTTAGGATTTTATAAATTGTATTTGATTTTGGGATAGACAATTGACGACACGTTTATTCATCTATCAAAACGGCGCCGTTGCCGAGAAGTGATATTGGTGCTTAGCTTTAGTTGTTGAGTCTATTTCACTTTAATTGAAGAATACAAAAATATTTTGTTTCTTAAGGCTACGTTTGTATCCATGATAATAATATTTCCGTTGAGTCTTTCATTCATAGAGCTCGTGATCAATCCATTGTGCCTTTTGACCCGGAAATTGAAAGGACACTCTCAAGGAGAAGAATTTCTAGTCGATCCTTAGAGTTTAGTTCCTGAAGCGAAGAAGGATTTAAAGAAGAACTAAACATGGGAGAACAAGCAAGATTTTCCTTGAAATAATTGGGAATTCCCGGTGCGTACAAGTTTTAGAGTGGAATTTCCCCACCTACAACACCGGCGAATGATTTTGAAATTAGGCCGGCTATGATCTCTTTGATATAGAGGAGACAATATAGCGGAGCTAAGAATGAGATTCCGCTAAACCATCTCAAGGAGTTCGAAAAGTATTGCAATACTATCAAAGTAAACGGAGTTTCTCAAGAGTTCATCCGGCTAAAGTTGTTTCCCTTTTCTCTCATAGGTCGAGCCTTGGAATGGTTGGATTAGGAGGGAAAGGCAAACTCCCTAAGAACATGGGACGAAGTCACCAAGGAATTCTTGTCCCGGTTATATCCACAAAATAAAACAGCAGAGCCTAGAGCTTTGATTCAAGGGTTCAAGCAAAGACCTAATGAAAGCCTTTTACGAAGCATGGGAGAGGTATAAAGAGTACCAAAGGGAGTGTCCCCACCATGGAATTCCAACTTACCAAGTCATTCAAATTTTCTATGGTGGCCTAAGTCCTCGAGGCAAATCATGCCATTATGGGGGAGCCGGAGGTCCCATAATGAATAAGACGGAAGAAGAAGTGGTGGACATTATTGAGGATGTGGTGAAGTACTATAGAGATTGGCAAGATGATGAGAGGGATTCAACTAGCAAGAGTGGATCATCAGTGTACTCTATAGACCATCTAAATGTGATCAACAACCTATCCTCACTAATGACAAACTTGGGAAAAGAAATGACCGCAATCAAGGCTAAATTTGAAAGCTCTTCTTCTTCTCAAGCTTCGAATCTTCCCTCCCAATTTAAGGGGAGAGGTATTCTTTCTAACTCTCAACCCCCTCCCTCTTCAAATAATACGCCTAGTGGTTGCTTGTTTTGTGATGCATGTGGATCTTATGATCATGACTCTTATAATTACCCTTATGCTTCTCCATAATTTGGTGATGATTTTGATAATAATGAGAGTGAGCATGTGAATTATGTGTCAAATAATAATGTGCAAAGGTTTGGTAATCAAAGAGGTCAATGGAATAGGAATTACCAAAACCAAGGTAATTTTGACAATTATAACCAAGGTGGTGGTTATAGGTACCAAGGGAACCAAGGTTCTCGTGGTGACTATAACAATCAAGGTTATGGTAGTCAAAATCAAAACCAAAATTATGGTAATCAAAACCAAAGTTATGGAAATCATAACCAAGGTAGTTGAAACCATAATCAAGGTTATGGTAAAAATAAAAATAGGGGTAATTAGAACAATCAAGGTAGGGGCAATTTTCAAAATAATTCTCAAAGGGGTCCCCCACCCGAATTTGTTCCAAAGACTCAAGGTGAAAATTCCTATTCACAACCTTCTTCTTCTAGGACTAATTTGGAGGAAATAATTGAAAATCAAACCAAGCTGTTGAACACATACATGGCCGTTCGTGACAAGAAATTCAATGAGATGATGACCTATAACAAAATGCTTTAAAACAAAATTTCTCAACTTGCTAATGCTTTAAAAGACCAAGCAAGCCCTTCTTCTTTACCTTCCCAAGGCCTAGATCCCAAGAAACCCGTGAATGCTATTGTTACAAGGAGTGGTAAGGTTCTTGAGGAGAGATTGCCTAGGAGGAGTGAAGACAAGGAGGTCCCCAAGGATGCTTTGTTTGGGAATGAGGGAGATAGAGCATCTTTAATTGAGGTTGTGGTTGAGAAACCTAAAGTGGTGAGAGTAGAGAAAGAGATTGTGAAACCCAAGCTCCCTTATCCCCAAAAATTCATGAGACATAAATTAGATGAGCAATTTGGGAGATTAATTGATATGCTCAAATAACTTCACCTTTCTCTTCCTTTCATCGATGTGATCAACCAAATGCCCACCAATGCGAAATTCCTCAAAGACATTTTGAGTGGGAAAAGGACTTGTGAGGTTGTGGAGACTATCAACTTGACCGAGAATTGTTAGTGCGATCATCATGAACAAAATGATACCCAAGTTGAAAGACCCCGAAAACTTCTCCATCCCTTGTGCAATTAACAAGATGCAAATTGATAATGCCCTATGTGACTTAGGAGCTAGTGTAAGCCTAATGCCATATTCGGTTTATCAAAGACTTGATCTAGGGGAACTCTTACCTTCCAACATTACCTTGCAACTAGAGGATAGGTCAATCAAGTTTCCAAAAGGTAAAGTGGAAGATGTTCCATTGAGGGTTGGGAAGTTTGTGTTCCCGGTGGATTTTTTTGTTCTAGAAATGGATGAAGATTCTACCTTTCCTATCATTCTAGGTATACCCTTCCTTGCTACCTCGGGTGCTATGATAGATGTCAAGAGTGTAAAGATTTCGCTTAAGGTAGGAGATGAGGTCATGAAAAGTATGAAATGTACAAGTTCTTCTCTAGAAAATTGCATGATGATTGACTCTCTAGATCATGTTGTGTCTTCCATGATTGAGCACTTTATAACCTCTAACGATGCTCCCGAGAATGTTTTTTTGAACAAAGATAAGGTCGGTGCTCCATTCAAGGAGATGGCATTGTATGAGGAATTTCTTGATGGAAGAATGGAGGAAGTGGATGAACAATTATGCTTGAAGATATCAAGCCATGAAGCTTTGTAAGCGGCCGCAACAAAAGAAGGTAAAGGTGTGCCTATGGTAGAGCTCAAACCTCTACCATCACACCTTAGGTATGAATTCTTAGGCCCAAACTCCATTTACCCCGTAATCGTTAGTGCATCCTTGAGTGAATGCCAAGCTCAAGCGTTATGTTGTGTCTTGAGAAAACATCAAGGTGCTTTGGGCTATACTATGAATGATCTTAAGGGTATAAGCCCTGCTTTGTGTACAGACCACAAAACACTTGAGGAAGGCACCCTTTCCTTCGATTGAACGACAAAGAAAGCTACACCCTCAAATGGGAAAGGTGAAGAAAAAATAGATCACCAAGCTTTTGAATGCGGGAATCATAATCCCCATCTCAAGCTCTAGGCGAGTCTCTCCCGTTCATGTCGTTCTTAAGAAGGGGGGTATGACCGTAGTCAAGAATGAGAGAGGTGATCTCATTCCGACTAGGACGATCACCGGTTAGAGGATATTTATAGACTATAGACGTCTAAATACATCCACCAAGAAGGATCATTTTCCCCTTCCCAATCCACCCCGATGATCAAGAGAAGATAACATTTACATGCTCCTATGAGACCTTTTCTTATAGGAGAATGCCTTTTGGCCTTTGTAATGCCCCCGCAACTTTCTAAAGGTGCATGATGAACATTTTTGGAGACATGTTGGAGGAAGAAATGAAGGTGTTTATGGATGATTTCTCCATAGGTGGGGTTTCATTTGAAGAGTGCCTTGTGAATCTTGAAAAATGTTTGGCAAGGTGTGTGAAGGCTAATCTTGTCTTGAATTAGGAGAAGTGTCACTTCATGGTGGAGGAAGGAATAGTGCTTGGATACAAAATCTCTCATAAAAGGAATAGAGGGGGATAAGGCCAAGATCAAGGTTATTGAGAAGGTTCCACCTCCGGTGAATGTCAAAGGACTGAATCATTTTTAGGACATGCGGGCTTCTAGAGAAGATTCATCAAGGATTTCTCAATCATTGCCAAGCCCCTTAATGATCTTCGTCAAAAAGATGTTGAGTTTGTGTTTGATGGTAAATGCTTGGAGGCATTTAATACGTTGAAGAAGGCCCCAATCTCTACCCCCATTGTTCAAGCCCCAAGATGGGATCTACCTTTTGAATTGATGTGTGATGCTAGTGATTGGGCAATTGGAGGTGTTTTGGGACAACGTGTGGGCAAGAAGCTTCATGTGATTTACTATATGTCCAAAACGCTTAATGGGGCTCAAAAGAATTACACAACAACAGAAAAGGAATTCTTGGCCATTGTTCATACTTTTGAGAAATTTCGGTGTTATATGTTGGGTTCCAAGACTATTGTCTTCACAAATCATACGGCTCTCAAGTATCTCTTTTCCAAGAAAGAGTCCAAGCCAAGGTTGATTCGTTGGCTGCTTGAATTACAAACTTTTGAAATAGAGATTAGGGATAAGAAGGGTGCGGAGAATGTTGTGGCGGACCATCTTTCTTGCCTTGAGGGAGATCAAATTCATGATGATGGTTCTCCAATTGAAGATAGAATTCTTGATGATGTCTTGTATTCCATTAAGGTTAAGGAGCTCCCATGGTATGCCGACTTGGTGAACTTTCTAGCATGTGGGGAGTTTCCACCTTCATTCTTCAAGAACGAATGGAAGAAACTCAAGAGGGAGGCAAGACATTACTTTTGGGATGATCCTATCTTGTATAAATGAGGGGTTGATAGCTTGATTAGGTGTTGTGTTCCAAATGAAGAGGTGCCTAGTGTTCTAAAGATGTGTCATTCCGATCCTAGTGGTGACCATATGGGTGTTTCCAAAACCGCAACTAAGGTTCTTCAATGTGGTTTGTGGTGGCCTCATCTCTTCAAGGATTCATGGGGCTTTGTAAAGTCATGTGACCGATGTCAAAGAGTTGGGAATATCTCCAAGCGGAATTAATTGCCTCAACAACCTATTCTTGAGTTGGAGGTGTTCAATGTATGAGGGATTGACTTCATGGGACCATTCCCATCTTCATATGGGAATCAATTCATACTTGTGGATGTGGACTATGTTTCTAAGTGGGTTGAAACCATTGCTTCCACAACAAATGACCACAATGTAGTGTTGATGTTGTTCAAAAAAATCATCTTCCTAAGTTTTGGTGTGCCTAAAGCTGTGATAAGCGATAACGATTCTCATTTTGTTCACAATGGCTTCCAAAAGATGTTGAGGAAACATGGAGTTCATTAACGGTTCGGCCTTCCATATCACCCTAAAACGAGAGGCCAAGTCGAGGTCTCCAATCGTCAAATAAAGCTTATTCTTGAGAATACGGTTGCAAGGAATAGAAAGGATAGGTCAGACAAGTTGAATGATGCTCTTTGGGCCTATAGAACGGCTTTCAAGACACCTATTGGCACCACTCCATATCACCTTGTCTATGGAAAATCATGCCATCTCAAGCTGGAGCTTGAACACCGTGCTTTGTGGGTAATCAAGAAGATAAACTTTGATTTAGAGAGTGCGGGGGAGAAAAGGTGGTTGGATCTTCATGAGCTAGAGGAGCTTAGACTTGATGCTTATGGTTGTGCTAGCACCTATAAAGCTCATTCCAAGAAAGATCATGATAATCTTATTGAGAAAAAAGAGTTTTGTGTTGGGATAAAGTCCTCCTCTACAATTCAAGAATGAAGTTGTTTCCCATAAAGCTCATGTCAAGATGGAGTGGCCCTTTCTTTGTGAAAGATGTTTTTAATCATGGTGTCGTGGAGATTTCTCCTTTGGATTCCTCATCATCTTTCAAGGTTAACGGTTATCGGCTCAAGAGATATTTTGATGGAGTGTTTGTTGGTCTTATTCATAAAATGATTCTTTTCAAGCCACCTTGAATGGGGTGGTAAACGTTGAGCTAACGACGTTAAACAAAAGCGCTTACGGGAGGCAACCCGGATTCTCACCTATATTCTCTTTTCTTTCCTTTCTTTTATTTTTCTTTGTTGATTTTTGCTCTTACCTTTCCTTGTGTTTTTGGTTTGTTTTGTAGGTTGCCTTCATTCATCATATATGGACTTAATGTGTTTGATGAGGATGGCAAAAGGAGAATTTGGAGTTTAGGGGAGAGGGCACCCCGCGGGCTTGGAGAGGCCTCAGGTGCCCTTGCTTTAAAAAGAGGGAAATCCCCATGGTCTTCCCGCGGGCGCGGGTGCCTTAGAGAGGGCGCGACCTATTTTGTCAAAAATGGATCAGGAACTCTCCGCGGTTGCCCCACGGGCTACCCGCGGGCGCGACAACTTTGGAGAGGGCGCGACCCTTCTGGAGAGGGCGCAGCCTCAGTGAAAGGTAAATTTGAAGAATCCTTCCAAATAGCTCCCGCGGTCTCTCCACGGGAGCGGGGAAATTGGGAGAGGGCGCGGCTTGCTGGGGTTTAAGAGAGCCGGTTTTCCCTTCTCTCTTTCTCTCTCCTCTCTTATTTTCAATTCCCCCTTATTTTTCCCCTTTCTCTCTCTTCCTCCTCTCAAAACCTAACCCCCAAATCATCCTTCTCACACAAATTCACTCAAATTCATCCTTGTTTTCACTCAATTTTCCATCATAACTTACTTCAAACTCCATTTTCATCAAGATTAGTCCCTGTTCTCGTGTTTTTATTTTTGTCAATTTCAATTGGTTATTATACATTGGTTTTGGTTTGCCTTGATTAAGCATGACTATGATGTTTTTGGTAGTTTATATGGTGATTTTGAAATTATTTTGAGTAATTTGTGCTTATTTTTGTGATGGATTGTTAATGTTGCTGGTTGTTGTTGGATTTTTTAATGTTTTCTTGCTTGTAACAGGTACTTTGTAGTTTGTGGTGGTTTTTGTTGGTATTGTGAAGGGTGTTTGAAAAATTGGTTGTAGTGTTGGTGTTGATTTTGGGTGATCGTGTGGTTTCTTATATTGGCTGAGCTTTTGAGTATGGATTTGTTAAGGAAAGTTAAGAGTAGCAAGAAAAGTTCAAACCAATCCTCCTACCAATACTCCCTAGGTCAATCCTCTCGTAGCAAACCTTCAAACACCCAACCTCCTCAAAACCAAACTTCTCAAGATAATACCCCACCTACTCCTTTACCTCCTTTCAAATTTCACAATCGGTCTAAACCTATCCATATCTATAACAAAATGAAGTCCCAGAAATTTAGAACTACCCGAACTATCTTCCCGATGATATGGCCAAATTAGGAGTTGATGCCGATCTTGACATCTTGCTCTGTAACCTTGGCTTGGATGAGTTTGTAAAGTCATCTCTGCGAACCTATTTGGAACCGTACATTGAGTTTTTCTCCACCTTTGAGTATAATAGGGCGGGGGATACCGACTATATCATCTCTTGCCAACTATTCCATTCCAAGCATACCATGAACCCTAACCTTGTCGAATTCAACAAAGCCCTTGGCTTCAACCCCAATACCGACATCTATGAGCCCTTGGTTGCCCTTCTTTAATTCGATTACAATGAGGTTGAATGGTGAAGAGCCATTGCTAAAAGGAAGGTGCTTAACTCTAAGGAATCGCTTGCTAGCGAGATCATTCACCCAGCGTTTAGAATTCTTCATCGGATCCTTGGGAAGCTTTAATAAGCAAGATCTTGAGAAGCTTTCGAGGGAGGATATCCTAGTTTATTTGGATGGCTACAAGGCCGGATTTAGGGCCGAGGTTGAATTTTGGGTATATTTTCATGAATTTTTGTCAAGTAATCATCAATGGGAAGAAAACGGGTGAGATACATTGTGGTAGTATAATTACTAGATTGGTACATTATTTCAAGCAAGAACGTTTCTTGGGGTCTTGCACTCCGGTTGGAGGGAGTGAAGACATGTATTTAGATTTGAAGAAACTTAACACTTTGCGATTCATTACTAAAAGTAAGGGAAACGGTGTTTATTCTTGGCTAGTGCGTAATGTGCACCATTGTTTACTCCCAAACCTGGCTGCTACCTCAATTACTCGAGAGGATAGGATTGTTTGGAGGATTTCTATGGACGATGGGAGAGTAGAGGATGATACGGAGGAGGATGATGATGATGTGAATGATGGTGACGATGATTATGATGATGATGGAGAAGATGAGGAAGGAGAAGGTGAAGATGGAGAAGAAGAAGAAGAACAACAACAACAACAACAATTTCAACATGAACAACAACAACCACAGGAAAGAAGAAGAAGAAGACAACAACATCAACAACATGAGGACCAAGGAGATGCCTATCTCCGTGAGATGGAGGCTATTCTTGAGCATATGGAGCGCATGCAATTGAGCATGCAAGGTATTTATTCCAACCATCAAACTTTGTCTTTTGAAACTAGCGCCCTATATGAAGCTAGTGTGCTTAGGGGGAAGGTCACTCCTCCGGTGAACTACCCATAAGTGCCGCCCCAACAAGGGCCGGTGCCATCTTGGGGTGGTGATAACCTCCCCACATACCCCTATTGGCCCGGGGTTACACACCCCGATGTGCCATGGCGTGACATCCCAGATGAGTCTGGTCATTCTGACTACCGGGTTTCGGGGGGGGGGGGAGTGATCATCGGGGTGACCCTGACTACTACTATGTTTACCCCACTCACCCGAGCTCTATATGTAGCCCGAGCCATTTGACTAACTTTCCACATCCCAACTTGACCTTTTCAAGAGTTGTTATGGGTTCCCTCCCAGTAGGTTGGGATGTGGGTGATGGTGGTGCCTGCTCTATTGGCCAACAGTTTCCCCCTTGATTGTTTGATTCCCTTTTTGTTTCCTCCCTTTTATCTTTCCATGTTTTTGAGCATCATGGTCGATGCCCTTATTTTTTGAGGGGGGAATCAAAAAGGATGTATTAGGGTAGGTTTTGGGGGAGGCACCTTGGACTCATGGGAATGTGTTTTAAAAGGCTTTGGTGGATTTTTCTTGCTCTGCTCTTGGTTGTCTAGTTTGTAAGATGTTTGTATTCTTGATTTTGATGATGATGACGTTTTGAGGTTTATTTTGATCATGATGATGATGATGGTTTCTTTAGGTTTTGTACATAGTATTCAAGTAAGCTTTCTTTTGTTTGCTTTTGTTTGGAAGTTACTAACAATTTCATTTTGTATATAGTCCTGTTCTTTTTCTCACCTTGCTCGTAGCTTATGCTTTGGTCTTCGAAGCTTCTTGAAGGAGGTCATTCTTGCTCCTTGGTTATTGTAGAATAGCTTGGACGCTTGGTAAGAACTTTCTTGTTTTATCGCTTTACTTTTATTTGTGGCTTAGATTAGGGTTAGATTTAGGGGAGTTGAACGGTTCGAGGATGTATGAATATAACACCTAGTGTGTTTGGGGTCTTTGGCGATGTGGCCATTTGACCGCTTGTATGACGATTGGGAAATAAGTGTTATGATTGCATCTTTGTCCTTTTCTTTGTTCTCCTACTTTTCCTTTATCTTTGCTTTCCATCTTTTATTCTCTTTTCTTTTCTTTTCTTTTTGTTCTTTATTTTGTAAATAGCTTTTGGAGGCTTAATTTTTCACTCTTTCTATTTTGACTTGGACTTATAAACAATGGACTTTTGCTTTTGAATAATAATCTTACTAGGTGGTCATGGTATGCATGTTTTGAGATTACGTTTGGTTGATTCTAGGATAAAGCATGCTAAGGTGTTGTCTAGAACTAGGGGTATCATGAAGCCGGATTCTACTTGCTTGTGGCATGTTGGTAGTTGCTCCCTATCTTCGACTTGACAACCTTAGTGAGTTTTTGCTACAACCATGTGAGATTAATACTTTTTCTGACTTTCAACATATTCTTGCATGAGCGGCATGGATCCTTGACTTTCGCAAACCTAATCTAGAATCTTAACGTATGATTCATATGACCGAGACCGAACCACCTAGGGAGGACAAAGGCATCTTTTTGGGGAGGTATTTTTCTTTTTTCTACGATAGTGTCCTTCTATTTACTTTTGGTTTTTGGGATACATTTGCCTACTTGCTAGCCCTTTGAGCCTTTTTCCCTTCTTTTCAAGCCACATCTTTAGTTCTTCAGCTTTTTTTTTTCATTTTCATTTTAATTTTTGGTTTTTGTGAAGCAATGTCTATTGTTGTTGAAGATTGTGGTCTATAAGTTTGGAACTTGGTTCAAGTTTAAGAGAAAGTTTTTGTTGCATATACACTGTGAATAATGGCATATGTCTAGTAAAAAGTCGTCCCAATTCAAAAAGGCAAGGACAAAATAAATGCAAGTTTGAAAATAAAAGTCGTCCAAGTTAAAAGAGGGGAGGACAAGCTCTACTAAGAACAATAAAAAAAATAAAAGAGAAAAAACAAAGAAAAAAGAAAACATAAAAAAGTAAAAATAAGTGAAAATGCAAATATGCAAAAATATTTTTATGTAAGTACTCTTCCTTTTTTAGCTTTGAGGACAATGCTCCGTTTAAGCTTGGGGGGGAAGCGTTCTCACACTTTTTGTGTATATGTTTGTGATATTAGCTTTGAATAAGGTTGGGGGTGTTGGTATTTTTGTTTGGTGAATGCTTAGTTATGGTGTAAAGAAATGTGCAATCTTTGCTTCACAATTTCGGGTAACCACCAAATTTTAAATTTATCCTACCTTAACCCTTTTTACCTTACGTTACAACCTTTGGGAAGACCTTTTGACCTAGGGGTTGAGTCATTCATCGGTGGAGGGAATCATGGGTTATAGCCTAAGAAAAATGGTTGCAAAGTCAAGATGTCGAGTAGCCAAAAATTTTATCTTTTTTCGGATTCTTCGCGGAATCTATGAGACGATCACTAAGGGAGATATGAGATTAGTAGGGGGAACGCGGTAAGATCGTTTGGGATGAAAGTGGAGTGTGACAACTAGTTCTTATGCTTAGCACTTATAGGGTAGTCTTTTAGTAGGATGATTTCATCCCTTTTTCATGCTTTCTTATCTTATTTTTTTGTCCTTTTTCCTTTAGCTCCTCTCTTTCCGTCTTTTTTTGTGTTTTTCATGTTTTCTTCGTGTTTTCCTTTTATTTGGACCTTTTTCCCTTTTAATCCTTTCCTTTGTTCGTTCTTGTAGGTACCTAGGAGTTGTCTTTGCAAGGGGATCAAGATGCGCTATATTGACTAAGCAAGGAGGAAGAAATCTGCTTGGAAAGGGCTCAAAGAGGGCTCAGAGAGGCCTTTGAGAGGGCATCAAGTCTTGCCAGGTTGCCGCAGGCGCGGGTCCTGAAGGCAGTGGGCGCGGGCTCGATTGCACCAAATTAGCCAAAATCGACAAGGAACTCTCTGCGGTCTGGCCGCAGGCTCCTCGCGGGCGCGGGTAGATTGGAGAGGGCGCTCCAAATTAGAGTGTTGAAGCCTTAAGGTTTTGATGATGAGAAACTTAAAATAAAGCAAACTCATCTAATAATGGTTTTTAAGTGTTTGATTAGTTTTGGTGAAGTTGATCGTGATGATGAAAGAAGTAACTGGAACTAAGAAGTCATGAGGAGATCTTTATACAAAAAGTTAAACAGAAAAGAAGAAGAGTTCTATAACAAGAACTAAGTTCTCTAACAAAAACTGAGTTCCCTAACAGGAATATTCCCTAACAGGAACTTGAAGTCAGCTAGCTAGGATCCCTAGAAGAACTTAGTCTGCGTTGAACCCAAGTAACCTACCTGTACAGAAGCGCGGCGCAGCAATTTAATTTAGCTAAGGTTTTTATCTTCTAGATTATTGTTAATATGTTAAGTAGGTTACTGCACGAGATTTATTAGAAGCGTGGCAAGTTTGCTTGGTAAATAAATTAATAAGGAAAGTATAAAAGATAGATTTTAGAAAAGATTTTCAAAAAGATTTTATTTCTTAAAATCTGTTTGTTAAAAGATATGATTCTTTTAACAATATCTTTCTATCTTATTTTTCCGAAAAAGATTTTCTGCAAATATGATTTTTATAAAACCGTGTTTTAAAGATAAGTTAAGTTAACTTATTTATCTTTTAGGAAACCTACTTGCTATACAAGTTATACTTGTATATATAGTAGAGATCAAAATGGTTTAAGGTTTTTGCGTGTTGATATGCAGAGAAATCACTGAGCTTTAATAAAGTAAGTTTACCAAGCTTTTAACTTGTCATATTAGTTACGGATTTCATGCATAGCTTGCCTATCATATACTAGGTGTCATACATGTTTATCGGCTGGGTTATTTGGGTGAGTTTGTTACCTTTTTATATCGCATACAGGTTGTGTAAGCTTCTAGTGTGAAGCTGAGAGTTTTGTCCTTTGGCAGTACGAGTGAATCTAAGTGTGGTATTTAAATTGGGTAGGATACGGTCCTATCAAGTAGCAAGTGTGGAACTTGTGTTTAAAGGTCTGTGCTAATAGGTTGTAACTTGGTGTTTGCCCTATTATAGTGAAGTGGTTTGTGTTTGAAATCCCTAAGGTAGGGTCGAGGTTTTACTTCCAGTTGGGCCTTGGAAGGTTTCCTCGTAAAATCCGTGTGTTCTTGCTAGTTCCTATATGTGTTGTTTCATTATTTCGCAAAAGTAACAGTTGGTATAAGAGCAAGGTTCTCACGTGTAAGCAGATAACTTTGCTGAGTAAGTTCCTAGAGAGATGAATTACAAGGAGAAACTTAAAGAAGGGTATTCCACCCAACGTCGACCTATGTTTAATGGTAAGTTTAATTTTACACCTACTGGAAGAACAGGATGGAGATCTTCATCAAGGCAGAAAATTACCAGGTTTGGCTTGTTGTTGAACCTGGCGATTTTGAAATAACTTCAACCAATGAAAAGAACAAGATAGCTCCTAAACTTATATCTGATTATGATAAAGAAGATTATCAGAAACTTGAATTAAATGCTTTAGCCATAAAGTATTTACATTGTGGACTTGGACCTCTTGAACATAATCGTATCATGGAATACAAGTATGCTAAACAGAATTGGGATCTACTAGAGGTAACTCATGAAGGTACTAATGAGGTAAAACATTCTAAGATTGATTTATTGATGTCTAGGTATGAAAGGTTTGAAATGTAGTCTAAGGAATCTATAGAGGAAATGTTTACTAGGTGCAATGATATTATTAATGAATTGAATTCCCTTGGCAGACACATTCCTATTAATGAATAGGCAAGGAAGATCTTAAGGAGCCTACCACAAGATGAACGCTGGAGATCCAAGGTTACTGCCATGCAGGAAGCTCAAGACTTCACCAAGTTCAACAAGGAACATCTAGCTGGATCATTGGATGACTCATGAACTTCACCTAAGTTCCAACACTGAGAGTTCCAAGAACAAGAGTCTTGCTCTTAAGGCTTAAGACTTAGAGGAATCAGAAGTCGATGAGGAAGAGATGGCAATGCTAGTAAGAAGATTTGAAAGGATGATGAACAACAAGAAGTTTGATAGGAACAAGAAGTATACAAGTTCTAGGAACACAACTTGTTTCAAGTGTGGGTCTAAAGTTTATTTCATTAAGGACTGTCCAGTACCAGATGGTAATAAAGGAAAGACAAAAGGCAAGGAGCAATCCAAGGAGTCAAGAGTCTATAAACCTTACTTCACCAAAGACAATGTGAAGAAAGCTATGCTAGCTGCCTAGGGAGATTCAGATTCAGAGGAAGAAGAGGACTAACCATTAGAGGAAACTGCCCATTTGTGTTTGATGGCAAAAACAGATGAAAAAGAAAAACTGAAGGAGCTAGAATCTGAGGTACGGTTTTCTGAAAAAGATCTAAGATATTTTTCTAAAGAAAACTTGATATATGCTGTTTTGGAAATACAAGAAGACTTGAAAGAATTACATAAAGCAAAACAGCAAAGTGATGAAGCTTTGGTAAACTTTAAAGAAAACAGTGAGTGGGTTGATAATATGAAATTTGATATTCAATACAGGTTCTTTAGTCTGTTTGATGACAATAATTATTTGAAACAAACTATAGAAAGGTTGAAACATGATAATATAATGTTAAATGTGGAACTGTCCTTGATGAAACAATTTCTTGATGCTCCTAATTCTGAAGTTACTCCACTTTCTCAATATTCGAATTTTTAAAAACTAAAATCTGATTTGGAAGATCTAAGATCGGATAAGGCACAACTTGAGGGGGAACTTGAGAAATCTAGGAAAGGCAAACAACCTAGCTTGAACCCCACTGTGATTATACACTAAAGTACGGTGGCGTCCAAAGGGAAGGAAGCTAGAGCAAAAGAGTCGCCAAAAATTTTTAGGAACTTGTAAACCGTTCACAGGGTGAAGGTTACACCCCTTAACGATCCAGGAGATCGTTAACTCCAATAGGTCTGGAACCATGGCTGGTAGTTCGGGGATGAAGGTACAAATCCAACCTAAAAGAGATTGAACCTGCCCTAGTAATAGGCCTTTACTTTATTTTGATGGTATTCATGTGCGCTTTCTGACTAACATGCAATCAGTAGGTTTACCCTAAACCTGTTTATCTATGTTGGTTGAATATAAATGCACAAATAAATCTATTATTGGTGATCACTTGAATTATAATCATATTAACCCTAAAAAAGATTATTAATAATCTTATTAAGCGTGATTACATGTACCAATTCCCTTTAAATATGCATAAAAGGTGTGATCAAGCAATAACAATAAAATATAATCAAGCAACATGATAAATAAAATAATAATTATAATAACAAAATAATCATCATCAAAACAATTATAAATCATAGAATTAATTATGTTAAAGCATAATAATAGCAACATCCTAGGCATGATACTAACAAGATTTATAACAAACCCTAACATGTCACTAAACATCAAAGATCAAATATTTAGCCCTAACATGATACTAACATGAATATTAGGAAAGAACATAGGAAGCACCATACTTTTAATCATACTTGATACAAAATTTACCATAGACATGATACTAGGAAGACCAAAACACCCTATTATGACGCTAGGAATCATAATAACAACCTACGCATGATTTCTACATCATAATATTAATAAATAAATTAAAAGCACTTACTTGGATGTCTCGTACCTCTTTCTAATAACAAAAATGCACAAGTTAGTAACTTCAAGGAAAATAATAAATCAAAACAATTAAATTAAATAATTGAAATAAAGATTTGGGACCAAACCCTCATAAATAAAAACCTTTCACGTCTAGGGAGAAGGTAACTTCGAACTTGGCTAGATGTTTCTAAGTCTTATGAATGCGGAATTTTGTATGTAAAAAGATTGGTTTAAAAAAGAGAGAGAGAGAATAAGCTTTAACTTTAGAGAGAGAAGATAATTAGAGAGTTGTTTATATTTGATTATGAAAAACGAAGATTTTAGGAGGCAATTTATAGAGAAAAGCAACCAAAAAGATAGAAAAACAAATCACAGTTTCGACGAGGCAAAAACAAGTTAGTGACAAGCGCTGACCATTAGCGCCAGGCGCTAATGTCTGGCGTTATGCGCTAATTAATTTTTCTCACAATTTCTAAATTCAGATAAAATTTAACCGTGCAGAAGGACAAAATCGTATTTTCCTTAAAAACACTCTTTTATTCAGATTAAAACTCCAAAAAGTCAACAAAAGTCAATTTATCAATGCTAATTGAATCAGAAATGAAAAGAACCTTCTAGAAGAATGTAGAAAACTAAAACCATTCCGAATTGCATTAGGAATGATAAATCCATATTAGGCCCGCCTCTAGATAATTGGGCCTCATATGAGGCTCAAACCGGGCCCAGTTCAGTAATTTGGCCATTACTTTCTAATTATTCATCGGAATTGGGCTTATAATATTTCGTTGGAAAGCTCTTTTCAAGCCCCATCCAACTATACCATTATTTGACCCTTTTTATGGACCAAACAAACTGGATTGGCTATATTCTTCAAAAAAGTTTTCCAAATAAGAGAGAAAAGAAAAGAAATTAAAACTATCCGCAACACTAGACTTTCTACACTTTCACTTCATTCGATTATGATTCGACGTGAAAGGTACTCATCACCGGGTTTTGTTTTGGGGAGACACAAATGGGTTTCTTCAAAAAGTTTTCCAAGTATCGATAGGGACGGAGAATTATTCAGAACGTTCTCCGATCCTAAATCACTCTTGTAACGCCGATACATGCAAAACTAGCGTTATTTAAACAGATAAAAGAGTTAAGAAACGCGTATCTTGCACCGTCGAGCACACGTCTCTGAAAGTAACCGATTTGCTTCAACATTGCTATTTTGTATTTTTGACGACCTCCTGCAAGCTAGAGAATGCCGCCTGAAGACTGCTACGCTTGTGACTGCCTCCAATTCCGCCTTGATAGACTTCTGAAAGCTAGAGAAATCCATCGAAGATTGCTTCGCTTGAAACGACCTTCTAGCACTTTGTGACCATCTTCCGCAAGCTAGGGAACATGATCGAAGACAACTTCGCTTGAAATCACCTCCAGTTTTTTGTGACAACTCTCCGCAAGCTAGGGAACGCTGCCGAAGATATCCTCGCTTGAAGGTATCCTCATTTGGTGCGATATCCTTGCTGCCAAAGGAATAGGACTAATCTAAATATTAAGGTACAAAAATACTAAATGGTACGTAGACCATATTTAGATTTACAAAAATACATCACGGATCGCAGTTTGTATTTTCTATCCTAACCGGGCCCCACTAGTTGCCTCTTAAAACCAGTGAGAGAATATACATTCCATTCATCCATTCACTATTTGTGAATGGCCAATGCATTTTGCAACGGTAAACAAGTAACAATGCAAAAAAAAACATGCGTGAACTAGTAACTTATCTAGGTGGTTAATCCAATTAACACGCCTAATTAAAACTAGTCAAAGTTGTTTTAACCGGTTATGTAAATAAGCGCAATTTAATATTTTAAGCTCCCACTAAATTCCGCATCCAAATTAATTAATCCAATTAATTAAGCCGGTAATTCCCAAAAGTTGTCAAAATAAATTTTGCCAAAGCCGCTCAAAACTAAGGCCTAGCCTCCAAAATATTTTTTTAAATAATTGAAACAAATTGGATTATTAAAAATAATGAAAACGACAATTTTTAAGCAAAATTACGTAGTCCAAAGTGCCTAAGTGCCTTGCACTAAGACACGGGGTGCTCACATTTCGCACAACCGTTAGATGCTCAATGAACGTGGGAGTGGGCCCGATGTCGCTAACCGTTACACCGCCCAGATCAGCGAACTTTCACACATATAAAACGTGGCCTTTGATGGCCATGTTGAACGAATTCATTGCACTACATTGCTTCGCGAGCAACGTCTACGCATACCCCTAATTACAAAATACATGCACCAAGTGCAAACGATGCACCATGTGCTCATGCCACGCCACACCGTACCACAACAACCCCAAGTGCACGCAACACAACACACTCGCACGAACGCACGCACATGGCAGCGTGATGCTGTGCTGCTGCTGCTTGCGGCCGTGCGCACCAGCCACGCAATGGCTGCACGCATAGGGCATGGCAGCCCCTTGGCAGCCACATGCGGGCTGCTACGCAGCCTGGCTAGCTAAGGGCGTTCATGCCTTGTTTTCAAGCCATTAGCCTCGGGATTTGAACCCCCAAAAAAAATTTGCGTGACTTTCGAAATTAATTCTAAATTAATTTTACAACTAATTTAAAGAGAAAAATTTTAATTTAAATAAGTCTAACTCAAATAAAAATTTTAATGTGCATGCAACCAAAATAATTCCCAAGATCCATTCTTTAATTAAATTGGTTTAACTTGTTGCAATAAAAATAATAGGGAAAATACTCACTATTAATTTAAAGGAAAAAATGCTCCTATTAATCTGAACTTTGCCTCGTCCGCCCAAATTAATCCCAACTTTCTTTTATTATCTATCACTTCAAACTTTAGGGGGTATTAATTTCTATTGCACCCAACAGGTAATCTAACCTGATATTGCAGGCTACTTAGACATGTGTCCACACGTGATAGGACCAAACAAAATTAAAAAAAAAAAAACTAAAATCAAAATACCAGCCACCCTATCCCCACCCCCTAACCCACCAGAACCCTTACCCTAGCCTCCAAACTCACCGAAAACCGGCCAACCAACCCCCTTAAACCACCTAATACAGCCAACATTTTTTGCCCCCTTTAGCCCCGCAGCACCATGACAACAACAACGCACTAGCCACGAACCACCACACAACTGCAGCACCACAACCACTAATCTCACTTCCCCAGTTCCCCCGCAGTTTTTACCCTCTTTACCGCCATTTTCTCCCCTTCCCTGCTGGATTTCGCCAACCCATCCCTTTCCCCGTCGAATTCCACCCGTTTCCTCGTCGAATTTAGCCCCCTTTTCGTTCCCTAATTTCTTTTCCCCGGTTTTGGTGCGCGAGAGGAGAAACATGGGGATGTGATTGTGGTCGTGGAGATTGAAGGAGCATAGGAGGGTGGGTGGTGGTCGTGGCACCGACACTAGGGCAGGAAAGGGGGTCTGGCCGGTTGTCGGTGCTCCGGGGGAAGGTGTTTGTGGTCGTGGGTGGTTGGGGCGGGTTGTTGCTGTCGTAGGGAAAGTTTTGGTTTTTTTTTTATTTTAACCAATCATTTTATGACACGTGTGCAACTAATCACAAGTCAGCAAAATTTACCTCTTCAACCGGTTTCAAGTCATTTGGGTGCAATAGAAATTAATACCACCTAAAGTTGGGAGTGATAGATAATAAACGAAAGTTAGGATTAATTTGGGCGGACGAGACAAAATTCAGATTAATGGGAGCAATTTTTCCTAATTTAAATTAACTTTGTGTTTTGACAAAATAAGAGAAAAAAGGAAAAATTAACATAAACTCAATAAAGATTCCAACTTTAATACTTGTGAATCGTTGAAGATTCCAACTTTACGATTCCAATATGAAGATAAACAATTTTTATATCACAAAGTTTCAAACTTTATGATTCCAATCAACTAAAAAATGATTAAATCAATAAAGTTTAACAAAATTCATGGAATTTAGTAATATAAAGTTTCCATCACATAACATAGTTAAAGATTGAATCTTTAATATTTGGAAGCCTCAAAGAACAACAATTTCACACTTTATGTAATTAGTTTGCAATTATGTGAAAAAATAAAACCATGCATACAAGCACAAATTACTACAAAGTAACCATGCCTAAAGAGGTTTAAAAATGCGTTAAAATAGCTATTGAACCAATTACATAACCACCATAAATATACAATTAATTTTCAAGGTGAGAAAGACTTAAATTTTTTTCGTAAAAGCGAAAAAAACCCTCGAAAATAGCATTTATGGTTGTTTTTTGGCTTAAAATTCACTATTTTGAGTCGAAATCTGACTTAAAATTCTCTATTTTTTAGAAAGTCTTAAAATTCACTATTTTTGAGTCGAAATCTGAGTTCGGGGCTGAAGGTAGCTAAAGTACAAGGGGTTAAAATAGATAATACGAACTACTAATCTAATTAGCAACTTAAACTAGAAAAAAATAAGCCATAAAAATCACCTTGAAAAAAAAATATTATGATTTTAAAAATAAACGAGCGTGGCTCCAATACCACTGTTGGGGTTTGGTAAGTCCAACTTACCGCGAAAACGACCCCGAACTAAAGAACCACTCGCAATTAAAAAAACCATAAAATATAATAAATAAATATAAAAGGATTAAATCGGAATTAACCTTTGACGTGTGCTTCGCCCTCAAAGTCGGGCTCTTACTTGAAAGCTTTAGCCCCACTTACACGAGAGCCTCCAACGGTATCCACCCACAAAGGACGAACACCGACTTTTTAGGTCCGCTACCTTGGAGTTAGGAAGGTCCGACCAAAGCCCGAGTGATTATATGAGTTCAAAGGTTTTCACAATGGTGATGCCTTTTTTAACTCTCACTTAAATCATTTTCCCAATACCCCAACTTGGGTATTTATAGGGAATACATGATAGTGAAAAAGCTCTCCCATCAATGTGGGAGAATTTGATTTTTCCATTTTATTTTAAAGCTAAAATAAAATAAATAATCAAACTAGTAGTAAATCAACAAGTGGCAAGCTCATTAGAGAGGTTAGGTGAGGACCATTTGGAGGAAAGGGGGACCTCATGCCTTAAGCTTCCCCTCACAATTCTCCACATGGTACCACACTTGGGAAACAAGGCAACCCAAGGTGGGCTGCCATGTGCGGCTGCCAGTAGGCCTAGCACAAGTGTGCGGGCTGCTTGGCGCTGCTGGCCAGCACCCCCAGTACATCAATGATGCGGGCTGCTAGCTGAGTGCCTTGCACCTTGGGTACATTGGACCAGCACAGCTAACATGTTGTGCTAGCATTGGTGCGCTAGCACGCACTAGCCATCCTAGGCTCGGCTTGGTGCGCATGATAGCCACCATGCTATACAAAATGCCCCTAGCACTCGGTTTGCTCGGGGCATACCGATGCTAGGAGTATTTTGGTCTTGTTGAATTATTATTTTCGTGTCTCGTCTTTTATTTTTTTGACTCGACTTCCGACGCTCGGTTTCGACAGTCTAAGCTCGAACTTCCGACGTCTAAATATTTAATACTCGGGCGACGAATTAATTTCTTCCGAATTAATTAGTCGAGTCGGTTCGTATATTTGCTAGGGTGTGACCCGAAGGGTTCAGTCAAGATTAAGCAGTAATATTAATTATACATTAATATTACTGATTGGAAGCGGCCTCTACCCAGGCATTCTGATCACTTAACCTTGCTCAATATATTATCTTTCTAATAATTCTGAACCCGCAATCAAAATAATACACTTGTTCGAAGGACACCATTCCTTTCAATCTCCCACTTGTCCACTTGTCCTTCCGGACAAGTGTGTATTTAGTGTATCCCCTTTTTCCTAGGTCGCTTAATGTCTCTTCATGAACTATAAGGTAAGATTATTATGTCATCCTTATTACGTCCATAAGTGTTTCTCGATTCCAAGTCCGACTGTAAAAAAACAGATGATTTCTAAAATCCATCCGAGCACGACCATACATTTTACAGTCTCGCTTTACGAGATGCCTTGTATACAACAAAGAAATCTTCCCTATTTTAGTAGGGGACATTTCCAGTGTTGTAATGCAGCTTCTCTTACTTAGAGTACCTAGCCGCTAGAGTGTTGCCGTTATGATCCCATATTACGGCAGACGTTTGACAACATCAAAACGGTCTAGTACTCAAACAAGAGAACTCACAATACTCATGGTAGAGGATATAGGTTCCGATAGCCATAATGAGAAATATACTTATGACGATTTTTAATCTCTTAAAGTAATCTCATAGGTCGATCCAGTACGGTTCTAAACCAGTACCTGTGCAAATGATTTATGACAATCATGTCCTCGTAGCACAAGAAACAGTGCTATACATCAAACTACACACTAATCTCAATTATTTATTAATCTTCAATCGTTTAAATGACCTCGACTAGCGACAATTTTCGATTTTAAATATTCAATGTTCACTTAATATGTGTTTCCTTATCAAGACTGGTCTTGATACCCTATTTTGAATATTCCAAGTATCGAATGGACTCATTATTTAATCCTAAAAAACAATTAAATAGAAAACGGAATAATAAAATAATGCATGAAATATATATTACTCCAAAACTTGAATGATTTTTTTTAGTGTCTTACATTAAATGTTCAAAAATTTAACTAAAACACTAAACAGGGAAATCAAAGCCAGTCTCCTACATGCCTGATTCCCATTGCCTTAACATGCTTGTCGTGCTTCACATGAGGAAAAGTTTTAGTAAGTGGATCGGCTACGTTGTCATCCGTTCCAACTTTGCAAATTCTGATTTCACCTTTTGATTTCCATTCTCGAATCATGTGAAACCACTGTTTGACATGTTTGACTTTCTGAAGTTCCCTTGGCTCTCTGGCCTAAGCTATAGCTCCATTGTTGTCACAATGGAGGGCTATTGGACCCTTTATGGAGGGTACAACATCAAGTTCACCAATGAACTTACGAATCCAAACAGCCTCCTTAGTCGCTTCTGCAGCTGCTAAGTACTCGGCTTCAGTTGTAGAATTTGCAGTTGTACTCTACTTGGCACTCTTCCAACTAAACGCTCCTCCATTTAGACAGAACGCATATCCAGATTGCAATTTGAAATCGTCTCTGTCTGGAAGCTTGTGTCAGTATAACCTTCAACAACTAATTCTTCTAAACCACCATATACAAGGAATTTATCCTTGTTCCTTTTCAGGTACTTAAGGATATTCTTGGCCGCATTCCAATGGGCCACTTCTGGGTTTGATTGGTAACGGCTCGTAGCACTCAAGGCATACGATACATTTGGCCTAGTACATATCATGCCATACACGATTGATCCAATAAGCGAAGTATATGGAATCAGATTCACTCTTTCCCGCTCATCAGGTGTCTGTGGACACTGCTTCTTGCTTAGGGTTATGCCATGTGACATTAGCAGGTGACCTCTTTTAGCCACTTCCATGCCAAATCGAGCAAGTACCTTATCAATATAAGTACTTTGACTCAATCCAATCATCCTTTTTGATATATCCCTATAGATCTTGATGCCTAGTATGTACTAAGCCTCTCCTAAGTCTTTCATTGAAAAACATTTTCCAAGCCACGCCTTTACATACTCTAACAACAAAATGTTGTTTCCAAAGAGCAATATGTCATCAACATATCAGACTAAAAAGGCGATGTCACTCCCACTGACCTTCTTGTAAACACAAGATTCATTGAGATTCTTGATAAAACCAAACTTACTGATGGCTTCATCGAATTGCAGTTCCAACTTCTGCTAGCTTGCTTTAGTCCTTAAATGGACTTCTTAAGCTTACAAACCTTCCCAGCATTGTTTTGGTCGAAAAAACCTTCTGGCTATGTTATGTACCCAGTTTCTTCCAAAATACCATTTAAGAAGGCGGTTTTGACGTCCATCTGCCATATTTCATAGTTATAATATGCAGCAATCGCTAGGAGGATCCGAACAAATTTAAGAATTGCAACTGGTGAAAAGGTTTCATCGTAATCAATACCATGAACTTGTCTCTAACCTTTTTCCACCAATCTAGATTTGTAAATGAATACATTTCCATCTTTGTCAGTTTTCATCTTTAAAATCCACTTACATCCGATAGGTGTATATTCTTCGGGTTAGTCAACCAAGTCCCAGGCTTGATTTTCAAACATGGAATCCATTTGAGATCTCATGGCCTCATGCCATTTAGCAGAGTCGGTGCTTGCCATCGCTTGCTTATAGGTTACCGGTTAATCTTCATCTATAAACAAGATGTCCTCTGATATCTCGGTT
The DNA here is from genome assembly GCF_001683475.1 of Chenopodium quinoa. Taxonomy (NCBI): domain Eukaryota; kingdom Viridiplantae; phylum Streptophyta; class Magnoliopsida; order Caryophyllales; family Amaranthaceae; genus Chenopodium; species Chenopodium quinoa. Next base: position 2,048,162 of record NW_018743262.1, on the reverse strand, counting down.
AATACTAAACCAAGATATCTATCAGGTTGAGATCTCGCCCTCTGAGACCAACGTAGGTTGATGGATTGAGCATTTGCATTGTCGATTTGACTTTGCACATTTTGATCATTTTTACCTGCGTCAACAAATGTTTTTTGAGCACTTTGACTATCATTCTGATTTTATTTCTCATCCTCACGAACTTTGTCGAGTTCGATTTTCCTACCACTTGTCATTTTGAAATGGTGTTCCTTCAATTCTCCAAAAAGACACCATCGCGAGCAACAATTACTTTGTTCTCCGATTTGTTGTAAAAGTAATACCCTTTGGTTTCTTTTGGGTAGCCCACAAAGTAAACCTTGTCAGATTTGGGATGAAGTTTGTCAGAAATAAATTTATTGACTTATGCTTCACATCCCCATATCATTATAAAAGACAACCTAGGAGATTTCTTTGTCCATAATTCATATGGAGTCTTTTCTACAGCTTTTAATGGTGCATGGTTCAGTGTTAGTGCCGCAATTAGAAGTGCGTCTCCCCAGAAAGAGATAGGAAGATCACTAAGACCTATTGTTGATTGTACCATGTCAAACAAGGTTTGATTTCTCCTTTCGGATACTCCGTTCCATTGTGGAGTTCCTGGAGGTGTCAATTCTGAAAGTATACCTTTTTCTTTCAGATGGCTATCGAATTTTTGGCTCAAGTATTAACCACCTCGATCCGATCGAAGGGCTTTGATTTTCTTGCCAAGCTGATTTTAAACTTCACTATGAAATTCTTTGAACATAACCATATTTACTATAGTTATCTGTGAAGGTGATAAAATATCGGTGCCCATTTTTTGTGGTTGAGCTCATTGGTCCACATACATCAGTGTGTATTAGACCTAATAAGTCTCTTGCCCTTTCTCCTAGATTGGAGAATGGTTGTTTAATAATCTTGCCTAATAAACATCCCTCGCAGCTCTCAAACGATTCTAAATCTAATGAGTCAAGAAGACCTTCTTGTAGAAGTCTCTTGATGCGTTTGATGTTAATGTGGCCAAGACGACAATGCCACTAGTATGTTTTGGTTTGACTCCATGGTCTTAGCTCTTTTGGTAGTATTTTTCACATTATAAACTTGTTTGTCTAGATCAAGCACATAAAGACCATTTTCAGAATGTGTAATAGCATATAAAACATTATCGAGATAAAACGAACATTCATTGTCTTTTAATCGAAATAAAACCCTTGGCGTCCAACGCCAAAATTGAAATGATGTTTTTGGTAATGTTGGGAACAATTATAAACGTTATCTAGTTCCAAAATAAGCCCGGTGGGAAAAGACAAACTGAGAGTTCCTACGAATACGACACTAATTTTGGCTCCATTGCCGACCCGGAGTTCAACCTCTCCCTACTCTAGCTTTCTAGCGTTCCTTAGTCCCTGAGAATTGGAACAAATATGTGAGCCACATCCGGTATCTAATACCCATGATGCTAAGCTAGTGAAGTTAAAGTCTATAATGAATATACCTGATTCAGAAGCAACGGTTCTGTTCTTCTTATCTTCCTTGAACTTGAGGAAATCTCTCTTCTAATGTCCCTTCTTCTTACAGTAGAAGCATTCGGAATCAGATTTAGAAGATTCTACCTTCTTCTCTTTGTTATCCTTGGTAGCTTTTGGTTTAGGCGGAAAGGTTTACCTCTTTCCCTTCCCCTTAAAGCCTTTCTTCTTTTTGCCTGACAATTTGAACGGCTTGCTGCTTTTGATCAAGAGCATATATTGCTTCCCCTCTTCCTTGAGCCGTCCATGGTTAAAAAAAGGCGAGGACATCAAATAAGAGCTAAAACAAAAAACAAATTACACAAAAATATTTTAGTTTGGTTTCGTTTTCTACCCTAGTTTAAGCATTGAGGACAATGCTTCGTTCAAGCTTGGGGGGGGGGAGCGTTCCTTCTTTTTTTTTGTATATATTGTGTGTTAGTGTTGAGTAAGCTTGGGGGAGATGGCATTATTGGTATTTTGTTTGATATTTTGTAACTTCTTGAGTTTGGTTTTGAGAGTAGGCCATTCTTTTGCTTCACTTAGGAAATATCACCAAAATTTTCAAATTTTTACCCCACCTTAACCCTTAGCCTTACGTTACAACCCAATAAAAGACCCATAGACTTTAGTGAGATTGGGTCAAAGAACGGTGGAGGGAGATAGACTTCAAGCCTATGGAGAAAGTATGCATAGTTGAGATGTCGGGATAACCTTCTCAAATGTTTTTCATTTCTTTATCTTTTTCCGGTTCCTTCGTGGAATCATGAGAAGCTAGCTTAAGGGTTGATTTGAAGCTAGTGGAGAGAACGCGGCCAGATTGGTTGGGGCTAGGGTGGATTGTGTCCCCATTAGTTTTCTATGCTTAGCATATGTTATGTTTCATTCAACCATTGACATCTTGGAACGTGTATACATTTGCCTATGTAGAAAGGTTTGCATTCATTGGTGCTTGTTCTTATCTCTTGTCCAAATATGACTTTGTGTTTTCTTTTTCTTTTTATGTTTCTTTTTCTTTTCTTTTTATTGCCTTGCCTTGGTTTTTGTTTAGTGTTGTGGGTTAAACTCTTAGGACACCTTCACGAGAGCACACTCGTCCTCTAGGGCAATCTAGGGGTTTAAAGGGCTTGTCTTTAGTTGCTAAAATTGACCGTGATTCCTACGAAAGTGATTTAGTGTACATTCTTATTCTCCTTTAGTGTCTTAGCTTTTCTTGAATAATTCACTCTCCTTCTCTCGTGTTTCATGTTAATTTGCTCGAGGACGAGCAAAAGGTTAGCTTGGGGGAGTTTGATAAGTGACTTTTATGTCACTTTTAGGGTGTTTATTGTGTCGTATTTTGGCTTATTTTCCAATAATTTCATCCTTTTTATCCTTTATTTCTTTTATTTACTTATTCTCGTCTTTTATCTTTATTTTGACTATTTTTGTACTTTTTAATAGTTGTTAGTTTATTTTCTTATTTTTAGTAAAGAATTCTGAGTTTCTCTCATTTTCTTTTTTTATTTTAGTTTCATTTTTTGTTTTCTATATTTAATTTAATTTCTTTTAATTTAATTTTAAAGTTATTTTAGTTAATTTTATCTTTATTTTAATTTATTTTATCTCGTGGTAATACCCTCGTGTTTGTGGTAGTAGGTGTTCCGGGTTTCAAGGTCATATTCGTGTTCGGAGGTCCAAGGTTCAAGGCGCAAAACATGAGCCAACCCCTGCTGCCAGCCTAACCTACACCACCCCATTTCCCTATCCTACACCACACTGCCCTGCTCCCTACTTTCCACTCACCAATAACAACTCCAACTTCACGCACTCAACAACAACAAACCAACCTCCCTTACTTCCCCTGCTCCCAACTCAGCAACAAACACAACACCTTCAGCCACAACCGAACCAGCAATAGCCACCAAAATCACTTATCAACCACCACCAATCCACACCCAATTCAGCCCTGTTACCAGCCCGCTCTCACAACCACGCACATCACCACCAATTACCGACCCAGCCTCAGCAAACCACCAATTCTCCCCTGCTCCCTCACGCAAAACAGCCCAACAACAACAACCAGCGGCGCCACCCAAAACCCGCACCAGCCATGCCTCCTTCACCAATTCGCACCAATTAAACCACCAACACCACCGTCACCTCCCATTTTGCCACCAAACAGCCAGCAATTACCACCTCAATTCGACCCCCGCAACACCAATTAAACCACCAGCCCTTCACCCACAATTAACCACCCAATTAGTCACCAATTACAACCGCATTTCGCCCAACACCCGAACTTATAGAGCAACCAATTCGCGGTTGCGCAGCCCTGTCAAAAAGCGCACAAAATGGAGTCCAAAATCAGATTCGAGGCAGAAGCTTTGCGCGACCTGTGTGCGTCTTCTGTGCGGGCGCGCAATTGTGGGTCAATCACGAGCTTTTCACGTGATTTTTAATGAGAATTGGACGGCCACGATTTTGGATGCTAGATGACGATGATGCTGATGAACGGTGATGATGGTTGCGTGATGATTGATGATGGAGGTTGGTGTGGCGTAAAGCAGGGGATTACATCCCAAGATTGAAGCAGCCAAAGAATTCGAAAGTGAAGGAGTGTGGGGGTCTTATTAAAATCGTGGGTTTGGACGGTTTTAGTGGGATTTTGGGGGGTTTTTCCTTTTCCTTTTTCATTTTTCCTTTTACTTTTCCTTTTCATTTTTTTTTAGTTTAGTTTTTTTTTTTATGGTTTTTAGTTTAGTATTTTAATTGTTTTAGTTTAATTTTATTTCTTTTTAATTTCTTTTACATTATTTTAGCTTGTATTATAAATACCCTCTTTGGGTTATTTTCTAAAGACAATCAATGAACATTTTATTTTTTAGATAGATTAGATTAGTTTAGTCTTTATTTTCTCTCTCTTAGGGTTAGGAGTAGTGTAGAGAGAGAAAGCTTGGATTTCTATGGAGTTTTTGAGATGTTGAAGAAGCAACTTTGTGGAACTTCTTCTCATCTATTCAATGAGCATTTCCTAACTTTCTCTCATCTTTATTTCTTGCTTAATTCTTGGTTTTATGCTTTTTGTTTGTTGATTTGAGTAGATTAATTAGTTTGTTTATTTAATCTTGTTTTTATTCTTATTTTACCTTGTTTTCTATGTCTTTCTTCATTATGTTAACTTAGGTTTGTTCTAGGGAATTGGATGAAGGTTATATTAATGAATTGAATGATTGATTGTGATTAGTATGGAATTGTTTCTTGATTATTGTGTATGGATGATGCTTTTATGGAATAGAATCTTTCTAGCTAATTGATTCTATGTTCTTAATTGTGCTTTCAATCGATTGTGCGAGAGTGAGTTGGTTGAGAGCCCTAATTTCTTCCATACCTTTGCTAGGCTAGTAGCACGAGAGTGAATTAGTTTAGTAGGATAATTAACATGTTGAATTGTGCGAGATTGAGTTAAATGTGTTGATTGTTCCAAATCAAGGTCATTTTCATCTAATTGTATGATGTTATTGAATGTATTGATGTAATTGGATTTCACTTTCCCTAGTTTTAGTTATTTGCTATCAGTTGTGTTTAGTTGAACCTCTCTCTATCTCACAAGCTTTCCTACTAGTCCTTTTGGGTTCGACCCTTTACTTTCCACTAACTAGTTTAGTGTAAGTTTAGGTATTATAAATTTCTAATTTGGTTAGAGTTAGTAGTACCAACAACCTACTTCAACCTTCGATCAAATTTTGGCGCCGTTGCTGAGGACTAAGGCAATCATTAGTTTGTGTTGATTAGATTAGCTAGGTTCTTGTATATTATTTGATTTTGTTTGCTTTTCTTTGTTCTTTGTATAAAAATGGCATGCTTATCTTTTCCTCAATTTGATGGTGAACCCTTCTATGCTTACTTTGAAAGACTAGATGGTTATCTTAGTTACCATGGGTGTTCTCTTAGTAATGCTTGTGGTATAGCTTATTGGAGCATGAATGAGTATACTAGGGGAATGGTTGAGGACATGAATAATGGTATATTTTGTCATTTGTCTATGCATGATGCTTGGGATTTCTTCACATGGTTCGCTAGAGATTCTTTTGATAGAGAATCTCATGTTTCTTTCTTTGATTCTCAATGTGAAGATTCTTTTAATTTTTGCATGAATTCTCTTGATAATTCTTATGTGCCTTGTGATGATCCAAGTATGCAAATTGACACCTTTCCCCCTTATGCTCATTTTGATGAGGTTTGTGCTAATTTTGATGATGTGCAATTTGACTTTGATAATGAACCTCAACCCAATAACATTGATGCCCAAATTCTTGCTCAAATGCAATATCTCACCCAACAACTCCAAGAGCTTCAAGAGGAAAAAAAATTGAGAGAAGTGAGGCTTGCCCAAGTGATGAGTGCTTTGGTTGATGTAAATGGATGTGAAGCACCTCATTTGGAGTGTGAGAGTGTTTTTGAGAATGATGTGGGCCAAGGGTGTCAAGGTGAGGGGAGATTTTCTTGTGATGAGAGCATTTTTGAGGATTTTGATCCTTTTCATTCCCCATTTGACCTTGATTGCCATCCTTCCCCTTATTCACCCCCTTTGAGAGCTTCCCATGGTGAGGATGTGAGTGAGCCATCTTCATGTTTGAATGAGGGAGTTCATGAGGATGATGATGATGAGTTTGAGAAATCAAGAGAGATTGAGAGTCCCTTGAGTGATGGTGGAAGAGTTGTGAATGAAGAAAATGTCGATTTTGAGGTTTCCAACCCTCTTCCCCATCTTGATGAGTCTACCTTGCATGTTTGTGACCCTTCTATCCATGAGTCTTTGGACTCATTTGAGGTTATGGCTAGTATGTTCATTGAAGGTGTAACAAAACATTATAGCCTCTTGAGAGAGTTCATTGGCAATGCTTCATGGGAAAAGGATGAGTTTGAGAGAAACCTTTATCCTTTCAAGCATGGTTTAGAGACTCTAGGCTTTGAGGATCTTGAGGGAGTTGTTGTTCATTGTTCTAATAGAGAGGAGGAGGAGGTAGTTTCTGTTGGAGAGTTTTTGTTTGGGGGAGATGTAAGTCATGAGTGTTCTTTTGAGGATTCTATGATAGATTTTCATACCCTCATTGGTGATGTGATGCTTTGTGAGACCATTGTTTCTCCTCCCCTTCCTCATGTCCCTTTCTCAAGGAAATTTAACCACATCTCCTACTATCCCATGTTCCTCCATTCTTTTGTCAAAGAGCCTATTGAGGACCCTCTCTTGTTTAATGAGACTTTTCCTTTTCATCCTCCTATTATTGAGGAAATGGGTGATTGTGCCACCCAAAATATTTTGAGGAGGTTTTGCCTTTTTATTCTTTTCCTTATTTCTCTTCTTCTTTCTCTTCTTATTTTCTTGATTTTTCTTTTGATTTTTCTTCTTTCTTTTGGCATCTTCCTCCTCACTTACGTGAAATAATCTTGTTGCACGTCCTCCTTCCTTCATTTGCCTACTTGTTATCCTATGTAATATGTAGTAGTTCATTTGATAAGCTCTTGCAATCGTTGCAATATTATTTACTAGAGCGGTCTCGCTTGGACGTTAAACAAGCCTTTCTCGGGAAGTAACCCGAGGTTTTTATTGCTTTCATTTTCTTTTCTTTATAGATTATATTTTCTCTCATGGAAATTTTTGTGTGCCTTTTTCTAGGTACATGACTTGATATACTCTTATGCATTGGTTTGTGATTAGGGGATTTTTCCCCACCAATCACCATCTGACAAGTGGACCAATCAGGTTCCGCCATGTGTCCGTCACATGGGCCAATAGGAGCCTGCCACGTGTCAAGCAGTGATTCGTCCACTATGGACCAATTACGACACGACACGTGTCCTTCCCATGACACCTGGGATAACCGGTCACCTAGGCCCAACTCCCGAGGGAAGCCCAATCAGCCCAAGGTTAACCTAAACCTAGATTGACACGTTTCCCGAGGTTATAAATACCTCCCTTAATCCTCATTAAGGGAGATAACACGCAAAAAAGAAGATTACACACATTAAATACTCTCACCTAGAGAGACTCAATCACTTTAATTTCCGCAATAATTACTCCTTAATCAAGTACTAACTTGACCGTTGGAGGCGGATCTCCAATCATCCGGAGCATCCGTTTGTTTTGCAGGTACAGGCGTCCGGTTCCAGTCTCGGAATTGTAACTCTCCCGCAGGACATCAGAAAACCCCGAAACATTTTGGTGCCGTCTGTGGGGAGAGTACTTCTGAGATGGCATCCACGTTTGTACCGGCTCCTGAAGAGAGACGTCCCCTGGACGACCCTCTAGTTCAGTCGGACCACGATACTGAGAATGAATTTGAAGTTGAAGCTCACACAGCTTCAGACGGGACCCTAAGGGCCCGACGTACCCGTCATACCGAAAGGAGAGAACGGGAACATCTTCAAACTGGAAGCGAGCCAGCAGGCGCACCGCCTGTTCGGCAGCAGCCGACTGATGGGTCTGCTCCCATCACAAGGAACGAACTCATGACCTTCATGAGGGACTTCAAGGGAGAAATTCAAGAGTTGATCAACAAGAAGCCGCCTGCTCTGGACAAGGAGCAGTCAACTAAGAAACCCTCCACTTCACTGAAGAGGAAACCGATTCAAGGGCGAGAGGCGACCCCTCATCCTAAATCTAGGAAGTGGGAGCCACCTGCCCTTGATTTCACAAAATACCGTTTCCCTACTCCTGGAAATAGGAAACCTGTTCGTCATATTCAGGCGGACGGGTCGAGGAAAACATACACAGACGCTCGGCTACTACTAGAGCAGAAGAAGAGTGACCGATTGTCAGAGTCGGCCTCTACTTCAAACTTCCAAGACAGTCTGCGAAATACCTCAATAAGGCACACTCAGTCGTATCATGAGGGTCAGTCAGGCGGCACCTCCTGTCAGTCCGGCTTTCATAGCGACCAGGCGGTACCAAACTTACCGTTTGTACCGTAACAACAGTATTTTTTACAGCCACCTCCGTTTGGTGGACATACAACAAAAAATGTCCAACCTATGGACTGGCAGCTACGGTTGCTTAGACTTGGTGAACAGCCGTCGACCTTCTCCAAGGAAATTACTGAAGCCGCTCAGCCGGCCAAAGTGAAAAATGTATTAGTAGGCGCTTATGACGGCACTACTAACCTAGAAGACCATCTGATGGCATTCACCAACCTGATTTACCTTCAAGGGTTGGATGATCCCACTTGGTGCAAGTGTTTCCCAGCGACTCTCAAAGGAATCTCACAACAATGGTTCGGCAACCTGCCAACTGGTTGTGTAAATAACTTCAAGACGGTTGCTTACTTATTCACCTCCAACTTCGCCATGAACATCCCTGCGAAGAAGACGACCCTTGATTTAGGAACAATTCAGCAGGGCGAGAAGGAGGGGCTTTGTTCTTACATCAGGCGGTTTAACCAGATGAGAATACAGATTCAAGGGTTACCGGATGAAGTAGCCTATACTGACTTTTTCAGAGGTCTCAAAGACGGGTCGACCTTCAAATTTGATTTGGTCCGAAAGAGGGTGGCGACTCTTCAAGAGGCCTTGATTGAAGCGGAAGCCTATATACAGGCGACTGATCTTTATAGTACGGTAAAACAGTCAGACGGGAAAAGGTCCGACAAAAGAGAAGGACGACAGAAAAGGTCGTCAAACAAAGACGAGAAGAGAAAAGAGGTATGGGCGGCTGATTCCTCTAAACAGCCGGCCCAGAAAAAGAAAAAATAATTCAAACCATACTCCCCAAAGTATGCGTTTAACAAGGATAGCCAGTTTATCCTAAAGGAAATCAAGGGTCGGATCTCAATTGAGAAGCCGGTCCCCATGAAGGGTTCTGCAAACAACCGGAACCAAGAAAAATTTTGTGCTTATCATGAAGATGTTGGTCATCACACCAATGAATGCATCAGTCTCATGCGGTATCTGGACCGCCTGGCTGAGCAAGGTGATCTTGACACTTATGTCAAGAAATCTACGGGGAACACTTCCTCAAAAAAGCAGTCGACCAAAAAGAATCAACAGGCCGACAGCTCCGATACAGATGATGCAGTCGTCTACACCATTGCAGGCGGCTTCTCAAGAGGCGGCCCCACTATTAGGGGTAACAAAGACAATATCAGACGGTTAGATGTAAATTCCGTTCACCAATAACGGCCCTCCAAATATTCATTTCCTGAGATTGTCATCACTGAAGAAGATCTAGGAGGGGTAAGAGGGCCGCATGACGACCCTATCGTTATTGAATGTAAAGTGGCCAACCAGAGAGTTGGCCGAATCCTCATAGATACCGGAAGCTCCTCAGATCTCATCAGTAGCAAATGTCTGTCGAAACTAAAATATCAGACTGATTGCATACATCCGGCATCCCACCCTTTAGTAGGGTTTGGAGGAGGAGTCGTCCACCCAGTGGGACGAGTGGATTTACCCATCCGCCTGGGCGAAAAAGGGGAAGGACGACACATGGTAGTCCGGTTCCTGGTAGTAGAAGAACTCTCGGCTTACAACATGATTCTGGGACGACCAACCCTGAATAATTCCAAGGCTGTTATAATCACATCTCTTATGTTGCTCAAGTTTGAGAGGGATAATGGAACAGTCGGGTCCCTAAGGGGAGATCAAAGGATGGCCCGAGAGTGTTATCTCTCGGATGTCAAGCCCATTGTTATGGCCACTGGGTCGAGTGGTGGAAAAATAGACCTTGACAATGTCAAGGAGAGTGCGCCTGTTCAAGAAGCAGGCGGCAAAAAGAGAAAGGCATCCCAGACAAGGGCCGCACGAAAAGACAGAAAATAACAATCATTGGCAGAGGAGCGGTCGGATGAATTCCGCCCTCAGCCGGCTGGTGAGCATACGCACTTGATCTTAGACAATTCACGTCCTGAGCGAACAGTCAAAGTTGGGACGACTGCTCTGAGAGTCCTGGGTGACGACTTTCACAAACTATTGAAAGAATACAGACATCTTTGCATTTGAAATCCATGAAATGTCAGGCATTAGTCCTGATCTGGCGGTACATAAACTGGCCGTGGATCCGAAAAAGAAGCCGGTACGGCAGAAGAAGCGGAACCATGGCGAAGAAAGAAGTCAGGCGGGAGCCGCCGAAGTTAAAAAATTACTTGATGCAGGGTTCATTCGGCAATGTTACTTCCCAGACTGGGTTGCAAATGTGGTGCTTGTTAAAAAACCGAATGGCACCTGGCGAATGTGTGTAGACTACACAGACTTAAACAAGGCGTGCCCCAAAGACAGTTACCCTCTGCCTAAAATTGATAACCTGGTCGACTCAACACCCGGCCATGCTTTGATGAGCTTTATGGACGCCTACTCTGGTTTCCATCAAATTCCTTTATGGAAGAAAGATTAGAGAAGACGGCCTTCTCATTGATCAGGGGTTATATTGTTACACGGTCATGCCGTTTGGTCTTAAGAATGCCCCGGCCACTTTCCAGCGAATGATAAACACTGTGTTCTTTGATCAAATTAGGAGAAATGTCGAGGCGTATATTGATGATATGATTGTCAAGTCAAAACTTCAGAAAGATCATCTGTCGGACCTCCGAGAAACTTTCGCCACACTCAGGCGGAACCATGTCATGCTCAATCCCAAGAAATGTGTCTTTGGAGTTGAGTCTGGGAAATTTCTCGGATTCCTTATCAATCAGAGAGGAATAGAGGCGAACCCTGAGAAGGTGCAGGCGGTCATTAACATGCAGTCGCCTCGTACCATCCGAGAGGTTCAGAAGTTAACAGGTTGTCTGGCGGCCTTGGGAAGATTTCTAAGCCGATCAGACGACAAATGCCTATACTTTTTCCAGGCAATTAAGAAAAAGGTAAGGTTTGAATGGGGGCCGGATGCTGAGGTGGCCTTCCAGAAATTGAAAGTTCACTTGCGTTCCTTGCCGAGGCTGGTCAGCCCTTTGCCCAAAGAAGTACTCTACATGTACCTGGCCGTCTCTGATCATGTGTTAAGCGCTGTTCTCCTTGCTGAAAGAGACGGCTGTCAGCTCCCGGTCTACTTTGTCAGTCACGTACTGAAAAATGCCGAGTTGAGGTATCCCTTAGTGGAGAAATTTGGTCTTGCACTCTTCATGGCTGTTAAAAAATTGAAGCCCTACTTTTTGGCACATGCAGTCGTCGTGTATACAGACCAACCTATCAAGCGGCCACTGACCATCATGGAGTCGTCAGGCCGAATGATCAAATGGGCCATAGAAATACAGAGCCTCGAAGTTACCTTCAAGCCTAGAAAAGCAGTGAAGGGGCAAGCCTTTGCTGACTTTATTGTTGAGATGACTCGTCCTCCGGACTCTCAAGTTACAGACCAAGTCTGGAAGGTATATGTGGACGGAAGCTCTACTTCAAATGGTTGTATAGCAGGCGTCATATGTCAGTCGCCAGAGGGCGACAGGTACGAGTATGCTCTACGCTTCAGTTTTCAGGCCTCAAACAATGAGGCAGAATATGAAGCTTTACTAGCCGGAATCCGCATGTGCAAGGCGGCAGGGGCAAGAAAAATAGACGGCTGTTCCGATTCACAATTGATAGTGAGTCAGTACAATGGCGAATACGAAGCAACCCATCCGGCCATGATCAAGTATTTACAGGCGGTCCGACAAGCAGTCGGCTCCCTTGAGGATTTCCATCTGACCCAAGTGCCGAGATCAGAAAACAACCCGGCGGATGCACTGTCAAAATTAGCATCATCCGCCTCCTGTGATACTCCTCGAACTGTTTTTTGGGAAGTAATGGAGAAGAGAAGCATCGAGGAAGACCCTATTGGAATCCTAGACGGAAGCTCAACCTGGATGGATCCAATCAGGGCATATCTGACAAACGGTACCCTGCCCGATGATCATCAACAGGCGGCAGCACTGAAAAAACGAGCAACCAGTTTTGAAATAATAAAGGGAGAACTTCACAAAAGGGGGTACCTTCAACCCTTCTTAAAGTGTGTTACACCAGAAAAGGGACGAGAGATACTAGACGATCTTCACTCTAGTTACTGTGCTTCCCATATAGGCGGTAGGACGTTTGCTCAACGGACAAGGCGGCAGGGCTACTTTTGGCCTACTTTAGAAGCAGATGCGATGGTGATGGTGAAAAAATGTGACAAGTGCCAAAGGTTTGGCAAACTAATTCACCGGCCGGCTACTGACCTCACTACCATTCATAGCCCACTACCGTTTGCTAAGTGGGGCATGGATATTCTAGGTCCATATACGCCTGCTACAGGCGGAAGGAGGTACATACTTGTTGCCGTCGACTACTTCACTAAATGGGTAGAGGCGGAGGCTGTAAAGGGAATCAAGACGAACGATGTAATTTCATTCATTTGGAAAAATGTCATCACTCAATTCGGGGTTCCCATGTCTATGGTTTTTGATAATGGTCCCCAATTTGAGACGTCTGTTCTCAAAAGCTGGTTGGGTGACCAAGGAATTTCACACTACTTTGCATCTGTCGGCCGTCCACAAGCAAACGGCCAGGTAGAAGCCTTTAATAAAATCATCTCAGACGGTCTCAAGAAAAAGATTGAACGAGCAGGCGGCCTATGGGCGGATGAATTACCACATGTTCTCTGGGCCATTAGGACGACTGAAAAAGGGGCAACTGGAGAAACTCCATTCCTCCTAACTTATGGTGCGGAAGCTGTTCTTCCAATAGAACACTACGAGCCGACTCTTCGAGTAATGCTATATGACGAAGAGGCAAACTGGGAAGCCATGCGCCTGGCATTAGACTCACTTCCTGAAAGGAGGGGCAATGCTGTCCTGCGCCATGAAATTTACCGCCTGAGAATGACTAGATCATACAACAAAAAAGTACACAGGCGTCCACTCAAAGTGGGGGACTTTGTACTTAGAAAAATGGAAGCAGTTGGTAGGGCTAATGAGTCTGGCAAACTAACTCCCAACTGGGAAGGACCCTACCGAATCTGTGAAGAGGTCAGGGACGGTACCTACCGTCTGGGAACACCAGACGGACAACCGTTGCCTCGAACTTGGAATGTAGATAATCTTAAGAAATATTTCTTTTGAATGATGTAAATAGTCAAGGGCTACTTAATAAAAGTTTGCATACTTAATATTCAATTTTGTACTAAGAGGGGCATGCCTGCTGACAAACAGTCGGCTACTCTCCATGTTTAATATTTATTCTTACTTAAGAAGGCCAGGCCGCCTATACATTTACAGTCGGCTACTCTCCATTGAGTATTTTACTCTATCTTCAGAGGGGCATGCCGCCTGTACCTTTACAGTCGGCTACTCTCCATTGAGTATTTTACTCTATCTTCAAAGGGGCATGCCGTCTGTACCTTTACAGTCGGCTACTCTCCATTAAGTATTTTACTCTATCTTCAGAGGGGCATGCCGCCTGTACCTTTACAGTCGGCTAATCTCCATTGAATATTTTACTCTATCACCATAGGGGCATGCCGTCTGGACGTATAGTCGGCTACTCTCCATAAAAGAGGGTCGACTGGTTCCAAACACACAGCCACCCCCCTTATACTTAACTAAAAATGATCAGGGCCTGGCCAACCCTGTTCCTAAACAGGCGGCTACCCTCCTTTTACTTAGCACCTACGTTCACCAAGAACTAACCAAGGCCACAGGCCGAATGATCAGACCAGGCGCCAAGCAAACTGATCAAATCTTCAAAACTAATACGACCTGTCCCAACATCATAGCAGGCGTCCGGCGGCATCCCTCCGGATGAAATTCGTCGAAGAGAGCAGCTCCCTTTTGGGTGGAACATTGCTCTATAAACTAATTACACGACACCTATACGACTGTCCCCAAGGGCAACCACGTAGCCGTTTTTGAGACAAGGATAACTCTATCACTAACCAAACCAGTGGTAGCAGTTGACATCTGAGTCAGATGACCGCCTGTATTACTTGGGATAAATACAGGGGGTACCTCTTGAGTTAATAGCCAACAAAAATTGGCGAATCAAAAGGATCAGCCGGCCTCCGCCGCCTGGTACCTTTACTACTCAAGCAGGAGTGACGACGACTGAGTAACTCCAAAGTTAACTCATAGTCACTCTCTCAAACTTAGTATGGAGCCTAAAAGGTATGAGTCGTCCGCCTGTTTTTAGCAAACAGGGGCTCTCAACCACTACTCCTGCTAGGTTAACAACCTATGAGTTAAAAGCCAACAAACATTGGCAAATAAAGGGGAACAACCGGTACCCACCGCTCGATACCTCTACTACTCAGTTACTTGGCGACTAGGTAACAATCATGTTTACTTGGTCACTCCTTAAAAATTTTAGTATGAAACTAAAAAGGTGTTCATACAGCACCTGTTCACAATAGATTAAATATGGCGGGAAACAGTCGGCCTAGACGGCCTAAAGTCTCTAGCCTAAAAACATGACAAGTTGGAAACCACTTTCCTACTTGGTTAATTTTATGTGACAGAACCGCCTGCCTAAAGGGGATCCAGTCTTTAAAATGGTTCGAATACCGATTGGATAAATGGCCGACTGATCGTCTAGCTTGGAAACAGACAACCAGTCGTCCAGGGGCATAGGCGGCGTGACTAACTATCCGTACCTGTCTGCAACTATTGGCCATGTAAAACAGTCGGTATAGTGTACAATTGGATATCAGAATATTCAATACTTAAACAAATTTGAAGCAAAACCAAAAAATTCATTATAAAGAAGCCGGTCATTAAAGACCGGCAAAATATTCACAGCCCCAGCCCCCTGGCCGGGTAAATACAAACAAACGGCACGCAAGCCGTGGAAAGAAGACATAAAGCTTAAGAAGGGGGCAGATCTTCAATATTAGCAGCTACCGCCTGGTCAGCACTCTTCTTGCTCGACTCGGCTTCAGCTGCATCCTTGTTTGACGCATTACCCCCAAGCGGCACAAGCGCCACTACCGGCTGCTCCTCCTCCTCCAACGCCTCTTCCTTAGCAGCCGCCAGGATCTCCTGATTATATCTATCAGAACACTGGCGGTACGTTTTTTCCCATGAGGCAAAGTCGGCGTTGGGAAAGAGGCGGCCCCAAGTCAACCGTTGGATTTGAGCAGAGTCTTCCATCATCTCCCGGACCAGCTCTTTCTTTTCTTGCTCGGCCTTTTTCGAGAGCTCCTGAGTAAGACTCTTCTCCTGGGTCACCAGGCGTACCTTTACGCTCGCCAAGGATTTCTCCAAAGTTTCGTATGAGGACATCTTTTGGCGAAGAGGTCTCAGCTCGGCCTTGAGGTTGTTGATGGTCGCCTCCAGCTCACTATTCCTCTTCTGGGCCGCCTCTAACTGAGCCCTGATAGCGGCGGTAGCCTGCGCCTGATAATAAAGAATATCAATGGTAAGAACTTCATTTTGGGCAATTTGAAACATTGCCTTATCACAGTCAGAGGCGGCCATAGCTTTTGCAGCCTTTACCTCTTTGTTCTTCCGGTCAAGCGGCTTGCGAAGGCCGTTCACTCGGAGCAGGGCCTAAGTAAAAAGGGAACAGGCGTTAGTTTGCAAACAAAAAGAAAACAGGCGTCCTGGAATTCAAATACTCAAAAATATGCTAAGTATACCTCAACAAGGACCCCTGCAATCCCGTCTAGGTCAAGGGTGCCGACACCCCTGACCGCCTCCCTTTCAGCTGGAGAAACGGCCTTGATCATAGACTTGGCCACCTCGACCAAGTCAGGCTCCTGAGGGCCGGCTGCATCAAGCATAAACAAACGGATTAGACCTAGTAAAAAAGGGAGCAAGTCTAAAATTTACAAGGACAATTTCATACTTCTAGGTGGCCCAGCTGGAGTTTTAGAAGAAGTGGCCGGCTGTTTCTCAGCCGCAGAACCAAGAGAGCTCGCAACAGCCGTCCTCCGGGCCTTGGGGTCCGGCTGTTGGGAAGAAGAAGCTCTTGGAGCGCCCGTCTAAAAAAGAAGAAAAGAGTAAGTATATGCATAAACACAACTCCAAAAAGAGGGTGAAAGGTTCGAAGCCCACCAAGGGTGCCCCATTGTTGGGGGAGTCGGTTGAAGACTGTTGCATGATGGAGGCCCGCAACATGGCCGCCGCAGTCTTGGAGGCGGTAATTTTGCTCATGGCGTCCGCTGCAAAAACAAATAGCAAAGTTAATAAAAGTCATAACAAGAAATGCACGGAACAACAGAGTATTCGACAGGCCGGCTACCTCTTGAGCACCGACTGCTGAGGCCACAGGCGGCCAAAAAGTACTCGTCGTAGAGCCATTTGAAGCTCGGGACGCAGTGCAGGGGTACTTGCTCTCGTACCCCTGAAGTAGAGTTCACCTTCGACTCTACTTTGAAGAGTCCTTTTTCTAGGATCTATTTCTTAGCCTTGGGGGGAACAGGCGGCATGCTGCGGCCGCCTGCAACAAGGGGCGGATTCCTGTTCCACCTGTTGAAGCGCTTGTTCAGCTCTGTGTCTGAACACTCAATGATGAGGAAGGTGCTCCTCCAGTCCTTCCATTTGTTTGCTTTACCTCTCGTCATGAGGTAGCCCCTGTGGCTCGTCAATTGATACAAGCCGGTACCACCTGCCTTAGGGGTCCGGCTGAGGTAGTTCATGTGGGCAAAAGCCTCGAAGCTCGGCTCCACCCCGTGTAGTTCTCACTCGGCCACATAGCCGAGTACGTTGACCCAGGAGTTCGAGGCTAACTGCCATAACCCCAACTCATACCCGTCCAAGATCCGCTGAACAGCCGGATGTAGTGGGAAGCGCAGCCCAGCCTTGATGGCCGCCTCGTAGCAGCCAAAGCAGGCGCCATCATAACTGGTACCAGCCCGCCAGACGACTGTGTCTTCTGGATCCGGCACGAACACTAAAAAGCTGGGGCCCATTGTGTGGTTTGCAATAAAGCTCTCCACTTTCTCTTGCATGGCTGTGATCCGACCCCGAGGTACCGTGCAGTAGTAGGGGGTATTTTGCTCTCGGTGAGAGGCGGATGGCTCCGCCCAATCGTCCCCCTTCTCAACTGCGTGAGAAAGCCTCGCCTCTTGTAGGCGACTGTTTTTCTCTTCTGTGTCCAGGGAAGCATGGCCAGAAGAGCTAGACTCGGAATCGTCCTCTGACGAGTCCGAAGAGGACGACTCTTCCCCTCTCCCGGAGGGGCCCGCCTCCTCTCCTTTAAAAGGAGCAGGAGAGAATGTAGAATTGTCAACTGTAAAATGGGAAGGGGTCACTTTGACTCCTCCCTCAGAACTGCCGGCTTTCAAGTCGCTTTGTTTCACTTCCACATCTGGCGCCTGGTCAGATGTTTCACTAATCGGCACCCTGTGGGAGGAGCCGTCTGAGTTTGAGATCCTGGCAGTCTTTTTTGTTCTGGCCATCATGCTCTGCATAGACACAGATACAGTCGGACTTTGTATAAAGGGCAAAGGGCAGGCGACACTCCTAGTCCTAGATTCAGTCGTCCCCGGTGACCGACTGATCACTAACCTAGGTCGTGTCGTGTGCTTCCGTGGTGCCATTTCAAAAAAGAATAAAGTAAAGAGAAAATTAAGAGTAAGAGAACAGACGGTTACCTGAACGAGTGACGATTGATGAAGTTCTGAAAATCCTTTGCAGTCGGCTTGTCAGAGCAGGCGGTAGGCAGAAAGGGTCCAAAATGTCAGAGCAAGTTCAGGGGTCAGAATGTTCTCTCACAAAGTTTTCAAGTGTGAAAATGACCGAAGTCAACATTCCTTTATATAGGCGAAGTGAGAAGGCGAAGGGTCACTTCTAGAATTCAAAATTTTGGCGGGAGAATCTCTCGGCCTCTCGCCGAGTGACACCTGTAGGAGGCCGTCGCTTGTTACAGAGCGATACCTGTCACAGGTAACACGTGACCAGTCACGTGCCACCTGTGAGGGGCAAATGATTAGGGGATTTTTCCCCACCAATCACCATCTGACAAGTGGACCAATCAGGTTCCGCCATGTGTCCGTCACATGGGCCAATAGGAGCCTGCCACGTGTCAAGCAATGATCCGTCCACTATGGACCAATTACGACACGACACGTGTCCTTCCCATGACACCTGGGATAACCGGTCACCTAGGCCCAACTCCCGAGGGAAGCCCAATCAGCCCAAGGTTAACCTAATCCTAGATTGACACGTTTCCCGAGGTTATAAATTCCTCCCTTAATCCTCATTAAGGGAGATAACACGCAAAAAAAGCAGATTACACACATTAAACACTCTCACCTAGAGAGACCCAATCACTTTAATTTACGCATTAATTACTCCTTAATCAAGTACTAACTTGACCGTCGGAGGCGGATCTCCAATCATCCGGAGCATCCGTTTGTTTTGCAGGTACAGGCGTCCGGTTCCAGTCTCGGAATTGTAACTCTCCCGCAGGACATCAAAAAACCCCGAAACAGTTTGGATCAAGAAACAAGAAAGTTTGACTCCTATTTTGCTAGCAAATGGAAATCGAGATTCAATTCAAGAGGAAATCGGCTTTGAAAGGTTAAATTGTTTCATTTGCGGGTATTTACACCCACCAATATCTGGTAATATCTTTCCTAGCTCTTTCTCTGGTTGGTGACTCGTTGGACTTGTGTTGGTTTGTTGGATTGATTTCTTTCTTTTCCCCTCCCATGGATTATTTGGTTTATGTTTGAGTATATTGACTCATTCAAGTTTGGGGGAGGGCATTATGTCATGCTTTGGTGGGATGTTGATTCATTTATGCCATGCACTTGAGTATATGCATTTCCATGTCTTTTCTTATATTTTGAAAAGTCCAAAAAGATTATTGTTTCCCTTTCAAGGTAATTTTGGCAAAATGTGTTCTGTTTGTTCTTATTTTGGACATTTTGTTTTGGGACTTGAATCCTTGAATGTTTTTCTTCCTAAGTGGTAAATGTGTGCACGGTTTGAGAGTGTCATTGGTTGACTCTAGGATACTATATGCTAAGGTAGTCGGTTAAGAACTTTTAGGGGTCCATGAAGCCTTAGTTCACGGGAATGTGGTAAGATGGAGTTGCTCTCTATAGTGGATTTGATACCCTTGGTTTGTATTTGTTTGGTTATAATCCCTTGTGAGCTTCATTTGTTCTAGCCTTCATCACCTTTTGAGCGGCTATTTAGGATCCTTGACTATGCATGTCTTAATCCTTGTTTTGACCTCTAGCTCCCAAAATCGTGACCGAGCCATTCTAGGGGAGGAAAAGGGCACCTTTTCTCATTTTTCTTTATCTTCTTTTTATTTTGTTACAAATTTGGTTTTCTATTTTGCACCGAGCGACTTATTAACCAATTTGAGCCTAATGTTTCCCACTCTTGTTTAAACCGCGTTACAAACCTAATGGCCTATGTTTACCAACCCTTTTAGTTAGTGAAGCATTGGCATGTGAGGTTTGAGTTTTGAGTGTTGATCATGTGCAAGAAAACTTTGTGAATTGGTTTAAGTATGGTAATGAAAATTGAGCTTGAAAAGAAAATGCAAAAAAGTTTGAGAAGAAAGATGTAAT
Organism: Chenopodium quinoa; assembly: GCF_001683475.1. Lineage (NCBI taxonomy): Eukaryota > Viridiplantae > Streptophyta > Magnoliopsida > Caryophyllales > Amaranthaceae > Chenopodium > Chenopodium quinoa. The sequence continues at coordinate 2,028,212 of NW_018743262.1, read as the reverse complement.
TCAAGAAAATCAAATGAAGTTTCAAGAAAAAGCCGTCCATGGTTAAAAAAAGGCGAGGACATCAAATAAGAGCTAAAAAAAATAACACAAAAACATTTTAGTTTGGTTTCGTTTTCTACCCTAGTTTAAGCATTGAGGACAATGCTTCGTTCAAGCTTGGGGGGGAGCGTTCCTTCTTTTTTTTGTATATATTGTGTGTTAGTGTTGAGTAAGCTTGGGGGAGATGGCATTATTGGTATTTTGTTTGATATTTTGTGACTTCTTGAGTTTGTTTTTGAGATTAGGCCATTCTTTTGCTTCACTTAGGAAATATCACCAAAATTTCTAAATTTTTACCCCGCCTTAACCCTTAGCCTTACGTTTCAACCCAATAAAAGACCCTTAGACTTTAGTGAGGTTGGGTCAAAGAACGGTGGAGGGAGATAGACTTCAAGCCTATGGAGAAAGTATGCATAGTTGAGATGTCGGGATAACCTTCTCAAATGTTTTTCATTTCTTTATCTTTTTCCGGTTCCTTCGTGGAATCATGAGAAGCTAGCTTAAGGGTTGATTTGAAGCTAGTGGAGAGAACGCGGCCAGATTGGTTGGGGCTAGGGTGGATTGTGGCCCCATTAGTTTTCTATGCATAGCATATGTTATGTTTCATTCAACCATTGACATCTTGGAACGTGCATACATTTGCCTATGTAGAAAGGTTTGCATTCATTTGTGCTTGTTCTTATCTCTTGTCCAAATATGAATTTGTGTTTTCTTTTTCTTTTTATGTTTCTTTTTCTTTTCTTTTTATTGCCTTGCCTTGGTTTTTGTTTAGTGTTGTGGGTTAAACTCTTAGGACACCTTCACGAGAGCACACTCGTCCTCTAAGGCGATCTAGGGGTTTAAAGGGCTTGTCTTTAGTTGCTAAAATTGACCGTGATTCCTACGAAAGTGAGTTAGTGTACATTCTTATTCTCCTTTAGTGTCTTAGCTTTTCTTGAATAATTCACTCTCCTTCTCTCGTGTTTCATGTTAATTTGCTCGAGGACGAGCAAAAGGTTTGCTTGGGGGAGTTTGATAAGTGACTTTTAGGTCACTTTTAGGGTGTTTATTGAGTCGTATTCCGGCTTATTTTCCAATAATTTCACCCTTTTTTATCCATTATTTCTTTTATTTACTTATTCTCGTCTTTTATTTTTATTTTGAGAATTTTTGTACTTTTTAATAGTTTTTAGTTTATTTTCGTATTTTTAGTTAATAATTCCTAGTTTCTCTCATTTTCTTATTTTATTTTATTTTCATTTTTTGTTATCATTATTTTATTTAATTTCTTTTGATTTAATTTTTAAGTTATTTTAGTTTATTTTATCTTTATTTTAATTTATTTTATCTCGTGGTAATACCCTCGTGTTTGTGGTTGTAGGTGTTCCGGGTTTCAAGTTTATATTCGTGTTCGGAGGTCCAAGGTTCGAGGCGCAAAACTTGAGCCAACCCCTGCTACCAGCCTAACCTACACCACCCTATTTCCATATCCTACACCACACTTCCCTGCTCCCTACTTTCCACTCACCAATAACAACTCCAACTTCATGCACTCCACAACAACAAACCAACCTCCCTTACTTCCCCTGCTCCCAACTCAGCAACATACACAACACCTTCAGCCACAACCGAACCAGCAACAACCACCAAAATCACCAATCAACCACCACCAATCCACACCCAATTCAGCCCTGTTACCAGCCCACTCTCACAACCTCGCACATCACCACCAATTACCGACCCAGCCGCAGCAAACCACCAATTCTCCCCTGCTTCCTCACGCAAAATAGCCTAACAACAACAACTAGCAGCGCCACCCAAAACCCGCACCAGCCATGCCTCCTTCACCAATTCGCACCAATTAAACCACCAACACCACCGTCACCTCCCATTTATCCACCAAACCGCCAGCAATTACCACCTCAATTCGACCCCCGCAACACCAATTAAACCACCAGCCCTTCACCCACAATTAACCACACAATTACTCACCAATTACAGCCGCATTTCGCCCAACACCCGAAGTTATAGAGCATCCAATTTGCGGCCGCGCAGCCCTGTCAAAAAGCGCACAAAATGGAGTCCAAAATCAGATTCGAGGCAGAAGCTTTGCGCGACCTGTGTGCGTCTTCTGTGCGGGCGCGTAATTATGGGTCAATCACGAGCTTTTCATGTGATTTTTAATGAGAATTGGACGGCCACGATTTTGGATGCTAGATGACGATGAGGATGATGAACGGTGATGATGGTTGCGTGATGATTGATGATGGAGTTTGGTGTGGCATGAAGCAGAGGATTACATCCCAAGATTGAAGCAGCCAAAGAATTCGAAAGTGAAGGAGTTTTGGGGTCTGATTAAAATCGTGGGTTAGGACGGTTTTAGTGGGGTTTTGGGGGGTTTTCCTTTTCCTTTTTCATTTTTCTCTTTACTTTTCCTTTTAATTTTTTATTTTATTTTATTTTATTTTTAGTTTTGTTTTTTTTTTGGTTTTTAGTTCAGTATTTTAATTGTTTTAATTTAGTTTTATTTCTTTTTAATTTCTTTTACATTATTTTAGCTTGTATTATAAATACCCTCTTTGGGTTTTTTTTCTAAAGACAATCAATGAACATTTTATTTTTTAGATAGATTAGATTAGTTTAGTCTTTATTTTCTCTCTCTTATGGTTAGGAGTAGTGTAGAGAGAGAAAGCTTGGATTTCCATGGAGTTTTGGAGAGATTGAAGAAGCAACTTTGTGGAACTTCTTCTCATCTATTCAATGAGAATTTTCTAACTTTCTCTCATCTTTATTTCTTGCTTAATTTTGGTTTTATGCTTTTTGTTTGTTGATTTGAGTAGATTAATTAGTTTGTTTATTTAATCTTGTTTTTATTCTTATTTTACCTTGTTTTCTATGTCTTTCTTCATTATGTTAACTTAGGTTTTGTTCTAGAGAATTGGATGAAGGTTATATTAATGAATTGAATGATTGATTGTGATTAGTGTGGAATTGTTTCTTGATTATTGTGTATGGATGATGCTTTTATGGATTAGAATCTTTCTACCTAATTGATTCTATGTTCTTAATTGTGCTTTCAATCGATTGTGCGAGAGTGACTTGGTTGAGAGCCCTAATTTCTTCCATACCTTTGCTATGCTAGTTGCACGAGAGTGAATTAGTTTAGTAGGATAATTAACATACTTAGTTATGTGAGAGTGAGTTAAATGTGTTGATTGTTCCTAATTGATCTGTGCCACTTATGGCACCTTTAGGCTATGTTTTCTTTATATTTCTATGCTCTTTTGTAGTCGTTTATGTCGTGTTTTTAGAGAATAATGCTCGATTCGCGTGTTTTTGTGTTAGTTTAGAGAAATGCATGCTTTTAATGGCTTTCTTATCATTTTATTCATATCTAGGCTATTTCTCTTGCTTCTCCGTTTCTTTGTCTTGTTTTGTAGGTGCATCGCGGGCTATATGCAAGGGAATTGAAAATAGCACCCACTAGGATCAATATGCAGTTTTCGGAATTGAATTTGAGTTTGAAACAAAGAAAAACGAAGGATTGCAAAGTATCAAATAGGACCTTTATACATTGTTTTAGTCATATATCAAGTTCTACAAATCGGATTAGGGTGATTCAAGTTGGGTTGGAAACTAGACGTGAAGAGCTTTCCAATGATAGGTCGCATGTTTTCATACAATTCTTAGATCGGAAGTTACAGCCTTCTGAAGTTGGCCCTGGAAAACTGCCGCGGGCGCGGGGTTGCTGCAGCTCCAAAACTGCCGTATTTGGGCAGTAAGCACCCGCGGTTGTCCTGAGGGCTCCCCGAGGGCGCGGGCCTAAGCCCCGCGGGCGCAGGCTTGGGTCACGGGCGCGGCTATCGGGGTGTCCGTTCCCCTCCGCGGGCGCGGGTTTCTGGGTCTTTTACGATTTTAAGCTTCTTTTCTCCTTTTGTTTATATAGTTTTTGGTTTCCTTTATTCTTCATTCATGTAATTCTTTAGTTTTAGAATAGTTTTCTCTCTTTTAGGCTGAGAGCTTCTCTCTCTAGATTAGGCTAGATTAGGAGTAGTTTTAGAGAGAGAAAGTGAGGAATTTCAATGGTGATTGAGAGATTGAAGATGCAAGTGTGACAATTGTGTTGGAGATCTTCTTAATTATCATTGAGAATTTCTATACTCTATCTCATTCAATTGCTTTGTTTAATTTGATGTTTGTTTTGTTTGATTTTGATATTTGATGTTTGATTAGAGTAATTGTTCTTGATATTTTGTTGATTCTTGTTCTCTATAGTTGATAGTTAATTTGATGATGTTGTTTGAGTAGTTGTTGGCTAGGAATTGGGTGAAACTTGTATGATTGATTAATTGTGATTAATTTTGGAATTCTGCTGATTAATTGTTGAGATTAAAGTGATTAGTGAAGGTTTACATGTGTGTAATTCAATTTGGCCTTGAGAATTATGCTAGATTGCATTGTAATTGCTAATGACATGAACAATTGATTTAGGAATTGCAATTATCAATTGGTTTTGATTGTGAGTCTCTATGTTTGTTATTCATAGTGAACCCTAGCTTAACAATTAGGAGATAGCTCTTTGATTCCTATTGGTTGCTCTTATCATTTAGTCCTCACAACCTTTGATTGGCATGCTCTTCCCAAGTTGTTGCAATTGACATGATTACTTGTTGAAACCAGTTCCTATTGTTTTATTTCCTTGGTTACTTGTTTTGCTAGTTGTTAGTATTCTCTCTTACCTTCGTCTTCGACCTAGCTTAGGCGCATAATTGAAAGTGCTTGAACATTACCGTTCCTTTTGGTTCGACCCTTGACTTGCCTCTATACTCGTATTTAGGTTTGTTAAGTGTTTATAAATTTAGTTTGACCGAGGGAAGATTAGATAACGACCTAGTTTTCCCCTCGTCACTAATCAAGGTCATTTTCATCTAATTGTATGTTGTTATTGAATGTATTGATGTAATTGGATTTTACTTTCCCTAGTTTTAGTTATTTGCTCTTAGTTGTGTTTAGTTGAACCTGTCTCTATCTCACAAGCTTTCCTACTAGTCTAGTTAGTACAAATTGATACACTTAGTCCTTTTGGGTTCGACCCTTTACTTGCCACTAACTAGTTTAGTGTAAGTTTAGGAATTATAAATTTTTAATTTGGTTAGGGTTAGTAGTACCAACGACCTACTTCAACCTTCGATCAATATTCCTTTTGCTCTTGCATGAGAACAATTCGCAAGTTCCTTTGCCAATCAAGAAAATTTGGCCCACTCAACTTCTCCTTGTCGAGAATTGAGCGTAACGAGAATTAGTTGTTTGAGTTATTTGAAGACATGATTCTACAATTGAAATAATTTGTGATGAAAAACCATTCTTGAAATTTAAATAAGATTGAATTCATGCATTTTAATCAAAATTATTTAAAACGTCTTATTCACACATTTAAAGTTGTCCACAATTTGGTGAGAATAAGTCGATTCCAAGATCCGAAGAAACAAAGAGTGGTTAAGCATGCTTTGGCTTGTCTTAACAGTCAATCTCTTAAGGTAAGCAACGCTTTGCTAATGGCTCCAAGCCACTTTTGAATGAATAAATCGTCGCATCTAATGCTCTCTCAATAATTTATTCACTTTGCCACGACATGTTAGGACTACATCACTCATATCGTTGAGTAGAACCAAAACCAACTTGCATACCCGGTATGCCTTACTTCCTAGGAGAGGTAGTGATGCCTCGCTTTGGCGTAGCCCACTACTACCCTCGTTCGGCCGATAAGTCTTGTTTTTACTTAATATTTGGGGACCTAGGGTTTCTATGTTGGTTGATTTAAGTAAACTTAATTAATCATCATAACATTCAAAATCCTAAATATGCATCTAACATATAATTCATATACATAAACATATATATAGAAAAACATGAATATATATGCATTTGGCAACTAGCATGAGCCCTTGAGATCTTCAAATCATCAAATGGTCTTTATTTGCAACTTCATGGCTACGTCTTCCAAGAACCTCCATCTTCAAGACTTGACCATAATCAAATGCAATTACTAGTATCTAAGATTAGGACTAATCTAAATATTAAGTTACAAAAATACTCAACGGTATGCAAACCGTTTATAGATTTACAAAAATACATCACGGATCGCAATCCGTATTTTCTACCCTAATCGGGCCCCACTAGTTTCCATTTCATAAAATCTGTGAAAAAATATACATTCCATTCATCCATTCAGTATTTGTGAATGGCCCATGCATTTTACAACGGTAAACAAGTAACAATGCAAAAAAAAAAAAAAAAAACACGCGTGAACTAGTAACTAATCTAGGTGGTTAATCCAATTAACACGCCTAATTAAAACTAGTCAAAGTTGTTTTAACCAATTATGTAAATAAGCGGAATTTAATATTTGAAGCTCCGACTAAATTCCGCATCCAACTTAATTAATGCAATTAATTAAGCCGGTAATTCCCAAAATTTGTCAAAAAAAAATTTGCCAATGCCGCTCAAAATCGAGGCCTAGCCTCCAAAAATTTATTAAAATAATTGAAACAAATTAGATTAATAAAAATAATTAAAACGACAATTTTAAGCAAAATTATGTAGTCCAAAGTATCTAAGTGCCTAGCACTAAGACACGGAGTGCTCACATTTCGCACAACTGTTAGAAGCTCAATGAACGTGGGAGCGGGCCCGATGTCGCTAAGCGTTATATCGCCCACATCAGCGAACTGTCACACATAAAAAACGTAGCCCTTGATGGCCATGTTGAACGAATTTATTGCACTACATTGCTTCGCGAGCAACGTCTACACAAACCCCTAATTACATAATACATGCACCAAGTTCATGCCTTATTTTGCGTGCCATTAGCCTCGGGATTAGATCCCCAAAAAAACATTTTGCGCCACTTTCGAAATTAATTCTAAATTAATATTAGAACTGCGTTAATGAGAATAAGCCTAACTCAAATAAAATTTTTAAAGTGCATGCAACCAAAATAATTCCCAAGAACCATTCTTTAATAAATTGGTTTAACTTGGTTCAATAAAAATAATAGGGAAAATATTCACTATTAATTTAATTAATTTAAATTAACTTTGAGTTTTGACAAAATAAGAGAAAGTTGGAAAAATTAACATAAGCTCAATAAAGATTCCAACTTTAATACTTGTGAATCCTTGAAAAATTATATCTTCCAATATGAAGATAAACAATATTTCTATCACAAAGTTTCAATCTTTATGATTCCAATCAACTAAAAAACGATTAAATCAATAAAGTTTAACAAAATTCATGGAATTTAGTAATATAAAGTTTCAATCACTTAACATAGTTAAAGATTGAATCTTTAATATTTGTATGCTTCATAGAACAACAATTTCACACTTAATGCAATTTGTTTGCAACTATATCAAAAAATAAAACCAAGCATTCCGGCACAACTTACTACAAAGTAACCATGCTTAAAGAGCTTTAAAAATACATATAAAATATGTATTGAATTAATTACATAACCACCATAAATATGCAATTAATTTTAAAGGTTAAAAAACTTAAAAAAATTACGCAAAAACAAAAAAAACACTCAAAAATAGCATTTCTGGTCGTTTTTTGGCTAAAATCCGCATCTTGAAAGGGTGAAACCATTTCCAGAACACATTTTCCACCTAAAATTCACTATTTTTGAGTTGAAATCTAGGTTCGGGGCTGAAGGTAGCTTAAGTACGAGGTTAAAATAGATAATACGAGCTACTAATCTAATTAGCAACTTAAAGAGAAAAAAATAAGCCATAAAAATCACCTTGAAAAAAAATATTATGATTTTAAAAATAAACGAGCGTGGCTCCGATACCGCTGTTTGGGTTTGGTAAGTCCAATTTACCGCAAAAACGATAAAATCGGAATTTACCTTTGACACGTGCTTCGCCCTCAAAGTCGGGCTCTTACTTAAAAGCTTTAGCCCCGCTCACACGAGAGCCTCCAACGGTATCCACCCACAATGGATGAACACCGATTTTTTAGGTCCACTACCTTGGAGTTTGCAAGGTCTGACAAAAACCTGAGTGATTAAATGAGTTCAACAGTTTTCACAATGGTGATGCCTTTTTCAACTCTCACTCAAGTTATTTTCCCAATACCCCAAATTGGGTATTTATAGGGAAAACTTGAGAGTGAAAAAGCCCTCCCATAAATGTGGGAGAATTTAATTTTTCCATTTTATTTTAAAGCTAAAATAAAATACATAATCAAACTAGTAATAAATCAACAAGTGGCAAGCTCATGAGAGAGGTTAGGTGAGGACCACTTGGAGGAGGGGGGAACCAAACTTGCTCCCCACTCCCTCTCCAAAAACCAGCCACCTCAAGCCTCAAGCTTCACCTCACAATGCTCCACATGGCACCACACTTGGGCACCAAGGGAACCCAAGGTGGGCTGCCATGTGCGGCTTCCAACACGCCTAGCATAGCTTGTGCGGGCTGCTTGCGCAGTCGGCCAGCAAGCCGCGCATCAATGATGCGGGCTGCTAGTTGAGTGCCTTGCACCTTGCGCTCGTTGGCCATACACAGCTAGCATGCTGTGCTAGCATTGGTGCGCTAGCACGCACCATTCAACCTAGGCTCGGATTGGTGCGCATGCTAGCCACCATGCTATACCAAATGCCCCTAGAAATCGATTTGCTCGGGGCATTCCGATGCTAGGGGTATTTTGGTTTTGTTGATTTATTATTTTCGTGTCTTTCCTTTTATTATTTTGACTCGACTTCCGATGCTCGGTTTCGACGCTCTAAGCTCGAATTTCCGACGTCTAAATATTTAATACTCGTGCGACGATTTAATTTCTTCCGAATTAATTCGTCTAGTCGGTTCGTATATTTGCTAGGGTATGACCCGAAGTGTTCAGTCAAGATTAAGCTGTAATATTAATTATACATTAATATTACTGATTGGAAGCGACCTCTACCCAGGCATTCCAATCACTTGACCTTTCTCAATATATTAGCTTTCTAATAATTTTGAATCCGCTATCAGAATAATACACTTGTTCGAAGGACACCATTCCTTTCAATCTCCCACTTTTCCTTCCGGACAAGTGCGTATTTAGTGTATCCCCTTTTTCCTTTTTCACTTAATGTCTCTTCATGAACTTTAAGGTAAGATTATTATGTCATCCTTATTACGTCCAGAAGTGTTTCTCGATTCCAAGTCCGACTGTCAATAAAAAGATGATTTCTAAGATCCATCCGAGCATGGCCATGCATTTTACACTCTCGCTCTACGAGAGGCCTTGTATACAACAAAGACATTTTCCCTATTTTAGTAGGGAGACATTCCCAGTCTTGTAATGTAGCTTCTCTTACTGAGAATACCTAGCCGCTCGAGTGTTGCCGTTATGATCCCTTATTACGGCAGACGTTTGACAACATCAAAACGGTCTAGTACTCAAACAAGAGAACTCACAATACTTATGGTCAAGGAAATAGGTTCCGATAGCCATAATGAAAAATATACTTATGAAGATTTATAATCTCTTAAAGTATTCTCATAGGTCGATCCAGTACGGAGCTAAACTAATACCTGTGAAAATGATTTATGACAATCTTGTCCTCGTAGCACAAGAAACAGTGCTATAAATCAAACTTTTCACTAATCTCAATTGGTCATTAATCGTCCATCGTGTAAATGACCTCGATTAGGGACAATTTTTTATTATGATATTCAATGTTAACTTAATAGATGTTTAGTTATCAAGACTGGTATTGATACCCTATTTTGAATATTCCAAGAATCGAATGGACTCATTATTTAATCCTAAACCACAATTAAATAGCTAACGGAGTAATAAAATATTGCATAAAATTTATATTACTCCAAAACATGAATGATTTTTTTTTAGTGTCTTACATTAAATGTTTAAAAATTTAACTAAAACACTAAACAGGAAAATCAAAGCCAGTTTCCTACATGCTTGATTCCCATGGCCTCAACATGCTTGTTGTGCTTCACTTGAGGCAAAGGTTTAGTAAGTGGATCGGCTACGTTGTCATCCGTTCTAACTCTGCAAATTCAGATTTCACCTTGTAATTTCTTTCTTGAATCATGTGAAACCGTTGTTCCCTTGGCTCTCTGGCCTGAGCAATATTTCCATTGTCGTCACAATAAAGGGCTATTGGACCCTTTATGGAGGGTACAACCTCAAGTTCAACAATGAACTTACGAATCCAAACAGCCTCCTTAGCCGCATTAGCAGCTGCTAAGTACTCAGCTTCGGTTGTAGAATCTGCATTTGTACTCTACTTGGCACTCTTCCTACTAAACGCTCCTTCATTTAGACAAAACACATTTCTAGATTGGGATTTGAAATCTTCTCTGTCTGTCCGGAAGCTTGCGTCAGTACAACCTTCAACAACTAATTCTTCTAAACCACCATATACCAGGAATTTATCCTTGTTCCTTTTCAGTTACTTTAAGATATTCTTGGCCGTAGTCAAATGGGCCTCTCTTGGATATGATTGGTAACGGCTCGTAGCTCTCAAGGCATACGATACATCTGGACTAGTACATATCATGGAATACATGATTGATCCAATAAGCGAAGCATATGGAATCAGATTCATTCTTTCACCGCTCATCAGGTGTCTGTGCACAATGCTTCTTGCTTAGGGTTATGCCATGTTACATTAGCAGGTGACCACTTTTGGCCCCTTCCATGCCAAATCGAGCAAGTACCTTATCAATATAAGTACTTTGACTCAATCTAATCATCCTTTTTGATTTATCCCTATAGATCTTGATGCCTAGTATGTACTGAGCCTCTCTAAGGTCTTTCATTGAAAAACATTTTCCAAGCCAGGACTTTACAGAATCTAACAACAAAATGTTGTTTCCAATGAGCAATATGTCATCGACCTATAAAACTAAGAAGGCGATGTCACTCCCACTGACCTTCTTATAAACACAAGATTCATCTGGATTCTTGATAAAACCAAACTTACCGATGGCTTCATCGAATCGCAGATTCCAACTTCTGCTAGCTTGGTTTAGTCCATAAATGGACTTCTTAAGCTTACAAACCTTCCCAGCATTATTTTGGTTGAGAAAACCTTCTGGATGTGTCATGTACAAAGTTTCTTCCAAAATACCATTTAAGAAGGCGGTTTTGACTTCTATCGGCCATATTTCGTAGTTATAATATGTAGCAATCGCTAGGTGGATCCGAAAAGATTTAATCATTGCAACTGGTGAAAAGGTTTCATCGTAATCAATACCATGAACTTGTCTGATCTATAACCTTTTTCCACAAATCTAGCTTTGTAAATGAATACATTTCCATCTTTGTCGGTTTTCATCTTGAAAATACACTTACATCCGATAGGTGTATAACCTTCGGGTAAGTCAACCAAGTCCCAGGCTTGATTTTTAAACATGGTATCCATTTCAGATCTCATGGCCTCATGCCATTTAGCAGAGTCGCTGCTTGCCATCGCTTGCTTGTAGGTTGCCGGTTCATCTCCATCCATAATCAGGATGTCCTACGATATATCGATTAATACTAAACCAAGATATCTATCAGGTTGAGATCTCGGCCTCTAAGACCTACGTAGGGTGAGGGATTGAGCATTTGCATTGCCAGTTTGACTTTGCACATTTTAATCATTTTGACCTGCGTCAACAGATGTTTTTTAAGCACCTTGACTGTCATTCTGATTTTGTTGCTCATCCTCACGAACATCATTGAGTTCGATTTTCCTCCCACTTGTCATTTTAGAAAGGTGTTCCTTTTCCAACAAGACACTATCTCGAGCAACAAACACTTTGTTCTCCGATTTGTTGTGGAAGTAATACCCTTTGGTTTCTTTTGGGTAGCCCACAAAGTAAACCTTGTCAGATTTGGGATGAATTTTGTTAGAAATCAATTTTTTGATATATGCTTTGCATCCCCATATCTTTAGAAAACACAACCTAGGAGGTTTCTTTGTCCATAATTCATATGAAGTCTTTTTTACAGCTTTTGATGGTGCACGGTTCAGTGTTAGTGCCATATTTAGAAGTTCGTGTCCCGAGAAAGAGATAGGAATATCATTAAGACCCATTGTTGATCTTACCATGTCCAACAAGGTTCGATTTCTCCTTTCACATACTCTATTCCATTGAGGAGTTCCAAGAGGTGTCAATTCTTAAGTTATACCTTTTTCTTTAAGATGGTCATCGAATTCTTGGCTCAATTATTCACCACATCGATCCGATCGAAGGGTTTGATTTTCTTGCCAAGGTGATTTTCAACTTCACTCTGAAATTCTTTGAACTTTTCAAATGATTCAGATTTATGTGACATTAGGGAAACATAACCATATCTACTATAGTCATCTATGAAGGTGATAAAATATCGGTGTCCATTTCTTGTAGTTGAGCTCATTGTTCCACATACATCAGTGTGTATTAGAGCTAATAAGGCTCCTGCCCTTTCTCTAAGGTTGGAGAATGGTTGTTTAATCATCTTGCCTAATAAACATCACTCGCAGTTCTCAAACGATTCTAAATCGAATGATTCAAGAAGACCTTCTTGTAGAAGTCTCTTGATGCGATTAATGTTAATGTGGCCAAGACGACAATGGCACAAGTAAGTTTGGTTTAACTCCATGGTCTTAGCTCTTTTGGTAGTATTATTCACATTATAAACTTGTTTGTATAGATCAAGTACATAAAGACCATTTTCAGAATGTGCAATACCATCACTGGCGAAAAAAAGTCTATTTGTAACGGCATAATCGTAACGGGCATGTTGTTGCCCGTTACAATAACATCATTCGTAACGGGCAATATTAAGGTCTGTTACAAAAAAATTTCAATCCGCGTAAAAAATAAGTATTTGTAACGTGCGGTAAGGTGTTCGTTACAAATAAATACTTATTCGTAATGGGCACCTTTTTGCCCGTTACGAATAAATTTTTATTTGTAGCGGACAATTACTGACAGTTACAAATACTAAGTTATTCTTAACAGACATTTTCTGTCCGTTAAAAAAAGTAAAGTCAACGCAAGATTGACCAACTTATTTGTAACTGACTTAAATTGTCCGTTACGATTATATGATCAAAATTAATAACCCTCAAAACTTTTCAAACCTCAAAAACTTTTTAATCGCCTTTTTTCATTTTCCCTCCCTCATACTCGATCTGTTGTTCCCCATTATTGAAACGCAATCTCATCTTTTTGAAGCTCCTTCGCCGGTCCTTTGTTTCTCCGTCGCCGGTCCTCTATTTCTCCGTCGCCGGGCCTCGTCTCTTCTCCCTTTCCCCTTGCAAGCTCCGGTGGTCGCCTCTTTTTCTTCGTCCCTTCTCCATCCCTTCCTCCCTTGCGAGCTCCGGTCGTTTGTTCCTCGCATTTTCCGCCGTTTGCTCCCAGTGGTTTTCTCCGTTCGTTTTCTCAGGTGGTTTTCTCTGGTCTCCTTTGCAAGCTCTCTTCTCGAAACTCAAGAATCCAGGTATTTTTTTTTCTGTTTCCTTTTTTGAATTTGAATTTTAATTTGAATTTGAGCTTGAGTTTTTGATTTTGTTTGTTATGAATTTGAATTTGAGCTTGAGTTTTTGATTTTGTTTGTTATGAATTTGAGTGGATTTTTAGATAATTGATGTTGATTTCAGAAGTGGGGAACCGAGTTGATAATGTGAAGTGGGAAAGTTGGAATTCTTAATTTTATATATTTGTTTGTGAATTATTATATAATAATGAATAAATAAAGGGTTAATTTGTTTAAGGTTGTTGATTATTTAAATTATCAAGTTGATGAAATTTTTTGTTTATTATATAATATAGCTGGTGATGATTGTTGTGAGCTGTATTTGAGGATCACCTAGGTTTTATTGTGACGTTGCAATGATTATATCTGTCTTTGGATTCTCGTATTTGAGGTTCAATTGGGTTTTATTGTGATCTTGGAATGTCGGCATCGAATCGATGCTATTTATGGCTAGTTGGGCAATGCTTAGGAACAGAATTATTGTTTCTTACGGAGTAAAATCTGTTGGGATTTTAGCATCTGCTATATGAATATATCGTTGTAAAGATTTGAGGATATAATGATTTTGTAGGTAGCCATAGTTTAATGAAAGGGATTTAGGTTAGTTGTCTCCTTTTTTTCATTCTAGTTGAATTATAAAAAAAAATGTTTTCTTTGTAGAAAATAAATTTCTCATTGTATGGTAAATGAAAGCCTGCGAACGGCTTGGGATTCTTTTCTTACAAATAATTTTGAGGCTTCGGGCAATTTTTCTCCTTTTTTTTTTTGCTGTTGGATTGATGTACCAAAGATGAGAGCTATAACTGCTTGATATTTATGTGACGAATTCCTAAGAATTAGAGGTAGAGGTGAATATTTTTTTCGCATTTGGAAATTTTGAAGTATGTTTTACTTTATATAGATACTTTTAGTGTATAATTTCATGGTTAGTCTATTTTATTGTATGTGCTTAATTTATTTGCATCAAATATCAAATTTTCTTTGTTAGGTAAATAACTCATGTTTATGTGTTTGGTTACTTTTATTTGACATGATTGATCTTGAATGTGTTAATATTTATTATGCATAATATCTTCATATGCCTAGATACCCGTTCAAGATTTACTCATTAGGAGTAAATCTTGAATAGTCCCTGTTTGGGACTGTTCTTGGAATTGTATTCTCACTTAGGATGTAAATGGTTGCTTGTTTTTCGGAAGTAAAGGTAATTTTGTGTTAGCATTCCCTAATGTGTTCTCGGGGTACATATGTAATTAAGAAATTAATTATATCGTGTACTTTGAGAACCATAGGGAAATGCTGCCAAAATTTCCTTAGGGACGAAAAATGGTCAACCATTTTCTAGTGAGAATACACTTCCAAGGATGGGTTAGGTTGGAGCGATAAGGACCTTTGGAATCATGCATTTGGAATGTGTTGATATGTGATGTTGAATATTATTTGTTTCTTGGGTTTTAATCATACATTTTTATAAATGGACCGTCGTTGGATGTATAATGGTTCTCGAACCACACCAGAATACTTAGCCGGAGTCAACGAGTTCTGTAGAATCGCAGTGCAAAACCAATGGAGTACACTCGTTGAACAAAGGCTAACCAAAGCAAGACCTATTTTCTGCCCTTGTTGTGATTGTAACAATGTGAAGAGGTGGGAAGACATTAAGAAAATAGAGGACCATTTGCTTATTTGTGGGTTTATGCCAGACTACAGTATTTGGTATTGGTATGGTGAAGAATTTCCTCCCGCGGATAATTCTTCTATTAACGACAATGAAGCTGATGAGAGAGAGCCGAATGGTTTTGATGATAATGAAGTGGGTTTTAGTGATGACATGGAGAAAGACAGGATAGAAGAGATGATGGACGGGTTAGGCGATCATGTTAATGAAGATTCTCATATATATGAGAATGTGTTGAAAGCAGATGAGACACCGTTGTATCATGGTTGTTCTAAGTATTCCAAGCTTTATGGGATTTAACTTTATATAACTTGAAAGCGAAGAGCAGGTGGACCAACACTAGTTTCACTTTGTTGTTGGAAACCCTCTCTGACATGTTTCCAGAAGGAAATGACATTCCTAAGTCGACTTACTATGCGAAGAAGTTTATGTGTCCATTAGGTTTAGAGTACACCAAGATCCATGCATGTCCTAATGATTGTGTGCTATATTGAAAGGAGAATGCAAAATGGATACTTGCCCAAAGTGTGGTGTGTCACGATACAACCGACAGGGCTTAAATAAGGATCCCTTTAAGTAGCCACAAGCTAAGGTAGTATGGTATCTTCCTATAATACCAAGGTTGAAGCGCATGTTCTCAATTAAGGATGAAGCAAGGAAGTTGGTTTGGCATGAAAATGAGAGGAAGAAGGATGGGTTGATCAGACACCCAGCTGATTCGTTGCAATGGAAACACATTGACAAGACATTTCCATAATTCGGGGAGCCGAGGAACATAAGACTGGCATTAAGTACGGATGGGATGAATCCATTTAGTACTCTTAGTAGTCAACATAGTACATGACCTGTTCTTCTGTCAATATACAACCTACCTCCTTGGTTGTGCATGAAGCGCAAGTACATCATGTTATCACTTCTAATCCTAGGTCCTAAACAACCTGGCCATGAGATAGATGTTTATTTGGAGCCCCTTATTGATGATTTGAAACTGTTGTGGAATGAAGTTGTTGTGACATTTGATGCTCTTTCGGGTACAAATTTAAGATTAAGAGCCATGGAGTTTTGTACTATAAATGACTTTCCTGCATATGGAAATTTGTCAGGGAACAAAGTCAGAGGACAAAAACCATGCCCTATTTGTGAGGATGACATGCAAATTACACGCTTGAAGCATTGGGGAAAGAATGTGTACATGCATACCAGACGATCACTTCGTCGAAATCACCCATACAGGAGGATGAGACAACAATTTTACGTGCATGTTGGGAGTGAGTCGTGAGCCATTAATAGGAATTGAAGTGTATGAGAAAATTAAAAATGTTAAGACAATCTTCGGCAAGATGCACAGAGAGATACCGAAGAAGGGTGTGTTGTGGAAAAAAGTGTCTATGTTGTGGGATCTGCCTTATTTGAAGAACTTGTCGGTTCGACATTGTCTTAATGTTATGCACATTGAAAAAAATGTTTGTGAGGCACTAATTTGGACTTTTTTGAATATCAAAGGGAAGACAAAGGATGGTGGTAATGTGCGTAGAGACATGAAGGAAGCCAAAATTCGACCTAAGTTATGGGCTGAGGATAATGAAGCAACGAAAAAAGCATTTTTGCCCCATGCGTGTTATACATTGTCTAGAGAAGAAAAAAGGATCTTTTGTGAGTGTTTAAAAGGAATCAAGGTGTTGACAGGGTATTCGTCGAACATAAGGCGTTTTTTTTCTACTACTTATAAGAAAGTTGTTGGCATGAAGTCCCATGATTGTCATGTGATGATGCAAGTGTTCATGCCAATTGCACTCCGAGGCCTTTTGCCAAAACATGTTAGGCATGTTATGGTGAAGCTTTGTTTGTTTTTCAATGCAATTTGCAGTAAGGTGATAGATCCAAAAACACTTGACGATATGGAATATGATATTGTTGAAACATTATGCAAATTCGAGATGTATTTTCCTCCTTCCTTTTTTGACATAATGACTCACCTTGTTATGCACTTGCCTCGTGAGATAAAGGAGTGTAGTCCTGTATTTATGCGTTGGATGTACCCTTATGAGAGGCAAATGGGTACTTTGGCAGATAAGGCAAAGAACAGAGCAAATCCTGAAGGGAGCATCGTGAAAGGGTTCATAGCAGAGGAAGCAGGGAACTATTGTTAAGTGTTTTTAACTAAGGCTAAAGAAATTTGGATTCCGACTTCTCGTCACGAGGGAAGACTTCAAGGAAAGGGTACAGTAGGTAGGATATTGGTTAAACCTCCACTTGATCAATATAAGAAAGCCCACCGATTTGTGCTACAAAACCTATCTGCATTTCATCCATATATTGAAAAACATCTTCATGTGTTGAAAATTCACAATCCCAAGATCAGCTCCTATGCGTTGATGCAGGAGAATAATCGCCACTTTGTTGAGTGGTTTGAAGGCCAAGTGAAGCTTGAATTAAGTAAAGATGAGACTGTTTCTGAAACGATTAAGTGGCTTTCACGAGGTCCACAACCACTTGTGAATACTTATGAGGGTTACGATATCAATGGAATTACTTTTGCCACTTGTCGTCAAGATGAAAAAAGTATGCAACAAAATAGTGGTGTTGTCGTGGTTGCATCTTCTAATGAATACTCAAGTTCGAGGGATACAAGGCCAGTTGAAGCTACACAGGCATATTACGGTGTCATTTAAGAAATCTAGGAGTTGGATTATGTTGATTTCACAATTCCTTTATTTCGTTGCACATGGGCTTATAATTGTCGTGGTACAAACACCGATGAGTTATTTGGATTCACCTTGGTTGACTCTAGTTGTTATACTGATGGTGATGAGCCTTTTGTATTAGCCTCACTATCGACCCATCAAGGATAATATAGATCCGCAATGACGTGTTTTAGTTGAAGGCAAGAGAAAAATTGTGGGTGGGGAAGATGTTGTGGATGAAGAAGAGTATGACCCATTTGATGACATCCCGCCTATAACAATGGGAGTGCAACCTCTACAAGAAGGGGAAGATATTGTTGATGATGTAGAGTATGATCGTGGGGAAGGGTTAGTGGTTCCTATAACTACAACCAAGTTTGTGTTATTGTATTCCTTTAACAATAGTATTTTTTTTGCAATTAATATTGAATTTATTAAATTGGTATATATCCAAATCATTAATTTCTTTATTGTATAGTATTTACATTAATATGATTTTATTGTTATGGTTTTGATTCTATTCTTGTTAATTTCATTCTTTGTGTAGGTGTAGGCATACTACAATGGAGGAAAACATAGATGATCATGATGGACAGGAACAATCTAATGACATGGATGCCTCCACTTCCCAAGTAAAATCTTCTACAAAAAAGGGACGAGGCCTGTCCAGAGCAGTCCAAACAACTTGACCCATGTTCCTCGAATTTGATGAGTTTGACATGCCTATTTGAAAGTGGGAATCTGGTTATGGGAAGCAATGCAAATTGGTAATTGTGCTCAAAGAGTTAACATTAATGTGAAGGGATATCCGAAGTATGATAAAGTTCAAAAGCAAAACTTGTGGGAGGAGAGTAAGGTAATTACGATATAAATATGGTTTATTGCTCTAAATTTGACGATACTTATAATTAAATATGAATATTAACATTCTCTAATTTTGTAGCGGAAGTTCCACCTTGATGATTCCAAGGGTAGTAAATAGAAGAAGTTCCACGAAGCTGTTGGTGCTAGATTTAGGAAGCACAAGTCTTGGTTAGTTTCACGATTTATTACTAAGGAAACTGCACCTCCGCCTGACTCACCATGCAAACATTAAGCCTTGGGAGCTTTATGAAGGTTACATCACAGAAGAGCAATGGAAAGAGTTTGAGACATGTTGCAATATAGATGAATTTAAGGTGTGTAAGATATTATGAAAGTATTTTTCACATACATACTTTATTTCAACTACAATACTACTTACAATAGCTTTCAATTTTGTAATAGGCTTTGAGTGAAAAAGGCAAGGAAAATGCAAAGAATAATAAGCATCGCAACCATCTAGGCTCCAAGAGTTATGAGAGGGCTCGAGTTGAGTAAGACCAATAGAATTCCAGCAGAATCTTCAACCTCAAGCACCACAGAGTCCACGAAAAGCTGTGTAATGAGTGAAAAGCTTAAAAATCGGTCTCTTTAATGGATTTTGGCCCGTCAAACTCGTAATGCAGATGGATCGTGGGATATAGACCCGAAGAATGCCAAAACCCAGCAAATATCCAATGCTATTATAAGTGTTGTTCTAAGTAAGCAAGTATAGTTTTTTTTCAGTTACTTATTTATACTTTTGAGCTGATAAGTGATCAAGCCTTTTTTTTTATTGCTCATTTCCTGCATTGTTTAATGGGAGGCCTTTTCTGTTTATCGTTCATTTCCTACTTCCTGCGTTGTTTAATGGGATTTGCTAAAATTGAGGCGTTTTCCGATCAGTTCTAATCAGTTCCGATTTGTTCTGATCCGTTCCGATCAGTTCTGAAATTACAGTTCTGATCAGTTTCGATCTGTTCTGAAATTACAGTACTGATCAGTTCCGATTAGTTCTGATCCGTTCCAATAAGTTCTAAAATTTCAGTTCTGATCAATTCCGATCAGTTTTGAAATTTCAGTTCCGATCATTTCTGAAATTTTAGTTCTGATCAGTTCCGATCAGTTCTGAAATTTTTGTTCTGATCAGTTTTGAAATTTCAGTTATGATCAGTTCTCAACAGTTCCGATCAGTCCTGAAATTTTAGTTCTGGTTAGTTGTTGCTTGCTTAGTTGTTGTTAACCATGCATATAGAAAAAGGCAAGGACCTGTGGATTTGTGATGGTGTTAATACTTAGTATGTCATTTAGATGGAAGGGTGAATGGGTGATGGTGAACTTCTGACTGTAAGGGTAATGAGCGAGCTAGTTATGTTATTTAGATGCTTACCTCTGCTTTAAATGGGTGATGGTGAACTTCTGACTATTGGCAGTAGAAGATTGAGCGCAAAGTTGCCTTAATGATAAACAGAAATAGGCTACAAACTAAAAGTTGTAAGAAGGTCCTTTATAAGCACTTTACTGTACAAGCTATTGCATTTTTAAACAGGCCCACAGTGTAATTGATTTCCATTTCCATGTGCACAATTTTGTTTATGTTTTCATATTATACAGATTGCGCTTGTACTTGACTGTATTATACACTCATATTGGTGTTGTACATTGAGATTATTATATAATAATTTATATCCCCTACTTTCTGTCCTAGCTCCTGTTTGCACTCTTCATCTTTGTTTCTCCTTATTTGTTTACTTACTTCTACTATATTCTCTATTTTCCCTATGTTCCCCTTTGTCCCTAATCTGAATGTGGCTCACCATGTCGTAGTAGTGGTAAGTATCTGTCTTTGTGCAAATAATCAAGTCTAGCAATCATGTCATAAGCTCTTCTGAAATTTCAGTTCCGATCAGTTCTGAAATTTCAGTTCTGATCAGTTGTAAAATTTCAGTTCCGATCAGTTCTGAAATTTCAGTTCTGAACAGTTCCGATAAGTTCTGAAATTTCAGTTCCGATTAGTTCTGAAATTTCAGTTCCGATCAGTTCTGAAATTTCAGTTTCGATCAGTTCTGAAATTTCAGTTCTGATCACTTCCGATCAGTTATGAAATTTCAGTTCCGATCACTTTCGATTAGTTTTGAAATTTCAGTTCCGATCAGTTCTGAAATTTCAGTTCTGATCAGTTCCGATCGATCACTGAAATTTCAGTTCCGATCAGTTCTGAAATTTCAGTTTCGATCAGTTCTGTTTACTTCTATACTATATATGTTGTAGGCTACAAGTCTATTTATGCATATCATTTTTTTTTCAATTCAGGTTCTTGTTCTACCATATCTTATATATGTCTTTTTTTTAATAGTTGGAAAACTTGCAAAAGAATGACGAAGGAAACAATTCAAGTGATGGTATTGGTATGGATGCTCTCGACAAGGCTTTAGGAAAAAGGGATCACCGTGGGCATGTAAAAGCACTAGGAAGGTGTGGGGTTGGAGTTAGTCACACACAAGTATTTGGGAAGGGATACAAAAAGGGTAAATCATCCAGCCAAGGTGGATGCTCATTAGAAGAGTTAGAATCCATGAAAGTTACCCTAACTCAAGAATTTAAGGCGAGGCTAGAAGAAAAGGTTGAAGAGAAGCTTCAAGAGAGGATTGAAGAGAGGATCGAAGAGAGGTTGGAACAACAGGTGGCAATGGAGGTGAAAGCTTATCTCGCCAATTTACTACCACAGATGACCGCTGACGTGGAGGCATTTCAAAGAATGCAAGTGATGACGAACATGGAGGCAACACAAAGCCCTCGTGTAATAGAGGTATATGTCTTTAACTAATACTAAAGATGTGACTTTACATGGTTAACATGTATAATATTGATCGAGTTTTTTGTAATATGTAGGTAGCCACTAAATGTCGCCTATCATTGAAAGATGAGTACAACCAAAATTTAGTGTTTGTGGCAGATGGAACGGTATATCCTGTTACCGATGAAGTTACTCACAGCCTGAAGATGTTACCTGATCATTACAGGGTTAGTGTAGACAACCCTTATCCCGACTGTGCCCTCCTCGATATGCCGATACCGTCTCCCGATGGGGTGACTAAGTAGGGAAAAGCCAAGTCTTCCTTTGTACTATGGCCTATTGTCATGGTTTTTTTTTGAAGAAGAGGTATATTCTCCTACTATTAACATTAAATCCCATCATTTTTGTATACTTTATCTAGACTAATATTCACCTATTTGTAAAGGTTTCATAATCGCCCAAAAAGAAGCATAGATCTCGCCAAAGCAAAGAAGGGGACGATAGTTGTGGTGTGAAATCAAGGCAATCTACCATCAAACCCACAAAATTCCTACCACTTGAAGATAAAATTGTCGATACTTTTGGCGAGGGGTGTGAGTTGTTGTATTGGTTAATGAATTCTAATGATGCAAAGTATGATACAACATCGATACTTTTAAAGGCCTCAATGTTTAATTTTGTAGCGACAAACAGATTTGGGTAACCACTACCGATGTACGTGAATTACTAAGAGGATTGTGGGCTAATGTTTTCATTGATTCATGTTTATATCATGTAGGTTACTTAATCTTCCTTTACTTTGGTTCTTATATTCACTATAATAATATTTTTATTGCTATAATGCTGATTTTTTTTGTTTTCCATGTCTTTATCATGTAGGTATTTAGTAGACAACTTCATCGACCTTTTCAACAGGACTGAGATCACATTCTTTTGTCCTCAACTCATTTCCGAATCTTCAATTGAGAATGATTACCTTGAAACTTATACATACGTGAAGAATACATTTTTGCATGAAGTGAGAAAGACAGGTAAACGTTGCAAATTCATCGTGGCTCCATATGTCGCATGGTTCAAAATATGTTTTTTATATTGCCACTAAACTTAATCATATAAATGATATGTTTTTCACCAATTTTCCAATACTCTAACTTGTGTTTTCCTCTTAAATGATGTAGTGGTCATTGGGTTCTTGTGGTGGTCGATCTACAGTTAGGTTTAGCTTATGAGTTTGACTCTATGAAGCTACCTAAAGAAAATCCACGAAAATTGAAAATTGTCGAGATTATGATGACGTGAGCCACAACCTTGAAATTATGCCCTAGTTTCTATATCATTTTTTTATGTGGTGATGTAGATTATTTTGTTCTAAGTGTTAGATTATATATTATTTTTGTAGGGCTTATAAAGTATATTGGGCGAATCTCACAGGTAGTGAATTGAAATCACAAAGGAAAAAATTGAAATTCTTACAAATGGAGGTAAATACACTACTCACCCCATATTATTATACATTTTTCACTTTGAAAACAAAATTTTTAACTATTTTTTATATATACTAGTGTGCTCAACAACAAGGAGGTGTTGAATGTGGCTACTACATTATGAGATACATGTATGAGATTGTTACTTCTCACTTGGAGTGCAAAGGTGTCTAAGAGGAGGTTTGTTGTTTTTTTTGCAAATTTTAAAGCCTTTTTAGCTCTATACACTCCCAAGAGTAAGATAATGGTCAATTGTTATTGATTTCAATTTATAAAAACAAAAATATAAGGTAATTAAGTACCATTATCAGAATGTGCATATAAAACATTATCGAGATAAAACGAACATTCATTGTCTTTTACTCGAAATTAAAAATCCTTGGCGTCCAACTCCGAAATAGAAATGATGTTTTTGGAAATGTTAGGAACGTAATAAAAGTTATCTAGTTCCAAAACAAGCCCGGTGGGCAAAGACAAACTGAGAGTTCCTAAGGATACAACACTAATTGTGGCTCCATTGTCGACCCGGAGTTCAACCTCTCCCTTCTTTAGCCTTCTAGCGTTCCTTAGTCCCTGAGAATTGGAACAAAGGTGTGAGCCACATCCTCTATCTATACCCATGATGCTACGCTAGTGAAGTTAAAGTCTATAAGGAATATACCTGATTCAGAAGCAATGGTTCCGTTCTTCTTATCTTCCTTGAACTAGAGGCAATCTCTCTTCCAATGTACCTTCTTCTTACAGTAGAAGCATTCGGAATCAGATTTAGAAAATGCTACCTTCTTCTCTTTGTTATTCTTTGTAGCTTTAGGCTTAGGCGGAAAGGTTTCCTCTTGCCCTTCCCCTTAAAGCCTTTCTTTTTTTGCTTGAGAATTGGAACGACTTGCTCCTTTTGATCATGAGCATATCATGCTTCCCCCATCCTTGAGCGTTTGCTCTGCTTGCTTCAACATACCATGAAACTCGGTGAGGGTTTTCTCCATGTAATACTGTGCATGTTATTGTTCATGTTGAACTGATCATAGCCTTTGTGCAGCAAGTGGAGAATGATGTCAATTGCCATCTCGGTTGAATACCCTGCATCAAGCCTTCCCATGTTCTCAAACAATCCTATCATTTTGAGTACATGTGGGCTACTGACTCTCCTTTCTTGAGCTTGCTCTCAAGTATCTGCCTGTGGGTTTCAAACCTTTCAGTTCGGGCCTGCTCTTGAAACATATTCTGCAATTCAGAAATGATCTCAAAAGCTTTCTCCTTCTCAAAGAAAGTCTTTTGAATCTCTGGAGACATTGTGGCCAACATGATGCATTTGACATCTCGATTAGCACTTTGCCATCGATTTAGGGCAGCCTAAGTCACCTCCTCATTGGGAGCCTTGGGCATTTCCTCATCAAGGACATATTTCTTTTGCTCTAGCATGTCAACAATTCGCAAGTTCCTTTGCCAATCAAGAAAATTTGGCCCACTCAGCTTCTCCTTGTCGAGAATTGAGCGTAACAAGAATTGGTTGTTTGTGTTATTTGAAGACATGATTCTACAATAATAAAAACCATTCATGAAATATAAATAAGATTGAATTCATACATTTTAATTAAACTTACTTAAAACGTCTTATTCACACACTTAAAGTTGTCCCCAATTTGGTGAGAATAAGTCGATTCCAAAATCCGAACAAATAAAGAGTGGTTAAGCATGCTTTGGCTTGTCTTAACACTCAATCTCCTAAGGTAAGCAACGCTTTTCTAATGGCTCCAAGCGACTCTTGGTTGAATAAATCGCCGCATCTAATGCTCTCTCAACAATTTATTCACTTTGCCACGACATGTTAGGACTCCATTACTCATATCGTTGAGTATAACCAAAACCAACTTGCATACCCGGTATGCCTTACTTCCTAGGAGAGGTAGTGATGCCTCGCTTTGGCGTAGCACACCACTACCGTCGTTCGGCCGGTAAGTGTTGTTTTGGAGTGGCAAGTTTTTACTCAATGTTTGTGGACCTAAACATGCATCTAACATATAACTCATGTACATAAACATATATATAGAAAAAAATGAATATAGATGCATTTGTCAACTAGCATGACCCCTTGAGATCTTCAAATCTACAAAAGTTCTTCATTTGCAACTTCATAGCTACGTCTTCCAAGAACCTCAATCTTCAAGACTTAACCATAATCAAATGCAATTACTAGTATCTAATATTAGGACTAATCTAAATATTATGGTACGAAAATACTTAACGGTACATAGACCATATTTAGATTTACAAAAATACATCACCGATTGCAGTCCGTATTTTCTATCATAATCAGGCCCCACCAATTGCCATTTCATCAAACCTGTGAGAGAATATACATTCCATTCATCCATTCACTATTTGTAAATGGCCCATGCATTTTACAACGGTAAATATGTAACAATGCAAAAAAAAAATAAAAAACCATGCGTGAACTAATAACTAATCTAGGTGGTTAATCCAATTAACATGCCTAATTAAAAATAGTCAAAATTATTTTAACCGGTTATGTAAATAAGCGAAATTTAATATTTGAAGCTCCCACTGAATTCTGCATCCAACTTAATTAATCCAATTAATTAAGCTGGTAATTCCCAAAATTTTGCCAATGCCACTCAAAACCGAGGCCTAGCCTCCAAAAAATTTATAAAAATAATTGAAACAAATTAGATTAATAAAATTATTAAAGCCACATTTTTAAGCAAAATTACGTAGTCCAAAGTATCAAAGTGCCTATCATTAAGACACGGAGTGCTCACATTTCGCACAACTATTAGACGCTCAATAAACTTGGGAGTGGGACCAATGTCGCTAAGCGTTACACCGCCCACATCAGCGAACTTTCACACATAAAAAACATGGCCCTTGATGGCCATGTTGAATAAATTCATTGCACTACATTGCTTCGCGAGCATCGTCGACGTATACCCCTAATTACATAATACATGCACCAAGTTCAAACGATGCACCATGTACTCGTGCCCAGCATCAGCGCGCCACAACAACCTCAACTGCACGCAACACTGCACACATGCACGCACACACTTGGTAGCATGTTGTTGTGTTGTGCTGCTGCAGCTTGCGGCCGTGCGCACCAGCCACGCAATGGCTGCACGCACAGGGCATGGCAGCCACATGCGGGCTGCTATGCAGCCTGGCTAGCCAAGGGCGTTCATGCCTTGTTTTGTGTGCCATTTTCCTCGGGATTTGATCCCCAAAAATTTTTTTTGCGTGACTTTCGAAATTAATTCTAAATTAATTTTAGAACTAATTTCATGAGCATAATTAAAATTTAAATAAGTCTAACGAAAATAAAATTTTTAAAGTGCATGAAACTAAAATAATTCCCAACAACCATTCTTTAATAAAATTGGTTTAACTTGGTGCAATAAAAATAATAGGGCAAATACTCAGATCACTATTAATTTAATTATTTTAAATTTACTTTGAGTTTTGACAAAATAAGAGATAGTTGGAAAAATTAACATTAACTCAATAAAGATTCCAACTTTAATACTTGTGAATCCTTGAAAAATTATATCTTCTAATATGAAGATAAACACTTTTTCTATCACAAAGTTTAAACTTTATGATTCCAATAAACTAAAAAATGATTAAATCAATAAAGTTTAAGAAAATTCATGGAATTTAGTAATATAAAGTTTCAATCCCTTAACATAGTTAAAGATTGAATCTTTAATACTTGGAAGTCTCAAACAACAATAATTTCACACTTAATGCAATTAGTTTGCAATTATGTGAAAAAAAAAACCAAGCATTCAAGCACAAATTACTACAAATTAACCATGCCTAAAGAGGTTTAAAAATGCAGATAAAATAGTTATTCAACCAATTACATAACCACCATAAATATGCAATTAATTTTAAAGGTTAGAAAGACTTAATTTTTTTTTTGTAAAAACGAAAAAACCCTCGAAAATAGCATTTATTCGTTTTTAGCTAAAAACCGCACCCTAAAAGAATAAAACCATTTCCAGAACACATTTTCCACCCAAAATTCACTATTTTTCATTCGAAATTTGGGTTCGGGGCTGAAGGTAGCTTAAATGCGAGGTTAAAATAGGTAATATGATCTACTAATCTAATTAGCAACTTAAAACTTAAAAATAAGCCATAAAAATCACCTTGAAAAAAAATATTATGATTTTAAAAATAAACGAGCGTGGCTCCGATACCAATGTTGGGGTTTGGTAAGTCTAACTTACCGCGGAAAGGACCCTGACCCGAAGAACCAGTCGCAATTAATACAACCATAAAGCATAATAAATAAACAAAAAAGGGTAAAATCGGAATTTATCTTTGACGCGTGCTTTGCCCTCAAAGTCGGGCTCTTACTGGAAAGCCTTAGCCCCGCTCACACGAGAGCCTCCAACGGTATCCACCCAAAAGGACGAACACCGACTTTTTAGGTCCGCTACCTTGGAGTTAGCAAGGTCCGAACCAAAACCCGAGGGATTAAATGAGTTCAAAGGTTTTCACAATGGTGATGCCTTTATCAACTCTCACTCAAGTGATTTTCCCAATACCCCAACTTGGGTATTTATAGGGAAAACTTGAGAGTGAAAAAGCTCTCCCATCAATATGAGAGAATTTGATTTTTCCATTTTATTTTAAAGCTAAAATAAAATAAATATTCAAACTAGTAATAAATCAACAAGTGGCAAGCTCATGAGAGAGGTTAGGTAAGGACCATTTGGAGTAGGGGGGACCAAACTTACTCCCACTCCCACTCAAAAAACCGGCCTCCTCATGCCTCAAGCTTCCCGTCACAATGGTGAACATGGCACCACACATGGGCACTAAGGCAACCCAAGGTGGGCTTCCATGTGCGGCTGCCAGCACGCCCAACGGAAGCGTGCGGGCTGCTTGGCTCTCCTTGCCAGCACGCCCTGCAAAGCTTGTGCGGGCTGCTTGCGCAATCGGCCAGCAAGCCGCGCATCAATGATGCGGGCTGCTAGCTGAGTGCCTTGCACCTTGCGTGCGTTGGCCCAACACAGCTAACATGCTGTGCTAGCATTGGTGCGCTAGCACGCACCAGCCAACGTAGGCTTGGCTTGGTGCGCATGCTAGCCACTATGCTATACCAAATGCCCTTAGCACTCTATTTTCTAGGGGCATTTCGATGCTAGGGGTATTTTGATCTTGTTGATTTATTATTGTTGTGTCTCGTCTTTTATTATTTTGACTCGACTTCTGACGCTCGGTTTCGACACTCTAAGCTCGAATTTCCGATGTCTAAAAATTTAATTCTCGGGCGACGAATTAATTTCTTCCGAATTAATTCATCGAGTCGGTTCGTATATTTTCTAGGGTGTGACCCGAAGGGTTAAGTCAAGATTAAGCTGGAATATTAATTATACATTAATATTACTGATCGAAAGCGGCCTCCACTCAGGCATTCCGATCACTTTACCCTGTTTAATATTAATTTTCAAATAATTCTGAACCCACTATCAAAAAAATACACTTGTTATAAGGACACCATTCCTTTCAATCTCCCACTTGTCCTTCCGGACAAGTGTGTATTTAGTTTATCCCCTTTGATACGAGAGGCCTTGTATGCAACAAAGACATTTTCCCTATTTTAGTAGGGGGACATTGCCATTCTTGTAATTTAGCTTTTCATACTGAGAGTACCTAGCCGCCCGATTGTTGCCGTTATTATCCCCTATTACGACAGACATTTGACAACATCAAAATGCTCTAGTACTCAAACAAGAGAACTCACAATACTCATGGTCAAGGAAATCGGTTCCGATAGCCATAATGAGAAATATACTTATGACGATTTTTAATATTCTAAAGTATTCTCATAGGTCGATCCAATACGATTGTAAACCAATAACTGTGCAAATTATTTATGAAAATCATGTCCTCAAAGCACAAGAAACAGTGCTATAAATAAAACTACACACTAATCTCAATTAGTCATTAACCGTCCATCGTTTAAATGACCACGAATAGGGACAATTTTTGATTATAATATTCAATGGTAACTTAATAGGTGTTTCATTATCAAGACTAGTCTTGATACCCTATTTTAAATATTCCAAGAATCTAATGGACTCATTATTTATTCCTAAACCACAATTAAATAGAAAACGGAGTAATAAAATATTGCATGAAATTTATATTACTACAAAACTTGAATGAATATTTTTTTTTAGTGTCTTACATTAAATGTTGAAAAATTTAACTAAAACACTAAACAGGGAAATCAAAGCCAATCTCCTTCATGCCTGGTTCCCATTGCCTCATCATGCTTGTTGTGCTTCACTTGAGGCAAAGGTTTAGTAAGTAGATCGGCTACGTTATCATCCGTTCCAACTTTGCAAATTCTGATTTCACCTTCTTATTTCCATTCTCAAATGATGTGAAACCGCCATTTGACATGTTTGACTTTCTGATGTTCCCTTGGCTCTCTGGCCTGAGCAATAGCTCCATTGTTGTCACAATAGAGGCCTATTGGACCCTTTATGGAGGGTACAACATCAAGTTCATCAATGAACTTACGAATCCAAGCAGCCTCCTTAGTCGCTTCAGCAGCTGCTAAGTACTCGGCTTCAGTTGTAAAATCTGCATTTGTACTCTGCTTGGTACTCTTCCAACTAAAAGCTCCTACATTTAAACAGAATACATATCCAGATTGGGATTTGAAATCGTCTCTGTATGTCTGGAAGCTTGCGTCGGTATAACCTTCAACAACTAATTCTTATGAATCACCAAATGACAGGAATTTATCCTTGTTCCTTTTCAGGTACTTTAGGATATTCTTGGCCGCAGTTAAATTGCCCTCTTTTGGATCCGATTAGTAATGGCTCGTAGCACTCAAGGCATACGATAAATCTGGCCTAGTAAATATCATGCCACACATGATTGATCCAATAAGCGAAGCATATGAAATCAGATTCATTCTTTCTCGCTTATCAAGTGTATGTGGACACTGCTTCTTGCTTAGGGTTATGCCATGTGACATTTGCAGGTGACCTCTTTTGGCCCCTTCCATGCCAAATCGAGCAAGTACTTTATCAATATAAGTACTTTGACTCAATCCAATCATCCTTTTTGATCTATCTCTATAGATCTTGATGCCTAGTATGTACTGAGCCTCTTCTAAGTCTTACATTGAAAATCGTTTTCCAATACAAGACTTTACAGACTCTAACAACAAAATGCTGTTTCAAATGAGAAATATGTCATCGACATATAAGACTAAAAAGGCGATGTCACTCAGCTCCCATTAACCTTCTTGTAAAGAAAAGATTCATCTAGATTCTTAATTAAAAAAAAACTTACCGATGGCTTCGTCGAATCGCAAATTCCAACTTCTGCTAGCTTGCTTTAGTCCATAAATGGACTTCTTA
The DNA here is from genome assembly GCF_001683475.1 of Chenopodium quinoa. Taxonomy (NCBI): domain Eukaryota; kingdom Viridiplantae; phylum Streptophyta; class Magnoliopsida; order Caryophyllales; family Amaranthaceae; genus Chenopodium; species Chenopodium quinoa. Next base: position 1,997,790 of record NW_018743262.1, on the reverse strand, counting down.
ATCTTACAAACCTTCCCACCATTGTTTATGTCGACAAAACCTTCTGGCTGTGTCATGTACAACTTCTTTCAAAATACCATTTAAGAAGGCGGTTTTGACGTCCATCTGCCATATTTCATAGTTATAATATGCAGCAATCGCTAGGAGGTTCCGAACGGATTTAAGCGTTGCGGCCTATGAAAAGGTTTCACCGTAATCAATACCATGAACTTGTCTATAACCTTTTGCCAAAAATCTAGCTTTGTAAATGAATACATTTCCATCTTTTTCTGTTTTCATCTAGAAAATCCACTTACATTCGATAGGTGTATAACCTTTGGGTAAGTCAACCAAGTCCTAGAATTTATTTTCAAACATGGAATCCATTTCAAATCTCATGGCCTCATGCCATTTAGCAGAGTCGGTGCTTTCCATCGCTTGCTTTTAGGTTGCCGGTTCATCTCCATCCATAATCAGGATGTCCTCTGATATCTCGGTTTATACTAAACCAATATATCTATCATATTGAGATCTCGGCCGCCTCTAAGACCTACGTAGGGTGATAGATTGAGCATTTGCATTGTGGTTTTAACTTTGCACATTTTGATCATTTTGTACTGCTTTAACAGATGTTGTTTGAGCACCTTGACTGTCATTCTGATTTTGTTGCTCATCCTCACGAACTTCATCGAGTTTGATTTTCCTCCCACTTGTCATTTTAGAAAGGTGTGCCTTCTCCAAAAAGACATCATCGCAAGCATAAACACTTTGTTCTTTGATTTGTTGTAGAAGTAATACCCTTTCGTTTCTTTTGGGTAGCCCACAAAGTAAACCTTGTCTGATTTGGGATGAAGTTTGTCAGAAATCAATTTCTTGACATATGCTTCACATCCTCATATCTATAGAAAAGAGAACCTTGGAGGTTTCTTTGACCATAATTCATATGGAGTCTTTTCTACAACTTTTGATGATGCACGGTTCAGTGTTAGTGCTGCAGTTACAAGTGCGTGTCCCAAGAAAGAGATAGGAAGATCACTAAGACCCATTGTTGATCTTACCATGTCCAACAAGTTTCGATTTCTTCTTTCGGATACTCCGTTCCAATGAGGAGTTCCCGGAGGTGTTAATTCTGAAAGTATACCTTTTTCTTTCAGATGGTCATCGAACCCTTGGCTCAAGTATTTACCACCTCGATCCGATTGAAGGGCTTTGATTTTCTTGCTAAGCTCGATAACAACATCAACGATCCAAGGTTCCATAGAACCAAAAGCAAACATCCTCGAACCAAAAGCTAACCTAGACTAAACACTCAAAGAAAGAGCAAATAAAAGAAAGGAAAGGTCTCACCAAATGCCTCTTGAAATGGAAGACAAGATAATTCATACAATCTTACTAAGGGAGCTTGTGTTTCTCCTTAACTTCCTTCGTTTCCGCTTTCAAGCTTCAAGAAAGGTGAGCCAAAACAAAAGAAACTATGACAAAATAAGAAAAATTAAAAAAAAAAGTTGAAACCAAAGAAAAAGACTAAAGTTATAGATAAAAAGAAAAATAAATAAAAAGTAAAGAAAAATAAATAAAAAGTTACCTACAAAGTTTGGATTAAGGGAATTTGGATTGTCAGGAATTTTGGATTTTTTTCTTGGGAGAACCTTCGCCTACACAAAGCTCAAGAATCATCAGAAATCGTCAAAAATCAGCAAAAATCATCATAAGAACATCGCCATCATCACCATCACATCATCATCATCATCACATCATCACATCACCATCACAACATCATCACAACATCATCAACTACAACAAGGCCACAATCTTCAATAGTCCTCCTAATGTACAAGCCACTACCCTCCCTTCCTATGTACACTTCAACCAACCCAAAAGGAACATCCTCCCCCACACTAGTATTTTGCACTTCCTGAGCAAAAGTTAAAAGTTAGAAGTTCCGGGGTGAAGGAAGGGAACCCTCATCATGGGGTCCTGTCTCCTTGCCCTCTAGGTTGAGGGGGGCTCTCAAAATCGAACCCGGGAGTGTCCATAAGTGGGTGTATGGGTTCGTTAAAGTGCTCATATTGCCACCCCTGGTCACCTCATCCACCATCAAAAGGGTTTGGGGTGGTTGTGCGAGCCGGATCATAGGTCGGATCACACCCACCCGGGCGATAAGGATCATAAGGTTGGGTGCCAATGCGTTGAGAAGGGTTGATGGGACATTCCCAATAGGGGTAGACGTTGGGGGTAGGGTTGTTGGGGTCATAGGGGTCCCATTGTGGAACCGGACCCTCTTGAGGGGGGTGGTAGGGGTAGTTAACATAGGGCGCTTGGATGCCCGCTTGTACAAGGTTATCATAATTCATCCTCCCGTAGTACCCCCATTGTTCAATGGAATCTTGGTTATCCCGACGGATATCCTCGGGGGTACTACGGAGGGCATTCATATCAAAAGAATGAAAGGAGGAAGAGAAAGATGCCTCACCTCCCCCGCTAAGGGGGGAAACGGTTTGCTCCTGGTGGTGGACCGGTGGAGGATGAGGAATTGCACCCCGGGCTCTTGTTCTTCTTAATTCATCGGGGTTGTGCTGCCGGGGGATTTTCCATTTGAGGGGAGAGGAGTGGTCCACTGTAGTGAGGGATGGGTCCGGAAGGACACACCATTCAACCTCTTTGTCCACTAAGAGGGTGAATTTACGCTTACTTGTTGAGTAGTTGATGAAGCGGTTGTAATGGAGAGCACTAAGGGAGAGAGAATAGGGAGGGAACTCGTCGGTGACTTCCTCTCGGGTTTGGTGCACAAAGGGGAGCATTTCTATTTGCTCCTTGTAAGCTCCATCTTTCAAGGAGAGGGCAATGATAGTGATCATGCCCCCCATAAAAATGTCGTCACCAAGACAGTTGTCCCTAGTATCCAAAAGCCTTTGGATGAAGGTGGAAGAGCATTGGAACTTGAGGCGCTGAGGGTTGTCGGCCAAGAATAGACAAGAAACCTCATCCTTAACCATTGAGCCGAGGTTTGCTTTGAAGAATACGACATATTGGAGGAGCCAACAAAATATCTCAAGGCTTTGTGGATGATGTTGTTGACCTTGGATGTGTTGGTCCGAAAACTATCCGTGGTGGATATGCTCCACCACCATTCTTGCCCGTTGTAGGGGATGCGATGAGTGAAGTCATCTCGCATGGATGATCTAGCCCGGTTGCATGCCAATGGAAAATCTCGTTAAGATCACTCTCGGTGAGGAAGTGATCCTTATTGAACATGCGAAAATGTATCACAAGTTGGGGCTCCTCATCATTGAATTCCGGCTTAATGACTTCCTTGCGGAGAGATGCAAGAAATTCCAAAGTCACTTGCTCATAATTTTAAGCGTGAAGATAGATGAAGTCGCCCCATCCAAAGTTTTGGGCTATCCGGACTACCTCATCCTAAATACCGAGCTTTTGCAAATTGGTAGGACAAAAGAACCGTGTTAAATGGATAGGACGATTGATGAGGGCTTTGTAGACGTCCCAAAAATGCTCATTCGGAGCAATTATGCTATGATCATTTATGCCGGGAGGAGGCGAGAAACTCTTGAAGAAGATTCACCCACCCTCTTCCTCTTTGACTTGCTCTTGTCGAAAACCATGATTCTACAAAATTACCAAGAGCTATTATTAGGAAAATTTGATAAGAGATGTCATAAGAAGCTAGCCACGGTAAAATTGTATGCGTGAAAGTAGTTGCCTTGAATTGTGAAATAGATATAAAGGATGACAACAATACAATTCAAGGCATAAATGGACACATTTAAACCAAGGCATGGGAAAGAAATCCTATGACATTCATATAAAAGTCCTAACAATGTCTAGGTGAATTTTGGCATGAAGTCTCCTATTATGTGATAATTATTCACCAAACAATAAAATCAAACAAAAAATAACAAGAATCATTCTCCAACAATATCTAATTCATGAATTCCTCAATCACCAAGTAGTAGCATGAACACCCTAGAATGAAAATTTTTAAGCAAAGACATTGAGATAAAATAAACCAAGGTATACATGCATAATCATGATAACAACATGTTCTACTATCAATTCCCAATCAATTGCAACATGTAAATATAAAGAACACAAGAATCAAGCAAGTTATTACTAACAATTTCAAGAATGCCACAATTCATATTTAAACATGCAAAACATGGTATAACTATGAGAAATTGAAGAAATAAACTTTCAAAAGTTAAGAAAATCATACCACAATTGATTGTTAGTAAGTAGAAACCCAAAAACACCAAAACACTTAACCCTAGAAATTGGGGGAAATGAAACGATGGGATTTTTGTGAGGATTTTTGGTGGATATTGTAAAAATGGAGTAGAGGATGGAAAATAAGTGAGAAAAAGAGGAGATTGGAGTGATTTTGATGGAGATTTGAGGTTGTATGAGGGGGTTGCAATGGAGGTTTGAGTGAGAAGGAGGAGAATAAAGAGAGAGGGGGTCAAATGAAATAAAATGAAAAAGAAGAGCAGGCTCCATTTTTTTAAAAAAAAATCGACAAAGGTTCAGCCGAACCATGGGTAAGTTCGGCCAAACTTGCTCAAGGTTCAGTCAAACCTTCTCTCTAACTTGAAATTTTCAAAAATGGCAGAAAGTTTTCAAGTTTTGATTCCAGAGCAGGTGCGACTGAACACTGCTATGTTTGGGCGAACCTAGGTTCGGTCGAACCTCTCCAAGGTTCGGTCGAACCTACTCTAGAATATGAATTTCTGTAGTTCTAGCATAAAGTTTTCAACTTGATGTTCTAGAGGAGGTGCGACCGAATTCAAGAAGGTTTGGGCAAACCTTTCAAAAGGTTCGACCAAACCTTTAGGGAGTTCGGTCGAACCACCTGGCTTTTTCAAAAAATGCCATTTTGCAACACAATATGCACAAACACCCCTCTTCAAAACACACTAAACACTATGCCATCATGCTAAGGCAAAGCATACCAAAAATTCCAACACAATCAAAATTCAAAAATTCAACAATCCAACATTGTAGACAGGAAAATAACAAAGCATAAAGAAAGGAGGAAAAAGAAAAGGGTTAGAGACTCGGTTTGCCTCCCAATAACCGCTTCTTTATAAGGTCACTAGAATGACCATGAGAAAAATTCTTCAAGTGGGAGGCTTGGGATCCAAAGGATTAAGCATTACACATTCAATGATACCAACTTCTTCCTTGCAAAAGTAATGCTTTAAACGATGACCATTAACCATAAACTTATTACCATCCGCATCTAACTCAAAGGAGCCATAAGGAGTAGTCTTTGATATCGGACCCGACCACTTTGATTTGAGTTTGCTCGGAAACAAACAATGCCTTGAGTTGAAAAGCAAAACCTTATCTCCAACCTTAAAGTTCTTGTTTCGAATATGTTGGTCATGTCACTTTTTGGTCTTCTCCTTATATAACATTGAGCTCTCATAATCATCATCTCTAAGCTCTTCATGTTCATTGAGCTTGAGCAACCGGCCAACGATAAATCCATATTGAGCTATTTGATGGCCCACCAAGCCTTGTATTAAAACTCAACCGGGAAGTGACAAGCCTTTCCATAGACCAACCTATAGGGGATGCCGATTGGAGTCTTGTACGCCGTCCTAAGAGCCCATAGTGTGTCATCAAGTTTGAGAGACCAATCTTTCCTTGATTTGTTCACCATCCTTTCAAGAAGATTATTTTTGATTTCACGATTCGAGACCTCCACTTGTCCTTGAGTTTTAGGGTGGTTAGATAATCCAACCTTGTGATGAACGCCATAGCTCTTAAGAAGAGATTCAAATTGCTTTTTGGCGAAATGGGAGCCTCCATCACTAATTAGCACCCTCAGAATTCCAAACCTAGGAAAAATGATCTTCTTTAGAAGCTTAAGCACAACCTTGTGATCATTGGTAGGTGAGGGTATGGCTTCAATCCATTTCGTCACATAATTGACCGCTACCAAGATATATAGATTCCCACAAGAAGAAACGAAAGGCCCCATAAAATCCACCCCCAAACATCGAAGGGTTCAACTTCTAAAATACTTTGTTGGGGCATTTCGTCCCTCTTGGTAATGCCTCTGCTCCTTTGACATCTATCACATTGCGCAACAAATTGGTGCACGTCCCTATGCATCTTCGGCCACCACAATAAATATTGAGAGATTTTTGCCACTGTTTTGTCAACACCACCATGCCCTCCACATGGTAGTGAGTGGCAATGCTCAAGAACACCTTGAATTTCATGATCTGGGATACACTTCCGATAAAGGCCATCTCCACATTGCTTGAATAGGTATGGGTCATTCAAAAAGTATCTTCTCACTTCCTTGAAAAACTTCTTCTTTTTTTGAGAAGAGTATTCTGGGGGAACGACTCCACACGCAAGATAGTTGGCTATATCCACAAACCCAAGGGGTAGAAATTGACACCAAAGCCATGAGAGCCTCGAATCCTATCTCATCATTAATCGGTACATCCTCCTTGTTCTCAAATTGTAGCCTAGACAAATGATCTACTACATAGTTCTCCGCTCCCTTTTCGTCCCTCATTTACATGTGAAATTCTTTGAGGGAGAGAACCCAACGGATCAAGAGAGGCTTTGCTTCTTTCTTGGTCATGAGATATCGCACCGCGATGTGATCCGTGTACACGATAACTTTTCAGCATATAAGATGGAACCAAAACTTATCGAATGCAAATACTACCGCTAACATCTCTTTCTCCGTTGTTGTGTAATTATTTTGAGCCTCAGCTAGAGTCCTACTTGCGTAGTAGATGACACATGATTTTCCTTGTTTCTTTTGAACAAGAATAGCACCTACTGTAAAGTCACTAGCATCGCACATTAGCTCAAAAGGCAAGCTCCAATCCGGAGCTTGCACGACGGGAGAAGAAATGAGAGCTTCCTTGAGCTTACGAAACGCCTCAAGGCAAGCCTCATTGAATTAAAAAAAAACCTCTTTTTTGAGTAATTTGGTCAAAGGTTTGGCGATTGAAGAAACATCTTTGATAAACCTCCGGTAAAAACCAGCATGCCCAAGAAAAGCCCGTACCCCCGTGATGGAAGTAGGAGGGGGCAACTTTTCAATGACCAAAACCTTGGCCGGATCAACCTCAATGCCATTTTTTGAAACCTTATGGCCGAGGACAATGCCCTCCTCGACCATAAAATGTCACTTTTTCCAATTTAAAACCAAACTCGTCTCTTGACACCTTTTCAAAACTTTTTCAAGGTTAAAAAGACAAGTGTCAAAACACGAGCCACCAACACTAAAATCATCCATGAAAACCTCAATTTCTTTTTCAAGCATCTCAGAGAAAATGGAAGTCATGCATCTTTGAAAAGTAGAGGGAGCATTCCATAATCCGAATGGCATACTTAGCACCTTAAATGAGAGATGATGTGTTTGACACCCCTTAGGGCTAATGAGCTCCTTGGATGGCGATGATGTGTCTAACACCCCATAGGGTTAACGAGCACCTTCTAGATAGGCGATCATGGAAAACTCTGATGCATTCGGCCCACCGAAATTGCATAAAAAGGCCTCTAGCATGGTGAAAATGCCATTTCTCTTATTACGGTCACATTTTTATGAATGTCTTGGAACGGTAATGAGCCCCTATGATGGGTGATGATAAAACTAACGCTTTCTAAGAGCCTTATGGGTGACAAGTGACCATGAAGAAACATGTATACTTATGTATTTGAAGCAACATCAATGAAGAAACAAATATTTATGGCTAACTATTGTATACTAGTATTTATTGTCATGTTTGACGCCCTTAAGGGCGGCAGACCCCGTTGAGGGGGGGGGGGGTCATATATGTATGGTGTCCATTCGTGCTAATGAGCCCCTTGGATGGGCGATCATGTGCCTGACGCCTGTAGACACCTAAAAATGTCTCCCCAAAACCAAACCCGATGATAAATAACCTTTCACCGCCACAATTGGTCGGGTTTAGAATCTAATCCCGAGAGTGCTTAAAAAGTCTTATTTTATTAAATTCATATTTTTGAAAGGTCTATGATCAGTCTTGGTGTTTGGTAAAAGCATAGTTTTAATTAATGTTAAACCCAAACCTTTTTATTTTATTATTTTATTTTTTTTTTGGCCCAAATATTTTATTTATTTTTATTTTTATTATTTTATTTTAGCCCGAATAATAGAGTCAGAAAAAAAGCCCAAAATTATCAATTGGCAATTAAAAAGCCGAAAGAAATTAGGGTTAAAAATGAATTTAGACGGAAAAATGGACTGGAATTGACCGTGTCACGGTACAGCTTGACCGTGTCACGGGAACTGTTCCCGTCTGACGGTGGGACATCCCGTGACACGGGAGGTCTGCCGTGACTCGGAGAGTTCCGTGTCCTTTCCGCGTAAACCCTTAACGCGTTTTCCGTTCCGTTTTCTAAAAATTTCCCGCGTCACTCCAAAACTGACCGTGTCACGGTACAGTCTGACCGTGTCACGTGATATGTTTTTAGGGTTTTTATCATTTTAGGGTTCCGTGTGCTCCCTCAGCACATTTCCCTATAAATACCCCCTCATTTCTGATGTACGGGGCAACCGGAATTCGATTATTCTTATTTTTCTCTCTTCTATGCTCTTAACCTAAACACTAGCCTACCCTTTTCACTTCAAAAATTCCTTCTTCAAGCACTCAAAGGAGTCCATATTTTACTCGAGGTTCTGTCCTTAAGCCAAGGCGTGAAAGTTGCAAGCAAACAGATTCAAAGTAAGGATCATGCTCTTTTTATTATTATTATTTTTCTAACGATTTTTATATTGTTGGAATTATGATTAAATTGGTTTTTATATTAATATTCATTTTATTACTTTTATTGATCACCATATTGCATGTTTAAAGGGAATATGTAATTGAAAATCACGCCTAATAAGATAATTTGGACAACCGGTTTAGGATCCTTTTAATCTTATTATTTATTGAGGTGATCACCAAATTTTTAGAATTATGTGTGCATTAATTTTAAACCAATTTAGTTAAATAATAGTTTGGAGCGAATTGAATTATTGTTTGTATGCCTTTGAGATCACAGGAATGCTTTTCAATATAAGAATCGAGTAGAGGCCAATACGGGCGAATGTGACTCCATGACTCACTTCGTACCATCATTCCTGATCCTCCTTTCGTGGTTCCGAACCATATGGAGTTAGTAATCTCATGGATTATGAATGGGGTGTAACCTTCAGGGGTCAATCGTTGTATCCTATCGTTGTCCCTTATCGTGGTTGCCTTTTTATGATCCGTGAACGGTTTACAAGTTCCTTAAAAACTTGTTGGCGGCTCCCTACTTTATTTGTCCCTAATCGTAATGTCAATTCCCACATCCGATGAATGCCAAGCATATTCACAACATGCTTTTAACGTAGGCGCACTTCGAACGACGCCTACAACGCCCCTTAGGGCTAATGAGCCCCTTGGATGGGCGATAATGTGTCTCACGTCCCTTATGGCTAATGAGCCCCTTGGATGGGCGATGATGTGTCTGACACCCCTTAGGGATAATGATCCCCTTCTAGATAGGCGATCATGGAAAACTTTGATGCTTTGGCCCACTTAAATTGCAAAAAAAGTCCTCTAGCATGGTGAAAATGCCAATTTTTTTTTTATTATGGTATCATTTTTAGGCATGTGTTTGAACGATACGTCCTCGGATCACCCCAGGCCATAATGAGCCTGTAGGATGTGTTATGATATAATTGACGCTTTCTAAGAGCCTCCTGGGTGACAAGTTTCTGAGAAGAAACATGTGGATTTATGTATTTGAAGCAACATCAATGAAGAAACAAATTGTAAGGCTAACTATTGTATACTTGTTTTTCTTGTTCTGTTTGACGCCCTTTGGTGCGGCCAAGTCCCTTTGGGCGGGAGGGCAATATATGTTTGGTGCCCCTTCAGGCTAATGAGCCCTTTAGATGGGCGATGATGTGTTTCACGACCCTTAGGGCTAATGGGCAATTGATGAGTGACATTTATGTCATTCTTAAGGAGTAGTTTTGGAGTCATTTTTGTGCTCGGTTTCTCTTATTTTCCCCTTTTATTCTCTTGTTTTCTACTTAATAAATTTTCTAGTTTATTTCGTTATTTGGCACGTTTTAGTTATTTTCATGATTTTTAGTTTTATGTTTATTTTGTTTTTTATTTTATTTTATTTACTTGTATAGTTTTATATTTTTATTAGTTTTAGTTTTATTTCTCTTATTTCTATTTTACTTTATTTATTTCTATTTTATTTTATTTTATTTAGCACGGTTTCACTCTCTGGGTTTTGTTTATGTGTAGGTTCAAGTTCAAGGTCCAAACTGAGCCTTTTCAATTGCTACATAAGCCTCACCAAACTCCCCTTCTCCCCTATCTTCTCAGCTAACCTTCTTCGAACTCCCACCTTGATGCCACTATTATCCACCACCACACTATCCCTTAATCATCACCACAACACCCCAATTATCCCCTGCTCCAATTCACCAAGCTGTTGCGCCCCCTCACAACACCACTCACCTCCAATACACCAATCAACATTACCAACTGCTTTCACCACCTCACACGACCACAACTAGACCCCCACATCTCACAACCACTTCTCATCCTTCACTCACGCATCAACAACACCTGTAATCACCTTGGCGCATCAATTCAGCCATTCAAACCGAACAAAGCCGCTACACCTTGCAGCCACTCCCTCACCAAACTCCCCTACTCTCACTTCAGCCACATTAGCAGCATATCCAACCTGCCGCACCTCACCAAACCACGACTCCAACCACAGCTGCAGCCACCATAATTCGAACCGTCTCCAGGCATAAGTAGCGCAAACCCAATCCACCCCATCTCTCTTCTCGTTGCCCCTAAATTACAGCAAAGACTTTCAACCTTCACAACGATCACCACCAGCAGCAATTGCGCCACATCTAACCACAAATTTGCGCAAGCAACGACCATAATCAGAGCATATCGCAAATTTATTGGGTTCGGGCAAACCATTGAGGAGTTCGGTCGAAGTGCTAATAGAGTCAGAAACATTTGAAGTTTTCTAAATTGAAGAGGTGTGGTCGAACACACCCATGGTTCGATCAAACACACCCGTAGTTCGGCCACACCAACCCATGGTTCGACCAAACCACTTCACGAGCTCTGCTCGTGATTCTTAATGAACATTAAACAGTTTTGATTTGATACTTGATGATAAATGTAGCGGATGAGCGGTGACGATTTGATGATGGTGTTTAATGGGATGCAAAGCATGGGATTATTTCCTATCTCAAGTGCAGCTAGAAATCGAAGAAGAAAAACAAAGAGAGTCTGATGGTTTTTCGGGGGGTTTGTGGGTTTTATTATTTAATTTCTTTTTCTTTTTAATTTAATTTCTTTTGTTTTATTTTATTTATTTTATTTTCCTTTTCTTAATTCTTTTATTCCTTTTCTTTATTAATTTCCTTCCTTTATTTTTCTATTTTCTTAGCTTAGTATAAATACCCATTTTTGGGGTAATTAAAAAATACCAATTATTTTATTTTTCTTAATTAGTTTTAGAAGAGATTCTCTCTCTAGGTTTAGGTTAGGATTAGAGTAGTTTAGAGAGAGAAAGTGAGGGTTTCACCATTGTTGAGCTTGGATTTTTAAGAAGAAGATTGGTCATCTAGTTTGTAGACTTTCATCTTCAATCAATGAGAATCTCTAACACTCTCTCTTATATTTTATTTGTTTTCTTTTGATTATTGTTTTACTTGTTATTATTGCTTATTAATCATTTTTATTTTTGATTATTTGTTAATTAATCTTGTTATTATCATGATTAGAGAGTAATTTCCCCATTAAGGGGATGGTTATGGTGTAGTTGGACCTTGAGCATGTTCTAGGGTTTGGAATTGATTTATTTGTGACTAAAGTCTCTATATGTTTGCTATTCTTCATTTTACTTGCAAAATGCATGTTGCTAGTTGATTGGGAGTGAATCTTTGCTAATATGAAACGGAAGTTTACTTAGCTAAGTTCATTTGTATCGATCGTTATTTGATACCACCTCCTAGTATATGGTTCTAATGTGGAAGCATAGAGGCTATGTTAGGAGAAGCCAATTGGCCCGGAAGGTGGCTAGATTGGATCCTTTATTTCGATAATCGAGCATGTTTAGTTCATAATTAATTCAATTTATATGCCTTTATTTATGTTCAAGTGAATAATATACCTAAACCATTTCTCTTAGTGTTTTATTTCTTATTTTAGCATCTTTAGACTTTAGTTTATTTATCTCCTATTCCGGACTAGTTTAATTGTCGATAACATTTTGTGGTGTTTCACCGTTCCCTGTGGTTCGACCCCTATGCTTGCCATATACTCGTATTACGTTTGTTTAGGTTGTATAAATTGTATTTAATATAAGGATAGACAATTGACGACGCGTTTATTCCCTTGTCAGCGATGATGTGTCTGACACCCCTTAGGGTTAATGATCCCCTTCTAGATATGCAATCATGGAAAACTTTGATGCTTTGGCGCACCGAAATTGCGAAAAAAGTTTTCTAGCACGGTGAAGATGCCATTTTTCTGGTTATGGTCTCATTTTTAGGCATGTCTTTGAACGGTATGTCCTCTGATCACCCCGTAAAGAGACCCTAGGATGGACGATGATATAATTGACGCTTTCTAAGAGCCTCTTGGGTGATAAGTGTTTGTGAAGAAATATGTAGATTTATGTATTTGAAGCAACATCAATGAAGAAACAAATTGTAAGCCTAACTGTAGGTGTCGCTCGAAGTGCGCCTACGTTAAAAGCATGTGGTGAATATGCTTGGAACTTATAGGAAGTGGGAATTGACATAATACGATTAGGGACAAGGAAAGTAGGGAGCCGCCAACAAGTTTTTAAGGAACTTGTAAACCGTTCACGGATCATGAAAGGCAACCACGAATAAGGGACAACGATAGGCAACAACGATTGACCCGTGAAGGTTACACCCCATTCATAATCCATGAGATTACTAACTCCATATGGTTCGGAACCACGAAAGAAGGATCATGGATGATGGTACGAAGTGAGTCATGGAGTCACATTCGCCCTTATTGGCCTCTACTCGATTCTTATATTGAAAAGCACTCCTGTGATCTCAAAGGCATACAAACAATAATTCAATTCACTCCAAACTATTATTTAACTAAATTTGTTTAAGATTAATGCACACATAATTTTAAAATATTGGTGATCACTTCAATTAATAATAAGATTAATGGGATCCTAAACCGGTTGTCCAAATTATCTTATTAGGCGTGATTTTCAATTACACATTCCCTTTAAACATGCAATATGGTGATCAATAAATAATAACAGAACAACATTAATATTAATACCAATTTAATCACAATTCCAACAACATAAAATCGTTAGAAAAATAATAAAAATAAAAGGAGCATGATCCTTACTTTGATTCTGTTTGTTTGCAACTACAAAATAATAAACGAGTTAGTGACTTCAAGGAAACAAATAAACAATAATTAAATTAAATTAAATAAAGTATAGTTGATTTTGAGGCCAAACCCTCAAACAATTCTACCTTTCACGCTTTGGCTCAAGGAATTTTGAAGTGAAAAGGGTAGGCTAGTGTTTAGGCTAAAGCATAGAAGAGAGAAAATAAAATTAGAGAATTATTCGGTGCCCCGTTCATTAGAAATGAGGGGGTATTTATAGGGAAAATGTGCTGAGGGAGCACACGGAACCCTAAAATGATAAAAACCCTAAAAAAGCAACCGTGACACGGTCAAAGTATACCGTGACACGGGAAGTCCCTCCGTCAGACGGTACACTTTCCCGTGACACGGAACAATTTTTAGTGACGCGAGAAATTTTCAGAAAACAGGATAAAAAAACGCGTTAAGGGTTTACGCGAAAAAGATACGGAATGTCCCGTGTCACAGCAGACCTCCCGTGTCACGGGAAATTCCACCGTCAGACGGGAAAGATTCCCGTGACACGGTAGGTACCAGCCATGGCGCGGGAAATTCCAGCCCGTTTTTCCGTCTAAATACATTTTTAACCCTAATTTCCTTCGGCATTTTAAGTGCTGATTGATAATTTCGGGCTAAAATAAGAAAATAATTAAATAAAAATAAATAAAGGGTTTGGGCCAAAAATAAATAATAAAACAATAAAATAAAAGAGGTTTGGGCATAAAATTAATTAATAAGTTTGGGCTGAAATTAAAACTATGCTTTTACCAAACATCAAGACTAATCCATGGACTGTTCAAAAATATGAATTTAATAAAATATGATTTTTTAAGCACTCTCGGGATTAAATACTAAACCCGACCAATAGTGGCGGTGAAAGGTTGTTCATCATCGGGTTTGGTTATGGGGAGACATTTTTAGGTGTCTACAGAAGCCCCTACTTTGACTGAGTTTGTAGAAACGTCAGTTTCGAGAACGATAGTCAAAGTAGCCGATAGGGACGGAGAATGATTTAAGACGTTCTGCGATCCTAAATCACTATGTATACGTCGATACCTGCAAAAGAGTCAAATTGTTTTGGTCATATTTAGATTTCTAGAAAAAATTACGTGTTGTTCCACCTATGGATCTGTAGCCCCGAGTTTTATCTTTCATTTAAAATTGGTTTCATCCCAATCAGAGTCATAGATCAAAAGGTATAACCGATATACTACAACCTGTCCAGTTTAGGTGTCTTTTTAGCGTCAACTTTCTTCTTTTTTTTTAATTTTTTTAAATCTTTTCGTGTCAAGCTAGTCTTAGCCAAGTCCTTTAATCCTTGCCAAATCATATAATATAGGATTATAGTTTTTTTTTGTTAATTTTTTTTTATACCCATGATTGTTAACTCTTCTAGAATTCTAGTCCTCTTCCTAGTTTCTTGTAATCGATTTTTGTGCTAAGCATAACATGTGTTCTTTGTCTTTGATTGTGGTTGATCTTGTTTATGACTAACGATTTCCAATGGACTGTTTTCACCTAGTAAATAGCATAAACATTAAAATTGGACAAAATTGATGAAGTTTGTTTATCTTTTAGTCTTCCGTTCTATTTGGTCATTGGGTCCTTTGTTTTTCACAACGTCCTCATATCTAGCTATGCGATTATACCATGAGTATTAATAAAATCACCTAATACACATGTTGAGTCATTGCACATACTTTGTCTTCGAGTAATGCACTATATTGTTTATGATCGTATACTAGGACCATGCATGCATCGTTTACCGTCGTAATAGGAATTAGTGGAGTATTTCCCATCAGTTTTCAAAATCGTTTCATACACTCTTCCTTTTCAATCCGAGTATTGTGTGAATGCATTAAGTGAGTTCTTCCTTACACAGTACTTGAGTCTAAAATAACTAGGCAATAGTTGGAAGAATAAGGGGAACGTCACTCCTTTCTTCTTTCCCTCCAATCACAGCATCAACAACAAGAAACTATTTTCCTCAGCAAGCAGCTAGAACGAACTCATAAACTTCCATGAAGACAAAGCACGACGCAAGCTTCTCACCAAGATTTCATGTTTTCTTCTTCATTTGTTTCAAACCCTTCCCCCTAAAAAGTCTAGCATAGATTCTCCTTATCCATGTGTCTATGTGTCACATTTCTTACCTTTTTCATAAACGAGCATCACTTTCTTACATTCGATCATGTGATTACCAAAAAAAATAAAAATATTGTCATACCGAACACTAGGTATACCAATGATTTGAGGTACCTTTGCAACCCATTCATTCCCCATTAACCACTTAATCACAGATCCATTTCTTCATCAACCACTTTGAGCCTCGTCTAATGATTGAAATTTTTTATTCAACCCACATTCACTTAATCCTATGATGGGAAGGTGTGTAATGGTATAACATTCAAAAATCAAGTAAAAAAGAAGCAGCAAAGTAACAATTAAACAATGTCTAAAGGCAAGTGTTCCAATGTCATTGATATGAACACTTCTCAAATTGCGTCTCTCATCGAGTGCTTGGTACCGTGCCTAAGAAACATGAATGCTAAGTGAGTGATGGACCGCATGATCTGATATTGCCTACATTGATTCAAAAGAATAAAAAAAAATGAAATTCAAAACAAAAAAAAATGAAAATAAAACTTGCAAAGTTCAAAATTTTCAATTTCACAATTACACGTCTTAAGGATTCTCTCGGGTCTTGAACCTTTTACCCTTTTCTTCTTTATACTATTAAATTAACAACATTACATTCCTTGAAAGACCTCTTTGAGGAGTACATAACTTGTGCAAAGTTCGGCTAGAGCTACGTTTGCTGATTCCTAACGGATACGTAGACAACCTCACATCGAGGTGCGGCCACATTCACATTCATATTAACATTTATATTCATACCCATGCCTGATTGAGGCAAAGAATATCCAATGCTTACCCCTAACCATTTAGAGCTAGACTTGGGGGCTTGAACCCACATCATTAAGCCTACCCTACCTAAAGAGTCATCATCTTTGACTCTTTTCACATCTATTTCTATCACCATAACCCTTGCAGCCAGCCTTAGTATCACATTCACACACTTCACTCACACATCCATATCCATATAAATCATCCTTCCCTTTAAGAACCCTTTATCATGGAATCTTCAACACTGTGCATGTTTTTTCGTCTTTCAGGAAAACATTCATTACAAGAAACATTGTATACTTGCATAGCTTCCTAACCTGAGCAATATTCATTGTTTCACGCATCTCATAAGTGCTTAGCAACATTTATATATTAATGATTTTTAATCATACAAAGCTTATCGTGCTTAGCTCCTTGACCTAAGCAACATTCATTTTGCAATACTCAATAATCACCTCATCTGTATACGTGCTTAGCTTCCAAACTTAAGTGACGTTCAAGATAGTTTCTCTACACCATATATGATGCTTAGCTCAATGAAATAAGTTCATTCATCGTGTCACATGATGTAATTGTCCTTATCCTCATGGCCTAAGGACATGCATCATGCATACATTACTTTCAAGAAAAGCAATTCAATCCATGCGATTCATTTTGTCTTGCTCAACGAGGAAGTTCAAAACTTCTTTCCTTTTTTCGCGTCTTTTCTTTTTGGGGAAGTTTAAAAAATCTTTTTCAAAATTTTCTTATCGAGGGAAGTTCAAAAATAAATGTTCTGTTTTCACATCTTTATTTTTCGGGAGAAAGTCGGTACCCTCCTCTCATGACAAAAAAATGATGGAAAATTTTTGCTTTTGCATCTTTGTTTGCTTGTGTCTTCACACACACATATACACGCACACAATCACAAGTCATAAACATGTAATGTCACATCATGTCAAACTTGGTCAAGTCAGTGGTCAAGTCAATCACAATATATACGAGTCCATTGGCAAATTTATTTTTGCAGGTCTACAGCCCACGTTCGGGGAGAAGCGAACCAACTACAACCCACGTCCGAGGACCAGTGGACCATCAACAGCCCACGTCCGGGGACAAGCGGGCCATCTACAGCCCACGTCCGGGGACAAGAGAACCATTTACAGCCCACGTTCGGGGACAAGCAAACCAACTACAGCCCACGTTCGGGGAAAAGCGAACCAACTATAACCCCCGTTGGGGGACAATCGAACCTGCCAAAATCAGACAAGTCTTTCCTCAAGCATGGAAAGTGTCATCTGGTGGATTTCTTGAAGCATAGAAAACTGTCATATTCATATGTTGACTTTCCTCAAGCATGGAAAGTATTATCCGATGGATTTCTTCAAGCATAGAAAGCCACTAAATTCATATGTCTGCTTTTCTCAAGCATGGAAAGTATCACCCGGTAGATTTCTTCAGGCTTAGAAAGCTACCAAACTCATCAGTTGACTTTCCTCAGGCATGGAAAGTAGTTCAATAAAACGTCATTCGGTGGATTCCTTCAAGCATAGGAAGCTACCAAACCCATTTGTCACCGATACACTTGTGTCAGATACACATTCTATCCCTTTACTCTTTTATGTTTGGAACTAACACTTTTCTGCAAGTATCGGCGTATACAAAGTGATTTAAGATTGCAGAACTAACGTTTCTAGGAACTCAGTCAAAGTGGGGGCTTCTGTAGACACCTAAAAATGTCTCCCCAAACCAATACCCGATGATGAATAACCTTTCACCACCATTATTGGTCGGGTTGAGTATTTAATCTTTGCAGTGCTTAAATCCATATTCAATCCCAATACATTTCATAAACCAACCCAATTCCTAGCCCATTTCCCAAAATCGTCACTTTTTTTACTCTTTCCACGCCTTTAAACCCAAAATATTTCATTTATTGTCTTTTAAAATCATTCATTTCGTGTCCTTTTTATAAAAACGTTTAATCCAGTTTATTTTGGTCCATAATCTGGGTCCAATAATTAAATAGTTGGATGGGGCTTTGAAATATCTTTCCAACGATATATTATAAGCCCAAATCCGAGTAATAACGAATAAGTTATGGCCAAAATATGAAACTGAGCCCAAACCGAACCTAAGCCCACCTTACCTACGACACAGTGGTCATGTGGAGGGTCCAAATTATTTAATCCCATTCATAAACCAATTAGGATTAATTAGAAGCTTCTATAAGTTTCTAAAAGATATTAATTATCATTTTTGAAAAGATAAGATTAAAAAGTTTCAAATTGAATAAAACTCCTTTTTTAAAAAGTCCTAATTCTATTCGAATTGAAAGACGTTCAAAGATAGACATATATTCTTTTCGTGCCTCATAGTTTTTATCCTAATTTTTTATTGCTAGATATCCCGTGAAATTATTTTTTTAATGATATATTATAATATCAATTCTGAGCTATAACGGAAAAGATATGAATAAAATGTCAAACCATATCAAAAACAGACACCGTCTCACTATTTCGGCTGTATCTTTTCTTCTAAAATATATTTTAATCTGATTCTACTTGAGTTAGAAAGAAGATTTCAATAGCTATCCAAGACATATTTTTTTATCTTATTCCTATTTCTAGATCAAAAGATATGATAAAAACAAAAACCGCAAAAACTGCTATCTATCGAGTTTTATTCCGATTTAATTTGGATCTTATCTTGTTTTTTCGACCCTACTTTTTCTCTATAAATAGAGGTCATATCTCCAGTTTTTCAATAATCAACAAGCTTGATCATCAAATCCTTCTCTCTTTCTCTCTTTTACACCAAAAATCAATCTCTCCTCTCTCTCCAATATTCTAAGCCTTAAACCAATATTCCAAATTACACCATTCTTCATTTAAGCACTCCAAGGAGTCTATACAATACCCGAGGTTCCGTCCTTAAACCAAGGCGTGAAACGTATAAATAACTGAGGGTTTGGACCAAATCAAATCTATATTTATTTAATTTAATTTTCATTTGCTTTATATTTTTATTCAAGTTACAATCAGTTTATTCATGATGTAGCAATTTAAAGGAACGTGCGGAATGTGAGTAATTAAATAATTTAATTACTCTTATTTTATTTTAATATTGCTAACATCATGATTAGGTTTTTTATATTTGATTTTACTAATGATAATATTGTTAAATTGCTTCCAATATTAATGTTTATTCTATTATTATTATGATTACCATATTGCATGTTTAAAGGGAATATGTAATTGAAAATCACTCCTAATAAGATAATTTGGACAACCGGTTTAGGTTCCTGTGTAATCTTATTATTTAATTAAATTGGTGACGATATTTTAGAATTATGTGTTGCATTAATATTCAACCAATTTAGTCTAAAAATAGTTTGGAACAAATTGGATCTTTGTAATTTGAGATCGCAGGAATCATTTTTCATTATAAGAATCGAGTAAAGTCCAATACGAGCGAATGTGACTCCATGACTTACTTTGTACCATTATCCCTGATCCACCTTTTGTGTTTCCGAACCATATGGAGTTAGTAATCTCATGGATTCTGAATGGGGTGTAACCTTCACGGGACAATTGTTGTTGCCTTTGTTGTCCCTTATTCGTGGTTGCCTTAAATGATCCGTGAACGGTTTACAAGTTCCTTACAAAGTTGTTGGTGGCTCCCTAATTTATTTGTCCCTAATTGTATTATGTCAATTCCCACTTCCTATGAGTGCCAAGCATATTCACAAATGCTTTAACGTACGCGCACTTCGAGCGATGCCTATAGGTACCCCTTCAGGCTAATGTGCCCCTTGGATGGGCAATGATATGCCTGACGCCCCTAAGGGCTAATGCGCCCCTTGGATGGGCAATGATGTGTCTCACGCCCCTTAAGGCAAATAAGCCCCTTGGAGTGGCGATGATGTGTCTGACGCCGCTTAGGGCTAATAAGCCCCATGGACGGGTGACGATGTGTGTAACACCCCTTAAGGTTAATAAGCCCCGTCTTGATAGGTGGTCATGGCAAACTTTGATGCATTCTGCCCACCGAAATTGCAAATAAAGGCCTTTATCATGTTGATAATGCAATTTATTTGATTACAGTCTCATTTTTAGGCATATCTTGGAATGGTACATGCTTAAATCACCCCATAATAAGTCCCTAGGATGGGCAAAAATATAATTGACGCATTGTAAGACCTCTTGGGTTACAAGTGTCTATGAAGAAACTAATTGTTATGGCTAACTTATGTTTACTTGTATTTATTTTTATGTTAGACGCCCTTTTTCTGCGGCTAAGCCCCTTGGGGGGGGGTACGATATATGTTTGGTGCCCTTTCGAGCTAATGAGCCCCTTGGATGGGCGATGATGTGCCTGACGCCCCTTAGGGCTAATAAGCCCCTTTTATGGGCGATGATGTGTCTCACGCCCCTTAGGGCTAAAGAACCCCTTGGATGGACGATGATATGTCTGACGCCCCTTAGGGCTAATAAGCCCCTTTGATGGGCGATGATGTGTCTAACACCCCTTAGGGTTAATGAGCCCCTTCTGGATAGGCTAAAATAGAAAACTTTATGCATTCGGCCCACCGTAATTGCTAAAAAAGGCATATAGCATGGTTATATGGTCACGGATAGATAAGTCGTTAAGCTACCACCCTAACAAAATTAATCATTTATAATACCTAAATTTACACTAAACTAGTTAGTGCCAAGTAAAGGGTCGAACCCAAAAGGACTAAGTGTATTAATTTGTGCAACCTAGACTACTAGGAAAGGTCGCCAGATAGAGAGAGGTTAAACCAAACACTACTAAGAGCAATTAACTAAAACTAGGGAAAGTGGAATCCAATCACATCAATATATTAAACAACATCATACAAATAGATGAAAATGACCTCGATTAGGAACATCAACATATTTAACTCATTCTCGCACAATTAAGCATGTTAATTATACTTCTAAACTAATTCACTCTCGTGCAACTATTATAGCAAAGGTATGGAAGAATTTAGGGCTCTCAATCAACTCACTCTCGCACAATTGATTGAAAGCACAATTAAGAGCATAGAATCGATTAGCTAGAAAGATTCTAATCCATAAAAGCATCACCCATACACAATAATCGAAACAATTTCATGTTAATCACAATCAATCATTTAATACATTAATATAACCTTCATCCAATTCCCTAGAACAAGACCTAAGCTAACATAATGAAGAAAGACATCGAAAGCAAGGTAAAATAAGAATAAAAACAAGATTAAATAAACAAACGAATTAATCTACTCAGATCAACAAACAAAAAGCAAAAACTAAGAATTAAGCAAAGAAATAAATATGAGAGAAAGTTAGAACATTCTCATTGAATAGATGAGAAGAAGTTCCACAAAGTTGCTTCTTCAACCTCTCAAAAACTCCATGGAAATCCAAGCTTTCTCTCTTTATAACTACTCCTAAACTAGAGAGAGAAAATCCTAATCTAATCTTAAGAGAGAGAAAATATAGGCTAAACTAATCTAATCTATCTAAAATAAAAATGTTGATTCAAAGTTGTGAGAAAATAACTCCAAAGGGGTATTAATAATACAAGTTAAATAAGAATAAAACAAAAGAAATTAAAAAGAAATAAGCTAAATAAAACAATTAAAATAACTAAACTAAAAACCAAAAAAAAAACTACAATAAAAAAAAATAAAAGAAAATGAAAAGGAAAAAGAAACCCCCAAAAACCCACAATTCCCACCAAACTCACGAAAACAATAAGACCCCCCAATTCCCCTTTCTCGTACATGGGTGCTCTCTCTGATCATCATCATCCAACCATGATCTTCACCGTAAATCAACATCATCATCTAGCATCAAATCGTGGCCGTCCGATTTTCATTAAAATCACCTGAAAAGCTCGTGATTGACCCACATTTTCACGCCCACACAGAAGTCGCGCACAGGTCGCGCAAAGCTACTGCCTCAACTCTGATTTTGGACTCCAATTTGTGTGCTTTCTGACAAGGCTGCGCAGCGAAAAATTGGTGGCTCTGTGAGTTTGGGTGTTGGGAAAATTGCGTGGCTTAATTGGTGAGTAATTGGGTTGGAGTTTGGTGGTCGATTGTGGGTGAAGGATGGTGGTTGTTACGGGGGGTGATTGGTGGTTCAGGAGGCTTGGGTGGCTGCGTAGTAGTTGATTGGAGTTGCAGGGTGTTGGTGGTGATTTGGGTAGTTATTGTTGTTGTGTGAAGTGAGGGAGTAGGGGAATTGGTTGTTGCGGTGGTTTTGGTGGCTCAGGTGTGAGTTGCGGCTGGTAGCAGGGGAGTGTTGGTGGTGATGCTGGAATGCGTGGTGGTTGGAGGTGTGGGAATACGTGAGTGATGATTAAGGGAAGCAGGGGCTGTTGTGTTGGTTGCGTTGGGAGGTGGTTGTTTTTGTTGTTGTTGCGGATGTGGAATTGAGGGAGCAGGGGAGTTGGCTGGTGGTTTGCGTGGTGGTGATTGGAGGTGTGTTTGCAGTTTGCTGTTGGTATTGTTGAGGGGAGCAGGGGAATTAGTGGTGCATGACTGGTGTGGTGAAGGATAAGGAGGGAGGGTGGTGCTTGATAAGATGCTAGCAAAAGGGCAGCAACTTGGCATCGTGCATTTGCCTTAAACCTCGAACCCCGAAAACGACTATAACTTTGAAACCCGGAACACCTAAAACAAGAAATACGAGGGTGTTACCACGAGATAAAATAAAATAAAATAAAGATAAAATAAAATAACTTAAAAATAAAATCAAAAGAAATTAAATAAAATAAAGAAAACAAACATGAAAATAAAATAAAATAAGAAAATGAGAGAAACTAGGAACTTATTAAATAACAAGAACTAAAAACTTAAAATATAAACATAGAAAATAAGATAATTTAAATAACTTAAGAAAATGAGCTAAAAATTATTAAAACGACTAAAATACTAAAAAAAAAAAAAGATAAATGACAAGAATAAGCAAATAAAAGAAATAAAGGATAAAAAGGGTTAAATTATTGGAAAAATAAGCCGGAAAACGTCTCAATAAACACCCTAAAAGTAACATAAAAGTCACTTATCATTATAATGCCATTTTTCTTATTACGGTCACATTTTTAGGCGTGTCTTGGAACAGTTTGTGCTCGGATCACCCTGTAATGAGCCCCTAGGATGGACGATAATATTATTGACGCATTCTAAGAGCCTCTTGGGTGACAAGTGTCTGTGAAGAAACATGTAGACTTATGTATTTGAAGCACCATCAATGAAGAAACATATTATTACTACTAACTTATGTTTACGTGTATTTATTTTTATGTTTGACGCCCTTTGGACGAATGAGCCCTGGGGGGGATATATGTTTGGTACCCCTTCGGGCTAATGAGCCCCTTTTATGGGCGATGATGTGCCTGATGCTCCTTAGGGCTATTGAGCTCCTTGGATGGGCAATGATGTGTCTCACGCCTCTTAAGACTAATAAGCCCCTTGGAGTGGCGATGATGTGTCTGACGCCCCTTAGGGCTAAAGAACCCCTTAGATGGATGATGATGTCTGACACCCCTTACGGCTAATGAGCCCATTGGATGGGTAATTATGTATCTAACACCCCTTAAGTTTAATAAGACCCTTCTAGATAGGCGATCATGAAAACTTTGATGCATTCTACCCACCGAAATTGAAAATAAAGCCCACTAGCATGGTGAAAATGCCATTTTTTTTTACTACAGTCTCATTTTAGGCATGTCTTGGAACGGTACATGCTTAAATCACCCAATAATGAGCCCTTAGGATGGGCTATAATATAATTGACACTTTCTAAGAACCACCTCGGTAACAAATTTCTTTGAACAAACAAATTGTTATGGCTAACTTATATTTACTTGTATTTATTTTATGTTTGACACCCTTTGCGGGGGCCGAGCCCCTTGGGGGAGTACGATATATGTTTGGTTCCCTTTCGCGCAAATGACCCTTTGTAAGGGCGATGATGTGCCTGACGCCCCTTAGGGCTAATTAGCCCCTTGGATGGGCGATGATGTGTCTCACGCCCCTTAGAGCTGAAGAGCCCCTTGGATGGGCGATGATGTGTCTGACGCCCCTTAGCACTAATGAGCCCCTTGGATGGGCGATGATATGTCCTACACTCCTTAGGGCTAATTGAGCCCCTTGGATGGGCGATGATGTGCTTAACACCCCTTAGGGTTAATGAGCCCCTTCTAGATAGGCGATCATGGAAACCTTTGATGCATTCAGCCCACCAAAATTGCAGAAAAAGGGCCTCTAGCATGGTGAAAATGCCAATTTTCTGATTTTGGTCTTATTTTTAGGCATGTCTTGAAATGGTACGTGCTCGGATCACCTCATAATGAGCCCCTAGGATGGGCGATGATATAATTTACTCTTTCTAAGAGCCTCCTAGGTGACAAGTGTTTGTGAAGAAACATGTAGACTAATGTATTTAAAGCAACATCAATGAAGAAACAAATTGTTAAGGCTAACTTATGTATACTTGTATTTATTGTTATGTTTGACGCCCTTTGGTGATGTAAAGCCCCTTTGGGGGGGGGGATATATGTTTGGTGCGGCTTCGGGCTAATGAGCCCCTATGATAGGCGATGATGTGACTGACACCCCTTAGGGCTGATGAGCCTTATGGATGGGTGATAATGTGTCTCACGCTCCTTATGGCTAATGATTCCCTTGGATGGGCGATGATTTGTCTGACGCCCCATAGGTCTAATAAGACCCTTTGATGGGCGATGATGTTTCTAACACCCCTACGGGTTAATAAGCCCCATTTGGATAGGCGATCATGGAAAACTTTGATGCATTCGGCCCACCAAAATTGCGAAAAAAAGCATCTAGCATGGTTAATATTCCATTTTTCTGATTACGGTCTCATTTTTAGGCGTGTCTTGGTACGGTACGTGCTCGGATCACCCCGTGATGAGCCCCTAGGATGGCCGATAATATAATTGACGCTTTCTAAGAGCCTCCCGGGTGACAAGTGTCTGTTAAGAAACATGTAAACTTATGTATTTGAAGCAACATCAATGAAGAAATTTATTGTTATCGCTATCTTATGTTTACTTGTATTTATTTTTATGTTTGACGCCCTTTGGGCGGCCGAGCCATTGGGGGGGGGGCGATATATGTTTGGTACCCCTTCGGGGTAATTATCCCCTTGGATGGGCGATGATGTGTCTGACGCTCCTTAGGGCTAATGAACCCCATGGATAGGCGATGATGTGTCTCACGCCCCTTAAGGCTAATAAGCCCCTTGGAATGGCGATGATGTGTCTCACGCCCCTTAGGGCTAATGAGCCGCTTTGATGGACGATGATTTCTAACACTCCTTAGGGCTAATGAGCCCTTTGGATGGGTGATGATGTTTCTAACACCCCTAAGGTTAATAAGCCCCTTCTAGATAGGTGGTCATGGAAAACTTTGATGCATTATGCCCACCGAATTTGCGAATAAAGGCCTCTAGCATGTTTAAAATGCCATTTATCTGATTATAATGTCATTTTTAGGCATGTCTTGGAACGGTACGTGCTTAAATCACCCCATAATGAGCCCTCAAGATGGGAGATAATATATATTTGATGCTTTGTAAGAACTCTAGCGTGACAAGTGTTTGTGAAGAAACAAATTGTTATGGCTAACTTATGTTTACTTGTATTTATTTTTATATTTGACGTCCTTTGCGGCGGTCGAGCCCCTTGGAGGGGTACGATATATGTTTGATGCCCATTCGGCAAATGACCCCTTGGATGGGCGATGATGTGCCTGATGCCCCTTAGGGCTAATTAGCCCCTTGAATGGCGATGATGTGTCTCACGCCCCTTAGAGCTAAAGGGCCCCTTTGATGTGCGATGATGGGTCTGACGCCCCTTAGCGCTAATGAGCCCGTTGGATGGGCGATAATGTGTTTAACACCCCTTAGGGTTAATGAGCCCCTTTTTGATAGGCGATCCTAGAAAACTTTGATGCATTCAGCCCACCAATATTGCGAAAAAAAAACGGCCTCTAGCATGGTGAAAATGCCATTTTCTGATTACGGTCTCATTTTTAGGCATGTCTTGGAACGGTACATGATTAAATCACCCTATAATGAGCCCTTAGATTTGGCTATAATATAATTGATGCTTTCTAAGAACCTCCTCGGTGACAAGCGTCTTTGAATAAACATATTGTTATGGCTAACTTATTTTTACTTGTATTTATTTTATGTTTGACGCCCTTTGCGGGGGTCGAGCCCCTTGGGGGGGTACGATATATGTTTGGTGACCTTTCCCGCAAATAACCCCTTGTAAGGGCGATGATGTGGCTGACGCCCCTTAGGGCTAATTAGCCCCTTGGATGGGCGATGATGTGTCTCACGCCCCTTAGAGCTGAAGTGCCCCTTGGATGGGCGATGATGTGTCTAACGCCCCTTAGCACTAATGAGCCCCTTGGATGGGCGATGATATGTCTAACACTCCTTGGGGCTAATTGAGCCCCTTGGATGGGCGATGATGTGTTTAACACCCCTTAGGGTTAATGAGCCCCTTCTAGATAGGCGATCATGGAAAACTTTGATGCATTCAGCCCACCAAAATTGCAGAAAAAAGGCCTCTAGCATGGTGAAAATGCCAATTTTCTGATTACGGTCTTAGTTTTTGGCATGTCTTAAAATGGTACGTCTTCGGATCACCTCATATAGAGCCCCTACGATGGGAGATGATATAATTTACTCTTTCTACGAGCCTCCTGGGTGACAAGTGTCTGTGAAGAAACATGTAGACTTATGTATTCAAAGCAGCATCAATGAAAAAACAAATTGTTATGGCTAGCTTATGTATACTTGTATTTATTGTTATGTTTGACAACCTTTTGTGCTCAGGAGCCCCTTTGGGAAGGGGATATATGTTTGGTTTAATGAGCCCCTATGATAGGCGATGATGTGCCTGACGCCCCTTAAGGCTGATGAGCCCCATGGATGGGCGATAATGTGTCTCACACTCCTAAGGGCTAATGAGCCCCTTGGATTGGCGATGATCTGCCTGACGCCCCATAGGGCTAATAAGCACCTTTGATGGGCAATGATGTTTCTAACATCCCTTAGGGTTAATGAGCCCCATTTGGATAGGCGATCATTGAAAACTTTGATGTATTCGGCGCACCGAAATTGCGAATTTTTTTTGTAAATTGTTATAGGTATCGCGTTGCATATATTGTTTGGTGATGAAATTGTGAAAAAGGAGGAGCTAGCAGAAGCCGTACTAGGGTTAGGATGACGATTCCCTTCTTAAAGGAATAAACTTATGATTTGTGCTAATTATTCCATGAACTCTACATGGAATAAAGGCATGAACGAGGTTTATGAGTTTTTCCTAAAACTCATTGGCGAATCCTACTTGTTTCTTATAAAAAAGCGTCATGATAGAATCAATTCTAATTCAAGGTCCCCTTAACAGTCAGGTTGTTAAAATCCTACTACATCTTAACAAGTGTAAAGTCCTAGGCTTTTAAGTGGCCAAGGGCATTTAAGGAGAGTACGCCTTACGATGGGATCACCCTTCTTACAGTGGCGACTCAACTGGGGACTTAGAGGTTACAAGATTAGATCGTAGTTATGGTTCAAGGTTTCCAACACTAGCTTGCCTATGGATTGTAACGATAACTAACTTGGATTATCTCTAGTTAAAGAGCGAGACTCGAATGCATAATATCTTCCTTTTTCACAAAAGTAAAAAAATCAAACAATCTACATTGCATCATGCATAATCATAGCACATTTTAACCATTAGGGATTGGCTCATTGACTAGGGGTTGCCAACACTAGGCTTCTGTCCCAAAATCAATAACAATCATCCCACCCATATCGTCAACAAAATGTTGAGAGGGCGATGTTATGAGTCAACACGTGGAGTGATTGATTTGTGCATCGTTTCTTAAGATATGGTACCCTTGGATACCCAAGCGTTGACCTTAGAATGGCATTATATGCTTTGACGGTTTCTTTTATGTGCTTATGTGACTACATGAATATGTGCTTCGTGTCTAATCTAACTAATTCCAACTTGTTACCTACAGAAATAATAAAAATAATTCGCAATCATTATGGTTCGACAAAAAAAAAAAAGAATAAAAAAATTATCGTTTTTTTAGCATTTTCGCAAAAACAAAAAAAACAAAAACAAATCGTTCTTTTTGCAATTTCGCAAAAAAAAAAAAATTATCGTTCTTTTTGTGTTTTCGCAAAAAAAAAAAAAAATTTTGTCGAACCTATCAAGTGGCACGCACAACTGTCAAGTTCTGAAGTTGCGCGCGACACCTCTGCGCAACTTTGTTCATGCGCGTGCCCACTGTTCAACGTTGACTTTGACTCGTTACAAGCAATATCATACGGAGAAAACGATATTACCGCTTCAAGGTTAATCTTTAAGTATGTGCTAAAAATATCTCTTCGGGTAACAACGTTGTCTAACGTATTTACCTTTACTTTGATCGTCTTTTTCGTTTTTTTTTAAAAAAAAAATTTGAAATTTTTTTTATCGTTCCTTTTGCGTTTTTGCAAAAAAAAAAATTTAACCGTTTCTTTTGCATTTTTCGAAAAAAAAATACGCATGTGGCAGATGCTACTCTTGAAGTTGCACTTTCCACCTTAGAGCAAGACGGAAAATTGCGCGCGATACTATTTTTTATTATGATGATTCGTTTACATAATTTACAAAAATAAAAAGAACATTGCAAGAAACTGGAACATGTTTAAGTAAAAGAAAAATACTATAACCTGCACTACATAATATTGCAAGCATCACTCTAATGACACTATGCAAGATAAAGTCACCACTGTCAAACCTATTAACCTTACAGCCTTACCAAAATCGCAAAATAAACATTGCAAGCTATAAGTTTTTAAGGAATCATGAATAGAAATTACCTTCCATGAGGCATCATGAGGAGCCTGGTATTTTTCTCTGACCTTCCCTTGAAAATCAAGACGCTCGTATCTTTCATCACCATAACCACCTCTTTCGGCATTTATAAAAAAAAAGATATTAGGATATGCTTTGATCTGAATTTTTAAGATTTGGTGGAATATGACTTGCCTTTACAGATATTACAATAAGATGCGCCTTGAATTTTTTTTCGAATATATTATTAATTATTTGTAAATTGTATAACCTTCTTTCAACTAAGGACCATGATAAAGATGGAAAGTCATACAACAGTAAAGCAATTGGCATACTTATTCAATTTAGTGCATTAAAATTGTACAGTCTGATGCACGCTATGAAAAACTAAGATTTGGTTTAACAGCCATGTCTCAGATCTTACCAAATAAATGGTACGCCCCATAAATTCTTATCAGTGAAACTAAAGGCAAAATTCCTATCATGCCTATTTGAATGAAAGTATACCTCTGGTGATATATCTAGGTATAAGACCATGTATGGAGCCAACAATCCTATCTCTGGTGCCTGCACAAAGAGAATTGTGATCATATTGCGACTAAATAGAGATATGCCTGAGTGAACTGGTTGATTACTAAGAGTTGGAATCTTCAAAGCAAGTTGTCAACATACATCACACTCACTCGAAGATGGGTTTTCAACTTTTCTTCCATCATTGATCTGTAATTGTAGATGACAAAGTCAACAACTAAACAAGCATATCACCAAAAAAACAGATTCATGAAGAAGTAAAGTTTACAACATTAAATCACATTCTGAACTCTGTCCCAATATACTTGTATATATTTCAAAATCTCAGGGGAATAAAGACAGTTTTTTAAAAGTAATCTATCATAATTCCAACTACAATCTTCAGAATGTAATATAACCGAGAACGAATTACCCAAATTAACCAATAAATAACAACGTAGAAAGGAATTAGATTCAGCTAAACATAACATCAAACACATGGTATGCAACTCACAAATTATGTATAAAAAAAACAATCATAAAATGAAAAAAGAAACAACATTTTCTCCCAACGATTAGCACCGAACAAAAGATGAATAGTATGATCATCCAAATTAGATTGATTGGAAAGATAAGTAGAGATCATCTGCCCAACAGCAGTATTTCGATCCGGAAACCGCCATAACTTAGTAGAACACCCAATACTTTGCAAGTGAGAGAGAAGCTGAATACACTGAGAGCTCTTTCGACTTCGATCTAACCCTTCTAATACAACTAAAGCACCTCTTGATTGTAAATTGGGGTTTAGGGAAGAAACTTCAATTTTCTTGGAAGAATCATTCTCCATTTTTGTAGCAAAAATTGAACAATTTAACTGAAATTTAACATCCTGGTTTCTCCTCTGTGCTCCTGCAAAGTGCACCCAAGAAACAACTCAGATCAATATTTTGGTAATTAATATCGAAATCCTGCTTCTGTTGCAAAGGAAGATAACTGGACATAAATTATACATCATTAGTAGTTATTACTTGTGAACTTCACTGTCATGTCTTTTCCTTGTCATCTGCCATGTAAACGGACTATTAGGATCCACACCAGGCTGTGAAATTTCCAAACCATGTTTCTTAACCAAATCAACGTATCTGGAAATTCAATAAAAAAAATGACAAAAGTTTTGTACTGAATATCTCAAGACATTAGAGGATATGATGGAGAAAGAGTGCTAACTTTTCAGAATCAAATTTATCCACTCCCAAATCTTCGTCCCAGATAAATATGTAATCATATGGTGCCACAATGTCAGGATGTAGAAATCGTTTTGCATACCACCTTTAACCATACAATGAAAGAACGGATCAGTATGATAAAATAGATAATTAATCTGACCCAATTGCCTTAAAACTAGAGTACTAACCATTTCGTCTGTTTTCGAGCACTGAAATGGATAATTAATCATCATTCTATCATTTGTTCATTCTTCATTATCAACTAAAAATAAATTAAAATTCCTCTCTTTCTTCTAATTTCAAATAATCAACAATAAATAAAAATAAGAAAATCACAATTTCTGACAAACTCGAAATTTTAATTTCAACAAAAATGAACACAAATTAAGAACAAAATTAAAGAACTTAAACACAAATTAAGCACAAAATCAAATTACCTTCTCATTAAGAGAGAATTTGGACTGAACATAAGACTGAGGATCAAACCTATCATTCCAAAACGCGTTTGAGTTGATTTTTTGCTCGAAATGGGGGATTTTTGGTCGGAAACAATCATTTTTCTAGGTTTAAGGGTTCGAATTTCTTGGGGTTTTTGGTCTAAATTTTTGCTCGAAATTGCTCGGATTTGCTTCAACTTGACTGCAATTTTAATTTAGATGTTAAATTTGCTGGGGAATCGCAGTTTTTTGGCCTAATTTGTTGGGTTTCAGAGACGAATTTGTGGGTGTTTTGCTGTAGAAATTCACTGGAATTGAAGAACTCTTGTTTTTTTTCTTTTTGATTAGTGAATGTAGGCGAAGGTAAAAAAACGCAGAAAACCTAAAGTCAAAAGAGTTATTTGCGTCACTTTATTATAAAAAAGCGACGCAAATAACCTTGTTTATTGTACACAGCTCATATGCGTCACTCATGTAGTAAAAGCGTGACGCAATTTACTTAATCACTTATTTGCGTCGCTTGTTAACAAATGAGTGACACAAATAAGTTTATTAATTGCGTCGCTTTAATAAATAAGAGCGACGCAAATGAGAGAAAGCTGAAATGCACTTGAGTTTTGCGTCGCTTCTTGAATAACATGCGACGCAAATAACTTAAAAGGATGGTAAAAATAAACATTTGCTTCGCTCCTTAGAATGAATGACACAAATATGGCGACGCAAATGTACATTTTTCTACTAGTGGCCCGAGGCTCCCAATGAGGAGGTGACTCAAGCTGCCCTAAATCGATGGCAAAGTGTCAATCGAGATGTCAAATGCATCATATTGGCCACAATGTCTCCTGAGCTTCAAAAGACTTTCTTTGAAAAAGAGACGGCTTTTGAGATCATTTCTGAATTGCAGAATATGTTCCAAGAGCAGGCCCAAACTGAAAGGTTTAAAACCCACAGGCAGATCCTTGAGATCAAGCTCAAGAAAGGAAAGCCAGTCAGCCCACATGTACTCAAAATGATTAGATTGTTTGAAAACATGGGAAGGCTTGATGTGGGGTATTCAACCGAGGTGGGAATTGACATCATTCTCCACTCGCTGCACAAAGGCTATGATCAGTTCAAGATGAACTATAATATGCACATCATGGAGAAAACCCTCACCGAGCTTCATGGTATGTTGAAGGAAGCTGAGCAAACGCTCAAGGATGAGGGAAAGCATGATATGTTCATGATTAAAAAGGGCAAGCCGTTCAAATTTTCGGGCAAGAAGAAGAAAGGCTTTAAGGGGAAAGGTAAGAAGAAAACTTTTCCGCCTAAGTCTAAAGCTACCAAGGATAAGAAGGTAGCGTCTTCTAAAACTTATTCCGAATGTTTCTACTGTAAGAAGAAGGGACATTGGAAGAGAGATTGCCTCAAGTTCAAGGAAGATAAGAAGAACGGAACCATTGCTTCTGAATTAGGTATATTCGTTATACACTTTAACTTCACTAGCTTAACATCATGGGTATTAGATACCGGATGTGGAATCACACCTTTTTTCCAATTCTCAGGGACTAAGGAACGCTAGAAGGCTAGAGAAGGGAGAGATTGAACTCCGGGTCGGCAATGGAGCCAGAATTGGTGTCGTATCCGTAGGAACTCTCAGTTTGTCTTTTCCCACCGGGCTAGTTTTGGAACTCGATAATGTTTATTATGTTCCTAACATTACCAAAAACATTATTTCAATTTCGGCGTTGGACGCCAAAGGTTTTGAATTTCAAGTAAAGGACAAAGAATGTTCGTTATATCTGGATAATGTTTTATATGGTATTGCACATTCTGAAAATGGCCTTTATGTGCTTTCTTTAGACAAACAAGTTTATAATGTGAATAATGATACAAAAAGATCTAAGACCATAGAATCAAATCAGACTTACTTGTGGCATTGTCGTCTTGGCCACATCAACATCAAATGCATTAAGAAACTTCTACAAGAAGGTGTTCTTTACTCTTTCTATTTAGAATCGTTTGAGAATTGCGAGGGATGTCTATTAGGCAAGATGATTAAATAACCATTCTCCAAGTTGGGAGAAAGGGCAAGTGACTTATTGGGTCTTATACATACCGATGTATGTGGACCAATGAGGTCAACCACAAGAAATGGACATCGATATTTCATCACTTTCACTGACGACTATAGTAGATATGGATATGTCTACCTCATGTCGCATAAATCTGAATCATTTGAAAAGTTCAAAGAATTTCAGAGTGAAGTTGAAAATCAGCTTGGTAAGAAAATCATAGCCCTTCAATCAGATCGAGGTGGTGAATACTTGAGCCAAGAATTCGATTACCATCAGAAAGAAAAGGGTATACTTTAAGAATTGACACCTCCAGGAACTCCGCAATGGAACGGAGTATCCGAAAGGAGAAATCGAACCTTGTTATACATGGTACGATAAAAAATGGGTCTTAGTGATCTTCCTATCTCTTTCTGGGGACACGCACTTCTAACTGCGGCACTAACACTGAACCGTGCTCCATCAAAAGCTCTAGAAAATACTCGATATGAATTATGGACGAAGAAACCTCCTAGGTTATGTTTTCTAAAGATATGGGGATGCAAAGCATATGTCAAGAAATTTATTTATGACAAACTTCATCCCAAATCTGACAACGTTTATTTTGTGGGCTACCCAAAAGAAACCAAAGGGTATTACTTCTACAACAAATCGGAGAACAAAGTGTTTGTTGCTCGCGATGGTGTCTCTTTGGAGAAGGACCACCTTTCCAAAATGACAAGTGGGAGGAAAATCGAACTCGACGAAGTTCGTGAGGATGAGCAACAAAATCATAATTACAGTCAAAGTGCTCAAACAACATCTGTTCACGCAGGTCAAAATGATCAAAATGTGCAAAGTCGAACCGACAATGCAAATGCTCAATCCATTACCCTACGTAGGTCTCAGAGGCCGAGATCTCAACCTGATAGATATCTTGGTTTAGTATTAACCGAGAATCAGGACATCCTAATTATGGATGGAGATGAACCGACAACCTACAAGAAAGCGATGACAAGCACCGACTCTACTAAATGGCAAGAGGCCATGAGATCTGAAATGGATTCCATGTTTGAAAATCAAGTCTGGGACTTGGTTGACTTACCCGAAGGTTATACACCTATCGGATGTAAGTGGATTTTCAAGTTGAAAACCGACAAAGATGGAAATGTATTCATTTACAAAGCTAGATTGGTGGCAAAAGGTTACAAACAAGTTCATGGTATTGATTACGATGAAACCTTTTCACCAGTCGCAATGCTTAAATCCGTTCGGATCCTCCTAGCGATTGCTGCATATTACAAATATAAAATATGGCAGATGGACGTCAAAACCGCTTTCCTTAATGGTTATTTGGAAGAAACTGTGTATATGACACAGCTTGAAGGTTTTGTCGACCAAAACAATGCTAGAAAGTTTGAAAGCTTAAGAATTCCATTTATGGACTAAAGCAAGCAAGCAGAAGTTGGAATCTGCGATTCGATGAAGCCATCAGTAAGTTTGGTTTTATCAAGAATCCAGAAGAATCTTGTGTTTACAAGAAGGTTAGTGGGAGTGACATCGCCTTCCTAGTCTTACATGTCGATGACATATTGCTCATTGGAAACACCATTCCATTGTTAGAGTCTATGAAGGCCTCGCTTGGAAAGTGCTTCTCAATGAAAGACTTGGGAGAGGCTCAGTACATACTAGGCATCAAGATTTATAGGGATAGATCGAAAAGGATGATTGGATTGAGTCAGAGTACTTATATTGATAAGGTACTTGCTCGATTTGGCATGGAGGAGGCCAAGAGAGGTCACCTCCCAATGTCACATGGCATAACCCTAAGCAAGAAGCAGTGTCCACAGACACTTGATGAGCGGGTAAGAATGAATCAGATTCCATATGCTTCGCTTATTGGATCGATCATGTATGCCATGATATGTACTAGGCCAGATGTATCGTATGCCTTGTGTGCTACGAGCCGTTACCAATCAGACCCAGGAAATGCGCATTGGACTGCGGCCAAAAATATCCTAAAGTACCTGAAAAGGAACAAGGATAAATTCCCGGTGTATGGTGGTGCAGAGGATTCGAGAATGGAAATCAGAGCGTGAAATCAGAGTTTGCAAAGTTGGAACTGATGACAATGTAGCTGATCCACTTACTAAACCTTTGCCTCAAGTGAAGCACAACAACCACGTTGAGGCAATGAGAATCAAGCATGTAGGAGACTGGCTTTGATTTCCTTGTTTAGTGTTTTAGTTAATTTTGAGAAAAATTAATGTAAGATGCTAATTAATTATGGTAATATAAAATTTCATGCAATATTTTATTACTCTGTTATGCTATTTAATTGTGGTTTAGGATTAAATAATGAGTCCATTCGATTCTGAGAATATTCAAAATAGGGTATCAAGACCAGTCTTGGTAAGGAAACACCTATTTAGTGAACATTGAATATTATAATCGAAAATTATCCCTAATCAAGGTCATCTAAACGATGGACGATTAATGACCGATTGAGATTAGTGTGTAGTTTGATTTATAACACCGTTTCATGTGCTACAAGGACATTATTGTCATAAACCATTTGCACAGGTATTGGGTTAGAACCATACTGGATCGACCTATGAGAATACTTCTAGAAATTAAAAAAATTTGTCATAAGTATACTTCTCATTATGGCTATCGGAACCTATTTCCTCGACCATGAGTATTGTGAGTTCTCTTGTTTGAGTACTAGTTCGCTTTGATGTTGTCAAACGTCTGCCGTAATAGGGGATTATAACGGCAACACTCGGGCGACTAGGTCCTCTCAGTAAGAGGAGCTACATTACAAGACTGGGAATGTCCCCCTACTAAAATAGGGAAGATGTCTTTGTTGTATACAAGGCCTCTCGTAGAGCGAGACTGTAAAATGCATGGCCGTGCTCGGATGGATTTTAGAAATCATCTGTTTATTGACAGTCGGACTCGGAATCGAGAAACACTTCTGGACGTAATAAGGATGACAAAACAAATCTTACCTTATAGTTCATGAAGAGACATTAAGCGACATAGGAAAAAGGTTGTACAC
The DNA here is from genome assembly GCF_001683475.1 of Chenopodium quinoa. Taxonomy (NCBI): domain Eukaryota; kingdom Viridiplantae; phylum Streptophyta; class Magnoliopsida; order Caryophyllales; family Amaranthaceae; genus Chenopodium; species Chenopodium quinoa. Next base: position 1,961,283 of record NW_018743262.1, on the reverse strand, counting down.
AAAATGCGTACTTGTCCGGAAGGACAAGTGGGAGATTGAAAGGAATGGTGTCCTTCGAACAAGTGTACTATTCCGTTAGTGGGTTCAGAATTATTAGAAAGCTAATATATTCAATGAGGTCAAGTGATCGGAATGCCTGGGTGGAGGCCGTTTCCGATCAATAATATTAATGAATAATTAATATTACAGCTTAATCTTGACTAACCCCTTCGGATCACACCCAAGCATTCAACAAACCGAAACGACGAATTAATTCGGAAGGAATTAATGAGTCGACCGAGTAATATTTACTTAGACGTCGAGAATTCGAGCTTAGAGCGTCGAAACCGAGCGTCGAAAGTGGAGGTGAAAAATAGTGAAAGACGAGACGAGAAATAGTAATAAATCAACAAAAGACCAAAATACCCCTAGTATCGGAATGCCCAAGCAAACCGAGTGCTAAGGGCGTATGGCCTAGCATGGTGGCTAGCATGCGCACCAAGTCAAGCCTAGGCTGGCTGGTGCGTGCTAGCGCACCCATGCTAGCATCGCAAGGCTAGGCGCTGCCTAGTGCGGGCAATGGCTTGCAAGCCATGCCGCAAAAAGCTGCAGCAGCTAGCACGCTAGGCGCGCCAGCTCGCCCCAGCTAGAAGCAGCATGGCTAGGCCATTGCTTGCTGCCTAGCAACGCTGGCCAAGGCACAAGGCCAGCAGCAGCCCGCACAAGCATGCTGGGCTTGCTGGCCAGCAGCGCCTGGCAGCCAGCATGCGAGTGCTGGGCCTGCTGGGCTTGCTGGGCGTGGCTGCCACGGACAGCAACACATGTCATCCCACCTTGGCTGCCTTGGTGCCCAAGGGTGGGTGCCATGTGGCTTGTAGCTGTGGCGTGAGTGTGTGTGGAGTGAGGTGGCCGGTTATGGGAGAGGGAGTGGGGAGCAAGTTTGGTCCCCCCCTTCTCCAAGTGGTCCTGACCTAACCACTCATATGAGCTTGCCACTTTTTAATTTATTACTAGCTTGATTATTGATTTTATTTTAGCTTTAAAATAAAATGGAAAAATCATACTATCCCACATTCATGGGAGAGTAAATGATACTCCCATCATTTCCTATAAATACCCAAGTATGGGCATTGGGAATAATGCTTGAGTAAGAGTTGAAAAAGGCATCACAATTAGTGAAAACCTTTGAACACAATATAATTACTCGGATTTTATTGGTCGGGTCTTGCTAACCCCAAGACATTTGACCTAGTCGGTTTTGTTGGTGCGGGTGGACTTCGTTGGAGGTCTCCGTGTGAGCAGGACTTGAAGCTTTCAAGTAAGAGCTCATTTTGGAGCGAAGCACGCGTCAAAGGTAATTAGCTTATCTTAATCTTGTAATTAATTTAATTATATTTATGGTTTTATTTATTGCGAGTGCGGTCTTGTTTATGGGTTTGTTTCCGTGGTGAGTCGGACTCACCAAACCCCAACAGCAAGCATAGGGGTCGAACCACAGGGAGAATTGCTTTAGCACCGTATTCATTACCTAGGGTCTAAGCTATCTCGAAACAAGAAGTGTGTATAACTAAGAGATCAAACTAAGAACGAAATGGATTAAAATTAATTTAACTAGGCACCAAGGGGAATGGGTAGGTGAAGATGACGCTTGATCATGCAATAACTTAGTTTAATCATCATCACCATCACATCACCACATCAATATCATCACATCACCATCACAACATAACCAACTTCATCACCACCATCACAACGCCACATCAATACCACAAGGCCACTATCCTCACTATCCTCCTTATGTGCAAGCAACTACCGTACCACTCTACCTTCCTATGTACACTTCAACCAACAAAAAGGACATCCTCCCCCACACTATTCTTTTGCTCGTGTCCTTTTGGTTGGTTGAAGTGTACATAGAAAGCTAGAGTGGTAGGGTAGTTGCTTGCACATAAGGAGGATAGTTAGGATAGTGAGGATAGTGGCCTTGTGGTATTGATGTGGTGTTGTGATGGTGGTGATGTTGTGATGGTGATATGATGAGACGGTGATGTTGTGATGATATTGATGTGGTGATGTGATGGTGATGATGATGATGTTTTATGATTATTTTTGTTGATTTTTGATGATTTTCTTTGATGATTCCTGAGTTTTTGTAGGTGGAGATGCTCCCAAGAGAAAAATCCACAATTCCCAAAAATCAAAATCCTTTTAATCCAAACTTTGTAGATAGCTTTTTATTTATTTTTTCTTCTTTTTGTTTATTTCTTTAGTCTTTATCTTTGTTTTCTAACCTTTTCTTGTTTTGTTGTAGTTTCTTTTGTTTGGCTCACCTTTATTGAAGCTTGAAGCAGAGATGAAGGACGTTAAAGAGCAACAATAGCTACCTTGGTGAGATTGGATATATTACCTTGTCTTATATTTCAAGCGGCATTCGGTGAGACCTTTCCTCTCTTTCTTTTTCTTTTTCTTTGAGTGCTTAGTTTAGGTCTAGTTTAGGAAGAGTTGAATGGTTTGAGGTTGATTGATTTTGGTTCCAAGGAACCTGGGATCGTTGATGTTGATATCAACGATCACTTGTATGTCGATTGGGATTTATTTGATTTACATTCCTCGATTATGAACCTTTTTAATTTCTTCCTCTTTTTGTGTGTTTTTCTTTTTCTCTTTTCTGTAACAAGCATGACTATGGCAAGTTGAAATATTTTTGATGTGGATTTTCTCATTCATTTGGATTCGAGAATTTGTGTGCCTTTTTGATGACATGACTTTAAATGCTTACCTTCCTAGTTGATGAGGGTTTCCACGGTTTAAGAATGCTTAAGGGTTGAATTAGACATATTATAAGCTAAGGTAGCCCTTGTTTAGGACTTTTGAGGACGTTTAAACCAACTAGTTCATGGGAAAGTGGTAAGATGGTGTTACTCTCCGTAGTGAATAGGATTCCCTTGGTTAGTATTTGCTTATTTTTATCCCGTGTGACCGTCATTTGTTATTTCCTTCATCATTCTTGTGAGCAGCGTTTTGGATTCTTAACTATGCATGTCTTAATCTTTGTGTTGGTATTTAGCTCCCGAGATCGTGACCAAACGACTTTAAAGGAGGAAGAGGGCATTTCTTCTCTTCTAGAAATATTCCCCATCCGTTGACATCTATCACAAGCATCCTTGAATACAGAAGGCCAAAAGAGCATAGATTGAAGGACCTTTGAGGCGGTCTTTTGAGCACTCATATGCCTACCACAAGGAGAAGAGTGGCACATATGGAGAACACTTTGAACCTTGTCGTTGGGACGCATCTCCTCAACAAATCATCGACCCCTCTCTTGAATAAAATGGGATCATCCCAAATGTATCTCTTGGCCTTGTGCTTGAGTTTTTGACGTTGTTGCGATGTGAAATCCGGCGGTATGCATTACAAGCTAAGTAATTCACAATATCCACATATCACGGCTCTGATTTCACTTCAAGGACATATAGAACATCATCTCGTAGAGCGTCCTCTATTGGCAAGCCATCATCTTCAAACCTTGCACCGCCACCACATTCTCGGCTCCCCTCTTGTCTCTCATCTCATAATCGAAGTCTTGGAGGACTAAAACCCATCTCAACAACCTAGGTTTAGCTTCCTTCTTCCCGATCAAATATTTGAGAGCCGAGTGGTTGGTATACACAATTGTCTTAGAACCAATGAGGTAGGTTCTAAACTTCTCGAATGAATGGATAACCGCTAGGAACTCCTTCTCGGTAGTTGTGTAGTTTCGTTGGGCATCATTGAGAGTTTTAGACAAATAATGTATGACATGAAGTTTCCCATCCTTTTGTTGTCCAAGAACAGATCCAATGGCCTCGTCGCTTGCATCGCACATGAACTCAAATGGAAGAGACCAATCCGGACCTTGGACAATAGGAGCGGTGCAAAGGGCTTCTTTCAACCTACAAAAGGACTTATGACAAGCATCATCAAACACAAACTCCTTATCATGTTGTAATAGGGATGTGAGAGGCTTAGAGATCATTGAAAAATCTTTTATAAAGCGCCGATAGAACCCGGCATAGCCAAGAAAAGACCTCACTTCCCTGACGTTGGTGGGGGAGGAAGTTTTCGATGACCTCAACCTTGGCTCTATCAACCTCAATGCCGGCATGGGAAATTTTGTGCCCTAGAACAATTCCACTTTCCACCATAAAGTGGTTCCCAATTCAACAAGAGGTTAGCCCTCTCACACCTTTCTAAGCAACGAGATAAATTAGATAGACAATCTTCATAGGTGGCTCCTCCAACGGAGTAGTCATCCATGAAGATTTCTATCTCATCCTCAATCATATCACTAAAAATGGACATCATGCAACGTTGGAATGTTGCAGGGCATTATAAAGCCCGAAAGGCATCCTACGATACGCATAAGTACCGTAGGGGCATGTGAAAGTTGTCTTCTCATGATCCTTTGGGTCAATCGGGATTTGGAAAAAACCCGAGTAACCATCAAGGAAAAAATAGAAGGAATGCTTTGTAAGCCTTTCCAACATTTGGTCAATGAATGGTAGTGGAAAATGATCTTTCCATGTACTTGTGTTAAGTTGGCGATAGTCAATACACATGCGCCAACAGGTAACAAGTCTAGTGGGAACTAGTTGATCATGATCATTTTTCACTACCGTCATGTCCCCTTTCTTAGGCACAACTTGCACGGCAGATACCCAATCACTATGAGCAATTGGGTAAATAATTCCCGCATCAAGAAGCTTAGCCACTTCCTTCCGCACAACCTCTTGCATGGAAGGGTTAAGCTTTCTTTGCCTTTGCCTGACGGATTTGGCATCTCCCTCTAGATCAATTTTTTGCATAAATAAAGATGGACTAATACCTTTGATATCATCAATGGTATAATCCAAAGCTTTCTTGTGTTTTCTCAAAACATTGATCAAGAGGGAGGTTTGCTCCTCCGTTAGGTTAGAATTTACAATCACGGGGAAAGACTCATCGGGACCAAGAAATGCATACCTCAAGCCCAAAGGTAGAGGTTTCAAGTCTACCTTTGGTGCTCCCTTACCATTGGGGCTCTCTTCTCTTTCTTCAACTTGAAAAAGGTCATGAATGTAAGGAGCCTCTTCTTCCATGCGTGCGCCCTTGCACTCCTTCTTGCTTTCCTCAAGCAAATCCTCATAGAATTGTATGTCTTCTTTGTGAGTACCTATCTTTGATTCATTCAACAACACACTTTCAAGAAGATCATTAGTAGCATAAAAGTGGGAGGGAGAAAATTCATTAAGAACGGTATCAAGAACATCTACCCTAAAGCATTCACCACTTGAGGAGGGTTATTGCGTGACATTATTCAAATCAAACTCAATAGAATCATTGTCAATCTTCAAGGATATCTTCCCCTCCTTCACATCGATGATAGCTCTAGAAGTAGCTAGAAATGGCCTACCCAAAATTATAGGAATCCTCTCATCCTCATCCATCTCTAGCACATAGAAATCCACAGGGAATGTGAACTTTCCTACCCCAAGGGGAATGTCCTCAACTTTTCCCATGGGGAACTTAACGGAATTGTCCGCTAGTTGGAGAGTAATGTTAGTGGGGGAGAGGGTTCCTACACTAAGCTTTTGGTAGACAGAGTAGGGCATGAGACTCACACTTGCTCCTAAATCACACAATGCTTTATCAAATTCAATGCCATTGATAGAACAAGGGATGGAAAAGTTACTCGTATCTTTCAATTTGGTAGGAAGTTTGTTGGAAAGAATTGCACTACAATTGGCGGTCAAACTCACCGTCTCACACTCCCTTCTCCCACTCAAAAGGTCTTTAAAAAATTTGGAATAGTGGGGCATTTTCTTCATAGCATCAACAAAAGGGACGGAAATATGCAAATTCTTAATGACTTCCAAAAACTTCCCAAATTGAGCATCAAGTTAAGCTCTCACAAATCGTTGTGGAAAGGGTAGCTTCTCCTCTCTAGGTTGGCGATTTAGGGGCAAGGGGGTGGCTTCTTTTTCCTTTGGCACCTCAACATTTTTTTTCTTTTCAACACTCAATGGATCATTGGGTTTTTCACCCTCATTCTCTAACTCCACCTCTTCTTGGGGTTCTTCCTCAATTAAAAGGGTCACTCCCTACTACCTTCCCACTCCTAGTTATCACGGCATACAAAGGTTTTGGGTTGAATCCTTGACTTGGGATGTGAGAAGAAGAAGAAGAAGAAGGGGATGAATTAGATGCAAGTTGAGCAATTTGGGTCTCAAGCATTTTCATATGAGCATCGGTTCATTTTTGGGCCTCTTCATGTTTCTTTTGATCCTCCTCACGCATTTTCAAAAGAGCATCTAATTTAGCCATCATGGGATCAATTGGAGGGGCTTCAAGTTGAAGAGGTTGTTGAGGTGGAGGAAGTTGGGGTTGATGGAAACCCGGAGGCCTATTAATTTGGGCATAGTTAGAAACAAATTGGCCCCTACTGCCTCCGGTGCTTTGGTTAGGAACATTCCTTTGTTGATTATTTCCCATGTTACCTTGGTCACCAAAATTTTGATTTTGATGGTCATGGTATCGGGAATAAGGTTGTTGGTTTTGATTACCATACCCCCTTTGGTTAGAGTAGCCTCTTCCATTAAAATTGGAAGGGCCTCCCCCACCATGGTATTGGTTATCATAACCACCACCACTTTGGTTCCAACCACGGTTTCCACCTTGATTCCAATTCTCCATTTGATTGGAGTTTGGCCTCAAGTTTCCTACATTTCCCATTCTAGGAGAAAAATTCATAGCATTGACATTTTCCATATTATCATAATGTTCATGGGAAGAGGGTTGAACTTCACATGCATATACACAATGAGAGGTATCATGATCATAGGTTTCACAATTAGAGCAAAAAATGCATCCTTGGAGCATTGTATTGTAAGAAGAGGAGGAGGAAGTATATGTACCATTGCCTCCCTTGGTTAAAGGGGAGGTATTACCATGAGGGTTGGACCTTTCTTTCATCAATTCATCCATTTGCTTGGTCATTTTGGAGATTTGGGTAGAAAGGTTGTTGATTGCGTTGGCTTGCTCCAATGCATAAACAACCTTACTAGAAGTAGCATCCCTTTCTCCTTCGTACCAATAATCATAGTGCTTTGCGGCCTCCTCTATAATACACTCCACTTCATGCTCTCCTTTGTTCATGATTGGACCGCCGGCCGCGGCGTCTAGGCTTGTTCTTCCTTGAGGTGTGAGACCTCCATAGAAAGTGTGAATGAGTTGATACTTGGGTATCCCATGGTGTGGGCATTGACGTTGAAGCTCTTTGTATCGTCCCCATGCCGCTCTTAGAGACTCACCACTCTTTTGGCGAAAACCTTGAATCAAAGACCGAGCCTCGGCGGTCTTCCTATGGTTATAAAACCTCCTCAAGAAAGTCGTAGTCATTCGGTCCCATGTTGTGAGAGAATTAGGGGGCACCTCCTTCTCTAGCCATTCTAGACCTCTCCCAATTAGCGAAAATGGAAACATTTTGAGGCGAATATATTCTTGAGTCACTCCATTGGCCTTTATTGTGTCACAATATTTCTCGAACTCTTTTAGGTGCTCATGAGGACTCTCAAACTTTCCACCCGAGAATTGTTTCCTCTCAATCAAAGCAATCAAATTAGGCTTGATCTCGAAATTGTTGGCTTGAGTAGTAGGAGTTAGGATCCCACTTTGCGCTCTAAAAGCTTCGGGGCCCCAAGACGACTCAAAGGCGTATTCTCTCCCATTTTAGAACCTTCTTCACTCTCGAACTTATAGGTTGAGAAAGGGTTGATATCCGAAATCGAAGATGAGTTAGGGCTATCTAATTCTTCACTTGAGGGTGGAGTATCTTCTAATTCTCTTACTTGTCTCGTTGGAGTGTGGGAATTTCTACTCCTTGCTCTTGCTTCTCTTCGAAGTAGGGACAAAGATCTCTCTAGTTCTAGATCGATAGGAACCAAAGATCTTGGGCGGGTTCGTCCTCTATTCATACAACAAAGCTAAGAAGATGAGGTAGTCTCAAACAAGAAATGAAATAGCAAATGGAAGCCGTCTCCCCGGCAACGGCGCCAATTTGACAAGGGAATAAACGCGTCGTCAATTGTCTATCCCTAGATCAAATACAATGTATAACCTAAACAAACCTAATACGAGTATGAGGCAAGCATAGGGGTCGAACCACAGGGAGAATTGCTTAAGCACCGTATTCATTACCTAGGGTATAATCTATTTCGGAACAAGAAGTGTGAATAACTAAGAGATTAAACTAAGAACGAAATGGATTAAAATTAATATAACTAGGCACCTAGGGGAATGGGTAGGTGAAGATGACGCATGATCATGCAATAACAAAGTAGCAAATCAATGGTAAACTAAACATGCTTGAGTACCGAAGTAAGGCCCAATCTATCCACCTTCTGGGGTTAATCGGTTTCTCCTAATATAGCCTCTATGTTTTCACACTAGAACCTTATATTAGAAGGTGCAAACAAAGAATTATCGATAGTAATGAATCTCAACTAAGTCAACTTCCGTTACTTGTTAGCAAAGACTCATCTTTGATCAACTAACAATGTGCACTTGCAAGAAGATCAAAGAATATCAAGCATGCAAAGACTTTAATCACCATTAACATAACCCCAACATTAAAAGCATGATCAATTAGCAACTACACCATCCCCACACCCTTCGCTAGGTGACTACTCACAAATCATATTGAAAACAATATCAATCATCAAATCAAGAAGCATCAACATGATTAATAAGCAAAGTAGAAAAATCAAAGCAAATAAGCAAAATAAAAAAAAAGGTAAAGAGAAAGAGTAAGAGATTTCTCATTAATTGAAGATGAAGGTCTACAAAGGATTGAACAAACTCCATCTTCAAAATCCAAGTTGATCAATGAAGAAAACCACACTTTCTCTCTCTACCAATGAAGACTAATAGTGTTTTTCTCTCTAGATTAAGCTAAAATGTAGAAAATTAAAACTAAGTTAATCTAATCCCTCAAAACGTTCTAAGATGGGACTTATATAGTCCGTACAGAGCCAGCTGAGAAAAGGATAGGTCCGACCGAACAATGGGAAGGTTCGGCCGAACTACAGGGTAGGTTCGGCCGGACTACAGGGTAGGTTCGGCCGAACCATGGGTAGGTTCAGTCGAACCTCCCTGATCCTAGTCTGGTCGAACTTATGTGGTTCGGCCACTCCTGCAAAATCGCCAAATTGCATCTTGTCCCTGCCTCGACGTTCGGCCGAACCACTGAGCAGGTTCGGCCACACCTTGGTTCGGCCACACCTTCAGGAGGTTCGGCCAAACCTCTTCTGAATCATACTTCCTCCAGCTCCCCTTGAGCTTAGCTTCCTCCTCTTGAAAATCCCGATGGTTCCTACAAAGCATGAGCATGAAAATCACAAAAAAAAACAAAGCGAGAAGACTAAGAAAAGGGAAGATAAAGGAGAAAGAAAAGAGGAAGCAAAAATAAGTAAAAATTCTTAGAAAAAGGGCCAAACAAGTGCAAATGAGGGGAGAATCCTTACAGAAAGAGGATAAAAGAGTGGCATAAATGCCACTCATCAGGGGACCAAACATATATCGCCTACCCTCCCCAAGGGGCTCGGCCGCCCCAAAGGGCGTTAAACATAACAATAAATACAATTATACATAAGTTAGCCATAACAATTTGTTTGCTTCATTGATGTTGCCTTCTTGTCGTTGAAGCTCGCCTCTTGTGTGTCGTTTTCTTCATCATCACCCAGTCTTCTCGCTAACTAGAGGCAATGGGATCTTATTTGCTTCTATGAGATCTTGAATGAGATTTTGAAACCTGTACCATTCATCTGTAGTATGACCATTTCCTTATTTGTACTTATAATAGGAATTGGGATCCCATCTTGAAAATCGCTTTTCTGGCGTTGGATCCTCGGTAGGGCCAATACGTTTGATTAATCCTCGATTATAGAGACGATCGAAAGAAACATCGTAGGTCATTCTAATGGGTGTGAAGTCTCTCATGGGTTTCTTTTTATATCCTTGATTATCCATTGCTAAGACATCGTTATGGTTAAAGGTACTAACATTGTTACTAAAGTTGGCGTTTTCAGAAGAAGAAGGATTGTAGTTCTTCGTTCCTTTCCAACTACTGTGGTTACTATTGAAAGTATTTTAAATTATGCTGATATTTTAAATGCTTCAAATACTTCTCTTGGAGATTCTTCATAAACATCCTTACAGATTATTTTTCAGAGGGCACCTCAATGATCATAGCGGAAGTTTCACTCCACTTATTAAATAAAGAAGTAAAGCCTTCATTCTCTTATTTTCTCAGCATCTCAAGTTGTCTATAATTGGTTTCGACTTGAATATTACACTTATATCTATGAATGAAAGCGTTTACAATAGCATCCCAAGTAGAAGTTTTCTCTTTAGCAGGAGAAAAGAACCATTTTTGACAAACGGTTTCAAGAGATACAGAAAACAAGGAATGAAAGACTTCCCTATCAGTCCCCTTAATGTTCATTATAGTTTCAAAAGCTCTTAAATGAAAATAAGGGTTATCAATTGCCTTGAATTTTGGGATGTCGTTGGCATTGAACTTCTGCGGAAGAAGCTCCTTGTCCACCGAGACCCCTTGTGAAATAATACCATGAAACTTGTAATCACTAGATAGTTTGCTCAAGCTTTCTTGCATAAGATCCATTTGTTGTTGCTTCACATGATCATTAATTTGGAGGGTTAAAATATTTAACAGTCCAGTCACGTCAGCCATTTGCTTCTTAAGTTCATTGATTTCTTCTTGACTTGCCATTATTTTCTTGGCTTTCCTTTTTCGAGCGATTGGTTTATCAAAAACTTGAACTTGAATAAAGGTGTTGTCCTTGATTAATCGCCCTTCTAACCTTGACCAAGTACTGTGGAAAGGGAAATTAGGGACATTCACTATTATTTATTTGACTCAAACTCTATTCAACATGCAATAGATGCAAAGAGGTTGGAAGAATGAGTATTGTGATATGGGGAAAGCATGTAGAAAATGGAAAGATGATGTAGATGGAGAGATATGACAAAAATTAGAAATAGAATGTACCCCCAACTCAAATGACGGAAAAAAAACCGACTCGTGCATGAACCTAAGACAAGGTTAGGGTGAGATATACAAAATGCGTGCTAAGACTAGTGAGTGTAGGTGATATGTTAAGACTCTTGTGTAAGAACACGTGGCTAGAATATGTGACTAGACTGAATGAAGGACATAAAAAAGGTAATGTTATTAACAAAATAATCGAACTAATTAGCGAACTGTGGAATTAGACTCGTCGTGATGACTCGAGTAAAATGCTGAATTGTCGTAAAAACAAAGTGGTTGTCACCGCACACTACAGTGCAGCGCTATACGACAGAGATGTGAGCAGCGTGTGGCGCTGTAGCCCAAATCGTGGCGTCATTACTAGAGTGTTAATCTGGGACTGCTTTCAGTATTTTAACTCTACGGGACATGCCTAAAGTCGTACTAAGTCAATTCTTATTAAATTATTAGACTTTAATTACTCAAATAAATTAATTAATTAATTAGGAAAAGTTCTTTTAGTCATTAGTCGGTTTATTTAGACTAAAACAAAAGTCAAATAAATGGTTAGGAAAAACACATAGAGTATGCACAACAATTAATGCGCAATTAGTCAAGTAGGCACAATATGATGCAATGAGTTTGCAACCTAACCATGGTTCTAGTTCTCTAAAGTTCGGGATATGTGTTAGTCAAAGAGGGTCCATGGTTACTTGTCCGCATGCACCGTGCGGAAGCCTTACCTTTTAAAGGGTTGGCGCGAGTGGATGGGACAACGCGAGTTAAAAAACTCGCTTCCATGGTTTGGTGAATTCAACATTCTTCGATGTACCCTTAGTTGCACAGAGCGTTCAATCCGGTAGATGGAGCATGAATTCCCATAGGGTTATGTCCATATGTAGAACACATATGGGTTTCAAAAATTGAGAAAAACTCAATCAGGAAGTAGAATCGAGCAAACAGTGCTAAAAATAGGTCAAAATTAGAACTCATATTTTTGGCTCGGTGTTGGAAGAACTTGGCACAAGCGAATAAAGGTCGTCGCCTGGCGACAGGAGTGTCGCCATGAGACAGAGTCATATCATCGGCGAAACGGCGTCAAATATAACAATAAATACAAGTATACATAAGTGAGCCAAAACAATTTGTTTCTTCATTGGTGTTGCTTCAAATACATAAGTCTACAGTTTTCATCACAAACACTTTTCATCCAGGAGGCTCTTAGAAAGCGTCAATTATATCATCGCCCATCATAGGGCTCATTATGGGGTGATCCGATCACATACCGTTCAAAGACATGCCTAAAAACAAGACCGTAAATAAATGGCATTTTCACCATGCTAGAGGCCTTTTTCGCAATTTCGGTTGGCTGAATGCATCAAAGTTTTCCATGATCACCTATCTAGAAGGGGCTCATTAACCCTAAGGGGTGTTAGACACATGATCGCCCATCCAAGGGGCTCATTAGCCCTAAGGGGTGTCAAACACACCATCGCCCATCCAAGGGGCTCATTAGCCCTAAGGGGAGTGAGACACATAATCGCCAATCAAATGGGCTCATTAGCCTTAAGGGGCGTCAGCCACATCATAGACCATCCCATGGGCTCATTTTCACGAAGGCTCACCAAACATATATCGCCTTCCCCCCCCCCCCCCCATGGGGCTAGGCCGTCCCAAAGGGCGTCAAACATAACAATAATCACAAGTATACATAAGTTAGCCATAACAATTAGTTTCTTCACTAATGTTGCTTCAAATACAAAAGTCTACATGTTTCTTCACAGACACTTGTCACACAGGAGGCTCTTAGAAAGAGTGAATTATATAATTGCCCATCCTAGAGGCTCATTATAGGGTGATCCGAGCACGTACCATTCCAAGACATGCCTAAAAATGCTACCGTTTTTTACAATTTTTGGTGGGTCGAATGCATCAAAGTTTTCTATTATCGCCTGTCTAGAAGGGGCTCATTAACCCTAAGGGGTGCCAAACACATCATCGCCCATCCAAGGGCCTCATTAGCACTAAGGGGTGTCAGACACATCATCGCCCATCGAAGGGGCTCATTAGCCCTAAGGGGCGTCATACACATCATTTCCCATCCAAAGGGCTCATTAGCCCTGAGGTGCATGGGACACAACATCGCCCATCCAAGGGTCTTATTATCCCTAAGTGGATCCAAGCACAAAATCGCCCATCCAAGGGGCTCATTAGCCCGGACGGGCAATAAACATATATCACCCCCCTCCATGGGGCATGGCCGCCCCGAAGGGTGTCAAACATAATAATAAATACAAGTACACATAACTTAGCCATAACAATTTCTTTCTTCATTGATGTTGTTTTAAATACATAAGTCTACATGTTTCTTCATATAACCTTTTTACCTAGAAGGCTCTTAGAAAGCGTTAATTATATCATTGCCCATCCTAGTGGCTCATTATAGGGTGATCCGAGCACGTACTGTTCCAAGACATGTTTAAAAATGAAACTGTAATAAGAAAAATGGCATTTTCACCATGCTTGAGTCCTGTATTCGCAATTTTGGTGGGCCGAATGCATCAAAGTTATCCATGATCGCCTATCTAGAAGGGGCTTATTAACCCTAAGGGTTGTCAGAAAAATCATTGCCCATGTGAGGGGCTCAGTAGCCCTATGGGGTGTCATACACATCATCGCCAATCTAAGGGGCTCTTTAGCCTGAATGGGTACCAAACATATATCCCCCCCCCTAAGGGGCTCGGCCGCCCCAAAAGGCGTCAAACACAACGGTTAATACAAGTATACGTAAGTTAGCCATAACAATTAGTTTCTTCATTGATGTTCCTTCAAGTACATAAGTCTACATGTTTCTTCACAGACACTTGTCACCTATGAGGCTCTTAGAAAGCTTAAATTTTATCATCGTGCATCCTATAACTCAATATCGGATGATCCAAGCACGTACCGTTCTAAGACATGCTTAAACATAAGAATGTAATCAGAAAAATGGCATTTTCACCATGCTAGAGGCCTTATTTTGCAATTTGGTGGGCCGAGTGTGTCAATGTTTACCATGATCGCCTATCTAGAAGGGATTCATTAACCCTAAGGGGTGTTAGGCACGTCATCGCCCATCCAAGGGGCACATTAGCTCTAAGGGGTGTCATACACATCATCGCCCATTAAAGGGGTCATTAACCCTAAGGGGTGTCAGACACATCATCGCCCATACAAAGGGCTCATTATCCCTTAGGGGCGTGAGACACATCATCGCCCATCCAAGGGCTCATTAGCCCTTAAGGGCGTGAGACACATCATCGCCCATCCAAGGGGCTCATTAGCCCTATGGGGCGTCAGGCACATCATCTCCCATCCAAGGGGCTCTTTAGCCCTAAATGGGTGTCAGACAAATCATTGCCCATCCAAGGGGCTCATTAGCTCTAAGGGGCGTGAGACAAATCATCGCCCATCAAAGGGGCTCATTACCCCTAATGGACGTTAGGCACATCATCGACAATCCAAGGAGCTTTTTAGCCCGAATGGGTACAAAACACATATCGCCCCCCCCCCCCTAAGGGGCTTGGCCGTCCCAAAGGGCGTCAAACATATCGATAACTACAAGTATACATAAGTTAGCCATAATAATTTGTTTCTTCATTGATGTTGCTTCAAATAAATAAGTCTACATGTTTCTTCACAAAAACATGTCATCCAGGAGGCTCTTAGAAAGCGTAAATTATATCATCGCGATTCCTAGGGGCTCATTATGGGTTGATCCCAGCACGTACTTGTCCGAAAAGGTGGTGATCACAATTTTCCTCAATCACTCGACCAATCTAGTATGGGTGGACGGCTCGTTTGAATCTCGTGGACTAAGTAGAGGAGCAATGTTTGGGGCTCTATTCTCTCCCTGATTTTCCTCTAGAATAGTTTCGTTGAATTCACGTGTCAAAGGTATGATTCTGTGTCTTGTGTGGTGTGCATGCGATTCTTGGTTCAGGTGCTTAATGAATATGATTCATATTATTTCCTTTGCGTAGTACCTATAAACTCTTTCAAAGGTATCAGTTAGCCTCTTCCATGAACGCGCTAGATCATAATAATACGATTATTTGATGTCCATGTTCATTTTATAATAAATTAAGAGGGAGAAATTAATTTAATTATGGTTAAATTATTATTTTAATGTGATTAAACTTTTAGAATAGATTAAATGTGATTTAATTATGCTCAAATAGGCATGAAGATGACCGAATTTAGCCCTAATATGTTTGAAATTTTTGAACCCCTTAACTCTAATTTTTTCGAATTTTTTGAAATTTATGGCCCTAATATATGATTTTTATGCTTCATTTTGATTTAACTCGATTTATTTTATAATTCACAAATTTTAATCGAATTTAGTTATGCGTAAATATTTTTTATGATGAACCCTAATTTAAAGATTGAATGTTGATTTAATTTTAATTTTTAGACTAATTTAATTTTAATAAACTTTATTTTAATTAAATTAAACCACAATAAAAAACAATTTTAAGATCGGCAACCGCGGTTGGGTGGCGCAGCCACGACGGCTGCCGACCAGATGGTGGTCCAAGAGTGAGGAGAAGGGGTGGGCGGTGGTCATGGTGGCTAATGCAGCAGCTGTGCAAGCGTTGCACGCTGCTGCCGTGGCTGCCTCTGGTGCTGCCTTGCGGCAGTTGCTGCTGCAAAGCAGCCAGCCACCGTGGCTAGCCTCGGCTAGCCAACCACGGTGGCCATCAACCATGTAGTGCAGTTGTTCAAAACAAAAATTATTATTATTTTACTTTAAAATATTTCAAGATAAATATGATCTATTTTGGATAAGATAAAATATTTTGAAAATATGATATGTTATTTTAAAAGATAAAATCGATTTTATTTGGAAAAACACTTTTATTTTAGGATAAAATCAAATATTCAAAAGTTATTATATTTGATATTATCCATATTTAAAGTTGTTAAATTGGTAATTATCCGTAATTAAAGTGGTTAATTTTGGATAAGATTGATTAGGATTTTCTAAGCATATTCCAAAAGGATAATAATTTATTTAAATAATGTGATTATCTTATAAGTATATTAGGATATAATTTATTTTAAAATTATTTTATTAGCTAGTATTAGGATAGAATCTCCTAAATTTGTTAAGATAATCATGAAGATTAAAATGATTTATCTTTCTAGATTAAAATATGATTTGATTCTATCTCATGACTAAATTAAATATATGATTTTTTATAAACGGTCATGAATAATATATGATATTATCTAATTATGATTAAAATATAAGATAATTTAGGAAATGCGTTGACTTTATTAAGAACATTCGATGTTGTAGTTTAGACAAGCATGTTGAGTGATTTATTAAATGACACTTTTATAATATATGATATTATGTTGCTGTATATAGACTAGTGTGGCCCATATATTCTAAAATACGATATGCGCACCGTGATGTATTTTTGTAATCTAAATACGGTTTGCGTACTGTTAAGTATTTATGTAACTTTTATATGGAGTAAATAGAATAGTTATTCAAATAGTGTTAGTTCAAAGAAGACAATGAAGTGAAGGCCCAAATGAGCAAGGTGGATAGAGATCCATGATGATTCAAGTGGGAGCATTTTTAGTTCTAGTTTTCTTAGGACTAAGGGGTCAAACTATGTCATGCTTTATTTTATTGCATTAGTAGATTATGCATGTTAGATTTTATTTATGTTGATTGATAATGCGCTAGAGTTCACTAAATAATCACAACATAATGAAGCTAGGTCCCAGTAATATTGAGATTGCGTTTCCAATTAAAAACCCAATGAAACCTTTGATTTTTATGATAGGTCATGCCAAAGCTGGGCGTCATATTATATCTTTGGTAAGTTGGGGTAAATTAAATTTTACAATTTTAACTGGTTATGCTCAACAAGGTTACCTAAAGAGTTTAGAACCTTGAAGTAAAGGGAATAATTAAACATGTGATGATTAATTATTCAACCAAGAATTACAATAGTTGTAATTAATAAAGAGTTAAATCACCTTGAAAATGTAATGGTTGATGGTAGGGCCAAAGTCCGGTCAATTATTGCACTTGAATTCAATTGGGATCAATTAATTATTGAATAAAGTGTTTAAAAGTTACCTAATGAATGCGTTTATGGTACTTTAATATTAATTAAACATAATTATTAAACCTTACCTTATTTTTACATGGATGGGTAGCCGTAATCATAATGACAACAACGTTTACAACTGCGACAGAGATCAAGAAGGATAGGTTGACAGGGGATAACTTTTTAAAATGGGAAAGAATGCTAAGGCTTGTTCTGAAATCTGAAGGCAGAGAGGATGTCATTGACACCCCATTGCCAGCACCTCTTCCAGAAAATCCAACTGCGGGAGAGATCAAGAAGCACAAGGAAGCTCATGACAAAGCTATACCTATCATTTGCTTAATGATTGCGACTATGGAGCCTAGTCTTCAATAACGTTTTGAGGACCAGGATGCCTAATCAATCATGCAAGAACTCAAAGCTTTGTTTAAGAAATAAGCTAGAGTTGAAAGGTATGAGCTCCATCGTGAGATTCTAGATTGTAGGATGGAGAAGGGTGCCACAGTTCATGATCATGTTTTCAGAATGATTGGACTAATTCAAAGTATGGATTAACTGGGGCACCTATATAGTGATGATTTTGCAACAAACGTCATTCTCCATTCACTACTAGAAAGTTTCAACCAATTTATCATGAATTTTAACATGACTACCACTACAAATACTATGAATCAATTGCATGCAATGCTGGTTAGTGCTGAGAAACAAATCCCTAAGGAACCTAAGAAGAAAGTTCTTATGATTCAAAAGGGAAAGGGGTTCAAGAAGAAGGGGCAAAAGGCTAGTACCAAGAGCAAGGGAAAGCAAGTTGCCAAGGCTCCTGAAAAGCCTAAGACGACTCCAAAGCCCAAGGCTGCAAGTGAAAGTGAATGCTTTTACTGCAAGAAGAAGGGGCATTGGAAGCGAAATTGCCAATAATACCTCGACTTCGTCAAGAAGAATGGAGCATCAACCTCAGGTATAATGTTATAAAAATTTTAACTTTCACTTAGGTATGTGATACCACGTTGTAGTGCTTAACATTATGAATGTAGCGCAGGTACTGCAAACAAGTGAAATTAGCAAGGAAATGGAGCTTGAAGGTGCACTATAAGTATTTGAGTGGCCAGAGATGGCTACATAATTTTAAATTTTATTAGTTTATCATGACTTTAGAACAATTTATAGTTTTGATGAGATAATATGTTAGTTTTGTTAGAATACTGATTTGGTTTACTTGGCTTGGACAAGTGTTGATCCATGACCAAGGTAATAAATTGCTTTCACTTTGATAGATATGAGTTAATTTTGTTTAATAACATTGATACAAGTAAATCACAAAACTAAAATTTAGATGATTCAAATTACACTTACTTATAACAAGTAAGGTTAGGTCACATTAACCATTTGCACATCCAAAGTTATGCATGATCTCTTATTCTTACATGATTATGAATCATTTGAGAATTAGAAGTCATGATTGGTAAGTTAGGATGACCAAGTTTCCTTTTAGTAGAAAGGGTAAGGGAAGCTAAAATTACCTTTTGGTACTCATACCTATGATGAATGTGGACTAATAAGTTCTAAATTAGCAAAGAGATTTAACTACTTCATTTCTTTTACTAAAGATTTAAGTAAATATATCGATAATTACTAAATGAATTAAAGCTTGGATACATTAAAAAGTTAAAAATTCCAAAATGAAATGTAAAATCAATTTGAGATAACCAATTTAACACCACAATATGATTGTTGTGATAAATATTTAACTTAAAAGGAATGATCATCTAAAGGATTTGTTGAATTAATTAATAATCCAGAAACATTACAATTAAAGTGTATGTTTGTGAAGAAGGAATCAAACTTTGCTTGCCATTGTTCGATCCAAAATTTAATGATTTACAAATATCGTTTTGTGGATATACATTAAACAACAATTGCGAATATACTAAACAGGAAACTTAACCAAAGCAGTAGAAAAGATGTCATAAGAGTTATGATTTGGAAATGTTCCAAAAGATATATTTTCTAAACATGATTAAGGGTTATGAAATCAAAATAAAATATTTACAAAGATGACATAATGCACCCTAAATCAGAAAAATAGTTCTTCATGGGTTTTCTCATGGAAACTAAGAGGTATTATTCTTATAATCGCGTAGAAACAAAGTGTTTTTTGCTCGCGATAGTGTCTTTATAGAAAGAAATGTCTTCTTACAAAGCCAAGTGGGAGTAAAGTTAGATCTCGATGAGATTCGAGACGAGCAACAAATGGATGTAGATAACACTACATCAGAGATGAAGGCATATGAAATAAGCTAATTTGATAAAAACATGTGTCGAAGCAAGCTAATTCAACTAGCGAGACTTCTATCGTCCTACTTGAATGAAAGGCTTCAAAGAGTTGAAGAAATTAATTCTATTGTTGCTCATACTTATTGTAGGTTACTTAGGATAAAAACAAACAGTTTGTTGAAATTTTTTTGATTGTAAAATTTTCTTATTAGAATGGTTAGAATACATGCCCTACAAGCAAGCTTTGGATAAGTGCCAACTCAGGAAATGGCTTAAAGCCATGAAATCCAGTATGGACTCCTTGTTTGTAAAGATGAGTAGTCCATAATAGTCTTACAAATAGGGTCAAACATATTAGTTGGGTAAGCCTATTCGGATTATTCTATTTATGGATATCAAAATCACCTTCAATAAATGTTCTTGATGGTGAGCATGTATATGATACAACCTAAGAATTTGGAAATCCTGAAATTCCTAGAATGATTTGCAAACTTCAGAAATTCATTTATGGATTGAAGAAAGCAATAAGGAGTTGGAACATTTGTTTTATTAGGAAATCAAACAGTATGATTTCCTTAGTATAATGACAAAGATTTGTAGAGACAAGAATTTTAGTGGGAGCCATTGGTATTCTTGGTCATATATGCAGATGACATAAAGTTCATATGAAATGATATATCAATACTTGAATAAGTCAAGCAGTGGCTAGAAAGATTGTTTCTATATGATAGACTTAGGAGATGTTCAGTACATATTGGGAATCAAAATCCATAATGTGAATCTTGAAGAATGATTGGAATGAATCAAGAGACTTATATTGATAAGGATCTTGAAAAGTTCATGAACCAAGACTCTAAGAGTGTAATTATTCCCATGTCTCATGGAACTACGCTCAGTAAGACTTAATGCCTTCAAAAACTAACAGAGTTGAGTTGTAAAAGTAATGTACCTAATTCTTCTACAAAAGGATCCATTACATGTCCCATGAAATGTATAAAGCAAGATGGTGCATATGACTTGTGCATGTGTAGCAAGTTTCAAGCAAATTCAGAATAAGCATACGGAGAATTACCAAGAACAGATCCTTGAGTACTTGAGAAGCACTAAAAGGAATTCTTCTAGCTATTGTATTAAAAGGTAATTTAAGCAAGTTGTCAAAAGGTTACACAAATGCAAGGTTTTCAAACAGGCAAGATGATTGTAGATGGTGATCTAAATGCATATTTGTGTCTGGATGGAGAAGGACAGTGAGCTTGAAGAGTTCAAGGCAGAGCACTGTTGCATACTCAATGTCAGAATATGTGTATTAAACTATAGTAAAATAGTTAGAGAGGAAGTTCGGGATTAAAATGTCATGTGACTAATAGGTCACCTTTAACCAAGAACAAAGGAGCCAGGGTCACATAACAAATCAAAACTTATAGATATGAGATATTGCCTCGGTTATGAGATCATTGACCAGCGGAAGGTCATGTTCTGCTAAGTTTATTTGTGAGTGAGAAATCACTAAACCCCTTTCATGGGCTAAGGTATGAAAGTCATATTAAAGTCTTAGGATTGAAGCAAGTAATGTAATTTGAGTTGTATATGTTTTGAGAAAACATATTACATGAGAAATGCATCAATTTGCAGAATTATGTTTAAAATAGAAATTATGTTATAAAATAAGGAGAAATATGAGAGAAATTAATAGAGAATTGATCAGTGTATTTCTATTCCATATGATGGGGTTATATATAAATACAATATAGATAGGTTTTGCTTAAGATAAGAATATAAACCTTAAACCTATCAAGAATATTGTAGAATAATACAAGTAGTACAATGGACATCCACATTTTATTTCATAAAACTCCCCCTTGGATGTCCATTTTCGAAGATTGTGCCTCGTTAAAACCTTAATAGGAAAAACCCTGTAGGATAAAAACCTAATTAAGGAAAAATAGTACAACATTCTTCGTAATACGCTTCGGATGCTACCTCATTAAAAACCTAACCAGGAAAACCCAATGTGGAACAAAACTATGGTCAAGGGAAAAAGAGTGCAGCGCGTATTTTCGCCCCCTAATTAATACATAACATGAAATCTTCTAGTGAAATAAATCCGAAGTGATATGGTTTGATGAATATTGATCCTCTTGAATCTTCCAAATCTTCACATAGACTTATTGAAGCAGCTTCATATATTCATACTTGTGAAAATAATATAAGTGATTACCACTATTTCATTTGTTTGGAATTGTCATAACAATTATGTCTTCTTCTAGAGATCATATATACTAAAAAATGATGATCAACTATCGATCACATTATCCAAACATAATTTCATAGAAAACTTCATATTATCATATATATTTCATTTTCAAATATCATATGAATTAAGAAATTAAACTAATTGCATATTTTGCTTATGGCTCTTTTGGACCATAAGAATATTATTCTCACTTAATGAAATCTCAACGTTATTATTTCATTAGACATTTGATGTTTTATAGACAGTTCGTCAATGAATGCATAGACTTGTTGAATCTCACGTACTCAAACTTCAAGTTGAGATACCGATGATGTAGTCATATTGATTTTTCAAGAGTTTTATGATAATTACAATGTTCAAGGTATGAAATATGTAGGGCTGGGTATTTAAATACGTCATATATAGTTCTTCATGAACTCTTATTACATGAATCATAACGAGCTATTATTAAAAAGACGTCATTAATAATTTCATCACAAGTGTAAGCCAATTGGAATATAAATATTTCTTCGTAAGTTCCCATCATTGTTGTATATACGCCTTACTATATCACACATACCACAATTATTATATAGAAACTAGCTAGTGCTTGCAATATAAGATATATGAATCATGATAAGATATTGAACAAAATATACAACAAGTAATGCATCTAACAACTTCCTTAACATGGAGTAAGTAATCCATTAGCCTATGACTCATGCATGCACATGAACATAATATTCAAAAAAATGCAAGACAGTGTACAATGTGGATTTAAAAATCCATATTTCATTGGACTTTTGGTCCATGATAAACTTTTGGTCATTATCATTGTTTCGACATAAAAATGGACATATATTTCAGATCCCTTATTCACTAGTACTTTATATCCTGCATATGCATATTATTTGTCAGTTCCATTGTGCACCAGTATCATAAAATTTATTTAATGTATATTTTTGCATGATATTTTGCAATGATATCTGATTACATTTTCAATTTGTACCATTATGACTTTCTTATATCATAGGCCATCTATTTTAGTTCACATATCTATACCACTCTTATCTTGGTATTTCTCACACTATGGTATTAATATACTATCATTACATTTAAAAAGCATCAACTGCACTATCTTGCCATATATCACATATTTATATTGAAACCGATCATACAATCTACACTTCAAGTGTAGTGATAGAAAAACTGACAAGATTTAACTGAACAATGCACATGTTATCATTAAAAAATGTATCTCTCTATGCCTCTAGATGGGTCATACAGTAAATAAATTAAATTATAGATTTGCAACATATCAATCTCAATACAAAAGTTAGCATTTAACTTTACAAAGTATCATTATAGGGATCAACTAATTATAGTTATATAATTTTTGGCAGCTTACTCTTCTTCTCCCCCTAAGTTGGTAAAATATCTCAAATATTGGGGCAATTTTTCACCAACATAGAAATTAATTTCATGTGCAAAATTTTCATCTCGTAGGACAATCATATTCAACAAATTTATGTCTTCCGGAGAATAATGAAATTTCATTCTCTTCTGGAGATCAATATTAATAGGGGGTCATAAATTGTGCAGTTGTCTATTTTCTTATGTGCTGATCTAAAATAGCCCCAAGATTGTCCACTTGTATTTAAAGTCACTAATTCTCCAAACACTTTAATAATGCAATGAGTTTCCAGTTAGTCAAAATCCCTACGCACACAATTTATTTTAGTGAGCTTCTTGTCACTTATTACTTGTTCACATTCAAAATTCTTCAAAACTAGTATATAATCTCTTGAAATATCTTAAAAACAAACTACTAAAATCACAATCCAAATATAGCTCTATCTCAATGTTCTATCTTGCCATTCAATTGATTTCATTTCTTTAACATGAGAGAGCGTCATCACTTTATATTTCATGTCAAATAAAACTTCGAGTTTCCAAAACGGGTAATTATTAAACCCGGATGACCTGATTTAATTATCACATCCATGCACTTTTCTGAATTCAAATTATGGCCAGTTTTCCAAAACTAGTGATTGCTTTATTAAACATATTTTATGCATGGCCATGAAAGTGATGTGATATTAGAACACAACCATATATGTGCTTCTTTATACAATTGGAAATACTATTTATCAACTAATACTTGATCCAATAAATAATAGTAACTCAAGCTTTATTGAAACACTTTGAATATAATCTTAATACAAGTTAATCTTGTTGGACATTTTATACTCTTCAGGAGTAATTTATATAATCATGAAACATATGAAATTTACTAAAAGTGATTTCTCGTGGAAATATAACGGGATTTATCACTTTCTCAAATTTGTCATTGTCAATAGTGTCTCCTTTCCTTTTCAAAGACACTTAACTATCTTTAGATACTATTGATCTATCACGCTTGACGTAAACTATAGGTTCATCAACAATCGATATTGTCCTGCTAGGACTTCAAATTTAATTGGAGCATTTATAAATAGCATATGATCAATGACATTTATTTATATCCATATTCAGGATGGTATCATTTCAAAATACTTAATTAACATGTGGCCATTTCTATGAAATATATCATTAATATTAAAGCTAATGTACCATAATGTATCTTATTATCTAATGCAAAGATCACATAAAATAATGTAATAAATAATATCTCCTCCTAATCTTTGCACATGGGAAATGAAATAAATCCAACAACCTTTAAATCTCATGCATCCACCTTTTAAGGCATAAATTCCTTTAGCAATGCATGTATCAAGAATAACAAAGTTATTCTTACAAACTCGCTCTTACTCATGACTTTTTCCCAATTATATTAATTTCATATAAGTATGTGCTTGATAAATATATTTTACCAGTAAGTTTCCCACAAGGTCACTTATCTCTTGCTCAAATAGATATTGTGCAATCATGTTTTACTCAAGGATCGTACAAGTTTTGCATGAATTATATTCATCACGAAAACATGCATATATCATCTCAATCATATAATTATTTCTCATTCATTTTTCGGGTATATGAATCTAGTAATTTATGAATCATTAATACTCACCCATAGTGTGGTATCTATAATAACAACCAAAGTAAAAGACGCTATGTCAACTTTTTTAAACTTTTGTATAGTATTATTTCATGACATTGTGTTTATAGAATCATGTTAGTATGTATTTAGTGGATATCTAAGTAGCAAGCTTTAGCTTTGTAGATCATGCACATTTCATTGTCTTTTTCTTAAAGATTTTGGGTCATGTAAAATTTCAAGGAACTTTGACTCCATGTGTGTGAGTGCTCTTTATAAATCCAAGAAACTTCAAGTCCCCACATAATTTTCAACTTACTTTCATTCCAATAACCAATTTTAATATCAAGTAGGCATATAATACAATAATTGAATCTAATCACACATCAATCAACAACATAATATATATACACAGTATGATTCATAATATTCTCAACTTATAAAGATATTAGTATATCACTATGATACCAAGTTAAGATTAATTATAATACATATACATGAACGAAATCTGAAACTTATAAACCAAAAAAAAATTGAGACGACTATGGATGCCATTATAGAGCATTAACCTGTAAGTTAATAGTAGTACACTACTTTATTGTCTTACCTATATCATACTAAGGTATAAGTATCTATGTAATAGTCATTATCATTAGGTCATCACAATATAGACTATAATTTAAATTCACGTCAAATATAAACCACCATGATTTGTGATCAACAATAAATATTCATGTAATCATTAAAATATAACAGCATGCATTTATACGTAAATTCACGTATTATACAACTAATATCACAACCACCACATAATTGAATTAGTCGTTTAAAAGTTAGTATACAAGCTTTAATTAAATTTATCCTCTTCAAGTAGCTAAATATGTAGTATATTTCTACAATATATGTACCTCATACGAAATAAAATGAAAAACTAAAATTGCATATAATATGATTCAAATTACTAGCAATCATTAAATATAATCTAACAATAGTTCATTTCCGTGACATCAAGGCCAAAAATTCAAGTTTTGCCGGGTTCGACATAAATCGCTGCTCGTATAAAAGTGAATATTATAAATTCGAGTAAGATAATAAAATTATAATCATATAGAATCATAATATAACATCCATAATAATCAATTTAATAATGAATTAAAAAAATAAGTATCTTTGTTAATACATAGTATTACTTTAACTCAATGAAATAAGCTTAATTCTGATTATAATTGTAGGGAACACGGAGTAGCTCGCAGAACAAAGTATAATATAGTAGAAAAAGAATAATGCTTCATATTTAATTAAATTAACTTCGGTGCCTTATATAGGCTAATATCACAAACAAACAAAGCGAAAATTAAGTCAACTAAATATTTAATAATAGGAGCATGACTCCACAAATAGAGAAAAAAAAATGCTTAAAAGAAATAAACCCACTAACATTTATCTTATTGTTGACTCATACTAGAACATCACAACTAATTCAGAAATTTAAGGAACTAATTAGTCCACTAAACAACGCCTATTGAAGCATATTACTCAATAATAATATATGTTATTCAGATCTTAAAAATAAACTTGGCACATACTCTATATCAGTGATTAGGGATTGATATTTAGATCAACAAATACTATTGCAGTATTGGCGGAATAGGTTCTAATTTTCTAAACATAAATATCAAATAATAGACAACATAATAAATTCACAAAGAATAAATCACAAAATAGAGATTATAATATAATAATATTCATTAATGGATGTAATTCAAAAACCCAATTTATTTAATTGTGGGAAACTCAACAAAGTATAAACAAATTAGCGCTTGCTAAAACATGATAAGTTGTAAATAATTTCAGTATGGTGAAGGAAAAACAAAACAGATGCAAAAGGTTAATGTAGAGAATAAAGAGAAGTAGAACAAAAACTACACGAAAGACTTTAAAATAATCAATATAAAGAACCTAATCGTATGAAGTATTGTAGAAAAATCACATGCATGATCACAAGCATATATACTTCATATTATGGATTGATATGCTCTACTGTAGAACAATTTCACGAAAATACATTCACAAAAAATAAAAAAATAAATTAATCAATCGATTGACCATCATCTAGATCTCACGTACACAATTAACAAGTCAAGCCATAAAATATAACCACTTAATGATGAAACATCTTGACTCAAAACAATCATATATGATCTATAATATATTACGTGATCGTTGCTTATATTTAATTAGAAAAAATTTAAATAAACAATAAACTTAATGATGCTAATTTTATTTGCTCAATCGGGTAGGGCTGGTGCTGATAACGTGTTATAAAATAAGGAGAAATATGAGAGAAATTAATAGAGAATTGATCAGTGTAATTCTATTCCATATGATGGGGTTATATATAAATACAATATAGATATATTTTGTTAAGATAAGAATATAAACCCTACACCTATCTAGAATATTCTAGAATAATACAAGTAGTACAATGGACATCCACATTATATTTCATAACAAATTATTATTTCTCTTATTTAATTATGGTTTTGAAAATTAAATAAAATGTCCAAAATAATTATGAATTGATGTGCTCATTAGTTTGATTACATGGTGAATTGAAACCCCAAAGGTGTACAAAATTCATATATTATATAAGTTCCTAGTTTGAGATCTTTAAAGTGGACATAAATAATTTAAATAAATGGACTAGCATGTAAGATTTATGGATAGCGCAGTTTCATGGCTATAGGGGCATGGTGATGCTCGATCAATCAGTTGGATATGCATGAATGATGCATAATCAAACTATTGACCTACTTTGAAGTTAAAGTATAGAGCTTCCGTATATATTAGTGGATTCCTTTGACATGAGTGGAACATTGATTTCATTCAATGGATGTTCTGACTGTGGTACACTCAAATGTCTAGCCGTAACTAGAGATTATAAAGGGTGTTTCCTGGTTATTTCAGAAGTTGAGTGGGAGTCTTGTTGCCACAAGATTGGATAGAGTCTACCTATTTAATTAGAAAATGTATCATGGCCGCTTAAAGAGGGAGAATTAAGAAACTACGTGGCCGCGTTCAAATGTATTACACAGTAATCATTTGGTTTTGTAATTCTAACTCATCAAGAAACGATTTGTAGATTAATATGATCTAGACATGTGATGCAATCATATCAAATCGACACATATATTGACTTAAGGAATTTGAATATTGCACCCTTGTCTTTAAAAAGTGGGGGATTGAAGGAGTTATGTCTTCCTCGTGTGCAATTACTAGATATATAAATGGATCAAATTATAGAGATAATTAAGTTCGTACATTTGGATCGTCATTTTGCCATAGCTAGAGGTACTAACAATCTTTGGACTAGTAAAATAGCCCAAAGCCCAATTAGATGGATCATATAAGGTCACAAAAAAGGGTTAGATCGAGCATTAGAGGACGAGGCCCATCATGGGCCTCATCACTCTATGTGGCCGGCCATATGGAGGATTAGTAGGGGATTTGGGCTTCGTTCCCTATTCTAATTATAATGAGATTAATAATAGAAAAGGTGACTAGGTTTGCAAGTATGCAATTAACTGATCATTTTATCAAACCCTAATTAGCAAACACGAAGTTCAGCCCTCTCATATTCCTCTCTTTCTCATCGCTTTCTCCTCCTCCTTGGTGTCGATGGTGTCTCATGGTGGTGGTGGTTCGTGCGGTGGTTGGTCGTCCGAAAAGGTGGTGATCGCAGTTTTCCTCAATCACTCAACCAATCTAGTATTGGTGGACTGCTCGTTCGAATATTGTGGACTAAGTACGGGTGCAACGCTTGGGGATATATTCTCTCCCTGATTTACCTTTCGAATAGCTTCGTGGAATTCACGCATGAAAGGTATAAATATGTGTCTTGTGTATTGTGCATGCGATTCTTGGTTTAAGTGCTTTATGAATATGATTCATATTATTTCCGTTGCGTAGTACCTATAAAATCCTTCAGTACCGTTCCAAGACAAGCCTAAAAATAAGACCGTAATAAGAAAAATGGCATTTTCACTATGCTGGAGGCCTTTTTTCGCGATTTTGATGGGCCGAATGCATCAAAGTTTTCTATGATTGCCTATCTAGAAGGGTTCATTAACCCTAAGAGGTCAAACACATCATCACCCATCCAAGGGGCTCATTAGCCCTAAGGAGAGTCAGACACATCATCGCCCAT
Source organism: Chenopodium quinoa (assembly GCF_001683475.1). Lineage (NCBI taxonomy): Eukaryota > Viridiplantae > Streptophyta > Magnoliopsida > Caryophyllales > Amaranthaceae > Chenopodium > Chenopodium quinoa. The sequence continues at coordinate 1,932,375 of NW_018743262.1, read as the reverse complement.
CCAAAGGGATCATTATCCCTAAGGGGCGTCAGACACATCATCGCGCATCCAAGGGGCTCATTAGCACTAAGGGGCGTGAGACACATCATCGCCCATGCAATGGGCTCATTAGCCCTAAGGGGCGTCAGACACATCATCTCCCATCCAAGGGGATCATAAGCCCGAAGGGGCACCAAACATATATCGCCCCCTAAAGGGACTCGAACGCACCAATGGGTGTCAAACATAACAATAAATACAAGTATACATAAGTTAGCCATAACAATTTGTTTCTTCATTGATGTTTCTTCATTGATGTTGCTTCAAATAAATAAGTCTACATGTTTCTTCACAGACACTTGGCACCCATGAGGCTCTTAGGCAGCGTCAATTAGATCATCGCCCATCATAGGGGCTCATTATGGGGTGATCTGAGCACCTACCATTCCAGGACAAGCCTGAAAATGTGACCGTGATTAGAAAAATGGAATTTTCACCGTGCTAGAGGCCTTTTTTTCGCAATATCGGTGCGCCGAATGCATTTAAGTTTTCCATGATCGCGTATCTTGAAGGGGCTCATTAGCCCTAAGGGGTGTTAGACATATCGTCGCCCATTTTAAGGGGCTCATTAGCCCTAAGGGCCATCAGACACATCATCGCCCATCCAAGGGGCTCATTAGTTCTAAGGGAGTTCAGACACATCATCGCCCATCCAATGGGCTCATTAGCCATAAGGGGCGTCAGGCCATCATCGCCCATCCAAGGGGCTCATTAGCCCGATGGGCACCAAACGTATATCGCCCCCCCCCCCCAAAGGGCTCGGGCGCCCTAAAGGGCGTCAACATTTCCAAGGATGGATTGTTACGTGGCATTGACAACTTTCCCTAAATCGGATTGTCATACATCATACAAGAGTTGTGTTGGCAACTATTTTCAAAGAAAAGAGGATTGTCATCACAGCAAAAGCACCGACATACTGGTTCACAAGCAGCAAAGCGCCGATGTACTGGCATAGCAAACATTAAGAAGCAGTGATCTTTTCGAAGACTATCACAGCGGAAATTAGAGTCATATAAAAAAGAAGCTCTTTTTTCAGAGACGAGTGAACATCAAAACAGCAAGGTGGCGTTCCCTAGATTGTGGAGAGTTGTCACAAACAACTGAGGATTGTTTCAAGAGAAGCAATCTTCGATAGTATTCCCTTGGATATGGAATATTATCAATGCGGATGAGGATTGTTTCAAGAGAAATAATCTTCGATGGTATTTCCTTGGATATGGAATACTATCATTGCGGAGGAGGATAGTTTCAGGCAAAGCAATCTTCTAATTTGGAAGCAGTTATAGGCGTAGCGGTTTTCAAGCGGGATGGCATTCTCTAGCTTGCAGGAGGTCATCAAAACAATCGGTTACTTTCAGAGACGTGTGCTCAACGGTGCAAGATACGCGTTTCTTAACTCTTCTATCTATTTAACTAATGCTAGTTTTGCAGGTATCGGCGTTACAAGATTGATTTAGGATCGCAGAACGTTCAGAATCATTCTCCGTCCCTATCGTTACTTTGACTTTCGTTTTCAAAACTTGTGTTTCTCCAAACTCAGTCAAAGTGGGGGCTTCTGTAGACACACATTTGTGTCTCCCCAAAACCAAACCCGGGAAGGAGCTTGCAAATACCTTTCCAACGATATATTATAAGCCCAATTCCGATGAATATTGAGGAAGCTATGGCCAATTTACTAAACTGGGCCCGGTTTGAGCTTTATGTACGGCCCAATGATCTAGGGGAGGGCCTAATGTGATTTATCATTCCTAATGCAATTAAGAATGGTTTTAGTCTTCTAGAATCTTCTAGAAGGTTCTTTTCATTCCTAATTCAATTAGCATTCATAAGTTGACTTTGTTGACTTTTCAGAGTTTTAATCAAGATCAAATATCATTTTTGAAGAAGTTATATTTTTTAATCTTCCAGTACATTAAATTTATCAGATTTTCGAAAACGCGTTGAAATCCAGTTTGGTGTCCAACCCCAGGCCTTGGCGCCTGGAACTAGGCTTGGCGCCAGGCGCTAGCCACTGGTGCCTGGCGCCAGCTAGCCACGGTTGGTGCCAACCTTCTTTTGCGATCTTCAGACTCTGTTTTGTTAAATTATCTTTTTTGGCTGATTTTGTCTTAAATATCGTATCAAAAACTCCGTTTTGATTCACCAATTCATCATCTTTATTCACCTACAACTAATTTATCAATCAAGAACCATCACCAATTCTGTCATTCTCAAGTATTCTTTAGCATTCAATTCTTTCTTGCTTTTTCATACAAAATTCCGCATTCACAAGATCTAGAAACACCTAACCATATTCGAAGTTGCCTTCGCCCTAGACGTGAAAGGTTTAATTTCTGAGGGTTTCGTCCCAAATCTCTCTTTCAATTATTTAATTTAATTATTTGTATTATTATTTTCCTTGAAGTTACTAACGTGTGTATTTTGTTATTAGAAAGAGGTATGAGGCATCAAAGTAAGTACCTTAATTGATTAATTGATTTATGATGTAGATATCATGTTTACAATGTTATTATGATATTCCTAGTATCATGTCTAGGGTATTTTTAATATTAAAAATGATTGTTATGATGCTTTCTATGTTCTTTCTAATATTAATTCATGTTAGTATCATGTTATGGTTAAAGCTTTGATTTTTATTGCTTAGTGACATGCTAGGGTTTGTTATTAATCTTGTCAGTATCATGCCTAGGATCTTGCTATTTTTATTATGCTTTAACATGATTATCTAATATTACTATTGTTATTATGATGATTATTATTTTAATTATGATTTATGATTGTCATGATTATTGTGATTATGATTATTATTTTTATGATTATTGTTTCGGGGTTTTCTGATGTCCTGCGGGAGAGTTACAATTCCGAGACTGGAACCGGACGCCTGTACCTGCAAAATAACGGAGACTCCTGTGAGCTCCGCCTCCAACGGTCAAGTTAGTACCTGATTAAGGAGTAATTAATGCGGAAATTAAAGTGATTTGGTCTCTCTAGGTGAGAGTGTTTAATATAGGTAATCTGCTTTGTTAGCGAGATCAGCCGGTTATTACTGTGTGTAATTAATGTATTTTTTCCGTAATGTTTCTGTTCTCTCCCTTAATGAGGATTAAGGGAGGTATTTATAACCTTGGAAAACGTGCCCATCCTAGGTTTAGGTAAACCTAGGGCCGATTGGGCTTCCCTCGGAAGTTGGGCCTGGGTGGCCGGTTTTTCCATTAGGCATGGAGTATGCCATATGTCTTGACATAATAGGTCCAAGGTGGACGAATAAGCGCGTGCCACGTGGGAAGCCCTGACTGTTCCAACTGGGGGACACTTGGCAGGACCTGATTGGTCCACGTGGCGCATTCCGATTGGTGGGAGCAAAATCCCCTAATCATTTTCCCCTCACAGGTGGCACGTGATTGGTCACGTGTTACCTGTGACAGGTGTCGCACTGTAACAGGCGACGGCCTGCTACAGGTGTCAGTCGGCGAAAGGACGAGAGATTTTCCCGCCCAAATTTTGAATTCTGAAAGTGACCCTTCGCCTTCTCACTTCGCCTATATAAGGGAGAGTTGTCTTGAGTCATTTTCACACTTTGAGAACTTTTTGAGAACATTCGGACCCCTAAACTTGCTCTGACATTTTGGACCTTTTCAGCCTACAGCCTGTTCTGACAAGCCGACTACACAGGATTTTCAGAACTTCATCAACCGTCACTCGTTCAGGTAACTCAGTTCTCTTACTCTTAATTTTCTTTTTATTTTCTGAAATGGCACCACGGAAGCACACGACACGACCTAGGTTAGTGATCAGCCGGTCACCGGGGACGGCTGAATCTAGGACTAGGAGTGCCGCCTGCCCTTTTCCGGACCCATCTTTGCCCTTTATACAAAGTCCGACTGTATCTGTGTCTATGCAGAGCAGGATGGCCAGAACGAAAAAGACAGCTAGGATCTCAAATTCAGACGGCTCCTCCCACAGGGTGCCGCTTAGTGAAACATCTGACCAGGCGCCGGATGTGGAAGTGAAACAAGGCGGCCTGGATGCCGGCAATTCTGTGGGGGGAGTCATAGTGACCCCTTCCCATTTAGCAGTTAACAAATCTGCTCCTTTTCAAAGAGAGGAGGCGGCCCCTCTGGGAGAGGGGAGGAGTCGTCCTCTTCGGACTCGTCGGAGGACGATTCCGAGTCAAGCTCTTCCGGCCATGCTTCTTTGGGTACAGAAGAGAAAAACAGCCGCCTGCAAGAGGTGAGACTTTCTCACGCAGTTGAGAAGGGGGACAATTGGGCGGAACCATCCGCCTCTTACCGAGAGCTAAATACCCCCTACTACTGCACGGTACCTCGGGGCCAAATCACAGCCATGCAAGAGAAAGTGGATAGCTTTATTGCAAACCACACCATGGGCCCCGATTTTCTAGTGTTTGTGCCGGATCCAGAAGACACAGTCGTCTGGCCGGTTGGTTCCAGTTATGATAGCGCCTGCTTTGGCTGCTACGAGGCGGCCATCAAGGCAGGGTTTCGCTTCCCATTACATCCGACTGTTCAGCGGATTTTGGATGGGTATGAGTTGGGGTTATGGCAGTTAGCCCCAAACTCCTGGGTCAACGTACTCGGCTATGTGGCCGGGTGCGAACTGCACGGGGTGGAGCCGAGCTTCGAGGCTTTCGCCCATATGAACTATCTCAGCCGGACCCCTAAGACAGGCGGTACCGGCTGGTATCAATTGACAAGCCACAGGGGCTACCTCATGACAAGAGGTAAAGCAAACAAGTGGAAGGACTTGCGGAGCACCTTCCTCATCATTGAGAGTTCAGACATTGAGCTGAACAAGCGCTTCAATAGGTGGAACAGGAATCCGCCCCTTCTTGCAGGCGGCCGTAGCATGCCGCCTGTTCCCCCCAAGGCTAAGAACGAGATCCTTGATAAAGGACTCTTTAAAGTAGAGTCGAGGGTCGACTCTACTTCAGGGGTACGAGAGCAAGTACCCCTGCACTACGTCCCGAGCTTCAAGTGGCTCTATGACGAGTACTTTTTAGCCGCCTGCGGCCTCAGCAGTCGGTGCTCAAGAGGTAGTCGGCCTGTCGAATACTCTGTTGTTCCATACATTTGTTGTTTATCTTTTATTAACTTTGCTGTTTGTTTTTGCAGCTGACGCCATGAGCAAAATCACCGCCTCCAAGACTGCGGCGGCCATGTTGCGGGCCTCTATTATGCAACAAGCTTCAACCGACTCCCCCAAAAAGGGGGCACCCTTGGTGAGCTCCGAACCTTTCACCCTCTTTTTGGAGTGTTTATGCATATACTGACGTCTTTTTTCTGTTTTAGACGTGTGCTCCAAGAGCTTCATCTTCCCAACAGCCGGACCCCAAGGCCCGGAAGAAGACTGTTGGGAGCTCTCCTGGTTCTGCCAGAAAACAGGTGGCGGCTGAGAAACAGCCGGCCACTTCTTCTAAAACTCCAACTGGGCCGCCTAGAGGTATGAAGTTGTCCTTGTAAATTTTAGACTTGCTCCCTTTTTTACTAAGTCTAATCCGTTTGTTTATGCTTGATACAGCCGGCCCCCAGAGCCTGACTTGGTAGAGATGGCCAAGTCTATGATCAGGGCAGTTCCTCCAGCTGAAAGGGAGGCGGTCAGGGGTGTCGGCACCCTTGACCTTGACGGGATTGCAGGGGTCCTTGCTGAGGTATACTTAGCATATTTTTGAGTATTTGAATTTCTGGACGCCTGTTTTATTTTTTGTTTGGAAACTGACGCCTGTTTCTTTGTATTTAGGCCCTGCTCCGAGTGAATGGCCTTCGCAAGCCGCTTGATCGGAAGAACAAAGAGGTGAAGGCTGCAAAAGCTATGGCCGCCTCTGACTGTGATAAGGCAATGTTTCAAATTGCCCAAAATGAAGTTCTGACCATTGATATTCTTTATTATCAGGCGCAGGCTACCGCCGCTTTTCGGGCTCAGTTAGAGGCGGCCCAGAAGAAGAATGACGAGCTGGAGGCGACCATCACAAATCTCAAGGCCGAGCTGGAGGCGACCATCACAAATCTCAAGGCCGAGCTGAAACCTCTTCGCCTGAAAATGTACTCTTACGAAGCCATGGAGAAATCCTTGGCCAGCGTAAAGGAACGCCTGGTGACCCAGGAGAAGAGTCTTACCTAGGAGCTCTCGGAAAAGGCCGAGCAAGAGAAGAAAGAGCTGGTCCGGGAGATGATGGAAGACTCCGCTAAAATCCAGCGCATGACCTGGGGCCGCCTCTTCCCCAGTGCCGACTTTGCCTCTTGGGAAAGAACGTACCGCCAGTGTTCGGATACATATAATCAAGAGATCCTGGCGGCTGCTGAAGAAGAGGCGTTGGAGGAAGCGTTGGAGGAGGAGCCGGTAGTGGCGCTTGTGCCGCTTGGGGGTAAGGCATCAAAAAAGGATGCAACTGAAGCCGAGTCCAGCAAGAAGAGTGCTGACCAGGCGGCAGCTGCTAATACTGAACTGCCCCCTTCTTAAGCTTTGTGTATTCTTTCCACGGCCTGCGTGCCGTTTGCTTTGTATTTACCCGGCCAGGGGGCCGGGGCTTTGAATATTTTGCTGGTCTTTAATGACCGGCTTATTTTTAATGAATTTTTGTTTTGCTTCAAATTTGTCTAAGTATTCCATATCTAATATCCAATTGTTCACTAAACCGACTGTTTTACATGGCCGAACGTTGCAGACAGGTACGGATAGTTAGTACGCCGCCTATGCCCCTGGACGACTGGTTGTCTGTTTCCAGGATAAACGATCAGTCGGCCATTTATCCAATAAGTATTCGAACTATTTTGTCTGGATCCTTTTTAGGCAGGTGGTCCTGTCATTTGTAAATTTAACCAAGTAGGAAAGTGGTCTGACTAAGTTTGAGTGACTATTAAGTTAACATAGGAGTTACTTAGTCTTCGTCACAATCTAGGTTGAGTAGTAGAGGTACCAGGCGGCGGAGGCCGGCTGATCCCCTTGATTTGCCAATGTTTGTTGGCTATTAACTCAATAGGTTTCTTAGTAGGAATAGGGGTTTGAGTGCCCCTGTTAGCCAAAAAACAGGTGGTCTACTCAAACCTTTTAGGTTCCATACCAAATTTGAGGGAGTGACTATGAGTTAACGTTGGAGTTACTCAGTCGCCGTCACTTTTGCTTGAGAAGTAGAGGTACCAGGCGGCGTAGGCCGGCTAGACCCCTTGATTCGCCAATGTTTGTTGGCTATTAACTCAAGAGGTACCCCCTGCATTTGTCCCAAGTAATACAGGCGGTCATCTGACTCAGATGTCAACTGCTACCACTGGTTTGGTTAGTGATAGAGTTATCCTTGTCTCAAAAACGGCTACGTGGTTGCCCTTAGGGACAGTCGTATAGGTGCCGTGTAATTAATTTATAGAACAATGTTCCACCCAAAAGGGAGCTGCTCTCTGCGACGAATTTCATCCGGAGGGATGCTGTCGGACGCCTGCTATGATGTTGGGACAGCTCGTATTAGTTTTGTAGATTTGATCAGTTGGCTTGGCGCCTGGTCTGATCATTCGGCCTGTGGCCTTGGTAAGTTCTTGGTGAACGTAGGTGTTAAGTAAAAGGAGGGTAGCCGCCTGTTAGGCACAGGGTCGGCCAGGCCCTAATCTTTTTAGCTAAGTATTAGGGGGGTGGCTATGTGTTTGGAACCAGTCGGCCATCTTCTTATGGAGAGTAGCCGACTATATGCTCAGACGACATGCCCATATTGTGAGTAAAATACTCAATGGAGAGTAGCCGACTGTAAAGGTACAGACGGCATGCCCCTCTGAAGATAGAGTGAAAAACTCAATGGAGAGTAGCCGACTGTAAAGGTACAGACGGCATGCCCCTCGTAAGTAAAATTAAACATGGAGAGTAGCCGACTATTTGTTAGTAGGCGTGCCCCTCTTAGTACAAATTTGAATAGTAAGTGCACTTTTATTAAGTAGCTCTTGACTATTTACATCATTCAAAAGAAATATTTCTTAAGGTTATCTACATTCCAAGTTCGAGGCAACGGTTGTCCGTCTGGTGTTTCCAGACGGTAGGTACCGTCCCTGACTTCCTCATAGATTCGGTAGGGTCCTTCCCAGTTGGGAGTTAGCTTGCCAGACTCATTAGCCCTACCAACTACTTCCATTTTTCTAAGTACAAAGTCCCATACTTTGAGTGGACGCCTGTGTACTTTTTTGTTGTATGATCTAGTCATTCTCAGGCAATAGATTTCATGGCGCAAGACAGCATTGCCCCTCTTTTCAGGAAGTGAGTCTAATGTCAGGCGCATGGCTTCCCAGTTTGCCTCTTCGTCATATAGCATTACTCGAAGAGTCGGCTCGTAGTGTTCTATTGGAAGAACAGCTTCCGCACCGTAAGTTAGGAGGAATGGAGTTTTTCCAGTCGCCCCTTTTTCAGTCGTCCTAATGGCCTAGAGAACATGTGGTAGTTCATCCGCCCATAGGCCGCCTGCTCGTTCAATCTTTTTCTTGAGACCGTCTGAGATGATTTTATTAAAGGCTTCTACCTGGCCGTTTGCTTGTGGACGGCCGACAGATGCAAAGTAGTTTGCAATTCCTTGGTCACCCAACCAGCTTTTGAGAACAGGCGTCTCAAATTGGGGACCATTATCAAAAACCATAGACATGGGAACCCCGAACCGAGTGATAACATTTCTCCAAATGAATGAAATTACATCTTTCGTCTTGATTCCCTTTACAGCCTCCGCCTCTATCCATTTAGTGAAGTAGTCGACGGTAACAAGTATGTACCTCCTTCCGCCTGTAGCAGGCGTATATGGACCCAGAATGTCCATGCCCCACTTAGCAAATGGTAGTGGGCTGTGAATGGTAGTGAGGTTAGTAGCCGGACGGTGAATTAGTTTGCCAAACCTTTGGCACTTGTCACATTTTTTCACCATCCCCATTGCATCTGCTTCCAAAGTAGGCAAAAAGTAGCCCTGCCGCCTTGCCCTTTGAGCAAGCATCCTACCACCTATATGAGAAGCACAGTAACCAGAGTGAAGATCGTCTAGTATCTCTCCTCCCTTTTCTGGAGTAACACACTTTAAGAAGGGTTGAAGGTACCCCTTTTTGTGAAGTTCTCCCTTTATCATTTCAAAATAGGTGGCTCGTTTTTTTAGTGCTACCGCCTGTTGAGTATCATCCGGCAGTGTACCGTTTGTTAGATATGCCCTGATTGAATCCATCCAGGTTGAGCTTCTGTCTAGGATTCCAATAGGGTTTCTTCGATGCTTCTCTTCTCCATTACTTCCCAAAAAACAGTTCGAGGAGTATCAGAGGAGGCGGATGATGCTAATTTTGACAGTGCATCCGCCTGGTTGTTTTCTGATCTCGGCACTTGGATCAGATGGAAATCCTCAAGGGAGCCGACTGCTTGTCGGACCGCCTGTAAATACTTGATCATGGCCGGATGGGTTGCTTCGTATTCGCCATTGTACTGACTCACTATCAATTGTGAATCGGAACAGGCGTCTATTTTTCTTGCCCCTGCCGCCTTGCACATGCGGATCCCGGCTAGTAAAGCTTCATATTCTGCCTCATTGTTTGAAGCCTGAAAACTGAAGCGTAGAGCATACTCGTACCTGTCGCCCTCTGGCGACTGACATATGACGCCTGCTCCACAACCATTTGAAGTAGAGCTTCCGTCCACATATACCTTCCACACTTGGTCTGGAACTTGAGAGTCAGGAGGACGAGTCATCTCTACAATAAAATCAGCAAAGGCTTGCCCCTTCACTGCTTTTCTAGGCTCGAATGTAACTTCGAGGCTCTGTATTTCTATGGCCCATTTGATCATTCGGCCTGACGACTCCATGATGGTAAGTGGCCGCTTGATAGGTTGGTCTGTATACACGACGACTGCATATGCCAAAAAGTAGGGCTTCAATTTTTTAACAGCCATGAAGAGTGCAAGACCAAATTTCTCGGCATTTTTCAGTACGTGACTGACAAAGTAGACCGGGAGCTGACAGCCGACTCTTTCAGCAAGGAGAACAGCGCTTAACGCATGATCAGAGACGGCCAGGTACATGTAGAGTACCTCTTTGGGCAAAGGGCTGACCAGCCTCGGCAAGGAATGCAAGTGAACTTTTAATTTCTGGAAGGCGGCCTCAGCATCCGGCCCCCATTCAAACCTTGCCTTTTTCTTAATTGCCTGGAAAAAGTATAGGCATTTGTCGCCTGATCGGCTTACAAATCTTCCCAAGGCCGCCAGACAACCTGTTAACTTTTGAACCTCTCGGAAGGTACGAGGCGACTGCATGTCAATGACCGCCTGCACCTTCTCAGGGTTCGCCTCTATTCCTCTCTGATTGATAAGGAATCCGAGAAATTTCCCAGACTCAACTCCAAATACACATTTCTTGGGATTGAGCATGACATGGTGCCGCCTGAGTGTGGCGAAAGTTTCTCGGAGGTCCGACAGATGATCTTTCTGAAGTTTAGTCTTGACAATCATATCATCAATGTATGCCTCGACGTTTCTCCCAATCTGATCAAAGAACACAGTGTTTATCATTCGTTGGAAGGTAGCCGGGGCATTCTTAAGACCAAACGGCATGACCGTGTAACAGTATAACCCCTGATCAGTGACGAAGGCATTCTTCTCCTGATCTTTCTTCCATAAAGGAATTTGATGGAAACCAGAACAGGCGTCCATAAAACTCATCAAGGCATGACCGGCTGTTGAGTCGACCAGGTTATCAATTTTAGGCAGAGGGTAACTGTCTTTGGGGCACGCCTTGTTTAAGTCTGTGTAGTCTACAGGTGTCATTCGGCTTTTTAACAAGCACTACATTTGCAACCCAGTCTGGGAAGTAACATTGCCGAATGAACCTTGCATCAAGTAATTTTTTAACTTCGGCGGCTGCCGCCTGACTTCTTTCTTCGCCATGGTTCCGCTTCTTTTGCCGTACCGGCTTCTTTTTTGGATCCACGGCCAGTTTATGTACCGCCAGATCAGGACTAATGCCTGGAATTTCATGGACTTCGAATGCAAAGATGTCCTTGTATTCTTTCAATAGTTGGTGAAAGTGGTCACCAAGGTTTCTCAGAGCAGTCGTCCCAACTTTGACTGTTTGGTCAAGACGTGAGTCGTCTAAGATCAGGTCCGCATGCTCACCAGCCGGCTGAGGGCGGAACTCATCCGGCCGCTCCTCTGCCAATGATTGCTATTTTTTTCTTTTCTTGCGGCCCCTGTCTGGGATGGATTTCTCTTTTTACCGCCTGCTTCTTGAACAGGCGCACTCTCCTTGTCAAGGTCTGTTTTTTCACCGCTTGACCCAGTAGCCATAACAGTGGGCTTGACATCCGAGAGATAGCACTCTCGGGCCATTCTCTGATCTCCCCTTAGGGAGCCGACTGTTCTATTATCCCTCTCAAACTTGAGCAACATAAGAGATGGGATTATAACAGCCTTGGAATTATTCAGGGTAGGTCGACCCAGAATCATGTTGTAGGCCGAGAGTTCCTCTACTACCAGGAACCGGACTACCATGTGTCGTCCTTCCCCTTTTTCGCCCAGGCGGATGGGTAAATCTACTCGTCCCAGTGGGTGGACGACTCCTCCTCCAAACCCTACTAAAGGGTGGGAGGCCGGATGTATGCAATCAGTCTGATATTTTAGTTTCGACAGACATTTGCTACTGATGAGATATGAGGAGCTTCCGATATCTATGAGGATTCGGCCAACTCTCTGGTTGGCCACTATACATTCAATAACGAGAGGGTCGTCATGCGGCCCCCTTACCCATCCTAGATCTTCTTCAGTGATGACAATCTCAGGAAATGAATATTTGGACGACCGTTCTTGGTGAACGGAATTTACATCTAACCGCCTGATATTGTCTTTGTTGCCCCTAATAGTGGGGCCGCCTCCTGAGAAGCCGCCTGCAATAGTGTAGACGACTGCATCATCTGTATCGGAGCTGTCGGCCTGTTGATTCTTTTTGGCCGACTGCTTTTTTGAGGAAGTGTTCCCCGCGGATTTCTTGACATAAGTGTCAACATCACCTTGCTCAGCCAGGCGGTCTAGGTACCGCATGAGACTGATGCACTCATTGGTGTGATGACCAACATCATCATGATAAGCACAGAATTTATCTTGGTTCCGATTGTTTGCAGAACCCTTCATGGGGACCGGCTTCTCAATTGAGATCCGTCCCTTGATTTCTTTTAGAATAAACTGGTTATCCTTGTTAAATGCATACTTTGGGGAGTATGGTTTGAATTCTTTTTTCTTTTTCTGGGCCGGCTGTTTAGAGGAATCAACCGCCCAGACCTCTTTTCTTTTCTCATCTTTGTTTGACGACTGTTTCTGTCGTCCTTCTCTTTTGTCGAACCTTTTCCCGTCCGACTGTTTTATCGTACAAAGATCAGTCGCCTGTATATAGGCTTCTGCTTCAATCAAGGCCTCTTGAAGAGTCGCCACCCTTTTTCGAACCAAATCAAATTTGAAGGTAGACTCGTCTTTGAGACCTCTGAAAAAGTCAGTATAAGCTACCTCATCCGGTAACCCTTGAATCTGTATTCTCATCAGGTTAAATCGCCTGATGTAAGAACGAAGCCCCTCTTTCTCGCCCTGCTGAATTGTTCCCAAATCAAGGGTCGTTTTCTTCGCAGGGATGTTCATGGCGAAGTTGGAGGCAAATAAGTAAGCAAGCGTCCTGAAGCTATTTACACAACCAGTCGGCAGGTTGCCGAACCATTGCTGTGCGATTCCTTTGAGAGTCGCTGGGAAACACTTGCACCAAGTGGGATCATCCAACCCTTGAAGGTACATCAGGTTGGTGAATGCCATCAGATGGTCTTCTGGGTTAGTAGTGCCGTCATAGGCGCCTACTAGTACATTTTTCACTTTGGCCGGCTGAGCAGCTTCAGTAATTTCCTTGGAGAAGGCCGACGGCTGTTCACCAAGTCTAAGCAACCGTAGCTGCCAGTCCATAGGTTGGACGTTTTTTGCTGCAGGTCCACCAAACGGAGGTGGCTGCAAAAAATACTGTTGTTGCGGCACAAATGGTAAGTTTGGTACCGCCTGGTCACTATGAAATCCGGACTGACGGGAGGTGCCGCCTGATTGACTCTCATGGTACGACTGAGTATGCCTCATCGAGGCATTTCGCAAACTGTCTTGAAAGTTTGAAGTAGAGGCCGACTCTGACAATCGGTCACTCTTCTTCTGCTCTAGCAGTAGCCGAGCATCTGTGAATGTTTGCTTCGACCCGTCCGCCTGAATATGACGAACAGGTTTCCTATTTCCTGTAGGATAACGGAATTTTGTGAAATCAAGGGCAGGTGGCTCCCGCTTCCTAGATTTAGGATGAGGAGTCGCCTCTCGCCCTTGAACTGGCTTCCTCTTCAGTGAAGTGGAGGGTTTCTTGGCCGACTGCTCCTTGACTAGAGCAGGCGGCTTCTTGTTGATCAACTCTTGAATCTCTCCCTTGAAGTCCCTCATGAAGGTCATGAGTTCGTTCCTTGTGATGGGAGCAGACCCATCAGTCGGCTGTTCCCGAACAGGCGGTGCGCCTACTGGCTCGCTTCCTGTTTGAAGATGCTCCCGTTCCCTCCTTTCGGTATGACGGGTACGTCGGGCCCTTAGGGTCCCGTCTGAAGCTGTATGAGCTTCAACTTCAAATTCACTTTCAGTATCATGGTCCGACTGAACTTGAGGATCGTCTAGGGGACGCCTCTCTTCAGGAGTCGGTACAGACTTGGATGCCATCTCAGAAGTACTCTCCCCACAGACGGCGCCTAATTTTTCGGGGTTTTCTGATGTCCTACAGGAGAGTTACAATTCCGAGACTGGAACCGGACGCCTGTACCTGCAAAATAACGGAGACTCTTGTGAGCTCCGCCTCCAACGGTCAAGTTAGTACCTGATTAAGGAGTAATTAATGCGGAAATTAAAGTGATTTGGTCTCTCTAGGTGAGAGTGTTTAATGTAGGTAATCTGCTTTGTTAGCGAGATCAGCCGGTTATTACTGTGTGTAATTAATGTGTTTTTTCCATAATGTTTCTGTTCTCTCCCTTAATGAGGATTAAGGGAGGTATTTATAACCTTGGAAAACGTGCCCATCCTAGGTTTAGGTAAACCTAGGGCCGATTGGGCTTCCCTCGGAAGTTGGGCCTGGGTGGCCGGTTTCTCAATTAGGCATGGAGTATGCCACATGTCTTGACATAACAGGTCCAAGGTGGACGAATAAGCGCGTGCCACGTGGGAAGCCCTGACTGTTCCAACTGGGGGACACTTGGCAGGACCTGATTGGTCCACATGGCGCATTCCGATTGGTGGGAGCAAAATCCCCTAATCAATTATTATTATTATAATTTTATTGTCATTATTATTTTTTTATTGATTATTATGTTGCTTGATGCTTATTATTTATTGCTTGATCACCTTTATTGCATGTTAAAGGGAAATTGGTACTTGTAATCACGCTTAATAAGATAATTATAATCTTGTTTGGTTTAATTGTTATTATAATTCAAGTGATCACAATAATAGTTTATTTGTGCATTAAATTCAACCAACATAGATAAACAAGTTTACAGGTTAATCCTATTGATTGCATGTTAGTCAGAAAGCGCACATGAATACGAGCAGAATAAAGTAGAGGCCTATTATTAGGGCAGATTCAATCTCTTCTAGGTTGGATTTGTACCTTCATCCCCGAACCCTTATTTGGTTCATGACCTTATGGAGTTGACGATCTCTTCGATCGTTAAGGGGTGTACCTTCACCTCGTGAATGGTTTACAAGTTCCTAAAAAACTTGTTGGAGACTCTTTTGCTCTATCTTTTTCCCTTTTGGACGCCACCGTACTTTAGTGTATGATCACAGTGGGGTTCAAGCTAGTGGGATTTAAAGCTTGAAATTATTCCCTACAGCCATAACAATTTGTTTCTTCATTGATGTTTCTTCAAATATATAAATCTATATGTTTCTTCAAAGACACTTGTCACCAAGGAGGCTCTTATAAAGCGTCAATTATATCATCACCCATCCTAGGGGCTCATTTTGGGGTGAACTGAGCACGTTCTGTTTTAAGACATGCCTAAAACTGTGACCGTAATCAGAAAAATTGAATTTTCACCACGCTAGAGGCCTTTTTTTTGCAATTTTAGTGGGCCCTAAGGGGTGTAAGACACATCATCGCGAATCCAAGGGGTACATTAGCCCTAAGGGGTGTCTGACACATCATCGCCCATCCAAGGGGCTCATTAGCCCTATGGGGCGTTAGAAACATCATCGCCCATCCAAGGAATTCTTTAGCCTTAAGGGGCGTGAGACACATACTCGCCCATCAAAGGGGCTCATTAGCCCTATGGGGCGTCAAGAACATCATCGCCCATCCTTGGGGCCCATTAACCCGAAGGAGCACTAAACATATACTATCCCAAATAGGGGCTTGGCCGCCCTAAGCGACGTTAAACATAACAATAAATACAAGTATACATAAGTTAGCCATAACAATTTGTTTCTTCATTTATTTTTCTTCAAATAAATAAGTCTACAGGTTTCTTCACAAACAGTTGTCACCCAGGAGGCTTTTAGAAATGGTCAATTATATTATCCCCCATTCTAGGGGCTCATTATCGGGTGATCCGAGCATGTACCGTTCAAAGACATACCTAAAAATGAGACCGTAACCAAAAAAAATGCCATTATAACCATGCTAGAGGCCTTTTTCGCAAATTTGATGGGCCGAATGCATCAAATTTTTAACATGATCGCGTACCTAGAAGGGGCTCATTAACCGTAAGGGGTGTTAGACACATCATCGCCCATCTAAGGGGCTCATGACATCATTGCTCATCCAAGTGGCTCATTAGCCCTAAGTGGCGTCAGACACATCATAGTCCATCCAAGGGGCTTATTAGCCCATAAGGGCGTGAGACACATCATCGCCCATCCAAGGGGCTCATTAGCCTTAAGGGCCGTCAGGCACATCAAATCGCCCATCCAAGGGGCTCATTAGCCGAAGGGGCTCCAACCATATATCGCCCCTAAGAGGCTTGCCCGCCCTAATGGGCGGTAAACATAACAATAAATACAAGTATTCATAAGTTAGCCACAATAATTTGTTCTTCATCGATGTTGCTTCAAATACATAAGTCTACATGTTTCTTCACAAACACTTGTCACCTAAGAGGCTCTTAGAAAGCGCCAACTATATTATCACACATCCTAGGGGCTCATTATCTCATTATGGGATGATCAGAGAACGTACTGTTCCAAAACATGGCTAAAAAAGAGACTGTAATCAGAAAAATGGCATTTTCACCATTCGAGAGGCCTTTTTTTGCAATTTTGGTGGACCAAATGCATCTCAGTTTTCCATGATCGCCTATCTAAAAGGGGCTCATTAACCCTAAGCGGTGTCAGACAAATCATCGCCCAACCAAGGGGCTCATTAGCCCTCAGGATTATCAGACACATCATCGCCCATATTAAGGGCTTATTAGCCTTAAGGGGCGTCAGACAAATCATCGCCCATCCAAGGGGCTCATTAGCTCTAAGGGGAATGAGACACATCATCGCTCATCAAAGGGGTTCATTATCCCTAAGGGGTGTCAGGCCATCATCGCCTATCAAAGGGGCTTATTAGCCCGAAGAGGCACCAAACATATATCGCCTCCCACCCCCATGGGGCTCGGCCACTCCAAAGGGCGTTAAACATAACAATAAATACAAGTATACATAAGTTAGCCATAACAATTTGTTTCTTCATTGATGTTGCTTCAAATACATAACTCTACATGTTTTTTCTTAGACACTTATCATAGAAGGCTCTTATAAAGCGTCAATTATATCATTTCCCATCCTAGGGGCTCATTATGGGGTGATCCGAGCATGTACCGTGCCAAGACATGCCTAAAAGTGAGACCGTAATCAGAAAAATGACATTTTCACCATGATCGCCTATCTAGAAGGGGCTCATTAACCCTATGGGGTGTCAGACACATCATTGCCCATCCAAGGGGCTCATTAGCCCTAAGGGGTGTCATACACATCATCGCCTATTTTGAGAACTCATTGCCATCCATATCAGTTAGTTTTCTAACACCTCCTGATAGGATAGTTTTGCAATATATGATCTAGACCAATTAGGCCTAAATTTGCCTCTTGGATCCAAATTTTGTTTTTCTTATGCTTTTAACACCGAGTCTCCTACTTTGATGTTTCTTGTCTTGACTTTCTTGTTGAAGTGTCTAGACATACAAGTTTGATAGCATTGAGTATGATGTAAAGCCTCTAGTAGCTTTTCATCGAGTAGAATTAGCTCTTCATATCTTGCTCTAGTCCACTCAACTTCATCGAATTTACTTTCCAACGCGATGCGTAGGGAAGGTATTTCTAGCTCTACAAGTTGTACGACATCCATTCCATAGACTAAGAAAAATGGCGTGTTTCCTATTAACGAGCGAATTGACGTGCGATAACCCCACAGAGCAAAGTGGAGTTTTTCAGATCAATCCTTGTAATTTTCCATCATCATTTCAATGATAGTCTTTAAATTTTTATTAGCTGCCTTAACTGAACCATTTGTCTGAGGTGTTATGAATGTTATCTTCCCCATGTCTTCTTCTACCACGAGAATCTGGTTTTACCCCGCGTATCCGTCCATAAAAAAGAGAAGTTTATGATTCGCTATTTTATCGACTAGAATATGAATGTGTGGTAAAAAAAAGTCTTCCTTTCGACTTGCCGTATTTAGATCTTGATAGTCAACACACATTCTTACCCTTCCATCCTTTTTTGGAACTGGGACCACATTTGCGACCCATTCAGGGTATTTAGATACCCTAATAAAACTTGTGGTTATATGTTTTTGTACCTCTTCCTTTATCTTAAGAGTTACGTCTGGTTTCATTCGACGTAACTTTAGTTTTACAGGTTTCATTCCTAGATTTAGGGGTATTGTGTGTTACGCTATTTCTATATTTATTCCTGGCATATCTTCATATAACCAATAGAATACATCGATAACTCTTTTAGTAGATTAATTAAATCGTTTCTTTCATCTTTATTAAGTGTTAGCCCGATTTTAACTTCACTTTTAATGGTTGAATCTTTTGAGATATCAACCGTTTCAGTGTCTTCCATTACCGGTGTTCTATTTTTAAGTGTTTCCATTGCTTTAATATTTCTTTGTCATTTTCATTATTAGTTAAGCAATGCTCGTTATCTTGGGTTAAAGAGTTACACGAGAAGTAAGTGAATGAAGACGTATTATTAAACTCGGAAACCATTACATCAAATAAAGGTATGTTTTCTAGGACTTGATTACTAACTATTCTAAGAGAAGGTGTTATAGCTAAAGACTTAGAAGACTTGATAGGGGAAGACTCTGACTCGGAATCCGACTCAGATGACTCCTCAAACATTGGTTCTTGTCCTTTTGTTATAGGATTCGTTCTTCCACTTGGAGTAGTCACCTTCATGGTCATTCACCATCCTTGAACTAACCCCTCTGCTGGAGTGATAAGCTTAGAAGGATCAAAGTTATCACTTTGAAGTACCGTTTGGATGAGCAAGGAGTTATCCTAAAAAAATTTAGGCTCATTCTTCATATTCCCAAATAGAATTCCCGTGACATTAAAGTCAAAGCATGGATGTGCTTTTTTCCTTATGGATAGGAGTTAGGATATCATCTAGAAAGTTGCAATTAAAGAGAATAATTCTCTCCTTCTCTTATGAATTGTCCATTTAGGGTGAGTGAATAATTAATTCATTCGGATTGCTTTCTTTTGGGTACGAGCGTTCCTAGGTGCATTGGCTTTTTCCTGGGCTCGCTTAAGGTCTTCTATAGTTGGTTCAAAATCAAGTCCAAAATTTTCAAATTTAGGGAGGCCAGGTAGTCCCATTTGCTTTGCCATCTCTTTCATCTTTCCAAGAGTCATTCAAGGAAAGTGTCCCTATTTTTAGAGGATATCATTTATTGATATGTTAGAATGGAGATCGTAGTGAAGAGGGGTCCTTTCATCCTCCTTTATTAAGGATACCTCTTCGTTATGGCCACACAAATCTTCATCATTTTCATCGTGCTCCACATTTATGATTTGACTCTTCAAGGCCTTAATTCTTATTAGAGAAGCAGCAATTGTAATAGGGATTCCTCCAGCTATAACCTTCACTTGTTTATGAAGAGATAAAGGGACGTCCTTAAGGTCATGAAGCCAAGGTTGTCCCAACAATAAGTTGATAGATGCTTTATTGTCTACCACTTGAAAAGTAGTAGCATGTTCTATGACTCCTGCCGTTACATTCATGGTGATTGTTCCAAGAGCTTAACGGAAAATGTTTTCACAGGCTCTTATTCCATGTGTAGATGGAGACAAATCTTCATCTCTTATTCCCAACATTCCCGCAGTTCGAAGTGGACAAACATTAATTGTTGATCGATTATCTACAAGAGTCATTGGAACATTTATTCTCTTGCAGATTACTGTGAGATTTAAGGCTTTAAAATGTTTGTCACCTTCTTGGGGTAGATCCTTGTCAGAAAATGTGATCAAATTGATGGGACTAGGAAGATCACTCGTGATAAAGTTAGCCAATCCCTCAGGAGTAGTTTCAGAATCTATACCTATCTTAGCTAGAGAATCCATTATTGTGACCATATCTTGCTGGGATGTAGCTAGTAGTTTCCATACATTCATCTCGACCTTAGTATTTTTTTGAGTTGTTTGACAACATCTTTATCTTCTATGATATGTATGGGAACTTGTTGAGTAGTAGGAATAGGTTGTTTTGCGGTAATGGGAGGTTGCATTCTCCTAGATCTTGTGAGAATGTCTATGGGTGAACCTTCTTCATCCTAAATATCGTCCACTGGATATATTGTGAAGAGTTGGGTTTTCTCCATATCGTTGAGGTAGACGTCCTCATCATCACTTTCCAAAACTCCATTGATGGTAGCATCTTTCTCTTGTGGAATTTGGACTAACTTTTTATTATAAATCAGTTTTTGAATTAAAAACATGAATTAAAAACAAGTTCTATAGTGTGTCTCCTGATTGATGATATGGGCAATAGAATCTGTATGCCTCTTTAGTGATTCAAATGGTTTTGGTTTTAATGGTTTGATTTTTCCACTCTCTGAGAGCATTTTGAACATATTTGCATATGAGGTCCCAATTGGAGTATAGGATTTATTGCTCCTTTTGGGTGTTTCGACTACTTAGAGAGAAAATATCTTCCTCTTTAAAGTCTTTCTAGGTGTGACGTCTTTATTGCCATGTTTACTTTGTTATTACTTTGTGCATTCAAGAACTTTTCTACACATGTCTATTGCTTTCCCCATTGTATCTATGAGATCAAAACGTCTTCTCTAGTAGTAGGTTGTTGATTTAAGCCCAATCACTCATGGCATCAAAAAATATTTCCTCTTCTTCTTCAATGGCATGAATTTCTTTGACTTGTTTTTTAGATATGAGAGGTCAACACAATTTCTTCTTTAGAAATAGCTAAGGATTTAGAAAGTGGTGCACAGTTTATACTTGGATTCATGCATACAAGAGGTACTAGGGGTTTATTGCTATCAATCAAGTCTTGGATAGCTTCCTTTAGCTTCCAGCAATTCTCAATAACATGGCCCCTACCTTGATAGTATTTGCAGTGTTCATTGGGATCCCATTAGCCATTCTCCTTTCAACTGGTGGATCCCTAAATTGTCCAATAGGACTTATAAGACCTTTTGCATGAAGACGGTCAAATGCGATGTCATAACTCATACCAATAGGAATAAAGTTTCTCCTAAATGGTTTCTTTTGTCCTTGATTATTAATGGTGAGGACTTCATTCAGATTTAAGCTGCTAACCTTTTTTTAGTGGGTGGTTTTGGAAGAAGAACGATTGTTGCTTTTCTTTCCTTTCAGCCACTATTGGAATTATTGTTAACAACTCTTTACTTTGCAAGGTCTTCTTCAATATTGATTCTAATGTCATAAATGGCCTTTAAAGTATTCAAGTTGATTTGGTACTTGAGATGTTTGGAATTATTTTCCTGGAAATACTTTATGAACAATCCCACATACTCTTTTTAAGTAGGCACCTCAATTATCTTAGCTGATGTTTCCCTCCACTTATTAAATAAAGAAGTAAAACCTTCATTCTCAATTTTTTTAAGTATCTAAAGTTCCCTAAGAGCTGTTTCAACTTGAGTATTACATTTGTATCTATCAATGAAAGTGTTTACAACAACATCCCAAGTAGAGGTTTTCTCTTTGTCAAGAAAAAAGAACCATTGTTGACAAACGGTTTCAAGAAATAGAGAAAACAATTAATGGAAGACTTTCTTATCAATCCCATTAATATTCATTATGGTCTCGAAAGACCTTAGGTGGAAATAAGGATTGTCTATCGTTTTGAACCTAGGGATGTCATAGGCATTGAACCTCTGCAGAAGAAGTTCCTTGTCAATGAGACCCCTTGTGAGCTAATACCCTGGAATCTATAGTCATTGGTGAGTTTCCTCAAGCTTTCTTGCATGAGCTCCATTTGTTGTTGCTTCACAGGGTCATTGATTTAAAGAGCCATAGCCTTCATCAATTTAGTTATGTTAGTCACGTCCTTCCTATATTAATTGACTTCTTCTTAAGTTTCTATTATCTTTTTAGCTTTTCTTTTCCAACTAATTGGTTTGTCAAAAAGTAGTACTTGAACAAAGGTGTTATCCTTTATTAATTGCCCTTCCTTTCTTGACTAAGAGCTGTAAACTAAACCATTTATATGTTTTAATGACATGACTCAAATTGACTTTGACTTTATAGGTTTAAAAAAAACAATAAAAAATCAAAAATAGGGTTTACATTTTGGGGATCAAGTAAGGGTTTCAACAAGTATGGTTTAATTGGAGGATTAATGTCTGACTTACCCCCCTAAAAAAATGACGGGAAACACGCGCATATAAGACTCTCTAGACATGGTCAAAGTGTGACATACATATTGGGTGTCTTCTTTAATAATGAGTGCCAATGAAATGCTTTGACTCTTATGTGAGACCATGGGACTATGTGCTTAGAATTAATTAAGAAAAACATGACTACTGTCATAAATAAAGTGATTGTACTAATTAAGCAAACTGATTAATTAGACTCTTCGTGAGGACTCAAGCAAAAAACATGGACTATCGCTGGAGCAACAGGGTTGTCGCGTAACGCAAAGGACCAACACTAGACGACAACATTGTTGCATGGCGCTAATCACTAGCGCGTGGTGCTACAGCCAGACTATTGCGCCATTGCTGAAACATTGGTCTGAACTGTTTTCATTATTTTACTCTAAAGGGATAATTCTAAAGTCGTACTAAGTCAAGTTCGATCAATTTATTTAGACTTTAATCAATTGTATTAATTAATTCATTTAGCAAAGTCCTTTAGTCATTAGTTTGATCATTTAGACTCATTCACAAGTCAAACAAACGGCTAATGGAAACACATATAGGTTATGCACAAATAAATAATGCACAAGTAGTTAAATTGTCATATGATGTAATAAGTTTGCAACCTAACCATGGCTCTAGCTCTCTAAAGTACAAGGATATGGGTTAGTCAAATTGGGTCCATGGTTCTGAGTCCGGATGCACCACACGGAAGCATTACCTTTGGAAGGGTTGGCGCGAGTGGATGGGACCCTGCGAGTTAAACTCGCTTCTACGGTTTGGTGAATTCATCAAACTCGAATGTACCCTTCATTGCTAGGAGCGTTTGATTGGGTAGATGGAGCGTGAATTCTCATAAGGTTATGGCCATATGTAGAACACATATGGGTCTTAGAAAAAAGGGAAAAAGTCTATTAAGAAGTAAAACCGAGCAAACAGTACTAAAAACTAGTCGAAACAAGAATGTAGATTTATGGCTTGGTATTGAAAGAATTTGGCGCGACACAATAGTGCCTATCACCAAACGACAAATATTGTCGCTTGGCGATGGCGCTGTTTTCTCATCGCTAATATAAATTCCTCACTTTCTCTCTCTAAAATCTACTCCTAAAACTAACCCTAAAACTAGAGAGAGAAGCTCTCAACTAACCTAAAATTATGATCAAAATCTAAAATAAAACTCGTTTTAAAAATTTTCTTAAAAATCAGGTTACAAAGATATATATATGAGGCGGGAACAGAAAACGAGCAAGAAGGATACCTAAACAGGCGCGGCGGTGCATTGGGGCTGCTTGCACACACTGATCTGGGTTTCTTCAATCTTTCTCGCGGCTTCGTGCGTTTGCTAAGGTATTTGAATGAACGCGCAATATGATGATGATGAAAACTAAGAGAAGCAGTCCTAAAAGCACTTGATTGTGGGTTCAACACCCCATCTTCATGAGAGCATGACTTGAGAGCGCAAGAGCTAGAACTTGGAGAATCCACTTCCTTGCATCTTGAGCTTTCCCATTGCCATAAGCTTGCTCCAAAAGCATCTTCCACCTTAGTAATCCACCAATATCAAGACCCAAACCTCGTACAATACCTACAACCACAAAAAGAAAGCAAATAAAGGAGAAAAAACTAGGAAAACCATCAAATTGCACAAAACCACAAAATAAGAGAGTAAAAGGTAAAACAAAGAGCAAAAACATAAAACTACGCATTTATTAAGAAGGAAAGCTATGAAAAGAATGCAAACAAACTAAATACTCACTTTCGTAGGAATCACAGTCAATGATAGCCACTATAGACAAGGAATTTAAACCCCTAGATCGGCTTAGAGGACGATTAATGCTCTCGTAAAGGTTTCCTCAGAATTTAACCTATAAATGTCGTAGTAATATAGACAAGGAAAACCACTGTAAAGAAACCCCAACATACAAGAAAAACAAACAAATGTTCATGAAAGGACATTTCCAAATGTACAAGCACAAGTGAATGCAAATCTTCTTAAACATGTAAGGGAGTGCACATTCTAAGATATCAAAGGTTGATTGAAACATAGGACATGCTAAGCATAGGGAACTAAAGAAAAGCGATTCAGTTTCATCTCAATACATTTTAGCACATTCTCCCAATTAGCTTCAAATATACTTTTTAGTAAGGGTCTATATAGTTCCTCGAAGGAACCAGAAAAACTAATAGATTTGAGGTTTCTTGACATCTTGACTTTGCATCCCCTTTCCTTAGTCAGTAACTGTAGTCTGTAACTCATAATGCCCTCCCTCGAAATGTAACTCAACCTCTAGGTCGAAAGGTTTTTCCCAATGGTGGTAACGTAAGGGAAAAAGGATAGGGGTAGGCCTAAATTTTAGAATTTGGTGGTACACCTAGATTACGAAGCAATGATTGGCCAAACCACGACACCAAAACTAAGAAGTCACCAAACAAAAACACACTTATACACCCAAGATTATTCAAAGCTATATCCACAAGCATATATACAAAAAGTATAAACGCTACTCCCTTAAGCTTAAAGGAAGCATTGTCCTCAATGCTTGAAAAGGGGAAAAGAATCATATCAAATTATTTTTGAATTCATATTTTCACCTTTTTTTTTTGTTTTTAGTTTATTTTTTCTTTAAATGCATATATTCAATGTAATTATCATCGCCTCTTTTAACTTTGGACGGGTTTTACAACTTTGCATTTATTGTGTCCTTGCCTTTTTTAACTTTAGACGGCTTTGGTCATTATTCATTTGCCATTATTCACAATATATACAAAAGACAATATCGCTACAAATAGAACCAATATCCAACCTTTTATACCACAAACTCCTAAAACATGACCATTTTCTTCACAAAAACCAAAAATGGAACAAAAAGAAACAAAAGGCTCAAAGTTCTAATGATGTGGCTTGAAAACATGGGGAAAGGCTCAAATGGTTAGGAAGAAGGCAAATTGTAGACACCCATTTGTGTCCCTTCAAAACCAAACCCGTTTATGAATACCTTTTAAGTCAAATCATAACTTAATGACGTGAAAGTGTGGAAAGTCTAATGTTGTGGTTAGTTTTTATTAAAAATCTTTCTCTCTGTTTTCGAAAACCAGCTCTGTTTTATGAAAATAGCCAATCTAGTTTATTTTTGTCCATGACAAGGATACAATAATATAATAGTTGGTTGGGGTTTGAAAAGAGCTTTCCAATGATATACTATACGCCTAATTCTGATGAATAATGATGTAGTTAAGGCCAAAATACTAAATTGGACCCGGTTTGGTTCTGAAATGCAATAAGTATTGATTATAGTCTTCTAGAGTCTTCTAGAAGGTTCTATTAAATCCTAATGTTATTAGGATTTATAATTATGTTGTATGAGTTTTATTGGAATAAAATAAGTGTTTTAAATGAAATTACGATTTTACTCTTCGTACGGATTTTACAACTTGATTTTATCGAAAAATAGATTCCGCATTGAAAACGCGTGGAAAACCTTCTGCATCGCCAAAAGACAATTTCCTCGCCTAGCGTTGAAGCCTGTCGTCTGGCGACAGGAGAGTGTTTTATTCCTTTTCGAACTCTGATTCGTTTCTATCGATTCCGGACATTTTATTTTTTATAAATAAGGTCCCTAGACCTCCGTTTTTCAATAACCAAAATTATTTAATTCTTCTCTCTCTCTCTCTCTCTCTCTAAGCTAAATCTTATTCTCTGTCTCCCTCCCTCTTTCTCGCCTAGCCTTTTACAAACACAATTCCTCATACATTAGCACTAGAGACACCTAGCCAAGTTCGAAGTTGCCTTTGCCCTAGACGTGAAAGTTTTGATATTTCTGAGGGTTTGGTCCCAAATCTCTATTTTAATTATTCAATTTAATTGTTTGTTTTATATTTTCCTTGAAGTTACTAACATGTGTATTTTGTTTTTAGAAAGAGATACAAGGCATTCAAGTTAGTGCTTTATTTGTTTAATTGATATTATGATATGGAAATCATGTTTAGATTATTATTTTTATTCCTAGTATAATGTTAGGATGTTTTATTGCTTCCTAGTATCTTGTTTAGGGTTAATTAATTTTCTAATATCAATTATGATTTCTATGATGCTTAATTTTTCTTTCCTAATATCATGTTAGTATCATGTTAGGGCTAAATCTTTGATCTTTAATGTTTAGTGACATGCTAGGGTTTGTTATTAATCTTGTAAGTATCATGCCTAGGATCTTGTTATTATTATTATGCTTTGATATGATTATTTTTATTTATTATGATTGTTATTTTTATAATTATTATTATTATGATTATCATGTTGCTTAATTATATTTATTGTTATTGCTTGATCACACCTTTTATGCATGTTTAAAGGAAATTGGTACTTGTATTAATGCTTAATAAGATAATTAATAATCTTGTTTAGGATAATTTTATTATAATTCAAGTTATGGTCACCAATAATATATTTATTTGTGCATTAATATTCAACCAACATTAGATTAAACATGTTTAGGGTAAATCTACTTATTGCATGTTAGTAATAAAGCGCACATGAAAACGAGAAGAATAAAATAGAGGCCTATTATTATGGCAGGTTGTTTCTCTTTTAGATTGGATTTTTACCTTCATCCTCGAAATTCTAGTCTTGGTTCCAGACCTATTCGAGTTAACGATCTCCTGGATCATTATGGGGTGTATCCTTCACCCTGTGAACGGTTTACAAGTTCCTACAACTTGTTGGCGACTCTTTTGCTCTATCTTCGTTCCCTTTGGACGCCACTATACTTAAGTGTATGATCACAGTGGGGTTCCGGTTTTGTATAACGCTTGAAATATTCCCCTACAGGTTTTGGCAATTCCGCTCGTGAAAATTTCTATTTTAATTCCTAAAATTTATTTTGGCAATTATTTAGAATAAATGGATGAGACTCGAAAATCTCTAAGTATTTCATGTGCGTAATTTTGTTTAACATTATTGTCATATGCATAAAAAGGTTCTCATTAGAAAGACCATTCGTAATGAGTCAAAACCATAGAATTCTTACATGTAAGAAATTTTAGAAATATCTTTCACAGCTACGATGGAAATAATACTACGAAAACTGGAAAATTCTAAGAACACAGAAAGCTGCTGAGGCATGTAGGAACTAGCATATGAAAATAGCATTCGTCGCATGAAAAATGGCCTCGTCGCTTGGCAACAATTTCGTCGTCTGGCGATGAAGACATTTTTTGGCGACAGACTTTGTTGTCCGACGCCGTGTTCTTCCAATACCGAGCCAGAACTCTGCCTTCTTATTTTGAGTAGTTCTAGTACTTTTGGCTCGATTCTACTTCATGATTTTGTTTTTACTCTCTTTTCTTAAACCCATATGTGTATTACATATGGACGTAAACCTTTGGGAATTCATGCTCCATCTACCCAATCGAACGCTCTGAGCAACGAAGGGTACATCCGAGAATGTTGAATTCACCAAACCATTGAAGCAAGTTTAACTCGTAGAATCCCATCCACACACGCCAACCCTTTCAAAGGTATGGCTTCCGCCCGGTGCATGTGGACTCATAACCATGGACCCTCTATGACTGACCCATAACCCAAACTTTAGAGAACTAGAGCCATGGTTAGGTTGCAAACTCATTGCATCATATTGTGCCAGCTTGACTACTTTGCTTTATTTGTTGTGAATACTCCATGTGTTTTTCCTAACCGTTTGTTTGACTTGTAATTAAATCCATATAAACTAATTAATGACCAAAAGGACTTTGCCTTATTAATTAACTAATTTATTAGAGTAATTAAAGGATAATAAATTAATTAAACTCACTTAGTACGACTTTAGGCCTGTCCCTGTAGAGTTAAAATACTGAAAACATTCCCCGATTCATGTTCCAATAATGGCGCAAAAATCTGGGTTGTGGTGCCAAACGCTGTTGTGCAACGCCAGGCGACAACCTTGTCGTCTGGTGCTACACTACAGAGTGTGGCGATAGTTCTGTTGCTTTGGCAACAATTTTGCTGCTTTGGCGACAGTTCAGTTCTTTACTCGAGTCATCACGACGAGTCTAATTAAAAAGTTTTTTTTTAATCAATTTGGTCATTTTGTTTATGACAGTAGCCTTATTTAGTCCTTAATTAAGTCTAAGCACTTAGTCTAATGGCCATACACAAGAGTCAAAGCATGTCACCCTCACTAACTAGTCTTAGCACAAACTTTGCATATGTAACCATGACAATGTCATAGGTCCATGCACGAGTCATTTTCCGCCATTTGAGTGGGGGGGGGGGGGCAATCTATTCCGATTCTCTTCCACATTCTCTTCCATGTTGAATAGAGCTTAAGTCAAAATAAATAATAAAAAAAAAAGAGAAAACTTACTCTTAACTTCCTTTTCCTCATCACTTGATCCAGGTGAGAAGAGCACTTAACCAAGACAACACTTTTGATAAAGCATCACTTTTCAAGAAAAGGGTTGTAATTATGGCCGGCGAAAAAGAAATTTACTTAAGTAATACTAGTGAAAACTTGTCAAACCTGGAAGAGGATGTTCAAGAATTACGAAATACCGTTGTCATGCTTATGGGTGCAACAGAAGGATTAACAAATAAGATAATGTTTATCTAAAGGCGTTCTCATTATCAACACCATAGAGGCCATAATCACACTACCGAAGGATGTTTCATCCTCAAAGATTGCGTTCAAGACCTCATTAATTCACGTCTCCTCCATGTTCCTCTAAGAAAGAAGAAAGCCAAGATTAGTAACGATGACAACAGTGGCTGAAAAAGAAATAAGAACAACTATCCTTCTTCTTCTAAAATCACCAACTGTAGTAACAGTGTTGGTACTTTCGAACTTAATGAAATATTAGCCATGTATAATCAAGGACTTAGAAAGCTTATGGGTGTCATAAATGTAACCCATTTGATGAGCATTTAAGTTGTTTACTTCCTCTTTTCATAAGTTTCATGCTCAATAAATTCCTAATTTTATGCACTTGGTATTGGTTCTACCTTTCCTCTCTTATTTTGTAGCTTTTGTGCATTTCTATGGTTTTTCTAGTCTTTTCTCCTTTATTTGCTCTATTTTTGTGGTTGTAGGTATTATACGAGGTTTGGGTCTTGATATTGGTGATTTACTAAGGTGAAGGAAGCTTTTGGAGCAAGCTCATGGCAATTGGAAAGCTCAAGATGCAAGGAAGTGGATTCTCCAAGTTCTAGCTCTTGCGCTCTCAAGTCATGCTCTCATGAAGATGGGCAGTTGAACCCACAATCAAGTGCTTTTAGGACTGCTTCTCTTAGTTTTCATCATCATCATATTGCGCGTTCATTCAAATACCTTAGCAAACGCACGAAGCCGCGAGAAAGATCGAAGAAACCCAGATCAGTGCGTGCAAGCAACCCCAATGCACCGTCGTGCCTGTTTAGGTATCCGTCTTGCTCGTTTTTTGTTCCCGCCTCCTATATATATCTTTGTAACCCGATTTTTGGGAAAATTTTTAAAACAAGTTTCATTTTAGATTTTGATCATAATTTTAGGTTAGTTGAGAGCTTCTCTCTCTAGTTTTAGGGTTAGTTTTAGGTGTAGATTTTAGAGAGAGAAAGTGAGGAATTTCAATTAACGATGAGAAAACAGCGCCATCGCCAGGCGACAATATTTGTCGTTTGGTGACAGGCACTATTGTGTCGCGCCAAATTCATTCAATACCAAGCCAGAAATCTACATTCTTGTTTCGACTAGTTTTTAGTACTGTTTGCTCGGTTTTACTTCTTAATTGACTTTTTCCCTTTTTTCTAAGACCCATGCCGTGCTCTCATGAATATGGGGTGTTAAACCCACAATCATGGTGTTTAGGGACTGCTTCAGTTAGTATTTATCATCTTCATAATCGTGCGACCTTAGCGAACGCAAGAAGCCGCGAGAAAGTTGGAGAAACCTAGAGGTGCGCGGGCGCGCACCCACCGCTCGCGCGGTCGCGCCTCTCTGGATACTTCCTTGCTCTGTTTTTTTTCGGGCCTCCTATATTTACCTTTGTAAACCCGATATTTGGGACAAGTTGAGAAGCAAGTTTTAATTTTAGATTTTGATCATAATTTTAGCTTAGTTGAGAGCTTCTCTATCTAATTTTAGGGTTACTTTAGGACTAGATTTTAGAGAGAGAAAGTGAGGAATTTCAATGGTGATTGAGAGATTGAAGATTCAATGGTGACAATTGTGTTTGAGATCTTCTCTATTATCAATGAGCATTCTTAAATCTATCTAATTTTATTGCTTTGTTTTAAATAATCAAGTTTGTTTGATTTGATTTTGATGTTTGATTGTTGATTAGTGAAATTGTTGATTGTATTTTGATTAGGGTTAGTGTCTCTCTTAGTTGGCGCTAGTTTGACCTCTAGGAGATAGATTGTTTACTCTTTTGATTGAGCTTGCCATTAGTCTTCACAACCATTGACTTGCATGTAATTTCGAGTTGCTACAATTGTCATGATAGCTTGTTGATCCCGTTCCTAGTGCTTTATTTGTTTGGATTCTTTGTTTGTTAATCGTTAGTGTTTTCTCTTTATCTTTGTCTTCGACCTAGCTTCGACGCATAATTGAGAGCGCTTGAACATTATCGTTCCTTTGGGTTGAACCCTTGACTTGCCTCTATATTAGTATATATGTTTTTTTAGTGTTTATAAATTTTGTTTGACTGAGGGAGGATTAGTTTCAACGACCTAGTTCCACCCCTCGTCAAATTAAATGGCCCCTAGGAAGGACAAAGACATCTTTTCTGGGTGGTAATTCTTCTTTTCTAGGTTATTCTTCTTTATCGTTAGTTCATTTGGGTTTATATTTGCCTTCTTGCTAACCATTTGAGCCTTTCCCCTTCTTTTCAAGCTAAATCTTTAGAACTTTGAGCCTTTTGTTTCTTTTTGTTCCTTTTTTTTGTTTTTGTGAAGCAAATGGTCATGTTTTAGGAGTTTGTGGTATATAAGGTTGGATATTATTTCTATTTTTAAGAGAGCTTGCCTTTTTTATATATTGTGAATAGTGGCAAAAGATTGATTAAAAAAGTCGTCCAAAGTCAAAAGAGGCAAGGATATAATAAATGCAAAATTGTAAAAGTTATCCTAAGTTAAAGAGGAATG
The DNA here is from genome assembly GCF_001683475.1 of Chenopodium quinoa. Classification (NCBI taxonomy): domain Eukaryota; kingdom Viridiplantae; phylum Streptophyta; class Magnoliopsida; order Caryophyllales; family Amaranthaceae; genus Chenopodium; species Chenopodium quinoa. The sequence continues at coordinate 1,901,335 of NW_018743262.1, read as the reverse complement.
GACATTTGCTTTATACATTTGAACATAAATAAAAAGAAAAAAAAAGTTTAAAATGAGAAAATTTAAAAATATTTTGATGTGATTCTTTTCCTCTTTTCAAGCATTGAGGACAATGCTTCCTTTAAGCTTGGGGGAGAAGTGTTAACGATTTTTGTATATATGCTTGTGGTTCTAGCTCTTGCGCTCTCATGTCGTGCTCTCATGAATATGGGGTGTTAAACCCACAATCATGGTGTTTAGAGACTGCTCATTTAGTGTTTAACATCATCATTATCGTGCGACCTTAGCGAACGCACGAAGCCGCAAGAAAGTTTGAGAAACCTAGAGATGCGCGGGCGCGCAGCCCTTATGCGCGGGCGCGCCACCCCTGCTCGCGCGGCCGCGCCTCTCTGGATACTTTCTTGCTCTGTTTTTGTTTGGGCCTCCTATATATACCTTTGTAAACCCGATTTTTGGGGCAAGTTGAGAAGCAAGTTTTGATTTTAGATTTTAATCATAATTTTAGTTTAGTTGAGAGCTTCTCTCTCTAATTTTAGGGTACGTTTAGGAGTAGATTTTAGAGAGAGAAAGTGAGGAATTTCAATGGTGAATGAGAGATTGAAGATTCAATGGTGACAATTGTGTTTGAGATCTTCTCTATTATCAATGAGCATTCTTAACTCTATCTCATTTTATTGCTTTGTTTAATATTCAAGTTTGTTTGATATGATTTTGATGTTTGATTGTTCATTAGTGTAATTGTTCTTCATATATTGTTGATTCTTAATTTCTTTAATTGTTAGTTGATTAGATGATGATGTTAGTGTAGTTGTTTGCTAGGAATTGGGTGAAACTTGTATGATTGATTGATTGTGTTTAATTTTGGAATTATGTTGATTAATGGTTGAGATTTAATTTATTAATTGAAGTTTGCATGTGTGTAATTCGATTAGGCCTTGAGAATTATGCTAGATTGCATTGTGAGTCTACATTGATACAGACCATTTATTTGTAGCTTACATTTTGATCCGTGCCATTTATGGCACCTTTAGGCTATGTTGTCTTTATATTTCTATGCTCGTTTTTAGTCGTTTATGTCGTGTTTTTAGGGAATAATGGTCGATTTGCGTGTTTTGGTGTTAGTTTAGAAAAATGCGTGCTTTTAATGGTTTTCTTATCTTTTTATTCATTTCTCAGCTATTTCTCTCGCTTCTCCGTTTCTTTGTCTTGTTTTGTAGGTACGTCGAGTTTTCCCGCCGATTTAATAATCAAGGTGGGTGCTTAAGTGCATTCAAGGAATTTAACTAAGCCAAGTTAGGAAAGCCAAGCACGTAAGTCATGCCAATCCAAGAAACAAAAGAAATGAAGGCTTCCAAAGTATGAAAAAGGACCTTTGTGCATTGTTTTAGCTATATCTCGAGTTCTACAGATTTGATTGAGGTCATTAAAGTTGGGTTGGAACTAGACTTGACGAGCTTTCCAATGATAGGTCGCACGCCTTCATACTATTCCTAGAATGTGTGTAACAGCCACCCATAGTTGGCCCTGCAAATCTACGGTAGGCTGTCCGCGGGTGCGGGCTACAGTACCCGCGGGCACGGCGCTGCCACAACCTAGTTCTGCCCATTTTAAACCAGGAACTTGGAGAGGGCTAGCCGCAGGCACCCCGCCAGCGCGGCTTTCTGGGTTTCTTTTTGGATTTCATTTATTTCCTCCTTTTGTATATATAGTGTACGACCTTCTTTGTTCCTCATACATGTAATACTTTAGTTTAGGATAGTTTCTCTCTCCTCTAAGGAGGATTAGCTTATATTAGGAGTTCCTCTCTCTAGATTAGGAGTAGTTTTAGAGAGAGAAAGTGAGGAATTTCAATGGTGATTGAGGGATTGAAGATTCAATTGTGACAATTGTGTTGGAGATCTTCTTATTATCAATAAGCATTTCTAAACTCTATCGCATTTAATTGTTTTGTTTAATTTGATGTTTGTTTTGTTTGTTTTTATATTTGATGTTTGATTAGAGTAATTGTTCTTAGTATTTTGTTGATTCTTGTTTTTTATAGTTTATAGTTGATTTGATGATGATGTTTCTTGAGTAGTTTACTTGCTAGGGTTTGGGTAGACATGTGTGACTGATACATTGAGATTGATTTGAGAATTTGGGTAGTTCTTGTGTTGTGATTAAATTGATTCGTAGAGGTTTGCATGTTGCTTAGTTAATTGGAATGGCTAACCATGATTGCTAGCATTGATTGCATGATTGAACTGATTGACATGACCACTAGATATCGATTTGATCATAATTGGTTGAGTATTTGATTATGTTTATTCTTATTGTTTAGCATTAGAGAAATCTATGTTAGAGAGTATGACGATGATTAGTTGAATGCTCCTAATTGCTCACACTATTTGTCTTTGCATTGCTTAGATGGCTTGATTCCCTAATTAGCTTGGTTATCATGAATGCATGTGGATCCCCATTCCTTAGTGCTTTATTTGTTTGGTTCTTTGCTTAGTTACATGGTTAGTGTTTACCTTTTACCCTTAGACATTAACCTAGCTTAGGCATATAATTGAGATCACTTAAACATAATCGTTCCTAGTGGTTAGACCCTTGTCTTACCTCTATACTTGTATTTAGGTTAGTTAAGTGCTTATAAATTTGTTTGACCGTAGGGATGATTAGTTCAACGACCTATTTTTCCCCACGTGAAAATGGCGCCGTTGCCAGGGAACGATGTCTATGTTTGAGTGTTTTTGATTGCTTGAGTCTAGGTCTTTGTGTATACTTTTCTTCTATTTGATTTTTGTTTTTTATGTATAAAATGGAAAATACCTCGTTTCCTCAATTAGAGTTTGAGCCATTTTGGGTGTACTTTAATACACTAGAGAACTTCATTAGTTACCATGGTTGGGATATTTTGGAGGCCTGAGAGATTAGTTATCATGAGTTAAATGAGCAAACTAGAGACATTATTGAAAGCATGTTTAATGGTAGATTTCGTGCGTTGTCGATTGATGATGCTTGGGACTTTTATGTATGGTTTGCTAGAGATACTTATGATAATGGTTATAATTATTCAAATGTTTCTATTGATAATCGTGATATTCCATGTTCCATAAATGATGAATCTTGCATGCCTACTTGTGCCCCCATTCCCCAATTTGATGATGCCACTCATATCTCTAATGTTGATCCTTGCATGCTTGCACATAATTCATTCCCCCATGATGCTCTTCAATGCTCTTCATCTTTCCAATCTTTAGATCCTACCTTTGAGTCTTCTTACAATCAAATTGGTGGTTCTTTAAGAAAATTGGAGATGAATTCTAATTTGGAACCAAATGAGATGAGATATTTGGAGATTGTGAGAAACCAAATGGAAATGTTGACTAAGTTGGAAGAGAGAAATGAGGGTGTTTTTAGGAATAATAAGGAGATGGAGAGTCAATTGTCATAAATAATGAATGTAAATGAAGTTTCTACCACATTGGTAGATATGGAAGATGATGACGATGATTGTTTTGAGAGCCCCGATGTATGCGAGGAGGATGTTAGAGAGCCTATGATTGAGGAAAAAGGGTGTAGAGATGGATGTTCCTAAAAAGAGTTTGCATTTCGAACCTCCTTCCAAATTTGAATTTCGTTCCATTGAGCCTTTAGATGGAGTAGAAGAGAAACTAAAAATGTTGGCTTCTCTTAATTTTGAGGAAACATTAATTCAAGTTACGAAGGATGTAAGTTGTGAGGAAAGAGAGTAAGGACGAGGAGGATGAAGTAGTCTCCATGGGAGATTGGATGTTTGAGGGTGATGAGGACGAAGAGGTTTTGAGTGTTGAAAAACAAATTAGTGAGTCAATTCTCCCACCCACTAACGTGGGGTGAACTAGGTCGTTGGACTAATCCTCCCAAAGCCAAACAAAATTTATAAACACTTAACTACCCTAAATACAAGTACAGAGGTAAGTTACGGGTCGAATCCAAAGGAACGGTAATGTCTAAGTGCTCTTAATTTCGGTGCCTAAGCTAGGTCAAAGACGAAGAAAAGGAGGTGACACTAACAACTATTGAAACGAACAAAACGAACAAATAAAGTGCTAGGGATTAGGATTCACATATAATGGCAATGAACATAGCAAATTGGGATAGGAAGTTGACTAAGTCGAGTGATGCGAGGGATAACCAATCATGCAACCAAAAGAGCATATCAAGCTATTTTCCTAGAGGTCTAACTAGCGTCAACTACGATAAACTCTAGCTAGGAATGTCACAAGACACCTCAATCGTTAAATGCAAGCCACAAATCAATTGTCCATATCAATGTGATCTTACAAAGAAATCTAGTGCAACAATCAAATTGACCATTCTTCAATCAATTACACACATGCACATGATCAATCGACCAATTTAATCACATCAGCAACTCCATCAATAATTATCCCCAATTTACATCAATCCATCACATCATATAAGCTTCACCATCACCCTAGCAAGCAAACTACTCTAACAACATTATCAAATCAACAAACAACTATAGAAAAAAAGAATCAACAATCTATCAAGATCAATTACTCTAACCAATGATCAAACATCAAAATCCAAACAAATCCAAAACAAATCAAACAAACATGATTATTAAAAAAAGCAATAAATGAGATAGAGTTTAGAAATGCTCATTGATAATAGAGAAAATGTCCAATACAATTGTTACCATTGAATCTTCAATCTCTCAATCACAATTGAAATTCCTCACTTTCTCTCTCTAAAATCTACTCCTAAAACGAACCCTAAAACTAGAGAGACAAGCTCTCCACTAAGCTAAGAATATGATTAAAATGTAATATGAAACTTATTCTAAACTTACCCCAAAAATCGGGTTACAAAGATATTTATAAAGGCGCGAAAACACCAAAAACGAGCAACAAATAACCAGGGAGGCGCGGCCGCGCAGTAGGTGAGACGTGCCCGCACCATGGGGAGGTGCGCCCGTGACACCTTGTGGTGCGGCCGCACTAGAGCTTTGCTCGCCCGCGCTTCACTAGGTTTCTTCGAAATTCTAGCGGCTTCGTACGTTCGCTAAGGTCGCGCGACTATGATGATGATGAACTCTAGGAGTGGCAGTAGCTTAAGCTATAGATTAGTGGGTAGACCACTTTTAATGATAGAACGACATGAGAGCGCAAGAGCCAAGACTTGAAATTTGCACTTCATTGAATCTTGAGCTTTCCAAATGCCGCGAGCTTGCTTCAATGGCTTTCTCCACCTTAGTAGATCACCAATATCAAGACCCGAACCTCGTACAATACCTAAAACCACGGAAATAGAGCAAAAAAAGGAGAAAATGCTAGAAAAAAAACGAAATACACAAAAGGTACAAAATAAGAGAGGAAAGGTAAAACTAAGAAACAAAGCATAAAACTAAGCATTTATTGAGTAAGAAAGCTACGAAAAGAGGATGAAATCAACCTAAATGCTCATTAAATGGGTGCCATTTATGACACCCATGAAATGCCCCCAAGCTTATCTTTTACTTGTCCTCGAGGAAAACGTAACCAAGGGAGTGAAAATGACGAGATTATTCAAACAAGCCAAAGAGGAGAAGAGACAAGAATATACACTAACTGACTTTCGTAGGAACCACGGTCAATTTTAGCAACTAAAGACAAGCCATTTAAACCCCTAGATCGCCCTAGAGGACGAGTGATGCTCTTGTAAGGGTATCCTAAGAGTTTAACCCATAACTCTCATAATAACAAAAACAAGGAAAAGCATGAAAAGAATGTAAGAGAAAAGCAAAGCAAACACATGTTCATTGAAACATAAATATGGTAAGCATAGGAACTAGCTTTCACTAAAGGCAAGGATTTTTCCAAATGTACAAGCTTAATTGAATGCAAATCTTTCAAAACAAATAAGGGAGTGCACGTTATAAGATATCAAAGGTTGATTGAAACATAAATATGGTAAGCATAGGAACTAGCTTTCACAATCCATTTTCATCCAAAACTATCATAACGCGTTCTCCCTACTAGTCTAAAATATCCGTTAGTGAGCATCTCAATAGTTCTGCGAAGGAGCCGGAAAAGAAATTATTTTAGGCTACTCGAGTTATTTACTATGCATTCCCTCTCCTTAGGAAATGACCCATGATTCCCTCCCCCGAATACTGACTCAACTTATAGGTCAAAAGGGCTTTCCCAAAGGTTGCAACATAAGGGCATAAAGGGTGAAGGTAGGCTAAAATTTTAAAATCGGTGGTTTTCCTAATAGTGAAGAAAAGAACGGGCCCTTTCTTTACACCAAAACCATGTAAACACAAAACATAAACACCAACACCCCAGGAAATCAAAAACACTCAAACATAGACACCGTTCCCAGGAAAATGACGCTGTTTTGACGTGGGGTGAACTAGGTCATTGGACTAATCCTCCCTAAGACAAATAAAATTTATAAACACTTAACGAACCTAAATACAAGTATAGAGGTAAGTCCAAGGTCGAACCCAAAAGAACGGTAATGTCTAAGTGCTTTCAATTTGGGTGCCTAAGCTAGGTCGAAGACGAAGGAAAAGAGGTGAAACTAACAACTACTTAAACGAAGAAACCAAACAAATAAAGTGCTAGGGATAGGAAGTTGACTAAGTCGAGTGATGCGAGGAAAACCAATCATGCAACCAAAAGAGCATGTCAAGCTTTTTTCCTAGAGATCTAACTCGCGTCAACTACGATAAACTCTAGCTAGGAACGTCACAAGACACCTCAGTCATTAAATGCAAGCCACAAATCAATTGTTCGTATCAATGTGAAATTACAACGCAATCTAGTGCGACAATCAAAGTTGGCCATTCTTCAATAAATTACACACATGCACATGATCAATCGACCAATTTAATCATATCATCAACTCCATCAATAATTATCCCCAATTTACATTAATTCATCTCATCATATACGCTTCACCATCACCCTAGCAAGCAAACTACTCTTACAACATCATCAAATCAACAAATAACTATAAAAAACAAGAATCAACAATCTATCAAGATCAATTACTCTAATCAAAGATAAAACATCAAGATACAAACAAATCCAAAACAATTAAAACAAACATGAATATTAAACAAAGAAATGAATGAGATTGAGTTTAGAAATGCTTAATGATAATAGAGAAGATCTCCAATACAATTGTTACCATTGAATCTTCAATCTCTCAATCACCATTGAAATTCCTCACTTTCTCTCTCTAAAATCTACACCTAATACTAACCCAAAAACAAAAGAGAAAAGGTCTCCACTAAGCTAAGAATATGATCAAAATGTAATATGAAACTAATTCTAAACTTGCCCAAAAAATCAGGTCACAATGATATTTATAGAGGAGCGAAAACACCAAAAACCGAGCAACAAATACCCAAGGAGGCGCTCTCGCGCACCGGGGTAGGTGCGCCCGCGCCACCTAGTAGTGCGCCTGCGTTAAGAGGTGGTGCGCCCGCGCCACCTTTTTGTGCAGCCGCACCTGAGCTTTGCGTGCCCGCGCTTCAGTGGGTTTCTTCGAAATTCTCGCGGCTTCGTGCATCTGTTAAGGTCACGCGACTATGATGATAATGAACACCAGGAGTGACAGTAGCTTAAGCTCTAGATTAGTGGGTACACCACTTCTTAATGGTAGCACGTCATGATAGCGCAAGAGCCAAGACTTGGAATTTCCACTTCCTTGCATCTTGAGCTTTCCAAATTCCATGAGTTTGCTCCAAATGCTTTCTCCTCCTTAGTAGATCACCAATATCAAGACCCGAACCTCGTACAATACCTAAAACCACGGAAATAGAGCAAATAAGAGAGGAAAGGTCAAACTAAGCAACAAAGCACAAAACTAAGCATTTATTGAGCAAGAAAGCTATGAAAAGAGGATGAAATTAACCTAAATGCTAATAAAATGGGTGCCATTTATGACACCCATCACCCACCTACCTTAACTGTTATTTCATTCCCTTATTCCTTTGCATGATGACCATGGTTGCCTTGAGGGTAACGCGTTATGCTTTGATGATGTTGATGAAGAAGAGGTTCCATAGAAAGGAATGGTGTCACACCTAGCAAATATAAGAACTGACTCGACGAATCAATATGGAAGAAATTTATTCGTGGCCAGAGTATTAACTATTTAGACGTCAAAAATTCGAGCTTAGAGCGTCGAAACCGAGCGTCGGAAGTCGAGTCAAAATAATAAAAGACGAGACACAAAAATAATAAATCAACAAGAACAAAATACCCCTAGCATCAGGATGCCCGAGCAAACGGAGTGCTAGGGGAATTTTGTATAGCATGGTGGCTAGCATGCGCACCAAGCCAAACCTAGGCTTGCTGGTGCGTGCCAGCGCACCATTGATAGCATCGCTAGCCATCGCGCGCAAGGAGCATCGTCACTCAGCAGCAGCCCGCATCCTTGATGCGTGGCTTACTGGCCGAGTGCACGAGCATCCCGCACAAGCCGTGGTGGGTTGCAGGCTAGTAACACCAAGAAGCCTGCACGCTTGTGCTGGGCCTGCTGGCAACCCACCTTGGTTGCCTTGGTGCCCAAGTGTGGTTCCACGTGGTGCATTGTAAGAGGAAGCTTGAGGGTGGAGTTGGCCGGTTTTTGGAGAGGGAGTGGGGAACAAGTTTGGTCCATCCCTCCTTCAAATGGTCCTCACATAACCTCTCTCATGAGCTTGCCACTTGTTGATTTATTACTAGTTTTATTATTTATTTTATTTTAGCTTTAAAATAAAATGGAAAAATCAAATTCTCCCACTTGAGTGAGAGTTAAAAAAAGGCATTCCATTGTGAAAACTTTAGAACTCATTTAATCACTCGGGTTTTGGTCGGGCGAAGCACGCTTCAAAGGTAAATTCCGATTTTATCCTTTTATGTTTATTTGTTATGCTTTATGGTTTTATTAATTGCGAGTGGTTCTTTGGGTCGGGGTCGTTTCCGCGGTAAGTTGGACTTACTAAACCGTAACAACGGTATCGGAGCCACGCTCGTTTATTTTTAAAATCATAATATTTTTCAAGGTGATTTTGATGGCTTATTTTTTCTGGTTTAAGTTGCTAATTAAATTAGTAGCTCGTATTAATTATTTTCACCTCGTATTTAAGCTACCTTCAGCCCCGAACCCAGATGTCGATACAAAAATAGTGAATTTGGGGGGGGGGGGATTGTGTTCTGGAGGCGTTTTTTAGCCAAAAAACGACTAGAAATGCTGTTTTTGAGGGTTTTTTCGTTTTTACGAAAAATTTTAACTCTTTCTAACCTTTAAAATTAATTGCATATTTATGGTGGTTATGTAATTGGTTCAATCCATATTTCATATGCAATTTTAAACCTCTTTAGGCATGGTTACTTTGTAGTAATTTGTGCTTGCATGCTTTGTTTTATTTTTCACAAAATTCCAAACTAGTTGCATTAAGTGTGAAATTGTTGTTCTTTGAGGCTTCCAAGGATTAAAGATTCAATCTTTAATTTTGTTAAGTGAATGAAACTTTATATTACTAAATTCCATGAATCTTTGTTAAACTTTATTGATTTAATCATTTTTTAGTTGATTGGAATCATATATTTTGAAACTTTGTGATAAAAAAATTGTTTATCTTCATATTGGAAGATATAATTTTTCAAGGATTCACAAGTATTAAAATTGGAATCTTTATTGAATTTATGTTCTTTTTCCAATTTCCTCTTATTTTGTCAAAAACTCAAAGTTAATTTAAATTAATTAAATTAATAATGAGGATTTGCCCTATTATTTAATTAAAGAACGGTTCTTGGGAATTATTTTGGTTGCATGCACTTTAAAATTTTTTATTTAAGTTAGACTTGTTTAAATTTTAATTTTGCTCATAAATTAGTTCTAAAATAAATTTATAATTAATTTTGAAAGTCCTGCAAAATTGTGGGTATCAAATCCCGAGGCTAATGGCACGCAAAACAAGGCATGAACGCCATTGGCTAGCCGGACTGCATAGCAGCCCGCATGTGGTTGCCAAGGGGGATTCCATACCCTATGCGTGCAGCCATTGCGTGGCGTGTGCGCACGGCCGCAAGCAGCAGCTGTACAAGCGATGCAGCACAGCAGCAGCACGCTGCCATGTGCGTGCGTGCGTGTAAGCTGTTGTAGGTGTCGTTCGATGTGGGCCTACATTAAAAGCATGTGGTGAATATTCTTGGCACTCTTAGGAAGTAGGAATCGACATAATACGATTGGGGACAAGGAAAGTAGGGAGCCGCCAACAAGTTTTTAAGGAACTTGTAAACCGTTCACGGATCATAAAAGGAAACCACGAATAAAGGACAACGAAGGCAACAACGATTGACCCGTGAAGGTTACACCCCATTCATAATCCATGAGATTACTAACTCCATATGGTTTAAAATCACGAAAGGAGGGTTGGGGATGATGGTACGAAGTGAGTCATGGAGTCACAATCGCCCGTATTGGCCTCTACTCGATTCTTATAGTAAAAAGTGATTCCTGCGATCTCAAAGGCTTGCAAACAAAGATTCAATTTGCTCCAAACAACTATTAAGCTAAGTTTGTTTAATATTAATGGAACACATAATTCTATAATATTTGTGATCACTTGATTAAACAACAAGATTAAAAGGGAACCTAAACCAGTCGTCCAAATTATCTTATTAGGCGTGATTTTCAAATATATATTCCCTTTAACATGCAATGTTGTCATTAATAAATATAATAAAATAAACATTAATATTGGAAGCAATTCAACCATAATAAATTAGTCAAATAAAATATAATATAACCTAATCATGATGCTAGCAATATTAAAATAAAATAAGAGTAATTAAATTAATTAATTACTCACATTCCGCGCGTTCCTTTAAATTGCTACATTATGAATAAAATGTTAGTAACTTCAATAAAAATATAAAGCAAATGAAAATTAAATTAAATAAATATAGATTTGATTTGGTCCAAAACCTCAGTTATTTATACCTTTCATGCCTTGGTTTAAGGACGGAACCTCGGGTTTTGTATGAACTCCTTGGAGTGCCTAGGGGAAGTATTTTAAGTGAATAAGAAGGCTTGATATTAGACTAAAGAGGGAGAAGAGAATGATTTGATGATCATTCTTGTTGATGATTGAAAAATGGAAGTTATGACCTCTATTTATAAGGAAAAAAGAGGAGTCGAAGAATCAAGAAAAGATAAGAATTCGAATCGGATAAAACTCATGTGATAGACAACAGTTTTTGCGGTTTTTGTTTTTATCATATATTTTGATCCAAAAATCGGAATAAGATAAATAAGATATCTTTGAAAATCTCTTGAAGTTTACTTTCTAACCCAGTTAAAATCAGATTCAAAAATATTATAGAATTAAAGATATAGCCAAAATAGTGAGACGGTGTCAGTTTAGGATAAAGTTTAAAAGTTTATTCTTATCTTTTCCGTTATAGCTCGGAATTGATATTATAATATATCATTGGAAAGATAATTTCAAGGGCTATACAACCATAAAACGTTTTGATAAAAACTGAGTTACGAAAATAATAGTTGTCTATCTTTGAATGTCTTTCAATTCGAATAAAATTAGGACTTTAAAAAAAAAGGAGTTTTTTTCAATTTCAAACTCTTTAATCTTATCTTTTTTAAAAGGATAATTAAGATCTTTTAGAAACTTATAGAAGTTTCTAATTAATCCTTATTGGTTTTGGAATGGGATTAAATAATTTGGACCCTCCACATGATCATTGGGTCGTAGGTAAGGTGAGCTTAGATTCGGTTTGGGCTCTACTTAATATTTTGGCAATAACTTATTCGTTATAACTCGAATTTGGGCTTATAAGATATTGTTGGAAAGATCTTTTCAAGCCCCATCTAATAGTTCAATCATTTGACCCAGACTATGGACAAAAATAAATTGGATCAAACGTTTTTATAAAAAGGACACGAAATGAATGATTTTAAAGGACACGAAATGAATTATTCTTGGTTTAAAGGCACGAAAAGAGGAAAATAAGTTATGGTTTGGGGAAATGGGCTAGGAGTTGGGTTGTTTTATGAAATGTATTGGGATTTAATATGGATTTAAGCACTTCAATATTAAATACTCAACCCGACCAATAATGGTGGTGAAAGGTTGTTCATCATCGGGTTTGGTTGTGGGGAGACAAGTTTAGGTGTCTACAGCTATGTTGCGTGTACCTGGGGCTGCTGTGGCGCGGTGATGTGGTGCTCGAGCACATGGTGCATCGTTTGGACTTGGTGCATGCGTAGACGTTGCTTGTGAGGCAATGTAGTGCAATGAATTTGTTCAACATGGGCCGTCAAGGGCCACGTTTTGATGTGTGAAAGTTCGCTAATGTGGGCGGTGTAACACTTAGCGAAATCGAGCCCACTCCCACGTTCATTGAGAATCTAGTGGTTGTGCGAAATGTGAGCACTCTATGTCTTAGTGCTAGGCACTTAGACATTTTCGACTACGTATTTTGCTTAATAGTTGTCGTAACAATTATTTTATTGATCTAATTTATTTTCATTATTTTAATAAATTTTTGAGGCTAGGCCTCGGTGTTGAGCGGCATTAACAAAATTTATTTTGACAAATTTTGGGAATTACCAGCTTAATTAATTGGTTTAATTAAGTTGGATGCAGAATTTAGTGAGAGCTTCAAATGTTAAATTGCGCTTATTTACATAACTGGTTAAAACAACTTTTACTAGTTTCAATTAGGCGTTTTAATTGGATTAACCACCAAGATTAGTTACTAGTTCACGCGTGTTTATGCATTGTTACTTGTTTATCGTTGTAAAATGCATGGGTCATTTACAAATAGTGAATTGATGAATGGAATGTATATTCTCCCACAGTTATTATAAAATGGCAACTAGTGGGCCCGATTAGGATAGAAAATACAGACTGCGATCCGTGATGTATTTTTGTAAATCTAAATACGGTCTGCGTACTGTTGATTATTTTTGTACTTTAATATTTAGATTAGTCCTAATCGTAGGTATTAGTAGTTGTATTTAATTAAGGTCAAGTCTTGAAGATGGAGGTTCTTGGAAGACGTAGCCATGAAGTTGCAAATGAAGAACTTTTCAAGATTTGAAGATCACAAGGGGTTATGCTAGTTGCCAAATGAATCTATATTTATGTTTTACGATACATATATATGTTTATGTATATGAATTATATGTTAGATGCATGTTTAGGATTTCGAATGTTGTGATGATTTATTAAGTTCAATTAAATCAACCAACATAGAAACTTTAGTTCCCTAAATATTGAGTAAAAACTTGCCATTTCAACTCAACACTTTCTGGCTGAACGAGGGTAGTGGTGGGCTAAGCCAACGCGAGGCATCACTACCTCTCCTAGGAATTAAGGCATACCAGGTATGCAAGTTGGTTTTTGTTGTACTCAACGATATGAGTGATGGAGTCCTAACATGTCGTGGCAAAGTGAATAAATTGTTGAGAGAGCATTAGATGTGACGATTTGTTCAACCAAAAGTGGCTTGGAGCCATTAGCAAAGCGTTTCTTACCTTAGGAGATTGAGTGTTAAGACAAGCCAAAGCATGCTTAACCACTCTTTTTTTCTTCGGATCTTGGAATCAACTTATTCTCACCTAATTTAGCACAACTTTAAATGTGTGAATAAGATGTTTTAAATAAGTTTGATTAAAATGCATGAATTCAATCTTATTTAAATTTTATGAATGATTTTTCATTTCAAAAATTCTTTTAAATGTAGAATCATATCTTCAACTATCGACAACAATCTTATGTTCCCAGAACTTCCTGAGAAGTTATCATTTATCTGCAACATGGTGAACATCAAGGAATGGGAAGTGGAACTCCTTTTGACCCTCTGCAATTGCTACCTAGAGCATATCTTGGATACTTCCACTCCGAGTTTCTACTCAAAAGGGATTATGAGTGATATGGCTCATGAGGAGTGGATTTATGATTGCAAGAGAGTCTCTCGACTCATGGAAAACTCTATTCCGGAACAGTTGAAGAAGAAATTCTCCATCTACCTTCCGGATGTACTTCTCAAGGCTCTAGATGATGTGGTTAATTTGAGGATAACAAAGAGCGACAAGGGAAACTATGATGGACTCGTGGAAGACGCGAATAGGTCATTGTTTAACATGAGGATCGAGCCACCGTAAGATGGATGTCTTAGCAAAAGAAAAAGAAGAATGTTGCTTGATTGAACAAACATTAGAAGTATGGGCTAGGGTCTACATTGCAAGACTTATACTCGAGATGCCATTTCAAGGCCATGTGCAAAAGATGACAAGGTTATTTAACCATTTGGAAATGATTGGTAAACTGGTGGAGGATGAGCAAGCGGCTCATATGCTTCTAAGCTCACTCCACTCGAGGTATGTTGCAATTAAAATACGACTTACCAACAATCGGAACAACCTGTCCTACAAGGAAGTTGTCTAAGATCTTCAGAAAACCTATTCTTGCAAGGCGGCTACGTTTACTCTGAGGCTCAAGTGAAAGGAGTTAAAAAACAAGGCAAAGATGCGCTGCTTCTATTGTAGTAAGCAAGGCCACTAAAAAAGAGAATGTAACAAGTATTTGGAAGATGAGGCAAGAGGAAATATAGCCTCAATCTTAGGTATCATCCACACACTTGAAAATAAGCAATTTACAAGGTATTAGATACCGAAAAATTGACTCATTTTAAGCTCTTATTTTAGGAACGAAATGAGAGATGTTTTTCAAGTGGTCATGAGTACACAAGTGGAAGATGAAGAAAATCTATCCAAAGAAAGCTTGTAATATCAAGTATTTTTTCTAAATTCTAAAACTTGTCAAGTTTTATCTACCATACTTTTATCTTGCGACGTTGGACTTCATTTTAAACCTTGATCACAAGACCTTATGTTTAAAAGTCTTGTTTATATTTATGGAAGTTACACCTTTTGTGTGTTTAGACAAAATTGTTTATGATAATAACAAAAGAGCTAAGACCATGGAGTCAAACCAAACTTACTTGTGGCATTGTCGTCTTGGCCACATTAACATCAAACGCATCAAGAGAATTCAACAAGAAGGTGTTCATGACTCTTTTGATTTAGAATCATTTGAGAATTGCGAGTGATGTTTATTAGGCAAGATGATTAAGCGGCCATTCCTTAAGTTAGGAGAAAGGGCAGGAGACTTATTAGGTCTAATGAGCTCAATCATAAGAAATGGACACCGATATTTTATAACCTTCTTAGATGACTATAGTAGATACGGTTATGTCTACGTAATGTCACATAAATCTGAATCGTTTGAAATGTTCAAAGAATTTCATAGTGATGTTGAAAATCAGCTGGGCAAGAAAATCAAAGCCCTTTGATCGGATCGAGATGGTGAATACTTGAGCAAAGAATTCGATGACCATCTGAAAGAAAAAGGTATACTTTCAGAATTGACTACTCCAGGAACTCCTCAATGTAACGGAGTTTCTGAAAGGAGAAATCAAACCTTGTTGAACATGGTACGATCAACAATAGGTCTTAGTGATCTTCCTATCTCTTTTGGGGACTCGCACTTCTAACCGCGACACTAACACTGAACCTTGCACCATCAAAAGCTGTAGAAAAGACTCCATATGAATTATGGACAAAGAAACCTCCTAGGTTGTCTTTTCTAAAGATATAGGGATGTGAAGCATATGTCAAGAAATTGATTTCTGACAAACTTCATCCCAAATCTGACAAGATTTACTTTGTGGGCTACCCAAAAGAAACCAAAGGGTATTACTTCTACAACAAATCGGAGAACAAAGTGATTGTTTCTCACGATGGTATCTTTGTTGAGAAGGAACACCTTTTTAAAATGATAAGTAAGAGGAAAATTGAACTCGACGAAGTTCGTGAGGATGAACAACAAAATCAGAATGTCAGTCAAAGTACTCAAACAGCATCTGTTGACGCAAGTCAAAATGATCAAAATGTGCAAAGTCAAACCGATAATGCAAATGCTCAATCCATTACCCTACGTAGGTCTTAGAGGCCGAGATCTCAACCTGATAGATATCTTGGTTTAGTATTAACCGAGATATCAGAGGACATCTTGATTATGGATGGAGATGAACCGAAAACCTACAAGAAAGCGATTGCAAGCACTGACTCTACTAAATGGCATGAGTCCATGAGATCTGAAATGGATTCCATGTTTGAAAATCAAGTCTGGGACTTGGTTGACTTACCCGAAGGTTACACACCTATCGGATGTAAGTGGATATTCAAGATGAAAACCAACAAAGATGGAAATATATTCATCTACAAAGCTTGATTGGTGGCAAAAGGTTATAGACAAGTTCATGGTATTGATTACGATGAAACCTTTTCACTAGTTGCAATGCTTAAATTCGTTTGGATCCTCCTAGCGATTGCTACATATTATAACTATGAAATATGGCAGATGGACGTCAAAACGACCTTCTTAAATGGTATTTTGGAAGAAACTGTGTACATGACACAACCTGAAGGTTTTGTTGACCAAAATAATGTTGGGAAGGTTTGTAAGCTTGAGAAGTCCATTTATGGACTAAAGCAAGCTAGGAGAAATTGGAATCTGCGATTCGATGAAGTCATCGGTATGTTTGATTTTATCAAGAATCCAGATGAATCTTGTGTTTACAAGAATGCCAGTGGGAGTGACATCGCTTTCTTGGTCTTATTTGTCGATGACATATTGCTCATTGGAAACATCATTTCGTTATTAGAGTCTATAAAGGCCTGGCTTGGAAATTTTTTTCAATGAAAGACTTAGGAGAGGCTCAGTACATACTAGGCATTAAGATCTATAAGGATAGATCAAAAAGGTTCATCGGATTGAGTCAAAGTACTTATATTGATAATGTACTTGCTTGATTTGGCATGGAAGGGGCCAAGAGAGGTCACCTGCCAATGTCACATGGCATAACCCTAAGCAAGAAGCTTCTACACAGATAGAGATGATTTAAAATCGCAATCTAGATATGTGTCTGTCTAAATGGAGGAGCATTCAGTTGGAAGAGTGCCAAGCAGAGTACAACTGCAGATTCTACAACTGAAGCCGAGTACGTAGCAGCTGCTGAAGCGGCTAAGGAGGTTGTTTGGATTTTTAAGTTCATTGGTGAACTTGATGTTGTACCATCCATAAAGGGTCCAATAGTTCTCTATTGTGACAACAATGGAGCTATTTCTCAGGCCAGAGAGCCGAGGGAACATTAGAAAGTCAAACATGTCAAACGACGGTTGCACATGATTCGAGAATGGAAATCAGAAGGTGAAATAAAAATTTACAAATTTGAACGGATGACAATGTAGCTGATTCACTTACTAAACCTTTGCCTCACTTGAAGCACAACAAGCACGTTGAGGCATTGGGAATCAGGCATATAGGAGACTGGCTTTGATTTCCCTGTTTAGTGTTTTAATTAAATTTTGAACATTAAATGTAAGACACTAAGAAAAATCATTCAAGTTTAGGAGTAATATAAATTTCATGCAATATTATATTACTTCGTTTGCTATTTAATTGTGGTTTAGGATTAAATAATGAGTCCATTCGATTCTTGGAATGTTCAAAATAGGGTATCAAGACCAGTTTTGATAAACAAAACACCTAGTAAGTGAAAGTTGAATATTATAATAAAAAATTGTCCCTAATCGAGGTCATTAAAACGATGGACGATTAATGACCAATTAAGATTAGTGTGTAATTTTATTTATAGCACTGTTTCTTGTGCTACAAGGACACGATTGTCATAAATCATTTGCACAGGTATTGGTTTAGAACGTCATGAAGTGTACTTCTCATTATGGCTATCGGAACCTATTTCCTTCATTATGAGTATTGTGAGTTCTCTTGTTTGGGTACTAGTCTGTTTTGATGTTGTAAAACGTCTACCGTAATAGGAGATTATAACAACAACACTCGGACGGCTAAGTCCTCTCAGTAAGAGTAGCTACATTACAAGACAAGGAATTTCCCCCTACTAAAATAGGGAAGATGTCTTTGTTATATACAAGGCCTCTCGTACAGAGAGACTGTAAAAATGCATGGTCGTGCTCGGATGGATTTTAGAAATTATCTGTTTATTGACAGTCGGACTTGGAATCGAAAAACACTTATGGACGTAATAAGGATGACGAAATAATTTTACCTTATAGTTTATGAAGAGACATAGGAAAAAGGATATACACTAAATTCTCACTTGTCGGGAAGGACAAGTGGGAGATTGAAAGGAATGGTGTCCTTCGAACAAGTGTATTGTTCTGATAACGGGTTTAGAATTATAAGAAAGCTAATATATTTTGCAAGGTAAAGTGATCGAAATGCCTGGGTGGAGGCCGCTTCAGATCAGTAGTATTTGATTCATGTTTTCCCCTTGAATTATAAGTGTATTATTCTCCTTGTTTTCCCCTCCCATGGATTATTTGATTCATGTTTGAGCATGTTGTCTCATTCAAGCTTGGGGGAGGGTATTCTATCATGTTTGGTGGGATGTTGATTCATATATGTCATGCACCTTTTTATATGCCTTTTCATGTTCTTTTATTTTGAAAACTCCAAAAAGATTTTTGTTTCTATCATGGCAAATTTGCAATATGTCTTGTTTTGTTCTTGCTTTGAACATTATAACATTTGGACTTGTAAACTTGAATGATTTTCTTCCTATGTGGTAGTAGTGTGCAGGGTTTGAGAGTACGCTTGGTTGATTCTATGATAAATCATGCTAAGGTAGCTGTCTAGAACTAGGGGGATGATGAAGCCAGATTCTACTTACTTGTTTGTGGCATGATTTGTAGTTGCTCCCTATAGGTGATTTGACACCTATAGTGAGTTTTTGGCTACATCCGTGTGAAGTTCATTATTTTTCAAGCCTTGAACATTTACTTGCACGAGCGGCATGGATCCTTGACTATTGCGGACCTAATCTAGAATCTAGACTTATGGTTCCCAAGACCGAGACCAAACCACCTAGGGAAGACAAAGATATCTTTTCGGGGTGGTAATTTTTCTTTTCTAGGACAGTTTTCATTTTCTTCGATTTTTGGGTTTACATTTGCCTACTTGCTAACCCTTTGAGCCTATTTCCCTTCTTTTCAAGCCACATCTCTAAATCTTAAGCCTTTTGTTTCTTTTTCGTTTCCATTCTTGGTTTTCGTGAAACAATTGTTCATTATTGTTGGAGTTTGTGGTGGAAGAGTTTGGATATTTGGTTCACTTGGAAGCAAGTTTGTGTTGTGTATATTTTGTGAATAATGGCAAGTGAATAAATGAAAAAGCCGTCCAAAGTAAGAAAGGCAAGGACAAAGCAAGTGCAAATTTTAAAAAGTTGTCCAAAGATAAAATAGTTGAGGACAAAGTAGTAATAAAGAAATATGAAAAAAGTGAAAAATGAAAAAATATTTTTATTTGAGTATTCTTCCTTTTTGAGCATTGAGGACAATGCTCCATTTAAGCTTTGGGGGAAGCGTTATCACGCTTTTTGTGTATATGTTTGTGATATTAGATTTGAATAAGCTTAGGGGTGTTCGTATTTTTGTTTGGTGATTACATGGTTATGGTGTAAAGATATGTGCAATCTTTGCTTCAGAATTTAGGTTCACAATCTTTGTGTATATGTTTGTGATCTTAAATTTAGCCTACCTTAACCCTTTTTGCCTTACGTTACAATATTTGGAATTCCTTTTGACCTAGGGGATGAGTCACTCATCGGTGGAGGGAGTCATGGGTTATAGCCTAAGGAAAGGGGATGCGTAGTGAAGACGTCGAGTAGCCATAAATTTGATCTTTTTCCAGTTCCTTCGTGGAACTTATGAGATGCTCACTAAGGGGAGATTTGAGATTAGTAGGGGGAACGCGGTAAGACCGTTTGGGATGAAATTGGAGTGTGATAACTAGTTCCTATGCTTAGCATAGTTATGTTTCAATCAACCTTAGGTATCTTGGAGCGTGCACTCCCTTAGAAATATTTGCATTCTTTTGTGCTTGTACATTTTAAAAAGTCCTTTCATGAACATGTGTTTGCTCTTCTATTCTTTTGATTTACTTCTTTATGATTTTCCTAGTTTGTATTATTATGAGAGTTATGGGTTAATTTCTTAGGAAACCTTTACGAGAGCATCACTCATCCTCTAGGGCGATATAGGGGTTTAAATGGCTTGTCTTTAGTTGCTAAAATTGGCCGTGATTCCTACGAAAGTGAGTTAGTGTATATTCCTATCTTCTCCGGTTTTCTTGATTCTTTCATTGCTTGAAAAATGTCTTCATTTTCCCTTGGGTTGAATTTTTTTTTTCTCGAGGACGAGCAAAAGTTTAGCTTTGCGGAATTTGATCCGTGCCATTTATGGCAACTTTAGGCTATGTTTTATTTATATTTCTTTGCTCGTGTTTATCGTTTATGTCGTGTTTTAAGAGAATAATTATCAATTTGCGTGTTCTGTGTTAGTTTAGAAAAATGCGTGCTTTTAATGGTTTTTTTATCATTTTATTAATTTCTCGGCTATTTCTTTCGCTACTCCGTTTCTTTTTCTTATTTTGTAGGTACATCGAGTTCCCGCGGATTTAGTAATCAAGAAGGGAGATCAAGTGCATTCAAGGAATTTAACAAAGCCAAGTTAAAGAAGCCAAGCACGCAAGTCAAGCTCATCCAAGAAACAAAGGAAAATGAAGGCTTGCAAAGTATCAAAAAGGGCCTTTGTGCATTATTTAAGCCATATCTCGAGTTCTACAGATCAGATTGAGGTGATTCACGTAAGGTTGGAAACTAGTCTTGAAGATCTTTCCAAATATAGGTCGCACGCCTTCATACAATTCCTAGATTGTGAGTTATAGCATTCCAAAGTTGGCCCTGCAAATCTTCCGCGGGGTGTCCGTGGGCGCGGGCTACAGTACCCTCGGGCGCGGGGCTGCCGCAACCTATTTCTGCCCATTTTCGACCAGGAACTTGGAGAGGGCTAGCCGCGGGCACCCCGCGGGCGCGGCCAATTTCTCTGTGGGCGCGGCTTTATGTGTTTTACTTGCGATTTCATTTATTTCTTCCTTTTGTATATATAGTATACGACCTTCTTTGTTCTTCATACATGAAATACATTAGTTTAGGATAGTTTTTCTCTCCACTAAGGAGGATTAGCTTAGATAAGGAGTTCCCCTCTCTGGATTAGGAGTAGTTTTAGAGAGAAAAAGTGAGGAATTTCAATGGTGATTGAGGGATTGAAGATTTAATGGTGACAATTGTGTTGGAGATCTTCTTTATTATCAATGAGCATTTCTAAACTCTATCTCATTTAATTTCTTTATTTAATTTGATGTTTGTTTGGTTTGATTAGTATATTTGATGTTTGATTAGAGTAATTGTTCTTTATATTTTCTTGATTCTTGTTTTCTATAGATGATAGTTGATTTGATGATGATGTTTCTTGAGTAGTTTACTTGCTAGGGTTTGGGTAGACATGTGTGATTGACGAATTGAGATTGATTTGGGAATTTGGGTAGTTTTTGTGTTGTGATTAAATTGATTCATAGAGGTTTACATGTTGCTTAGTTAATTGGAATATCTAACCATGATTGGTAGCATTGATTGCATGATTGAATTGATTGATAGGACTACTTGATATCGATTTGATCACAATTGGTTGATATTTGATTATGTTTCTTCTTATTGTTTAGCACTAGAGAAATCTATGTTGGAGAGTATGAGGACGATTAGTTGAATGCTCCTAATTGCTCCTACTATTTATCTTTGAATTGCTTGGATGTCTTGATTCCCTTATTAGCTTGGTTATCATAAATGCATGTTGATCCCCATTCCCTAGTGCTTTATTTGTTTGGTTCTTTTCTTAGTTATTTAGTTAGTGTTTACCTTTTACCTTAGACTTCGACCTAGCTTATGCACATAATTGAGAGCACTTGAACATAACTGTTCCTAGTGGTTCGACCCTTGACTTACCTCTATACTTGTATTTAGGTTAGTTGAGTGATTATTAATTTGTTTCACCGTAAGAAGGATTAGTTCAACGACCTAGTTTTCCCCACGTCACATTTGTCGATTGAGCTTGATTAGTGATGCTCCTAGTTAGTATCTCTCGTAGTTGGCGTTAGTTTTACCTATAGAAGATAGCTTGTTGACTCTTTGGATTGAGCTTTCCATTAGTCTTCACAACCATTGACTTGCATGTATTTCCGAGTTGCTAAAATTGTCATGATTGCTTGTTCATCCCGTTCCTAGTGCTTTATTTGTTTAGTTTCTTTGTTTGTTAGTTGTTAGTGTTCTCTCTTTATCTTTGCCTTTGACCTAGCTTATGTTGTATATTTGGAGTAGCAACTCGAGATATACAAGGGATAAACCAAAGGAGAGTTAAGGCTAAAGAACCAAAGGCTTTTTAGATATAGTCACACCACTAAGAAACGATTCAGATTCCTAAGATCACAAGCCAACTAGTAGCCTAAACTAGCTAACTAAGCAAAGGAAACGAAATTCCAAATCCAAGAATTTCAGGTTTGTTTCTAATCCAAGAAAAGAGTGTAAAACAAATTTGTTTGTTCAAAATAATCAGATTTTTTCATTCACATTTACTTGCTACTTATATTAAACACGCCTAAGCTAAGTACAAGATCAGCTTTTGTTGTCTAGATACATTAATAAAAGAAGCTTCATTTAACTAGATACATCATAGAGAAAATGGTGGTTTGTAACCTCCAAATTAAGGCTGAAAATAAAATTAGAAATGAGAGCATTTCTCCCCCTTGATTCACACCCAACAAAGCAGTAAAAAGAAGTGTAACAGCTCCATTGTTTACGCCGAATTCAAACAGCAAAAAAGAAGTGTAACTGCTCCTTGTTTCAAGCCTTGAAATAAGCTTGAATGTATGTAGAAAAGAGTGTATCTGGACGCCTATTAGATGCTCCTTTGCTGACTAAAAAAATGCCCACTTGAAGGCTCAATTGAAAGTTTGTAACTCCTCATTGAAGGTGATTGTAACACCCAAGTTAAAGCCTTGAAATTCCATTAAAAGAATTTCGGAATCTAGGCTTCTTTCACAAGCTTATATGGCTTCCTTCTTGATGTATCTTGCACTTGCATTTTGTGTGAATTTGACATTACATTTTCGAACTTTAATCAGCTAGAAAGAAATAAAGAAAATATAACTAATTTGCAAACTTAAAATAAGTCTAAAGTTTACAATTTATTCAAAGCATAAAATGAACTAGAATGAACTAGTTAATAAGAACAACAAGAAATTCAAGGGATTGAATATCTTGCTGCACATAGATAGAATGCATAACACCAATGCATGATGCTACATCTTGAACCAAAGAAACGTCGATAACCAAGTTTTTAGGCTTGGCTACAACATTCCCCCCTTCTTGAAAAGAGTTTGCCACCAAACTCGGCAACTCTTCAAATTCATCATAGTAAGGTGATAAGTCAGCCAAGTTAATGGTGCTAGAAACACCATAATCTCCGGGCAATTCAACATTGTACACATTATCATTCACCTTTTCAACAATAGCAAATGGACCATCACTACGAGGACTAACCTTGGACCGCCTTTTGGAAGGAAATCTGTCCTTTCGAAGATGAATCCAAACTAAGTCACCGGGATGAACGAACCTCCTTTCTCTTCTTGTCATAATAGGCCTTTTTCTTTGCATTAGCTTGTTCAATTTTGGAACGAACTTGCTCATGCATAGACTTGATTTCTTTTGCACACACCTCGGAATCATTGCTGAACTTGTTTTGTGATGGGATGGGAGTGAGATCAATGGGAGTGCAAGGATTAAAGCCAAACACAACTTCAAAAGGACTCAAACCTGTTGTCTTGCTAGGCACACGGTTGTAAGCAAACTCCGCATGAGGAAGCATCTCTTCCCATTTCCTGGGACATTTGGTAGCTAAAGACCGCAACACGGATCCCAAGTTCTATTAACCACTTTAGTTTGACCATCTGTTTGAGGATGGCTTGAAGTGATAAAGTTCAATTTCGTGCCCATCTTCCTCCATAATGTAAAACAAAAATGACTTTGAAATTTTGGATCATGATCACTCACCATGGATTTAGGTACACCATGTAAACGCACAATCTCATTGAAAAACAAGTTAGCAACATGAGTAGCATCATAAGTTGAATGACAAGCAATGAAATGAGATATTTTAGAAAATAAATACACCATAACCATTATGGAATCATTCTTTCGTTGGGTAATAGGAAGCCCCACAACGAAATCAAGACTAACATCCTCCCATGGTGCTGTGGAATAGGTAAGGGCAAAAGATAGCCTTGTGGAAGACTATGACTCTTGGCCTTTTGACATATCACACATCTCTTCACAATGAACTCCACATCACGGACCAATCTTGGCCAATGAAAGTATTCTTGTACAAGAAGAGTCGTCTTCTCTATGCCAAAGTGTCCCGCCATCCCTCCTTCATGAAACTCTTTGATAAGAGATTCTCTTAGGCTTGATTTTGGAATGCACAACTTGTTTCCTTTAAACAAGTAACCATCTAAAATGTAATAATCTTTGTAAGCATGATAAGAACATTTTAAAAACAAATCACAAAAATCATGATCATTTTTGTAACTTGCTTTCACTTCTTCAACACTACTCACCCTTGCTTTGAAAGAACTCAAGAGTGTGTATCTCCTTGCAAGTGCATCAGCCCCTTTCTTCATGGCACCTCTCTTATGCTTTATAACATAATGAAAAGCTTGCAAATACTCCACCCATTTGGCATGGCGTGGTTGGAGTTTTTGTTTGCTTTGAAGATATTTGAGTGCTTCATGATCTGAAAGAAGGATAAACTCCTTGGAAATGAGGTAATGTCGCCAATGGTCCAAAGCACGAACAAGATAAAAAAACTCCTTATCATAGGTGCTAAACTTTTGTTGTGCTTCATTGAGTTTTTCACTAAAGTAGGCAAGGGGACGCCCAACATACGACAAAACAGCACCAATGCCAACTCCACTAGCATCACATTCAACTTCAAAAACTTCATCAAAGTTAGGCAAAGCAAGAATAGGTGCACTAGTAAGTTGGCGTTTTACCTCATCAAAGGCCTTTTGAGCCTTGTCATTCCAAACTAACTTTTGATGTTTAGTTAGCTCGGTGATAGGTGCCATGAGAGTACTAAAATTCCGCACATATCTTCTATAGATAGAAGCAAGACCATGAAAGCTTTGAACTTGTTAAATTGTTTGTGGCGTGGGCCACTCATGAATTGCAGCAACTTTCTTCTCATCAACTTCGATGCCTTGTGACGAGACTTTAAAGCCAAGAAAAATAACTTGGGAAGTGAAGAAATGACACTTCTATAAGTTACCATACAATTTCTCACGTTCAAGGTCTTCAAAAACCTATTGCAAATGCATCGAATGCTCTTCTTCCTCCCTACTATACACCAAAATATCATCAAAATAAACTACAAAAAATTTACCCATGAAAGGTTGCATAACCTGATTTATAAGGCGCATAAATGTAGATGGTGCATTAGACAAACCAAATGGCATCACAAGCCATTCATAGAGCCCTCCTTTGTCTTGAAAGAGGTCATCCATTCATCTCCTTCAAAAATTCGAATTTGATGGTATCCACTTCTCAAATCAATTTTAGAGAACACTTTAGAACCATGCAAATCATCAAGCAAATCATTCAATCTTGGAATAGGAAACCGGTACTTGATAGTGATCTTGTTGATTGATCTACTATCAACACACATTCGCCATTCTCAATTCTTCTTAGGCACAATCAAAGTAGGACAAGCACATGGACTAAGAGACTTACAGATAAGACCCCTGGACAATAATTCTTCCACTTGCCTTCTAATCTCCTCGGTTTCTTTAGGAGTGGTTCTATAAGTTGGTTTGTTTGGAAGCATTGATCCAGGAAAAAGATTAATCTTGTGTTGTATATAACGTTTTGGGGGTAGGCCACGGGGAATGTCTTTAGGGAAAACATGAGAATAGGTTTTGAGAAGAGGGGTGAGGAGTGGGTGTTATTCTTTTTTTGACGGTTGGGAAGATGTATAAAGTTGGCTCAAAATGAATTAGTTGTGAGCTTTATACTCATGCAATTTTGATTTGATGAGAGTGGTAAGGGAAGTGGGGGGTGTGGATGTGGGGTGGCCGTTTTTGAGGTTTTGAGGGGTAAGGATTATTTACTGTCTATCCTTAGTGAAGGAATAAGTGTTTTTATACCCATCATGCATCACACGCCTATCAAATAGCCAAGGTCTACCAAGTAAAATATGACATGCATCCATAGGTATAACATCACACCATAATTCTTCCTCATAAGTTTTACTAATGCTAAATGATTTAGCCATTGAATCACATAAGGTTTAGGGTGAGGGACGTTTTTTTTTTTTTCAGCTTGTCTATCATTACTTGTGAAGCTACATTGGTACAACTGCCTCCATCAATAATCAAGGTGCATACCTTACCACCAATGGTGCAACGAGTGTGAAAGATCGCCTCACGTTGCAAGCTCTCTTCTTTGCCCAACATATTGCTTAGCGTACGTCGAACCACCAAGAATTCTCCTTCATCCGGTCCTAGACACGCATACTCATCATTCTCCTCAATATTGCTGTCCTCTTCAACTTCTAATTCGTCCTCCTCTTTATGCTCAATCAAAGTAACAATCTTCTTATTTGGACAATCACTAGCCAAATGTCCAAGGCCTTGACACCTAAAACATCTTCTTGGAGCTGGTTTTGAGTTGGAATTTTGGGTGGTTTGTGAAGGTGGTTTAGAAGTAGGCTGATTGGATGTGCGTTTGTAAGGTGGGAAGTTGGTTGCTTGCTTTTTTAGGGGAAATGAGGTTTGAGATGCAAAACGTGACGAATCACTTTTGCCTCTTTCTTTTTGTTGCTACTCAATCTTATGTGCTAAGATAATGAGCTCTTTAAGGGTGGTGTAAGGGTGTAGCTCAGCCACGTAGGCTATTTTTGGGTCAAGTCCTCCCAAAAAGAGCACCAATGTTTGAGGTTCATCTTCCTCTACTCCACATTTCATGACATATCCTTCAAATTCCCTAGCATATTCTTCTACTGATTTTGTAGCTTGTTTGAGGTTGTGGAACTTCGAAATGTTTTCTTGCACATAATATGTGGGAAGAAACTTTTGTTTCAACATCTTCTTCATCTTGGTCCACGATCTCACCTTCTATTTGCCTTGCCTTTCTCGCTTGGCGCACACACTAGACCACCAAGTTGAGGCATAATTTCGTAACTTCAAGGCCACAATCTTCACCTTTTTCTCTTCCGGTGTTTATTTGTAGTCAAACACTCTCTCCACCATTCTAAGCCATTCTACAAACTCATCAGCATCGAGTTTGCCATGATACTCCGGAATGTCAGCCTTAATATCATTGTTAGGCCGTGACCTTTCTCTTTCATTAAAAGGTCTCTCATTGTGATTGAAATTAGATTCACTCATTTCTTCATCACTGTGATTGGGTGAGCCCTCTCTTTGATGGCGCAACATAGTAGTAAGGTCCTTTAATTGATCTTACAGATATTGCATTCGTTGCTCCATATCTTCTTTCTCTTATTCAACCATATTGACATACTCTTGCCAATTAGGTGGTGGAACGCTTGCCATGGGTAGTGTTTTGGTTGTGTTTGGATTGTGTTTGGGTTTGTGTTTTGCTGGATCCCCCTCCTTCTAGCGCCAAATGTTTTATATTTGGAGTAGCAACTCGAGATATACAAGGGACAAACCAAAGGATAGTTAAGGCTAAAGAACCAAAGGCTTCTTATATATAGTCACACCACTAAGAAACGGTTTGGATTCCTAAGATAACGAGCCAAGTAGTAGCCTAAACTAGCTAACTAAGCAAAGGAAACGAAATTCCAAATCCAAGAATTTAGGGTTTGTTTCTAATCCAAGAAACGAGTGTAAAACAAAGTTGTTTGTTCGAAATAATCTGGTTTTTTCATTCACATTTGCTTGCTATTTATAGTAAACAAGCATCCTTAAGCACAAGCTAACTTAAGTGACTTTTCAGCTCACTTGTTACACGCCAAAGCTAAGTACAAGATCAGATTTTGTTGTCTAGATAAATTAATATAAGAAGCTTTATTTAACTAGATACGTCAAAGAGAAAATGGTGGTTTGTAACCTCAAAATTGAGGCTGAAAATAAAATTAGAAATGAGAGCATAACTCCCCCTTGATTCACGCTCAACAAAGCAGCAAAAAGAAGTGTAACAGCTTCATTGTTTACGCCCAATTCAAACAGCAAAAAGGAAGTGTAACTCCACCTTGTTTCAAGCCTTGAAATAAACTTGAATGTATGTAGACAAGAGTGTATCTGGACGAATTTTAGATGCTCTTTTGCTGACTGAAAAAATGCCCACTTGAAGGCTCAATTGAAAGCTTGTAACTCCTCATCGAAGTTGATTGTAACACCCAAGTTAAAGCCTTGAAATTCCTTTAAAAGAATTTAGAAATCTATGCTTCTTTCACAAAATTAAATGGCTGCCTTCTTGATATATCTTGCACTTGTATTTTGTGTGAATGTGACATTACATTTTCGAACTTTAATCATCTAAAAAGAACTAAATAAAATATAACTAATTTGCAAACTTAAAATAAGACTAAAGTTTACAATTTATTCAAAGCATAAAATGAACTAGAATGAACTAGTTAATAAGAACAACAAGAAATTCAAGGGATTGAATATCTTGCTGCACATAGACAGAACGCATAGCACCAATGCATGATGCTACATCTTGAACCAAAGAAACGTCCATAACCAAGTTGTTAGGCTTGGCTACAACAACATAGGTACAAAATTTCTCAAAGAGACCGTAAATAAGTAACCGTTTAAGTAGATAACGAGTTTCTTTGTTTCTAGAGACCCAATATTACAAATAAGCGGTCTCTCTTGGATTTTTTAATTTTTATTTTAAAAAGGAGAGACCTGTTTTAATACATGACAGGTCTTTCTTGAATTTTTTTATTTTAAATTTTAAAAGGAGAGACCTGTGTTAGTGTATAGGCAGCCTCCCTAATTTACAAATACAAAAAAGAAATGAAACCCTAGTAATTCACGAATCTCTTCATCCCGCCGCTTCATATGCTTCTATGAGTTCTCTAGCTTCATCATGTCTCTCTCTCTCTAACATTTGTTTGAACAAAGACATTAAATGAATTAACCACCACCACCATTACCGGCCACTTCAATCACTACCACCGCCACGATCTACCTCCTCCTAATCTTTGGCCTTTTTTGGCAATTGACCCAACTTCCCATTAACTCTTTCAATTTCCCTCTCTTTCTTCACTCTTTCTCTTCCCAAAACCCAAAAACCCTTCCTCTCTCTCTTCACTAACACTCTCACTGTACTACTTCTAGTCTTCCTCCAAAATCTTTTCAACTGCTCCCCGAATGCTCGTAAGTAACCCATTTTCTTCCATTGTTGTTGCGCCGATTCACCGACATTTTAGTTTAATATCTGAGGTTTAATTGTTTCAATTGTTTGCATGCTCTATAAAAACATTAAATTTGAGAAAGTTTTGTCATTTTATGTTCTAATTTTCAGTAATTGTTTGACTATTCTGTTAAATTATTTTGATAATTTTTGCAGCTCTGAAATTCCCACATTAAATATTTACGAGGGAAAAAAAAGGTATCTTTTTTCGTTTTTATAATCTCATATTTTCCAGTTTCTTGAGTTTAGAAATATTCCCCTTAAATTTAAGAAATTTCTAGGATGTGAGTTTATGTTTACAGATGTAGTACATTTTGGTGTGGTGATTTTTTGTTCATCATTTGGGGTGATTTTTTATGTTTAAAGATGAAGACTATGAGTTTCTTTGTGGCCCCAAAAATTACTAACTTGGCTTTGGAGCTTAACTGTGATGCTGTTAAATTTTGTATAGTTCTCTGCATGTTGTGCTTATGATGATAAGTTTGTCATTTCAAAAACCTGGGATTTGTTGTACCCGTTTTATTGTTCTGATAAGTGATAACTATGATAGGACATGATTCCAAGGCTGGTCAGGGTTTCATATCAGGGCAGCATAAATTGATTTTTTAGTGAGTTAATCTTTTACTCTCTAGTTAAGTTTTCTAAATAATCTCAATAACTACATTTTGATTTATTAGTAGTATAATTAAGTTATGAATTTTGTGACGATAAGGCAAAGGACTAGAGGCAAGCTTCCACGACAAGATTTCGTCATCTCTTTTCTATTTCTTCTTTTCCTTTCCCCAATAACTCTAGCATATACACCTTTTATTTTCCTTAGATATACTTTGTAGATTTTTTCTTTTTCCCTTTTAATAAAATTAGCATTTATTTTCTTGCATATGATCATGGCATTACTTCGCAAAAAAAAAATGTCAAACTAAGCACAAGGTATACTAATGATTTGAGGCACCCCTTGTAGCCTATTATATCATCTTTACCCTTTCAAATATACAATCCTTTCTTTGTAAACCACTTTGAGCCTCATCTAACGATTGACTTTTCTTTCTTCAACCCACACATACCTAACCTTGGGATGGGATGATTTGTAACTTATGCAATTTCAAAAGCTTGATGATTTCAAAAAATTAAAATAGCAAAAAAATAAAATAAAAGTGTACAAAAGGGAAAGTGTTCCAATGTCATTGACATAAATATGTCTTTGATATGAACATGTACCGTCTCAGATTGCGTCTCTTATCGAGTGCTTGGTACTGTGCCTGAGAAACATGAATGCCAAGTAAGTGATAGACTGCATGATCGGGATTTCCCACACTTATCAAAAAAGGTTCAAAATAAAAAAAATGCAAAAAAAAAATTAATAGAGAGCAAAAATACAAAAGAAAGAGCTCAAAAGTGAAAAACATCAAGCATAATAATACAAGGGTTCAAATGCAAGGTTGCACAGCTTCGGGACTTTAAGTTGAGTCACGAAAATTCGTATGTGTTAAAGACACATTAAGTCTTAAATGAGCCTTAGGACAACCCTAAGATAGTTACAAAGATGAGCAGTCCTATAGTCAAAGATATAAATGAAGGTACATTCCAAAGAGCAAACGACTAAGAATATTCCCGAATTTTATCGAAAAAACCGCGTATATAAATGCATGAGATTCTTCTAAGGATAAGAGGAGGTTAAGAAAAACTTACAAATTAGAGATGAAGAGCTTTAATTTAATAAAAAATAGTTTAAAGGAAACAACCTAGTTAGAGGTTTGGAGTAAAACCGGACATTGAACAACAATAGTGTAAGGAGACGGGTTTATTTGAAAATCCCGATTGCAGCACTAGACGACGAAATTGTCACCTGGCAACAAGCATGTCGTCTAGCAACAAGCAGAATGCGCGGCAACAAGGTCTCCCAGCAGGCGTTGGTACGACAACAGAGTGTATGGCCCCGTAATATGGTTATGTTGACCTCGTGCATTAATAACAAACCCTAACATGTCAATAAACAATAAAAATCAAAGCTTTAGCCCTACCATGATACTAACATGATTTTATGAACGACAATAAAAGGCATCATTAAAATCATAATTGACATGATATTCTTCACCCTAAACATGATACTAGGAACCTATTATTGTCACCCTAAACATCATACTAAGAAGATCATCCTAACATGATACTAGGAATCAAAAAAAATACCTAGACATGATTTCTATATCATAATATCAATTGTGCAATTAAAGCACTTACTTGGATGCCTCGTATCTCTTTCTAATAACAAAATACATACATTAGTAACTTCAAGGAAAATATAAAATCAAAGAATTAAATTAAATAAATATTAAGAAAGTTTAGACTAGATTTGGGACCAAACCCTCAGAAATAAAACCTTTCACGTCTAGGTCGAAGGCAACTTCGAACTCGGCTAGGTGTATCTAGATCTTGTGAATGCAAAATTTTGTATTTGAGAAAAAGGTAGTTTAGAAAAGAGAGAGAGATAGTATCAAGAATTCCTTATGAGAGTTGGCAATTGAAAACGGAGGTTTTAGGAGGCTATTTATAACGAAAATCAGCCGGATTATGATAAAAAGAATCAGAGTCTCGATACCCCCCTGTCGCCAAACACCCCCCTGTCGCCAAAAGAAAGAGTCTGTTGCCAAGCGACTAAGGATTCGCCGCGACGCTAGGCCTATCGCCTGGCGACAACCTGTAGTGTGGTGCTGAAGTCAGTTTTTCCACGAGTTTTCATATTTTGATAAAATTTAAGCGTTGGATGGGTAAAACTGTAACTTCCTTAAAACACTTCTTTTATTCTAAATAAAACTGTTAAAACTCAACTATCAATGCTAATCACATTAGGATTCAAAGGAACCTTCTAGAATACTATAATCAATCCTAATTTCATTAGGAATGGTAAATCATAATAGGCCCTCCTCTGGATCATTGGGCCGCATAAAAAGATCAAACCGGGCCCTGTTTAGTAATTTGGCCATAACTTCCATTATTAATCGGAATTGGGCTTATAATATATCGTTGGAAAGCTCTTTTTGAACTCGATCCAACTACACCATTATTGGACCCTTACCATTGACCAAAATAAAATAAATTGGATATTTTCATAAAATAGGTTTTAAAAAAACAGAGAGAAAGAAAAGAATTAAAAACTAACCGCAACACTAGACTTTTCACAGTTTCAATTCATTCGATTATCATCCGACGTGAAAGGTACTCATCACTGGGTTTGGTTTTAGGGAGACACAAATGGATGTCTACAGAACCCCCCACTTTGACTGAGTTTGGAGAAACTTATGTTTGAAAACAAAAGTCAAAGCATCGATAGGGACGGAGAATGCCTCAGAACATTCTGCAATCCTAAATCAATCTTGCAATGCTAATACCTACAAACTAGGGTTATTTAAAACAAATAAAAGAGTTGAAAAACTCGTATCTTTCACCTTCAAGCACACGTCTCTAGGAGTAACCGATTTGTGTTGCATTTATCTTTGTGACAACATTCTACAATCAAGGGAACCCCATCTTGCTGTTTTGATGTTGATATGTCCACGCGTCTCTAAACAAAGATATTTGACGATCTTCCTGAAGCTAGGGGATACTGTCTGAAGACTGCTACACT
The DNA here is from genome assembly GCF_001683475.1 of Chenopodium quinoa. Classification (NCBI taxonomy): domain Eukaryota; kingdom Viridiplantae; phylum Streptophyta; class Magnoliopsida; order Caryophyllales; family Amaranthaceae; genus Chenopodium; species Chenopodium quinoa. The sequence goes on along the minus strand of NW_018743262.1, from coordinate 1,868,278 downwards.
TGTAACTACATCCAATTCTACTGTGATAGTCTTCTACAAGCTAGAGAACCCTATCGAAGATTGCATTGCCTGAAACGATCTTTTAGCGCTTTATGACCATTTTTCGCAAGCTAGGGAACATGATGGAGGACTGCTTCGCCTGAAGCTATCCTCATTTGTTGCGATAATACTCTGAAGAGTATCATCGAAGACCAACGCCTGTCGATCCAACGATTTTCTAGCGCTTTATGACCACTTCGCTTGAACTTTGCTTTTGCTATGCTAGTGCATCAACGCTTTTGCTGCTTATGAATAAGTATGTTGGTGCTCATGTTGTTTGTGAACCAGTATATCGGGGCTTTTGAATTGTAAACCTGTATGTCGATGCTTCTGTTTGTTTATGAACCATTACGTCGGTGCCTTTCTAGTGAGCCAATGTTTAGGCGATTTAAGCTAAGTGAGACGATCAATTATCAGATCAATCACTTAATTCGATTGTAACCGAGATGATTACTAAATCATGTCAAATTTCTTATAGGGGCTTACTGGCGTACCAAGGAACCCAAAATTGCAGTACGAGGTCGAAATAACCACATTTTGAGAGGCTTACTGCTCTGTCGCCGCTACAACGTCTCTAGCGCCGCGATTTTGCTCTATCGCCAGACGCTGCACTATGTCGCTTGGATATAGGGATGCACTATGTCGCTACAGTCGGGATTTTTGTATAAATCACCTTTCTTCCTTGTGTTCCTACTACTGCTCTTATGATCGTTCGAGTTCACCGCAAAACATCAAATTGCTCATTCTCGCTCGTTTCTCAACCAAAATTCGCTCAAATTTGTTGCAAATCAAAGCTTTGGTCATGTAGTTTGCTGATCTATGTAAGTTTTTTCCCCAGTCTCTCGAATTTTGACGAATTTCGTTCATGTCTGTTCATGAATTTCTTGAAAATTATAAACTTATATTTCTTAATTTGCTTTGTTTGTCATGTTTTATGCCATGAAATTGCTTGATTATGTTTATATATTTCCTTGTGATGGGTTTCATAAATGGCACCCATTTGATGAGTATTTAGGTTGTTTTCATCCTCATTTCATAGCTTTCTTGCTTAATAAATGCTTACTTTTACGCTTTGTTGCTTAGTTTTACCTTTCCTCTCTTATTTTGTAGCTTTTGTGTATTTCGTTGGTTTTCTAGCCTTTTCTCCTTTATTTTCTCTATTTCTGTGGTTGTAGGTATTGTACGAGGTTCAGGTCTTGATATTGGTGATCCACTAAGGTGGAGGAAGCTTTTGGAACAAGCTCATGGCATTTGGAAAGCTCAAGATGCAAGGAAGTGGAAATTCCAAGTCTTGGCTCTTGCGCTTTCATGTCGTGCTACCATTAAGAAGTGGTGTACCTACTAATCTAAAGCTTTAGCTACTGCCACTCCTAGTATTCATCATCATCATAGTCATGAAGACCTTAGCGAAGGTACGAAGCCGCGAGAATCTCGAAGGAACCTAGCTAGGTGCGGGCGCGCCTTCTTGGGTATTTTATGCTCGGTTTTTGGTGATTTTGCGCCTCTATATATATCTATGTAAACCATATTTTTGGGGAAAGTTGAGAAGCAAGTTTTCGTAGAAGATTTTGATCATATTCTTAGCTTAGTGGAGAGCATCTCTCTCAAGTTTTAGGGTTAGTTTTAGGAGTAGATTTTAAAGAGAGAAAGTGAGGAATTTCAATGGTGATTTGAGAGATTGAAGATCAAGGAAGACAATTGTATAGGAGATCTTCTCTATTATAAATGAGCATTTTTAAATCTATCTCATTTATTGTTTTAATTAGTTTATTCATGTTTGTTTGATTTGATTTGATTGGATTTTGATGTTTGATCTTTGATTAGTGTAATTGTTCTTCATATTTTATTGATTCTTGATTCCTTTAATTGTTCGTTGATTTGATGATGTTGATAGAGTAGTTTCCTTGCTAGGGTGATGGTGAAGCTTATATTATGTGATGGATTGATGTAGACTGGGGGAAATTGAAGGAGTTGATGATGTGATTAAATTGGTTAATTGATTATGTGCATGTGTGTGTTTGATTTAGGCTTGATCACCCTAGTTATTCACACTAGATTGCATTGTAAGTTCACATTGATACGGACCAATTATTAGTGGCTTGCATTTACACGATTGAGGTGTCTTGTGACATTTCCTAGCTAGAGTTTATCGTAGTTGACGCTAGTTAGACCTCTAGGAGAATAACTTGATATGATCTTTTGGTTGCAGGATTGATCTTCCCTCACATTGTGTGACATAGTCGACTTCCTATCCTAATTTGCTATGTTCATCGCTATGTTCGGTTTCTTCGTTTAAGTAGTTGTTAGTGTCATCTCTTATCCTACGTCTTTGATCTAGCTTAGGCACATAATTGAAATCACTTAGACATTACCGTTCCTTTGGGTTTGACCCTTGCCTTACCTCTATACTTGTATTTAGGTTAGTTAGGTGTTTATAAATTTTGTTTGGCTTAGGGAGAATTAGTCCAACGACCTAGTCCGACCCACGTCAAAATGGCGCCGTTGCCGGGGGAATGGTGTCTATGTTGGAGTGTTTTTGATTACTTAAGTCTAGGTCTTTGTTTTTACTTTTCTTTTATTTGATTTTTGTTTGCTTTGTGAAAATGGCATGTATCTCATTTCCTCAATATGATGATGAACCTTTTTGTTAATATTTCAATAGACTTAAGGGATTTCTTGACTACAATCGGTGTAATCTTTGGGAGGCTTGTGAGATTTGTTATATTGGTTTGAATGAGCAAACTAGGGATATATTTCAAGGAATGCCTAATGGTAAATTTAGAGCAATTTCTATTGAAGATGCTTGGAAATTTTATGTTGGTTTGCTTGGGATACTAATAGGGGTAATCATATTACTAATTTTGATGTGAAATGTGTTAATTCTTCTAATGCTAGCATGATTTCCCATGATGTGTCACATAATCCCATAGTTGAACCTAGAACAAATGCTTCCAACTCTATTTCCTCTTTTGTTCATGATAATGAATTGCATGTTGAAGTGATCATGAGTGTTCCTCTTTTGAGGACTCTATGATTGATTTTCATGCCTTCATTGGCGATATAGGACCTTGTGTTGAGGAAGTAGCTACCCTTTCTCTCAAAATTTTGACCACATCCCCTATTGCCCTATTTTTCTCCCTTCCGTTGTTAGTGAGCCTATTGGGGACACCCTTGTATGATGACTTGTATGAGGCTCATTTGTCTCCAATTGAGGAAAAGGGTGATGTTGCCACCCAAAAATATTTTGAGGAGAGTTTGTCTTCTTTTTCTTCTTCTTCTTCTTCTTCTTCTTCTTCTTCTTCTTCTTCTTCTTCTTCTTCTTATTTTGTTAAGTTTTCTTTTTATTCTTCTACCTTCTCTTGCAATCTCTCTCCTCATAGGTGTGCACTATGCTTGTTGCATGCCTTATTTTTGTCATGTGCACACTTACTTTCATATGAAATGTGTAGTAGTGCATTTGACAAGCTCTTGCGTTCGTTGCAATATTATTTTACTAGAGCGGTCAATCTTGGACCTTAAGCAAGCCTTTCTCGGGAAGTAACCCGTATTTTAGATTAGATTTTCCTTTGTTTTTAGAATAGATTTTCTCTCCTGGAAATGTTTGTGTGCCTTTTGCTGGGTACAAGACTTGATATACTTTGGTGCTTCGATTTGGATCAAGAATCAAAGATGGTTGACTCCTATTTTTGCTAGCATATGGAAACAAGGTTCAATTCTTGGGAAATTAGCTTTAAAAGGTTTAATTGGGTCATTTTCGAGTATTTACACCCACCTAATATCCGGTAATATCCTTCCTTTCTCTTTCTCTAGTGGATGATGACTTTTTGGACATATGTTGGTTTGTTGGATTGATCTCCTTGTTTTCCCCTCCCATGGTTTCCATGCTTATTGAATTGAGTGTATTGTCTCATTCGAGCTTAGGGGAGGGTGTAGGGAACATTTTAAGCGTTAATCCCCTAGCTTGAAACCCACTGTGATCATACAAAAAAGTACAGTGGCGTCCAAAGGGAAAGAAGATATAGCAAAAGAGTCGTCAACAAGATTTTTTTAGGAACTTGTAAACCGTTCACGAGGTGAAGGTTACACCCCTTAACGATCCAAGAGATCGTCAACTCCATAAGGTCTTGAACCAAATAGGGTTCGGGGATAAAGGTACAAATCCAAGCTAAAAGAGATTGAACCTGCCCTAATAATAGGCCTCTACTTTATTCAGATCATATTCATGTGCGCCTTCTGACTAACATGCAATCAATAGGATTAACCCTAAACCTGTTTATCTATGTTGGTTGACTATTAATGCACATACAAATCTATTATTGGCGATCACTTGAATTATAATATTATTAACCCTAAACATGATTATTAATTATCTTTTTAAGCGTGATTACAAGTACAAATTCCCTTTAAACATGCATAAAAGGCGTGATCAAGCAATAACAATAAATATCAAGCAACAAAATATATAATCATAGTAAATCATAAAAATAATCATAATCAAAACGATTATAAAAATAATCATGAATCATGTTAAAGAATAATAATAGCAAGATCCTAGGCATGATACTAACAAAATTAATAACAAACCCTAGCATGTCACTAAACAATAAAAATCAAAGCTTTAACCCTAACATGATACTAACAATCATAAATATTAGGAAGAACATAGAAGGCATCATACTTTTAATCATACTTGGTATTAAAGTTACCCTAGACATGATACTAGAATCAAAATAACAATCTAAGCATGGTTTCTACATCATAACATCAATAAAAACCATTAAAGTACGTACTTTGATGCCTCGTACCTCTTCCTAATAACAAAATACACACGTTAGTAACTTCAAGGAAAATAATAAACAAAACAATTAATTTAAATAATGGAAATAGAGATTTGGGACCAAACCCTCAGAAATTAAACCTTTCACGTCTAGGGCGAAGGCAACTTCGAATATGGCTAGGTGTTTCTAGATCTAATGAATGCGGAATTTTTATATTTGAGAGGGCTAGTTTAAAAAAGGGAGGGAGAGAGAATTGGTGGATTGTAGATGAATGAAAATTGGTTATTGTAGGTTGTAGATGAATGAAAACTGGTTATTGAAAACGGAGTTTTTAGCACGTTATTTATAGAGAAAATCAGCCAAAAAGATAAAATATCAAAACAGAGTTCTGGCGCACATGAAACGATGTTGGCGCCAACGCTGGCTATAGGCGCCAGATGCCAACATTAGCGCCAGGAGCCAATGCTAGCGCCAAGAGTAACGCCAGGCGCTACAGCTGGCGTTTGGCGCTGATCTGTAAATTCACCCGTTTTCTTAAAATCAGATAAAAAATGTCATACAGGAGGATAAAATCGTATTTTTTCCTCAAAAATGCTCTTTGATTCTAATTAAAACTATGAAAAGTCAACAAAAGTCAATTTATGAATGCTAATGAATTAAGAATGAAAAGAACCTTCTAGAAGAATCTTGAAGACTAAAACTATTCCTAATTGCATTAGGAATGATAAATCTATATTAGGCCCTCCCCTAGATCATCGGGCCTCATACAAGGATCAAATCGGGCCCAGTTTAGTAAATTGGCCATAACTTCCTCAATATTCATCGGAATTGCTCTTAATACATCGTTAGAAAGCTCTTGTCAAGCCCCATCCAACTACACTACTATTGGACCCATATCATGGACCAACCAAACTGGATTTGACTGTTTTTCTTAAAATTAGTTTTCAAAAACAGAGAGAAGAGAAAAGAAAATTAAAACTATCCGCAACACTAAACTTTCCACACTTTCACTTCATTCGATTATGATTCGACGCAAAAGGTACTCATCACCGGGTTTGGTTTTGGGGAGGCACAAATGAATGTCTACAGAAGTTCCCACTTTGACTGAGTTTGGAGAAACGCAAGTTTCGAAAACAACAGTGAAAGTATCGATAGGAACGGAGAATGATTCAGAACGTTCTTCGATTCTAAATCATTCTTGTAACGCCGATACCTGCAAACTAGCGTTAGTAAACAGATAAAAGAGTTAAGAAACGCGTATCTTGCACCGTCGTGCACACGTTTCTGAAAGTAACCTATTGTTGCATTTAATGTTGTTTTGATGACCTCATGCCAAGAGAATGCCATCCCGCTTGAAAACCGCTACGCTTGTAACTGCTTCCAATATAGAAGATTGCTTCGCTTAAAACGATCCTCTCCCGCTTTGATAATACTCCACGTCCAAGGGAATACTATCGAAGATTGATTCACATGAAACAATCCTCTTCCGCTTTTATAATATTCCACGTCCAAGGGAATACTATCGAAGATTGCTTCGCTTGAAACAATCCTCTTCCGCTTTATGACTATCCTCCACGTCTAAGGGAACATGATCAAAGACAACTTTGCTTGAAATCACCTTCAGTTGTTTGTGGAAACTCTCTACAATCTAGGGAACACCATCTTGTTGTTTCGATATTCACTCGTCTCTAAACAAAGAGCTTCTCTTTTATATTCTTTTGATATGTTCACGCGCCTCTGAACAATAGAGCTTCTTTATTTTAATATGTCCACGCGTCTTTGAACAAAGAGCTTGAAAGAAATGTTCACGCGTCTGTGAACAATAGAGCTCGAAAATAGGATGCCCACGCATCTCTAAGCAGAAGAGCTTGGATTAATATGTCCACAAGTCTCAGGAGCAAAGAGCTTGATGGGAATGTTCACGCGTCTCTGAATAATAGATCTTGAATGATATGCCCACGCGTCTTTAGAGCAAAGAGCTTGACGAAAATGTTCACGCGTCTCTGGAGAAAGGAGCTTGAATGTTTGTTGCGATAATATTCCGAAGAAAAATTTCCGAAGACAACGCTTGCCTATCTCTAAAAACTGCTTGAACTTTGCTTCCGCTAAAACCAGTATGTCGGTGTCTCTTTGATGAGCCAATTCTTAAGCGCTTTAAGCTCAGTGAGACGATCTTTCATCAGGTCGATCACTTAGACTGTAATCAAACCGACTACTTAATCATGTTAAATTGCTTATAAGGGCTAACTAACTTACCAAAGAACCCGAAATTGTTTTAAGAGGTCAAAATCACCTTTCTGAGAGGCTTCGAGCTCTGTCGCTGCTGAAATATCTCTGGCGCCTAGAATCGACTCTATCGCCAGACGCTGAGATCTAGCGCCAAGCGCTAAAAACTATTGTCAGACGCTAGGTAATTTCGTCTTGCGCTGGAGTAGGGTCTTCCCTATTCTGTTGCACCTGTATTTATTCTTGACTATAGAACTTTGCTAATATTTTTAATCATCTTAGGGTTGACCTAGGTTTAATGTCGATTAACTCATTGACTTGACATGACTCAAGGTGTAAACTTGACTCGCTGTGACTTACTCTAGGTTGACTCGACTCAAAGTAAAATGACACGTGTGACTCATGACCCGTGTGTGCATTGTAATCGTGTGACTCAAAAATGCAAAAAAGATAAAATTTTCCGTCATTTTTTTGGAGGGTACCGACTTTCTCCCGAAAAAGAAAGACGCGATAAAAGAATCGATGTTTTTGAAGGTGCATGTTGAATGAGCTTAGTTAAATGTTGTTTGATACTATCTCTCAATGTGCAAGGATCGTAACATCTTAGGCTATTTCAATTGTTGACTCAATGATGAAAGTATTTGGGTAACTTAGGCACGGAGGCTAAGCGCTTCATACTTCGTGATGCAATGACAATTATGATTGATGAGTGATGTTGATATGACAAGGCATGCTTCAGCGTTGTGTTAAGATTCCATGACAAAGGGTTCCTAAGAAAAGTATATTTGGTCATGTATATGTGATGTGTGTGAAAGTGACACTAAGGTTATGCCGCAAAGGCTAAGTGTGTGGAGAGATATTATTTTTAGAAGAATAAAATAACGATGACTCTTAGGCTAGGTAGGCTAATGATGTAGGGATCAAGCCCCCAAGTCTTGATCTACATGAATAGGGATGAGCATAGGAGATCCCTTGATATGATCATGGTGTATGAATGTGAATATGAATGCATTTTTATTACGGCCGCACCTCGATGTGAGGTTGCATACGTATCCGTTAGAAATCAGGCCGAACGTAGCTCTAGCCGAACCTCGCACAAGTATGTGTACACCTCAAAAAGGTTTTTTAAGGGTTGTAACGTGGTTAGGCCAAAGGTTATAGAAGAAGGGGATAAAGGCTCAAGACCCTCAATCAGCCCCCAAGGTGTGCAACCTTGCTTTTTAATCTTTATAATTTTATGCTTGAGGCTTTCTACTCTTTTTTTAGCTCTTTCTTTTGCTTTAGCATTTATTTCATTTTTATAAGTGTGGGAAATCCCGATCATGCGGTCTATCACTCACTTGGAATTCATGTTTCTCAGGCACGGTACCGAGCATTCGATAAGAGACGCAATCTGAGATGTGTTCTTATCAAAGATATTTTCATATCCAAGACATTGGAATACTTTCCCTTTTGTACACTTTTATTTATTTTTGCTATTTTAATCTTTTGAAGTCGTTCAAGCTTTTTATGATATTAAAAATTGCATAAGTTACACACCATCCCATCCCATGGTTAGGTAGATATGGGTTGAAAAAATGAAGGTTCTATCGTTAGACGAGGCTCAAAGTGGTTTACCAACAAAGGATGTATAATTGAAAGGGGGAAAGGTAATATGATGTGGCTACAAGGGGTGCCTCAAATAATTGGTTTATCTTGTGCTTAATTTAACAATGATTATTTTTTTAATTTTTTTTTTTTGTTTTTTGTTTTTTAATTTTTTTTTGCAATGCAACGCAATGATCATATGCAAGGAAATAAATGATCATTTTATTAAAAGGGAAAATAAATGAATCTAAAAAATTAATCTAAGGGAAAAGAAAGAATCTACAAAAATAATATAAGGGAAGAGAAGGGTGCCTATGCTAGACTTATTTGGGAAAGGAAAAACTGAAAAAGAAGTACAAAAAGAGGTCATGAAATCTTGTCGTTAAAGCTCGCCTCTTGTCTTGTGTCATTCGCTTCATCATCACTCAGTCTTCTCGCTAGCTAGAGGCAATGGACTCTTGTTTGCTTCTATGAGATCTTGAAAGAGATTTTGAAACCTGTAACATTCATCAGTGGTATGACCGTTTCCTCGATGGTACTTGCAATAGGAGTTGGGATTCCATCTCGAAGATCTATTTTCTGGCGTTGGATCCTCGGTAGGGCCAATAGGTTTGAATAATCCTCGATCGTAGAGACGATCGAAAGCAGCAACATATGTCATTCCAATAGGTGTGAGTTCTCTCCTGGGTTTCCTTTTAGATCCTTGATTGTCTGTGGCTAAGATACCATTATGGTCAAAGGTAGTATCATTATTACTAGAGTGGGCGTTTTCGGAAGAAGAAGGATTGTCGTTCTTCTTCCCTTTCCAGCCACTGTGGTTACTATTATTAGTAGCTTTTTGCTTTGCGAGGTCATCTTCGATTTCAATTCCGATGTCATAAACGGCCTTGAAAGTATTCAGATTTTGTTGATATTTTAAATGCTTCGAATACTTCTCTTGGAGATTCTTGATAAACATCCTCGCAAATTCTTTTTCAGTGGGCACCTCAATCAGCTTAGCGGATGTTTCCCTCTATTTATTAAAGAAAGAACTAAAGCCTTCATTCTCTTTTGGTCTAAGCATCTCAAGTTATCTATAGTCGGTTTCAACTTAAATATTGCACTTGTACCTATCAATAAAAGTGTTTACTATCGATTCCCAAGTAGAGGTTTTCTCTTTGTCAAGGGATAAGCACCATTGTTGGCAAACAGTTTCAAGAGATAGTGAGAACAGAGAGGGGAAAACCTTCTTATCTATACCCTTAATGTTCATTATAGTTTCGAATGCTCTTAGATGGAAGTAAGGGTTATCTGTTGCCTTGAATTTAGGGATGTCAGTGGCGTTGAACTTATGCGGAAGAAGTTCCTTGTCCAGCGAGACCCCTTGTGAACTCATGCCTTGAAATTTATAGTCACTAGATAGCTTTCTCAAACTTTCTTGCATGAGGTTCATTTGTTGTTGCTTCACAAGGTCATCAATTGACTCCTAATATCATTAACTTCCTCTTGAGTTGCCATTATCTTTTTAGCCTTCTTCTTTTGACGAATTGGTTTATCAAAAATTAAAACTTGAATAAAGAGGTTGTCCTTGATTAATCGCCCTTCTCTCCTCGATCAAGTACTGGGGAAAAGGAATTTGGGGATATTCATTATTAATTATTTGACTCAAACTTTATTCAACATGCAATGGATTGAGGAAGTGAAGAAAGATTGGAATAGAATGTTAAGAAAAATGATGTAGATGGAGGGATATGAAGAATTAGGAATAGGATGTACCCCCAACTTAAATGACGAAAAAAATCGACTCATGCATGAACCTAATACATGGTCATGGTGAAATATACTCAAAGTGTGTGCTAAGACTAGTGAGTGTAGGTGATATGTTAAGAATCGTGTCATGACCATGTGGCTAGACTATGTGACCAGACTCAATTAATGACTTAACAAAGTGAAATTTAACCGAATTAATTAGTAAACTGGTTAATTGGACACTAGGTGATGACACAATCAATAATCCGAACTGTCGTCAAAACGAAAGGACTGGCGTCGCACTGTGTAGTGTAGCGTCAGACGACAGATTTGTCGCCAGGCGCCAAACTCCACAAAGTGGCGCTACAGTCCAGACTATGGCGCCATTACTGGAGCTTAATCGTGCTAGATCAATTCTGATTAAAATATTAGACTTTATTTACTCAAATTAATTAATTAATTAGGCAAAGTTCTTTTAGTCATTAATTTATTTAATCTTAACACAAGTCAAACAAACGGTTAAGAAAACATATTTACGCACAACAAATAATGCACAATTAGTCAATTAGGCACAATATGATGCAATGAGTTTGCAACCTAACCATGGCTCTAGTTCTCTAAAGTTCGGGATATGGTTTAGTCAATAGAGGGTCCATGGTTAATTGTCCGGATGCACCGCGCGGAAGCCTAACAGTGAAGGGTTGGCGCGAGTGGATGGGACACCGCGAGTTTTAGAAAAAACTCGCTTCCATGGTTTGGTGAATTCAACATTCTCGGATGTACCCTTTGTTGCTCAGAGCGTTCAATCAGGTAGATGGAGCATGAATTCCCAGAGAGTTACGTCCATATGTAGAACACATATGGGTTTTAGAAAAGTGAGAAAAATTCAATCAGGAAGTAGGATCGAGCAAAAATACGAAAAACTGGTCGAAATTAGAACGCATATTTCTGGCTCGGTATTGGAAGAATTTGGCGCTAGCAAACAGGGATTGGCACAAAGTTTTAGCTGTAGCGCCTGGCGACAACCCTGTCGTCTGGCGCTACAATTAAATGTTTGGCGCCAATACTCTAGTCGTTGACGCTAATTCCTACATGCCTCAGCAGCTTTCTATGCTCGATAAAATTTTCTAGTTTCGCGCAGTGTTATTTCGGTCTTAGTTGTAAAAGATATTTCTCAAACTTCCTACGTGTAAAATCCTATGTTTTTAACTCATTACGGATGGTCTTAGAACGTTTCGAGTCTCATCCACTCATTCTAAATCATTTCCGAAACAAATTCAGGAATTAAAATAGAAATCCTCCCTAGTGGAGTTGCCAAAAACTGTAGGGAATATTTCAAGCGTTAATCCCATAGCTTGAACCCCACTGTGATCATACACTAAAGTACGGTGGCGTCCTAAGGGAAAGAAGATAGAGCAAAAGAGTCGCCAACAATTTTTTTAGGAACTTGTAAACCGTTCACGAGGTGAAGGTTACACCCTCTAACGATCCAAGAGATTGTCAACTCTATAAGGTCTTGAACCAAATAGGGTTCGGGGACGAAGGTACAAATCCAACCTAAAAGAGATTGAACCTGCCCTAATAATAGGCCTCTACTTTATTCAAATCGTATTCATGTGCGCTTTCTGACTAACATGCAATCAATAGGATTAACCCTAAACATGTTTATCTATGTTGGTTGACTATTAATGCACAAACAAATCTATTATTAGCGATCACTTGAATTATAATCATATTAACCCTAAACATGATTATTAATTATCTTACTAAGCGTGATTACATATACAAATTCCCTTTAAACATGCATAAAAGGCGTGATCAAGCAATAACAATAAATATCAAGCAACATAATATATAGTCATAATAAATCATAAAAATAATTATAATCAAAACGATTATAAAAATAATCATGAATCATGTTAAAGAATAATAATAGCAAGATCCTAGGCATGATACTAACAAGATTAATAATAAACCCTAGCATGTCACTAAAAAAAAAATCAAAGCTTTAACCCTAACATGATATTAACAATCATAAATATTAGGAAGAAAATAAAAGGCATCATACTTTTAATCATACTTGATATTAAAGTTACCCTAGACATGATACTAGGAATTAAAATAACAATCTAAGCATGGTTACTACATCATAAAATCAATAAAAATCATTAAAGTACTTACTTTGATGCCTTGTACCTCTTTCTAATAATAAAATACACACGTTAGTAACTTCAAGGAAAATAATAAAAAAAACAATTAAATTAAATAATGGAAATAGAGATTTGGGACCAAACCCTCAGAAATTAAACCATTCACGTCTAGGGCGAAGGCAACTTCGAATATGGCTAGGTGTTTCTAGATCTAATGAATGCGGAATTTTTATATTTGAGATGGCAAGTTTAAAAAAGGGAGAAAGAGAGAATTGGTAGATTGTAGATGAATGAAAATTGGTTATTGTAGGTTGTAGATGAATGAAAACTGGTTATCGAAAACGGAGTTTTTAGCACGTTATTTATAGAGAAAATCAGCCAAAAAGATAAAATATCAAAACAGAGTTCTGGCGCACATAAAACGATGTTCGCGCCAACGCTGGCTATAGGCGCCAGACGCCAACATTAGCGCCAGGCGCTACAACTGGCATTTGGTGCTGATCAAGAAATTCACGCGTTTTCTTAAAATCAGATAAAAATTGTCGTACAGTAGGATAAAATCGTATTTTTTTTCAAAAATGCTCTTGGATTCTAATTAAAACTCTGAAAAGTCAACAAAAGTTAATTTATCAATGCTAATTGAATTAGAAATGAAAAGAACCTTCTAGAAGAATCTAGAAAACTAAAACCATTCCTAATTGCATTAGGAATGATAAATCTATATTAGGCCCTCCCCTAGATCATTGGGCCGCATACAAGGCTCAAACCGGGCCCTGTTTAATAAATTGGCCATAACTTCCTCAATATTCATCGAAATTGGGCTTATAATATATCGTTGGAAAGCTCTTGTCAATCCCCATCAAACTACAATAATATTGGACCCATATTATGGACCAACAAAACTGGATTTTGTTGTTTTTCTTAAAATAAGTTTTCAAAAACAGAGAGAAGAGAAAAAAAAATTAAAACTATCCGCAACACTAAACTTTCCACACTTTCACTTCATTAGATTATGATTCTACGCGAAAGGTACTCATCACCGAGTTTGGTTTTTGGGAGACACAAATGGGTGTCTAAAGAGGGTATTCTATCATGGTTGGTGAGATGTTGATTCATATATGCTACGTACCCTTGCATATGCTTTTCCATGTTCTTTTATTTTGAACAACTTCAAAAAGATTTTTGTTTCTATCAAGGCAAATTTGCAATGTGTTTTGTTTTTTCCTTGCTTTAGACATAATAACATTTGGACTTGTATAATTGAATGCTATTATTATTAAATGGTAACGGTGTGTACAGTTTGAGAGTATGCTTGGTTGATTCTAGGATAAAACATGCTAAGGTTGGTTGTTAGAACTAGAGGGATCATGAAGCCGGATTATACTTGTTTGTGGCATGTTTCGTAGTTGCTTCCTATAGTCGATTTGACACCAATAGTGAGTTTTTGCTACATCCGTGTGAGGTTCATCATTTTTCAAGCCTTCAACATATATTTGCATGAGCAGCATGGATCCTTGACTATTGCGGACCTAATCTATAATCTTGACTCATATTTCTTAACACCGAGATCGAACAATTTAGGGAGGACAAAGGCATCATTTCGAGGTGGTAATTTTTCTTTTCTAGGATAGTTTGTTTCATTTTTAGTTTTTGGGTTTATATTTGCCTACTTGCAAACCATTTGAGCCTTATTCCCTTCTTTTCAACCCACATCTTAAGATTCTTGAGCCTTTTGTTTCTTTTTGTTCCAATTTTTTTTTATTTTTTTTTATTTTTTTTATTTTTTTTTTTTTTGTGAAGCAAATGGTCATATTTTGGAGATTGTGGTATATGAGTTGGAAATTGGTTCATATTTGTAAGCAAGCTTGTGTAGTGAGTATTTTGTGAATAATGGCAAATGAATAGTTGAAAAAGCCGTCCAAAGTTAAAAAAGGCAAGGACATAATAAGTGCAAACGTGAAAAAGTCGTCCAAAATTAAAAGAGACGAGGACAAAGCACTATAAAAGAAGAAAAAAAATTGATAATTCATAAAATTCAAAAATATTTTGATGTGAGTATTCTCCCTTTTTGAGCATTGAGGACAATGCTCCATTTAAGCTTGGGGGGAAGCGTTCTCACTCTTTTTGTGTATATGTTTGTGAGTTCTGCTTTGAATAAGCTTGGGGGTGTTAGTTTGTTTTTGTTTGGTGACTACTTGATCGTGATTCTAAGAAAGGGCCCGTTCTTTGCTTCATTATTAGGAAAACCACCAAATTTTAAATTTTAGCCTACCCTCATCTTGTGTCCTTACATTACAACCTCGGCGAAAGACCTTTTGACCTAAGTGGTTGAGTCATTTATTGGTGGAGAGAAATGTCAGTTTTAGCCTAAGGAAAAGGGATGCATAGTCAAGATGTCGAGTAGCCTAAAAATTCTCTTTTTTTGGTTCCTTCGAGGAATCATTGAGATGCTCACTAGGCGTTGATATGAGACTAGTAGGAAGAACATGGTAAGATCGTTTGGGATGAATGCGGATTGTGAAAGCTAGTTCCTATGCTTAGCATATTTATGTTTTAATCGACCTTGGGTATCTTGGAACGTGCACTCCCTTACTTGTTTAGAAAGATTTGCATTCATTTGTGCCTGTACATTTGGAAAGGACCTTTCATGAACGTGTGTTTGTTTTATTTTTCTCTTGATTTCTTTTCATGGTTTACATTGTTTGTATTATTATGATAGTTATGCGTTAAACTCTTAGGAAACACTTACGAGACCATCAATCGTCCTCTGTTCTTTAAGTTGTGAGTTTAAATGGCTTGTCTTTAGTTGCTAAAATGGATCGTGATTCCTACGAAAGTGAGTTAGTGTATATTCTCGTATCCTCTCTTCTTTACGTTTTTCGAATAAGCTCGTCATTTTCACTCCCTTGGTAATGTTTTTGTCGAGGACGAGCAAAAGATAAGCTTGGGGGCATTTGATGGGTGTCATAAATGATACCCATTTGATGAGTATTTAGATTGTTTTCATCCTCTTTTCGTAGCTTTCTTTCTTAATATATGCTTTGTTTTATGCTTTGTTGCTTAGTTTTACCTTTCCTCTCTTATTTTGTAGCTTTTGTGTATTTTGTTGGTTTTCTAGCCTTTTCTCCTTTATTTTCTCTATTTCCGTGGTTGTAGGTATTTTACGAGGTTTGGGTCTCGATATTGGTGATCTACTAACGTGGAGGAAGCTTTTGGAATAAGCTCATGGCATTTGGAAAGCTCAAGATGCAAAGAAGTGGAAATTCCAAGTCTTGGCTCTTGCGCTCTCATTCCGTGCTACCATTAAGAAGTGGTGTACCCACTAATGTAGAGCTTTAGCTACTGACACTCCTAGTGTTCATCATCATCATAGTCATGAAGACCTTAGCGAACGCACGAAGCCACGAGAATTTTGAAGGAACCCAGTCAGGCGCGAGCACACCTCCCCTGCTGCCCGGGCGCGCCTTCGTGGGTATTTTATGCTCGGTTTTTGGTGATTATGCGCCTCTATATATGTCTATGTAAACCAGATTTTTGGGGGATGTTGAGAAGAAAGTTTAAGAAGAAGATTTTGATCATATTCTTAGCTTAGTGGAGAGCTTCTCTTTCTAGTTTTAGGGTTAGTTTTAGAGAGAGAAAGTGAGGAATTTCAATGGTGATTTGAGAGATTGAAGATGCAAGGGTGACAATTGTTTTGGGTGTTTTTTCCCCTTGGGAGAGTTACGTCACGAAGTTTGATCTGGCTGAGCTGTACCTGCAAAATAACGGAGACTCCGCCTCAAACGATCAAGTTAGTAACCTGAACGAGAATAGAGAACGTAAATTTAAGTGGGTATCTACTCGGATTCCAAGCTCAGGTCTTTCTCTGATGTGAGAGAATGCCCCTATATAGGGTCCTAGGAGAGCGTGCTCCTATCTAGGTCACTTGACCTACTTTAAGTGGGTTGCGCCGTAAAACGGCACTTCTAGGGATTTGGGCCCTTGAAGGTCACAATTTCAGAGGTATATCTGAGGGCGCCAAGTGTCTAGAGGATGTTAGGCCACGTGGGCCATCCTGAGCTCGACACGTGGCTTCCCTCATTGGTCCACGGTCTAGGGTATTTTTACCCTAAACATTTGCCCGACAGGTTGCACGTGCATATCACGTGGGGCCTGTGACACGTGTCCACCTTTCATGGGTGAACAGTAACGGGTAAAATTTTTGAATTTAAAATCTAAAATTTCCCCCTACTTTCACCTTCTCTAAATAGAAAGTTACTCCCCCCTTTTTCACACCTTACGTTCATATTTGACTTTTTAGTGAGAGAAAGAGAGAGATTCTAGAGAGAAGTGCTCTGCTTCCGTCTGCGTCACAGCAATTTTCAAGCTTCCGAGTGCTAGCAGTTCAACACCCGGTTTTCCGGCTATAGCGGTTTTCAGATTTTTCCAGAGAAAAAGCGAGGTAACCGCCTGTACCATTTTAGCTTTCCTCCGTTTCAATTTGTATACCATTTTTTCTCCGCCTGTATACCTAGATTTTTAGAGAATATAAATGAGTTCCCAATCCACTCACTCGGCATTGCCTAGGACACTCAGACGATCCCCCGGAACGGCTGAGTCTAGAACAGGGGGTGCCTCTTCTGGACTGTCGGAACCAATATGCTCATCTCCGAATTCCTCCCTCTCTGTGTCTGTGCAAGACACAATGGCCATAACGAAACAGACGGCCAGACGGTCTAATAACCGGCGCACTATGAGAGTACCAGCCGATGAGGTTTTCCCGGACGGGGAACAGAGGGATTGGGAGGAGAGCGGATCTGACGAAGAGGCTCTCTCTACTTCCGGGAGCTCTGGGGTATGAGAGGTAGACGGTGAGGGAGCCGCTTCCTCTAATGAAGCCGGCGATGCTGAGGCCGACCAAGGATCAAGGCCCGAATCTTCCGGCTCTGACCAGGACAATTTTGCGGCTGACTATCAGCAGCCACCCAAGGTCGCTGACAACCCCAATCTTAAAAGGACTCGGATGCTGCCGGGTAACATTGCCCTTCTTAATAGCGGATTCAGGGCCTTCAAGGAAAAGCATCCTTTTGGAAGGGGTTGGGAGATTATCGTTCCTTCGGCTGATGCCGTAATGGCCTGGGGCGATGACATTGACCATGCAGACGACTACTTCATCTGCTACGAGGCGGTTATCAAAGCCGGCCTCCGGTTCCCCCTACACCCTGGAATCAGGAAAATTCTTAAGGGGTACAACGTAGGGGTTTGGCAACTCACCGCCAACTCGTGGGTGAATATTCTAAGTTACATCGCCGCCTGTGAGTTTCAAAACATAAACCCTAGTTTTTCTGCCTTCGTATGCACTACTTGAGCAAGGCCCCAGGCGGCCATGGGGCATGGTAAACTCTGACTACCTTGCCCCAATACTTGATGACTTTGGACAAAGTATCCAAATGGTCCGGGTGGAAGGACAAGTTTTATTTGGTTTCCTCCCCCACCCTAAGACACAACCGGACACTTCGCCAGTACAATACTTAGCCAGCTCTTCTTGGACGTAAATGCCCTCTCTTGGCGCTATCTACTAAGGCCCGGGAGCAAATAATGGAGCCGAGATTCATTGTACCCAAAAACTAGATTCTCCATCCGGACTTCTTCAAGGACAAGTGCTTCTTGTCCGCCTATGGGCTAAGTACCATGTTTCGCAGGGGTAGAGTACTTCTCATCCGGAATGATTGTTATTTTACTTTAATTGCAAACTTGCCATAATTTCTTCTAACCATAAATTCTTGTTCTTGCAGGAGAAGCCTTGAGAATGGTAGACCAGGCGAAGACACCGGCTAAGTCTGCGGCGCTACTGCGTAAAGAGGCGGCACTTGCCAAGAAGGCAGCCTTCGAGGCTAAAGATTCCAAGAAAGGCGGGGTAAGACCGCCTGACTTTTTGTGTTTGCATATTTCCTTTTCTTTTACAATTTTGCCGGTTGGGTATACTTACCCTTTTTTTTATTTATTTATTTTTTTTTTAGGAGTCCGTCAAGAAGATCCCACAACCTTTCTCCAAGCTGCTCAAAAGGCAAGGAGTCGATCTGGAGAAGACTCCGGCTGCTAAAGCCGCCAGGAAGGCCCCTCCTCCTCCCCTGACACAATCATCTGCCCAATCCGATCGTCCAACGACCGGGGGCAAATCCCCTGAAGTGCTGAGAAAACTGAGCGTAAGCTCAGAACGCTCGTAGTAGAAAGCGCCGGATGTCTCTACGGCATCGAAGGGTGGCGAGCCACCTAATGTTGCAGGCGGTGCGGCAACACATGGGGAGGAGCAGAAGCCGAAGACCAATCCGGAAGCCCAAGGTAAGGAACGGATTGAAATACCTTGGCCACTTGATTTTATGAGAGTCAAGACCAAGGTTGATCCCTCTAAAGGGTCGGTCAGCAGCCGGCAATGGATGAGTGAAAACTACGCTGCCTCTATCTCATAGAGTATTACTTTTGATGCAGATCTTACTTCTAACGAGCCGGATCTTGCGGGTTTTGCAAAACGGATAGTGAGGACCCTCACCCGGTCGGAGAAGAACTTCATACCTGATCTGCAGGTTGTGGACTTTGACCGGATAAGGGGTCCACTAGATGAAGTAATAAACCCCTCCACCTTGATATCTTTTATCTTTAATTCTGCTAAGTAACTCATAAACCGGTTGTTATTGTCTCAGGTGATGCTGAGAGTGGACAGCCTCCGGGGCCCCTTCAGGCGGAAGCAGGAAGAGGTAAATGACGCCAAACGGAGGTCCCTTGAAAACCTCAATTCTGCTGAATATTCTGATTATATGTGTAATTTAAAGATTAAAGTAGTAGAGTTGAAACAGGAGGAGCTGATCCGGAATTTGGCGGCTGCAAATGACGAAGCTAATAGCCGTGCTAATGACCTTGATATGAAGTTGAAGGATGCCAAATCAGATCTCAAGGCATTAGAAGATGCTGATAAGGAGAACGCCCAGCTCCGAGCAGACGTTACCCGCCAGGGGATTGAACTTGTCAATCTGCGAAACAAGCAGTCGGACGACCTTGCCCAAGAGAAAAAACGGCTGACTGAGGAGAATGAGCGGGACAACTTGGCCCGGCTGAAGATCACATGGAGCCTCCTTTACCCAGAAATAGACTTTGAGGTCTATAAGCTGAGGTATGATTATTCCACTAAGGTGTATGATGCCTACCTACTTGGTGATGCTCCCCCGCCTCGCTTCAAGGATTGGGCTGCGGAGCAGGGATATGAAGTCCCTGATACCGAGGAGCTGGTGGATGAGCATAACGAGGGCCAGACCAGCCAAACTCAGCCGGGGCAGCATCAACCACCTCAACCTTAAGTGGGCCTCCACACTTTCTGCGACAGTATGCCATTGTTGTTTACTTACCGGCTTGTATGTCGTGTTTTGTTGTATTTTTACCAACCATGGGGTTGGGTTAACAATATATTTTTTGGTTCCTCACTAGTTGTAACTCCGGTTAACACAACTTATGGCCTTTGAGCCATTTTTAATATTAACGAAGTATTCTGACTCAGTCGATTGTTTTATACACGTTTGTGTTTGAGTTTTTTCAATTTGAATTTTGCGTATGTTTGCAATTCTTTAATATTTTGCCTATCTTAAAAAAGCATACGACAATTTTCAATCCGGGTGCTCTTGCCCCTGGGCGGCTGTATAGTTGGTTTTATCTCAAATTGATTGATTGGCTTGAAAACACTTGATACTAGGAGGAGTATGGAGTGTTTTTAGGCCAATCAATCACAATGGTGATTGCCCCAAACCAAGTGCACAGCTGGCCATTAGAACGGGTGCTTTGAGCTTCTTGCTCAGGCGGTTGTATTCCGTCAGGGGTTGACGCGTAGCCATTACACAATCTTTAGCCTCAATAGGAGGAGTAAGTGCAACTTTGGAATAAATAACCTAAGTAATACCCAGACGGATAAGCAATTGATAATTTACACTAAGTATCCAACATGATTAATCAAACAAAGTGTCCGTCTGAGCTCTGCTTAGGCAGACTAGCAATTATTAAATTACACCAAGTATCCAACTTAGTGATTCAAACAGAGAGTCCGTCTGAGTTTTACCCAGGAGGACTAGCAATTATAATGTTCAAGTAAACTAAGTATCAAACTTAGTTAGTTAAACTCAGGGTCCGTCTTAGCATTGCCTAGACGGACGAACAATAATAATGACAAAATAAATCTGCAAACAAAGCCTGAATTTTCATTAGTTGACTAAGTGTTTACAAAAAATATATACATTTTCAGAAGTAGTACTTCTTCAGATTATCTACATTCCAAGTTCTGGGCAATCGGCGACCGTCTGGGGTTTCCAAACGGTAGGTGTCGTCCCTGACTTCTTCATAAATCCGATAGGGGCCTTCTCAATTAGGGGTTAGCTTCCCAGCCTCATTGGCCCTACCGGTAGCCTCCATTTTTTGTAACAAAAAGTCATCCACTTTTAGAGGACGCTTGTGCACTTTCTTGTTATAAGCTCTGGTCATTCCCAGACAGTATATCTCATGGCGCAGGGCAGTGTTGCCCCTGCGTTCCGGGAGGGAGTCCAATGCCAGCCGCATGGCCTACCAATTTGCATCTTCATCATAGAGCGTAACTCTGAGAGTTGGCTCGTAATGCTCAATGGGCAAGACAGCTTCAACACCGTACACCATAAGAAATGGGGTTTCTCTGGTTTCCCCTTTAGCAGTAGTCCAGATGGCCCATAGGACATGAATTAACTCTTCTGCCCATAAACCACCGCCTCTTTCAATTTTCTTTTTTATGCCGTCTGAGATGAGTTTGTTGAAGGCCTCAACCTGGCCGTTTGCTTGGGGTCGGTCGACTGATGCAAAACAGTGTGAGATACCCTGATCTCCCAACCAAGTCTTGAGCTGTGGGGTCTCAAACTGAGGTCCATTATGAAACACCATAGACATAGGTACCCTAAACCGGGTGACGATGTTCTTCCAGATTAAAG
Source organism: Chenopodium quinoa (assembly GCF_001683475.1). Taxonomy (NCBI): domain Eukaryota; kingdom Viridiplantae; phylum Streptophyta; class Magnoliopsida; order Caryophyllales; family Amaranthaceae; genus Chenopodium; species Chenopodium quinoa. Next base: position 1,846,798 of record NW_018743262.1, on the reverse strand, counting down.
CGATGACATCCTTTGTCTTGATGTTCTTAACTGACTCAGCTTCTACCCATTTGGTAAAATAATCCAAAGCCAACAAAATGTAGCGCTTTCCGCCTAGAGCAGGCGTATAAGGTCCTAGGATATCCATGCCCCATTTGGCAAATGGGACCGGGCTATGGATTGCCGTCAAATCAGTAGTCAGGCGGTGAATAAGAGGGCCAAACCTTTGGCATTTGTCACATCTTTTGACTAACTCTTTAGCATCTGCTTCAAGAGTAGGCCAGAAGTAATGTCGCCTGGCTCTGACGGCTAGGGACTTGCCGCCTATATGAGAGGCGCAGTACCCAGCATGCAATTCTTCGAGAACTTCTTTCCCCTTCTCTGGGGTAACACACTTCAATAAAGGTTTGAGGAAACCCGCCTTGAAGAGTTCTCTGTTTCTCAACTCGAAGTTTGATGCTCGCTTTTTCATGATGTCTGCCTCTTGTGGTGAATCAGGAAGCTTGCAGTCTGCTAAATATGGCCAGATGCCATCCATCCAGGTAGAACTTTGGTCCAAGATTCCAATGGGCTCTTCATGTATGCTTCTCTTTTCAAGAACTTCCCAAAAGACCGACCGAGGAGTGTCACCGCAGGAGGATGAAGCCAATTTTGACAATGCATCCGCCTGGTTGTTGTCTGACCTAGGCACTTGATTAAGATGGAATTCCTCAAGTGCCCCAACCTCTTCTTTGACTGCCTGAAGATATTTGATCATAGCCGGATGAGTTGCTTCATATGTTCCCTCATACTGGCTGACGACCAACTGTGAATCAGAATAGGCATCAATTTTAGTTGCCCCTGCTGCCTTACACATGCGAATTCCGGCTAGCAGGGCTTCATACTCCGCCTCGTTGTTTGAGGCTTGAAACTTGAAACGTAGTGCATATTCAAATTTGTCCCCCTTAGGAGACTCATATACAATTCCTGCACCATAGTCGTTCTTCGTTGAGCTTCCTTCTACATACACTTTCCAAACCTAGTCAATATTATCCGGTTGCACCAGTTGAGTCATTTCAACAACGAAGTCGGCAAACGCCTGACCTTTCGCTGCCTTTCTAGGTTGAAAAGTGATTTCAAGACTTTGCATTTTAATAGCCCATTTCAACATTCTGCCGGATGACTCCAAAGTAGACATTTGCCGCTTGAGTGGCTGGTCGGTGTAGATTACTACCAGATGAGCCAGAAAATAAGGTTTCAATTTCTTGAAAGCCATATACAGGGCAAGGCCAAATTTTTCTACCATGGGGTACCGGAGCTCAGCATTTTTTAGAACATGGCTAATGAAATAGACCATAAGCTGAACACCGTCTCTCTTAGCAAGAATAACGGCACTGAGGGCATGATCTGAGACGACTAGGTACATGTATAACACCTCTCTAGGAAGTGGGCTAACAAGCCTTGGTAAAGAGTGCAAGTGTTCTTTCTGCTGTTGAAAAGCCCCTCAGCATCATTTCCCCATTCAAATCTGGTCTTCTTCCTGATTGCTTGGAAGAAGTACAGGCATTTGTCACCTGACCGGCTGAGGAATCTCCCCAAGGCGGCCTATATCTTCTCTAGGACAACCGGTCAGGTCAACCGGCTAGTCTATGTGCTTCCTTGACAATGCGGGGTGACTTCATGTCAATCACCGCCTATATCTTCTCAGGGTTAGCCTCTATCCCCCTTTGATCAATCAGGAATCCGATAAACATCCCAGACTCAACACTAATGACGCATTTCTTAGGATTTAACATAACTTATGCTGCCTGAGTGTGGTGAAGGTTTCTCGGAGATTAACAAGGTGATCCGTTTGCTGCTTGGATTTGACTATCATGTCAACAATGTACGCCTCTGCATTCCTCCCAATTTGATTAATAAAGACCGTATTAATCATCCGTTGGAACGTAGCCGACACATTTTTCAAGAAAAACGACATCACAATGTAGCAGAATAGCCCCTGATCAGTGACGAAGGCCGTCTTTTCTTGATCTTTCTTCCACAGGGGTATCTGATGGAAGCCGGAGTAGGCATCCATAAAGCTCATCAAGGCATGCCCGGCTGTCGAATCGACCAGACTATCGATCTTAGGAAGCGGATAACTGTCCTTGGGACATGCCTTGTTGAGATATGTGAAATCAACACACATACGCCAAGTACCATTCGGCTTCTTTAAAAGCAAAACATTCGCCACCCAGTGGGGAAAATTACATGGCCGAATGAACCCTGCATCCAACAACTTTTTAACTTCGGCAGCTGCCGCCCGACTTCTTTCCTCGCCGTGATTCATTTTCTTCTACCGGATGGGCTTCTTTTTAGGGTCCACGGCGAGTTTGTGGACAGCAAGATCCGGGCTGACGCCTGGCATCTTTTCCACTTCAAAGGCAAAAATGTCTTTGAATTCTTTCAGCAGAAGGTGCAAGTCTGCACCCAACTTAGCAAAAGCAATCGTCCCAACCTTCACGGTACGCTCCGGACGGCTGTCGTCCAGAGGTATATCAATGTGTTCACCAGCCGGTTGGGGACGGAGCTCATCTGACCGTTCACCGGTCAGTGATTGCTATTTTTTCTCTTTCTTCACCTCCACCAGCATAGGTGCCTTTCTTTTCTTCCCGGCTACTGGTGGGGTTGGTACTGGATCAACATCTTTGACATTGTCAAGGAACCGACAGAGCCTTCATCCCTCTCATACTTGATGAGCATGGGGGAAGGGATGATTACCGCCTTGGATTCGTTGAGGGTTGGCCGGCCCAAGATAATGTTGTAGGCGGTCAACTCCTCAACGACCAAAAACTTGACGACCAGGTGTTTCCCTTTTCCTTTCTCACCTAGTAGGATGGGTAGATCGACTTTTCCGGCTGGGTAAACCATTCCACCCCCAAAGCCAACTAAGGGGTGGGTAATCGGATGCAAGCTGCTGTCATTGTATTTCAGCTTCTGCAAGCACCGGAGACTGATGATGTCTGATGAGCTGTCGGTGTCAATAAGGATCCGTCCAACTAGTTGGTTGGCAACCTTACATTCAATGACGATCAGTTCATCATGTGGGCGGCGAACACTGCCCCTATCCTTCTCGGTGATCAGAACATCCGAGAAGGAGGAGCTTGTAGACGCCTACCCATTATCATCTTTGTCCATCTTTCTAATATGGCTCTTGGTGCCACGGATAGTAGGGCCACCACATGAGAACCCGCCTGCTATTGTGTAGACCGGCTCCTTGTCGGTATCCGAGCTACTAGCAGGCTGGGGGGTAGTCTTAGAGGACTAACCCTTGTTCTTATTCTTTGCCACGGCTTGGGACTTAGAAATGTAGGACTTCAGCATTCCCTTTTTATCTAGACGGTCCAACGCCCGTTGAAGGCTGAAGCATTCGTTGGTGTCATGGCCGACTTCCTCATGGTATTGGCAAAATTTATTTTTTTTCCTTGATTGAATGGAACTTTTCATTGGATTCGGCTTCTCTAGGACAACCGGTCTTTAATCTCCATGAGGATGGAGTTGCAGTCTTTGTTAAACTCGTACTTTGGGACGTATGGTTTAAATTCTTTCTTCTTCTTCTAGGACGGCTGGTCTGAATCACTTACCACCCATATTTCTTATCTCTTTTTGGCCGGCTGGGCAGGCCAACTGTCTTTCTGCTTGTCGGACTTCTTGGAGTCCGACTGGTTACCAGGCGAACAGAGGTCAGTAGCTTGAATGTAGCTTTCCGCCTCCCTTAGAGCTGCCTGTAAAGTGAAGGCCCTTTTTCTGACTAGGTCGAACTTAAAAGTCGACCCGTCTCTCAGACCTTTAAAAAAGTATGTAAAAGCTACCTCATTAGACAGTCCTTGAATCCTAATTCTAATCAGATTGAACCGCCTGATATAGGAGCGTAGCCCTTTTCTCTCCCCCTACTTAATGGTGCTCAAGTCCAAGCTTGTTTTCTTAGCAGGGATGTTCATTGAGAAGTTGGAGGCAAATAGGAAGGCAAGCTTCTTAAAACTATCAATGGACCCGGCTGGCAGATTACCAAACCATTGTTGGGCAATGCCCTTCAATATAGCCGGGAAGCACCGACACTAAGTGGTGTCATCCAACCCCTGCAGATACATGAGGTTGGTGTAAGCCATGAGGTGGTCTTCTGGATCAGTGGTACCATAATAGGTACCAACCAATACATTCTTAACCTTGGCTGGCTGGGCCGCTTCGGCTATCTCCCAGGTGAATGCATAAGGTTGTTCACCTAGGCGGAGCAGACGAAGCTGCCAGTCCAGTTGCTGGACATTGTGATATGCCGCCTGACCTCCGAAGAGAGTCGGCAGCATATAGTAAGGTGGGTACTAACCATAGATCTGAGAAGGTACATATGGTGCAGCCTCAATCATCTGAGGGTCAGAGTGGACGGTATTACCGCCTGTCTGACTCTCATGCAAGGAAGGTGCGTTCCCCGCAGAAGTATTGTTAAAGCTGTCTGGAAAATTTGACGTAGAAGCTGATTCATACAACTGCTGATTTCGCTTCTGGTTGATAATCTCCCTGGCATCAAGAGTTGATTTTTTACTTCTCAACGGCTGCTGATTCCGGCGAGTGTTGTTGGTGTTCTTCTTTGGGAGAAGAATTTTCGACCAATCAATTGTCCTGGCTGCCTTCTCCTTTGGATAGGGAGTGGGCTGCCGCTCTCTAACTGACTTCCCCTTTACCATAGGAGTCTTCTTGGCCGACTAGCCTTTACTTACGCCAGCCCGACTCTAGGTGATCAACTCTTGAATTTCACCCTTGGAACTTGTCATGAACCTCATGAGTTCGTCTCGAGTGACAGGTGCTGATCCAGCGGCCATATGGGTTTCCCCCTCCGGCTGCCCAAGGGGTCGACTTGTACCCGCCTGGGAGGCACACCGCTCCAGAATATTTGTGGGCCGGATGCTCTTGATTCTGAGCGAGCCATCATCGGCTGTAAAGGTTTCAACCTGAGGATCCTCATCCTCCTGGTCTATAAAGACTTTTAGGTCATCGCCCAGACGATTAGGGGGTGGTAGAGACTCTTGAACCATCTTCGAGGTACTCTCCCCACAGACGACGCCAAATTTTTTGGGTGTTTTTGTCCCTTGGGAGAGTTACGTCACGAAGTTTTATCCGGCTGAGCTGTACCTGCAAAATAACGGAGACTCCGGGTGGGTGGAGCTCCGCCTCCAACGATCAAGTTAGTAACCTGAACGAGAATAGAGAACGAAAATTTAAGTGGGTATCTGCTCGGATTCCAAGCTCTGGTCTTTCTCTGATGTGAGAGAATGCAGGTGTAATTAATGATTCAATGTCTCCCTTAAGTGGGGAAATATCTCCCTATTTATAGGGTCCTAGGAGAGCATGCCCCTATCTAGGTCACTTGACCTACTTTTAGTGGGCTGCGTCGTAAAACAACGCTTCTAGGGATTTAAGCCCTTGAAGGCCGCAATTTCAGAGGTATATCTGAGGGCACCAAGTGTCAAGAGGATGTTAGGCCACGTGGGCAATCCTGAGCTCGACACGTGGCTTCCTCACATTGGTCCACGTGTCTAGGGTATTTTTACCCTAAACAACAATTGTATTGGAGATCTTCTCTATTATCAATGAGCATTTATAACTCTATCTCATTTATTGTTTTGATTAGTTTATTTATGTTTGTTTGATTTGATTTGATTGGATTTTGATGTTTGATCTTTGATTAGTGTAATTGTTCTTCATATTTTGTTGATTCTTGATTCCTTTAATTGTTTGTTGATTTGATGATGTTGATAGAGTAGTTTCCTTGCTAGGGTGATGGTGATGCTTATATTATGTGATGGATTGATGTAAATTGGGGGAAATTTATGGAGTTGATGATGTGATTAAATTGGTGAATTGATTATGTGCATGTGCATGTTTTATTTAGGCTTGATCACCCTAGTTATCCACACTAGATTGCATTGTAAGTTCACATTGATGCGGACCATTGGTTTGTGGCTTACATTTACACGATTGAGTTGTCTTGTGACGTTTCCTAGCTAGATTTTATCGTAGTTGACGCTAGTTAGACCTCTAGGAGAATAGCTTGATATGCTCTTTTGGTTGCATGATTGATCTTCCCTCACATTGCTTGACTTAGTCTACTTCTTATCCCAATTTTCTATGTTCATTGCTATTGTTTGTGAATCCTAATCCCTAGCCCTTTTTTTGTTCGGTTTCATCGTTTAAGTAGTTGTTAGTGTCACCTCTTATCCTACGTCTTCGACCTAGCATAGGCACATAATTGAAAGCACTTAGACATTACAGTTCCTTTGGGTTCAACCCTTAACTTACCTCTATACTTGTCTTTAGGTTAGTTAAGTGTTTATAAATTTTGTTTGGCTTAGGGAGGATTAGTCCAACGACCTAGTCCGTCTCACGTCACCTTGGGAGTATTTTGATACTTTTTGAACTCAATTTGGTGAAAAAATGAACGATTTACCATTGTGGTTATAAAACAATGTGGCTCGTTCTTGATATTTTTGCTAGCAATTCTTGCCCAATTTGTCACAATAATTATCATAATATTGCAAGAAATAATTTGGTTGCTTGAAAAATGCCATATATGCTTGATTTAAAATTGTGCTATGTTTTAGTACTGCGTACTCTGTTTTTGTGAGCATTGTATCTTGTGGGTAGGCGAACCTTAGATACTATATAACCTTATTTTTTATCAATTTTGCAAAATGTAGTATGGCTAGATAGCGAGGTTCCGGTTCCCAGTCCTGAGACACGCGACGGGAGAATGAGGCCGTTTGGGAGGACGCCAACCCGTCCACCTCACTCGGTCCCTTCCCTAAGTGGGACGAGTGGACACTGCTCTTTGCCCCCGAGCACCATATTTTAGAGAGGGTGCGTCGAGAGATCACTAGCAGTAGGACGCGTTGCCACGGCTCGGGCAATGACACTCTAGGCAAGCTGTACGGCAAGTATTTTAGTGGTGATAAAGGGCCGCGACTTCTTTGGGAGTCTTGTGGGCTGACTGCTCTGTTTCGGGCCACACGGGCCATGTACTCTTTTGACGCGAGCAACCATGTGGTTCCCGCTTTGGTGGATTTCTTCTAGGACACTACCAAAAGTTTTCACTTTCCTTAGGGTGGGATGAATGTCAACCCAGCCGACTTCAGTCTCATCTCGGGACAGGAGTTTAGTTTGACCGCGCTGCCGTTGGATAACTCCATCAGCGTTTTCTCTCCTGAGGTTGATGAGTTGTTGGGTCCGATTGCTGTTCGGGCTCGTGCTGAGGTGGAGCCATCACGATTTAGCTCCAGGTGCATTCGCCGGTCGACTCTAACAATGACTTTTGAGGACGATGCGACCACCAGAGAGTAGCGGGTGCACATCTTTGCACTTATTTCGCTGTCAAGGACGTTTTCCCCTTAAAAAGGGTAGTAGGGTACTGCTTTACTACCTTCATGCTGTCCGCAATCTTCAGCTGATCAGGACTTATGATTGGGCCAGCTTGACCTACGCTGACTTTCTGCGAGGACTGCGAGACTCCTGTCGTCATTGGTCTTACACAGGAGACATCGCTCTTTCTGGCTTGTGGAGAGTCGTAGAGGTATACTTTATCTCTTACAAAGTTAGCTCTAAGCTCTTATTAGCATTTGCTAATATCTTTTATCTTGTGGAGAGTATTTCCCTTCGCTTGCGCCGGCGAGGCCATCTCCACGCGAGTTTCCTGTTGGCGCCTGTTGAGGAGGTCGCTACAGTAAACAAGTGACTACTACCCGTATTCGAGAGCTGATCCTCTCGGTATGTTCTTTTGCATAGTTTACATCTTTGTATTTGTTTTTGTAGAGCTTTATCTTATAGGCATTCTTTGAAGGAGCATGACATGCTATATCGGCCATTGGGCGGTTTGGTTATTCCTGCGCTAGCTGCACAGTACACTGCTGAGCATCGCTACTTCTAGGGGACGTATGAGGCTGCGGTGTACCTAGGAGAGAGAGTTGCTATTCAGCACTCCTTAGAGATTTTTGTCATCCCTGCTCCTCCGGTACATCATATATTCGATGACGCGAGGCTGCTCAACTAGTCGAAGAGGTCGCATGCTGGTACCCCTTGGCGATCTCATGCTAGCTCAGGGCAGTGCTAAGAGGACGACCTGCTGCCGTTGTTAGCTCCGGCCCCTGTTATGTCAGAATAGGCGGTGAGTTCGTTCACTTTAGTTTCTAAGTAGCCCCCAAGTGGAATCTTATTCACTTTAGTTTACTTTTTTCCAGGTTGAGCCTACTGAGTTCGTTCCCTCTCGTAAGTCTATCCACTATAAGGGGACATACGGACCTATTGAGGAGATGATTCCTCCGGCTCCCGAAGATCAGCGTTTTGTTGAGCGATCTATTCCTCGCCACCAAACTCTAGTGAGTTATTTACATGCCATTTTTCTATATATGTCTTATAATGTTACTTATTTTTTTTGTTTGATAGTTCTCGCGCGAGGTGGTAACGGCGATGGCGAGATGGATAGACGCCTTCCAGATCCAGCTCGTGCGGATGAGGAACGTGTATTTTTGTCGTCGCGACGACACTGTTCGGCAGGTAGCTTTTTCCTCTTTATTTCTTCATTGTTTATAACTCTGTTTTTGTTGCCTCTAAATTGATTTCTTTTTCTCAGGGACAACCTATTCCTTCTCGTACTCGGACGAGACCTGAGGTTCGAAGAGAGCCGGCTGGGTCTAGCTCGAGGAGTCGCCGCACTACTTCTGCTGGTCAGGGTGGCCAATCTGATGCTGCTCGGACCTAGGCGGTGGAGGGCTCGGGATTTTCATCTGAGAGTGCAACGAATGGGCCGATAGGCCGGGGAGAGGCGACTTCAGCTCCGAGAGGTGGTGGGACGTACGAGGCGGCTCATCGTCGCAATAGCCTCTGTAGCCTCATCCTCTACTGATTCATCACCAGGGCGACCTTGGCTAGACGCGTCCTGAGTTAAGTTTCTCTCCTCTTGGAGAGACCAGAGATGGTGGGGAACATACTCCTCGATCTGCGCAGTTCTTTGACATGATGAACATTCCTCATCATCTACGTCCTATATTTCCGTAGTCATACCTGTGTTATTATTTATTTTGACTTTTATTTTGCCTGACTGACACATTTGTTAGACATATTTTGTATATACATATTATTATCTATTATGACCATATTATTTTTTCATTTTTTATTATTATGTGCATATGTGCGTGTGCAACAAATTGTAATAAAAAAAATCCGTCATTTTTATTTCTAATGGAGGGTATCCGACTTTATCCCCTAAAAAGAAAAAAAACAAAAAATAAATTAGACTTAAAACAAACCTAAATTTAATTAAGTCTGAAGGAATCCAAAAAGAAAATAGAAGGAAAATATATTAAATTAATATGTATAGGAATTTGAAAAAAGGGTAAAATCGTAAAGTCATTGTACTAATTCGAATCATAGCCAGAAAAACGCGGTTTGCATACCACGTTGAGGAAACGCTACACCGCCACGTGTCGCCACGCGTTTTGCACTGTAGCTGAGCGCTGCTGCTGTTGCCAGGCGACATGCTTGTCGTTCGGCGCTGCAGTGCACTGATTCCGAGTCCTTTCCGGAGTAAAACCTCATCGATTTTGTGAATAAATAGCCCCCTGATCTGCCAATTTTTTGTATTATTTTAACAAATTAATTATAATATTAGTTTCTCAACAAATAATCATGTCTTTAGTTACTAAGAGTTTTAGCAATTTCACTCGTGAATGGTGTCGGTCTTTAACTGCTAAAGAGAGAAAATAACTCGACTTTTTTTCACATGGGACGTATTTTAGGTGTTAAGGGGGTAGATCTTGATATATATTTTATTCATACTTCCTTAGAATATTGGAACACAGATACACATTGTTTAAGACTAGGGTGTGATGAAATTAGCCCTTTACCATAAGAATTTGCTGCCATCTTAGGCTTCCCTTTATCAGATCTTGCGGTAATCCCTAGAATAAATGAATATTATTATAAAGATTTTGAGCGCTTCTTTAGTTTATGAGACAAAGATCTAACAAATATTGTAGATGGTAGCGTAGTAAATTTAAAAGAATCTGCACGCCACTACTTTGTTAGACCTTATTCTAAATCTTTTCATCTTTATAGAAGAAGGGCTTTTCTTTTTCGCATGCTTAACAAATATCTTCTCCCTAGTGGTAGAACTAATGAGGGTCAAGCAATTATATTTATTGTTTTGGAGCAAATTGAATCTGGAAGAAATCTAATGCCATTAATTGTTGGAGAGACTATGCTTAGTCTTGCTGAATTGAAGAAAAATCCAAAAGCACCTTTTCGGGGCTCTCCCATTTTATTTCAAGTAGAAAAACAATATTTTTAATTACAGAAATCAAAAACATATTTTTGAATAGTAATAATAATTTATTTGCATTGAATATTTTGCAGATATGGCTAATGAAGAGGCTAGAATTAATTAGTCCTCCTGACAATATTGAAAAATATACTCCAAATTGGTTTGTGAGGCGAAAGAAACGCTTCTCTAAGATGGTGCGTCATGAGTGGAATAAAGTTTTTGCTTCTTGCAACTTTGCTATCAACTAGGTCATCCCTTTGTGGAAAATAGAGAAGATGGTTGGTGTTAACAAGCAACCCTTCTAACGTCTTCCAAGCTTAACCAAGATGACTTTTTATTATCCCTGAAGGGTAAAAAGAAAGGCAGTATGGTCTACTTCAAACAATTCCTTCTTGGGATATCCGTCGTCCCTATGAATTCCCTATTTCACAAGAAGTAGAGAAAGTTGACACATATTGGAGTGCTAGACCTTTAAAGGAAGTGGTTACCCAAAAGGTTCCACCTTCCTTTCCTAATGATGTCAAGAGATGGCTTCTTAATAAGCCTTCAAAGGACATGAAGAAAAATCAGAGTAGAAACAATGTAAAAAATCGTCAAGGTGATAAAGTGATACTAGTTAATGAGCGCTTGGGTGAAAAGATTGCATTCAAAACACTTGTGATGCGTAAGAAGAAAGACTCTACAAAGGATAAAGGGAAAAGAAAAGCTGACACATTAGAAAATAAGGTTTGGGTAGTGTAGACACCCATTTGTGTCTCCCCAAAACCAAACCCAGTGATGAGTGCCTTTCACGTCAAATCATAATCGAATGAAACGAAAGTGTGGAAAGGTCTAGTGTTGCGGAAAGTTTTATTTCTTTTCTTTTCTCTTCTATCTGTTTTTGAAAACTTTATTTTAAGGAAAACAGAATTGGTTGGTCCATGATATGGGTCCAATAGTGGTGTTGTTGGATGGGGCTTGCAAAGACCTTTCCAACGATATATTATAAGCCCAATACCGATGAATATTGAGGAATTTATGGCCAATTTACTAAACTGGGCCCGGTTTGAGTTTTAAGTACGGCCCAGTGATCTAGGGGAGGGCCTAATATGATTTATCATTCCTAATGTAATTAGGAATGGTTTTGGTCTTCTAGACCATTCTAGAAGGTTTTTATCATTCTTAATTCAATTAGGATTCTTTAGAGTTTTAATTAGATCAAATAGCATTTTCGACTGAAATTATATTATTTTATCTTCTAGTACGGGGAAGTTATCAGATTTTCGAAAAAGCGTTGAAATCCGGTTTGGCTTCCAACCCCAGGCCTTGGCGCCTGGAACTAGGATTGGCGCCAGACGCCAGCCATTGGCGCCTGGCGCTAGCCAGTGGTCCTGGCGCCAATGTGCCAGGGCTCGCGCCAAGTTGTTTTTGCGATCTTCAGACTCTGTTTTGATAAATTATATTTTTTGGATGTTTTTCTCTATACATATCGTATCAAAAACTCCGTTTTGAGGGACGGATTTACATCTATCATTCACCAATTCTCTTTATTCTTAAGTCTTCATCAACTATCTTCATCATTCACCAATTAGCATTCATCTACAGTCAAATAATCCTTTTCACTCATCTCTTTTCTTCAACTTTCATTAATCATTCATTCTTTCTAAACTTTATTCTTTAACACAAAATTCCGCATTCACAAGATCTTGATACACCTAGCCATATTCGAAGTTGCCTTCGCCCTAGACGTGAAAGGTTTTAATTTCTGAGGGTTTGGTCCCAAATCTCTCTTTGAATTATTTAATTTAATTGTTTTGTTTATTATTTTCCTTGAAGTTACTAACGTGTGTATTTTGTAATTAGAAATAGGTACGAGGCATCCAAGTAAGTACTTTATTGATTAATTGATTTTATGATGTAGACATCATGTTTATTGTTATTATGATATTCCTAGTATCATGTCTAGGGTGTTTCTAATATTAAGCATGATTAAAAATATGATGCTTCCTATGTTCTTTCTAACATTTATGATTATGATTGATGATGATTATTTCCTTGATATATATTGTTATTGCTTTATCACCTTTTATTGCAGGTTAAAGGGAATTGGTATTTGCAATCACGCTTAATAAGATAATTAATAATCTTGTTAGGTTAATTGTGATTATAATTCAAGTGATCGCCAATAATAGTTTATGTGTGCATTAAATTAAACCAACATAGATTAAACAGGTTTAGGGTTAATCCTATTGATTGCATGTTAGTCAGAAAGCGCACATGAATACGATCAGAATAAAGTAGAGGCCTATTATTAGGGGAGGTTCAATCTCTTTTAGGTTGGATTTGTACCATCATCCCCAAACCCTTATTTGGTTCATGACCTTATGGAGTTGGAAATCTCTTGGATCGGTAAGGGGTGTAACCTTCACCTCGTGAACGGTTTAAAAGTTCCTTAAAAACTTGTTGGCGACTCTTTTGCTCTATCTTCTTCCTTTTTGGACGCCACCGTACTTTAGTGTATGATCACTGTGGGGTTCAAGCTAGTGGATTTTTAAAGGCTTGAAACTATTCCCTACAGGTAGTAAACAAACATGGAGTCCTAGCTAAGGGAGAGACCATTTACTCTAAAATTGAATGTAGGTCATCTAAAGGATGCCTACTAGATAAAGTCATGGATGATGAAGAGGATGAGATAAAAATTGGAAAAGAGCAAAGAAAGAAAAGAAAGATTGAAGCATTGCTTAATTTCCAATTTATTAGACTTAGTTTTAAATTTAAATTTAATTTGTTTCATTAAGCTTTTATTTAAATTCCATCAATAATGTAATTTTTGCTTTAATTTTTATTAATGAAATTTCAGCTTTTTAATTAAATAAATTTCTTTAAATTTAATTTATTAAAGCAGTGAAAACAGATTAAATTATTTTATTTTCCAGAATTTTTTTTTCGAGTACAGAAGTCAAAAATTTTTCGAAAAACACCGAAATTTGCCTAGATACTCCCAGAAGAAGCGGCGCCGCTATTTTGCATCTATTGCCGAGCGACGGGCGTTATCGCTTTGCGCTGTAGTCTGTCGGCCGGTGACATAATTCTTTTTGTGGCGCTGCTATTCCGTCAAATTTCATTTTTTTAGGGATGCGAGGTTTGCGAAAATTAAAGTGGCCACACCCTGTAAAGGGTTTCCTACGTATCATTTCCTAAGGAATCAGGCCAAACATAGCTCTCTTGAGTGTCTTACTCGAGTAATTATGGGTAGTACTATTTAAGTTTGTCAAGGTTTGTCATGTTTGAGAACTCTTTTCATCCATGTCAGTTAGTTTTGTTGCGGCTCTTGATAGGATGGCTTTGAAAATATAGGGTTTGAACCAATTAGGCCTAAATTTGCCTCTTGGATCCAAAACATTTTTCCTTATTGCTTTTAACACCAAGTCTCCTACTTTGATATTTCTTGTCTTGACCTTCTTATTATAATGCCTAGCCATGCGAGTTTGATCGCATTGGGTATGATATAGAGCTTCTAGTCGCTTTTCATCGAGTAAAATTAGCTCTTTATACCTTGCTCTACTCCATTCGACTTCATTGAGTTTACATTCTAATGCAATGCGTAGAGACGGTATCTCCTTCCCTACAGGTTGTACGTCATCCATTCCATAAACTAAGGAGAATGGCGTATTTCCTGTTGATGTGCGAATTGACGTGCGATAACCCCAAAGTGCAAAATAGTGTTTATCAGGCCAATCCTTATAATTTTCTGTCATTTTCACGATAATAGTCTTTAGATTTTTATTAGCTGCCTCAGCTGCTCTATTTTCTTGAGGTCTATAAGGGGAATAATGATGGTGTTGAATGCAATATTTTTGTAACAATTCTTCACATTCAGCTTAAGAGTGAGTTCCATTGTCACTTATCATCTCATGTTGGACTCCGTATCGACAAATGATATTCCTTTCGATAAAGAGTGTTACATGTTTTGCAGTGAGTTTAGCATATGATTGTGCTTCAACCCACTTTGTAAAGTAATCAATTGCTACTAGGATGTATTCGTGACCTCCTGTCCAAGGAGGGGTAATTTTACCAATAATATCAATACCCTATGTAGAGAATGGCCATGGTGAAGTGTAGGTATAAAGTAGAGATGGAGAAACATGTTGTAAATTGGCATAAATTTGGCACTTAGGCCATGTTTTTACATATTGATGGCAATCCCTATTCATGGTAGTCCAATACTACCCTTCTCGCATTATCTTTTAGACTAGCATTTTGCCATAACGTGGGTTCAACAAATGCCTTCGTGGACTATTCTCATAGCTCTTTGGGCATCCTTTTTCCCTACATATAAGAGAGCTCGACCCTTAGGTACCCTTTTATGTAACTCGTTGTCTATGAGTACATATTTGGAAGCCAAGAGTTTTCATGCTCGTTTTGCTCTTTTGTTAGCATGAGGAGGATATTCTCCTTTGGTGACGTAATTAAGTATATCCGTATACCACGGTTCTTCTTCTTCATCTTGGACTACTTTGTCATCATTTATGGCCTGAATATAAGCCGGTTTATGCCTTTTGTCTATGGTCAGAGGCATTTGCTGGATTTCCGTAGGAATTCTAACCATTGAGGCTAGTCTTGCCAAGGCATCAACAAATTGGTTTTCCTCTCTTGGTAGATAGGTGTATTCTACCTTTTCCAGCTGGTTTGTTATAGTTTCCAGGTAAGTTTTGTAAGGGGTTAGACTTTTACTCCTTACTTTCCATCTTTAAAAATCTTGTTGATGATAAATGAAGAGTCTCCGAATATTTGTAATTTCTTTACTCCCAAAGAAAAAGTTGTTTCAAGGCCTACCACACATGCTTCGTATTCAGCAGCATTGTTGGTAACGTCAAAATCTAGCTTTATAGAGATTAGAACGTGCACTTCTTTAGGTGATACTAAGAATACTCTAACGCCACATCCCTTTTGGTTTGAGGCTCCATCGAAGTATAAAGTCCAAGTATCATCTTCTGTGACCATCAAATCTTCGTCTTGAAATTCATTGTCATGTATCAGCGTCGAATCTTCTATTGGAAAATCTGCTAGGAAATCCCAGACCACAGATCCTTTGATAGCTTTTTAAGGCATGAATCTTACATCGAACTAGGCTAAATTGACTATCCATCTTTATATGCACCCATTGAGTGTAGACTTTTCGAATAGATACTAAAGTGGATCCATTTGAGAACTATAAATACTGTATGCAAGAGCATGTAATGTCTTAGATAGGTTGTGGATCATACCAGTGCGAGGCACAATTTCTCAAGCGGTGTATAGCGTACTTCATACTCGAGCATCTTTTTTCTTAAATAGTAGATTGCGTTTTCTTTACCTTCTACTTCTTGTGGAAGCATAGCCCCCATTGTCTCCTTGGTGACTGTTAAGTACAACCTAAGAGGGATCCCCGGAAGTGCTAGTGCTAACACGGGAGGATTTCCGAGATAGGCTTTGATCTTTTCAAAGTCTTTTTACACTCATCGTCCCATAAAACGGGCACGTTCTTTTTTAGCTTCTTGAATATTGGTTCGCATATCGTTGTTCGCTTCGATATGAACCTACTTATATATTGCAACTTGCCAATAAACCCTCGAATAATAGTGACATGATCGCCTTGATCTTCGTTGGGTCTATCTCTATTCCTCTATAGCTTATGTTATCTCCGAAGAGCTTGCCTGAGGTGACTCCAAAGGCACACTTTGATGGATTCAACCTCATGTTGTATTTTCTTAGCCTTTTGAAGAAATTTCTTAAGGCTACTTGATGACTTGGGCGATCTTTTTTTTTCACAATTATGTCATCTACATATACTTCAACCTCTTTGTGCATCATGCAGTCGCTGCTCGTTCATAAGTAGCACCCGCGTTTTTCAGCCCAAATGGAATTACCGTGTAACAGTAAGTACCCCCAAGGTGTTATGAATGTTGTTTTCTCCATGTCTTCTTCTGCCATGAGAATGTGATTGTATCCCACATATCCATCCATAAATGAGAGAAGCGAATGATTTTCTATATTATCTACTAAAATATCAATGTGTGGTAAAGGGAAGTCGTCGTTTGAACTTGCCTTAATTAAATCTCGATAGTCGACACACATTCTTTCCCTTCCATCCTTCTTCGGAACTAGGACCATGTTTTCTACCTATTCGGGGTATATGGATACCCTGATAAAACCAGTATTTATTTCTTTTTGAAATTCTTCTTTTATTTTAAGAGCTAAGTTAGGTATCATTCGACGCAGCTTCTGTTTTACAAATTTCATCCCTAGAATTAGTGTTATAGTGTGTTGAGCTATTTCTCTATTAATGCCTAGCACATCTTCATATGACCAACCAAATACATCGATAAATTCTTTGAGTAGATTAATTAAATCGGTTCATTCTTGTATATTTAGCGTTAATCCGATTTTAACTTCTCTTTTAATGGTTGAATAATTTGAGATATCAACCATCTCAGTATCCTCAATTATCGATGTTTTCTTTTCAAGTGTTTCCATTTCATTAATAATTTCTTTGTCATTTTCATTGTTCATTAAGCAATGCTCATCAACTTGGGTTAATGAAAAACACGAGGAGTAAAAGGAAGAAGACAAATTGTTGAATTCTAAAAATCATTACATCAAAAAGGGAAATGTCCTCAGGGACTTGATTACTAACTATTCTAGGAGTAGAAATAGAAGAATTAAGAATAGGGGGTGCTATAGCTAAAGACTTGGAAGACTCTACAGGAAAAGACTATGACACTGTCTCAGACGACTCTTCATACATCGGTTCTTGCCCTATTGGGAAATCACTCATGGCATCGGAAGAGGGTTCCTCTCCTTCTTTGATGGCATGAATTTCTTCAATTGATTTAATGATAGGTGAAGGATCAACATGGTTTTCCTCATCGGATATGGCCAACGAATCAAAGAAAGGTGCATTGTTGATTCTTGGCTTCTTACTTGTAGGGGGTAATGGTAGTTTGTTGTTATCAATCAAATCTTGGATAACTTCCTTGAGCTTCCAACAATTCTCAGCGAGATGGCCCCTACCTTGGTGATATTTGCAGTGTGCATTGGGGTTCCAATTAGCTGTCCTCTTTTCAACTGGTGGGTCCCCAAATGGTCCAATAGGAGTTATAAGACCTTTTGCATTCATTCGATCGAATGCGGTGTCATAACTCATAAAAACATGAGTAAAATTCCTCCTAAATGGTTTCTTTTGTCCTTGGTTATTCATAACAAGGACTTCACTCAAATTAGAGATGCTAAAATTATTTGAGTTGGTGGTTTTTGAAGACGAATGATTGTCGTTCTTCTTGCCTTTCCAGCCAATGTTGGAGTTATTGTTAGCATCTTTCTGTTTAGCAAGGTCGTCTTCAATGTTAATCCTAATATCATAGACGGCCTTGAAGGTGTGTATATTGTTTTGATATTTTAAATGCTTGGAGTACTTTTGCTGGAGATTTTTTATGAACAACCTCACAGATTCCTTTTCACTAGGTACTTCAATCATCCTAGCAGAGGTTTCTCTCCTTTTATTGAAGAAAGAGGTGAAACCTTCATTCTCTTTCTATTTAAGAATTTCAAGTTCCCTATGATCAGTTTCAACTTGAATATTACATTTATACCTATCAATGAAAGCGTTTACAATTGATTCCCAAGTAGAGGTGTTTTCTTTATCAAGGGAGAAGAACCATTGCTGGCAAACAGTTTCAACAGATAAGGAAAATAAAGAATGAAATACTTTTCCATCAATACCCTTAATATTTATTATTATTTCAAAAGCTCTTAAATGAAAATAAGGGTTATCAGTTGCCTTGAATTTTGGGATGTCGTTGGCATTGACTTCCGCGGAAGAAGCTCCTTGTCCACTGAGACCCCTTGTGAACTAATGCCCTGGAGCCTGTAATCATTAGATATCTTGCTCAAGCTTTCTTGCATGAGCTCCATTTGTTGTTGCTTTACAGGGTCATTAATTAGGAGGGTTAGGGTTTTTAGCAGTTCAATAACACCAGCTATTTGCTTCTTGAGCTCATTAACTTCTTCTTGACTCACCATTATGTTCTTAGCTTTCCTTTTTTGGGCGATCGGTTTGTAAAAAAGATGTACTTGAATGAAAAGGTTTTCTATGATCAAACGCCCTTCCTTTCTTGACCACGCGCTGTAAATTAAACCATTTTTATTTTATTGATTTGACTTAAATTGACTTTGAATTTACGGGTTTATAAAGAAAGAAAAAAGCAAAAATAGGGTGTATGTTTTTGGGAATCAAGTATAGTGGTTCAAACAAGTGGTTTAATTGAAGGATTAATATCCGACTTACCCCCCTAGAATAATGACGGAAAACACACACATACAAGACTTCCTAAACATGGTCAAAGTGGCATACATATTAGTGTGTGCTTTATTTGTGAGTGCCAATGACATGCTTTGACTCTTGTGTAATACCATGGGACTTAGTGTCTAGACTCAATTAAAGACTTAAAAAAGGTATTGTTATTAACAAAACAATGACCTTTTTAGATAACTGTTTAATTAGACTCGTCGTGATGACTCGAGAAAAATCATGAACTGTCGCCAAAGCAACAGGACTGTCGTCGCACACTGCAGTGCAGCTCCAGACGACAGAGTTGTCACTCGGCGTTGCACAGCAGCATGTGGCGTTGTATTCAAAATTTTTGCGCCATTACTAGAGCATTAATCTGGGACTCTATAGACACCTAATGTGTCTCCCCAAAACCAAACCTAGTGATTAATACCTTTCATGTCATTTGATTATCGAACAAAGAAAAAGTGTGAAAAGTCTAGCGATGAGGATGTTTTTATTAAAATATCTCTTCTTTCTGTTTTTTAAAATATTTCTTTTCTTACCTTATTTTTGAAAAACGTGCATTCCAGTTAAGTTTGGTCCATGATATGGGTCTAATATTAGTGTTGTTGGATAGGGCTTGAAAAGACCTTTCCAACGATATATTATAAGCCCAATTTGGATGAGTAATGACGAAGTTATGGCCAAAATACTTAACTAAGCCCGATTTAGTTTTTATTCGGCCCAATGATCTATAGGAGGGCCTATTATCAAAAATGACGGAAAATTTTTGCTTTTTTGCATTTTCGAGTTGCACGATCACATTACAATGCACACACGAGTCATGTACACATTGAGTCATGTCGTGTTATCACATTGAGTCAACACTAAGTCTTTGGTCAACCCTAAAGAAAGATAAGCAAAGTTCTATAGTCAAAGTTATAAATGCAGGTGCATCCCGGCAAGCAAGAACATTCCCGGAATTTTTTCAAAAAAAAAGGCGAATATGACACAGGAGATTCCTCCAAAAAGAGGAGTTACATAGATCGGTAAATTAAAGATGAAGAGCTATAATTTACAAAATATTTGAGCGGATTTGGTTGAAAGGAAACGACTAAGCTCAAAGTTTGGAGCAAAACCAAGAAACAGCGGCAACAAGAGCAGAATAGGGAAGACCCGAATCTAGTGCCAGACAACAAGGCTGTCGTCTGGCGAAAGAGTTCAGCGCCTGGCGCTAGATACCTGCGTCTGGTGATAGAGCTAATTCTTGGCGCCAGCGATATTTCAGCAGCGACATGGCTCGAAGTCTCTCATAACAGTTATTTCGACCTCATACGTCAATTTCGGGTTCCTTAGTACGTCAGTTAGCCCATATAAGCAAATTGACATGATTATTAGTCGACTCTATTACAATTGTAATAAGTGATTGACCTAACAAAAAATCGTCTCACTTAGCTTAAGAGCCTAAAACACTGGCTCATTACAAGCACCAACTCATCGGTTTAAAAGCAAGCGCATCACTTATATGACAGTTTTTCCAAGATTGCATTGTCATCTCCAACTTACAGTATTTCCGAATGTGGATTGTCGCACATCTTCTTAAACGATAATTTTTTCAAGATTGGATTGTCATCTCCTAGTGACAATATTTCCAAATGTGGATTGTCGCGCATTTTCTTCAACGACAATTTTTCCAAGATTGGATTGTCATCTATGGCAAAGTTTCCAAGCGTGGATTGTCGTGCTCCTTCTCTGTTTGGCAATTTTTTCCAAGTTCGGATTGTCATCGCTGGCATGTATTCCGAGATTGGATTGTTATACACCCAATTCCCTATGGCAAAATTTCCTAAAGGACAATCGTAGATCTCTACTGATCATAAATTTCGGCAAAGGTTCCTCAACGTGGATTGTCATTCATTTCCGTAAGTGGAAAATTTTCCCGATGTGGATTGTCGGTAGACTTCTTTTTTGGCAAATGTTCCAAGACGCGGATTGTCAATTGTGGTAATAGTTTCCAAAAAAATTGTCGCATAGCATTGGCAAATTTCAAGGTAAATTGCTTTTAAGAGTTATATTCCAAGATTTGGATTGTCGATCGTAGCAAGATTCTTATGATAGATTGTTACGAACCATTGCCAACTTTACCAAAATTGGATTTTGGGAAAATTTTCCGAGATACGGATTGTCGCTTCATCGTGGCAACATTTCCAAGGATGAATTCTTACGAAGCATTGACAACTTCCCTTAAATCGGATTGTCATATGTCCTACAAGAGTTGTGTTGGCAACTATTCCCAAAGAAAAGAGGATTGTCATTATTGTTTCGGGGTTTTCTGATGTCCTGCGAGAGAGTTACAATTCCGAGACTGGAACAGAACGCCTGTACCTGCAAAACAAACGGATGCTCCGGATGATTAGAGATCCGCCTCCAACGGTCAAGTAAGTACTTGATTAAGGAGTAATTAATGCGGAAATTAAAGTGATTGGGTCTCTCTAGGTGAGAATGTTTAATGTGTGTAATCTGCGTTTTTAGCGTGTTCTCCCTCTTAATGAGGATTAAGGGAGGTATTTATAACCTCGGGAAACGTGTCAATCTAGGTTTAGGTTAACCTTGGGCTGATTGGGCTTCCCTCGGGAGTTGGGCCTAGGTGACCGGTTATCCCAGGTGTCATGGGAAGGACACGTGTCGTGTCGTAATTGGTCCATGGTGGACGGATCATTGCTTGACACGTGGCAGGCTCCTATTGGCCCATGTGACGGACACATGGCGAAACCTGATTGGTCCACTTGTCAGATGTGATTGGTGGGGAAAAATCCCCTAATCATTTTCCCCTCACAAGTGGCACGTGACTGGTCACGTGTTACCTGTGACAGGTATCGCCCTGTAACAGGCGACGACCTGCTACAAGTGTCACTCGGCGAGAGGCCGAGAGATTCTCCCGCCAAAATGTTGAATTCTGGAAGTGACCCTTCGCCTTCTCACTTCTCCTATATAAAGGAGTGTTGACTTCGGTCATTTTCACACTTGAAAACTTTGTGTGAGAACATTCGGACCCCTGAACTTGCTCTGACATTTTGGACCCTTTCTGCCTACCGCCTGCTCAGATAAGCCGACTGCAAAGGATTTTCAGAACTTCATCAATCGTCACTCGTTCAGGTAACCGTCGGTTCTCTTACTCTTAATTTTCTCTTTACTTTATTCTTCTTTGAAATGGCACCACGGAAGCACACGACACGACCTAGGTTAGTGATCAGCCGGTCACCAGGGACGGCTGAATCTAGGACTAGGAGTGCCGCCTGCCATTTGCCCTTTATACAAAGTCCGACTGTATCTGTGTCTATGGAGAACATGATGGCCAGAACAAAAAAGACTTCCAGGATCTCAAACTCAGACGGCTCCTCCCACAAGGTGCCGATTAGTGAAACATCTAACCAGGCGCCAGATGTGGAAGTGAAACAAAGCGGCTTGAAAGCCGGCAGTTCTGAGGGAGGAGTCAAAGTGACCCCTTCCCATTTTACCGTTGACAATTCTACATTCTCTCCTGCTCCTTTTAAAGGAGAGGAGGCGGGCCCCTCCGGGAGAGGGGAGGAGTCGTCCTTTTCGGACTCGTCAGAGGACGATTCCGAGTCTAGCTCTTCTGGCCATGCTTCTCTGGAACCATAGAAGAGAAAAACAGTCGCCTACAAGAGGCGAGGCTTTCTCACGCAGTTGAGAAGGGGGACGATTGGGCGGAGCCATCTGCCTCTCACCGAGAGCAAAATACCCCCTACTACTGCACGGTACCTCGGGGCCGGATCACAGCCATCCAAGAGAAAGTGGAGAGCTTTATTGCAAACCACACAATAGGCCCCGGATTTTTAGTGTTCGTGCCGGATCCAGAAGACACAGTCGTCTGGCCGGCTGGTACCAGTTATGATGGCGCCTGCTTTGGCTGCTACGAGGCGGCCATCAAGGCTGGGCTGCGCTTCCCACTACATCCGGCTGTTCAGCGGATCTTGGATGGGTATGAGTTGGGGTTATGGCAGTTAGCCCCGAACTCCTAGGTCAACGTACTCGGCTATGTGGCCGGGTGCGAACTGTACGGGGTGGAGCCGAGCTTCGAGGCTTTCGCCCACATGAACTACCTCAGCCAGACCCCTAAGGCAGGCGGTACCGGCTGGTATCAATTGACGAACCACAGGGGCTACCTCATGACGAGAGGTAAAGCAAACAAATGGAAGGACCGGCGGAGCACCTTCCTTATCATTGAGAGTTCAGACACAGAGTTGAACAAGCGCTTCAACAGGTGGAACAGGAATCCGCCCCTTCTTGCAGGCGGCCGCAGCATGCCACCTGTTACCCCCAAGGCTAAGAAAGATATCCTAGATAAAGGACTCTTCAAAGTAGAGTCGAAGGTGAACTCTACTTCAGGGGTACGAGAGAAAGTACCCCTGCACTGCGTCCCGAGCTTCAAATGGCTCTACGACGAGTACTTTTTGGCCGCCTGTGGCCTCAGCAGTCGGTGCTCAAGAGGTAGCCGGCCTGTCGAATACTCTGTTGTTCCATGCATTTCTTATTACGACTTTTATTAACTTTGCTATTTGTTTTTGCAGCGGACGCCATGAGCAAAATTACCGCCTCCAAGACTGCGGCGGCCATGTTGCAGGCCTCCATCATGCAACAGTCTTCAACCGACTCCCCCAACAAGGGGGCACCCTTGGTGGGCTTCGAACCTTTCACCCTCTTTTTGGAGTTGTGTTTATGTATATACTGACTCTTTTCTTCTTTTTTAGACGGGCGCTCCTAGAGTTTCTTCTTCCCAACAGCCGGACCCCAAGGCCCGGAGGACGACTGTTGCGAGCTCTCCTGGTTCTGCCAGGAAACATGCGGCGGCTGAGAAACAACCAGCCACTTCTTCCAAAACTCCAGCTGGGCCACCTAGAAGTATGAAATTGTCCTTGTAAATTACTAGGTCTAATCCGTTTGTTTATGCTTGATGCAGCCGGCCCTCAGGAGCCTGACTTGGTCGAGGTGGCCAAGTCTATGATCAAGGCCGTTCCTCCAGCTGAAAGGGAGGTGGTCAGGGGTGTCGGCACCCTTGACCTAGACGGGATTGCAGGGGTCCTTGCTGAGGTATACTTCGCATATTTTTGAGTATTTGAATTCCAGGACGCCTGTTTTCTTTTTGTTTGGAAACTGACGCTTGTTCCCCTTTGTACTTAGGCCCTACTCCGAGTGAACGGCCTTCTCAAGCCGCTTGACCGGAAGAACAAAGAGGTAAAGGCTGCAAAAGCTATGGCCGCCTCTGACTGTGATAAGGCAATGTTTCAAATTGCCCAAAATGAAGTTCTTACCATTGATATTCTTTATTATCAGGCGCAGGCTACCGCCGCAATCCGGGCTCAGTTAGAGGCGGCCTAGAAGAGGAATAGCGAGCTGGAGGCGACCATCAACAACCTCAAGGCCGAGCTGAGACCTCTTCGCCAAAAGATGTCCTCATACGAAACCTTGGAGAAATCCTTGGCGAGCGTAAAGGTACGCCTGGTGACCCAGGAGAAGAGTCTTACTCAAGAGCTCTCGGAAAAGGCCGAGCAAGAAAAGAAAGAGCTGGTCCGGGAGATGATGGAAGACTCTGCTCAAATCCAGCGCATGACTTGGGGCCGCCTCTTCCCCAATGCCGACTTTGCCTCATGGGAGAAAACGTACCGCCAGTGTTCTGATAGATATAATCAAGAGATCCTGGCGGCTGCTGAGGAAGAGGCGTTGGAGGAGGCGTTGGAGGAGGAGGAGCAGCCGGTAGTGGCGCTTGTGCCGCTTGGGGGTAATGCATCAAAGAAGGATGCAGCTAAAGCCGAGTCCGGCAAGAAGAGTGCTGACCAGGCGGCAGCTGCTGATATTGAAGATCTGCCCCCTTCTTAAGCTTGATGTCTTCTTTCCACAGCCTGCGTGCCGTTTGTTTGTATTTACCCGGCCAGGGGGCCAGGGCTCTGAATATTTTGTCGGTCTTTAATGACCGGCTTCTTTTTAATGAATATTTTGTTTTGCTTCAAATTTGTTTAAGTATTGAATATTCTGATATCCAATTGTACACTATACCGACTGTTTTACATGGCCGATAGTTGCAGACAGGTACGGATAGTTAGTCACGCCGCCTATGCCCCTGGACGACTGGTTGTCTGTTTCCAGGCTAGACGATCAGTCGGCCATTTATCCAATCGGTATTCGAACCATTTTAAAGACTGGATCCCCTTTAGGCAGGCGGTCCTGTCATTTGTAAAATTAACCAAGTAGGAAAGTGGTTTCCTACTTGTCATGCTTTTAGGCTAGAGACTTTAGGTCGTCTAGGCCGACTGTTCCCCGCCATATTTAATCTAGTGTGAACGGGTGCTGTATGAACACCTTTTTAGTTTCATACTAAATTTTTAAGGAGTGACCAAGTAAACATGATTGTTACCTAGTCGCCAAGTAACTGAGTAGTAGAGGTATCAAGCGGTGGGTACCGGTTGTTCCCCTTTATTCGCCAATGTTTGTTGGCTTTTAACTCATAGGTTGTTAACCTAGCAGGAGTAGTGGTTGAGATCCCCTGTTTGCTAAAAACAGGCGGACGACTCATACCTTTTAGGCTCCATACTAAGTTTGAGAGAGTGACTATGAGTTAACTTTGGAGTTACTCAGTCGCTGTCACTCCTGCTTGAGTAGTAAAGGTACCAGGCGGCGGAGGCCGGCTGAACCTTTTGATTCGCCAATGTTTGTTGGCTATTAACTCAAGAGGTACCCCCTGCATTTATCCCAAGTAATACAGGCGGTCATCTGACTCAGATGTCAACTGCTACCACTGGTTTGGTTAGTGATAGAGTTATCCTTGTCTCAAAAACGGCTACGTGGTTGCCCTTGGGGACAGTCGTATAGGTGCCGTGTAATTAGTTTATAGAGCAATGTTCCACCCAAAAGGGAGCTTCTCTCTGCGACGAATTTCATCCAGAGGGATGCCGCCGGACGCCTGCTATGATGTTGGGACAGGTCGTATTAGTTTTGAAGATTGGATCAGTTGGCTTGGCGCCTGGTCTGATCATTCGGCCTGTGGCCTTGGTTAGTTCTTGGTGAACGTAGGTGCTAAGTAAAAGGAGGGTAGCCGCCTGTTTAGGCACAGGGTCGGCCAGGCCCTGATCATTTTTAGTTAAGTATAAGGGGGGTGGCTGTGTGTTTGGAACCAGTCGGCCCTCTTCTATGGAGAGTAGCCGACTATATGTCCAGACGGCATGCCCCTATGGTGATAGAGTAAAATATTCAATGGAGAGTAGCCGACTGTAAAGGTACAGGCGGCATGCCCCTCTGAAGATAGTAAAATACTCAATGGAGAGTACCCGACTGTAAAGTTACAGACGGCATGCCCCTCTAAAGATAGAGTAAAATACTCAATGGAGAGTAGCCGACTGTAAAGGTACAGACGGCATGCCCCTCTGAAGATAGAGTAAAATACTCAATGGAGAGTAGCCGACTGTAAATGTATAGGCGGCCTGCCCCTCTGATGTGCCTCAGTCGTATGCAACCAAAAATATCACAACTAAGCTAACTGCAAATAAACGTAATTAGGGGAGTCGAGTTTGAATCCACAGGGAAAAAGGTACTAATAACTGCAAACCTCAGTGGAATTACTCTAGGAACGTAGTAATCTAAGTAACAAGGGGGTTTTGACAAGCAATGGTGACAATTAAACTAAATCAGAACAATGAACGTAAATAGTATGCAATCAATGAGAATAACGGTCTTGGTTATGCGAAATCCACAATTGAACATACAAATTGATCATAGAAGCCTCTTCAATCAAACACTATTGAACACCTTGTTGTAGAATTCTAAATTCTAAATTCTCATAAGCTAGTTAGAAATAGCAAAGCGCTCCTTTCTAACCCTTTCTAATGTATAATTTAAGACAAGCGCTCTAAATCATCCACAAGAAGAACATAAACGGAGAAATCAACAAGGATTGAATAAATTAACACAAGCGGTCTAATTTCTTCAATAATATTATTCCCTCTTTAAGTTATCAATCAAAAGCATGCATTCATAACCCAAAGTTGCTACTTTGGAAAGATTAATTAGATGCAAGCGAATCTAACAAGTCTAACCTAGCAATTGATTAAAGCAAATCATGAAATAATTCAAAGGAATAATAAACATTCAATAGATAATAAAGAGAAGAGAAATCTCACAATTCGTAGCCAAAAGCTTCAATCTTTAACCAAGAATCCGGAAGATTAAGCTTCCATGGATTCTAATTCAAAAACAAAGATTTCTGAAATTTGCCAAGAACCCTAGAAAACTTTTACTTCTCTCTAACTTAATTCTCCTCAATTAACCTTCTTTAACTCTTCATAAAAATAGACTATATATATGTTTCCATACTTAAGATAACATACAACAATAATAAAAATAATAAATAAATACAAAACACGAGCCAAGACAAAGCAAACTACTGAAAAATAACCAAAACAGGCCCGAAATCTGGAAGACCCGCTGCCACCTGCTCGGGACCCGCTGGCAGCGGCTAAAGCAGCAAAACACTTCGTCCTCTCTGGCTGACCCGCTGCCAGCGGCTCTGGCCAGCTGCCAGCGGCCCTGGCAGCGGTTCTGCTGTCTTCTGCTGTCTTCTTTGCTCTTTCTTCTAGCTTTGCTTCACCTTTACTCAAGCTTTCTCCTTTGCTCTTCCAAGCTCCATCACGCTTCTCAAATCACGAGCTAAGGTCCATACTCTATAATCCTCCTCATTAGTTCCCGAACTCACTCACTAACACCTATAAATCCCGGCTTTTGCACACAAGTGAGATCACCGCCCGAAACTCACAAAAGCTATTAAAAACTCATGCACAACATCAAAACACACCCTAAAACTCTTCTTTCAACCCTTGATAAGACGGCTTATCAAATTCCCCCATACTTGAACCTTTACTCGCCCTCGAGTAAACTTAGAGAATAGAACACATCTCCCCATTAAGGTTCAAAACAGAAGATGGCGGAACCGAACAAGCTCTACGCATTCAAACTCAAGAAGACATCCTAGCAACCACCAACTAACCGCCTTCTCACTTCACAAACTCCCTTTTTCATTTTTTTTACATTCAACTCATCCCCCAAAACCAACCTAGAACAACAAGCACATAGCAAAGAGCATAGATATTCTCAACTATCCTACCACACAAAACTTTTGATAAAATTGGGCAAACAAGACTCAACTAAACCAAAAGTCCACAAAAGAAAACACTTCCACACTCAAAAGTCAAGAAAAATAACTCTAGCTTTCTAAGCATGATCAACACTTCTCCCAAACTTCAACTATCTCCCGAAAACATCAAGATGAGACCTACCCGACACCTCCATATTTCTACTCCCCTTATGACACCGACTCCGGCAAATAGATGCGCAAATTCACGAATTTTTCTCTCTCTTCTCTCATTTTGCCTAGGAGCCCTTTCGGGTTTTCATCCTAGCCTCTCATCTTTTTCCAAATCTCACTTTCTCACCCACTCATTAGCCACTTTTTTGCTTAGGTCGCCCTTTCGGGTTTTCAACCTAACCGGGCCCCCATTTTTGCCTAAGCCGCCTTTTTAGGTTTTCGGCTTAGCGGGTTTCTTTTTCCTTTTCTTTCTTTTTTTTTCAATTTTTTTCTTTTTTCTTTTTCTTTTTGCATTTTTTTTTCATTGAACCACAATTAAGATAGTTATACAAAACATGAAATCAAGATAACTATACAAAATTTCAAAAAATATGCAATGAAAAGCTTCCCCCCCTACTTAAATGAGGCATTGTCCTCGATGCAAGAACAACTACAATGAAACCAAAAGTAAGGGAAAAGGAAGAAAATCGTTACCATCTCAATGAGAGGGACCTCCAGAGCCAGAAGAGCCGGCATCACCCCGAGAAGCACGCCTCTCGGAACGACGCAAAGCACGGGATGCCAGGTGATCCATGAACGCCTCAGTTGGGGGCTCATACTGTGGATATTGAGCGGTATAAAAACCGACTCATGCTTCTCTGATATGCAAGCAGCTCTTGCATCCCATCGCACACCTCCTCTAGTCTATCATCTACATCAGCCCTCCAGTGAGGCCAATCATCGTGCTGCACTCCAGCAGCATCCTCACCCCCATCCTCATCAACAAACTCTCCGCCCATATGAACATCGGGATTCTCCTCTCCCATGTTCTCAATTATTACTTCGGCATCTCCCAAATAGGGGGCAACATCCGGGTCGGGCGCAAGGAAAAAGTCTGCGGCAGCAGGGCCATAAGGCAAAGCTCGTCCCTCGGGACGAGGAATTCTCAAATAGTTCAGGCCCTGTGGCCCATATCGCCAGAAATAACTACCGACGACGGGGGAACGCGATAACAAACCAATCTTGACCAGAGTCATGATGTTATAAGTTAGGTACGTCGAATCTACTGGCACAAGATCTGCGGGGGGTGGAACATTTAAATAACAAGCGAGCAGGGAGACCATACCACCCATGCTAATGTGGCCACTTGAATTTGACCGCACTTTCACACAGCTATCTACAAAAATATCGACCCAATTGGGGGTGCCGACACCCTCAGGGGTCATCGCCCACAAATAAGATAATGTAGCCTTGGGAACCTTAGTAGCTTCTCCTTGACATAGTATGGTGGACGAAATAAACCTATGAACGAGTCTAAGGCATGGGTGAGTGATCTTGAAGCTATGATCACCATGAGGGTCAACTTCACAACCAGTTATAGCCCTCCAAAATGTTCGGGACGAGTACGTGCTATAATCACCCCAATGGTTCACCAATGGGGGTGCATCCCAACAAAATGCCATTCGCATATCATCATAAGACACAACATAATTCCTATTATTCAAATTAAAGGATATTTGATCACGTCCTTTAGTAAGAGTTGAAAGGAATTCATAGGTATACCTGACATAGGTGGGGGCGCATTTGGTCATGAAATTCTCCAGACCCACTTTCCGTAGCAAGAGCCGCACTACTTCCTCCACGCCTAGCTCTTGCAAAGCTTCTAAGTCAAAAAACTTGGTGCATTGCACCGTTCGTCGTGGTTGTTGAAGCTTAGTCCATATCCCCTTCTCCTTGGAATTCAACCGCATACCCATGAATTCATCCCCTCGAGGCAATGGAGGTGCCTCACCTTGACTAGAAGAAGCACCTTGCTTCTTGCCCCTTGGGGGTCTTGGTGGAGATGATGCCTTAGACCTCTTGTTATCCCCACCCATGACTCTAATTGTATGCTTGTACCTTTACCTTCACTTTCAATTACGAGAAATTCAACTTGCACAACTGCACAACCAACTCAATGTCAAACTTGAAATCAAGAGAAAATGGAAAATCTAGGTTGTAATTGTGATGGGAATTGAGGAGTGGATGAAAGGCAAGGACTTGGGAAAGGGAGATTGGTAGGGGATCGGTGCAATTGGAGTAAGGGGATGAAAGAATAGAGAGAAGGAGGAGAAAAGGAGTAAGGGTTTGTGGGAATTGGGGTTTACGAAAGGAGTAATGAAGGTAGGAGTTGGAAAGGGGGAAATAAGGGGGAAAAAATCGGGGAGGCTGGTGGAGCCGCTGGTAGCGGCTTGAGGCCCGCTAGCAGCGGCTGATACTGATTCCTTCTTCTTTTTTTTTTTTTTTTTTTTTTTTTTTTTTAGGGGGGGTGCCGCTGGCAGCGGCTCTACAGCAGCTACCAGCGGCTGGGACAGAGCCTGGGGTTTTTGGGCTGCCTGAAGACCCGCTGGTAGCGGCTGCAGAGCAGCTGCCAGCGGCTTCAGCAGGGAATGTCCCCTTTGGCTCTGTTTCAGCTTGGTTTTGCTGTGTTTCGGGCATAAAAGATGCTCCCGAGGCCTCCACCTACATAGAAACAACAAAAACACTCTTCACATCACAAGAAAAATTAAAAAAAAAATAATAATAAACTACGAAAAGAAATGGGGAAGAGTTTTCGATCGGGTTGCCTCCCGATTAGCGCCTTTGTTTTACGTCGTTGGCTCGACGCGGCTCATCCCACTTCGCTACTCCATTGATGGCTCGTAGAGATCGATGCTCTCCACGTTCTCGGTTTTGAAACTCTCGAAGTAGGGTTTGAGCCTTTGTCCATTGACTTTGAAAACCTTATCAGTCTCGAGGCTTTGAATTTCAACTGCTCCATGCGGATATACGTTCACCACTTGAAAAGGGCCCTCCCAACGGCACCGAAGTTTTCCCGGAAATAATCTAAGTCGGGATTGATATAGGAGGACTTTGTCACCGACTTTGAACTCCTTCCGCGTGATCATTCGATCATGCCATAGCTTGGTCTTTGCTTTATAAGTATCGGCATTCTCATAGGACTCAAGCCGGATCTCCTCTAGTTCTTGGAGTTGCAATTTCCGATGTTCACCCGCTTCATCCAATTGCATGTTAAATGACTTAACCGCCCAATATGCTTTATGCTCAAGCTCAATCGGAAGATGGCACGGTTTTCCGAAGACAAGGCGGTAAGGGGACATCCCGATAGGTGTTTTGTATGCGGTGCGGTACGCCCATAGAGCATGCGCCAACCTCAAACTCCAATCCTTCCTATCCGGATTCATCTTTTTCTGCAGAATTGACTTCACCTCTCTATTGGACACCTCGGCTTTTCCGCGCCTCAAATTATCAGCAACTAGATTTTCCGCGCCTATCTTGTCCTTGATTTCCAACTCAAACTCACATAAGAGCAGAATCCATCTTATTAGTCTTGGTTTGGCTTCTTTCTTCATCATCAAGTGACGAAGAGCTGCATGATCAGTGAAAACAATTACTTTAGTACCAAGCAAATAAGATCGAAACTTTTCTAGAGAAAATACTACAGCTAACAACTCTTTTTCTGTGGTAGTGTAGTTTCGTTGGGCTGAATTGAGGGTCATTGAGGCATAATAGATCACATGAGATGCCCTCCCTACTTTCTGGCCTAACACAGCTCCAACTGCATAATCACTCGCATCACACATTATCTCAAATGGTAGAGACCAATCTGGGGCTTGAATGATAGGGGCAGAAATGAGCTTAGCCTTCAATTCGTCGAAAGCCTTCTTGCAATCATCATCAAAGTGGAATTTCACATCTTTCTGCAGCAATTTGCACATAGCATTCGCAAGCTTTGAGAATCCCTCAATGAACCTACGATAGAAACCTGCATGGCCAAGAAAAGAACGCACTTCACGCACATTAGTAGGATAAGGAAGAGACTGAATATTATCAATCTTAGCCTTATCAACCTCAATACCTCTAGAAGAGACTACATGACCTAACACAATGCCCTGTTGGACCATAAAATGACATTTCTCAGAATTTAGGACGAGGTTAGAGTCAATACATCTTTTAAGGACCATAGATAAGTGATGCAAGCATTTATCAAAAGAATCACCATAAACAGTGAAATCATCCATAAATACTTCCATCAAATGCTCAACGAACTCAGAAAAGATGCTCATCATGCATCGCTGAAAGATTGCAGGTGCATTACATAGTCCAAAAGGCATACGTCGATACGCAAATGTGCCATAAGGACATGTAAAAGTTGTCTTCTCTTGATCTTCAGGTGCAATGGGCACTTGAAAGTACCCAGAATACCCATCAAGGAAACAGTAATATGATTTCCCTGCAAGTCTTTCGATCATTTGGTCAATAAAAGGTAAAGGGAAATGGTCTTTCCTAGTTACTGCATTCAACCTACGATAATCAATGCAAACTCTCCAACCATTTTGAACTCTAGTAGGAACCATTTCACCCTGTTGATTTTCTACCACAGTCACACCACTTTTCTTAGGAACCACCTGCGTAGGACTGACCCATTTACTATCAGATATAGGAAATATCATTCCTACTTGCAATAATTTTATGATCTCCTTCTTTACCACTTCCATCATGGGAGGATTCAGGCGACGCTGAGGTTGCCTCACAGGTTTGGCATCATGTTCTAGCAGAATACGATGCATGCAAGTGGATGGACTTATTCCCTTAATGTCTGCAATGGTCCATCTAATAGCTAACTTGTGCTCTTTCAGCACTGTCACCAACTTGTCCTCTTGCTCCTTGGTCAATTTGCTTGAAATTATAACAGGTAAAGTATCGTCCTGACCAAGGAACACATATTTCAAATGATCAAGAAGTGGTTTTAGCTCCACCTGGGGTGCCTGCAAAACAGAAGGTAAGAGTTTATCAGTAGGCACTGTCAATGGGGTAGGTGTCGAACCTGGTGGTCTAAGTGGGAGCTTGGAATGGCTATTCAACTCTGCTACCATTATCCGCACACTATTAGGCAAAGGGATATCCAAACAATCAGCAGATAAATCATTAGAAATGGAAGTGAGGAGCGCATCCTCGCCCTCAACATCAAAGACATCCTGCACTATAGGATCAATGATATCAATGGAACACAAAGAATGAGTGTCAACAGGATATTTCATGGAATTATAGATGTTATACACAATTTCTTGCCCATCAAATTCCATAGTTAAAGAACCAGTAAAAACATCAATTTTAGTCCTAGCAGTTTTCAAGAAGGGTCTTCCTAACAATATGGGAACTGCTTGTCTATCATGTTCCATATCAAGCACATAAAAATCAGCAGGAAAAATTAGTTCATCAACTTTCACAAGCACATCTTCCACCACTCCCTTAGGGTAAACATTTGACCTATCAGCTAATTGAATCACTACCCCGGTTTCATGTAAAGGTCCAAGTTCCAAAGATTTGAACAGGGAATATGGAATAACATTAATTGATGCACCCAAATCCAACATAGCTCTATGAAAAGTGGTGTCCCCTATTGTAACTGGAATAGTAAACATACCAGGATCACTGCATTTTTCAGGAAGTTTCTTTTGGAAAACTGCAGAAACATGAGCACTCACTTTCACTTTTTCCTTCCCTCCTAACCTGTGCTTCCTCTTTATAGTACACAGTTCTTTAAAAAATTTAGCAAATCGAGGAACACTTTTTATTAAATTCAAAAGGGGAATGTTTACCTCACACTTGCTGAATGTTTCATAGATGTCTTTGTCTTTCTCATACCTCTTTGTTTCTTTCAAAGCTTCAGGAAAAGGTGGTGTGGGTTCATAAGATGGAAAAGTGGGAGGATTTTCTACAGCTTCATGTTCCACTTCCTTCTCTTCAGCTCCAATCAACTCTTCGGCCCTCTTGGTTGCAATTTCAGTCTCTTTCAGCTCCTTGCCACTCCTCAATGTAATAGCGTTGGCTTGTTGCTTAGGATTCAACTCCGTTTGAGATGGAAGTTTTCCTGAATCTTTAGCTTCAAGTCTGCTCACTGCACTTGAAATTTGGCTCACTTGACTTTCCAAATTCTGAATACTAGATTTGGTTTCTTGCTGGAATTGCACCATGTTTTGCTGCATAGTAGAAACATTAGAAGTTAGTGATCTAATCATTTCTTCAGTTGACATATTACTTGAATTTGAGCTTTGGCCTTGAGGTTTGGCTAATGGTGCCCTATATTGCTGATATTGCTGCTGGCCTTGAGCATTTTGCTGTTGTTGTTGGTTCCCCTGGGAATTCCCATATCTCAAATTTGGATGATCCCTCCATCCTGGATTGTATGTATTTGAATATGGATCATATCTTCTCTGAGGACCTTGCCCTTGGAAACCCATTGCATTGGCCTGCTCATTCTGCTCCTCTTGTAATTGAGGACATGCATCAGTGGGATGTCCCATGGAGGTGCATAAACCACAAGCATTCAGTTGTTGTGGATTCCTTGAGTTCACCATGAACTCACGCATCATAGAAGTCAAATCAGCTACTTGACTCTCTAACTCAGTTGTATTCGAATTTGCTAAATTCACCCGGCGCGTGGGAGTTCTCTGACTGAATTGCCTAGAATTTTCTGCTAGCTCTGCAATCAACCTAGTTGCATCTCCTGGAGTCTTATTCACTAGCCCTCCACCACTTGCTGCATTCACCATCCTCAAGTCATCATCAGTTAGACCTCCATAGAAGTATAGAATGAGGTCTTGATCGGAATACCCATGGTAAGGACAACTAGCACACAATCTCTTAAATCTCTCCCAATACTCATACAAGGATTCATCTTCCTTCTGATCCACATTGCTGATAGCTTTCTTAAGGCTTGCAGAAATAGTGGCTGGGTAGTACTTCTCAAGGAAACACTTCTTTAAATCTGCCCAAGTTGTTATGCTACCTGGGGGAAGATATTAAAACCAATCCTTTGCTGCATCTTTGAGAGAAAAAGGAAATGCTCTCAACTGAATTTGTTCATCAGTCATCCCAATCGGTTTCATGCTAGTGCAAACCACATGAAATTCTGCCAGATGTTTATTCGGATCTTCGCCTTTCATGCCATGGAATGCCGGCAATAGATGAATTAGACCGGATTTGATCTCAACATTAGTACCTTCCTCCAACTGCTGGTATGCAATGCACAACGGTTGTTGGTTCAAGTTGGGAGCTGTGAGTTCCCTTAGAGTTCGATTGTCAGCCATCTCCTCTTCTTCTTGAATATTGAAGGAGTACGTTGATTCACTGGGGGTTGTTCTTGCCTCTTTTCGCAACCTGGAAATATTCCTTTCAATTTCTGGATCAAACTGCAAAACTTCTTTGTTAGCAGAACGGGTACTTATCATACCCTAGCGAACAAACAAAGAAAGATAGCTAAGAACAGTCCTAAAATAAATTCTACTAAGATAAACAATTAAAAAGTAACGCCTTAATTCCCCGGCAACGGCGCCAAAATTTGATGTGCCTCAATCGTATGCAACCAAAAATAACACAACTAAGCTAACTGCAAATAAACGTAGTTAGGGGAGTCGAGTTCGAATCCACAGGGAAAAAGGGACTAATAACTGCAAACCTCAGTGGAATTACTCTAGGAACGTAGTAATCTAAGTAACAAAGGGGTTTTGACAAGCAATGGTGACAATTAAACTAAATCAGAACAATGAACGTAAATAGTATGCAATCAATGAGAATAACGGTCTTGGTTATGCGAAATCCACAATTGAACATACAAATTGATCATAGAAGCCTCTTCAATCAAACACTATTGAACACCTTGTTGTAGAATTCTAAATTCTAAATTCTCATAAGCTAGTTAGAAATAGCAAAGCGCTCCTTTCTAACCCTTTCTAATGTATAATTTAAGACAAGCGCTCTAAATCATCCACAAGAAGAACATAAACGGAGAAATCAACAAGGATTGAATAAATTAACACAAGCGGTCTAATTTCTTCAATAATATTATTCCCTCTTTAAGTTATCAATCAAAAGCATGCATTCATAACCCAAAGTTGCTACTTTGGAAAGATTAATTAGATGCAAGCGAATCTAACAATTCTAACCCATCAATTGATTAAAGCAAATCATGAAATAATTCAAAGGAATAATAAACATTCAATAGATAATAAAGAGAAGAGAAATCTCACAATTCGTAGCCAAAAGCTTCAATCTTTAACCAAGAATCCGAAAGATTAAGCTTCCATGGATTCTAATTCAAAAACAAAGATTTCTGAAATTTGCCAAGAACCCTAGAAAACTTTTACTTCTCTCTAACTTAATTCTCCTCAATTAACCTTCTTTAACTCTTCATAAAAATAGACTATATATATGTTTCCATACTTAAGATAACATACAACAATAATAAAAATAATAAATAAATACAAAACACGAGCCAAGACAAAGCAAACTACTGAAAAATAACCAAAACAGGCCCCGAAATCTGGAAGACCCGCTGCCAGCTGCTCGGGACCCGCTGGCAGCGGCTAAAGCAGCAAAACACTTCGTCCTCTCTGGCTGACCCGCTGCCAGCGGCTCTGGCCAGCTGCCAGCGGCCCTGGCAGCGGTTCTGCAGTCTTCTGCTGTCTTCTTTGCTTTTTCTTCTAGCTTTGCTTCACCTTTACTTAAGCTTTCTCCCTTTCTCTTCCAAGCTCCATCACGCTTCTCAAATCACGAGCTAAGGTCCATACTCTATAATCCTCCTCATTAGTTCCTGAACTCACTCACTAACACCTATAAATCCCGGCTTTTGCACACAAGTGAGATCACCGCCTGAAACTCACAAAAGCTATTAAAAACTCATGCACAACATCAAAACACACCCTAAAACTCTTCTCTCAACCCTTGATAAGACGGCTTATCACCCTCTTAAGTAAGAATAAAAATTAAACATGGAGAGTAGCCGACTTTTTGTTAGTAGGCGTGCCCCTCTTAGTACAAAATTGAATATTGAGTGCAAACTTTTATTAAGTAGCCCTTGACTATTTACATCATTCAAAAGAAATATTTCTTAAGATTATCTACATTCCAAGTTCGAGGCAACGGTTGTCCGTCTGGTGTTCCCAGACGATAGGTACCGTCCCTGACCTCTTCACAGATTCGGTAGGGTCCTTCCCAGTTGGGAGTTAGTTTGCCAGACTCATTAGCCCTACCAACTGCTTCCATTTTTCTAAGTACAAAGTCCCCCACTTTGAGTGGACGCCTGTGTACTTTTTTGTTGTATGATCTAGTCATTCTCAGGCGGTAAATTTCATGGCGCAAGACATCATTGCCCCTCCTTTCAGGAAGTAAGTCTAATGCCAGGCGCATGGCTTCCCAGTTTGCCTCTTCGTCATATAGCATTACTCGAAGAATCGGCTCGTAGTGTTCTATTGTAAGAATAGCTTCCGCACCATATGTTAGGAGGAATGGAGTTTCTCCAGTTGCCCCTTTTTCAGTCGTCCTAATGGCCCAGAGAACATGTGGTAATTCATCCGCCCATAGGCCGCCTGCTCGTTCAATCTTTTTCTTGAGATCGTCTGAGATGATTTTATTAAAGGCTTCTACCTGGCCGTTTGCTTGTGGACGGCCGACAGATGCAAAGTAGTGTGAAATTCCTTGGTCACCCAACCAGCTTTTGAGAACAGGCGTCTCAAATTGGGGACCATTATCAAAAACCATAGACATGGGAACCCTGAACCGAGTGATGACATTTTTCCAAATGAATGAAATTACATCCTTCGTCTTGATTCCCTTTACAGCCTCCGCCTCTACCCATTTAGTGAAGTAGTCGACGACAACAAGTATGTACCTCCTTCCGCCTGTAGCAGGCGTATATGGACCCAGAATATCCATGCCCCACTTAGCAAACGGTAGTGGGCTATGAATGGTAGTGAGGTCAGTAGCCGGACGGTGAATTAGTTTGCCAAACCTTTGGCACTTGTCACATTTTTTCACCATCACCATCGCATCTGCTTCTAAAGTAGGCCAAAAGTAGCCCTTCCGCCTTGCCCATTGAGCAAGCGTCCTACCGCCTATATGGGAAGCACAGTAACCAGAGTGAAGATCGTCTAGTATCTCTCGTCCCTTTTCTGGAGTAACACACTTTAAGAAGGGTTGAAGGTACCCCCTTTTGTGAAGTTCTCCCTTTATTATTTCAAAACTGGTTGCTCGTTTTTTCAGTGCTGCTGCCTGTTGATGATCATCCGGCAGGGTACCGTTTGTCAGATATGCCCTGATTGGATCCATCCAGGTTGAGCTTCTGTTTAGGATTCCAATAGGATCTTCCTCGATGCTTCTCTTCTCCATTACTTCCCAAAAAAACAGTTCGAGGAGTATCACAGGAGGCGGATGATGCTAATTTTGACAGTGCATCCGCCTAGTTGTTTTCTGATCTCGGCACCTGGGTCAGATGGAAATCCTCAAGGGAGCCGACTGCTTGTCGGACCGCCTGTAAATACTTGATCATGGCCGGATGGGTTGCTTCGTATTCGCCATTGTACTGACTCACTATCAATTGTGAATCGAAACAGGCGTCTATTTTTCTTGCCCTTGCCGCCTTGCACATGCGGATTCCGGCTAGTAAAGCTTCATATTCTGCCTCATTGTTTGAGGCCTAAAAACTGAAGCGTAGAGCATACTCGTACCTGTCGCCCTCTGGCGACTGACATGTGACGCCTGCTCCACAACCATTTGAAGTAGAGCTTCCGTCCACATATACCTTCTGTAACATGAGAGTTCGGAGGACGAGTCATCTCAACAATAAAGTCAGCAAAGGCTTGCCCCTTCACTGCTTTTCTAGGCTCGAAAGTAACTTCGAGGCTCTGAATTTCTATGGCCCATTTGATCATTCGGCCTGACGACTCCATGATGGTCAGTGGCCGCTTGATAGGTTGGTCTGTATACACGACGATTGCATGTGCCAAAAAGTAGGGCTTCAATTTTTTAACAGCCATGAAGAGTGCAAGACCAAATTTCTCCACTAAGGGATACCTCAACTCGGCATTTTTCAGTACGTGACTGACAAAGTAGACCGGGAGCTGACAGCCGTCTCTTTCAGCAAGGAGAACAGCGCTTAACGCATGATCAGAGACGGCCAGGTACATGTAGAGTACTTCTTTGGGCAAAGGGCTGACCAGCCTCGGCAATGAATGCAAGTGAACTTTCAATTTCTAGAAGGCCGCCTCAGAATCCGGCCCCCATTCAAACCTTGCCTTTTTCTTAATTGCCTGGAAAAAGTATAGGCATTTGTCGCCTGATCGGCTTAGAAATCTTCCCAAGGCCGCCAGACAACCAGTTAACTTCTGAACCTCTCGGATGGTACGAGGCGACTGCATGTCAATGACCGCCTGCACCTTCTCAGGGTTCGCCTCTATTCCTCTCTGATTGATAAGGAATCCGAGAAATTTCCCAGACTCAACTCCAAAGACACATTTCTTGGGATTGAGCATGACATGGTGCCGCCTGAGTGTGGCGAAAGTTTCTCGGAGGTCCGTCAGATGATCTTTCTGAAGTTTAGACTTGACAATCATATCATCAATATATGCCTCGACATTTCTCCCAATTTGATCAAAGAACACAGTGTTTATCATTCGCTGGAAAGTGGCCGGGGCATTCTTAAGACCAAACGGCATGACCGTGTAACAGTATAACCCCTGATCAGTGACGAAGGCCGTCTTCTCTTGATCTTTCTTCCATAAAGGAATTTGATGGAAACCAGAGTAGGCGTCCATAAAGCTCATCAAAGCATGGCCGGCTGTTGAGTCGACCAGGTTATCAATTTTAGGCAGAGCGTAACTGTCTTTGGGGCACGCCTTGTTTAAGTCTGTGTAGTCTACACACATTCGCCAGGTGCCATTCGGCTTTTTAACAAGCACCACATTTGCAACCCAGTCTGGGAAGTAACATTGCCGAATGAACCCTGCATCAAGTAATTTTTTAACTTCGGCGGCTGCCGCCTGACCTCTTTCTTTGCCATGGTTCCGCTTCTTCTGCCGTACCGGCTTCTTTTTCGGAACCACG
The DNA here is from genome assembly GCF_001683475.1 of Chenopodium quinoa. NCBI lineage: Eukaryota > Viridiplantae > Streptophyta > Magnoliopsida > Caryophyllales > Amaranthaceae > Chenopodium > Chenopodium quinoa. The sequence goes on along the minus strand of NW_018743262.1, from coordinate 1,806,931 downwards.
GCTAGTTTATGTACCGCCAGATAAGGACTAATGCCTGGCATTTCATGGACTTCGAATGCAGAGATGTCCTTGTATTCTTTCAATAGTTTGTGAAAGTCGTCACCCAGGACTCTCAGAGCAGTCGTCCCAACTTTGACTGTTCGCTCAGGACGTGAGTCGTCTAAGATCAAGTCCGTATGCTCACCAGCCGGCTGAGGGCGGAATTCATCCGACCGCTCCTCTGCCAATGATTGCTATTTTCTGTCTTTTCGTGCGGCCCCTGTCTGGGATGCCTTTCTCTTCTTGCCGCCTGCTTCTTGAACAAGTGCACTCTCCTTGACATTGTCAAGGTCTATTTTTCCACCACTCGACCCAGTGGCCATAACAGTGGGCTTGACATCCGAGAGATAGCACTCTCGGGCCATCCTCTGATCTCCCCTTAGGGACCCGATTGTTCCATTATCCCTCTCAAACTTGAGCAACATAATAGATGGGATTATAACAGCCTTGGAATTAATCAGGGTTGGTCGTCCCAGAATCATGTTGTAGGCCGAGAGTTCTTTTACTACCAGGAACCGGACTACCATGTGTCGTCCTTCCCCTTTTTCGCCCAGGCGGATGGGTAAATCCACTCGTCCCACTGGGTGGACTCCTCCTCCTCCAAACCCTACTAAAGGGTGGGATGCCGGATGTATGCAATCAGTCTGATATTTTAGTTTCGACAGACATTTGCTACTGATGAGATCTGAGGAGCTTCCGGTATCTATGAGGATTTGGCCAACTCTCTGGTTGGCCACTTTACATTCAATAACGATAGGGTCGTCATGCGGCCCTCTTACCCCTCCTAGATCTTCTTCAGTGATGACAATATCATGAAATGAATATTTGGAGGGTCGTTCTTGGTGAACGGAATTTACATCTAACCGCCTGATATTTTCTTTGAAGCCCCTAATAGTGGGGCCGCCTCCTGAGAAGCCGCCTGCAATTGTGTAGACGACTGCATCATCTGTATCGGAACTGTCGGCCTGTTGATTCTTTTTGGCCGACTGCTTTTTTGAGGAAGTGTTCCCCGTAGATTTCTTGACATAAGTGTCAAGATCACCTTGCTCAGCCAGGCGGTCCAGATACCGCATGAGACTGATGCATTCATTGGTGTGATGACCAACATCTTCATGATAAGCACATAATTTTTCTTGGTTCCGGTTGTTTGCAGAACCCTTCATGGGGACCAGCTTCTCAATTGAGATCCGTCCCTTGATTTCCTTTAGGATAAACTGGCTATCCATGTTAAACGCATACTTTGGGGAGTATGGTTTGAATTCTTTTTTCTTTTTCTGGGCCGGCTGTTTAGAGGAATCAGCCGCCCAGACCTCGTTTCTCTTCTCGTCTTTGTTTGACGACTGTTTCTGTCGTCCTTCTCTTTTGTCGGACCTTTTCCCGTCTGACTGTTTTACCGTACTACAAAGATCAGTCGCCTGTATATAGGCTTTCGCTTCAATCAAGGCCTCTTGAAGAGTCGCCACCCTCTTTTGGACCAAATCAAATTTGAAGGTCGACCCGTCTTTGAGACCTTTGAAAAAGTCAGTATAGGCTACTTCATCCGGTAACCCTTGAATCTTTATTCTCATCAGGTTAAAACGCCTGATGTAAGAACGAAGCCCCTCCTTCTCGCCCTGCTGAATTGTTCCTAAATCAAGGGTCGTCTTCTTCGCAGGAATGTTCATGGCGAAGTTGGAGGTGAATAAGTAAGCAAGCGTCTTAAAGTTATTTACACAACCAGTCGGCACGTTGCCGAACCATTGTGTTGCGATTCCTTTGAGAGTCGCTGGGAAACACTTGCACCAAGTGGGATCATCCAACCCTTGAAGGTACATCAGGTTGGTGAATGCCATCAGATGGTCTTCTGGGTTAGTAGTGCCGTCATAGGCGCCTACTAATACATTTTTCACTTTGGCCGGCTGAGCGGCTTCAGTAATTTCCTTGGAGAAGGCCGACGGCTGTTCACCAAGTCTAAGCAACCGTAGCTGCCAGTCCATAGGTTGGACATTTTTTGCTGCATGTCCACCAAACGGAGGTGGCTGTAAAAAATATTGTTGTTGCGGTACAAACGGTAAGTTTGGTACCGCCTAGTCGCTATGAAAGCAGGACTGACGGGTGGTGCCGCCTGACTGACTCTCATGATACGACTGAGTATGCCTCATCGAGGTATTTCGCAGACTGTCTTGGAAGTTTGAAGTAGAGGTCGATTCTGACAATCGGCTACTCTTCTACTGCTCTAGCAGTAGCCGAGCGTCTGTGTATGTTTTCCTCGACCCGTCCGCCTGAATATGACGAACAGGTTTCCTATTTCCTGGAGTAGGAAAACAGTATTTTGTGAAATCAAGGGCAGGTGGCTCCCACTTCCTAGATTTAGGATGAGGGGTCGCCTCTCGCCCTTAAACTGGTTTCCTCTTCCTTGAAGTGGAGGGTTTCTTAGCCGACTGCTCCTTGTCCAGAGTAGGCGGCTTCTTGTTGATCAACTCTTGAATTTCTCCCTTGAAGTCCCTCATGAAGGTCATGAGTTCGTTCCTTGTGATGGGAGCAGACCCATCAGTCGGCTACTGCCGAACAGGCGGTGCACCTGCTGGCTCGCTTCCAGTTTGAAGATGTTCCCGTTCCCTCCTTTCGGTATGACGGGTACGTCGGGCCCTTAGGGTCCCGTCTGAAGCTGTGTGAGCTTCAACTTCAAATTCATTCTCAGTATCGTGGTCCGACTGAACTTGAGGGTCGTCTAGGGGACGTCTCTCTTCAGGAGTCGGTACAGACGTGGATGCCATCTCAGAAGTACTCTCCCCACAGACAGCGCCAAATGTTTTGGGGTTTTCTGATGTCCTGCGGGAGAGTTACAATTCCGAGACTGGAACCGGACGCCTGTACCTGCAAAACAAACGGATGCTCCGGATGATTGGAGATCCGCCTCCGACGGTCAAGTTAGTACTTGATTAAGGAGTAATTAATGCGGAAATTAAAGTGATTGGGTCTCTCTAGGTTAGAGTGTTTAATGTGTGTAATCTGCGTTTTTAGCGTGTTCTCCCTCTTAATGAGGATTAAGGGAGGTATTTATAACCTCGGGAAACGTGTCAATCTTGGTTTAGGTTAACCTTGGGCTGATTGGGCTTCCCTCGGGAGTTGGGCCTAGGTGACCGGTTATCCCAAGTGTCATGGGAAGGACACGTGTCGTGTCGTAATTGGTCCATGGTGGACGGATCATTTCTTGACACGTGGCATGCTCCTATTGGCCCATGTGACGGACACATGGCGGAACCTGATTGGTCCACTTGTCAGATGGTGATTGGTTGGGAAAAATCCCCTAATCAATTATCAAAAGCATCAACATCAAAATTCAAGCAGCATTAAGGATAACAAGCAGTGGTCTTTTCGAAGACTTTGACGACGGAATTGGAGGCAGTTACAGGCATAGTTGTCTTCAAGTGTTATTCTCTAGATTGCAGAAGATTGTCAAAACAAATAGTAGGATGGTGTTCCCTTAGCTTGTGGAAGGTTGTCACAACAACAACAACAAATCGGTTACTACAGAGAGGTGTGCTCGACGGTGCAAGATACGCGTTTCTTAACTCTTTTACCTGTTTTAACTAATGCTAGTTTGCAGGTATCGGCGTTACAAGAATGATTTATGATCGCAAAACGTTCTGAATAATCCTCCATCCCTATCGATACTTTGACTTTTGTTTTTGAAACTTGCGTTTCTCCAAACTCAGTCAAAGTGGGGGTTCTGTAGACACCCAAATGTGTCTCCCCAAAACCAAACCTATTGATGAATACCTTACATGTCATTTTATTATCGAACAAAGCAAAAGTGTGAAAAGTCTAGTGATGAGGATGTTTTTGTTAAAATATTTGCTCTTTCTGTTTTTGAAAATATTTCTTTTCTTACCTTATTTTTAAAAAAACGTGCATTTCAGTTTAGTTTGGTCCACGTTAAGGGTCCAATAATAGTGTAGTTAGATAGGGCTTGAAAATACCTTTACAACGACATATTATAAGCCCAATTTCGATGAGTAATGAGGAAGTTGTGGCCAAAATACTAAACTGGGCCCGATTTGATTTTTATATGCGGCCAATTGATCTATGGGAGGGCCTATTGTTAATTATAATTCCTAAAGATATTAGGATTGATTATAGTCTTTTAGAATACTATAGAAGGTTCCCTTAAATCCTAATGGACTTAGGATTGAAAATTATGTTTTAAAGAGTTTGAAATTGAATAAAACTACTCTTGAGAATCCTTGTTTTGTACGAAGTGGAATATATTAAGATTTTGTTTTCGCGCATCTTAATCTTTACCCAAATCTTATATGATTTGATAGATCTTGAAATTATCTTTCCAATAAGATATTATAATATTAATTCCGAGTTATAACGAAAAAGATATGAATGAGATATGAAACTCTATCAAAAAAAGACACCCTTCCACTATTTTTTCCATATCTTTTTATTTAGAAAAGATTTTAATCTTATTCCAATTGGGTTGGAAAGAATACTGCAATAGCTTTCCAACGACATATTATATAACTTATTTAGACTTCTGTATCAAAAGATATGATAAAAAAAATTCCGCAAAAACTGTTTTGCAGCGCTGGACGCTAAGCCTAGCGTCTGGCACAAGATTTAGCATTTGGCGCTGCACTTAGCGTTTGGCGCCACGCCCGTGTTTGGCGCTCTGGTCGTTTTTTATTCTTTACAAAACTCGGATTCGTTTTTTATCACATCCGGCTGATTTTCTCTATAAATAGCCTCCTAAAATTCTTTTTTCAATCTCCAATTCTTCTCATCATCAACTCTCTAATTCTCTCTCTCACCAACTCTCATCAAGAATTTCTTGATTTTCTCTCTCTCTTTTCTAAACTAGGTTTTTTCAAACAAAATTCCTCATACATTAGCACTAGACACACCTAGCCAAGTTCGAAGTTGCCTTCGGCCTAGACGTGAAAGGTTTGAATTTATGAGGGTTAGGTCCCAAATCTCTATTTCAATTATTTAATATATTTCTTTGTTTTATATTTTTCTTGGAGTTACTAACGCGTGTATTTTGTTATTATAAAGAGGTACGAGGCATCTAAGTAAGTACTTTAATTGATTTATTGATATTATGATATAGAAATCATGTCTAGGTTGTTATTACGATTCCTAGTGTCATGTTAGGGTGTTTTGATCTTCCTAGTATCATGTTTAGGGTAACCACTATAATTTCTAATATCAAATATGCTTATTGTGATTCCTGCGATGCTTCATATTCTCTTCCTAATACTCATGATAGTATCATGTTAGGGTTAAATATTTGATCTTTATTTCTTAGTGACATGCTAGAGTTTGTTATTAATCTTGTTAGCATCATGCCTAGGATTTTGCTATTAATATTATGATTTAACATGATTATGAATTTTATTATTATTATTATTATTATTATTATTATTATTATTATTATTATTATTATTATTATTATTATTATTATTATTATTATTATTATTATTATTATTATTATTATTATTATGATATTTATTGTTGCTTGATTATTTATTGTTATTGCTTGATCACACCTTTTATACATAGTTAAAGGGTATTGGTACTTGTAATCACACTTAATAAGATAATGAATAATCTTGCTTAGGGTTAATATGATTATAATTCAAGTGATCACCAATAATAGATTTATTTGTGCATTAATATTCAACCAACATAGATAAACAGTTTTAGGTTAAACTTATTGATTGCATGTTAATTAGAAAGCGCACATGAAAAAGATCAAAATAAAGTAGAGGCCTATTATTATAGCAGGTTCAATCTCTTTTAGGTTGGATTTATACCTTCATCCCCGAACTACCAGTCATGGTTCCAGACCTATTAGAGTTGACGATCTCCTGGATCGTTAAGGGGTGTAACCTTTACCTCGTGAACAACTTAAAAGTTCCAAAAACTTGTTGGCGACTCTTTTTCTCTATCTTCTTTCCCTTTTGGACGCCACAATGATTAATTATATGATCACAGTGGGGTTCAAGTTTGGGGTAATGCTTGAAATATTTCCTAAAGACTGCTCTCAGTATTTTTATTCTACGGGATAAGCCTAAAGTCATACTAAGTCAATTATGATTAAATTATTAGTCTTAAATTACTCAGATTATTTATTTAATTAATTAGGCAAAGTCCTTTTAGTCATTAATTAGTTTGTTTAAGGATTAAACACAAGTCAAACAAACGGTTAGGAAAAACACATAGAGTATGCACAATAAATAATGCACAATTAGTCAAGTAGGCACAATAGGATGCAATGAGTTTGCAACCTAACCATGGCTCTAGTTCTCTAAAGTTCGGGATATGGGTTAGTCAAAGAGGGTCCATGGTTATGAGTCCGGATGCACCGCGCGGAAGCCTTACCTCTGGAAGGGTTGGTGCGAGTGGATGGGACCCCGCGAGTTAAAACTCGCTTCCATGGTTTAGTGAATTCAAAATTTTCAGTTGTACCCTTTGTTGCACATAGCGTTCAATCAGGTAGATGGAGCATGAATTCCCATAAGGTTATTTCCATATGTAGAACACATACGGGTTTCAGAAAAGTGAGAAAAACTTAATCAAGAAGTAGAATCGAGCAAACAGTGCTAGAACTGGTCAAAATTAGAACTAATATATCTGGCTCGGTGTTGGATGAACGCAGCGCCGGCCAACAGAGACAGTCACCACAATATAGTCCTGTCGCCTGGCGACAAAGCCATATCGTCGAAGAGAAGCTCTATTTCCTAGACGCCAGTTCCTACATGCCTTAGCAGCTTTTTGTGTTCAATTAAATTTTACAGTTTTTCGCAGCATTATTTTGATTCTAGTTGTGAAAGATATTCCTCAAATTTCCTACGTGTAATAAAATCCTATGTTTTTAACTCCTTAAGGATGGTCTTTACAATGAGAACTTTTTTTATGAATATAACAAAAACGTAATCAAAATTACGCACATGAAACACTTAGAACTTTTCGAGTCTCATCCACTCATTCTAAATCATTAGCGAAATAAATTTCAGGAATTAAAATAGAAATCCTCCCCAGTGTAGCCGCCAAAAAACTATAGGGAATATTGCAAGCATTATCCCAAACTTGAACCCTACTGTGATCATACATTTATGCATGGTGGCGTCCAAAGGGAAGGAAGCTAGAGAAAAAGAGTCGCCAACAAGTTTTATGAACTTGTAGACCGTTCAAGGGGTGAAGGTTATTCTCCTTAACGATCCAAGAGATCGTTAACTCCAATAGGTCTGGAACCAAGACTAGAAGTTCGGGGATGAAGGTACAAATTCATTCCAAAAGAGACTAAACCTGCCCTAATAATAGGCCTCTACTTTATTCTTCTCATATTCTGTGCACTCTCTGACTAACATGCGATCAATAGGTTAACCCTTAACCTGTTTATCTATGTTGGTTGAATATTAATGCACAAATAAAACTATTATTGACGATCACTTGAATTTTAATCAAAATAACCCTAAATAAAATTATTAATTATCTTATTAAACATGTTTACAAGTACAAATTCCCTTTAAACATGCATAAAAGGCTTGATCAAGAAATAACAAATAGTATAAATCAAGCAACATAATAACAATAATAATTATAATAACTTTAATCATCATCAAAATAATAATAATAATAATCATAATTATCATAATCATGTTTATGTTAAAAATAAAGCATAATAATAGCAAGATCCTAGGCATGATACTAACAAGATTAATTACAAACCAAAGCATGTCACTAAATAATAAAAATCAAAGCTTTAGCTCTAACATGATACTTACATGATATTAAGAAAAACAATAAAAGGCATCATTGAAATCATAATTGACATTATGTTCTTCACCCTAAACATCATACTGAGAAAAGCATACTAACATGATACTCGGAATCAAAATAACAACCTAGACATGATTTCTATATCATAATATCAATTAAGCAATTAAAAAGCACTTACTTGGATGCCTCGTATCTCTTTCTAGTAACAAAATACACATGTTAGTAACTTCAAGGAAAATATAAAATCAAAGAATTAAATTAAATAAAGATTAAGAATGTTTAGACTAGATTTGGGACCAAACCCTCAGAAATGCAACTTCGAACTTGGCTAGGTTTGTCTAGATCTTGTGAATGCAAAATTTTGTGAAAAGGATACTTTAGAAAAAAGAGAGAGAGAGAGTATCAAGAATTCTTGATGAGAGTTGGTGATTGAAAACGAAGGTTTGAGGAGGCTATTTATAATGAAAATCAGTTGGATTATGATAAAAAAGAATCATAGTTTCGAAAAGAATAAACCACGACTTTCTCGCCAAACACGCCCCTGTTGCCAAACGACAGAGCCTATCACCAAGCTTCAGACGTGTCGCCACGACGCTAGGCCTGTCACCAGGCGACAGCCTGTAGTGCGGCGCTGTAGTCAGTTTTTCCACGCGTTTTTGTATTTTGATAAAATTTAAGCGTACAACGGGTAAAAATGTAGTTTTCTTAAAAACACTTCGTTTATTCTAAATAAAACTCTTAAAACTCAATTATCAAAGATAATCACATTAGGATTCTAAAGAACCTTCTAGAAGATTCTAGAAGACTATAATCAATCCTCATTTCATTAGGAATGGTAAATCATAACAGGGCCTCCTCTAGATTATTGGGTCGCACATAAAGATCAAACCGGGCCCATTTTAGTAATTTGGCCATAACTTCCTAATTATTCATCGGAATTGGGCTTATAATATATCGTTGGAAATCTCTTTTTGAATCCAATCCAAATACACAATTATTAGACCCTTATTATGGTCCAAAATAACTTATATTGGCTATTTTTATAAAATAGGTTTTTAAAATAGAGAGAAAGAAAAGAATTAAAACTAACCGCAACACTAGACTTTCCACACTTTCACTTCATTTAATTATGATCTGACGTCAAAGGTACTCGTCACTGGGTTTGGTTTTGGGGAGACATGAATGGGTGTCTACAGTAGCTAACTTTGATTGTTGCACTAGATTGCATTGCAAATTCACATTGATAAGGACAATTGATTTGTGGCTTGCATTTGACAATTGTGTTGGTTTGTGAAGAACCTAGATAGTGTCTCTCGTAGCTGACGCTAGTTTGACCTCTAAGAGATTAGCCTCTCATATTCTCTTTATTGCTTAATTGATTTTCCTTTGTAACAGTCAACTTAGTCAATTCCAATCCCGATTAGTTTTATTCATTGCATGTATATATGGATCCTAAACCCTAGTTTTTTATATATTTCGTTTTAATCTTGTTTTCTTCGTTATTTACAGTACACACACCTACTTCAACTTTAAGAAATAGCTTAACTCTAGAAATAGTGACCACCCCCCATTCCTAGTGGTTCGACCCTCGACTTACTTCTATGCTAGTTATAAGGGTGTGTTAAGTGATTTCAAATTTTGTTTGTCCTTGGGATGATTAGTCCAACGACCTAGTCTCCACCCCTCGTAAAAAAGACCCAAGGGCAAAGTGATAATTCCTATAATCAACTATCTCATTCTATGAGTAGGTTAGAGAATGTCATGGTAGATCAAGCCAAAAAATTGAATGATTACATATCGTCTAGTAACAAAATCTTTCATGACATGTTCACTCATGGAAAGATGCTTGAGACCCAAATCATTCAACTAGCCAACACCTCGAAAGAGCATGCTACCCTTTCTTCTTTACTTCACAAGGAATTTATCCTAAGAAATCGGATTGTTCAATCACCACTAGTAGAGGTAGGGTCCTTGAGCGTGACGTGTCTAAGAAGAGTGATGCAAAAGAGAGTCCAATTGAGAATGAGGGATATGAGAGCCCTTTGGTAGAGGATGTTGCTATGGAGCGCACCCCAGTTAATATGCCATATTAACGTCCCTTGTTAATATGATGGCATTTTCGTTATTATTGAAGCATCTTTTAATATTTTAATGTTTTTTGGTTTGTTGCTGACATGGCACTTAACAATCGACGTTAGAGCTTGGTTAACTGTGAATTTGAATCCCGTTTCATCTTCTCCATATGAGTTTTCATCTTCTCAAGCTTTCATGAACAAATTTCTTCCTCCATTAAAGATGATCAACCTTTCATCCTCCATTTACCAGCTTCTCAACCATATCCAACGCCACCATGTTTTTCGGCGGCATCGCCGCCAAAATTAACAAAAACCATAAGAACAAGGGGTGAAATAAAGGGTTTGGTTAACCCTAAAGGGTAGGGATTTATCCTCATTTTCAATATCTCCATTGTAATGTCAATTCGAGTCACTTCCACCAATTTAATATCGTGACGAAACCCTAGTTCAATTGCCGCCCCGACCTCTTCAACTGATTTTTTTACAGCCGTTGAAATTGCCGCCCAACCTCCTATTTGAACTTTAGTATAGCGATTTGACTCAAAAACATTTACCAGCTCAGTTGGTGTTACTTGTTCATTCAATTACTGCTAGGTCCATTGGTAGGAGTTGAAGTTTGAATTGGGGGAACTTGGAATGGGGAAAAGCTGGAGTTGAACAAGGAGAATTATGAACAGGATGCTTACGCCGCAACACAATCGTTAAGAGCCAAATTGACTTTGACGAGTTTACCCTTACTTTAGCTGGGAAAATGACGTTGATGCCCCATATAAACGAGTAGTGTTAATATGACATATTAACAGAGATTTTCTCGTTGCTATGGAACAAGTTGAGAAAGTGAAAGAGAAAGAAAAAAGTCTACAAACTAAAACTTCCTTACCCCAAAAAGTTCAATAGGCACAAATTGGATGAACAATTTGGGCAATTCATGGAGATGCTTAAGAAAATTCATCTTTCTATTCCTGTCACCGAAGTCTTGGAACAAATGCCAAACAATTCTGTGTTTCTTAAGGAAATTTTGAGCAGCAAGAGAGATTGCAATGTAGTTGAGCCGGTGAGTTTGGGGGAGTGTTGTAGTGCATTTTTCCATAATGACTTGCACCCAAATATGAAAGATCCCAAAAATTTCTCCATCCCTTGCAATATTAATGGGTAATTGTTCCAAAATGCCCTTTGTGATCTTGGTTCTAGTGTTAGCATCATGCCTTATTCTGTCTTCAAGAGACCTCAGATAGGTGAGCTCCTTCCAACCAACATGACCCTTAAATTGGCCAACCGTTCTATTAAGTTTCCTAAAAGTAGAGTTTAGGATGTCCCCCCTCAAGATAGGAAAATTCAATATCCCCGTTGATTTCATTGTGTTAGAGATTGCGGAAGATGACCATATTCCTATAGTTTTAGGGAAACCTTTCTTAGCTACCTCGGGAGCTTTGATAGATGTTAAGGTAGGTCAAATTACTTTGAGAGTTTGTAACAATGAAGAAAGTTTTGAGTAAAAACCGATTCATGCGTCTTTGTCCCTTGTGAAAGGAATCATGTGTGTTACTTCCCCTCGCTCTATTGATAATTTTTGTGTGATTAATTCTTTGACTAACAATGTTCTTGAGAATTTTGATGATGTGCTTGTGTTTTCATTGCATGAAAGTTAGTGAAAAGTAAAAGGAGCTTTCAAAGGCTATAGACGAAGAGATAATTGACATTCCGCGTTGGTTTGAGCTCTACCCTCAAGAGGTGGAGGATGATTCCATGGATGTGGATGGTGTGAAACCGTCTACAAAAATGAACAAGGTAAAGAAGAAAGCGAGATCTTCTGGGAAGAAGAGAATGAGAACGAAGTTGAAGCAAGAGAGGCTTGCTTTAGAAGTCCAATCAAATAAAGTTATATCAAGCAACAATGAGAAGTTACTAATTATTGAAGAGGAATTTGTGCCTTCCACCACTTTGAAGAAGGTGATGTTCTTTGACCCTCCATGAATTGGAGGAAGGGTCGAGCTTAGGACCATAAGCAAGCGCTTCCCGGGAGACAACCCGGAGATTTCTAACCTTTTCTTTTGAATTCATTTTCTTTATTTTCTTTCTTTTATTTTCTTTACTTTCGCTTATTTTTCTTTAGGATTTATAGGATGAATTCATGGAGTTAGATTAATTCAAGAGAGCATGAGCAATGGAAAGGTGTTTCACGGTTTTTGATGTTATTATATTCGATTTTATCAAATTATAAGGTAAAAGGGTTAGAAATGTTAGTAAAGTAAGATAAGGGAAATTGTCCTTATATTTGAATAATGTTTCAACTTGGTGGATTTATTGTGGTGCTATCATTATTTTGGGATGTTGAACTCACTGTCAACACGTTTTGAAACTGCCATATTTGGTGGGTTCAATAATCTCGGGTGATATTGGTCTATGAACCCACAATAGAATGCACAGAGCAATCGGGAAGGCAAGCAACGCAGGGGCACGGGAGCCCTATCGTCGAGTGCGAGCGTGCACCACTGTTGTCGTGCTTCTTCTTCTTCTTTCGTTCTCTTTTCTTTCACTTATTCCCTATTATTCTTGTATGCACCGTCTTCCTTCTTTCTCACTCTAAGCCGCACAAAACCCATACTCCTTGCTCATCAAATTCATCAAAAATTCGTCAAAATTCATATAAAATCATCAAAATCTTTCTACATTTTCATCATTTTCAACAACATTCATACTACTTTACTCCATTTCAATCTCCAATCTCTCTCCTCCATTGTTGAAGCAATTTGGGGTTTTTCATTCTAGAGTGAATTGGTGGCCAAAAATTGCTCAATCTTGCTCCTTGCTTTGTATAATCATCTTCATTTACTCTTAATTGCATTATTATATCATATAGTTGCAAGTATTAGATTATTCATGATTGTGAATAGTAGAAGTATGAATTTTGGTGATTTTAATTATTGATATTGAATTTTTGATGATTATTTATGTTGTTTGTTGATTTTTATTGCCTCACATTGTGTTGTTTGATTTATTGTAGCATATTTTGAGCATATTTGTTGTGAATTGGTGAAGTTGTCTTTTGGTAGTTTGGTTGTGATTGAAGTTGGTCGGTTAAACCAAGGTGTAATTGGTGATTTTGAGTGTTTGAGACAAAGATAAGAAAAAATAAAATTTCCATAGAAGAACCATCGCCCTCAAACACATCTTCTCCTCAATCAAAAAACCTTGAACCCCTTCCCATTCCTAAAACTCATTTCGTTAACAAAACCAACAAGCCTACTTGGCAAAGCTTCCAAAAGAGAACCTATAGGCCCTCTCAGCATTACCATCAATTTAGCATGATAAATTTGAGGATTGATGATGATCTATGGGTTATATTTGATGATCTTGGCTTTGGAACGCATGCTCCTAAGAGCTACTAGACCTACCTTGAGCCTACTTGGAGTTCTTGGCTTCCTTGAGTGTGACTCCTAATGGTGATAAAGAATATGAAATCACCTTCCAGCTTTTCAATGATGTTCATGTCATGTCCTTGGCCAAGTTCAATGTGGCCTTGGATTTTAATCCGAATGTGGATCTCTTCTTCTCCGATCGCGAGCAAGAGTATTTAGATGGTTTCTCTTCAGATGCTTTTTGGCATACCATCTTGGGTTTTAACAAGTTTGGTGCTCCAATTTTGCAAGTGACATTTATCAACTGTGTTTGAGAATGCTCCACATGCTATTGGGGTACTCGGTGTTCCCTAAACAAGATTTGGGAAAGTTGTCGCTCCCCAAGTTGCGAGCTTTGTGGATAGCAACTTCGGAAGAATATAGGGGTCGGTTAAACCTTAGGCGAATTTTCTTGAGGAAATTTTTAGACATGAGGGGTAGCTAATAGGGTGAAATTCCTTGTGGTAGCATGATCATAAGGTTGGCAAGGAAGCTTAAGTATGAGAGGTATCTTCTTTCTAGCGCGCCGGTAGGGGATATTGACACCGTGTACCTTGATATCAAGCAAATGAATCAAGTGCAATTCCTAGCCAATAATGAAGATTATGAGGTCTTTGATTGGCTGCGTAGGGTACACATTGGTGCTATCTTCCGAACCCTTCTCTTACCTCTCTTCACCGGCATGCCCCGAATGTATAGTTTGTGCCCTCTAGTAACCGCATCCCCGGGGAGGATGAAGATATGGAAGATGTTCTCAATGAGGAAAGGCAAGCCCAAGAGCATCAACAACAACATTAACAATTACATCAACAACAACAACATCAAGAACAACAACACCAATATGCGAGCTCCGACTTGGATGCCCTTAGTGCTCAAATGAAGGGTATGCAAATCCGGTAGGTGGGTAAGTATAATCAAGGTTTTGAGGCCCTCTACACTCAAATGAGGGGAATTTTGAAAATGCAATAAGGTGTGTTTCTCCAATAACAACAATTGTATGATGCGGGTGTTTACCTAGGAGACATCACTCCCCTAGTTAACTACCCATACTTTCCACCCCAACATGGTCCTATACCATCTTATGGGGGTGGTGAGGTACCTACGTACGCATATTGGCAAGGACCCTCAGGGTCTAACACCGAGACTCGCTCATTCCCCGATGAGCACGATAATTATAATTGTGGTGTTCTCGGTGGGAGCGATTATAGGGGTGATCCTAACTACCCCTATGTGCACCCCGAGCACCCAATACCGCTCGCTTTACCCGAGCAATTATTCCCCTTGCCCCTTGGAAGAAATATAATTTCTAGGGGCACTATTCTTGGCTACCCGGTTACATCTGAGGATGGGATCCTTATGGTCCCCCATCCAGGTTTTCCTATGTTAGGGTTGACCAAGATGGCCCCGGACCGAGTTGTAGTGGTAGCTAGTTCCCTCATTTTTTTACTGTTTGCCTCCATACCTTATTTTTTGTGTGCTTTCTTTCTGTTGATGGGATGTTGAGCTGTATTCATGATTAGCTTGAGGGAACTTTATTTTTCTTTGGGGTTTGTCTCGGTGGCCAATTTGTTGTTGAGCTTGCTTGGTTTGCTTTTGCCTCTTTGTATGATGGTCTCTATCTTAATCTCTCTTTGATGGTGTTTGTTATTCATGCTTATTGTTTTGGGTATTTTATACCCGCCCAAGTGGCGAAACCAGAGTCTGACATGTGTCATTAGAAGGGGAGCCAGCGTGGACCTTTTATATGGTGACACGTGTCAGACAGATACAACCCCTGATTTGGGGTATTTAATGATCCCAAGTGGACCAATGAGTGAGCGACACGTGTCGCCTTCGGAAATGCTCAAATAGCCTCTTAGGATGTGTGACACGTGTCTCTAAGATATCAATTCTAAAATGACAGCCTTCAAAGGCCCAAACTTTGAGGCACCGCAAAACGACGTGCCCTAATCCTAGGTCATCAAACCCTAGGGAGGGCACACTTCCCCAAAAGACCCTATAAATAGGGACCTTGACCTCATTTATGACGGGAAGTCACATCGACATTAATTAAAGAGTTGTCCTTCTCTAGAAACAGACAACACCTGAGCTTGG
Source organism: Chenopodium quinoa (assembly GCF_001683475.1). Lineage (NCBI taxonomy): Eukaryota > Viridiplantae > Streptophyta > Magnoliopsida > Caryophyllales > Amaranthaceae > Chenopodium > Chenopodium quinoa. The sequence continues at coordinate 1,791,552 of NW_018743262.1, read as the reverse complement.
AATTCAAGAAGATAACTTTATTTACGCACTTTTTACTCTGAATACCGTACTAACTTAATCTTCGGAGGCGGACCACCAACCATTCGGCGGTCCGTTTGCTTTGCAGGTACAAGCGACCTTGCATGCAGAATCCATTGAGCTGTAACTCTCCCGAGGGACACGAAAAACCCCGAAAGATTTGGCGCCGTCTGTGGGGAGAGTACCTCTAAGATGGCTTCCTTAGAAATATAGGTCCAGACGGACCATGACTCAGGTGACGACGCAGATGTTGAAACCTATGTGGCCCCTAATGGGTCACTCATCTCTAAGCTCCTCCGTTTGAAAGAAAGGCGGGAGCGCAATGCTAACCAAACGGGTACTAGTAGGCCCCCAAGACCCTTAAGTAAGCCCACAAAGTAGGCAACTGATGCCTCCTAGGCGGTAGGATCAGCCTAGTCACCCGTGACGAGCTCATGAAGTTCATGAGTAGCTTCAAGGGTGAAATTAAGGGACTAATCAACAAGCGGACGACTGCCTCTAAAAAGGATTAGTCGGCCACAAGGCCTACCAAATCTGGGCAGCAGAAGTCAGTCCGGGATCGACAGCCGACTCTGCACCCCGCTCAAAAAGAGAAGGCTCGGCCTCATTCTGATCTGTCAAGACTCCGTTTCCCTGAAACGGTGACAAGGAAAGACATCCGGCATATTCAGCCGCATGGTAGCAAACAAACATTTCTTGATGCTCGTTAGTACATCGACCAGCTAAGGAATTAGCAGCTGTTGGAGTCGGCTTCAACGTCGACTTATAACGAAAGTTTTCAGAACACCTTAGTGAGGAATTCCCCTTCAGTACCAAGGACTCCCTTAAGCGGCCCCCATATGCAGTCGGGGCCTCACCTGATCAATTCGGCGTAGTATGTGGCACAGCCACCATATAGACCGCTTGCTTTGACTTTCATCCACCCCTCCTTCTTCGAAGCACAGGCGGCATATAACTATCAGCCTTTGGACTGGAAGCTTCGGCTATAAAACCTTTGGGAGTATCCCTCTACGTTTTCTAGGGAAATAGCCGAGGTCGAACAGCCAGACAAGGTTAAAAATGTCATGGTTGGCACCAATGATGGTACCTCTTACCGTAAAGACCACCTCTTGATATACACCGACCTTATGTACTTACAGGGGTTGGATTATGATGCCTGGTGTCGATGCTTCTCAGCCACCCTGAATGGCATAGCTCAACAGTGGTTAGGCAATCTGTCAGCTGGTTGCATAAACAGCTTCTAGACGCTTGCGTTCATTATGGAGCCACTCTTAACAAGTGCAAGGCAGTAATCATTCTTACTCTCATGCTTGTCAAGTTTGAGAAGGATGATGGGACTGTTGGCTCCCTGAACGGGGACTAGAAGATGGCTCGAGAATTCTATCTCTCTGACGTCAAGCCTGCGGCTACTACAGCCGGTCAGGATAAAGAGCCAATAGACATTAGTGACATCAAGGATGATCAACCGGCCCAACCAGACGTTAAGAAACGAAAGCCTAATTCGCTGGTGGTGGTCAAAAAGGAAATGCAATAGCAATCACTGACCGGGGAGCGGTCATATGACCTCCGTCCCCAACCGGCTGGTGAGCACATTGATATTCCTTTGGACGACAACCGCCCAGAGCGGACGGTTAAGGTGGGGACGGCTGCTTTTGCTAAGTTGGGCACAAGTTTGCACCAACTGTAGAGAGAATTCAAAGACATTTTGCCTTTGAAGTGGAAGAGATGGCAGCCATCAGCCCGGATATTGCTGTCCACAAACTCGTTGTAGAACCTAGAAAGAAGCCCATTTGGCAAAATAAAAGAAACCATAGCAAAGAAAGAAGTTAGGCGGCAGCCACCGAAGTTAAAAAGCTGTTAGACGCTGGGTTCATTCGGCCATGTAACTTCCATGAATGGGTTACAAATGTTTTGCTTGTAAAGAAGCCAAATGGTACCTGGCGCATGTGTGTAGATTACACTGATTTAAACAGAGCATTTCCGAAGGATAGCTATCCATATCAAAAGATCGACAGTCTGATCGACTCTACAGCCGGACATGCCCTGATGAGCTTTATGGATGCCTATTCGGGCTTTCATCAGATTCCCTGTGGAAAAAAGATCAAGAAAAGACGACATTCGTCACTTATCAGGGGGTATTCTGTTAGAATGTGATGTTGTTTGGTTTGAAGAATGCGCCTGCTACTTTACAACGCATGATTAATACAATCTTCATTAATCAAATTTGCAGGAATGTAGAGGCGTACATTGATGATATGATAGTCAAATTCAAACAGCAGGCTGATCAGTGACGAGGGGGATAGAGGCCAACCCTGATAAAATACAAGCGGCACAAGGTCATACTTATCCAAAAAAGTGTGTCTTTGGTGTTGAGTCTGGGAAGTTTCTTGGATTCTTGATTGACCAAAGGGGGATAGTGGCCAACCCTGATAAAATAAAGGCGGTAATCGACATGAAGTTGCCCCGTACTGTGAAGGAAGTCCAAAAGTTAACTGGTTGTCTGGCAGCTCTAGGAAGATTTCTCAGTCGGTCAGGCGATAAGTGCCTCTACTTCTTCCAAGTGATCAGGAAGAAAACTAGATTTGAATGGGGGGAGAATGTTGAGGCCGCCTTCAAAAAGCTGAAAACGCATCTGCACTCTTTGCCAAGGTTGGTCAGTCCCTTGCCCAAAGAGGTGCTCTATATGTATCTGGCCGTTTCAGATCATGCCCTCAGTGATGTACTCTTAGCTGAAAGAGACGGCATCCAGCTCCAAGTCTACTTCATTAGCCACGTTCTTAGAAACGTAGAGCTTTGGTACCCCATGGTTAAAAAATTTGTTCTCGCTCTTTACATGGCTGTCAAGAAGTTGAAACCTTACTTCTTAGCACATCCGGTCACGGTATACACTAACCAACCAATCAAGCGACCAATGACAACTCTGGGGTCTTCTAGTCGAATGCTTAAATGGGCTATTGAGTTGTAGGGACTGAAAATCACTTTCGAACAAAGGAAGGGAAAAAAAAAGGCAAGCATTTGGCGACTTTATTTTTGAAATGACAAGGCCGGATGAGCCGGACCATGTCAATCAGGTTTGGAAAGTGTATGTGGGCGGAAGCTCCACAATGAACGGCTGTGGTGCAGGCGTAAGGGGGACAAATATGAATATGCACTACGGTTTAAGTTCCAGGCCTCAAACAATGAGGCCGAGTATGAAGCCCTGCTAGTCGGCATCCGGATGTGCAAGGCGGCAGGGGTAACGAGAATTGACGCCCGCTCTGACTCACAATTGGTCGTAAGCTAGTATAATGGTGTCTATGAGGCCACCCATCCGGTTATGATCAAATACTTGCAGGCGGTGTAGGCTGAAGCTGGGACACTTGAAGAGTTCAATTTAAGCCAAATGCTGAGATAAAAAAAAATTCAGGCGGATGCTCTATCCAAACTGGCCTCATCCGCCTCCTACGAAACGCCTCGGTCAGTCTTCAGGGAAGTCATGGAAAAAAGAAGTATATCTGATGAAGACCCTATTGGAGTACTTGGCCGAAGCTTCTCTTGGATGGACGACATCCTAGCATACCTAACAGACAGCACCCTCCCAGATTCACCTGAGGAGGCGGCCGTGCTGAAGAAGTGGGCTACAAGCTTTGTGATAAGGCAAGGAGAGCTCTTTAAAGCAGGTTTCATGAAACCTCTTTTGAAGTGTGTGACCCTAGAAAAGGGGAAAGAAATCCTTAAACAATTTCATGCCGGATACTATGCCTCTCAAGTATGCGGCAGATCCTTAGCTGTCAGGGTCAGTCGACTTTACTTTTGGCCTACCCTGGAGACGGATGCTATGAGATGGTTAAAAAATGTGACAAGTGTCAAAAATTTGGCAAGCTAATCCATCGTCTGGCCACTAACCTGACGGCCATCCATAGTCTTGTGGCGTTTGCTAAATGGGGCATGGACATTCTAGGCCCATACACGATTGCTCTAGGCGGAAGGCGTTAAATCTTAGTGGCTATGGATTACTTTACCAAATGGGTAGAGGCATAGGCGGTCAAAAACATCAAGACAAAGGACGTAATTTCCTTCATCTGGAAGAATATCATCACCCATTTCAGGGTGCCTATGTCTATGGTTTTTGACAATGGTCCTCATTTTGTGACCCCTCACCTGAAGACTTTGTTGGGAGATCAAGGGATCTCCAATAAATTTGCATTAGTCGGCCGACCCTAAGAAAACGACCAAGTTAAAGCCTTCAACAAGTTAATCTCAGACGACATAAAAAAGAAAATACCACATGTCTTATGGCCCATAAGAACAACACTAAAAGGGGCGACTGGAGAAACCCCATTCCTCATGGTGTACGGGTAATAAGCTATCTTGCCTATTAAACCCTATGAGGCAACTCTTCGGATTATGCTATATGATGAAGAGGCAAACTGGGAGGCCATACACCGGGCATTGGCCTCATTCCCAGAGCGCAGGGGCAATGTTGCCTTACGCCATGAGATCTACCGCCTGAAAATGACTCGAGCTTACAACAAAAGAGTACACAAGCGCCCTTTAAAAGTTGGGGACTTTGTGTTACAGAAAATAGAGGCATTTGGTAGGGCGAATGAACAAGGGAATTTAACCCCAAATTTGGAAGCCCCCTACCTAATCTATGAAGAAGTAAGAGGCGGCACCTACTACCTGGAAACACCAGACGGCAGGAGGCTACCCAGAACTTGGAATGTAGATAACCTGAAGAAGTATTACTTTTGAAATTTTGTAAAGTTTTTTTACTTGTTAATGAAATTTTGCCTTCATTTCATACTTGTCGCTATTTCCTTTATTTTGAGCACTGACTGCAGAATGTGCAGAAGGACCATGCTCATAGCAATTAAGTATGCCGCTAGCACTATGTGCTGGCTGATCCTACTTACCCTCTATGGTACCGCCTGTACAACGTGCAGGCGGACTAAATTTTTTTACTAATGACGATGTTGTAGTATCTCCTGCACAATGTGTAGATGACCAACGTCGAGATTCCATGAGCTACCGCCTACACAATATGCAGACGGCTAAGCGCGCTCTTAAACTTAATATAATTTAGGGACCAATTGCCCCAAAAACAGACGCCCAAGAATGGACCCCACTGCACCAAAACTGTCGTCCTAAAATCTATCCTTAAGACAAGCTAATAGCTTAGTAGCTAATTACTCTTTAGTTAGAGCTAAGTCAATGACTTAGTGGCTATTTAAATCTTCAAACGAGGCCAGTGGCCGGATGAACATTTTTTAGACTACCGTTTGCTCCAACATGGGTACGACTATCTGCTCCAACATGAATCAGGTAACCAGCGATGTCTAATCGGGCTAATTCATCGGGGAGAAGCATCTCCCATTTGGTTCACATATTGCTCTACGAATACAACAAGCGTCCCTACCGAATGCGCTAAGGCAACGCTCGTAGTCGTTTGATTTAATCTAACTTGAAATCTAAAAAGCCCCCAGTTTTCCAGCTGTTCTAGTACAAACGGATGACGGCTACTGTTTCAGGATTAGAGGTTACCTTAATTCTTATCATTGTTATGGGGCAAGGCAGGCAGACCAATTTTCTTTTAATTAAAATGTTAAGTTAAAAGACTTAGTAATTTTTCCATACTACTCGAGGCCATTTAAGAAACTATCTGCTCATTGTTTCTATCTGCTCTATATGGTTGTATGTCGCTTGGTTTGGGGAAATCACCATTGTGATTTATTGACTTGGAAACCATTCATACTCTTTAAAGTATAAAAATTTCTAAGTCCATCAATCCATGCAACCGAAACCAAACGACATCCGACCAGGGGCAAGAACATTCGCATACTATACAGGTTAAAATACTTAGCCTAAAATAATATGCATAAAAATTGAAAGCTTTGAAAATTTTAAAAGCATAAAAACCAACATGAATAAAACCACTCAAACGACCGGATGTTACTTAATTAAATAAAACGTCCGTCAAAATATATGAATGTGATTTTCAGCTGGCAGAGCAAGAAATTGTTAAATTACACAACCTCTTAGTCGGTAAAAACACATGATTACTCGGCACGCAGGCCGGAAAAGCAGAATACTTGGCCATTCGGCAACAGAAAAATAAATATAATTGCTTAAGTAGCAGGGGAGATGTTCTCACTACTGTCAGCTGCCTCTTTGTTCCGACCAATCGGCTGCTCATCATTTTCTTCCTCCTCCTCATCCTCCTGCTTATTCCCAGAGGACTCTCTAAAGGAGCCGGATGCCTCAGCAGCGGCCTTGGCTGCCTCTTCCTCCGCCTGCCAAAGGAGCTGGGCGTTGAAATCACTACTCGCTTGATCAAACTTGGATTTCCAAGTATCATTGTCAGCAACCGGTTGAGCCGCTTGCCATGCCATCCGCATAATGGCCTCGTTGTCATCCATCATCTACTTGAAAAGGGCATCCTTCTCCTCCTCTATCCGAGCCTTGTACTTGGCATAGAGCTACTTCTCTTGGTTGGCCGGACGCTGCTCCAGGCGGCCCACCGTCTTCTTAGCCCTTTTGGCCTCCTACTTGGCCACTTCCAAGGGCTCAAGTTTTTCCTTAAGGCCCTTGATTTCGGCCTTAAGCTTGTTAATCCTCGTTCGAGCTGCCTCCAAGTGTTGTTTCACCTGCAGGTTTGCGTCCGCCTGGGAATGCATCATATCCAGTGTCAATAACTTATGTAGAGCAATTTCAAAATGATCTCCATCTAAGGAGGAGGCGTCTCTTGCATTACCAGCCGTTACCTCTTTTGACTTCTCTACGATCGGCTTCTTAAGCCCTTGAACGCGTAGCATGGCCTGCATCCGGTTAAAGGGGCAAACAGTTAGCATCAGGAAGATAAAATTGTAACTTGTAAAATTTTTTACCAAGTCGTTACCTCGCAAAGGATCCCCAAGATGCCATCCAAGTTTAGGGTGCCGACTCCTCGGACAGACGCCTTGTCCTCTTGGTCGAGTGCCCGCCGCATCTCTCTTTCCATCTGAACAACAGTCGGCCTCTGAGCAGGAGATGCAAAGGTCAAAAATACAAGTTAATAGCAGGCCAAATGGTCTACATCTTAGCAAAAACATTAAGGGCAAGTAGGATTAGCATGGGACTACTCCTCATCCTCTATGACGGCCTTCTTCCCGTCTCCTACTAAACCGACAGCAGAGTTAAGTGGCTAGCCACTCTTCGATACCTGTTGGGCATCCGGCTTGCTGATCCCCCTATCAGCTTTGAGACGGGAGTCGTCAGCTTCTTTTGTTTGGCTTGTGGGCGATATGTTTCCTCTTCTTTTCAGAGGTGCCCACGTCTCAAACCCCAAATTTCTTTACCTTAGGGTTGGATGGTTCGTAGGGAGAAGGCTTTGTGGAACCACCCTACATCAATATAGAATAATCAGAAACCATGCGGTCTAATACAAAATCTTGACAAAGTCAAGTAAGGTTGACTTTTACCTTGGGAGTTCCGATTGCTTTTTGTTCTTCGTTTGTCCGTTTTAGAACGTTCGAACGGTACATTGCTGCAGAGGATGCAGCCAGCTTCTTGGAGGTCGAGAGCTTCTCCATAGCTTTGTCTGCACAAAGAAACATGAGTTAGAAATCTACAAGCAAACTTTGAAAATAGCTAAGGCATTACAAAATTTCAAACGGCCGACTACCTCTCGGCATCTCTGTACTCAGCCCGCAGGCGGCCAAGTACACCCTATCCGAAAGCCATTCATAACGGAAAAAGTAACTTTAGGGGGTGACTTCTTTCTCCCCCGTCTGTACGTTTATCCGGACGGACAACTAGAACAGACCTTTTTCAAAGATCTCCTCCTGGGCTCGCCTAAGGATAGGCAGAAAGGCTTTCTTTCCAGCAGAGAGGGGCGGATCCTTATTCCACCTGTTATATGTATCCTTCAGGCGGTGGTGGGGGGAGTGGACAATATAAAACTTAGTCCTCCAGTCCTTCCACTTAGACTCCTTCCCGATTGCCATCATGTACCCCTTGCAGGTGGTCAAGGTGTACCATCCTTCCCCACCTACTTTCGGCACTCGGCTTAAGTAGTGCATGTTGGCGAACACCTCAAAGTTGGGATCCACCTCCAATATTTCACATGTGGAAACATACCCGATTATGTTAATCTAGGAGTTCAGAACCAGTTGCCAGATACCTAGTTGGTATCTATTAAGAATTCTCTCCACTACCAAATGGAGAGGGAAGCGTAGACCCGCCTGAATGGTTTCCTCATAGCAACCAAAGTTTTTATCATGGTAGCTCGCCAATTTTGGCCAGGTGACCGTATCTACGGCATACGACATAGAGAGAAGAAAGCCATGTCGCATGTCATGCTTAGATATGAACTTGGATAGGTCATTTTTCATTGTCTCCCGCCTGCCCTCAGGAATGTGATGATAATAGGGAGCATGCTCCCGGCAGTGAATAACATACGGCTCGGCCTAGCCCTCACCCCTTTCCACGGAAAAGGACTCCCTTGTCGTGCTTATTTTAGTTCGTGCCTCCTTCGAGTTATCGGAGGAACTAAAAGAAGATTACAAGGCCGAGTCGTCATCAGAGCTCTCGCAAGAGCTGAAGGACTACTAACTGGTGCCAGCAGGGTCCTTTCTTAGCCCCTCCTCCGACGCCTGTCCCGAAGGCCCGGGTGCCGACTCATTTACAGCCGCCCATACAATTAAATCGCAAGGAGTTCCACTTGAGGTTTGGGAGTGGTAATAAGTAGAAGTTGGAGGGGGGTTAGAAGAAGGGCTAGGTGACTGACAGGCTCCCTAATGGAGCTGTTTGAATACACTATGGACCCGCCCGAATGGTAGAAAAAACCATCCGAGTTATACTGTCTGACCGTTCTTTTGGTTCTGGCCATAGTGTCCTGCACAGACAAAGAAACGGTCGAATTCAGGGAAGTTCGTAAAGTAGGGTCCACGAGAAAGCATGCGGCACCGCTAGTTCTAGTCTCAACCGTCCCCGGTGACCGGCTAGCCACTATCCTATGTCGTGCCGTGTGTATTTGGAAAACCATTTTCGAAAAATAGAAAAGAAAATAAAAAAAGAGAAGGAAACAGGAAGTTACCTTTGGAAAGTTATGGGAGACGGTTGAAGAAGCTTGGACGTCTGTTTATAGACTGACTAGCAGAGGGTTGTCGAATGCTTGAAATGAACGAGTCAAGAGTTCAGAAGTGAAAAGCTCTGGATTCTATCAAGGATTCACAAAGTGTGAAAAAATGAAGGGTGGTCAACCCCTATTTATTGAAAGGGTAAAAGAATCTAGGGTATAATCCTTAGATTCACCCATGGTAAATGGTTGAAAAATCAACCATTCATAGCTTCACACATATCACAGGCGTCATGGGCCAAGCAAATGACCCTTGTGAGGGGCAATTGTTTTGGATATTTTATACCCGACCAAATGGCCCAACTAGAGTCTGACATGTGTCATCAAACCCTAGGGAGGGCACACTTCCCAAAAAGACCCTATAAATAGGGACCTTTCCCTCTATTATGGCGGGACGTCACATCGACATGAATTACAGAGCAGTCATTCTCAAGAAACAGACAGCACCTGAGCTTGGAATCCAAGCAAATAACTTTATTTCTGCACATTTTACTCCAAATACTCTACTAACTTAATCTTCGGAGACGGACTACCGACCATTCGGCGGTCCGTTTGCTTTGTAGGTACAGGTGACCTTGCAGAATTCGGTCTTGAGATGTAACTCTCCCGAGAAACACAAAAAACCCCGAAACACTTATTTATGTCATTCTTGATCTTATTATTGTGATGATTCTTCTTTGATGATGATGAATGTGTTGCTCCCACAAATCCAAATCCCTAATATCCAAATCCCATGAATCCAAACCCTTGATTCCAAATCTTGTAGTTTAGTGCTTTGTAGTTAGTTAGGTGTTTAGTTGTTTAATTTGTTCTTATTTTCTTGTCTTTACTTTTTGATATTTTAGTTTAGTTTTGTTTCGCAGTTTCTTTTTATTTTATTTTGTCTTTAGAGCTCAACGAAGGTGGTCGATTCTACCACCTATTTTTATTATCATTGCTCGGAAGCCGTTGAGATCTTTCTTATTTTTCTTAATCTCTTTTCTTTTCTTGAATGCATAGTTTAGGATTAGTTTCCTCAAGAATTGAACCTTGCCTTCCATATGCTAGCAAAAATAGCAGTCAAACTTCCTTGATTCTTGATCCAAATCGAAGCACCAAAGTATATTAAGTCATGTACCTAGCAAAAGGCACACAAACATTTCCATGAGAGAAAATGTATTTTAAAAAGAAAGGAAAATTAAATCAATAAAACACGGGTAACTTCTCGAGAAAGGCTTGCTTAAGGTCCAAGCTTGACCGCTCTAGAAAATAATAATTCAATGCTTGCAAGAGCTTGTCAAATGCACTACTACACATTTCGCAAGATAACAAGTAGGCAAATGATATTAGCATGCAACAAGATTAGTGCACATAAAATAAAGTGAAGAGGGAGTTGCCAAGAAGAAGAATCAAAAGAAAATTCAACAAAATAAGAAAATGAAAAGGAAGAAGAAGAAGGCAAACTCTCCTCGAAATATTTTTGGGTGGCCACATCATCCTTTTCCTCAATAGGGGACGAATGAGGCACATGTAAATAATCATAGACAAGGGGGTCCCCAATGGGCTCATTAACAAAGGAAGGGAGGGATATAGGAGTGTAGGGGATGTGGTTGAAATTGCTTGAAAAAGGGACATGAGAGGAGGGAATAGGGGCTATGGTCTCACAAATGAACTCTTTCCCACCACCATGCCTCAAATCACCAAAAAGAGCATGAAAATCAATCATAGAATCCTCAAAAGAAGAATACTCATGATTATCATCTCCCTCAAACATCCAAATTCCAAGAGGAGCTACATATTCCACTTCACTAGAATTATTAACAACAACTCCCTCAATTTCCTTAGAGCCTAAAGTCTCAAATCCATGCATGAATGGATGCAAATTCATTTCAAACTCATCTCTGTCCCATGAAACATTCTTAATGAACTTACTAAAAAGGCTATAGGTCTTCATTTGACACTCAAATAACACATTGGTCATAACCTCAATCGAGTCCAAATACTCATGGATAGAAAAATCACAATCATGCATAAGAGACCACTTAAGATGGGAAGTAAGGTCGATGTTATCAAAATCAACACTTTCTTCATTCTCAACTCCTTCACTATCACCCAAATGCTCACTAATGGGATCCTCACACTCTCTTGGTTGCTCAAAATCATCATCATCATCCTAAACACACACATTAAATTGGAATTTTTCACATACCAGCATCAAGGATGACAATTGGATTTCTAACTCTTCTTTTCTTCTCCTTCCCTCTTTCATGACGCTCCTTAATCTTTTTCATAATCTCTAATTGACCTCATATAGAAATAAGAATCATCTCCTTACTAGGCTAAAGCTCATCATCAAGATCAATGCACCTAATTTGAGATTCAAAAGTTGCTATAAGAGATTCAAAAGGTGAAGAATGTTGAGGCTCAACAAGAGAAGAAGAAGTACAACCAAGATTGGAAGAATTAACATTAAGATCATGAGCATATACATCACATTGGGGAGTGAGGACACAATTAAACACATGAGATTCATCATTAAGGGAACGAAGCACATCACAAGAAGGCATGGTAAATAATAAAGAATATTGAAACACACCATTAGCATCAACTTAAGCATGTACCTCATCATCATGAACAAAAGGGGAAATAGAATTGAAATCATGTGTTCTAGGTTCACTTAAGGGTTCATGTAACAAGTCATGGGAAATCATGATAACATTAGAAGATTCAACACATTGCGCATCAATATTAGAATCATGATTAACCCAATTATAAACATCCCTAGCAAACCAAACATAAAAATCCCAAACATCATCAATTGATAATGCTCTAAATTCACCCTTATGCATGCATTCAACTTCATTCCTAGTTTTCTCATTCAAACCAAAATAACAAATCTCACAAGCCTCCCAAAGACTACAAAAATTATAGTCTTAAAATCCCTCAAGTCTATTGAAATATTCACAAAAAGGCTCATTGTCATATTGAAGAAATGATAGACATGCCATTTTATTTCACAAGACAAACAAAAATCAAATAAAAGAAAAGTAAAAACAAAGACGTAGACTCAAGCAATAAAAAACACTCAAACATAAACATCGTTCCCCGGCAACGGCGCCATTTCGACGAAGGGAAAACTAGGTCGTTATCTAATCCTCCCTCGGTCAAACTAAATTTATAAACACTTATATATCAAACCTAAATACAAGTATAAAGGCAATTCAAGTGATGCGAGAGCATGGACACTACTTTTGGGCCAAATTGACTATTGTTGACTTGATCAAGATCGGAAAATATTTGAGCTTAATTTGAATTATTTAGATTATTGTCCTCGTATGTGGGATGTGACTTAGGTTGTATTTATTTAGTTATTATCTTGTAATTAATCCTAGCCTTTTATTTTGTATGGTTTAGATTTAATGAGGTTTAGGGTGTTATTTCATGTACTAGTGCCTCCCTATAAAAGGAGTTACTTTATGATGTAATAGAATATATTTGTTTTGAATATTGAAATTATGAGAGTTTTTCTCTTCTTTGAGTTCTTTGTGATCTCTCCTTTGTGGTAAAATCTCAATCTTTATCAAACTTTGTGGTTGATTAGATTGAAACCCTTATTTCTCTAGAATATTTGACTAGTGACTCAGGTTATTTTGCTAGATAATCTTACTTTGTGTTGATTATTTTAGCTTAGATCTTGATCCAATATCATGTCTTTATTTTTTGTTTTTGCACTCAAAAACTCACAAAAATTCCTTAAAAATAGATCTTTGTTTTTCTTTTCATATCAAATGGTATCATGAGCCAAAGGTTTTTAACCTTTTGATCCAACCAAAAAAAAAAAAAAAAAAAAAAAAAAAAAAAAAAAAAAGGGAAACCCACGAATTTGTGTTGCTGCCTGTTCAGTTCCCCATTATTAACACCATTTCATTATCACCACCAACCATTATCATATTAGTCATCACCGCCCACTAACCTCTCATTCAAGGTCTTCATTTGCTGCGAGAATCCACCGTAAAAAACCAACCTTTCATCCAATTTCTCCAAGAAATTCAAAGACCCACAAATTTTGAACCAACCCAAATATTTTTTGTTCGAGCGTCGTCCTTTAGGCCGTTTCCATCACCACATTTTTACAGCTCCACCACCAACCGCGACCACTGTTATTTTGGGTGATTAATACCGAGTCAAGCACCCAACTTGATTCGGTTTTCATCGGGCTTCATTCGGGTCTCTATCGGGCCGCATTTGGGTTTGATCTTTGTAGAACAGAGGAGTGTGGCTCCATAGCTTCGAGGCTCCGTAATAGTGAGGAGCGGACGCTTCAATTATAGGGGCGGGTGTTCTGAGATACTGACAGGACAGTTTGGTAACGGTGCTCAATTTCGACATTTATTCTAGATTTATTATTATTGTCATCATTTGAGATTATAAGTTGCTCATATGAGTTATTGGACAATGGGATTGGATTTGTTTGTAGAAAGGGATAATCTTGGCGCCATCTTGATGAGCAAATTGATTTTGTTGGACCCCCTATTTTTGATGAAGAAATTGAATTTGAACTTAATGTTCCCTTTCAAATGTTACCTTGTCTTCCATCGCATGTGTCTACTCAATGATTGTTACTACTATGTGGGTGCAAGTATTAACAAGCGAACATGTGAATTCATTTCTAAATTGGGCTTAACTAAGAATGGTGATTTCATTTTGGGAGAGTGGATAACTACGCTTGGACACCTCAATTTTGCCTTTGTTTGGGTGATGTACTCCTTGGTTCTATATTATTAAACTCTCCATTCGTTTGATCATGTCGGCTTGCTCTTACCTCTAGGAATTGAGGACAATTCCGTTTGAAGAGGAGGAGTTTGATGCGAGAGCATGGACATTACTCTTGGGCAAAATTGACTATTGTTGACTTAATCAAGATCGGAAAATATTTAAGCTTAATTTGAATTATTTACATAATTGTCCTCGTATGTGGGATGTGACTTAGGTTGTATTTATTTAGTTACTATCTTGTAATTAATCCTAGCCTTTTATTTTGTATGGTTTAGATTTAATGAGGTTTAGGGTTTTATTTCATGTACTAGTGTCTTCCTATAAAAGGAGTTACTTTATGATATAATAGAATATATTTGTTTTGAGTATTGACATTATGAGAGTTTTTCTCTTCTTTGAGTTCTTTGTGATCTCTCCTTTGTGGTAAAATCTCAATCTTTATCAAACTTTGTGGTTGATTAGATTGAAACCCTTGTTTGTCTAGAATATGTTACTAGTGACTCAAGTTATTTTGCTAGATAATCTTACTTGGTGTTGATTATTTTAGCTTAGATCTTGATCCAAGATCATATCTTTATTTTTCTAGTTCACTCAAAAACTCACAAAAATTCCTCAAAAATAGATTTTTGTTTTTCTTTTCATATCATCAAGTGTTGAACCCAAAAGAATGGTATTGTTCAAGCACTTTCAATTATGCACCTAAGCTAGGTCGAAATCGTAGGTAAGACGTAACACTAACAACTAACAAAATAAGCAGCTAAAAAATAAAAACACTAGGAATGGGGGATCAACAAGTAATCATGTCAATAGCAACAACTTGGGAAGATCATGCCAATCAAAAGTTTTAAAGACAAATGATAAGAGCAATCAATTGGAATCAACGAGCTACCTCCTAATTGTTAAACTAGAGTTCACTATGAATAACAAACTAAGAGAATCACAATTAAAACCAATCGATAATTGCAATTCCTAAATCAATTCGTGTCATTAGCAATTATAATTCTCAAGGCCTAATCGAATTACACACATGCAAACCTTCATTAATCACTTTAATCTTAACAATCAATCAACACAATTCCTAAATTAATCACAATCAATTAATCATACAAATTTCACCCAATTCCTAGCCAAACAACAACTCAAATATCATTATCTATCAAAAATCAACTAAAGTAATTAAGAATCAACAAAATATGGGAAACAATTGCACTAACCAACAATCAAACATCAAAATCAAATCAAACAAGCATGAAATTAAACAAAGCAATAAGGTGACATAGAGTTAAGAATGCTCATTGATATTAGAGAAGATATTCAACATAATTGTCACCCTTGTATCTTCAATCTCTCAATCATCATTGAAACCCTTCACGTTCTCTCTCTAAAACTACACTTAATCTAGAAAGAGGAACTCCTAATTTACCCTTATCCTCCTAAGAGGAGAGAGAAAATATTCTAATCTAAAGAATTTTATTTATCTATACTAAATAAATTCGTACAATATATATACAAATGGAGAAAAGATGTTAAATCGCGAATAAAATCAAGAAAGCCGCGCTCGCGGAGAAATCATCCGCGCCCGTGGAGGAGAAAAAATGGAACAGAGCAGCCCGAGGCCGTGTCCAGGGCCAAAGCCCACGCCCACAGGGTGCCCACAGCCTGCCTGCGGTGAGTTCCTGCTTGGAATCGGTTGATTTGAGGTGCAGCCACCCACGCTCGCGCTCAGCCTCCGGCTGCTTGCTGGGCTGCTGAGTGGTGCGGTAAATGGCTGCTGCTCAGGGCTTTGCGACTGCTGCTTCGCTACTTTGGTGCGGTTCCTTGGTGCTCGGGGCTGCTGCTTAGATGCCCATACTTGCGGTGCTTGGCTACGCTTGCTTGGTTTGCTTGAATTGCATGCTTGGCTTCTCGAACTTGGCTCTGTTAACTTCCTTGAATGCGCTTGAGCTCCTTCCTTGATGATTAAATCCCAGGGAACTCGACACACCTAAAAAAAAGTCAAATAAACGGAGAAGCGAGAAAATAGACGAGAAATTAACAAAATAATAAGAAAACCATTGAAAGAATGCATTTCTCTAAACTTACACATAAACACGCAATTCAAGCATTATTACCTAAACACACGACATAAAAGACTTAAAATGAGCATAAAAATAAGAAGAAAAACTAGTATAAGAGTGCCATAAATGACATGCATCACTTTCTCTTTTCTTTTGTTTTATTTTTCTTTCTTCTTTATTTTGGTTTGTTGTATGTTTTAAGGCTTTATTTTTCACTTTTTTCTTTTCTTTTGAATTGGACTATATACGACTGATTTTTTCTTTTGAATGAACATCTTCCTAAGTACTATAGGGATCATGATACCAGATTCTACCTGTATATGGCATGTTTGTAGTTGCTTCCGATAGTTGTTGTATGTTTTGAGGCTTTATATTTCACTTTTTTCTTTTCTTTCGAATTAGACTATATACGACTGATTTTTGCTTAAACAAAGCAATAAGGTGAAAAATATAATAATCTATCAACAATCAACTAAAGTAATTAAGAATCAACAAAATATGGGAAACAATTGCACTAACCAACAATCAAACATCAAAATCAAATCAAACAAGCATGAAATTAAACAAAGCAATAAGGTGACATAGATTTAAGAATGCTCATTGATAATAGAGAAGATATTCAACTTAATTATCACCCTTGTATCTTCAATCTCTCAATCATCATTGAAATCCTTCACTTTCTCTCTCTAAAACTACTCTTAATCTAGAGAGAGGAACTCCTAATCTAACCTAATCCTTCTAAGAGGAGAGAGAAACTATTCTAATCTAGAGAATTTCATGTATCTAGACTAAAGAAAGCCGTACAATATATATACAAATGGAGAAAAGATGTCAAATCGCGAATAAAACCCAGAAAGCCGCACTCGCGGAGAAATCGGTCGGGCCCGTGGAGGAGAAAAGTTGGAACAGAGCATCCCGAGGCCGTGCCCGAGGCCAAAGCCCGCGCCCGTAAGGTGCCCGCTGCCTGCCTGCGTGAGTTCCTACTCGGAATCAGTTGATTTGAGGTGCAGCCACCCGCGCCCGCGCCCAGCCTATGGCTGATTGCTGGGCTGCTGGGTGGTGCGGTAAATGGCTGCTGCTCGGGGCTTTGCAGCTACTGCTTTTCTACTTTGGTGCGGTTCCTTGGTGCTCGGGGCTGGTGCTTAGATGCTCATACTTGCAATGATTGGCTACGCTTGCTTGGTTTACTTGACTTGCATGCTTGGCTTCCCGAACTTTGATCCGTTAACTTCCTTGAATGCGCTTGAGCTCCTCCTTAATGATTAAATCCTAGAGAACTCGACACACCTACAAAACAAGTCAAATAAACGGAGAAGCGAGAAAATAGCCGAGAAATGAACAAGATAATAAGAAAACAATTGAAAGCATGTATTTCTCTAAAATTACACACAAACACGCAATTCAAGCATTATTACCTAAAAACACGACATAAAAGACTAAAAACGAGCATAAAAATAACAAGAAAAACTAGCATAAGAGTGCCATAAATGGCATGCATCACTTTCTCTTTTCTTTTGTTTTATTTTTCTTTCTTCTTTATTTTGGTTTGTTGTATGTTTTGAGGCTTTATTTTTCACTTTTTTCTTTTCTTTTGAGTTGGACTATATACGACTGATTTTTGCTTTTGAATGAACATCTTCCTAAGTAGCAATGGTATGCACAGTTTGAGAGTATGCTTGGTGGACTCTAGGATAGGTGTATGCTAAGGTAGCATGTCTAAGTACTATAGGGATCATGAAACCAAATTCTGCCTGTATATGGCATGTTTGTAGTTGCTTTCGATAGTTGTTGTATGTTTTGAGGCTTTATTTTACACTTTTTTCTTTTCTTTCGAATTGGACTATATACGACTAATTTTTTATTAAACAAAGCAATAAGGTGAACAATATCATTATCTATCAACAATCAACTAAAGTAATTAAGAATTAACAAAAATATGGGGAACAATTGCACTAACCAACAATCAAACATCAAAATCAAATCAAACAAGCATGAAATTAAACAAGTTATAAGGTGACATAGATTTAAGAATGCTCAATGATAATAGAGAAGATATTCAACTTACTTGTCACCCTTGTATCTTCAAACTCTCAATCATCATTGAAATCCTTCACTTTCTCTCTCTAAACTACTCTTAATCTAGAGAGAGGAACTCCTAATCTACCCTAATCCTCCTAAGAGGAGAGAGAAACTATTCTAATCCTAAACGAATAAAACCTAGAAAGCCGCGCTCGTGGAGAAATCGACCGCGCCCGTGGAGGAGAAAAGTTGGAACAGAGCAGCCCGAGACCGTGCCTAAGGCAAAAGCCCGTGCCCGCAGCCTGCCTGTGGTGAGTTCCTACTCGGAATCGGTTGATTTGAGGTGCAGCCACCGGCGCCTGCGCCCAGCCTCCGGCTGTGATATGTCCATTTTATATAGTGTTTTATCCCCGTCCCTTGGTCGTTATTATTAGTGTTTTTGGCTCTTTTGGGCCACTTTTATTACTAATTTGTGTGTTCTAGTGTTTTCGTAGTTTTAGTTGTATTTTACAGGAAATTGCACTCTTGGAGCATTTTCTCGGGCTTTATGGATCGACTACGGAAGCTAGAAGGACACAACCACTCTTGAAGCCCAAGATCGGTGAGAGCCGGTGATTAAGGGCTCAGTATGTGATATCGGGGTTATTGGATCAATTAATCAAGACCCGATGAGGAAATCCAGATTGGGCCGAGGAATCGAGCCCAATCGAAATCCAAGCCTCGGAGAAGAAGACGGGCCCGATCGGGCAAGCATACGCCCGATCGAGCGAGTGCACGCAAAAGCAAACCTCAAGGAAGAAGTGCGCCCGATCGGGTGAGCGCAGGCTCGATCGGGCGCAGCATACCAAGCAAGGGCAGGGTAAAAAGTCGGGCCTGATCGGGCGCGTGTTTTTCTTAGTAGCTGATTAGTTTAGTTTTAATTCTTGTTTTAGGAAAGGTTTAAATACGATTATGTACGGAATTTTTAGTTCACCTTCTTTCTTAGACTTTCTCTCTCTACTTAGTATTTTTCTCTCTCTTAAATTCTCTCTAAACTTTTGTTCTTAATAATTCCTTTAATTCCAGATTTAATTTTTGGTACAATTTCTTCCCTTTTAATTTCAGCTATTTTAATTGCTTTCTTGATTATGCTTTTAATTATTTACTTGATTGGCTTAGTTATGATGATTAGTGAGTAGTTTCATTCTAGGATTTATGGGGATCCATAATTAATATGAAGGGATAGTTTGTTATTATTGATTATTGATATTGCATGATAATTTCCTATTGAATTGTTTTAATTCTTTGCAATTAGATTATGAATCGAGCAGATGTAATTTGATTGTGAATGTTTAGCAATATTGAATTGATGAATCGAGCAGATGTTGATTTAATATTGCGAGAGCCTATTAGATCTATGTTGATTAATAAATTGCGAGAGCTTGTTAATCATGTTATCTGTGCATTGTTAATTATTAATTACTTCGTTCTATCCCGGAATATTAATTATAGGTGCTCCTGTGACCTTAGGCTTCCTTATTATTATTTCTTTTCTCCCTAAATTTATTCTTCGTGGTATAGAATTCATACCTAAAATTATTGGTTACTTAGATAATTTGGATTATAATAATTAATTAGAATTAAAAAGACCTGTTTCCCTGTGGAGTTCGACCCTACTTCCCTACCTACTTTATTTAGAGATTTAGGTAATTATTTTTTATTAGAGGATACGACTTTACCCTGTCAGGCTGCTTGCTGGGCTGCTGGGTGGTGCAGTAAATGGCTGCTGCTCGGGGCTTTGCGGCTGCTGCTTCGCTACTTTGGTGCGGTTCCTTGGTGCTCGGGGTTGCTGCTTAGATGCTCGTACTTGCGGTGCTTGGCTATGTTTGCCTGGTTTGCTTGACTTCCATGCTTGGCTTCTCGAAATTGGCTCCGTTAACTTCCTTGAATGCACTTGAGCTCCCTCCTTGATGTTTAAATCCTAGGGAACTCGACACACCTACAAAACAAGTCAAATAAACAGAGAAGCGAGAAAATAGCCGAGAAATGAACAAAATAATAAGAAAACCATTGAAAGCATGCATTTCTCTAAACATACACACAAACACGCAATTAAAGCATTATTACCTAAAAACACGACATAAAAGACTAAAAACGAGCATAAAAATAACATGAAAAACTAGCATAAGAGTGCCATAAATGGCATGCATCACTTTCTCTTTTCTTTTGTTTTATTTTTCTTTCTTCTATATTTTAGTTTGTTGTCTGTTTTGAGGCTTTATTTTTTACTTTTTTCTTTTGTTTTGAATTGGACTATGTACGACTGATTTTTGCTTTTGAATGAACATCTTCCTAAGTAGCAATGGTATGCATGGTTTGAGAGTATGCTTGGTTGACTCTAAGATACGTGTATGCTAAGGTAGCATATCTAAGTACTATAGGGATCATGATACCATATTCTACCTGTATATGGCATGTTTGTAGTTGCTTCCTATAGTTGTTGTATGTTTTGAGGCTTTATTTTTCACTTTTTTCTTTTCTTTTGAATTGGACTATATACGACTGATTTTTGCTTTTGAATGAACATCTTCCTAAGTAGCAATGGTATGCACGGTTTGAGAGTATGCTTGGTTGACTCTAGGATAGGTGTATGCTAAGGTAGCATGTCTAAGTAATATAGGGATCATGAAACCAGATTCTACATGTATATGGCATGTTTGTAGTTGCTTCCTATAGTCGATTTGACACCAATAGTGAGTTTTTGCTACATCCATGTGAGGTTCATCATTTTTCAAGCCTTCAACATTTATTTGCATGAGCAGCATGGATCCTTGACTATTGCAAACCTAATATTGAATCTTGACTCATAATTCTCAAACACGATACCGGACCATCTAAGGAGGACAAAGGCATCTTTTTGGGGTGGTAATTTTTCTTTATCTAGGTTTAATTTTCTTTATTTCTAGTTATTGGGTTCACATTTTCCTACTTGCTAACTATTTTAGCCTTTTCCCTTCTTTTCAAGTCGTATCTTTAGAACTTTGAGCCTTTTGTTTCTTTTTGTTCCATTTTTGGTTTTTGTGAAGCAAATGATCACTTTTATTGGAGATTGTGGTATATAGGTATGGATATTGGTTCCTTTTGTAAGCAATCTTGTGTTTTGTTTATATTTTGTGAATAATGGCAAATGAATGATGGAAAAAGCCGTCAAAAGTTAAAAAAGGCAAGGACATAATAATTGCAAAGTTATAAGAGCCGTCCATAGTTAAAAAAGGCGAGGACAATTGCTTTGAAAAAATGAAAACAAAAAAAAAGTGAAAAATGAGAAAATTCAAAATTATGTTTAAGTGAATTATTGTCTCTTTCTAAGCATTGAGGACAATGCTTTAGGGGAGAAGCGTTTACCCGTTTTCTGTATATGATTGTGAGTATAGCTTTTAATAAGCATGGGGGTGATAGTTTGTTTTTGTTTGGTGACTACTTGATTGTGATTCTAAGAAAGGTGCCTTCTTTGCTTCACTATTATGGATGCCACCAAATTTTTAAATTTTAGCCTACCCTCACCCTTTTTCCCTTACATTACAACCTTTAGGAAAGACCTTTGGACCTAGAGGTTGAGTCACATATCGAGGGAGGGTATTATGAGTTAAAGCCTAAAGAGAAAGGATGCAAAGTCAAGACGTCGAGTAGCCCAAAATATGTTCTTTTCGGCTCCTTCGAGGAGATTTGAGGCTATAGGGAGAACGCGATAATATCAAATGTGATGAAGGTGGATTATGATAATGAGTTATCTACGCTTAGCATATTTTATGTTTCAATCAACCTCGGATATCTTGGAACGTGCATACCCTTACTTGCTTGAGAAAGTCGTTTATTCATTTGAAGTGTAGTCATTTTGTAAAGTCCAACTCGTAAAGGTTTTGATTTGATTTTCTTTCTTTTTCTTTTACTTTTTGCGATTTTCCTCATGTATGTTGGTTGAGAGATATAGGTTAAGCTCTTAGGAAACCTTTACGAGACCTCACTCTTCCTCATTAGCGACTTTGCGGTTTAAAGGGCTTGTTGTAGCTAAAAACACCGTGATTCCTACATTAGTGAGTCTTAGTTTATATTCCAATCTTATGTCTTTCTTTTTCTTTTTGAATATATCTTTCATCCTTATTCTTTCTTTCTTTGTTTTTCTCAAGGATGAGCAAAAGTTTAGCTTGGAGGAATTTGATGAGTGTCATTTAAGGCACTCATTTGGTTCTCTTTAGGGTGAACTTCATGCTATTTTATAGCTCTGTTCTTTAGATTTTCCTTAGTTTTAATATTTATTTCCTTAGTTTGCATTTTCTTAGTTGATTTTCTATTTTTATGCATTTCTTAATTATTTTGTTATTTCTCTATTATTTGCTTGTTTTCGTTCATTTTCAAGTTAAGATCATAATCCGAGGATTCCCGAGCCTCCTTCCCAAGTTGGTGTTGAACCCGCCTTTGAGGCTATTTTAAGACTTCCGTGTTCATCAACATCATCAAGTGGAGCACACGAGGAAGAGCAAAGTCAAAGATGAAGGACGCTGCCCTGCTCCCAGGCGTGGGCGCGACCTCGCCTCTCAGGGTATATGTTCCGTACCTAGTTTTGCGCGGCCGCGCATCCTCCTTGGTGATGGTCGCGCCTATACGGGTCTCTTTGGATGATCTAACTAGCTTTTCTTTGTTAGTATAACTCTATATAGATTTTCCTTTTATTTTTAGAGGGAGAGGAGAGATAGTTTTAGAATTAGGTTAGATCATTTTTGTAGAGAGAGAAACTCTAGGTTGTAGAGAGAGAAGTTATTGATTTATGATTGAAGATTGATGATTCTAAGTATTTTCTCAATTGATTTGAAGCGAGTTTGTAAGGATTTCTTTTACTTTAATGAAATCTTTAGCTTCTGATTTCAATTGGTTTGTTAATTGTTCAAGTTTGATTAATGTGTGATTGATTTTAGTTTGATTAATATGATGATGATGTGTGTATTGTTTAACTTAGTTTTGATCTTGATTTCCATGGATTGTGAGTAGTTTTCTTACTAGGGGAATGGTAAAGCATAAATGAGTAATGGATTGATGCTAATTGGGGGAAATTGATGGATTTGAAGTAGTGATTAAATTGGTCGACTAATCATGTGCATGTGTGTGATTGATTGAAGAGTAACTAACTTTGATTGTTGCACTAGATTGCATTGCATGTTCACATTGATACGGACAATTAATTTGTGGTTTGCATTTGTCGATTGAGTTTGTTTGTGAAGCTCCTAGCTAGTGTCTCTCTTAATTGACGCTCGTTTGACCTCTAGGAGATTAGCCTATCATACTCTCTTGATTGCTTAATTGATTTTCCCTCGCAACACTCGACTTAGTCAATTCCAATCCTGATTAGTTGTATCCATTGCATGTATATGTGGATCCTAAATTCTAGTGTTTGATATATTTGGTTTTAATTTCATTTTCTTAGTTGTTTTAGAGTACACACACCTTAGTTCACCTTTTCGAAATAGCTTAACTTTAGCAATAGTGACCACCACCATTCCTAATGGTTCGACCCTCGACTTACTCCTATGCTAGTTATAAGGGTGTGTTGAGTGATTAAAAATTTTGTTTGGCCTAGGGAACATTAGTCCAACGACCTAGTCTCCACCCCTCATCAAAAGAAAAGAAGAACGACAATCCTTCTTCTTCCGAAAACACCCACTCTAGTAACAATGTTAGTACCTTTGACCTAAATGATGTCTTAGAAATGGATAATCAAGGATCTAAAAAGAAACCAAAAAGAGAGTTCACCCCCGTTGGAATGAATTATGATGCTGCTTTAGATCTTCTCCATGATCGAGGATTAATAAAATGTATTGGCCCTACTAATGACCCAATGCCAAAAAGGTGATCTTCAAGATGGAATCCCAACTCTTATTGTAAGTACCATCAAAGAAATGGTCATACCATGGATAAATGTTACAGATTTTGAAATCTCATTCAAGATCTCATCGAAGCTAATAAGATCCCATTGCCTCTAGCTAGTAAGAAGACCAGCTGATGATTAAGCAAAAGACACAAGGCGAGCTTCGACAATAATATTTTGTGACCTCTTTTTTCCTTTCTTTTCTAATTCCTCCTTTCCCCAATAAGTCTAGAATAGACACCTTTTATTTTCCTGAGATTTATTTTGTAGGATTTTTCCGTTTTTCCTTTAATAAATGAGCATTTCTTTTCTTTTATATGAGCATCGCATTACATAAATATTAAGCACAAGGTATACTAATGATTTGAGGCACCCCTTGTAGCCTATCATATCATCTTTACACTTTCAAATATACAATCTTTTTTTTTATTAAACCACTTTGAGCCTCATCTAACGATAGGTTTTTCTTTTTTTCACCCACATCTACCTAACCTTGGGATGGGATGGTGTGCAATTTATGCAATTTTCAAAAAATAAAATCTTGAGTGATTTTATAAAAATTTCAAAAGAATAAAATAGAAATAAAAGTGTGCAAAAGGGCAAGTGTTCCGATATCTTTGATATGAATATATCTTCAATAAGAATACGTCTCAGATTGTGTCTCTTATCAACTGCTAGGTACCGTGCCCTGAGAAACATGAATACAAAGTGACTGATAGACTGCATGATCGAAATTTCCCACACTTACAAAAAAATGCAATAGAAAAAAAAAGAGAGTAAAAAAATAAACAAAAGAAAGAGAGTTAAAAAATGAGGAAACCACAAGCATAATAATATAAAGATTTCAAAAGCAAGGTTGCATACCTTGGGGTCTTATCTAGGGTCTTGAGCCTTTATCCCCTTTTTCTTCAACCTTTAGCCTAACCAGGTAACAAACCTTCAAAGACCTATTTGAGGTTCGGCTAGAGCTACGTTTGGTCTGATTCCTAATGGATATGTAGGAAACCTTACATCGAAGTGCGGCCGTAATAAAAATTCATTCATTCACATTCATATTAACATTAATACATTATGATATCAAGGAATCTCCAATGCTCATCCCTATCCATTTAGAGCTAGACATGGGGGGCTTGATCCCTACATTAGTTGGTTACCTAGCCTAAGAGTCACCCCTATTTGATACTTTTCAAAAAAAAGAAAAAAAAAATTCCATTCACTTAGCCTTTGAAGCCTAGCTTTAATGTCACTTTCACACACATCATAGTTACATAGACAAATAATCCTCCTCATAGGAACCCTTGTCATGAAATCTTAACACAACAATGAAGCATGCCTTGTCATATCAAGATTACTCATTATCATAATTCTTATTGCATCACATAGTATAAAGTACTTAGGCTTCGTGCCTAAGTTACCCAAATACTTTCATCATCAAGTCGACAATTGAGATAGCCTAGGATAAACTAATATTTGCACTATGAGATACAACATCGACATATACATTTGACTAAGCTCATTCAACATGCACCTAAAACACCTACTTAGATCTTTTTTATGTCTGACTTTTTCTTGAAAAAGTCGGTACGCTCCACAAAAATTACGAAATTTTTTTGCTTTTCAGCATTTTGAGTCAAACACATCACAATACAATGTAAACGCGAGTCTTGCACATTAATTCATGTCATGTCCAAGCACAATGAGTCAACATCAAGTTAGTCAATCACGATGAGTAAAGTATAACAAACCTTAGGTCAACCATAAGAAAAACATGAGCAAAGTCCTATAGTAAAAAATATAAATGAAGGCAGGCTAAGACCAAGACGGACAGGTGATCTTTACAAAAATTTTGAAGCAAAAGGACGCAAACAACTTAGAAAATCAAGTAGAGTCAAATGGTGATATACATTGATTGATTAGGTTCCTTGGTACGCTAGTTATCCCCTATAAGAAAATTGACATGATTAATAGTCGACTTGATTACAATTGAAATAAGTGATCGGCCTGAAGATGATCATCTCACTTAGCTTAAGCGCCTAATCATTGGCTCATTACAAGAACCAAGGCATTGGTTCAAAAGCAAGCACATCACCAAAATGACAATTTTCTAAGATTGGATTGTCATTTCAAACTGACAATATTTCCAAGACTGAATTGTCGACCATCACTCTTCAACAACAAACTTTCCAAGATTGGATTGTCCCCTTTGGTAATATTTCCAATCGTGGATTATCGTGCTCCTTCTCTATTTGGCAATATTTTCCAAGTTCGGATTGTCATACATTCATTAAATCTTCGACAATTTTTCCAAGATTGGATTGTCATCTCAAACTGGCAATGTTTCCAAGCTTGGGTTGTTGCTCTCTTTCTCTATTTGGCAAGTTTTTCCAACTTTGGATTGTCATACATTCATCAAATCCTTGTCAATATTACCGAGATTGGATTGTCATGCATTCAATTCCCTATGGAAAAATTTCAAAGGATTGTCGTAAGTCTCTATTCAACCTATCATTTCGGCAAAGGTTCCCAAATGTTGATTGTCATTCATTTCAGTAGTGGCAAATTTTTCAAAAGGGATTGCCGATCGACTGTTTTTTACAAATGTTCCAAGACGCAGATTATCAATTGTGGAAATATTTTCCCAAAAGGATTGTCGCATAATATTGGCAAATTTCCAAGTTGGATTCCTTTTAAGAGTTATATTCCAAGACGTGGATTGTCGATAGTAGCAAGGTTCTTATGACAGATTGTAACGAAGCATTGACAACTTCTCATAATTTTGGATTTTGGCAAAATTTTCGATATATGGATTGTCGCTTCATCGTGGCAACATTTCCTAGGATGGATTGACAACTTTCCCTAAATCAAATTTTCGTACATCATTCAAGAGTTGTGTTGACAACTGTTCCTAAATAAAGAGAGGATTGTCATCACCCAAAGAATTAACATAGCAAATATTCAAGCAAAGCATTGAGGATAACCAAGCAGTTGTCTTTGATAATTTTCCTCGAAAGATTATCACAATGAAACAGAAGATGGCTACAAGCTGTCACCTTCGACGATGTTCCTTAAGATGTGGAGGATTTTCATAAGCTATTGAAGATGGTTACAAGCAATGATCTTCGACGATGGTGTTCACGGGGCACTGTGGAGGTCGTCACCAACAAATGCAGCAACAAAAATTGGTTACACTAGAGACGTGTGCTCAACAGTGCAAGATACGCATTTCTTAGCTCTTTTATCTATTTAACTAATGCTAGTTTGCATGTATCAGAGTTACAAGAATGACTTAGGATCGTAGAACGTTCTGAATCATTCTCTGTCCCTATCTCGACTTTAACCTTTGTTTTCGAATTTTGTCGTTTCTCCAAACTCAGTCAAACTAGGGGCTTCTGTAGACACCCAAATGTGTCTCCCAAATAACCAAACCTAGTGATGAATATCTTTCACGTCATTTGATTATCGAATGAGGTGAAATGTGAAAAGTCTTGTGATGTGGTTATTTTAATAAAAATACTTCTTTCTGTTTTTGAAAATATTTCTTTTCTTACTCTTTTTATGAAAAGCATCCAATCTAGTTTGTTTTTTTTACCATGATAAGGGTCGAATAATGTTGTATTTTGATGGGGCTTGAAAAGACCTTTCCAACAATATATTATAATCCCAATTAAGATGAATAATGAGGAAGTTATGACAAAAATACTAAAATAGGGCCCAAACCGTATTTTACCTACGACCCAATGACCATGTGGAGGGTCCAAAGGTTTAATTTCATTCCTAAACTAATTAATATTTATTAG
Source organism: Chenopodium quinoa (assembly GCF_001683475.1). Taxonomy (NCBI): domain Eukaryota; kingdom Viridiplantae; phylum Streptophyta; class Magnoliopsida; order Caryophyllales; family Amaranthaceae; genus Chenopodium; species Chenopodium quinoa. The sequence goes on along the minus strand of NW_018743262.1, from coordinate 1,763,910 downwards.
AAGTTTATGTAAGTTTCTAAATGATCTTAATTACCATTTTTTGAAAAGATAAGATCAAAGAAATTGAAATTGAATAAAACTTCTCTTATTTAGAGTCCTTGTTCTGTGCGAAATGGAATTTGTTCAAATATTATTTTTGTGTATCATATTTTTTATCCAAATATTATATGGTTGGATATATCTTAAAATTATATTTTCAACGATATATTATATATTAATTCCAAGCTATAACGAAAAAGATATTAAAGAAATACGAAACTCTATCCAAAACTGACAGCTTTCCATTATTTTCGCCATATCCTTTAATCTACAAGTAATTTTAATCTTATTTTACATGGGTTGGAAAGTGACTTCAAGAGCTTTCCAGCGACATATTATATGCCTTATTTGGACTTCTTGATCAAAATTATGATATAAACAAAATACGCAAAAACTGCTAACCGTTGAGTTTTATTTCGATTCGAATTTGGATTCTTTTCTATTCCTTCGACCATCTTTTTTCCTTATAAATAGAGGTCATATCACCCCTTTTTAATCATAAAAAATCACCAACAATCATCTAATTCTATTCATTTCTCTTTTTAAGCTAGAAGCTTAATCTTTCTCCCTCTTTCTAAACCTTCCCTTTACAAAATACAATATTCCACATTCACATATTCTAGACACACCTAGCCATGTTCGAAGTTGCCTTTGCCTTAGACGTGAAAGGTTGAAAATTTCTGAGGGTTTGGTCCCAAATCCCTATTTCAATTATTTAAATTAAATATTTGATTTATTATTTTCCTTAAAGTTACTAACGTGTGTATTTTGTTATTAGAAAGAGATACGAGGCATCCAATTAAGTAATTTAATTACTTTGTTATTCTTTTGATATAGAAATCATGCTTTGATTATTTTAATTCCTATTATCATTTTAGGATGTATTTATGATTCCTAGTGTCATGTTTAGGGTAATAACTAAAATTTCTAATATTATGTATGTTTATATGATGTTTCCTATGTCTTTCTTATATCATGTTAGTATCATGTTAGGGCTAAAGGTTTGATCTTTAATTTTTAGTGACATGCTAGGATTTGTTATTAATCTTGTTAGTATCATGCTTAGGATCTTGCTAATATTAATATGCTTTGAGAATAATGTTATGATTGTTTTTATGTTGCTTGATATATTGTTATTATTGCTTGATCACGCCTATTATGCATGTTTAAAGGAAATTTTTATTTGTAATCGCGCTTAATAAGATAATTAATAATATTTTTTAGGCTAATATGATTATAATTCAAGTTGTCGCCAATAATTGATTTGTTTGTGCATTAATATTCAACCAACATAGATTGAACAGGTATAGGGTTAACCTAACGATTGTATGTTAGTTAGAAAGTGCACATGCATATGAGAAAAATAAATTAGAGGCTTATTATCAGGGAAAGTGTAATCTCTTTTAGGATGGATTACTACCTTTATCCACGGATATCGAGTCATGGTTCCATACCACCGGAGTTAACGATCTCATGGATCGTGAAGTGGTGTAACCTTCACCCTATGAACGGTTTACAAGTTCCTTGAACTTGTTGGCGACTATTTTACTCTAGCTTCCTTCCCTTTAGACTCCACCACACTTAAGTGTATGATCACAATGGGGCTCAAGTTTGGGATGCTTGAAATATTCCCTACAGAACTCAATTTCACTTGTTTGTGGTAAGAAGGTCTTGCTCTTATTAAAGGATTTGAAGCCTTAGAGGTAGTTTTTGTAACTCGATATGAGTTTCATTGCTCAAGCCTCTAACATTTCTTTGTATGAACGACGTGTGATCCTCACAAAGACAAGTTTGAATCTAGAAAATGGCGCCTGACTCCCAAGATCGCGACCGAAACTAACTTAGGGATGACAAAGAACATTATTTCATTCGGTGACTATTTTGTTTTCTAGGTTTAGCTTTTAGCTTATTGTATTTTTGGTTGCATTTTCCCCTTTTGCTTCCCACATTGAGCCTTTCCCCTCCTTGATTATATCACATCATAAGCCCGTAGTCTTTATTTTACTTTCAGCCCTTAGGATCGTGAAGTTCAAGCCTCGAAAGCTTATAGATATTTTGATTGGAAATGTGGAGGGTAATGGTTCTTAATGGAAAGTGATATTGTAATGTTATGAATATTTGTTCAATAAAAGCAAGAGAAAATCCTTGATAAATCCGTCAATAGTTAAAAAAGGCAAGAACCTTTGAATAATTTTTGTTTTTAAAAAAAAGGAAGTAGAATGGAAAATTTGCAAAATGAACAAGAGAATAAAGAGCTGTTAAATTATGATGAAAGGAAAAGATTAAAGTTCATAATGTTTGGCAATGTGATTAAAATTTATGGCAATATAGTTTGAAAATTGGTAGATGTTTAATTTTGGAAAAGAGGCTTGATCACCCTCCATTTCACGATTAGCTTAACCATCAATTTCCGAATTTTTCGACACCTTACCCTCTAGCCAACACTAAAACCCTTTCAATGTCATTTTTACCTAGGTTGGTTGAGTCTCGAATCAGTGGCGGGAGCTAGATTTCAAGTATAGCTAAAGGCATGACTTGGTAAGATGTCGGGGTCCCCTATTTTATATTATTTTTATCTTTGTTCCGGCTCCTTCGAGGAGTAATGAGATGCTACCTCCAAGGGTGGATTTGAATCTAGATGAGGGAACGCGTTATGAATGTATGGAATGCATGGGGAGTGGCGCATGTTAGAGTTCTCTATATTTAGCATGGTTTGTCCTTCAATCAACCGTTGGCATCTCCTTGCATGCTCACTCTAACTACTTAGAAACCTTGACATCCACTTGTGCTTGTTGTGTTTAAAAGATTGATTTGATTATAATTTGCATGTGCTTATTGATTCATCGTCTTGTTTTCTCCTTCATGGTTTGTCTTGAATGCAATTTTGTGAGAGTTGTGGAGAAAACTCTTTGGAAACCCACACGAGATCACATCTCGTCGCCATTGGAAACCTTGAGGTTCAAATGGCTTGTTGCTTTGATAAAAGGAAATTCGGCTATTCTTTATTAGCTTTAGCTCTTCTAGTTTTCTTTGCTTGAGGACAAGACAAAGGCAAGTGTGGGGGACTTTGATGAGTGGCATTTATGCAACTCTTTTATCCTTTTTCACAAAGAATTCTCCCCTCTTTTTCACTTGTTTGAGACTTTTCAAAGCATTTTACCTTCTTTTTTGTGTTGCTTTGTCTTTTCTCGTGTCCCCTCCCTCTTTTTCTTTATCTCTTTCCTCTGCTATACCTGATATTATTTATCACTATTTCATTAGGTTGAATGGAAAGCGTGCATAACCTTCCCCGAGTGGAGCAAGTAGTGGTTCCGAAGAGTCGGAACAGACTTAAGGAGCGGCGCTCACACTTGTATGAGATCCCGCTCACCCTTGTAGGAGCGCCCGCTCCCTTGGGTTCAATGATTATGTATTAAACCTCTAATGCGCCCGCTCCCTTGGGTTCAATGATTATGTATTAAACCTCTAATGCGCCCGCTCCCTCCTCCCCCTGATGGAGCAGCCACTCTACTGGATATTCCTTGCCTTTTTATTTCTTTTTTTAGACTTAATTTAAGATAATGAGGGAGGGTATAAATACCCATATTGATGTAATGAGAAAATTATTCAGATTTTAACCCTAATATAGTTAGAGAAACCTAGTATTTTAGAGAGAGAAAGTAGCTTATTCTTCAAGTTCTTTCTTTGTATTCAAGACTTGGTCAAGGTTATTTTAATCCAATGCTAAAGTTTTAAGTTTTCATCTTTAATCAAGTTCCTCTTTAGTAACCACTAATCCTTTCTTTTAGTTTGATTTATTTTCTTAGATATTGTTTATATTCATCTATGTCCTTAGTTGAACTTGTTTAATTTGTTTTTCTTTGTTCTTAATCATGTTTAGTTTTGTGCTTATTGAATCCTTGTTTAGTTTTGTTATGATGATTAGTTACTTTTCCCTAAGCAATTTTTTTAGCCAGGGGAAGGGGTGAAGAACATGTGTTAATATTGATCATTGATGATGATTTGATTGAACTCATGACATAAATTGATGAAAGTATGATTTTTTGATAGCTTGAGATTATTAGTAGCACATTATTTGACGCTCCCTAATTTAGATGCATGAGAGTGATTTGAATTAGATTAAGATCATCTTTACTTTAATGATTGCATGAAAACGAATTATTAAGTAGAGTTTTATGTATTGTGCACTCTTAATCTATTGCCTTGATTAGTGACTAATTGGATGCATGAAAGTTATCTCAATTAGGCCTAGACTTAATTCATTGATTTGCTTAGATAACTGCATGAAAGTGAGTTGTTTATGTAGAATTTAGCATTCTATGGCTTGTTCTTCATGATAATCATCATTGTCCATCTTTGTTTGATCATGTTTGACACCACCGTACCCCTACCTTTGTTTATCTTTTGTTTAATCCTTTTTATCATCCTTTCTTTATTGTTTCAGTGTTCTAAATCAAAAAAACCAACAATAATATTCTCTCATTTACTCTTGCTTTAGTGAATTTGGTGTTTAGCTAGTGTGATTCATTTTGGGTTCGACCCTTACTTTCCACTAACAAGTTTAGTGAATTGAAGGTCTAGGTTTATAAATAATAAATTTGATTAGGGTAGTAGATTTAACGACCTACTTTACCGTGATCACTCTTCATGAATTATAAGGTAAGAATTTTTCGTCATCCTTATCACGTTTTGAAGTGTTTCTCAAAATCCATCTGAGCATGGACGTGCATTTTGCACTCTCGCCATTCAAGAGGCCTTGTAAACAACAAAGATATGTTCCCTATTATTAGTAGGGGGACAGTCCCAGTCTTGTAATGTCAGCTTCTGTTACTAAGAGGACCTAGCCGGCTGAGTGTTGCTGTTATAATCCCCGTGTACGGAAGGCTTTTGACGAACATCAAAGGGGACTAGTACTTAAACAAGAGATCTCATAATACTCATGGTCGAGGAAAGAGGTTCCGATAGCCATAATGAAAAGTGTACTTATGAAGATTTTTAAATCTCTTAAAGTATTCACATAGGTCGATCCAATATGGTTTTAAACCAATACCTGTGCAAATGATTTATGACAATCATGTCCTTATAGCACAAGAACCGTTGCTATAAATCTAACTACACACAAATCTCAAGTGTTCATTAATCGTCCATCTTTTAAATGACCTCGATTAGGGGAAATTTCTATTACAATATTCAATGTTCACTTAATAGGTGTTTCTTTATCCAAAACTAGTCTTGATACCCTATTTTGAATATTCACATAATCGAAAGTACTCATAATTCAATTCTAAACCACAATTAAATAGTTTTGTGGAATAATTAGAAATAATTTGTATTCCTCTATGAAACCTTTAACCGTTTCATCTTATGATAAATTCTTTTCTCTAAAATGTTTTGAGAGTAATACTCTTCACAACACATTTATAGAAATCATATCCATATTTTAATATGCTTGATTTGTAACATGCAATGGTGAATGTTATCGTTCACTTACTGCATAGGTTTAGTTATAATTACATTGCAAATCTTAGCATCTTCATTATTGATCACTTTCATAATAAGATGATAAAATTTGAGAAAGTTCTGGATAATTTTTTATTTAGGATTTATTGTCCAAGTGATGGCTCCCACTCATTTTCATGATTGAGATCTTAAACTTGACAACCGACAATCATCAACGTTTAACAACGAACTTTCCATTTAACATATTCCTTATTATTTCCTTTAAGGAAACAACATTCTCAACATATATTTTAGTAGACTTCCTCATGATGCTTTGTTTGGGTTTCATTCCAAATGACTCACAGTGATTTGGGATACCCTAATCATTTGTGATTGTGGAAATTTACCTTGAATTTCTGCACATTACAGATGGATGCACATTTATGTTACCATTCTCAAGCCACGACGCTTCTTAGCTCGTCCTTACAAATGGCATCCTTGTGAAGGATTTGATCCTTGTTAAGGTTTATGCTTGCAGCATCAATGCTCAGATTATATTAGTTTCCATGTGTCAAGAAATCATCCTCATACTTGATGTTCTTGTATTTACAAAATGAGTTAGGGCTCGTTTAAGGATTGTGTATTTGATGTTCCTGTATTTAGCATTTTTGGTTTGGTAATTGTGTATGGTTTGAAACCATGAAATTGAAGGTGAATCTGTGACAAGGTTTTTATGATCCTGTTTCTCTAATTTGGTAGAAAATGAGAAGCAATACAGTTGTGCAATCGAAGAATAAGTGTTGGAAACAATTTGTGGTGAGCAATTCTTACTGATTATTTAGAGTATTGTGGTTGTGCAGTACTGAAACTAATGTGTTGGTGACAGGATCCCAAGAATGACAAGGATCCTCTCAAGAAAGTCAATGATCCTTCTTCCAAGACTGTGGCTGCTAGCAAAAGCAAAGTGGGTGAAGCAAAGGAAAAGAATAAAAAGCAAGTCTCTAATGATTCGGAGTCATAGTATGATGATAATTCTGAAGACAATGGTTCCAATAATACGCACAGTGTAGGGGAGTCCTCTTATTTGGAATCGGGGGTGCACAACTTGCTTAAGACCTTGATGAGGAAGTGTAAGAAGAGGAAAGGCAAAGAACATCAGCATGCATACAAGAGGAAGAAGGTATAGTTTTTTGTCTTATTTTATTGCAACCATTACGATTTATGTGTATGCTATATGACGACTCTGTGAACTTTGTGCTTTGTGATATGTAATGTAGCTAATAAGCAAAGGGAATAAGGTAATAAGCAAAGGGCTTGCTTTGAAGACCCACTTTGACAATGTAGGAAAGGTAATACTTGTCTTGTTAATTTTTGAACATTTTCTGTCTTATATTGAGTGCCTATTGTCTTGTGTTGTTGTTGGTTATGTTGCCTATTATCATGAGTTGCCTTGTTGTAGTTGCCTTTTGGGTACATTCCTTGTTGTTTAATGGTTGGTTTTTTCTGTTGCATGTTTTAGTCTATGATGAATGATGGGAGTATGATGTGGAAAGGCTTTTTATTTTTGCCATATAACTTGATATTGTGTTTAACTTTCCTGTTTGGTTAGATGAGATAGCTTTTTTGTCAAGGTTATAGCTTGTATTTCCCTGTATATGCCTTCAATGACATCTTCTAAGTACTTGATTCCACAGTTGCTAACACAGAAGTACTTGATTCCACAGCTGCATATTAATCTGAGTTAATTAAAAAATAGTGCAATGACTGTTCCAATTTTACACATTAAATTGATTAGGGCCTTTTGTGTTTGGATATATATCTGCACATATACACATATATCGGCACATATACACATATATCTACACATATACAGCCTACCAAAATACCAACATAGACTCACCAATATGATGCAAGTATAATATAACAATTAAGGCTTCTCAATTTAAGAATATGCCTCATTAGTAATAAGGATTGATGAATTGAAGGAATATTTACCCCATTTGAGGATGGTTCAGTTGTTTGGGCTTCTGAAACAGTCATGTTCTTGCCTTGTGTGTTCTTGTGTTTTGTGTTCTTGCCTTCTGTGTTCTTCATTGTCTTTGCCTTCTTTGGTTTCTCGAGACTTGACTTGTACCTCGAATTAGTGGTGCAATGAGCTGGCCTCTTTGGTAAGGATGGGTCTGTCACATGAACATCTTGTTCTTCAACAGCTACCCTATTGTCATCATTGCCATCACCATGACCCCCATAGCTACCCTGCCTTTGAGTCGATGGGGTTGAGTCCTTTTTTTCTCAAAACAAACTGATGATGGTGTTCCTACACCTTGACCACTCTTTTTCGCAAGCATTGCTAACTTCTCCTCTACTTGCATTTCAACTAACTGCAGTGCTTGCATCGCCACTGTAGTAGTTTGAATGGAACCTGAAGCTTTCGAACACAACGTACCAAACCTGACCATCATTTTGTCATACCTACAAACTTCTTCGGTTTGGCTTGGGTCATGATAGCACACTTTCACCCTTGTGTTCTTTTCACAGAGCTTATGCACCGAGTTCAAAAAAAGAAAAAAAAAAGAAATTTTTTTTTATTATATCAGGATTCCAAGAAGTCAAGGAGCATAACAATATCCACAGAGCATTAAAGTCACAAACTAGTTCAGATAGCACTGAATAGGATATACCCTTGTGTGCTTCCTTATCTTCCTTGTTTACTTGACTTTATTATGCATCATTTTTCTTAATTTGTTTAGTTTTCTTGGTTGAAAATGTTAGTTATATGTGTTTGATTTTGAAATGATTACATTTTTGTTTTGGTTTCAGTACCCCAACATTGTTTGTAAAGTTGAGTCCTTTTGCCGATATGTTTCTTGTTTTGATGAAAGAAGACGGGAGCTACTGACAGCAATGGGTTTTGATGCGCTGCTCGATTTAGAAATGGATTATATACCAAGGCAATTTTGCTACTGGTTGCTAACAAGAGCGAGGGCTGATGGTACAGTGGTGTTTGGGGAAGGAGAGATTTTACCTCTATGTGCTAATCAAATGAGTTTAGTCCTTGGGATTCCGATGGGAGCCGAACTAGTTCCCATGGATGTGGATTCGGATGATGAGGAGAAGGTGGAGAAGATGCGTAGGGTTTTTGATTTGTATGGGGTTGGAAAGGACATATCAACCGTGTCGTTGAAATTTGCTTCGGCGGCATTGTGTCCATTGGATAGTGCAGGTAAGCCAGTGCCCCTGGAAAATGAAGATGATGAGGAGCTTTTTATGATTACATTTTTAATTGTGGTGCTTGGGAAAGTTGTTTGTACAACCACTATTGGTTCTAATTTGGTGGCGTCATTAGTTCCTTGCTTGACAATTGCTAGTGAGGCATACAAGTGTGATTGGTGTACCTTAACGTTCAATTTGGTATGCGACACTGCAAATAGATTTCAAAGGAAGTTTCAGAAAGATGGTTTTAGATCTGGTTGCAGGGGTAGTTTATTGTTTGTTATGGTGAGTGTTAATAACTTACTTGCCTACCTACTTGTTTTTGGTCAATCTTCTTTTGGAGTCATTGATTAAGTGTATGAAATCTCTTGTTTGCGTTTGTGATGTAGATTTTTTATCTGGATCACTTACATCGTGTTCTGGTGAAATGGGACGTGTACCCAAGGGTTAAGGTGTGGAAGACTGATGAGGTGAAGAAAGCTTTGAGTGAAGATAGGTTGATGAAGAATAAGTACGGCAGGTTGTCGGTGAGTAATTTTACTGTTATTAGTTGATGTTTTCATTGAATAAGTTTGGTTTAAATTTGGTTTTACTAATTCTTTGAATGCATCCTATATATCTTGATAGGCTTCGAATATTCCAAACGGCGAGGAGCATCCTATGGTACCAAGGGAGGATCAACCTGTAGTAACAGAGGACAGAGGTGGCAAGAAAAATGGCACTAGTGATGAAATGATGACTGGTATACTGGATCGGGTAAGTTTTTGGTTTATTTTGTGAACTTATCTGTGTTGCAGTTTATTATCTCGAAGCTTATACTAATGTGAACTTTTCTGTGTGTCAGTTTCTAGCTCAGTTGACAAAAAACTTATCAGTGCTGTTGAGAGTGTTGTGGCTAATGCTCTGGGTAATGGAAGCAATGGGAAGGCAATCAATGAGAAGTCAAGGATCCCTACCAATGAGGAGGGCAATGTCCATTTAAACAATGGCAAAACACATACCAGCTGGATCGTGACAGATTTTGAAATGAATAGAAAAACTATTTTAGTATCAGGTAATAAGGACAAGGATGTGGAATATTCTTGTAGTAGTGAGGATTCCCCCGTTCTTGGGGTTGGTGACTGTCGCACTAGAAGTAAGACCTCTGTTGTTGCCCCGATGGACAAGCGCTTGATGACCTTTGTTCGTGGTTGGAAGGAATTAAGGATAATACACTATGAGTCATTTAAATTCTTCACTATATAGGTAATTTGGTGGCATTGGTTTCAGATTATGAATAATTATATATTTTTTTATGTTATCGCTTATTAGTCCCGGACCTACTATAATTGAATGCGATGGCATCGATGCAAGTCATAGGGATTATTATCGGGTTTTGTCTGGTAGAGCGGGGGTTGGTGATCATTACGTGCGGATGGCAGCTAAATTGTACACAAAATCATGGGCACAAAAGGATTTCCTAGGACGAAGCAAAAGGATTTTAATGGACCCGTCATATGCGGTAACATTTTCGTTATGGTTGAGCTTAGTTTGAGTTTCCCTTATTCAGTAATATGTGTTGGTTAATGATTCTTTGTTCTGTGCTTATGTAGTTAATGCTTAACTTGGGGAAGAAGGACTATGAGCATTTGGCAAGGAAGTGGGGGAAATCCTTCCTCACAATCCCTCTAAGCCAAATTAGATGTGTGAGTATCATTGATATTATCATCGATATGATAATGTACTTGTTTTCAAAGTAATCTTGTTTACTTGATTTCTTCATTCTCTGCTTTAGGTTTTCATCCCAGTGCTGGAGCTGGCAGCTGAAGATGAACATTGGTGGTGCTTAGCCTTTGAGCTAAAGGCTCGCCAAAATTAGGATTATCGACTCATTGTATGAGAATCCTTTTGAGGAACATGCTGCCATTGTAGCAGAGCTGGTAACAACCTCTCTTCTATTAGTAATATTTTTTGTTGATCGTTTGCATAGTGCATAGTAATTTGAGTTTGATGTTGCTTTTAAACACATCCAACATGTCGGGGGAGTTGATGTGATGGTCCAGTTAAATGATCCACAGTGGGAATTAGGGCACATTCAAAATTGGGCGAAGAGAATTTTTTCGGTTAAGCAACCAGATTGGTAATCCATGGATTAAATTCATCCCTTTTTCTCTTTACAGATGTCCTTTTTATGTGTATATTGCCGTGGATTGTATGCGAGTTGGTTGCGTTTAGTCTTTGTTGCAATAGGAAGAGTTTCTATCTGTGGTTTTATTCTGGAAATTAATTGTCTTTTGTGATGCTTGGTTCGCAACTCCTGCGGTGTGTTTATGCTTTCTTGCATCAAAGTATGTGCTCATAGGTTTAATAGAGCATATGATCCAGTATGTTTCAATGATTTAAAGTGGTGTACAAAGTAGATTTTGTATTAAGAAGACTTATTTACTTTGGTGGGTGTTACAAGATAAGGTCAACACCATTAGGCAGCAGCTGTTCTTGCACGATGCAAACAACGAATTCAATGAGATGAGGGACAAATGGGATGAAATTATGCCTACAGATTGTAGAGGGTGTAGGCAGCTTAACTCTGAAATTATTACGGCGTAGCTTGGCTGGTTTCAGTAACAAAAAAACATGTTGGCTATATATGGTACCTTTTTGTCTTACATTGTTTCTGTATCTAGGGTTTATAATTTTGAACTTTAGGCCTCTTATGTAGGCCATTTGGGCATGTATGTAGTAATATTGCTATAGTTAATTTGGGCCTGTGTAGTAATACGGCTCTGTTAATTTAGGTCTCTTATGTTGGATGATGAGAAGCAACGATTTTTTTTTTTTTTTTTTTTTGAAAAGTTATGCATAATGGCATTTTTCAGGTCTACTAAGTAACATGTCAGTAGGTTGTTTTTGATGGATAAATGATATTTCTGATATTTAGGGATCTTTGAATCAATGCAAACAATAAGTAGGGTGGGTGGAGAATATAAATGAAGCTTCTCCCAACTCTATTTTTTTTGGTGCAAAAGCTTTTCCCAACTCTCTAACCTCACTAAAATTCCTTTGCCTTCTACTTTCTCTCCACACAACTCAGTAAAATGTCCAACAACCTCACCAGTGTTGGGGGGAGGCCCATGACTCCACACCCAACCTTACCCGTCTTCTACTTTGGTCCCTTCATTGCCACTTCAAAGCCTGAGCTTGATTTCAATAGTACTAGTTACTATAGAAACCATGCGGAATACTACCAAATGTACCCTATACCCGTGGAACACCTTCATGATCAATTGATCGATTCCCTCGACTTCCGAACAACAACGTATATCCCCAGAAGTGTCATGGATGGAGGTACCAAAAATTGTCGCCCTGATTACTTCCCAAATCTATTCGATTTGGACGGCTACCTCCATAAAGGAGTGAGTGCCTTTGCGAAGTGGCTTTGTGAAATGAAAGGGGTGAGGATGAAACCTTCATCCCTTAAGACCTCGTTCCAATTTTTTCACTTGAAGCCTTACGTGAAAGCAGATGAAATGCCCATTTATACCCTCCCCATACAAGAGAGACATCTTTTTTTTCCTGATAAATGTGCAAACATTCATATCATGGAGGTCCATGATATGGTTTAAAATGGTGGTTGTGAATGTTTTTTCATGCAAAACAAAGAAGAGGAATGTGAGGTGCCATCGTGTTTCTTGTTATGGTAAGAACACCTATTTACAAGAAACCCCTTATTTCCCCAAGGGTTCAGCTGTAATAGTTTGGAATGCTCAGAGTGTTCACCGACCATCGTTTAAAGAGACTATTGACAAACTTTTTAAAGTTTACTCACCAGAAGTTGTGGTGATCACCAAGGCTCGGGCTGACATTTCGACGATAGATTACATTAAAGAACAACTTCAAGGAGTATTCGAAGTTGATGATTTTGGAATGAACATTTACTATAGCGAAGTCCTCCTTATATGGGTAAAGATGTCGTGTTCCCGTATGTTCAACAAAGGGGCAACTCTTGTTATGGTCACCAGCTAGGTGTTGCCATTGAGGTTATTTCTTTCCCTTAATAATGTCCTCTTAATAATGTTTATTAACTATTTCTAGTGTTAATTTATTTGATACCTGTAGGCGTCGCTTGAAGTGCGCCTACGTAAAAGCTTGTGGTGAATATGCTTGACACTCATAGGAATTGGGAATTGACATAATACGATTAGGGACAAGGAAAGTAGGGAGCCGCCAACAAGTTTTTAAGGAACTTGTAAACCGTTTACGGATCATTTAAGGCAACCACGAATAAGGGACAACGAAGGCAACAACGATTGACCCGTGAAGGTTACACCCCATTCATAATCCATGAGATTACTAACTCCATATGGTTTGGAACCACGAAAGGAGGATCGGGGATGATGGTACGAAGTGAGTCATGGAGTCACATTCGCCCGTATTGGCCTCTACTCGATTCTTATGGTGAAAAGTGATTCTTGCGATCTCAAAGGCATGCAAATAAAATATTCAATTTGCTCCAAAATATTATTATGCTAAATTGGTTTAATTTTAATGAAACATATAATTCTAAAAATGGTGATCACTTGATTAAAAAACAAGATTAAAAAGGATCCTAAACCGGTTGTCCAAATTATCTTATTAGGTGTGATTTTCAATTACATATTCCCTTTAAACATGTAATATGGTGATCAATAAATAATAATAGAATAAACATTAATATTGGATGCAATTCAACCATAATTTTTTAGTCAAATCAAATATAAAATAACCTAATCATGATACTAGCAATATAAAATAAAATAAGAGTAATTAAATTAATTAATTACTCACATTCCGCGAGTTCCTTTAATTTGCTACATCATGAATAAATTTTTAGTAACTTCAATAAAAATATAAATCAAATGGAAATTAAATTAAATTAAAATTAGAGTTGATTTGGTCCAAACCCTCAGTTAATTATACATTTCACGCCTTGATTTAAGGACGGAACTTCAGGAATTGTATGGACTCCTTGGAGTGCTTAAAGGAAGAAATAGTGAAAGAATGGGGAGCCTAGTGTTTAGGCTAAAGAGGGAGAAGAGAATGATTTGATGATCAATAATATTGATGATTGAGAAAGAGAGATATGACCTCTATTTATAAGGAAAAAAGAGGGTCGAAGAATCAAGAAAAGATAAGAATTCGAATCGGATAAAACTCTTGCGATAGATAACAGTTTTTGTGGTTTTGTTTTTATCATATCTTTTGTTCCATAATTTAAAATAGGATGAATAAGATATAGTTGGAAAGATCTTGAAGTATACTTTCTAACCCAATTGGAATCAGATTAAAAAAAATTATAGAATAAAAGATATGGAAATAGTGAGACAGTGTCAATTTGGATAGAGTTTGACATTTTATTCATATCTTTTCCGTTATAGCTTGGAATTGATATTATAATATGTCATTGGAAAGATAATTTCAAGAGATATACAACCATATAAAATTTGGATAAAAACTATGAAGCAAGAAAATAATATCTGTCTATCTTTGAATGTCTTTTAATTCGGATAGAAATAGGATTTTCAAAAAAGGAGATTTATTCAATTTCAAACTCTTTAATCTTATCTTTTCAAAAAGGATAATTAGGATCTTTTAGAAACTTATAGAAGCTTCCAATTAATCCTAATTGTTTTCGGAATTGGATTAATTTTTTTGGACCCTCCACATGATCATTGGGTCGTAGGTAAGGTGGGCTTAGGTTCGGTTTGGGCGCAGTTTAGTATTTTGGCCATAACTTATTCGTTATAACTCGGATTTGGGCTTATAATATATCATTGGAAAGAACTTTTAAAGCTCCATCCAACTATTAAATCATTGGACCCATATTAAAGACCAAAATAAACTGGATTAAATGTTTTTTTAAAAAAGACACGAAATGAATGTTTTAAAGGACACGAAATGAATTATTTTGGGTTTAAAGGCACGAAAAGAGGAAAATAAGTTATGGTTTGGGGAAATGGGATAGGAGTTGGGTTGGTTTATGAAATGAAAATATGGACTTAAGCACTCCAAGATTAAATACTTAACCGACCAATAATGGCGGTGAAAGGTTGTTCATCATCGGGTTTGGTTTTGGGGAGACATTTTTAGGTGTCTATAATACCCTTTATACTTATTTTTATACCACAATTTAGTGTTAATTTAATTCTACTCTTCTTCCACAGTATGTGTCACCTACTTCCAGATGGTATTGCAACCAAGCCATTAATGAAGACTATTCTCGGACTGGGGAGAATTCTGATGGTGCATGAGGATTTGTATTGTGAGGTATTTTTTATTTGTACCTTGTATGGAGATGAACATTATTAAGCTACTTCTTAGTTTGTTTATTAATGTATGAATTCCCTGACTCCCTCTAATATTCTCTTTTTAATGGAGGGGAATTATATGTGAACTTGATTGAAAATGTGCGATTTTAATTTCATGCTTCATAAAGTTGATATAAACATGATAGATAATAAATTGAACCAAGAAACAAAACTCTTTATTTATATTAAAAGAACATAATCCAGTACTCTTTATTTTTAATATAATATTGTTCTAATTTAGTTCTAATAATAGAGTTTTGGTACTAATAAAAGCACGATAAACATCTTCAGAAATTTAGACCCTTAAGGTAGTAGGAAACCAGAATAATTGCAGTAGTCAAACCTATTTTGATGCACTTTCCAATGGTCTTTTCAATGACATCAAGCCTTTCCCATATAATTCCAAAGGCGTGTTCAGCGGTTGGTATTCTGATCAGGTCTTCCTCCCTTGCCCACTGCCAAAAATTACATGCTCTGCACTTGTGGTATGGCCTTCTAGGATTGGCTTCGGATGGGGAAATTCGAAATTCGGCGATAGTATGGCCACCACAGTTGCACCTCTTACCAGCGACCTAAGAAATATCATTTTCCGAGTTGTTGAATTGGGTTCCCCTTGGAGTCGCCCTATTAGAGGAACTAATCGACATTTGTAAGTAAAATTGTTGGGATGGTGAGGATGGTTTTTGGATGACACACTTACACTAATTTATAAAGATGAATTTGGCGGAAAATTGCTAAAAATGAAAATTTCAAATTCTCGCTAACATGAGATCAAAGGGCCCATTAAGCTACAAATATCCCAATCTTGATTATTTTTAATTCAATTGTACATTTTCTTTACTTAGTTGTGATTATTTACGTGCAATAGGGTCTAAACTTGTTACAAATCTGGAACTTGTTATGAACTGAGTAAATTGGTTAGGATAGTGATGATGGATTTAGGATAGCACACTTACACTAATACAAATATCCTAATCTTGATTATTTTTTAATCAATTGTACATTTTCTCAAGACGTGCAATAGTGTCTAAACTTGTTACAAATTTGGAAATTATTATGAATTGAGTTCTAACTTGTTATAAACTAGGTCTACCGCAACTACTAAGATGTTAAGGGTTGGGTACTTGGGTTATATTTTGTACAAAGAACTTACTAGGAAAAGATTATCCCTTTACATCCTAGTACAAGTAGTCAAGTACACTTCTTTGATCTCTTTGGATTTTTGTTTTTGTATTGTCCCATCCTACAATACTTTTGTCAGCTGTAGTCTTTACTTCTTCAGTTGGATAAAGAATTGTCACATTAAGCTCTTTTTGTCAAAAGCTACTAACAGATTTTGAAGAAACTTTTTTCCTAACCAATGTAAATTTAAATTGTGTGGGTAAGTGGCAGCTAGAAGGCCAGACAATATTAGGATTAGTAAAACATCTCAATCATGATTTTTTTGTGGTCAAGTATACACTTCTCAATTCAATTGTGATACTTAAATGTAATAGGCTTGTTAAATATACATTTTTCCTAGGGTCTAAAACTCGAGAAAAATTTGGTCTTGTTATGAACTAAGTTAGTATGGCTTCAGTAATTCGAACTACCAGGTCTACCACAACTACTAAGGGTGGCTTATGTACAATTTAATTCCTAGGAAAACTAATCCCTTTAGCTTCTAGCAAAAGTACATTTCTCTCCTTTGTTTTACTTTTGTCTTTTCATATCCTATAATAGTTATGTCAGCTCTAGGATTTACTTCACCAGTTGGATAAAACTTTAACACTACTAAGCTATTTCTGTCAAAAGATAATTTAAAATTTTAGGGGACCTTTGTTCTTTACCAATGTAAATTTAAATTGTGTGAGTAAGAGGGAGCAGGAAGGGCAGACCTTATTTATGATTTTTGGCCTATCTTTAAACTCATAGTTTCACCTCCTCCAACAACCATCTTCACATTTTCCCTTTGCTATACCAAAATCAATTTGCTCTCTCTAAAATGTCAAACAACACCAAACCTTCCTCTCCACAACCAAAAACCAGGAAGCTTGCTAGTGTTAGGCAAATTCCAATGCAACCACACCCAACCTCACCTGTCTTCTACTTTACCCCCTTCATTGCTACTTCTGAACCAGAGCTTGATTTCAACAACACTCCCTACTATGTCAACCGCATTAACTACTACCAATGGCAGACCCAATACCCGTGATGCAACTATGTGACCAGTTGATTCAGTCCCTTGACTAAAACACCACTACTATCATCCGCAAAAGTGTGATGGAGGTAGGTGACAACGATGGTCGCCCTGCTTACTACCCAATTCTCTTTGATTTGGAAGGCTACTGCAAGAAAGGAGTGGGTTCCTTTGTGAAGTGGGTATGTGAAAAGGAAAGAGGTGAGGATGACCCTCCAGAACTTGTACCAATGTTTGACTTGAAGCCTAGACTGAAAGCTGAATTGCTTCCCTTGTTCACCCTTCCCCTCCAAGAGAGACATCTGTTTTTTTTCTCACAAAAGTGCAGACATTCATGTCATGGAGGTAGATGAGGAGATGAAGATGATCCATGTGAATGTCTTCTCTTGTAAGACTGAGAAGTCGAAGGTGAGGTACCACCGGGTGTCAATCTACGATGACAAGGACAAAGAACTGCCCGAAATACCTACTTATACCCTTGGTTCCATTGTTATTGTGTTGAATGCTCGTTGTGCTCATCTACCATCCTTTGCTAAGACTTTTACTAAGCTTTGCAAAGCTTACACCCCTGATGTTGTTGTAGTCACGGAGGCTCAGGCTGATACGTCGATGATTAACTACATAAAGGCGCAACTTCAAGGTATGTACGAGGTCGACACCTTTGGAACCTATAATGGGTATAGTGGTGTTTTAATAATCTAGGCCAAGAAGGATGTATTCCCATGGGTGAGTAAATGGGGCAAGCATGGTTATGGTCATCAGCTTGGGGTTGCCATTGAGGTTCGTCCTTTTTTGTCTCCCCTTTAACGCTCAATCCTACAAAAATTACCAAAGAGAGCCGTTGAAATATGGCTGAGAGACCTCTTCATAACGGGTCTCTATCTTAGGGGTCTCTTTGATAAAGAGACCCGTTCAATAGGGGGGTTTGTTTATGAGAACAAAGAGAGCCGTTGTCACTTATAGTGGGTCTGTTAGGTGAGTTAAAAAGAATATTTTCGAAGATGAAGAGACCCGTTGTGTGAAATATAGGGTATGTTTCGATATATCAAACAGACCTATTATGTTAAATAACGGGTCTGTTTATTCTCTACTTTTTAAAAAAATATATATAAATTATTTTTGCAATTTTCTTTTGAATTTTGAAAATTTTGTTATTTATGCTCCATAAAAATTAGCAAAAAATTCATATATTGTAATTTAAGATTGAATTTATTGAGACTTACATAAATTATTACATGACGTAAAATTGATGTGAATGATATCAAAAGATCATCCAATATATAAAACTGCAACAAAAATAAATTTACAATAATATGTAGTACATTAATAAGGGTTTAATACTCCATTTCTTATCTCCGTTGAGAATAAAGTGTGATCTGATGAATGAAGCAAATCTGACAAAACAAAAACAAAAAAATCATCATTATAATTATGAAACATTCTACACTAGAACAATTATTAAAAGATTTAAAAACACATTCGATTGTTTTCATAAAAGCACAAAAAATTGTAATCATGAATGTAATTGAAAGCTATTCTGCTCTAAAAAAAAATTGAAGGCTATTCTCAATTAAAAACCAATTAACAATACAAATTTTCAGCAAAGCATCGACGATGATGAAGACCATCAACTAATACAAATTTATCTTCAAATTAAACCAGGTTGTATAATTATACAAAGCCTTAATTTACTCCTTTAATAATTTCTCACCAACTAAAAAAATCAAGAAAAGAAAACCCATATTAATGGGACAAATTACCTGAAAAACTAACTAGCAGCAACAAGAACATGAACACTCGAACCACGCCAAGGTATGGTTATCAGACCGTTGTGGATCGGAGGAAGGAGAGAAGAATTCAACTAGACAGGGGGGAGAAGAACACCATCAACTACAAGATGTAAAAGGGAATAACTTCCATAAAATACAACTAAAACTAGAGATTAAAGAAGAAAAAGACATCAGATAATAAGCAACTTTTTTTATCAACACAAAATAATTTCAATTTTAACCATAAGTTTGTATCGCCATCTGCCAGTTTATCAGATAATTATTAACAAAAAAAATACAATTCAGATTGTAATTAAATTACAAGACATTAATTCGAGTTTTAAAACAACAAATCATGAATATAATAGCAATTTAACGATTCAGATAGGTAAAAAAAACAAGACGATTTAAGCGAGTGAAAATACCTGGAGAATATGTGATCGACGAATTGAATCAGCGAAAGCCTAAATCGAATTAGTGAAAAGAAAACCTTGAATTTGAAGGTATAATGATTCGATCCAAGGAAAACGAAGAAGTTGCGACGATTTCAATGGAGGATTTGAAAGTATTTAGGACAACAAAAATGGTGATTTGAGGAGAAATAGAAAAAAAAAACTATATAAAAATGAAGTTAAAAGACTAGAAGGGAAAAAGCTAAGAACTGTCGGCGGCATCATTAGGGTTGGGCGGAGGTTTTGAAGAGAGAGAGAGAGAGAGGAGAATGAGTTTGAACTTTGAAGGGATTTAATAATAATTAAAAGAAAGTAAAAGTACCATGTAAGTGACCCGTCAAATGAAGGTGGATCTATTAGAAATGAAGGGATTTTCTTCTCTTATCAGAAATATGGGACCTAATATAATGAAGAGACCCGTTAGGTTTGGTAACAGGTCTCTTATTTTTTACTTTTTTTTTCTAATATACATAAGAGAGCCGTTATAATTAAAATTGGGTCTTTTACATCAAATAGACCCGTTAGTTAAATTACGGGTCTATCATTTGGATCTTTTTTCCAAGTTTTGTAGTAGTGGCTTTATTATAGACTAGTTTACTCTTGACTGGTCAAATTTGGTTTAGTAATTTGTTTTAAATTGTTTTTATCATGAAAGAGTAGAATTGTATTGATTATGGAGGAGTAGAATTGCTACATTTTATTTAATTATGGATTTCATGTACCTTTGTTTAAATAAATTAGGAGGATTTATTTATTATTTGATCTAATTTTTAAATTCAATTTTCCTTGGAGTTTAATATTGTTTGTAAGTCTCCATTCTCTTATTCAAAAACAATTTGAATTTTTAAATAAAAATGAATGTCACTATAGATTGAATGTAATCATGTATGTTTTCTTTTTTTAAACGAATTGTTTGATTTTTTTTTTCAGTTTAAACATATTTAAGATCCAATTTTCTGTCAAGGTTAGGTTTTAGATTAAATGTAGCAGCAATGTTTTAGCTTCAATTTGTTTTTGGTTTTTTTTTTTTTTGAAATTGAAAAAAGTCGCATGCTTAAATTTAGCAGCAATGTTTTAGCTTCAATTTAGGTTTTTTTTTTTTTATTTAAATCACATGCTTAAATTTGGTAGCAATAATGTTTTAGCAATGAATTTTTACATATAAACCCAATTATGTAAATAATAAAATTTATATACAATTATTTGTAATTAACTGTTTAATTAAGCAGGATTTTGCTCCTAAATTCCAATCCCCTCCACAGTCCCCTCTATAGTTTGCAGCTTCAACATGGTATTCCGACAAGGGTTTGGATGATAACCCCTCAATTTATTCTTGGAACGAGGACAACTCCAATGGCAGTGGCAGTTCGGTGGGGAATTGAGCGTGCTGGATTCGAGTGGGTGTCTGCTCTTGGAATTGGATTTTCTCTCGGCGTAGTATTAGTTCATGTTATGGGTTTTCTTTGCATGTTATGAATTAAATTTAATTTGTGCTTCCATTAGTATAATTAAATTTAATTTGTGCTTCCATTAGTTATGTTATATTATCATGGTTGTAAGAACTAATTAATGGACGCGTTAGTTATGTTATATTAATGACTGCTCTACGATTAGTCTGTCGAAGCACCCTAAATGCGTAATTTTAGTAATTTCTTAACTTTAAGTATATCATGACTTTTACACGTATTGTGCCTTACATGAGATCTCTAGCAAGTTATATGATATTGTCGGGTGCAATAGATATTTCAAAGGAATTAGAAGATAAAAACTAAAACTAAATTGATGGATTTAATAAGAAATCGATGTTCAAGTACATGATCATATGCTTTGTAACGATTAAATAACCATCTTTGTTGCAAGAGGGTTTAGGGTTTAGTTTGAGATTTGAGGATTTAGGGTTCAGTTTGAGGTTAGAGGTTTGAGGGTTTAGTTTAAGGTTCGACGGTTTAGTTTGAGGGTTTAGGGTTTAGTTTGAGGTTTCGGGTTAAGCATTTAGGGTAAAGTTAGAGGTTTTAGGGTTTAGTTTTAGGTTTGAGGGTTTAGGGTTTAGTTGAAGGTTTGAGGGTTTATTTGGAGGTTTGAGGGTTTAGGGTTTAGTTTGAGGTTTCGGGTTTAACATTTAGGGTTTATGTTGAGTTTTTAGCGTTTTTGGTTTGATGGTTTAGGGTTTAGTTTGAGGTTTGAGGGTTTAGAGTTTAGGGTTTAGTTTGAGGTTTGAGGGATCAGGGTTTAGGGTTTAGGGTTTAGTTTGAGGTTCCGTTTAGGGTTTAGGGTTTACATTGAGGTTTTAGGGTTTAGTTTGAGGTTCCAGGTATAGGGTTTAGGGTTTATAATTCAAACAATTGTGACACAAAGTAGTTAAAGCCACAAACACTACTATGCATCATACATTGAAGAAAATTGTTTTCCAATTGCTATTGACAACAAGGGGCTATTGACAACTTTTCATATCAAAGGAAATACTACATAGTTTCTCAAAAATACAAACCATACATAAATTAGGTGAAAGTTGTTTTACATAAGGAAGTCATTAGGGTTTCTACTATCTCAATAGCAAAGCTACAAAAAGTCACTATCGTCAGTGTCCCACCTGTCTGCTGACTCGTCCCCCGTTTTCATTTCGAACAACTCCTTCGCATACTCTAACTTCTAAACATACTCAACTGGGTAATTACTGTAGTTGAATGGCGCAGTAGTAACTAGATCAGGCTGAGCCATCTCGTCCCACCTATTTTCAGCTACTATCTTTCTTTTGAAGTACATTCTTTCATCTGGATCGTTCACTATTATCTCAATCGGGTCCTCATGAGTAAACTCCATCCACTCGAATGTGAACTCGTACTTTTTCTTTTCTGAAAAAATGCACTTCCTTCCCAATAGAAGAAGTCCATATTTCTCTTCATCAGTGCAGATAAATTTTTGGGCATGACCGACCAAAGAATACCAACAGTCAAGGCCGTCAAACAATTCAAAGAAGTGTTTCAAATGCACACAATAATTGGGAAAGTTGTGACACACGTTCAGCCTTTTTTTTAATTGTCTCAAGTCAAAACTTAAACAAATTTTTGCTACGTGGAGCAAATACCACATAAAACAATAAGCCTCTTTGCGAAAGTGTCTTGGTTTGCCAATACTAAATATTGTGAAGAAAGGGTAGTCCGGGTTAAAGTCAATACCTTTGACAGGATCAAGTACTCCTCCTCTTGCAATAGTTGCTAGTTGCTAACCTGTCATCAATCGTTTGTAATGTAGTGGCATGTGGATGTGCCGAAGGACATTATTAAGACCGTTGAGACCATTTTTCAACTTCCCTACCATTCGCAAAAGCCTCTTCCTCTTCTTCTTAGCACGGCTGTTAGCTGCACCCCATGCATAAAAAACATGTTAGTATAATCTATAAAAAGATTAAAGATTTATTTGGGATAAAAAATATACCTTTGTTTCCCATCTGCTCTCTATCACAGCTAATAACTCAGATCACGTAATGTCACTAAAATTTTATACTTACCACTATATATATATATATATATATATATATATATATATATATATATATATATATATATAATACATAAATGGGGATAATAATGGTGATAAATGTAGTGTTACCTAACCCTATATTTTTATAATATTTAACAATGATTTTTTGGAATAAGACTCCATTTTAACATTAATACATGTGTCGATTTTTTTTTTGCATAATAGTTCATTTTAACCCATTGTTTGTATAATAATTTAAAATGCTATTAAGTATTTAGTATTTAATATATGTACAAATGTTGATTTTAAATTTATAAGAGCCCATTTTTACATTTGATACAAGTGTTACGTTCTTTTTAAAATTCTATGCTAAAATATATTTTTATCAATGTCAAAAAGCCCCCCTTCCTCAACATTGTTTATTGAAATAGTGTGTTTAAATTAATTATTAATCGATGTAATTATATAATTAAAAAAGTTTTAAAATTTAATTATATATAATTCAATAAATAAGTCACTTTATTTAACTAGAAATATATTTAATTACCGATAAATCAAGAAGGGCTCCTTATTAGAATAACATAATAGTTTAAAATTATTCTTTGATGCAATATTTACTTTTGATTTTAGGGTGTTTTTTTCTTTTTCTTAATAAAAAAATTCAAAAAAAAAGACATAAGGTCCTTAAAAGTGGAAAATGCAAAAGTTTAGGTCCTTTATATTAGCTTAACTCGTATAACTTGGGTTTATGACTCATTTACCAAAAATGAAGAGCTTTTTTTTTCTTGTTCAGATGACTTTTCATCAAACTGGAAACACCAGTTAAATATTTAATGCTTCCAACTGTATACAAGGGGGAAAAGCTTGAAACTTTTGTCTTTATTTAGTTTTAATCTATAACATTTGTGTCAGTAGTAGGTTTCACTCCTGCAGTCCATCAGAAAAATAATTCAGTGGTATGAAGTGTAAGTCTGGTTTCCAGATTTTATGGGATTCACAATACATTACATTTTAGACTAGAAGTTGAGGAATCCTAGTTACATACATTAGACTTCATTTAAAACGAATGGAGGTTCTATTTTTTGGAGCCAATGGAGCTATGAAAGTGTTGTATGGGTCGGTTTGGGTCTTGGCCCATTGAATCAGATATTTTTACAGACCCAATGGAGCTAAAATGGTAATCTGTGAAAGTCCATTAAGTATCTACGTTATTAAGCTGATAGGCATCAAATACAAAAGTCAACGTATATCATAATTTTTGGTATGACCGTTCACACACTAAATTCAATTGACAAATACATACCCCTCACACACTAAATTCAACTTTTACACACTAAATTCAACGTTCACACCCTAAATTCAAATTTTCCATGATTTTTGAAATCCCATGAAAAATAGTTCAACTTGTTTACTAATTACATTCACAATTCATGGCTATAAATACCCACGCATTTCAGTTTGTTAATTCATCACAACTTTCTTTTTCTTTTCTTTACTTCATCACAATATTCTTTTACGAGTGTAAAATTCTAACTTGTGTTAAAAAAAATGGAGTATGATGGTCTTCTATGCACTACTATTACTTTCAAGGACTACCTGAACACCAAACTGGTAAGTTATAACATTCTTAATCATTCCTATACTTACAGTTGTTTTTGAGTTCATTTAAGAGTTCATTTTGATTAGTATTTGCATGTGATTATGTTATGTTTGTCATTGTCGTATAGGCATTTCATGCAGATTGGAGACCTTTACTTCATCGATCTTTGGATAACGTTCGAGTTATGCGCGCCAATGGGGGCATTCATGGAATGTCACTATTATTGGTACTAATGTTCCATCTACTCGATCAGTGTTTCTTCAAGAAGGATGGAACATATTTGTTACAGATAACGCCGTTGCTGAGGGTGAGATTTTGAAGGTCTACTATGCTGCGGGTGGGTTATTTTTTGTCCACATTTATAATGCGGTAAATGAGGAAAGGCTTCCAAATGCAGGAGCCCAGTAGAAATATATTGATTAATGCTGATTTATTTTTTTTTAAAAAAAGTGTTTGGTTGACCTTCAAAAGTGTTGAATGAAGTACTAAGTAGTGTCGTTTCTTTAATGAAGTTTAAGGTGCTTTAGAAATTCTTGTGATTTTTTTTCCAATTTTTTAAGAACAACCTGAGTTTCAATTTTGTTCAACTTTTGTTGAATCTTTTTAATAAAATAGTTATGATTGACTCCTTAAAACTCACGTTTTATATTCTAGTTATAACATCTTAATACAAATATATACAATCATATTTTAGTGATGCGTGTGTTCCATTACTCTCATAGTTTCATACGACTAACCAAGAGCCAACAAAAATTGAACATCTACACAAGTCCCAAATATCGTGCGCACACATTGTCGCATTGAACAGTAAAAATGACATATCAAAGGTTAATGATCATTGCCTTGAATTTGTACAACCTATTAGTTAAACAATCATCTACAATATAATTTTGAAATTAAGTAAATATTGTAAGGACGACAATCTAATTCGTCAATTTTATTAGGGTGACATCATAATAACATATTTTTTTTATTATGTTAAACTACTATCATAAGATTTATAACGTATAGTATAAAATGATAAAAATGTGTCATAGTGTCATCTTTAATATGGGATACGTAACAAAGTAACTTTTTTTCGTCAAGTATGTATAAGATATGATTAGATTAGTATACATGGAATAGTGGTATGTATTAATTATCTAATTATCAAATAAAATCAGTGTATATTGACCATTGTATGTCTAGTTATCAAATAAAATCAATATATGTCGTTGTAGTGTCATCTTAGCTGTGCCCTAAATGGTTCCAACAGTACCCTTATACTACTAAGTTGTACCTTTGAATTTTTTAGTGGTATGAATTTTAAATGGTTTATTGAAACCTTTTACACTGTTTAATTCGAGGACCCATGTTCTTTACATTTACGTGGAGTGAGTTGATTAAATGGTTCCCTTAATTTTATTTGCATAGATTACTTCTTAGTCACTCATGCATTCACTTAGTTAAACTTATTAACCCACTTTCAAAATAAATTTCTCCAAAAAACTTATTGCTCACAAACAATGAGACCAAGCTGGATTGCTTGTCTCTCTTACTCATTTTTTTTAATTCATTCACTCTCCTTTTTTTTCCCTTCATATTAATGCTACTACTCATTAATTAGGTTCCCAATCAACTTTTCATCAATTGTCATGCAAGAATGTTTTTAGGACACGTACGTGTCTCAAAGAGGCAAGGTTGGGATACAATCTTTTTGACAATCAACCTTTTTGGTCAGCCAAATTTGCCAAACTTAATTAGCTAAAATTCATTATTTGGTGATTAAATCATGCTGGATTAATTTCTAAATTTGTGGTATTTTTTTGTATTAATTAGGTGACACTACTGATAAGTACGTACATGATCCATATCAATTCGGGTCATATATATTATTGTATATATCTATTTCATGTTTCCAAAACGCGTGGGCAATATTGATGTACATACATAGTCTATCATAAAATGATTGGTCACTTTCTACAGGAGTAATACCACAGGATTTGAACCCTAAATCTCTACAATATGAGGTAAGAACCTTACTAAATAAGTCAATACTTTACTTATTTTTATTTGGTAATCCTATTTAGGAAGATGGAATGATAAATATTCTTGTTAAGTAAGAAATAAAAGAATATACAAGTATTGAGGTTAATAACAAATTGGGCTTGGGACAACCCACTCATGAGCAACTCAATCCACATCAATTCCATTTATAAAAACTTAATTAGATAGACAATCCAATCATATTGAATAGGTTCAAACTTCAAAGTCAACTCAAGTGTTAAGCAAATTGTCGAATTTAATGTCTTTGGTTGGCACAACATTCCCTTTAAGATTGATCCAGTTTTATCAAGGTTTTCAGCTTCCAATGTATACTTGGATGCACACACAATATTCGACCTTCAACTTGGTCTTTAAGGAATATGGTCTTTGGCCTCGTCTTATATATATGTGAATAGTAACTTACCATCACCTAATTCATAAAGTAATGAGATGTGCTGTTCTAGGTAATATTGCCAAAAAATAACAACAAAGGCCATGCCAAATTAAAGAGATAGAATACTACTGTATGATACTAATACAATCAAGCATGCCATGTGCATGAATTAAAACACTCCTAGCTAGCTACCCAGTCTTACATAAACCTTTCTTTAGTTTCAAGATTTAAATAATATAATACTTATAACAAGCAAATAATAATAAAATATTAGGAACTCTTATAAGCATATGAAAAAATAAGAACTCTTATAAGCATTTCGATGAAGCCAGTATTTTAGTGTCATTGTTATTCTCATTCTAATAATTGAGTTTGGAATATTTGGACTTCTAAATTTGAGTGGGAAATCTGATACCACCACTTTAAAATGTATTATGGCCACATCAAAATGCATGGCACCATCACAATTACTAATGGACGACCCAACCCTAGCCTCATTACGTTCATGTAATATTATCTCTCTAACAAAATTATGAAAATACAACCTTTAATTGTGCGGTAGAGTTTGGTAAAACGTTCGAAAAAATAGGCATTTTGGAAAAAGTCTCATTTGTGAAGTCATGCCATTTTCTCACAAAGAATATGATTGTAATAAAAACATTTTGCATAGTACTCCATAATTCTTAGTTTTATTATTGTTGGACCTAAGTTAAGACCTGTTTACGATAGTGACAACTTTCCATCCAAAGGTTTACGGTTTGAGCGTTCAGAGTTTAGGATGTAGGGTTTAGGGTTTATTTTAAGGGTTGAGGGTGTAGGGTTAACGTTAGGGTTTAGGATTTAGGGTAATGGCTTAGGGTTATGGTTATGGTTTAGGCCTTTAGGGTTAGGGTTATGGTTAAGAATTTAGGGTTAGGGTTTTGTCCATGTGATGTTGACCGAAAATAGTTTTTTGCATTTGGCAAGTTGATTGAGAATAATATTTTGCCCTTGGCTGGGACCTTATCTTGACTTGATCTTGATGTTGAAGCGGTGAAGCAATTGGAAGCGGCTAGGGAATAACAAAACCAGCAAGAATGCCCCTGACATGCCATACTAGATAACGTTATTTTCACCCCCCTTATTTTTCTTCTTCTTCTCCTTCATTCGAACCTCAATACTTGGACTTTTGGAGTATGGAACTAATGCTTGTATTATTGTGCTATTTTTGTCACATGGTTACGATATTTTTTTTAGTAACGTGGACTTATGATTATCGTCAAACTAAAAAATGATACCTAACTACCTAAATAAATTGTACATCCAAATATTATTAATTAACTCAATTTACACATATGGTCTATTTTAACATAGCATTTGTCAAAAACTATCTTATTCTGTAGACTAAGGGCTTGTTCTGATTTACAAAACTGAACTGAACTAATTGACGCTGGCTGAAATAAACTGAACTGAGTAGAGCTAAAATGAATTGTTATGAGATAAGGCAATTATGAACTGAACTGAAATTAAGCGGAATAGAACAGACACTAAATACACACGTACTTGCATCTATAATTATTATACTCCATAATTAAGTAGACTTTGTGCTGTTAATTTGTTAAATGATGGGTATCCATTAAGTCTAACAACAAGCACAAGTTATTTGTTTTAAAATAAATAAATGTAGTTCAAAAAAATACTTTTTATAAGTGAAATTAAGCACAAGTTATTTGTTTTAAAATACTTTTTATAAGTAAGACATTTTTTGGTCTAGTTTGAAGTATATCGTGTATTGTGGAATGTTTCCTAATATCCAATTTCTCCTTCGACGACTATTAAGTTATACCTGGGGAGAACTTTGGGGTTTTATTAATGCCGTGAAAGGATGCTTTAGGTAATCAATTAGATCAAACCCTTGAGCAATTAAGAAAAAAATTAGGATTAAACTCCTTGAATCTTCTCATCTTTTTTTTTTTCTCCATTATATTGAAGAAACTCTCGAATCTCTCACTACATTTGAAATGCGAATGTAGGTTTAATTTGACCAAACCACATGAATCTTTGTTTCTTCTTTGTTTATTTACTTTATTGTTTTTCTCGTTTTTATCTTTCATTGACTTGTTTCGCATTAATCAAACACAACACCACTTGATTTCCCAACAATAATCATTTTGCCTTAGCGATTGGAAATTTACACATAAATGGGGTAAACAGGTGAAAGCATGTTAGTCTCAAGTAATATATGAGAGTATATAATAATATATGCAAGCCTTGCCTAGTGCATTTAATATATTGAGACATTGAGTTTGTCATGCCATACAATTTACTCAAATGGATTGAAATTAAACTATATCTCATCTCTAATCTTTTGTAATTAGGTTTAGGTTATTAGTAGAAGGTCAATTTTTCTCATCTTTACATACACATATACTTAACAAATGATATTGACAAAGGGGTGAAACAATGAAATAGGAGCAAATGAAAGGGAAACCATCCTCATTGAAAGGGTTTGGGAAGCTGTTTTATAAATAAAGTAATCAATCATAAATATTTAATAGGCCTTATTGTAGCTATTTTTGAGGCCGATTATTATAACGTGACACATTGTAAAATTAAAATACTACTCCATGGCTTGGACATGAGATCACTAGTACCAAACTCAGAGATATTTTGAATAATTCAAAAATTATTATTAGGATGTTGAGTATCTATTCAACTAATGCATCAACAATATGACTTATAATGTAGAAAAACCTACAAGTACAATATATACGAAATATAGATTTTTTTTTTAAAGGTAATGCTACAGTATAAAGTAAGCTTGGAAAAAAGTCTATATACTCCATATAAATCTTAACCCATGTTATTAAAAATCTACAACAATATCTAACAAATCTTATGCATTGACATAATCTTGCTTCCCCTAATGTTTCATGTTTAAAAATTAGTAACATTCATATATCACAAGCTCACAAAAGCACCTTACCTAGGCTAACATGGGAGATTAGTAATTAAGAAACATAAAGTTAGTGGCCAACTTACAAAAGCACCTCACCTAGGCTAACATTGGAGATCATTATCATGCTCACGCAAAAAAAAAAACATCCAACAATATGGTAGTGCCTTATAACTCTTATACTGATTCCAAAAACAAGAGAATAGTTTGGGACTTCGGATAGTTTACATGTTTTTTTACTAATACTTAATGAAATAATAATTGAATGATAGTGATTTTCTACTAAGTATATACCAAATATATATTTTTAATTAGGAAAAATTGTAAATAATAATCCAAACTTTGCCCATTTTCTTTTAATAATCACAACTTTGGATTATTCTAGAATAATCCCAACTTTAGGGCTTATTTTCTTTCTTTAATCCCAAACCGGTCAACAAATGTCAGCGACCTCTAATAGCAGGTTACATTACACGTGCCAACTTGTAGTTGGTGCAAATAATGAAAAAATTAAAAATAAACTAAAAAGAAAAATAAACAGAACCACCCAGCCTCACACTAGAACCCCCAAGCTCATCCACCACCCTGTCCTCTGCCACCAGCACACTCACGCCCACACCCCAAAAACACCAGACTCCCCTAAAACCTCCCCCCGCGTCGGTAACCTTCACCGCAGCACCGACTCCGCCGATCCAACATCAAACCTCCGCCGCTCGATCGAAACTCGCTTTTTATTATCAGCCTAAGCCAATTACCTTCGTCGTCGGCTAGCCATATGTGCTCCCATCCCATTGCCCCTCCCCTTTCTCCTTGAACCAACCACCCTCGTGGGCGCACTCCCCCTTCCCCCTTGAACTACCACCCTTGTTAGCACACTCCATGAGTATAATTCGAAGTTGTTGATGCTACTGTAGGCTGAAATTGATGAAATTAGGTGTCTAATTGCTTATTGTAGGTGGCGAATTGGTGATGAGGTAGAGATGGGTGTTGCGGCTGAAAATTTAGATCGGTGGTGATGGTAGTTGTACGGTGTTTAATTTAGGGGTTGTGCGGTTTTTTGGGCTGAGCTGATGGTGTTTATTGTTGTTATTTGAGGTTGTAGCGTGGGTTGAATGGGGCGGCTTTCAGGTGGCAGGAAGGG
Organism: Chenopodium quinoa; assembly: GCF_001683475.1. NCBI lineage: Eukaryota > Viridiplantae > Streptophyta > Magnoliopsida > Caryophyllales > Amaranthaceae > Chenopodium > Chenopodium quinoa. The sequence goes on along the minus strand of NW_018743262.1, from coordinate 1,732,921 downwards.
TGTACGTTTTCCGGTGGGCGGTGGGCCGGGGTTTTGGTGGACGGTGTGGCTTGTGGGGTGGCCAGGGAAGGGAGGGGGATTTTCTTGTTTTTTGTTTATTTTTAATTTTAAATTTTTTGATAATTAACTCATGACACATGGCATTAATTAAACAAAAAAAAAAGAAATTAACCAGTTAACCAAGTAACCAGTAACTGGGATTGATAAAAGAAAATAACCCCTAAAGTTGGGATTATTCTATAATAATCTAAAGTTGAGATTAATAAAAGAAAATGGAGCAAAGTTAGGATTACTATTTACAAATTTTCCTTTTAATTAATCCTACATTAATTTAATTTACCAACTTATTACTACATGAAAAATATCATGCAAACATGTTACATGTAAGTTGATTACATTTTCCCTCAAAAATGTAAGTTGATTACATCTTTTTAAAGAGAAAATGAATATTACAATTTACAAATGAATTCTATTAATTATTAGAGGAGTAAAATTACATACCTAATAGTTAAGAAGTTACTATTCATATATTTCATCTCATTACCATGAGTCTATGACTAAAGATAAACCGAAACATCGAATCTATGTTTCTATCAGTAGTTTTCAATTCATTATATACACATGTACAATCAGAAATTTCATATATGTATATGTATATTTGAAATGTGACAACTATATCCGAACACAGAGGAGTTAAATTTGTGCTACAAGGACGCACTTGGGGCTCCATGCACACTTTCTCTCTTCTTAATGCAACAAGTCCAAATATTAATATCACTCCACCCTCTTTTCTTTATGTTTCCAATTATTTTCCTCTCAACTTCTCTATTGTAAGAGTATCTTCTACTGAAGTAGTAAGATTTTTAATATCTATAATATTGAGATTTGCAGTTATAAACTTACAAAGTTATAATACTGATTACTTTGGTAATTAAATTAGTTAGGCTGCTTCTTCCTTAATTTTTGCATGATGAATATACAATAGTATAAGAAATGAATGAAGCACAAGAAGTTATGGTAAACATGGATGAAGTAGTAGCAGAGCTACAAAGCGAAAGGCGGAAAAATGCCGGGCTTTTGCAAAGGATATCAGCTCTAGAAGCTCAAATACAAAATGAAATAGAAAAGATCTCTTCTGCTTCCCTCATGAAAATTAATGGTCAAGTATATTTTTTTCATTTAATTTTTTATTTATTTATTTATTTCTTGTCTCTTCAGTGAATTTTTTATGTATCATATAGTATTGTGAAATATATGAAATTATTGGTAGTTAATTCTAAGTTTAATGTGGAATAATATTTTATTCCTCTTTTTTTCCAAGTTGATCTTAGGGATTAAATTATATCGGATTTAAACATTTGATCAAACACACTTTTTATTCCAAACTTTCCTTTTATTTAGTATAGATTATTGTGCTACATGTATGTATTGAATGATATACACATATATTGAACAAATTTCTCTAAGATTATTTTGGACTAAAAGGTTCGACCCTAGAAAGTGTACATGTGTTTTTTCAACCCTAGAAATTTCCTTATAACTCTTATATTGGTTCCAAAAACTGGAGAATAGTTTGGGACATGGAGAATAGTTCATTGTAACAATTTCACTTTTTCCCAATTCATCAATCTCATCAATCAGCTATTGTTGTAATAAGAGAGATGTGACACTAAGTTTTCATGTAATCTCAAAACATGGAGTATGTGTTTATTATACTTAATCAACTACAGGTTCATATGTTAATCAACCCATTTCATCCCTTTTCAATCCTAAGTACATAAATCCCTAGTTTTACCTAAAAACCATGAAAATGGGAAATATGTAACACTGAAGGGTTTCATTACCCTACAGTTCAGGTAATCAAACTTCAAACTTATACAATAGCTAATTCAATGGTCTTTTTTTTAATGTCCTATTATGTACTATTAGAGGTTGCCAAAGTTGTACTGGAAGGTAAAAGTCTTATGTTGACCCACTTTGTACAAAGTTTGATGGCGGAAGTTTTTAAATTTTGTGGGGTTAGCGCCATTACCCGAAAGAACACTCATATATATACTTCCCTGCCCAAACTCCTATTTCTTAAAACAGAGTGCTAAAAAAGAATAATTCATCTCATCAACCAAAGACTTCACAATCGAATTCATCCCAAGAGCAATCAACATAACAACTATCCCAAATAAAGCATTCCAAGCAAATTCAATACATATAATACTCACAAATCCAAAAGCTACCATTCGAAAAGTTTCAAATTTTACACAATCATCATAAAATTTACACAAAAGCATCCAAAAGCTACCATTTAGATTAAAGTTTATCTACCATTCCAGAAGTTATTGAAGTTTATCTACCATATACATAACATATAATTAAAACAACTCAAACTAAAAGTTTTAAGTTTGAAGAAGCAAAAACCAACACAAATAAAAATCATCATTACTTAAGCTTAAATCAAAGAGGAGGAGGGTTAAACCATATTGAAGTAGTTGTGGGGAGAGCGGTTGTAAGCATCAAAGTTGGTTGAAGCAGATGATGAGGAGTGGTCAATATCAGAACCAGAGACGTATTGGTGGAATATCATCGTTGTCATCTCCCGGCTCATCAACATCAAGGAACATCCCAAAAAAAGGATCCTTTTGCTGGACACCATCATCCCCATCATCGTCGTCGTCGTCATGCATCCTCATCATCTTCAGATCTCTCTGACTCTTCATCTCCTTCTTCCTCTTCTTCCTCTGACTCCTCATCATCAGCATCACAATCTTCCTCTGGCGTGTCTCCCATCTCCGCCATCTCTTTGACATCGCCTCCCAGTGCTGCTACTACGTATTGATTACCCAGTGCTTCTTCTACCCCTTGATTTTGCGGTGGTTCCTTTTCAATTTCCCCTATTCTCTGCCTCTTAATATCCCTGTCTTCATCACCATCTGAAGTTGCACCTCTCTCAATCTTTTTCCTCTCCCTGCATTTGTGTAGCCGAGCTTTCATTTCCTCAAGTTGCATTTTTTCTCTGAACGGCGGCTTTCCATCTATTGCAATTCCGCCTAAATGTATTCCACACGCCTTTGTATGTATGATTCTTCATCCTCTTCATGAATTTTAGAACTTGATGCAACATTTTGGGTGTTTTTAGCCATTTTTGGGAAGAAATTTAGGGGTGATTTTTGAGAAATTTGGTACAGAAAAGGACAGATCAAAGGGTTTGAAATGATAAATTAAAGAAGAAGTACTGTATTTATTTTGTAATGGTGATGTAATTGAAGTGATTCTTGGTGTGTGAAACAAAGCAACCCTTCACGCTAAACAATGCACTTATCTCTTAATAGCTTTTTCTTACTCTTATTTATTTTAATTTTTACAATTTTTTTTTATTTTGTTTTTTGAAAGCTAATTTTTACAAACTTTGAATTTATTTTAATTATTAAGCAGTTTTGCAAATTATGGATTTTAAGTTCCAAGGCAATTATTAAGTGTTGTCATATTTTTGTACTAAGGAATTTATTAAGTGTTGTCATATTTTTGTACTCCGTATTTTAAGAACCAAAAAAAAATAAATAAATTGCAATTTAAAATGATAACACAATACTTAAGATATAGACAAATTTAAATTTAATGAAACAAACTATTGTTGTTAAAATAGAAGAAAGATTAGTGAAGTGTTAGTGGAGTGTTACATTTGACATATTATATTGAAGCTAAGGGTTACATAGATGGCTAATTAAATATATGTTGGAATTCTGATAGTAGACCCGGTTAATAATAGGGTCAAGACTCAGGAACCTTATTAAATAGGATCAATTTATGGCAAAAATATTTGTCCAATTTAATACGTGACTGGAAATACGATGTGGCCAGCTAGTTTAACACATGAAAAAGTAACCCCTACCGAACAAGATTACAAAGAAGTGTTTTCAACTTCATTGGATTGACGAGTGTAATTTGAAATAAAAATTAATTTTCTTTTGTGTCTCATATTGATTCTCATCTATAACAATTGATTAAAAATAAAACTTCATCGCTTCAACCATCCATTACACACGTATATACTCTTTGCTATGTCCTTTACTAACTTTAAAATTGTAAATAGTTGTAAATGTAAATCTTAGGGTTCCATATGTATCCTAATATAAGATATACATGGTACTGATGGTACCCTACATTATTCTAGTGGTACACTACTTAGTTCCAGTGGTACCCTACATGGTTCCAATGGTCTAAGGCTTGTGAGTGGTACCATTCATGCTATTAGTTGTGCCCTTTGCGTTGTCAAGGATACCCTTCACTACTTTAGTGTAACTATATCTATCAGTCTATTTATTGGCACCTTTATACTTTTTAATGGTACCATAAACTACTTAGTGGTACCCTTGAATTTGAATGTGGTTTATTAGAACCCTTTACACTCTCTAATTGGAGGACCATGCTCTTTACATTTACATGGTGTGTGTTCATTACATGGTTCCTTACTTTTGATTAAATAATCCCCTCGCTCCTAAAATAAAATTGGTTAATAGGTAACTAGTGAAAATTGGTACATACATATTTATGTCAAAGAGATGGCCGTTACATAATTTATTATTCGATTAAATGGTTCCCTTAGTTTGATTTATTAGAACCCTTTACACTATCTGATTTGGGTATTTTATACCCTGCCAAGAGGCCTAATCAGAGCATGACACATGTCACTGGAAGGGGCTCCTGCTGGGACCTTCCAGATGGTGACACGTGCCCTAATCCCTTGGGAATGGCGGCTTTCAAGGCCAAAATCCCAAGGGGCCCTTAAAAAACGGCGTGCCCTAATCCCTAGGTCACAAGATCCTAGGGAGGGCACACTTTCCAAAAGGACCCTATAAATAGGGACATTCTTACATTTATGAAAAAATAGAGAAAAAGCGAGAGAATATTCACGCACTACGAGACAATACGTCACTTACTACAGAGTTGTCATTTTCAAAGAACAGACAGCACTTTACCTGAGCTTGGAATCCAAGCAGATACCTTTACTTCCGCAGGTTTTATTACCGAACCACCGACCATTCGGCGGACCGTTTGCTTTGCAGGTACAGGCGTCCATTGTTGAACCCAGTTTTAGTGTTGTAACTCTCCCAAGGGACAAAAACCCCCGAAACATTTGGCGCCGTCTCTGGGGAGAGTACCTCGGAAATGGCTTCACCAGTACCTATACCGAACCTAGAGGACATAGTGGTCCAAACGGACCATACTCATGTGATGACGCTAACGTCGAAACTTATGTGGATCCAAATGGGTCCCTCATCTCTTAACGCATCCGTAGTAAGGAGAGGCGGGAGCGTCACCATGACCAAGCAGGGCCAAGTAAAACTGTTGGTCAGCAAAAGAAGCCCTCGGGGCGGCCGGTTGATCCTTCCCAGGCGACAGGATCAACTCCCGTCACTCGAGATGAACTAATGACACTACTGAGAAGCCTCAGGGGAGAAATCAAACAACTCGCCTTAAAGAAATCGCCTACTCCTAGAAAGGAGCAGTCGGCCAAGAAGCCAGCCCAGGATGGCAAACAGAAGTCGGTCAGGGACTGTCAGCCGACTCCTCATCCTGCCCCTACGGAGAAGGCTCGGCCCCAATTTGACCTTACTCGGCTCCGTTTCCCGAAAGCGAGAACAAGAAAAGCCATCCGGCACATACAGCCGGATGGTAGCAAGAAAACATTCTCTGATGCTCGGCAATACATTGAGCAGAAGAGGACCCAGCTATTAGAGTCGGCTTCAACGTCAAATTATCATGATAGCTTTCGGAACACCTCTGTGAAGTGTTCCTAGTATGTACATGAGACTCAAGCTAGCAGCCCACGGGTTCAGTCCGGTCCTCATATGATTCAGTCGGCCTAGTACATGGCGCAACCATTATACCAGGCGCCGATCTTACCTTACATGCAACCTGCCCTCTTTGGCGGACAGGCGGCATACGGCTATCAGCCGATGGACTGGCAGCTTAGGCTGCAACACCTTAGGGATCAACCCTCTTCTTTCTCCAAGGAAATAACTGAAGTCGTACAACCTGCTAAAGTGAAAAATGTTTTGGTTGGAGCCTATGACGGGACCTCCAACCCAAAAGACCACCTGCTAGCATACACCTACCTCATGTATCTACAGGGGTTGGATGATGCCGCATGGTGTCGTTGCTTTCCAGCCACCCTGAAGGGCATAGCCCAGCAGTGGTTTGGCAATCTGCCGGCTGGTTGCATAAATAGCTTCAAGACGCTTGTGTTCTTGTTTGCTTTAAACTTCTCTATGAATATCCCTGCCAAAAAGACAAGTCTTGATTTGGGCAATATTCAGCAGGGAGATAGAGAAGGTTTGCGTTCCTATGTCAGGCGGTTCAATCTGGTCCGAATCTAGATTCATGGGCTGTCTGATGAGGTCACTTTCACAGACTTCTTTAAGGGTCTGAAGGATGGGTCTACTTTTAAGTATGAACTCGTCCGCAAACAAATCTTTATTCTGCAAGGAGCCTTGCGAGAGGCGGAAGCCTATATACAGGCGACCGAACTCTGCTCCTCGAATAAGCAGTCAGACCATAAGAAGTCTGACCGGCAAAAAGAGAGTCGGCCTGCTCAGCTGGCTCCTAAGCCGGATGAGAGCAAAAAGAAAAAGCAAGTCTGGGCCATTAATAACTCTGATCAACCAGCCCAGAAGAAGAGAAAAGAGTGGAAACCGTATGTCACAAGGTACGAGTTCCACAAGGACTGCTGCTCCATCCTGTTAGAAATTAAGGATCGGCTGACTCTTGAGATGCCGACTCCTATGAAAGGTTCCGCTGAAAATCGGAACAAGAACAAGCATTGCCATTTTCATGAGGATGTTGGCCATGACACGAACGACTGCTTTAGTCTTAAGCGGGAGTTCAACCGTCTGGCCGACAAAGGACAACTTAAGTCCTATGTGAAGTCCAAAGTGACTTCAAAGGCAAATCAAGGGAAGTCCTAGAAAAAGACTCCACAGCCTGCTGTGATTGCTGAAACTGATGAAGAACCAGTATACAACATAGCAGGCGGCTTTGCCGGTGGTGGCCCGACCATTCGGGGCACCAAGGACCATCTAAGGAAGATGGTCAACTCTATTGAGGAAGGGGATGCGGCAGGCACATCCGCCTTCCCTAAAGTTGTCATCACCGAACAGGACAGAGGCAAAGTCCGTCGGCCGCATGATGACCTTGTTGTCATTAAATGCAAGGTCGCCAACCAGCTGGTTGGCCGAATTCTGATTGACACAGAAAGCTCCTCTGACCTCATCAGCCTCAAATGCTTATCCAATCTCAAGTACAAACCGGATAGCATTATGGACGTCTCCCACACCCTTGTTGGGTTCGGGGGAGGACTTGTGCACCCAGTCGGACGCATTGACTTACCTGTCCGCCTAGGAAATAGGGGAGACGGTCGGCACATGACCATCCGTTTCCTCGTGGTTGAAGAGCTCATAACTTACAACCTCATCTTTGGCCGTCCCACTCTTAACGAGTGTAAGGCCGTCATCATCCCTGCACTCATGCTACTCAATTATGAGAAGGATGATTGAACAGTCGGTTCCCTTAATGGGGACCAAAAGACGGCTCGAGAATGTACAAAGACATCAAGCCCGCGACCGTAGCATCCGGTTGGGGCAAGCAAACGATCGACCTCGACGATGCCGAGGAAGAACAGTCGGCCCTACCACCCGGAAAGAAAAGAAAGACTGATCCGCTGGTGGTGGTCAAAAAAGAAAAACAATAGCAATCACTGACCGGGGAACGGTCGAATGATCTCCGTCCCCAGCCTGCTGGTGAACACATCGATATCCCTCTGGACGACAGCCGCCCAGAGCGGACAGTTAAGGTGGGGACGGTTGCACTTGCAGAGCTGGGTGAAAACCTTCATCAGCTTATGAGAGAATTCAAAGACATCTTTGCCTTTGAAGTGGAGGAGATGTCAGGCATCAGTCCGGATCTTGCTGTCCAAAAACTCGCCGTGGATCCTAAAAAGAAGCCCATCCGGCAAAAGAAAAGAAACCACGGCGAAGAAAGAAGTCAGGCGGCTACTGCCGAAGTAAAAAAGCTGCAGGATGCCAAGTTCATTCGGCCGTGCAATTTCCCTGAATGGGTAGCTAACGTTGTGTTAGTAAAAAAAGTCGAATGGAACTTGGCGGATGTGTGTTGACTACACAGACCTCAACATGGAATGTCCAAAGGATAGTTATCCATTGCCCAAGATCGACAGTCTGGTCGACTCAACAGCCGGACATGCCTTGATGAGCTTTATGGACGCCTATTTAGGTTTCCATCAGATCCTCCTGTGGAAAAAAGATCAAGAAAAGAGAGCATTCGTCACTGATCAGGGGTTGTTCTGTTATACGGTGATGCCGTTTGGTTTGAAGAATGCGCCTGCTACTTTCCAATGAATGATTAATACGGTCTTCATTAATCAAATCGGAAGAAATGTAGAGGCGTACATTGATGACATGATAGTCAAATCCAAACAAAAGGCGGATCATCTTGCTGATCTCCGAGAAACATTCGCCACACTCAGGCGGCACAAGGTCATGCTAAACCCAAAAAAGTGTGTCTTTGGTGTTGAGTCTGGGAAGTTTCTCAGATTTTTTATTGACCAAAGGGAAATAGAGGCCAACCGTGAGAAAATACAGGCGGTAATCGAAATGCAGTCGCCCCAACTGTGAAGGAAGTGCAAAAACTAACAGGTTGTCTGGCGGCCTTGGGGAGATTCCTCAGTCAGTCAGGCCAAAAGTATCTCTACTTCTTCCAGGCAATAAAAAAGAAGACCAACTTTGAATGGGGGGATGATGCAAAGGCGGCCTTTCAAAAGCTGAAAACTCATTTGCACTCTTTACCAAGGCTTGTGAGCCCCTTGCCCAAAGAGAAGCTCTTCATGTACTTAGCCCTCTCTGACCATGCCCTCAGTGCCGTTCTCTTAGCTGAAAGAGACGGCACTCAGCTCCCGGTGTATTTCATTAGCCATGTTTTGAGGAACGCAGAGCTTTAGTATCCCATGGTTGAGAAATTCGGCCTTGCCCTATACATGGTCATCAAGAAGCTAAAACCCTACTTCTTGGCGCATGCGGTGGAAGTCTATACTGACCAACTGATCAAACGGCCACTCACAACCATGGAGTCTTCTAGACGAATGCTGAAATGGGCTATTGAAATGCAAGGATTAGAAATCACTTTCGAACCAAGGAAGGCAATAAAGGGGCAAGCATTCGCCGACTTTATTGTCGAAATGACAAGGCCGGTTGTACCGGACAATACAGACCAGGTTTGGAAAGTGTATGTGGATGGGAGCTCCACTGTGAACGGTTGTGGTGTAGGGATTATCTGTCAATCTCCTGAGGGAGACAAGTACGAATATGCACTACGTTTCAAGTTGAGGTCTCTAACAATGAGGCCGAGTATGAGACCCTGCTGGCCGGCATTCGGTATTGCAAGGCGGCAGGGCCAAGGAAGATAGCCACCTGTTCTGACTCTCAACTAGTTGTACTCTAGGTCAATGGGACGTACAAGGCCATTCATCTGGCCATGATAAAATATTTGCAGGCGGTCAAAAGTGAAATCGGTACACTTGAGGAGTTTCAGTTAACTCAGGTGCCCAGGTCGTCAAATAATCAGGTGGATGCTCTGTCAAAACTAGCATCATCCGCCTCTTGTGAAACGCCTCGGTCGGTCTTCTAGGAGGTCATGGAAAAACGAAGTATATCTAATGAAGACCCCGTTGGAATTCTCGACCGAAGCTCTACCTGGATGGACAGCATCCGGGCTTATCTTGCAGACGGCACGCTACCTGATTCACCCCAGGAGGCGGCTGTTCTAAAAAAGAAAGCGGAAAACTTTGAGCTGAGACAAGGGGAACTTTTCAAAGCTGGTTTCTTAAAACCCCTATTGAAGTGTGTTACCCCAGAAAAGGGTAGAGAGGTCCTCGAAGATTTGCATGCGGGTTTCTGCGCCTCCCACATAGGCGGCAGGTCTTCAGCTGCCAAGTCCAGGCGGCTCTATTTCTGGCCAACTCTGGAGTCGGACGCTATGGAAATGGTCAAAAAATGTGACAAGTGTCAAAAGTTTGGCAAGCTCATCCATCGTCCGGCCACGGACCTGACGGCCATCCACATCCCAATTCCCTTTGCCAAATGGGGCATGGACATACTTGAGCCTTACACCGCGGCCCCAGGCGGCAAGCGCTACATATTGGTAGCTGTGGATTACTTTACCAAGTGGGTAGAGGCGGAGGCGGTCAAAAACATTAAGACAAAAGATGTCATTTCCTTCATCTGGAGGAATATTATCACTCGTTTCGGGGTGCCCATGACTATGGTTTTTTACAATGGTCCTCAATTTGAGACGCCTCAACTCAAGACTTGGCTGGGAGAGGAAGGGGTCTCAAGCCTCTTTGTATCAGTCGGCCGCCCTCAAGCAAACGGCTAGGTTGAAGCCTTCAATAAGCTAATCTCATACGGGATTAAAAAGAAAATTGAACGGGCTGGTGGCCTTTGGGCGGATGAACTACCACACGTCCTCTAGTCCATCAGAACGACTGCTAAAGGGGCGACTGGAGAAACCCCGTTCCTCATGGTGTATGGTGCAGAAGCTGTCTTGCCCATTGAACACTATGAGCCGACTCTTCGAGTCATGTTATATGACGAAGAAGCTATTTGGGAGGCCATGCGGCTAGCATTGGACTCACTTCCAGAGCGAAGGGGCAATGCCAGCTTGCGTCATGAGATTTACCGTCTGAGAATGACACGGGCTTACAACAAAAGAGTAAACAAGCGTCCTCTCAAAGTGGGGGACTTTGTGCTATGGAAAATGGAGGCAATCGGTAGGGCGAATGAGCAGGGAAAGTTGAACCCAAATTGGGAAGGTCCCTACCGAATATATGAGGAAGTAAGAGACGACACCTACCGCCTGGAAGAACCAGACGGCAGGCAGCTTCCTAGAACTTGGAATGTGGACAACTTGAAAAAGTACCATTTCTAAGTACAAATGTAAATACCTCAAATTTTGTGACTTCAAACTTTGCTAATGAGAATATGCCTTCATTTTTCAACTTTTCTTTTTATTTTAAATATCGCCTGTGCAATATACAGACAGCCAATGTATTTGGGTAAAGTCTGTCCCAATAACAGACGCCCCAACCTTTATGAAAGAACCGACTACTCTAGAGTAGTCGTTCCTACGAAATTCTTACTGCATTATGTTAAACACTTAACGAATATTTGCTTAAATCATTTTGAGGCCAATGGCCGGATATTAACAAAAACGCATAGAGGCCGAATGGTCACAGTCTGCTCCAATATGAGTATGACCGTCTGCTCCAACATGAGTCAGATAACCGGCGACGCCCATTCGGGCGAATTCGTCGAGGAGAAGCATCCCCCATTTGGGTGGCACATTGCTCTACAAATACATCAAGCGGCCCTACCGAATGTTAAGGCAGCCCTACAAATACATCAAGCGGCCCTACCGAATTCGTCGAGGAGAAGCATCTCCCATTCGCAGTCGTTTGGTTTAATCGAAAGTGAAATCCAAGAGGCCAAGAATTTTCTAACTGTTCTAGCACAGTCGGAAAAGGGGTCACTATTTCACAAGTAGAAACTATTGAGGCATAAGGCCGGATGCGCCTGTTTTTGCTCTAAGGCAAGACAGGCAAAAAACTTTTACTGATCTACAAGTCACCTAATGAGACTTTGGCCAGATACGCCTGTTTCTGTCTGACCGCAGAATAGGCGGACTATTACTTACGAGAAAACGAGCTAAAACACTTAGCAGATTAAAAAAGAGACTTTTGAGTCGAATGCGCCTGTTCTTTGCTCTTGGGGCAAGACAGGCGGATTATTCTAAAGAAAAATCAAGACTAAGTTAAAACTTAGCACCTTATCTTATCAAGGCCTAAGGCCGAATGCGCCTGCTTTTAGTTATTGGAACAAAACAGGCGAGGGATTTCTTTTTAGCAAAATTTGCTAAGTCAAAAATATTGTATTTCGCTTGAGCCAATGGTTGAATGAAAATAATTATTCATTCGCTCCTGATGGCCATCTGTCGCGTGGTTTAGGGCAATCACCATAGTGATTGATTGACTTAGAAACCATGTATACTCTTCTAAGTATCAATAATTTCTAAGCCAATCAATCCACTCAACCGAAACCACTCGACATCCGTCCAAGGGCAAGAACATTTGCATGCTAAGCAGGTTATAATACTTGGCCAAAAAACATGCAATGAAAAAATTTAAAGAACAGCAATACGAATAACTTTAGCCAATGGCAGAATGATTTTTAATTAAAAAGGCCCAATCGCCATCAGACGATTGGGTAAGATTGTTAGCTGGCAAAGCCAGAGGAATTGTCAAATCACCCGACCCCTCGGTCGGTAAAGATACATGGATACTCGGCACGCAGGCCGGAAGATGAAATTAATGGCCATTCGGCCGCAGAAATAACTACTAAAAAGCTTTAAGGGGCAGAGGGATTGTCAGCATTGGCAGCTGCATCATCAATTGCTGGATGCTCTTCATTGTCATCACCATCCTCTTCCCCGTCTTCATCCCCGGAGGATCCTGAAGAGGAGTCGGCCTCTTCACCATCCGCATCCTCCTCTTCAACCCGGCGAAGGAGTTCAGCATTGTAATCCTTGTTTGCCTGATCAAACTTGGATTTCCAGATGCCAAAATCAGCACCCGGCTGTACCGCCTCCCATGTCACCCGCATGATGGATTCGTAGTCTTCCATCATTTGTTGGACAAGGGCATGTTTCTCCTCCTCAGCCCGGGACTCGAACTTGGCCTTCAGCTGTTGCTCCCGGTTCGCCAGGCGCCCCTCCAGGCGGCTCACCCGCTCCTTGGCCCTCCCGGCCTCATTCTTGGCCTCTTGAAGAGTCTCAAGTTTTTCCTTAAGGCCTTTAACTTCGGCCTTAAGTTCATTGACTTTGGAGCGGGCCGAATCTAGGTTCTTCTTCACTTGCAGGTTGGCGTCCGCCTGGGAATACATCATATCAAGGGTCAGAAGCTCATTCAGAGCAATTTCAAATTGAGCTCGGTTTAAGGCGGACTCGGCTCGAGCTTTAGCGGCTGTTACCTCTTTTGATTTTTCCTGTATTGGCCGTTTGAGCCCTTGGACGCGCAGCATGGCCTGGAAATAAGAAAAGACCGAATGGTCAAAACCAATCGGATATGTGTTAAATATTATGGAAAATTTAGCTAACTCTTTTACCTCGCAGAGGTTCCCCAAGATGGAATCCAAGTTAAGGGTGCCAACTCCTCTTACGGATTCCCTGTCCTCAGGATCAAGCGACCGTAGCATCTCCTTGGCCATCTGGACGATGGTCAGCCTTTATGGGGGGGCTGCAAAATTATAAGTTAGTCAAATTCCAAGAAGCAACATTAAGCATTGAAGTTTAATAAAGATGCGGCCCATACTGTCCGGCTGGGCCTCCTCCTCCTTCTCCTTCCCCTGACGTCTCTTCTCTCCTGCTGAGCCGACAGTAGTGCTGGGTTGCTTAAAGCCACCCTTTGATGCCTGAGTAGCATCCGGTTTGCTGACCTCCCTGCCAGCTTCGGGAGTAGAGCCGTCCCCTCTCTTGGACTTTTGAGCAATGTGTTTCCGGTTTTTGCCGGATGCACTCACTTTACCAGCTCCATTTTTTTGAATTTTGAGTTGGGATTGTTTGGAGGGAGAAGGCCTGACAGAACCACTCTGTTTGGACGAAAAGAAAGGCGTCAGAAAAGCAGGTGGAAAAAATTTAACCTTTGTTAAAAAATATTTCAAGTATCATAAACAGCTACCTTGGGAATTCTGGCTGCTTTCTGCTCGTCACTCGCCCTGTTGAGGACGTTGGTGCGGTACTTAGCTGCAGAAACAGCAGCCGACTTCTTCGTTGCCAAGAGCTTTTCCATTGCTTTGTCTGCACCAAAAAGAGGGAGTTAGGCTTTATAAGCATACACTGAAAACAATTTTAAGTTTACTTAAAGACAGATGACCGACTACCTCTCGGCATCTCAGAACTTAGACCACAAGCGGCCAAGAACACCCCATCTTCTAGCCACTTGTAAAGGGGAATGTAGCTCTAGGGGACGACTATTTTCTCCCCATGATCGTTTGTCCGAACGGACACTGCAGACAGACCCCGGTCAAAAATTTCCTCCTAGGCCCGCCTAGGGAGAGGGGGCAAGGCACTCTTGCTAGCCAGAAGGGGCGGATCCTTGTTCCACCGATTGTATTTTTGGTTCAGTCGGCTTTTAGGGGAATGGACAATGTAAAACTTAGTTCTCCAGTCCTTCCATTTGTTCTCTTTGTCGACTGCCATCATGTACCCCTTTAGGTGGTCAAGGTGTACCAGCCTTCGCCGCCCTTGGCGGGCGCTCGGCTGAGATAGTGCATGTGGGCGAATGCCTCAAAGCTGAGATCCACCTCCAGCATTTCACATGTGGAAACGTACCCCATGATATTTATCCATGAATTCGGGACAAGTTGCCAGATACCCAGTTGGTATCCATCCAGTATCCTCTCCACGGCCGGATGAAGAGGGAAGCGTAAGCCAGCCTGAAGGACCGCCTCGTAGCACCCGAAGGCTTTGTCCATATAACTGGCTAGGGAGGGCCATGTTATTATATCCTCCTTGTTGGGGACGGATAAGGAGAAGCCATGTCCCATTACGACCTTGCGCCTGTAATTGGCAAGACCGGATGTCATGGAGGCCCGCTTGCTCTGCGGGACATGGTGAAAATAGGGGGCGCGCTCCAAGCGCCTGGAAGCACTCGGCTCCGCCCAGCCTTCTCCCTTCTCTACTAACAAGGATTCCCTTGCAGTGTCTATTTTTGCTCGGACCTCCTCTGACTCAACAGAGGCGCTATCAGAAGATGACGAGGCCGAATCGTCAACAGAACTTTCCCCAGAGCTAAGAGACTGCCGGCTAGGGCCAGCAGAGTCCACCCCTAGACTCTCCTCAGGCGCCTGTTCTAAAGGCTCGGCCTGATACTGACTGTCGGCTTCCCGCAGTATAGTATCACTGGGGGTGCCGCTTGAAGAAGAGGGAGAATAATAAGTTGGAGTTAGGGGAAGGTCAGAAGAGGGGTTTGGGGGGTGCTCAGAAATTTCGCTAACTGGTACCCTAATGGAGCCGCCTGAAGTTTGAGTCTCATTGTCCGAATGGTAAAAGGAACCATCCGGCCTATATCTCCTTTCTGTCTTCTTTATTCGAGCCATCGTGTCCTGCAGATGCACAGACACTGTCGGATTTGGAGATGCACTTAAAGGAAAGTTCTCGAACGAGCATTCGGTACCCCTAGTTCTAGATTCAGTCGTCCCCAATGACCGGCTGATCGCTAACCTAGGTCGTGTTGTGTACGTTTGGGAAACCATTTAAACGAAAAACACAAGAAAAAATAAAAGAAAAGTGCATGTGGTTACCTTAGAAGAAGGTATTTGAGACGCTTGGTTGGCTGAAGAAGTCGGTAAGAAAGGCCGAGTGTCGGATGCTTGACAAAAGTCAGGGTCTTTAAGAGTGTTTGAGAGTTAAAAGTCCAGAGATTCTCCAAGATTCGCAAAGGTGTGAAAGCAAAAATGAAGTCAAGCCTTCCTATTTATAGAAAGGGGAAACCTTAATTTTTTCCCCCCAAAATATAATTTGAAAATCCAGCCAGTCAGATGAAGACACTTGTCACAGGTGCCACGTGCAATACACGTGACCCCTGTGAGGGGCAAATGATTTAGGTATTTTATACCCTTCCAAGAGGCCCAATCGGAGCATGACACATGTCACTGGAAGGGGCTCCTGCTTAGACCTTCCAGATGGTGACACGTGTCGAGCAGATATTGCCCCTTGGGAATGGCGGCTTTCAAGGCCCAAATCCGAAGGGGCCCTTAAAAAACGGCGTGCTCTAATCCCTAGGTCACCAGATCCTAGGGAGGGCACACTTTCTAAAAGGACCCTATAAATAGGGACATTCTTACATTTATGAAAAAACAGAGAAAAAGCGAGAGAATATTCACGCACTACGAGACAATACGTCACTTACTACAGAGTTGTCATTTCAAAGAACAGATAACACTCTACCTGAGCTTGGAATCCAAGCAGATAACTTTACTTCCGCACGTTTTATTACCGAACGTTTACTAACTTAATCTTCGGAGGTGGACCACCGACCATTCGGCAGTCCATTTGCTTTGCAGGTACAGGGGTCCATTGTTGAACCCAGTTTCAGTGTTGTAACTCTCCCAAGGGACAAAAACCCTGAAACACTATCTAATTGGAGGACCACTCTATTCACGTTTACTTGGAGTGATGAAATGGTTCCTTAATTTTATTAAATGGTGGTTTCCTTCATTTGCTAGCTTTAAATTTGTAAATAGTTGTACATGTGAATCTTAGGGTTTCATTTGTATCCTAAGATAAGATATACATGATACTTATGGTACCCTACATTATTCAAGTGTTACCCTACTTTGATCTGGTGGTACCCTACGTTGTTACAATGGTCTAAGGCTTGTGTGTAGTACCATTCATGCTATTAGTTGTGCCCTTTGCGTTATCAAGGGTACCCTTCACTGCTTTAGTGTAACTATATCTATCATTCTTTTTAGTGGCACCTTTATACTTTTAATGGTACCATATAACTACTTAGTGGTACCCTTATATTTAAAATTGGTTTATTAGAACCCTTTACATTCTTTAATTGGAGGACCATGCCCTTCACATTTACATAGAGTGTGTTGATTACACAGTTCCTTACTTTTAATTAAATAGTCCCCTCGCTCCTAAAATGAAATTGGTTAATAAGGTAACTAGTTAAAATTGGACATACATATTTAATGTCAAATAGATGGTAGTTACATAATTTATTATTCGATTAAATGGTTCCCTTAGTTTGATTTATTAGAACCCTTTACACTCTCTAATTGGAGGACCACTCTATTCACGTTTATTTGGAGTGCTGAAATTGTTCCTTAATTTTTTTAAATGGTGGTTTCCTTCCTTTACTAACTTTTAAGTTGTAAATAGTTGTAAATGTGAATCTTAAGGTTTCATATGTATCCTAAGATAAGATATACATGGTACTAATGGTACCCCACATTATTCTAGTGGTATTCTGCTTAGTTCCAGTGGTACCCTACGTGATTCTAATGGTCTAACCTTATCAGTAGTACCATTCATATTATTAGCCGTGCCTTTTAACTACCAATGGTACACTTCACTGCTTAAGTGTAAATATATCGACCAGCCATTTTAGTGGTACCCTAGTTGTAACCGTTTACTTGTTAGTGGTAACCTTGAATTTTAATTGTGTTAGTCCCCTTTATGATCTTAATTGCGTTAGTCCCCTTTATATTCTTAGTGGTGATACCCTTTAATTTTACTTGTTAGTGGTAACCTTGAATTTTAATATTGAAATATGTTAACCAGTTGTTTCATTTATTTTGTTAGTACCCTTTATGTTCTAAGTGGTTGTACCCTTTAATTTTAAAGTGGTTCCCCTAAATTGATTTTTGGGAACTTTGTTAGTGGCACTCTTTAATTGGAGGATTGATTAAATGGTTCCCTTTGCTAAAATTAAATTGTTAGTTGTAAATGTTAACACTTGTAATGTCAAAAGACGGACCTTACCCTCACATATGTAATGTCAAAAGATTGCCCTTACAATTTGGGCTTACAAAAAATTGGCCCTTTTTCTAACAATTTGTATGACAGAAAATGGGGTTGTTAGGAATTCGGCCTTCAAAACATGGCCACGCAAAATTAGTCACCTTAGCATATTAGTCTATCTCTGTGATGCATGAGAGGGTGGAGTCACCAGCGTCCGAGGTCGAGGTAGTATAGGAACGTAGCCACCTTGTGTGGATGATGTGGCAGATAACGGAGATACAGGGTTCTGCCATCCATAAGGTCTTGAAGGGTACTGAGCTAGGGGAAATTGAGGATACAAAACATAGTATCCCTGACTAGGAGAGATTTTGGATCCTTGGAAGTTTTTACCACCACCACCAACAACCGTAAAGTACCCTATAGAGTCGTCTTTGTCCCGCAATTGAATGCCACCAACACATTGAGGACCGTAAGGAACCATCTTATTCATCATCGACATATATGGTACCTACATGTGTAACAACATATATTATAACCGAAACCAGAACATCTTTTAAGTTCTTGATGGCCTAAAACAAAATTTCCAGAATAGAGTCTTTAAAAGGCACATGGCAGCAACTTAAAAGATATCATTGAGGGCCTTTGGAGTTTGGACATATATCTGCATATATACACATCTATATGCACATATACACATATATCTGCACATATACAGCCTACCAAAATACCAACATAGACACACCAATATGATACAAGTATAATATAACAATTAAGGTTTCTCAAATTCAAAATATGCCTCATTAGTAATAATGATTGAAGAATTGAAGGAATATTTACCCCATTTGTGGAAGGTTCAGTTGTTTGGGCTTCTAAAATAGTCATGTTCTTGCCTTGTGTGTTCTTGTGTTGTGTGTTCTTCGTTGTCTTTGCCTTCTTAGGTTTCTCCAGACATAAGTTGTACCTCGAATCAGTGGTGCTATGAGCTGGCCTCTTTGGTAAGGGTGGGTCTTTCACATGAAAATCTTGTTCTTCTACAGCTACCCTATTGTCATCATTGCCATCACCATGACCCTCATGGCTACCCTGTCTTTGAGTCGATGGGGTTGAGTCCTTTTCTTTCTCCATACAAACTGATGATGGTGTTCCTACACCTTGACCACTCTTTTTCGCAAGCATTGCTAACTTCTCCTCCACTTGCAATTCAACTAACTGCAGTGCTTGCATCACTACTATAGTAGTTTGAATGGAACCCGAAGCTTTTGAACACAACGTACCAAACCTGACCATCATTTTTTCATACCTACAAACTTCCTCGGTTTTGTTTGGGTCATGATAGCACACTTTCACCCTTGTGTGCTTCCGTATCACATCTTTCCCCCACCTCCGGAGAATATAATAGTCTGGTCTCTCATAAAAATTATTAATCTCATAAACCCTAATGATATGACGACAAATAATCCCATGACACTCAAAGTGGCGACAGTCACAAGTTACGTGCTTGGTTGACCTGTCAAATGAAAGCTTGTACTCTCTCTTTCTCTTGGATGGCTTTTCTTTATGCGATCCTTTGGGCTTGTACCATACTTTATCCTCCACAACAAACTCAGTTATTGTGTTAGAAACCCGATTCCAATGTATCTCACTTACATAAATTACACGGTTGCACTCCTGTTGCACCTCCTTTAATTTTGCATCCGTATAAATCTTCTGAAATACCAACTCAGCCGGGAAATCAGTGTAACCTTGCCTCACATGCCTGTCATTATTGTCATCTGCCCTTTTCTCATTTGTGCACCTAACTTCCAAGGCATCACAATACCTCTCCACAAACTCATGCAACAAAGTATGCATGCTCAGAAACCCATCAAAAAACCTGTGAATACTCTCAACTCGTTGAGTTGTTTTCATCCCGACCCAAAATAAATGTTTCACAAAAGCAGGCACCCACATATTGCGTTCTTCATACAACCCTAAACAAATTTAAATAAAGAGCCACTGAATAGGGTTTACGGTTAACAGAGCTTATGAAATTTTCACAACGCTTAATTTTCACAGAACTTAATTTTCACAGAGCTTATGCACAAACAGTTACATGATCCAAAAAGGCAGTTTAAGAGTTAAAAAAAAAGCAAAAAAAAAAAAAAAAAAAAAGAAGATTATATCATGATTCCTAGATTTTTAAAAGTCATAGAGAATAACAATATCCACAGAGCATCAAAGTCACAAACTAAGTTCAGATAGCACTGAATAGGATTTACCCTTGTTCACAGTCCTTATGAAATTTTCGCAAAGTTTATAACATTTTCACAGAGCTTATGCACCAACATTTTCATAGATCTAGATTTTCCAACACATTCACAACAGCAGCATAACATTATAATAGCAACATAAAAATATCCACCAACATAACATTATAACAACAACACACATTATAATACACACACACACACAAACACAGTATAACAATAACACAGAACAATTGTGATTCTATTTTTATAATGAGTAAAGAAGAAACCTTGAAGACATTCATCATCTTCTAGTTCATGCTTTTTGATTGCCTCAAGCCAATTAGCCTCAAACTCTTCACAATCAAGACAGTCATAAATTGCACACTCAAGATCAGCTTCAATTTCACTGTAATTTTTAAGCTTCTTGGCAAATTTTTTTGTAATGTGCCAAATACACCACCGATGAACGGTTCCTTGCATAGTCACTTTCAACGCTTTCCTCATCGCCGGATCTTGATCCGTTAGGATCCCAATAGGCTGTTTTTCACCCATACACCTCAACCAGTTGGAGAAGACCCATTCAAACGTTTCAGCGGTCTCTCGAGACACTAGTGCACATCCGAACAAGACGGTTTTACCGTGATGGTTAACCCCCACAAAATTACAGAATGGGAGCTTATACTCATTTGTTAAGTAAGTAGAATAAAAACATACAACATCTCCAAACTCCTCGTACGCAACGCGACTCCTAGCATCTACCCACAATACATCTTGGAGCCTACCCAAATCATCCACTCGATTGGTATGGAAAAAAAGTGGGTTATCATCCACCATCCTTTTGAAGTAAGAAAACATTGCCTTTGCATCACCTTCCTAAAATATGATTTTCCTTTGCTTTGCAACCTCATCATGCAAATCCTGTTGAGTAAATTTCATCTCCTCTCGGCCATTCCTTTGACGGGTTGTACAATTGAATATCTTTGCAACTTGAACACCCACCTTGCGGTCATTGAATACTTGTTTAAGTATGTGGAGATTGTCCGTCAAGAACTTCTTCCTAAACTTAGTGATGTTCTTGGACTTCCCCGGTGTTGGTGAGTGACCTTTATGTTCTAAGAATGGCTTTATCAATTACCCAATCACGCCCTTCATTCAACTTTGCATATAATTTCACCGGGCATTGCACTTTTTTGCTCTTTTGTTTAACACAAATTTCGTCATATATTTGTGAATCCGAAACAAATGTGGGGGCATCAGTTTTCTTGCCCTTCTTACTAGGCGTACCGTAACATTCTCATGTCCATGTCACACTCCGCTTGTCCTTAGCATTAGAACCTTTTTTTATTGTTGCTCCACTTGAACGGACTACACCAAAACCTTCTTGTTTCCCATAGTCCCTAAAATATGGGTCTATTTTTTTCCAATTATCAAAGATCATTCCTGATTAAGGTGGAGGAAGGGAAACCTCTGCATTTGCAAACTCTTTGATCTCGAAGCTTATAGCCACACGACTCTTTCCTTTGGTTTGAGTCTTGTATGACTCTTAACCAACATTCACCTTTCCAACATCATTCAAAGCATATCAAAATTCAAACAAACAGTAACTAATCTCAGGGCACATTTGATCTCATATTCTCATTATTTACATGAAACAACAACAACAACAACAACAACAACAACAACAACAACAACAACAACAACAACAACAACAATAGATCCACTGAATCTAAACTAATCAGTAAACCAAAACAAGAACATTTGATCTCATATTCTCATTATTTCCACTAAAACACATTTATACTAAACAAGCACAATTCATCAATTTAATCAATTTAATATCAAATGTTATTATTTTGAGATTAATTAATCAAAACCCCAATTAAAACAAACAACGATTTCTACTGAATTCAAAAGGTTAGTTACGACATTACCTCCTTTAACAATGCTTCAAGAGCTAACGAACATCCTTCTTCGTCATCTTCTACTTCTTCAATGGCGGTTTCGTTCACTGTTTCTTCAATGGCGGTTGTGTTCAATGGGTCTTTAATGGCGGTTGTGTCACCATCCAACATAACCCCGATAGCACGAGCGCCACCTTTAGATAAGCCAAAACCGTCTGTAAAGCGCGAGTCCTCCATCACCAACATTTCCTCGAGGTTTTCACCCTCACCGGATGATTTTTACATGAAAATGGTGAGGGTGAGGTTGAAGAGAGACAAGAGTAAAAAGTTAAAGGAGTAAAAAGTGAGAGGAGTAAAAAGTAAAAGAGATAAAAAGTACAAAGGGCAAAATTGTCTTGTAAACTTGTATTATATGCTTGTACAATATCTTGTATTTCCCTTTTTATTTGATAAAATGGTTTAGTAATACCTGACTTGTGGGACCCAACCGTTTCATGTTACACCTAGTTCCGTTCGTTATGCATGGCTATATGCATACCTAAACTTCATTAATACTTTCTCCCTAAGATGACGGCTTCATTTTCCTTTTAATTTATTTACTTTAGGCCTAGAATAAGAAGAGCCTATTTAGACAAGCATTCTGTATTATATTAGATATAGAACGCCTCCAAGAGGCGCTCTACAGACTTTAAAGCACCCCACTATAAGAGCGCCTTGGAGGCGATCTATATTGCTTGTTTTAGGCGATGTGTATTCCCCTTTTTCTAGTAGTGACATTTATTTCCTTACTAACTAAAAGGAAATATTATGCTTGTAAGTCTTAGGTTCATTTCTAACTTAATAGAAACTTTTAGGATTCAATCCAAGCCTTTGGTAAATTCTATACCTATACGGAGTAATTGCATCAAACACTAAGTTTCAAGGCACTTTTAAAGCCCTTTGATTATGTTGATCTTACTCAAACGTTTCAAAATTTTTGTGAGTAATGAATTCTCTTTTAAGGCACTTGTAAAGTCCTTTTGAGTATTCTTGATCATGTATTCTCACCAAGCCCTTTTAAGGTCTTCCGAGATTCTCAATTCTAGTTTGTTGCTAATCTCGATCGTCATTGACTTCATTTTTCTCCCACTTGTTGTTTTAGAAATGATGAACTTTTTAGAAAGACACCACTTAGAGAGAAGAATATTATGTTCTCAATTAGGTTGTGGAGAAAATGTCCGTAGTCTCACTTGAATGCTTACAAAGAGACATCTATATTTTATTTAGGTAAAAGTTCATTGTGAAACAAACAGTCTTCCACTTGAGCTATTTTAGCTTTTAATTAGCCATTAAGCTCCCATTGAGACACCAAGCTTTTTCTAAGCCGCTGAGCTCTAACTGAGGCGAAGAGTTATAGACATATACTTGAAAAGATGTTTCTTTCTATCCATAACTGAATATGATGTCCTTTCTAAGATTCGACATTTTATTTAGTGTAACATTAGTCTTTTGGTCAAATCTTAAGAACTTTCACTAGTACATAATTAACCTTAAGTAACACCCTAAAAGTGTTACATAAAATGTTATAAGTGTTATTATAGACAATAGGTAACACTTTAGCGGGTGATACATCCGCCCATGTTACCTAAGGTCTTATGTAACACTTTGGGTAATATATGGTAACACTTTTAAAAGTGTTACTATAAAACATCTTATGTAACACTTTTTATATTATTAGTATCATTTTTAAAGTGTTACTTTTTAATTCTTATGTAACATCTCTAGTAACATTTTCCAATCATATAGTAACACTTTATCATACTTTATGTATCACTTTTGCAAACTAATATAACACCTTGTTGATTATTAGGTAACATTTACAATCATCTTTTGACATTAAGTATCACTATATTTGACATTATGTATCACTTGTATATTAAAATGTACAACCATGACACAAACATGTAATTAACATATACGATAAACAATAATTGGAATTGATAAAATTTCATATATCCTTCCAAAAAAAAACCATAAACACCAATTTTTTATCTCGCTAAACAATCTAATAATAAAAAATAAAAATAAAATATCAACTTTGCCACCAAATTCCAAACAGAATAGGCAAAATCACAATCAGCGTAGTTGCAAACAAACATCATTAATAATTGAAGACAGTAGCATCTTGTAGCTAGCTCGGTTGTAGTAGCAGACATCAATTACAACAGCAGATCACCGTAACAGCAGTAGTCAGCAGTAACAATGACAGCAACAGCAGCATACAACTCTTTGCTTTAGACAAGGCATCATGAAAAGAAAGACATGATCCACCAATGCAATCTCATATAAGGAGTTGCACATGTTCTATCTTTAGCCATGTTGAGTTCCTGCACACACAACCAAAAGAAAATGAACAATCCACTTAGCTAAAAAAAACCAACTTGTTACAACTAATTTATGCTAGAAAATGATATTGCACCAACTGCTTACATTCTTACATGATCCAATGGCGACACTGAACCAACTGCTTACATTCTTACGTGATCCATTGGCGACACTGAACCCTGTATAACCTGGTTATTCAGGATAATGATTGTCTACATATAATGTGACAGCCATTAAAGCTTCATTTGCACGAGAGGTCAAGAAACATATACATAAATTAATGAGCTAAGTAATTGAGACCTTAACTAACATATTGATCCTGGACACAAAATAATGTAGGGTTATTATGCTAGAGAAAACCCAGAACATAAAATTTATGCATCAATTCAAACAAAATATAGAATAGAAAAATTTTCATAATCGTTCTTTTTCTATTCACGACTGTCTAAAAATAACATTCCAATTATAGAATTATTCATGTTAGTATATACTTATCTATCATTAACCAAGCCTTGTAACATTTAAAAATCCAAAATATCCTAACCTATACAACCAGATCAAAATAACCAAATCAATAATAGAGTCTAATAAGTATGTGAAATTTTGACTCTAAATTTAATATAAATGAGAGTAAATATGAAAAGAAAGCATACCCATAAACACTCAAATTGAGTAGCAGCAACTCACGAACTACCGTTATCAAACAACACCACAATTTCATTTTCTTCTCCCACTTTCTCTTACTCCACTTTAGCAATATCCACACATAAATAAAGAAAGAAAATTTTTATTTATCTAACAAAAACAGACGAGGAGACCCATTGTTATTTTACCAGCCAATATTCCTTTCCCTCTTTCTTGCCAAAGAACCCTTGCTGAAACCCAGCTACTTTTCACACTTTACTTTGTCATACCATTCAATCTCCCTAGAACAAGAAATAATTGTTTTAAGAAAATAGTACAAAGAAAATAAATGTTACTACATTAAATTTCTAAATGGCAAGAAAGAGACTATTAAAAATATTGATATCACAACCCAAATGGTAAAAAATTATACAATGAATATTGGAACTAAGAGTATAAGAGTAGACTTTATATATACTTTCAACAAGTCACATGCATTAAGGAAGTTCTCATGGCAATATGGCATCATAAGAGTTATGATTAATGTCGGAAATAGCCCTGGCATCCGACCTATACCTAATATCAGGTTGTCAGGCTACAAATAACAAACTATGTGATCCTAATCATCTGTGGGAATTTGAAGATTATTTCCAGAAAATATAAGCATCAAAACTGCAGCATCAAATTTACAGAATTAATATAAGCCAAAAGTGGAAATTTTTTTAGAAGATATAAGCATCAAAACTGTAAAAATGGAAAGAAATAAAATGAGAAATTAGTTTCAAAAAATATAATCACTTTCTTTTACTCAACGTATCAAACATTCCCACTAGTCCATAGTCCGTCCAAACCTTGACCAAAAGAAAAAAGGCAAAAAGATAACGGAAAAGTCTAGAATGAAATTCATGATTCATAAAGCTTAAAAATATAAGACAGTTTAGGTTTGAAAGAAAAACAAGAGCTATATAAAGAACAAGTACAATGATTCATGATATGTATGTAGCCACTATACAATTAATTTGGAGTTATAAGGTAAAATATCCCTTACACCAGGACAAGCATTGAACTACAAAAGAGGCTATAAAATTCACAATTTCTAGAAGTACTTACTTGTCAATAGCAAATATATAACAAACAAGAGATGCTCTCTATATTCGTAGAAGGGGGGGGGGGGGGTTGGGGTAATTTAAGTATAAAGTCATCTTTGTTTTATTTAATTTAAATGCTCTTTTTTTCTTTCCTCATAAAACTCTTTTTTATGAATTCAAATGTGAGAGTTGAATACACAATTAAGGCATGAAGACAAATCAATTATCTACATTGAACTCTTACCTCCAATCTCACCAATCCACTGTAGGTAAGGGCAAGATGAATTAACTAAATAGACAAATCACCAAGCTCACCAATCCACTGTAGGTAAGGGCACGATGAATTAACCAAATAGTCAAGGTATTGCATAATTATATTTGCAACCTCTGTCTTGACTGCTCTACTCTTGTATCTAACTAATATGGATTTGCTTGCATTAAGTGTCATTCATCACTGCTTTGTAGAAATGAAATGTGAGTCTAATTCAATAAGATTTGAACTCAAAATTGGTCATATATATATATAAACCTAAAATTGGTCACATATATAAAATTGGTCACCTCATTCTATAATGTCAATTGTCCAAGTCAAAAATATAAATCAACAAATAATTCACAATATAATCACCAGGATTAACAGAAAAACCATCAAGATCTTGTTTGCTAAAAGCTCATCAATTAGTCCATTTATATCAAATAGAGAATTGACATCGTCAATAATAGCTAAAATGTCATAAGTCCATAATTTATGAAATTATATCGGAAATTTTCTCAAATTTCTAGAATACAAATTCAATAAATCAAGGAATTCCATAAATCAATGTAGATATTCAGCCATCACTTAATTCGACTAACATCGTCAAAGCTTGACACAAGTATTGACGCTAGAATGTTAATTAACTCAAACAAATAAAATTAACCCAATTCAATAATTAGAGATTAATATATAAAAAAATCAAACTAAAAATAAAATAGCAAACCTAAGAGTGGTGGTTTTGACAGTAGCAGGAATAGCGGCATGCATTAGATTGAACATCAAATATTATTCCTCCGATTGTAACTAGCATTGCCTTTGATTTCTGCCCACAATTACTTGGATCCTTGACAAACTTAAGAAGATTAAATTCAGAAAAGAAAAATATAAACCTTAAATTGGTTAGATTAGTCAACAAAGATTAAATTACAAGGTAAATCAAATCAGCAATAAATGAAAAGAAGAAAAAACAAAAATCCCAATTTCATCAAAATACTTCAACCAATTCAGATGCATGTAAAATTGAGTATGAAAATAATGAAATTAAACATGTTAAATGGCAAATTAAACGTCAATTTAAGAAATCATCAAAACGATTAGAGAGAAGGAATTGAAACCCTAAGGTTAGCTACTCAACTTCTTGTTAATAATGGAAAGGGAGAGGGAACGATGATGGAAGCCGAACCTAAACTTTAAGATAGAAGCCGCCGATGATGGAAGCCTAGAGGTGCCAATCGCTATCTTTGCCTCTTTGGAGGTGGCAATCACTGGAGCACGGAGTGTTTTATACATATTTGGTTTGGAGCACAGGTTGCGATGGAGGTAGGCTGCGGTGAACGGGGGCTATAGTGCAGCACTAGGAGCGAGAAGGGGGTAGCGGTGAAAAAGAGGTGTCGAGGTGCAAATTCAAGAGAAAGAGAAAGGTTGATGGAGAAACCGAGAAATACAAGGGAGGAAGATAGGTTGTGACTTGTGAGGGTCTTTTTTATTTATATCAAATCAAGTTTTACAACTACGTGTTACAACCAAGTGATACCTAATATTAAAGTGTTATTATAAAGTGTTACCTAACATTAAAGTGTTACAAAAAATATTACCTAATATCTAAATGTTACAAAAGTGTTACATAGAAATCAAGTAATCAAGAAATTTTTAAAATGTTACCGATTGATGTTATTTAAGCCCAACTTTATAGTAGTGTTTATAGGAAGGGATGTGATCCATCATCGTTCAAGTCATTTTCAAATGGCATCGAGGTCTATGTGAAGACATACTGTGATCTCTGTGGAGTATTTATGAAAATTTCTATTCATAACTTTGAGATGGTCACGTTTGGGTCAAGAAAACACCGCTCGATCTAATCTAGACGTTTCGATATCTTGCCAAGTCAATTATGTACTTAATTGAACTCTTGAGCTACTCAAGGTTAAGTTTTGTTCACATTTGATGAATATAGCCATATTCTTTTATATTACTTGTGAAACATTGAAGTAATTGAATCCTCTTTACCTTTCTAAGTAAATTGTCTATACAAAGAATAATAGCTCTTTACTTTGTCGATTTTAATGAGTAAGACTTGTTTGTCTTAGAACGATTCTGAACGACCAACTGTCAAGGGCCTTCACTTGCAACTTTATGGCTTCGTCTTCCAAGAACCTCTGTCTTTAAGACTTAACAAAAATTATACGATAATACTCAACGGTTCGTAGACCTTATTTAGATTTACAGAAATACATGACGGAATGCAGTCCATATTTTCTATCCTGTCGGGCCCACTAGTTGCCATTTTATAAAACCTTTGAGAGAATATAAATTCCATTCATCAATTCACTATATGTTAATGGCCATTTATTTTACAACAATAATCAAGTAACAATGCACACATACGCGTAAATTAGTAACTAACTTAGGTGGTTAATCCGATTAACATTCTTAATTAAAACTAGTCAAAGTTGTTTAACCAATTACGTGATTAAGAATAATAAAAAAATTGAAGCTCTCACTAAATTCCGCATCAAACTTAATTTATCCAATTAATTAAGCCTGTAAACAAAAAATTTTGCCAAAATAAAATTTTGCATGTACCGCTCAAAACCGAGGCCTTACCTCCCAAAATTAAATAAAATTAAATAAACATAAATAAAATAATTAAATTCGGTAAAATACGCAAAACATATAGCCCCTCACTTTGCTAGAGTGCCTAGTACCAAGGAACGAGGCTTGGTTTTGTAGGAACCGAGCCTCGATTCTTTGTGTGGCTGCTGTCCGCATAGCCTCTTGCTACTTTGCGAGGCTCATGTTGCCTAGCAGCCGCAACCCGCAGCTCTCCGCAAGGACTTGCCTTCACGCAACAAGCATCGCATCATTTACTTGCACACACTCGCACATAGATGAATCTGCCAGCAGCCTTGGCAGCCACATGCGGGCTGCTCCCGGCTAGCCTAAGGCTTGCTCGTGGCTGTTGTGCCTCAATTTGCGTGCTCGTGCAATTTGGGTTTTTGACCCGATTTTTTGTGACATTTGTTTTGGGTGTTTTTGTCCCTCGAGAGAGTTACAACTCGAAGATTGGTTGAGGAGCGCCTGTACATGCAAAATAGCAGAGGCTCCGGGTGGTTGGAGCTCCCCCCCCTCTGACGATCAAGTTAGAATGTGTTGGAGTAAGTAAAATGTGCAAAAAATGATATAGGTGATATCTTCTCGGATTCCAATATCTAGAGATTTCTCTGATGTAAGAGAATGTAAGTGATATAGTAATAAAATCAATCTGTCCCACAAATGGGGGAAATCTCCCTATTTATAGGGTCATTTTTGATAAGTGTCCCCTTACGTAGGTCGTTTGACCTTGATTTGGTGGGCTGCCCGCACTTTTGGAGGTTTTTCGGGAATTGGGCCTTTGAAAGCCGTCATTCCTTTTGATGACAGTGGATTCCACGTGTCATTTTGTAAATGGCCCAATTTAGGCCAATATAGGGTAGACACATGTCCTATTCTCATTGGACCACGTGGCGGGGTAAATTTAGCCAAAACAACATTTATCATCAATTCTAAATTAATTTTAGAATCAATTTATTGAGCTAGATAAATAAAAATTAAACAAGTTCAGCTTAATTAAATTCATTTAAGTGCACTAAACAAAATTATTTCTAAGAACTCTTCTTTAGTGAAATTTGGTTCAGCTTGATGCAACAAAAATGAAAAAGGGCTATTCTAACTATTAATTTAACCAACGTAAATTAATTATGAGATTTGACAAAATTAAGAGTGTTGGAAATATGAACATATATATTCAAACAAAGATTCGAATTTAAACTAGTGAATCCTTAAAAAATTACATCATCCAATATGATAATTATTAAAAGTTCTATCACAAGTTTGAAAATTTAAGATTCCAATCAACTTAACCATGATTAAATAAAAAAAAGTTCGAAAAACATATTGGGAATTTAGCAACACAAAGTTTAAATTAGTTAAAATAATTAAAGATGGAATCTTTAGTACATAAGAGCCTCAAGATACAAACTTTTGACACTTAAAGCAATTTATTTGCAATTATGTGAAATTTTGAGCTAACTATGAAGCACCAATTACTACCAAGTAATTAAGCTCAAAAGTGGTGTAAATTTGCAGAAGGATAAAGGAAAGAACCAAATACATAATCACAATTAATATGCCATTAAGATATAAGGTTTATAAGATTTAAAATTTTTCAGCAAAATGAAAAATCCCTCAAAACAGGCATTTTAGTGCAAGATTTGGCTATTTCGCATACTAAAAAGGATCAGAATGTTTCCAAAATGTCGATTCCACCCAAAATTCACTAGTCTTGGGCGAAAATCTGGTTTTAGAGCAAAAATTCTTAATAAAACGAGAATAAAATTATTAAAATCAAGCTATTTATATAATTAGCAACAACAACAAGAAATTAAATCCATTTTAAACACCTTAACAACTTGAGTTACAAAAAAAAAAAAAATAAGCAAGGCTCTGATACGACTGTTTGGTTTCGATAAGTCTAACTCACCACAGAAGAAATATTCAACCACAAGACCCGCTCACAATTAATATAACTAAATGACATAAATAACAAGAAAGGGGGAAAAGATAAACATACCCTTATCGCGTGCTTCGTTCATACTCAGAGCACTTACTTCAACGCTAAGTCTTGCAAATGTAGAGACCTCCTACGATATACATCCGCAACTCCACCTGATCGGACTCTTACTCGGAGTTTAGTCGAATCGGACCAAAACCCTACACGAGTATTTTATGAACTTAAAGCTTTCTCTCAAGTGGATATGCCTTTTTAAGTTCTTACTCAAGTAAACAATCCCAAAGGTATGCCTTGGCTATTTGTATGATCTGCTTTCTTGTGAATTCAACTTGCCCCCCAAGGCAACTGACATCCATTGTGAGCTAATCATATAGCACCCAACCTTTAGCCCCAATATGGGTCGGGTTGGCCACCAACCTACGACCATCATCCATGAACCTTCACCCGGTTAGCGCCCCCCCTGCCACATAGCACGTTGCCAACGTGGCAACAAGCCACTTGGCACTGCCATGTGCGCTGCCACATGTCGTGTTTCCATGTGTGCTGCGGCGTGCGATGCCACATGGCGTGGTGCAATGTGGCGTGCTATCCTTGCCTTTCGTGTGGCTAGGAATTTTACTTGTTAGTTGAAGCGTTTTCCCGTCTCACCAATTCCTAAATTTTGGCTCGACTTTTGAGATTCTGTTCCAACGCTCTAAGCTCGGAATTCGACGTCTTTATTCATAATATTCGAGCGACTTATTAATTCCTTTTGGATTAATTTGTCATATTGGAACGTTAGTTGCTTGGGTGTTACCTAAAGGGTTCAATAATGAATTAACTGTAATATTAATTATATATTAATATCACTGCTAGGAAGTGGCCTCCAACTAGGCATTCCGATCACTTGACCTCACTGAATAATAAGCTTTCTAATAATTCTGAACACTCTATTGAAATAACATACTTATTTAAAGGACACCCAGTACAAGAAAAATCTCTTTTCGTAGCGATTATTTCATAGTGATTGTACATTCGCTACAATATGCAAGTATGTTTGTGAAATAATTAAGGATGTCATATTATTTTTACAATCGCCATTGTTTTCCCATATAAAATCGATAAGGAAAACATAATAATACATATCAGCACAATTTTTACAAATTTATATAATTTTTAGAAATCGTAACATGTACAATCGCCACTAAATCCTAAAAATCGATACGAAAAGCCTTTTCAACACTAGATATATAAACATTGTTTGACAAAGAATACATAAAATATGTCATATCTTATTAGTGAAAAATTTAATATACGAGGTTGAGGTTTCATGTTCATATCTTTTGAAGATCATACGCATGTTTTTTTTTTGAAGAAAATGAGTTAAACATTTATAGCGATTGTAATCGCTACAAAAATCACCATGATTGGATGTAGTTTTTCGTATCGATTATTGAGGCCAACCCCAGCAATATTGAAAACCACTACTAAAGGCTAAGGCAACATGGAATATTGTATCGAATGACCATTTCGTTGGGTAAGTTTTTTGTTGCAATTACTATCGATACTAAAGGTTAAAATAATCGCTAAGAAAAGGTTATTTTCTTGTAGTGACCATTCCTATCAAATGGAAAGTTCGTTATTGTAGGCGGCGTTTGAAGTGCGCCTACGTTAAAGCATGTGGTGATTATGCTTGGCGCTCATAGGAAGTGGGAATTTACATATATGATTAAGGACAAGGAAAGTAGGGAACCTCCAACAAGTTTTTAAGGAACTTGTAAACCATTCACGGATCATTTAAGGCAACCACGAATAAAGGGACAACGATAGGATACAACGATTGAGCTGTGAAGGTTACACCCCATTCATAATCCATGAGATTACTTACTCCATATGGTTTGAAACCACGAAAGGAGGATCGAGGATGATACTACGAAGTGAGTCATGGAGTCACATTTGCCCGTATTGGCCTCTACTTGACTCTTATTATGAAAAATGATCTTTGCAATCTCAAAGGCATATAAACAAAGATTCAATTTACTCCACCTATTATTAGGATAAATTGGTTGAATATTAATGCAACATATAACTCTAAAATATTAGTGATCACTTGATTAAATAACAAGATTGAATATGAACCTAAACCGGTCATCCAAATTATCTTATTAGACGTGATTTTCAATTACATATTCCCTTTAAAATGCAATATGGTGATAAAAAATATTAATAGAATAAACATTAATATTGGAAGCAATTCAACAATGATAGCTGATTAGGGGATTTTGCTCCCACCAATCGGAATGCGCCAAGTGGACCAATCAGGTCCTGCCAAGTGTCTCCTAGTTGGAACTGTTAGGACTTGCCACGTGGCACGCGCTTATTCGTCCACCTTGGACCTGTTATGTCACGACATGTGGCATACTCCATGTCTAATGGAGAACCCGGCCACCCAGGCCCAACTTCCGAGGGAAGCCCAATCAGCCCTAGGTTTACCTAAACCTAGGATGGACACGTTTCCCAAGGTTATAAATACCTCCCTTAATCCTCATTAAGGGGACACGCGAAAAACATTACGGAACACACTAATAACCGGCTGGTCTCGCTAACAAAGCAGATTACCTACATTAAACACTCTCACCTAGAGAGACTTTATTACTTTAATTTCCGCATTAATTACTCCTTAATGAGGTACTAACTTGACCGTTGGAGGCGGAGCTCACAGGAGTCTCCGTTATTTTGCAGGTACAGGCGTCCGGTTCCAGTCTCGGAATTGTAACTCTCCCGCAGGACATCAGAAAACCCCGAAACATTTGGCGCCGTCTGTGGGGAGAGTACTTCAGAGATGGCATCCAAGTCTGTACCGACTCCTGAAGAGAGGCGTCCCCTAGACGACCCTCAAGTTCAGTCGGACCATGACACCGAAAGTGAATTTGAAGTTGAAACTCATACAGCTTCAGACGGGACCCTAAGGGCCCGACGTACCCGTCATACCGAAAGGAGGGAACAGGAGCATCTTCAAACAGGAAGCGAGCCAGCAGGCGCACCGCCTGTTCGGCAACAGCCGACTGATGGGTCTGCTCCCATCACAAGGAACGAACTCATGATCTTCATGAGGGACTTCAAGGGAGAGATTCAAGAGTTGATCAACAAGAAGTCGACTGCTCCAGTCAAGGAGCAGTCGGCCAAGAAACCCTCCACTTCACTGAAGAGGAAACCAGTTCAAGGGCGAGAGGCGACTCCTCATCCTAAATCTAGGAAGCGGGAGCCACCTGCCCTTGATTTCACAAAATTCCGTTATCCTACAGGAAATAGGAAACCGGTTCGTCATATTCAGGCGGACGGGTCGAAGCAAACATTCACAGATGCTCGGCTACTGCTAGAGCAGAAGAAGAGTGATCGATTGTCAGAGTCGGCTTCTACTTCAAACTTTCAAGACAGTTTGCGAAATGACTCGATGAGGCATACTCAGTCGTACCATGAGAGTCAGTCAGGCGGCACCTCCCGTCAGTCCGGCTTTCATAGTGCCCAGGCGGTACCAAACTTACCATTTGTGCCGCAACAACAGTATTTTATGCAGCCACCTCCATTTGGTGGACCTACAGCAAAAAACGTCCAACCTATGGACTGGCAGCTACGGTTGCTTAGACTTGGTGAACAGCCGTCGGCCTTCTCCAAGGAAATTACTGAAGCCGCTCAGCCGACCAAAGTGAAAAATGTACTAGTAGGCGCCTATGACGGCACTACTAACCCAGAAGACCATCTGATGGCATTCACCAACCTGATGTACCTTCAAGGGTTGGATGATCCCACCTGGTGCAAGTGTTTCCCAGCGACTCTCAAAGGAATCGCACAGCGATGGTTCGGCAACCTGCCGACTGGTTGTGTTAATAGCTTCAGGACGCTTGCTTACTTATTTGCCTCCAACTTCGCCATGAACATCCCTGCGAAGAAAACGACCCTTGATTTGGGAACAATTCAGCAGGGCGAGAAGGAGGGGCTTCGTTCTTACATCAGGCGGTTTAACCTGATGAGAATACAGATTCAAGGGTTACCGGATGAGGTAGCTTATACCGACTTTTTTAGAGGTCTCAAAGACGGGTCTACCTTCAAATTTGATTTGGTTCGAAAAAGGGTGGCGACTCTTCAAGAGGCCTTGATTGAAGCAGAAGCCTATATACAGGCGACTGATCTTTGTAAGATAAAACAGTCGGACGGGAAAAGGTTCGACAAAAGAGAAGGACGACAGAAACAGTCGTCAAACAAAGATGAGAAAAGAAAAGAGGTCTGGACGGCTGATTCCTCTAAACAGCCGGCCCAGAAAAAGAAAAAAGAATTCAAACCATACTCCCCAAAGTATGTATTTAACAAGGATAACCAGTTTATCCTAAAAGAAATCAAGGGACGGATCTCAATTGAGAAGCCGGTCCCCATGAAGGGTTCTGCAAACAACCGGAACCAAGATAAAGTCTGTGCTTATCATGATGACGTTGGTCATCACACCAATGACTGCATCAGTCTTATGCGGTACCTAGACCGCCTGGCTGAGCAAGGCGATCTTGACACTTATGTCAAGAAATCTACGGGGAACACTTCCTCAAAAAAGCTGTCGGCCAAAAAGAATCAACAGGCCGACAGCTCCGATACAGATGATGCAGTCGTCTACACCATTGCAGGCGGCTTCTCAGGAGGCGGCCCCACTATTAGGGGCAACAAAGATAATATAAGGCGGTTAGATGTAAATTCCGTTCACCAAGAACGGCCGTCCAAATATACATTTCCTGAGATTGTCATCACTGAAGAGGATCTAGGAGGGGTAAGGGGGCCGCATGACGACCCTCTCGTTATTGAATGTAAAGTGGCCAACCAGAGAGTTGGCCGAATCCTCATAGATACCGGGAGCTCCTCAGATCTCATCAGCAGCAAATGTCTGTCGAAACTGAAATATCAGACTGACTGCATACATCCGGCCTCCCACCCTTTAGTAGGGTTTGGAGGAGGAGTCGTCCACCCACTGGGACGAGTAGATTTACCCATTCGCCTGGGCGAAAAAGGGGAAGGACGACACATGGTAGTCCGGTTCCTAGTAGTAGAGGAACTCTCGGCCTACAACATGATTCTGGGTCGACCAACCCTGAATAATTCCAAGGCTGTTATAATCCCGTCTCTTATGTTGCTCAAGTTTGAGAGGGATAATGGAACAGTCGGCTCCCTAAGGGGAGATCAGAGGATGGCCCGAGAGTGCTATCTCTCGGATGTCAAGCCCACTGTTATGGCCACTGGGTCAAGTGGTGAAAAAACAGACCTTGACAATGTCAAGGAGAGTGCGCCTGTTCAAGAAGCAGGCGGCAAAAAGAGAAAGGCGTCCCAGACAGAGTCCGCAAGAAAAGCAAGAAAATAACAATCATTGGCAGAGGAGCGGTCGGATGAGTTCCGCCCTCAGCCGGCTGGTGAGCATGCGGACTTGATCTTAGACGACTCACGTCCTGACCGAACAGTCAAAGTTGGGACGACTGCTCTGAGAAACCTTGGTGACAACTTTCACAACCTATTGAAAGAATACAAGGACATCTTTGCATTTGAAGTCCATGAAATGCAAGGCATTAGTCCTGATCTGGCGGTACATAAACTCGCCGTGGATCCGAAAAAGAAGTCGGTACGGAAAAAGAAGCGGAACCATGGCGAAGAAAGAAGTCAGGCGGCAGCCGCCGAAGTTAAAAAATTACTTGATGCAGGGTTCATTCGGCAATGTTACTTCCCAGACTGGGTTGCAAATGTGGTGCTTGTTAAAAAGCCGAATGGCACCTGGCGAATGTGTGTAGACTACACAGACTTAAACAAGGCGTGCCCCAAAGACAGTTACCCTCTACCTAAAATTGATAACCTGGTCGACTCAACAGCCGGCCATGCCTTGATGAGTTTCATGGACGCCTATTCTGGTTTCCATCAAATTCCCTTATGGAAGAAAGATCAGGAGAAGACGGCCTTCGTCACTGATCAGGGGTTATACTGTTACACGGTCATGCCGTTTGGTCTTAAGAATGCCCCGGCTACCTTCCAACGAATGATAAACACTGTGTTCTTTGATCAGATTGGGAGAAACGTCGAGGCATATATTGATGATATGATTGTCAAGACTAAACTTCAGAAAGATCATCTGTCGGACCTCCGAGAAACTTTCGCCACACTCAGGCGGCACCATGTCATGCTCAATCCCAAGAAATGTGTATTTGGAGTTGAGTCTGGGAAATTTCTCGGATTCCTTATCAATCAGAGAGGAATAGAAGCGAACCCTGAGAAGGTGCAGGCGGTCATTGACATGCAGTCGCCTCGTACCATCCGAGAGGTTCAGAAGTTAACAGGTTGTCTGGCGGCCTTGGGAAGATTTCTAAGCCGATCAGGCGACAAATGCCTATACTTTTTCCAGGCAATTAAGAAAAAGGCAAGGTTTGAATGGGGGCCGGATGCTGAGGCCGCCTTCCAGAAATTAAAAGTTCACTTGCATTCCTTGCCGAGGCTGGTCAGCCCTTTGCCCAAAGAGGTTCTCTACATGTACCTGGCCGTCTCTGATCATGCGTTAAGCGCTGTTCTCCTTGCTAAAAGGGACGGCTGTCAGCTCCCGGTCTACTTTGTCAGTCACGTACTGAAAAATGCCGAGTTGAGGTATCCCCTAGTGGAGAAATTTGGTCTTGCACTCTTCATGGCTGTTAAAAAATTGAAGCCCTACTTTTTGGCACATACAGTCGTCGTGTATACAGACCAACCTATCAAGCGGCCGCTGACCATCATGGAGTCGTCAGGCCGAATGATCAAATGGGCAATAGAAATACAGAGCCTCGAAGTTACTTTCGAGCCTAGAAAAGCAGTGAAGGGGCAAGCCTTTGCTGACTTTATTGTAGAGATGACTCGTCCTCCTGACTCTCAAGTTCCAGACCAAGTATGTAAGGTATATGTGGACGGAAGCTCTACTTCAAATGGTTGTGGAGCAGGCGTCATATGTCAGTCGCCAGAGGGCGACAGGTTCGAGTATGCTCTACGCTTCAGGTTTCAGGCTTCAAACAATGAGGCAGAATATGAAGCTTTACTAGCCGGGATCCGCATGTGCAAGGCGGCAGGGGCAAGAAAAATAGACGCCTGTTCCGATTCACAATTGATAGTGAGTCAGTACAATGGAGAATACGAAGCAACCCATCCGGCCATGATCAAGTATTTACAGGCGGTCCGACAAGCAGTCGGCTCCCTTGAAAATTTCCATCTGATCCAAGTGCCGAGATCAAAAAACAACCAGGCGGATGCACTGTCAAAATTAGCATCATCCGCCTCCTCTGATACTCCTCGAACTGTTTTTTGGGAAGTAATGGAGAAGAGAAGCATCGAGGAAAACCCTATTGGAATCCTAGACAGAAGCTCAACCTGGATGGATTCAATCAGGGCATATCTGACAAACGGTACACTGCCGGATGATCCTCAACAGGCGGCAGGACTGAAAAAACGAGCCACCTGTTTTGAAATGATAAAGGGAGAACTTCACAAGAGGGGGTAC
This sequence comes from Chenopodium quinoa, assembly GCF_001683475.1. NCBI lineage: Eukaryota > Viridiplantae > Streptophyta > Magnoliopsida > Caryophyllales > Amaranthaceae > Chenopodium > Chenopodium quinoa. The sequence continues at coordinate 1,694,803 of NW_018743262.1, read as the reverse complement.
CTTCAACCCTTCTTAAAGTGTGTTAATCCAGAAAAGGGACGAGAGATAATAGATGATCTTCACTCTGGTTACTGTGCTTCTCATATAGGTGGTAGGATGCTTGCTCAAAGGGCAAGGCGGCAGGGCTACTTTTGGCCTACTTTGGAAGCAGATGCAATGGAGATGGTGAAAAAATGTGACAAGTGCCAAAGGTTTGGCAAACTAATTCACCGTCCGGCTACTGACCTCACTACCATTCACAGCCCACTACCGTTTGCTAAGTGGGGCATGGACATTCTGGGTCCACATACGCCTGCTACAGGCGGAAGGAGGTACATACTTGTTGCCGTCGACTACTTCACTAAATGGGTAGAGGCGGAGGCTGTAAAGGGAATCAAGACGAAAGATGTAATTTCATTCATTTGGAAAAACGTCATCACTCGGTTCGGGGTTCCCATGTCTATGGTTTTTGATAATGGTCCCCAATTTGAGACGCCTGTTCTCAAAAGCTGGTTGGGTGATCAAGGAATTGCAAACTACTTTGCATCTGTCGGCCGTCCACAAGAAAACGCCCAGGTAGAAGCCTTTAATAAAATCATCTCAGACGGTCTCAAGAAAAATATTGAACGAGCAGGCGGCCTATGGGCGGATGAACTACCACATGTTCTCTGGGCCATTAGGACGACTGAAAAAGGGGCGACTGGAGAAACTCCATTCCTCCTAACTTATGGTGCGGAAGCTGTTCTTCCAATAGAACACTACGAGCCGACTCTTCGAGTGATGCTATATGACGAAGAGGCAAACTGGGAAGCCATGCGCCTGACATTAGACTCACTTCCTGAAAAGAGGGGCAATGCTGTCTTGCGCCATGAGATTTATCGCCTGAGAATGACTAGATCATACAACAAAAAAGTACACAGGCGTCCACTCAAAGTAGGGGACTTTGTACTTAGAAAAATGGAAGCAGTTGGTAGGGCTAATGAGTCTGGCAAACTAACTCCCAACTGGGAAGGACCCTACCGAATCTATGAGGAAGTCAGGAACGGTACCTACCGTCTGGAGACACCAGACGGACAACCATTGCCTCGAACTTGGAATATAGATAATCTTAAGAAATATTTCTTTTGAATGATGTAAATAGTCAAGAGCTACTTAATAAAAGTGCACTTGCTATTCAATTTGTACTAAGAGGGGCACGCTTACTAACAAACAGTCGGCTACTCTCCATTGAGTTTTTCACTCTATCTTCAGAGGGGCATGTCGTCTGTACCTTTACAGTCGGCTACTCTCCATTGAGTATTTTACTCACAATACTTGGCTAAAAAGATTAGGGCCTGGCCGACCCTGCGCCTAACAGGCGGCTACCCTCCTTTTACTTAGCACCTACGTTCACCAAGAACTTACCAAGGCCACAGGCCGAATGATCAGACCAGGCGCCAAGCCAACTGATCAAATCTACAAAACTAATACGACCTGTCCCAACATCATAGCAGGCGTCCGACGGCATCCATTCGGATGAAATTCGTCGCAGAGAGCAGTTCCCTTTTGGGTGGAACATTGTTCTATAAACTAATTACACGGCACCTATACGACTGTCCCCAAGGGCAACCACGTAGCCGTTTTGAGACAAGGATAACTCTATCACTAACCAAACCAGTGGTAGCAGTTGACATCTGAGTCAGATGACCGCCTGTATTACTTGGGATAAATACAGGGGGTACCTATTGAGTTAATAGCCAACAAACATTGGCGAATCAAGGGGTCTAGCCGGCCTTCGCCGCCTGGTACCTCTACTTCTCAAACAAAAGTGACGGCGACTGAGTAACTCCAACGTTATCTCATAAGTCACTCCCTCAAATTTGGTATGGAACCTGAAAGGTTTGAGTCGTCCGCCTGTTTTTAACAAACAGGGGCACTCAAACCCCTATTCCTACTAGGTAACCTATTGAGTTAATAGCCAACAAACATTGGCAAATCAAGGGAAACAACCGGTGCCCGCCGCTTGTTTTCTCTACTACTCAATTCCTTGACGACTAGGTAATACTTTATTTACTTGGTCAAACCACTTTCCTACTTGGTTAAAATTACAAAAAGACAGGCCCGCCTGCCTAAAAAGGATCCAGACAAAATAGTTCGAATACCGATTGGATAAATGGCCGACTGATCGTCTATCCTGGAAACAGACAACCAGTCGTCCAGGGGCATAGGCGGCGTACTAACTATCTGTACCTGTCTGCAACGTTCGGCCATGTAAAACAGTCGGTCTAGTAAACAATTGGATATTAGATATGGTATACTTAGACAAATTTGAAGCAAAACAAAAATTCATTAAAAATAAGTCGGTCATTGAAGACCAACAAAATATTCAAAGCCCCGGCCCCCTGTCCGGGTAAATACAAAGCAAACGGCACGCAGGCCGTGGAAAGAATACATAAAGCTTAAGAAGGGGGCAGTTCAGTATTAGCAGCTGCCGCCTGGTCAGCACTCTTCTTGTTGGACTCGGCTTCATCTGCATCCTTTTTTGATGCCTTACCCCCAAGCGGCACAATCGCCACTACCGGCTCCTCCTCCTCCGACTCCTCCCCCAACGCCTCTTCTTCAGCAGCCGCCAGGATCTGTTGATTATATGCATCCGAGCACTGGCGGTACGTTCTTTCCCAAGAGGCAAAGTCGGCACTGGCGAAGAGGCGGCCCCAGGTCATGCGCTGGATTTGAGCGGAGTCTTCCATCATCTCCCGGACCAACTCTTTCTTCTCTTGCTCGGCCTTTTCCGAGAGCTCTTGGGTAAGACTCTTCTCTTGGGTCACCAGGCGTTCCTTTACGCTCGCCAAGGATTTCTCCATGGCTTCGTAAGAGTACATTTTCAGGCGAAGAGGTTTCAGCTCGGCCTGGAGATTTGTGATGGTTGCCTCCAGCTCGTCATTCTTCTTCTGGGCCGCCTCTAACTGAGCCCGAACAGCGGCGGTAGCCTGCGCCTGATAATAAAGAATATCAATGGTCAGTACTTCATTTTGGGAAATTTGAAACATTGCCTTATCACAATCAGAGGCGGCCATAGCTTTTGCAGCCTTTACCTCTTTGTTTTTCCGATCAAGCGGCTTGCGAAGGCCGTTAACTCGGAGCAGGGCCTAAGTAAAAAACAAAAAAAAAAACAGGCGTCAGTTTCCAAACAAAAAAGAAAACAGGCGTCCAGAAAATTCAAATACTCAAAAATATGCTAAGTATACCTCAGCAAGGACCCCTGCAATCCCGTCAAGGTCAAGGGTGCCGACACCCCTGACCGCCTCCCTTTCAGCCGGAGGAACTGCCCTGATCATAGACTTGGCCATCTCTACCAAGTCAGGCCCCTGGGGGCCGGCTGCATCAAGCATAAACAAACGGATTAGACTTAGTAAAAAAGGAGCAAGTCTAAAATTTACAAGGACAACTTCATACCTCTAGGCGGCCCATTTGGAGCTTTAGAAGAAGTGGCCGGCTGTTTCTCAGCCGCCACCTGTTTCCTGGCAGAACCAGGAGAGCTCCCAACAGTCGTCTTCCGGGCCTTGGGGTCCGGCTGTTGGGAAGATGAAGCTCTTGGAGCACCCGTCTATAAAAGAAGAAAAGAGTCAGTATATGCATAAGCACAACTCCAAAAAGAGGGTGAAAGGTTCGGAGCTCACCAAGGGTGCCCCTTTCTTGGGGGAGTCGGTTGAAGCTTGTTGCATAATAGAGGCCCGCAACATGGCCGCCGCAGTCTTGGAGGCGGTGATTTTGCTCATGGCGTCAGCTGCAAAAACAAACGGCAAAGTTAATAAAAGATAAACAACAAATGTATGAAACAACAGAGTATTCGACAGGCCGACTACCTCTTGAGCACCGACTGCTGAGGCCACAGGCGGCCAAAAAGTACTCGTCATAGAGCCACTTGAAGCTCGGGACGCAGTGCAGGGGTACTTGCTCTCGTACCCCTGAAGTAGAGTCGATCCTCGACTCTACTTTAAAGAGTCCTTTGTCAAGGATCTCTTTCTTAGCCTTGGGGGGAACAGGCGGCATGCTACGGCCGCCTGCAAGAAGGGGCGGATTCCTGTTCCACCTATTGAAGCGCTTGTTCTGCTCAATGTCAGAACTCTTAATGATGAGGAAGGTGCTCCGCCAGTCCTTCCACTTGTTTGCTTTACCTCTCGTCATGAGATAGCCCATGTGGCTTGTCAATTGATACAAGCCGGTACCGCCTGACTTAGGGGTCCGACTGAGATAGTTCATGTGGGCGAAAGCCTCGAAGCTCGGCTCTACCCCGTGCAGTTCGCACCCGGCCACATAGCCGAGTACGTTGGCCCAGGAGTTTGGGGCTAACTGCCATAACCCCAACTCATACCCATCCAAAATCCGCTGAACATCCGGATGTAATGGGAAGCGAAGCCCTGCCTTGATGGCCGCCTCGTAGCAGCCAAAGCAGGAGCTTTCGTAACTAGAACCAGCCGGCCAGACGACTGTGTCTTCTGGATCCGGCACAAACACTAGAAAATCGGGGCCCATGGTGTGGTTGGCAATAAAGCTCTCCACTTTCTCTTGCATGGCTGTGATTCGGCCCCGAGGTACCGTGCAGTAGTAGGGGGTATTTAGCTCTCGGTAAGAGGCGGATGGTTCCGCCCAATTGTCCCCCTTCTCAACTGTGTGAGAAAGTCTCGCCTCTTGCAGGCGGCTGTTTTTCTCTTCTGTACCCAAAGAAGCATGGCCAGAAGAGCTTGATGAGGAATCGTCCTCGGACGAGTCTGAAGAGGACGACTCCTCCCCTCTCCCGGAGGGGCCCGCCTCCTCTCTTTGAAAAGGAGCAGATTTGTTAACTGTTAAATTGGAAGGGGTCACTATGACTCCCCCCACAGAATTGCCGGCATCCAGGCCGCCTTGTCTCACTTCAACATCTGGCGCCTGGTCAGATGTTTCACTAATCGGCACCCTGTGGGAGGAGCCGTCTGAATTTGAGATCCTAGCTGTCTTTTTCGTTCTGGCCATCCTACTCTGCATAGACACAGATACAGTCGGACTTTGTATAAAGGGCAAAGATGGGTCCGGAAAAGGGCAGGCGGCACTCCTAGTCCTAGATTCAGCCGTCCCCGGTGACCGGCTGATCACTAACCTAGGTCGTGTCGTGTGCTTCCGTGGTGCCATTTCAGAAAATAAAAAGAAAATTAAGAGTAAGAGAACTGAGTTACCTGAACGAGTGACGGTTGATGAAGTTCTGAAAATACTGTGTAGTCGGCTTGTCAGAACAGGTGGTAGGCAGAAAAAGTCCAAAATGTCAGAGCAAGTTCAGGGGTCCGAATGTTCTCAAATAGTTCTCAAAGTGTGAAAATGACTCAAGGCAACTCTCCCTTATATAGGCGAAGTGAGAAGGCGAAGGGTCACTTCCAGAATTCAAAATTTGGGCGGGAAAATCTCTTGTCCTTTCGCCGACTGACACCTGTAGCAGGTCGTCGCCCGTTACTGTGCGACACCTGTCACAGGTAACACGTGACCAGTCACGTGCCACCTGTGAGGGGCAAATGATTAGGGGATTTTGCTCCCACCAATCGGAATGCGCCAAGTGGACCAATCAGGTCCTGCCAAGTGTCTCCTAGTTGGAACTGTCAGGACTTGCCACGTGGCACGCGCTTATTCGTCCACCTTGGACCTGTTATGTCACGACATGTGGCATACTCCATGTCTAATGGAGAACCCGGCCACCCAGGCCCAACTTCCGAGGGAAGCTCAATCAGCCCTAGGTTTACCTAAACCTAGGATGGACACGTTTTCCAAGGTTATAAATACGTCCCTTAATCCTCATTAAGGGGACACGCGAAAAACATTACGGAACACACTAATAACCGGCTGATCTCGCTAACAAAGCAGATTACCTACATTAAACACTCTCACCTAGAGAGACCTTATTACTTTAATTTCCGCATTAATTACTCCTTAATCAGGTACTAACTTGACCGTTGGAGGCGGAGCTCACAGGAGTCTCCGTTATTTTGCAGGTACAGGCGTCCGGTTCCAGTCTCGGAATTGTAACTCTCCCGCAGGACATCAGAAAACCTCGAAACAATAGCGTTAGTGTAGGGAATAATTTCAAGCCTTTAAATCCCATTAGCTTGAACCCCACTATGATCATACACTAAAGTACGGTGGCGTCCAAAAGGGAAGAAGATAGAGCAAAAGAGTCGCCAACAAGTTTTGTAAGGAACTTGTAAACCGTTCACGAGGTGAAGGTTACACCCCTTAACGATCCAAGAGATCGTCAACTCCATAAGGTCATGAACCAAATAAGGGTTCGGGGATGATAGTACAAATCCAACCTAAAAGAGATTGAACCTGCCATAATAATAGGCCTCTACTTTATTCTCATCGTATTCATGCGCGCTTTCTGATTAACATGCAATCAATAGGATTAACCCTAAACCTGTTTATCTATGTTGGTTGAATATTAATGCACAAATAAACTATTATTGGCAATCACTTGAATTATAATCAAATTAACCCTAACAAGATTATTAATTATCTTATTAAGCGTGATTACAAGTATATATTCCATTTAAACATGCATAAAAGGCGTGATCAAGCAATAAATAAGATATCAAGCAACATGATAAATAATCATGAATAATAAAAATATAATCATCAACAATAATAATAATAATAATATTCATAATCATGTTACAGCATAATAAAAATAGTAAGATCCTAGGCATGATACTAACAAGATTAATAACAAACCCTAGCATGTCACTAAGAAATAAAAATCAAATCTTTAGCCCTAACATGATACTAGCATGAATAAATATTAGGAAGAATATAAGAAGCATCGTAACAATCATAATTAATATTAAAATTACCCTAGACACGATACTAGGAATATCATAATAACGATATAAACATGATTTCTTCATCATAATATCAATAAAATCATTATACGTACTTACTTTGATGCCTCGTACCTCTTTCTAATTACAAAATACTCACGTTAGTAACTTCAAGGAAAATAATAAACAAACAATTAAATTAAATAATTGAAAGAGAGATTTGGGACCAAACCCTCAGAAATTAAACCTTTCACGTCTAGGGCGAAGGCAACTTCGAATATGGCTAGGTGTTTCTAGATCTTGTGAATGCGGAATTTTGTATGAGAAAGCAAAGTTTAGAGAAGAACGATGAATGAATGCTAATTAAAACTGATTTAGATCATGAGAATTGGTGAATGATTAAGAGAGAATTAGAGGATTAATGATTGCGAATGAAAACTGATTGTAGGTCCATGAAAACGGAGTTTTTAATACGATATTTATAAAGAAAATCAGACAAAAAGATAAATTAAACAAAACAGAGTCTAACGCATAAAAAATAGAGATGGCGCCAACCCTGGCCAGCTGGCGCCAGGCACCAACACTAGCGCCAGGCGCCAAGGCCTGGGGTCAGACGCCAAGCTTAAATTTAACGCGTTTTCGAAAATCAGATAAGTTTGCTGTACCGGAGGATAGAATCGTATAATTTCCTAGAAAATATTATTTGATTTTGATTAAAACTCTGAAAAGTCAACAAAAGTCAATTTATCAATGCTAATTGAATTAGGAATGAAAAGAACCTTCTAGAATATTCTAGAAGACTAAAACCATTCCTAATTGCATTAGGAATGATAAATCATATTAGGTCCTCCCCTAGATCATTAGGCCGCATATAAAGCTCAAACCGGGCCCAGTTTTGTAAATTGGCCATAACTTCCTCAATATTCATCGGAATTAGGCTTATAATATATCGTTGGCAAGGTCTTTGCAAGCCCCATATAGCTATACTACTATTTGACCCATATCATGGACCAACCAAACTAGATTGAATATTTTCTTAAAAATAAGTTTTCAAAAACAGTGAGAAGAGAAAAGAATAAAAAACTATCCGCAACACTAGACTTTCCACACTTTCGCTTCATTCGATTATGATTCGACGTGAAAGGTACTCATCACTGGGTTTGATTTTGGGGAGACACAAATGGGTGTCTACATAAGCCCTCACTTTGACTGAGTTTGGAGAAACGCAAGTTTCGAAAACAAAAGTCAAAGTATCGATAGGAACGGAGAATGATTCAGAACGTTCTGCGATCCTAAATCAATCTTGCAACGCCGATACCTGCAAACTAGCATTAGTTAAACAGATAAAAGAGTTAAGAAACGCGTATCTTGCACCGTCGAGCACACGTCTCTAAAAGTAACCAATTGTTGCTTCTTCTGTTGTTTTGATGACCTCTACAAGTTAGAGAATGCCATCCCGCTTGAAAACCGCTACGCCCGTAACTGCTTCCAAATTTGGAAGATTGCTTTGCCTGAAACGATCCTCCCCCGCAATGATAATATTCTGCGTCCAAGGGAATACTATCGAAGATTATTTCTCTTGAAACAAATCTCCAAGCTCATTTGCATTGATAATATTCCACGTCCAAGGGAATACTATCGAAGATTGCTTCTCTAGAAACAATCTCCATCCGCATTGATAATATTTCGCGTCCAAGGGAATACTATCGAAGATTGCTTCTCTTGAAACAATCTCCATCCGCATTATGACCATCTTCCATGCCTAAGGGAATATGATCGAAGACAACTTTGCCCGAAATTACCTCCAGTTGTTTGTGACAACTCTCCGCAAGCTAGGGAATGCTGCCGAAGATATCTTCTCTTGAAGTCATCCTCATTTGATGCGATAATTTTCCAAAGGAAATTACCGAAGATCCACGCCTGTCGATTTTTAAAAGTTCGCCTGAACTTTGCTCCCGCTATGCTTGTACTTCGGCACTTCTATTGCTTTGAACCTGTACATCGGTGACCTTTTGCTTTTGAACCTATATGTCGGTGCCTTTTGTTAATGAGCCAATGCTTAGGCGCTTTAAGCTAAGTGAGACGATCTTTCATCAGGTCGATCACTTTACGTAATCAAGCCGATTACTAAATTATGTCAAATTGCTTAGAGGGGCTAACTGGCGTACCAAGGAACCCAAAAATATGTTGCAGAAAGGTAGATCAACCCCACCAGGGGCTGGGTGATCTAGCGCCGCTGAAAAGCCATCAAGGCCACTCATTTAGTCCTAGCGTTAGGCGTTGAGCTTGGCGCCAGGGGCCAAGCCAAATTTGTCTCGCCAATGCATAGGGCTTGGCGCTACCATGGGGATTTCCTTAAATACCCCTTTCCTCCTCATTTGCTGCTTTGCTCGTCGCGATTTTGCTCGAAAAAAGTCCGAAAACTTCAATTGCTCGGTTCTTGCTCGTTTCTCAACCAAATTTGCTCAAATTTGTTGCAAATCAAATCTCTTTTCATCTATTTTCCCGATCTATGTAAGTTTTCTTCAAATTCACATCGGTTTTCATGAATTTTTGGCATGCTTATTCACGAATTTCATGAAAATTCGAAATTTATAATGCTCATTTTGCTTTGTTTGTCAAGTTTTATGCCATGAAATTGCTTGATTATGTTTATATATTGCCTTGGGAGTAATTTGAGATTTGTTTGACTCAATTTGGTGAAGAAATGAGCAATTTTCCATTGTTGGACCTCTTAAGGTCATGAAGAACAACGTGACTCGTTCTTGATATTTTTGCTAGCAATTCTTGTCCAATTTGTCATAACAATTACTATAGTGTTGCGAGAAATTGTTTGATTGCTTGAAAAAACGCCGTTATGCTCAATTTGAATTTGTGCTCTGTTTTAGTACTACGTACTCTATTTTTGCGAACATAGTATCATGCGGCTAGGCGAACCTTAGATACTATAGAACCTTAATTTATGATTATTTTACATAATGTAGCATGGCTAGACAGCGAGGCTCGGGTTCACGGTCCCGAAACACTAGACGGGAGCATGAGCCCGTAGAGGATGACGTCACGCCCTCCACTTCCCTTGGTCGACTTCCGGAGTGGGATTAACGGACCCTATTCTTCTCCCCTGTCCACCACATTTCTGAGAGGGTGAGACAGGGCATCGTACCCGGGAGGACACGACATCACGGCTCTGGCTGTGATGGTTTGGGCGATTTGTACAGGATGTACATCGCCAGGGATCTTGAAACGAGACTCCTATGGGAGTCTTGCGGGCTAGCTACTCTGTTTGAGACCTCTGAGGCTATGGTCGCCTGCAGCGGGGGTCATCATGTAGTGCGCGCTTTGGTGGAGTTCTTCTGGGACACTACCAACACCTTCCATTTCCCCTGGGGCGAGATGATGGTCACCCCTACGGACTTCAGTCTCATCACAGGACTAGAGTTCACCTCTGTGCCACTGCCGTTTGACAGCGGAATCAACGTCTTTTCTTTGGAGGTCGAGGAGTTGTTGGGGTCGATCGCTATTCGGGCCCAAGCTGAGGTGGAGACGATTTAGTTTAGTGCTAGAGGAATTTGCCGCTCGACGCTGGCAGCGACTCTTGATGACGATGCGACCACCCGAGAGCAGCGGGTGCGCATCTTTGTGCTGATGTTGTTGTCAGGGACATTCTCCCCTGACAAGGGTAGTAGGGCATTATTTCTTTACTACCTCCCTGCTGTTCGTGATCTCCACCAGATCGGGACTTATGACTGGGCCAGCTTGTCCTATGCTGACTTCGTTCGTGCGCTAAGGGACTCGTGTCGACACCGGTCCTTTGGGACGAACGTTGCTTTGTCTGCCTTTTGGAAGGTCGTAGAGGTAAACACTTGCTCCCTATAAAGTTTAGCTCTGCATATTGGTTTAACATTTACTCACACTTTTTCGTGCGCTAAGGGACTCGTGTCGACACCGGTCCTTTGGGACAAACGTTGCTTTGTCTGCCTTTTGGATGGTCGTAGAGGTAAACACTTGCTCCCTATAAAGTTTAGCTCTGCATATTGGTTTAACATTTACTCACACTTTTAGCTCTTTGTAGATCTGGTTCTACGAGTATTTTCCTTCTGTTGCGCCGGCGAGACCATCTCCGCGGGGATTTCCAGTGAGCGCCTCTTGGGGCGGCCACCATGTGGACATGTCCAATACACATGTCCGGAACCGGATCATCGCGGTACGACTTTTATTATTTATTTTGCTTTTTCGTGATGCTTTAAGTATACCTTCGCCTGATTGATGTTCGTTGTAGGGTCCTGAGGTGGTGTACCAGCCGTGGGGCGGTTGGACAGTCCCTGGGTTAGCCGCACAGTATTCTTCTGAGCGTCGCTACTTCTTGGGGACTTATGGAGCGGTCGCGTACTTAGGAATGAGGGTTGCTAGACAGCATTCCTCTGATGTCTTCGTCGTTCCCACTCCTCCACCACGTCATATGTTTGATGACGCGCGTTTGTCGAGCATGTCTGAGGGAGCTGGTACCCCTTGGCGGTCCTATGTGATCCTCGGGCGGTGCTATGCTGAGGAGCTACTACCTTTGTTAGCTCCAGGCCCCGTACCGACTGAGGATGTGAGGGTAAGATTTTCAGTTCTTTACTTTCCACAAAGTAGCCCCCAAGTAATGTTTTACTGAGTTTTTTGTCTTACCAGGACGGTGCTGCTGAGTTCGTGCCACCCCGTATGTCCATCCACTATCAGGGGATGTACGGGCCGATTGAGGAGATGATTTCTCCAGCTCCCGAGGGTCAGCGCTTCGTAGAGCGGTAAATTCCTCGCCACCAGACTCGAGTAAGCCTAGTTACCCACAATTTTTTTTTGTCCATATATCATGCAAGTTTACTGACTTATTTTTCTGACAGTTTTCACGTGAGGTGGTTTCGGCGATGGCACGATGTATAGATGCCTTCCAGAGCCAGCTCGTCCGGATGAGGAACGCGATCACTTGCCGTCGGGATGACGTCACCCGAGAGTTGGTCTTTCTTTATATATTTCCTTGCATTACTGTTTAAATTTTGTCCTGTTTCTGATTTAATTCTTTTTGCAGGTCCAACCTATCGCTTCTCACACCCGCGCGAGACTTGAGGGGCAGAGGGATCCGGCGAGGTCCAGCTTGAGACGTTGTCGTACTTCGTCAGGAGGTAGAGGTGGTCGCTCCGAGGCTGCCCGTGCTGACGTTGCAGAGGGCTCAGGATCTTCTTCTGAGGGTGCTCATGCTGCACCGGTAGGAGAGGCTACCTCGGCTTTCAGAGGTGGTGGGATGTACGAGGTAGGCTCGTCATCGCAGCAGCCTCAGCCTCAGGTTGATCCTGGGTGGAGTGGTCCTATATTGAGTCTTCCTCCTCCTACGAAACTGGAGCTAGAGATGGTGGAGAGGTGACTCCTCGTACGGTGCATTTTTATGATATGATGGGCCTACGTCCTCCAGCGTCGTAGTTTGTTCCTGTGTATATTTTATTTTGACTTTTTTTATAGAACTTTGCCTTAGACTCATTATTTATAGACACATTTTGTATATTTATGCGATTATGAATTTATTTATTGTTATGTGTATGTTTGTATGTGCAAGAGAAGTGTGACAACAATTTTGCGTAAAAATTACGTCATTTTTATTATTGATGGAGGGTATCCGACTCTCTCCCCCAAAAAGAAAAAATAAAAAAGGAAAAAAGTCACATGAAATGTCGGGTGTTGGAATTTAAATAAAGTCCAAAAGAAAGAATAATATAATAAAAAAGTAGTAGCTATTTTAATTAGTTAAGATAAAAAAAAAGAAGATTCTTAGGAAAGATGATCGGAGCCATAAAGTCATTAGTCGACTCAATTTCAGTATTAAAAACACAGGTTAATCACACGCCTGCTGTGACAACTTGGCGTCAGATGGCGCCACAATATGGCGCGTGGCGCCAGGCGCTACACTTAGCGTGTGGTGCCAAGCGTTGGCGGCTGGCGCCAATTACAGGATTTCGATTCCAATTGACGCTGATGCCGTATTTCATTCTGATTAAAACTTCTCGCAATTTGTGCATAAATAGCCCCCTGCCCAACCGATTCTTTTCATAATTCCAGCGAATAAAGTTATTCTTTGCTTTAGACATAATAACCATGTCTTTATTCACCAAAACCTTCACCCAATATACTCATGAATGGTGTCGATCTCTTAATGCTAGGGAGAGAAAAGAATTAAATTTGTGTCACTTGGGGGGAATTTATGGCATCAAAGGGGTAGATCTTGACTTAGATTTCATACATACCGCTCTAGAATTTTGGAATATTGATACTCATTGCTTCAGAATAGGGTATGATGAGATTAGCTCTTTGCCGGAGGAATTTGGTGCTATCATAGGCTTCCCTGCAATAGATCTTATAGCAATCCCTAGAGTAGATGCATATTATTATAAGATTTTGAGCGCTTCTTTAATTTGAAAGAAAGGGATTTATCAAAAATAGTAGATGGCAATGTAGTTAATTTGAAAGAATTTGCACGCCATTATTTTGATAAACCTCTTTCTGAATCTTTTCATATATATAGAAGAAGGGCGTTCCTGTTTTGCATGCTTAATCAATTTTTTCTTAGTAGTGGTAAAAATAATGAGGGCCAATCAATTATAACCACTGTTTTAGAATAAATTGAATCAGTGAGAAATCCAATGCCATTGATAGTTGGAGAGACTATGATTAGTCTGGATGAATTGAAAAGGGACCCAAAAGCACCGTTTCACGGCTCTCCAATTTTATTACAGGTAGAAAAATAATATTTTTAATTACAGAAATCAAAAAATATATTTTTGTATTGTAATAATAATTTATTTGCATTGCAATTTTTCACAGATGTGGCTAATGGAGAGGCTAGGATTAATTAGCCTCCGGACGATATTGAGAAGTATACTTCCAATTGATTCGTGAGAAGGAAGAAGAGCATCCCTAAAATTGGGCGCCATGGGTGGAGAAAAGTCTTCGAATCACGTGATTTTGCTATCAAGTGGGTCGTCCCATGGTGGAAAATATAAAGTATGCTTGGTGTTAACAAGCAACCTTTTTGCCGTCTTCCAAGCTTGTCTCGTGTAACTTATTATTACCCCTGCAGGGTAAAAAGACAATACGGTTTGCTTCAGAATATTCCTTCCGGGGATCTTCGTCCTCTCTATGAGTACCCTGTATCTCAAGAAGTAGATAGATTCGATGCTTACCGGAGCGCTAGACCTTTATGGGAAGTGATTACCCAAAAGGTTCCTCCTTGTTTGCCCAATGATGTAAAGAAGTGGTTGCTGAAGAAATCTTCGAAGGATCAGGGTAGAACCGATGTGAAGAATCGTCTAGGTGACAGGGTGATTCCTGCCAAGGAACGCTTAGGTGCAAGAATTGAATTCAAAACACCTGCAATGCTTAGGAAGAAAGGTGCTACCAAAGATAACGGGAAAAGGAAATCTAACACCACAGATAAAAAGGCTTGGGTGGAAAAGAAGCATGGAGTGTTAGCTGAAGGGGAGACCATCTACTCCAAAATTGAATGTAGGTCCTCTAAAGGATGCCTACTAGCTAAAGTTATGGATGAGGAGGAGGAAGCAGACAAAAAATGGAAAAGAGCTAGAAAGGAAAAGAAAGATTAAGAGCATTGCTTAGCTTTAAATTTATTAGACTTAGATTTTTTTTTTTTTATTTATAGTTAATTTATTTCATCTTTATTTAAATTCCACCAATAATGTAATTTTATTTTATTAATGAAATTTTAGCTTTTCGATTAAATTATTTACTTTAAATTTATTTTATTAAAGCAATGAAAATCGAAAAAATATTAATTTTCCAGAAATTCTCTAAGTACGGAAGTCGAAAATTTTCCGAAAAAACACCGAACTTCGCCCAGAATTTATTTCCAGATTGGCGCCACTTATTTGCAATTGGCGCCAATCATTGAAGTCTGGCGCCAGGCGCCAATATCATCGGCTGGCGCTGATGATTGTTGGCTGGCGCCAGGTTCTTCTCTGCGACGCCGTTGATTCGCCGGTCTTCTGTCAAATTTTTACTTAATTATGGAACGCGGGGGTGTCGAAGAATAAAGTGGCCGCACCTGTAAAGGGTTGCCTACGTATCCTTTCTTAAAAAATCAGGCCGAACGTAGCTCTCTTGAGTATCCTACTCAAGTAATTATGGGTAGTATTTCTTAAGTTGGTCAAGATTTGTCATGTTTGAGAATTCATTGCCATCCATATCAGTTAATTTTGCTGCACCTCCTGACAGGATTGTTTTGACAATGTAGGGTCCAGACCAATTAGGTCTAAATTTACCCCTTGGATCTAAAACATTTTTCCTTAGTGCTTTTAACACTAAGTCTCCTACTTTGATATTTCTTGTCTTTACCTTCTTATTAAAATGCCTAGCCATACGAGTTTGGTAACATTGAGTGTGATGTAGAGTTTCTAGTCGTTTTTCATCGAGTAGAATCAATTCTTCATATCTTGCCCTACTCCATTAGACTTCATCGATTTTACTCTCTAACACAATGCGTAGAGATGGTATTTCTAGTTTGACAGGTTGTACGACATCCATTCCATATACCAAGGAAAATGGCGTATTTCCTGTTGATGTACGGATTGACGTGCGATAACCCCACAATGCGAAGTGAAGCTTGTCAGGCCAATCCTTATAATTTTCCGTCATTTTCTCGATGATAGTCTTTAAATTTTTATTAGCTGCCTCGACTGCTCCGTTTGCTTGAGGTCTATAAGGGGAAGAATGATGATGTTGAATGCCATATTTTTGTAGCAATTCTTCACATTTGGCTTGAAAGTGAGTTCCATTATCACTTATCATTTCATGTGGGACTCCATATCGACAAATAATATTTATTTTGATAAAGAGTGCTACATGTTTTGCAGTGAGTTTAGCGTACGATTGCGCTTCGACCCACTTTGTAAAGTAATCGATTGCTACTAGGATAAATTTGTGGCCTCCTGTTCCTAGGGGAGTGATTTTGCCAATGATGTCAATTCCCCATGTAGAGAATGGCCATGGCGATGTGTAGGTGTAGAGTAAAGATGGAGGGACATGTTGTAA
Source organism: Chenopodium quinoa (assembly GCF_001683475.1). Taxonomy (NCBI): domain Eukaryota; kingdom Viridiplantae; phylum Streptophyta; class Magnoliopsida; order Caryophyllales; family Amaranthaceae; genus Chenopodium; species Chenopodium quinoa. The sequence goes on along the minus strand of NW_018743262.1, from coordinate 1,678,931 downwards.
ATTGGCATAAATTTGGCACTTAGGGCATCTTTTTACGTATTGATGGCAATCCCTATTCATTGTAGTCCAATAATTTCCTTCTGGCATTATTTTTTGGTCTAACATTTTGCCAATTATATGTGTCCCACAGACTCCTTCGTGGACTATTCGCATTGCTCTTTGTGCATCCTTCTTTCCTACGCATAGGAGAGCTCGACCTTTAGGTACCCTTTTATGTAGCTTGTTGTCTATGAGTACATAATGAGAAGCCAAAAGTCTTAATGCTCGCTTTGCTCTTTTGTCAGCATGAGGAGGGTATTCTCTATTGGTGACATAATTGAGTATGTCCGAGTACCATGGTTCTTCTTCTTCTTCTTCTTCTTCTTCTTCTTCTTCTTCTTCTTCTTCTTCTTCTTCTTCTTCTTCTTCTTCTTCTTCTTCTTCTTCTTCTTCTTCTTCTTCTTCTTCTTCTTCTTCTTCTTCTTCTTCTTCTTCTTCTTCTTCTTCTTCTTCTTCTTCTTCGCCTTGGAATACTTCGTCGTCTTCTATGGCCTGGATGTATGCTGGTTTGTGCCTTTTTTCAATAGTTAGAGGCATTTTCTCGATTTCCGTGGGAATCCTAACCATTAAGGCTAATCTTGCCAAGGCATCAGCAAATTGGTTTTCTTCTCTAGGTAGATATGTGTATTCTACCTTCTCTAACTGATCGGTAAGAGTTTCCAGAAAGGTTTGGTAAGGGACTAGACTTTCGCTCCTTACTTTCCACCTCTTAGATATCTGATTGATGATCAAAGAAAAGTCTTCGAATATCCTTAACTTCTTTACTCCCAATGCCAAAGTTGTTTCAAGGCCTACCACGCATGCTTCATATTTAGCAGCATTGTTGGTAACGTCGAAATCAAGCTTTATGGAGATTGGAACATGCTCTTCTTTAGGTGATACAAGTAGTACTCCAACGCCAAATCCCTTTTGGTTTGAGGCTCCGTCGAAATACAAGGTCCAAGTGTCATCTTCAGTAACCATTAGGTCTTCATCTGGAAATTCATTGTCTTGCATTGGCGTCGAGTCTTCTATTGGAAAATCTGCTAGAAAGTCTGACACCACAGATCCTTTGATAGCTTTTTGTGGCATGAATCTCACATAAAACTAGGCTAGATTGACTATCCATCTTGAAATGCGTCCATTGAGTGTAGATTTCTCGAATAGATACTTGAGTGGATCTAATCGGGAGACTATGAAAATGGTATGCACCAACATGTAATGTCTTAACTTAGTTGTGGCCCACACCATGGCGAGGCACAACTTCTCGAGCGGTGTATAGCGTGCCTTGTATTCGAGCATCTTTTTGCTTAAGTAGTAAATTGCGTTCTCTTTGCCTTCTACTTCTTGTGCTAGCATAGCTCCCATTGTCTCTTTGGTAACCGTCAAATATAACCTAAGAGGTATTCCGGGGAGTGCTGGTGCTAATATGGGAGGATTTGCGAGATAGGCTTTGATCTTTTCAAAGGCTTTTTGACACTCGTCATCCCATATTACTGGTACATTCTTCTTGAGTTTTTTTAAAATTGGTTCACATATCGTCGTCAGTTTTGATATGTAACCGGCCAATAAATCCTCGAATCTGTTTCTCAGTCTTGGGCGGATGCATGGACATGATTGCTTTGATCTTGGTTGGGTCTACCTCTATTCCTCTAGAGCTTATGACGTAACCCAAGAGCTTGCCTGAGGTGACTCCGAAAGCAAACTTAGATGGATTCAACCTCATATTATATTTTCTTAGCCTTTCGAAAAATTTCCTTAAGGCTACTTGATGGCCTGGACGGTCTTTTGATTTTACAATCATGTCGTCGACATATACCTCGACTTCTTTGTGCATCATGTCATGGAGTAAGGCAGTTGCTGCACGTTGGTAAGTAGCACGCGCATTTTTCAACCCGAATGGCATTACCGTGTAGCAGTAAGTGCCCCATGGTGTTATAAAGATTGTTTTCTCTATGTCTTCTTCTGCCATGAGAATCTGGTTGTAACCTGCGTATCCATCCATAAACGAAAGACGCGTGTGATTTTCGTGTTATCTACTAGAATATCGATGTGTGTCAAAGGGAAGTCGTCCTTTAGACTTGCCTTATTTAGATCTCGATAGTCGACACACATACTTACCCTTCCGTCTTTCTTCAAAACTGGGACGACGTTGGCGACCCATTCGGGGTATTTGGATACCTTGATGAAACCTGCAGTTATCTGTTTTTGAACTTCTTCTTTTATTTTAAGTGCTACGTCGGGTTTCATTCGACGTAACTTTTGTTTTACAGGTTTCATTCCTGGAATTAGTGGTATAGTGTGTTGAGCTATTTCTCTATTAATGTCTGGCATGTCTTCATATGACCAAGCAAATACATCGATAAATTCTTTAAGTAGGTTAATTAAGTCGGTTCTTTCTTGCTTATTCAATGTTAATCCGATTTTAACTTCTCTTTTATGAGTTGAATCATTTGAGATGTCAACTGTTTCAGTTTCTTCAATTACCGGTGTTTTCTTTTCGAGTGTTTCCATTGCTTTAATAATTTCTTTGTCTTTTTCATCGTTAGCTAAGCAATGCTCGTCATCTTGGGTTAGGGAGGAACACAAGAAGTAAGGAGAATGAGAAATATTATTATACTATGAGATCATTACATCAAAGAGTGATATGTCCTCAGGGACTGGATCACTAACTATCTTAGGAGAAGAAGTAAGAGGGGGAGATGTTACTACTAAAGACTTAGAAAACTCTAGAGGGAGAGACTCCGACTTAGACTCTGACTCAGACGACTCCTCAAACATCGGTCCCTGTCCTGTCGTGATTGATATCTTCCTTCCGCTTGGAGTAGTCACCTTGATAGTCTTGCGCCACCCTTGTAGTGATCCTTCAGCTGGAGTAATTAGCTTCGAGGGGTCGAAGCTTTAACTTTGTAGGACTGTTTGAATGAGCGAGGAGTTATCTTCTTCAAAAGTTGGCTCATTCTTTTCTCGCCCAAACAGTAATCCCATGACGTTAAATTCAAAGCATGGGGGTGCTTTCTCCTTATGGACGGGAGTTGGGATTTCATCAGTGAAGTAGCAATCCAAGAAAATCTCGAATCCCGGTTGTCTTATTCCATTTACAACAAATGGCTTAGGAAATTCATGGCATGGATAGTCCTCTCCTTCTTTTATGAACTGACCATTAAGCGTAAGACGGTACTGATCCATTGTAATTGCTTTCTTTTGAATGCGAGCGTCCATACGTGCTTTTAAATTTTCTTGGGCTCTCTTGAGATCTTTCCGATTCGGTTCAAAACCAAGTCCGAAAGTATCTAACTTAGGGAGGCCAGGTGACTCCAGCGGTTTTGCCATTCCTTTCTTCTTTCCTAAAGTCATCCTAGGAAAGTGTCCTTGTTTCTTCAGCATGGCGTTGACAATCATGTTGGACTGGGGGTCATGGCAAAGAGGGGTCCTTTCATCCTCCTGGATTAAGGAGACTTCTTCGTTAAATGACAAGCGCTCTTTAGGGCGCGCTTTAGAGCATATTTTAGGATGATTTTGGATGTATTTGGGGCCGTTTTGGCCGATTATTATCTTGTTATGCTTACGTCCCCCATATTACGTGCTTCACGGGTTTTCGGTTTGTTTTTGAAGTGTTTTCAGGTAATATCAACCGAGTTTAATCGGATCCCGAGCCCTTGATGCGTAACCGAGCTAGCCTTGACCGAAGTCCGAGGAGTTAAGGAAGTTCAAGTGCCGTGCATTGATTACATAGCACAGGCAGCACGACCGGGTTACCATAGGCACACCCGTGCTGGCCTATAAGCAAGCAACCCCAGGCAAGGCAGCACGGCCGTGCAAGCCAATAGCACGGCCGTGTCAGTATCCACGCACCAGCACGGCCGTGCAGGCCATTAGCACGGCCGTGCCAGGTGTTGCCCGTGCCCGTGTCAGCTTCAGTATGAGCCCCGTGCTAGAGCATATTCAGCACGGCCGTGTCATTTTTAGCTCGGCCGTGCCAGGAAGATGCACGGCCGTGCCATATATAGCACGGCCGTGCCAAATTGAAGAAGAAATCCGGTTTACCTACTGACAAGCTAGCACGGCCGTGCCAAATACAGCACGGCCGTGCTGATCCAGGGTTAACTGCGCGCTTCACTTCTCCAAATTAGAAGACGTATATAAGGCCCGACTTTAAGAGGATTCCAGAGACAGTTTTAGAGATAGTTTTTGAGAGCCTTTGTAGAGAGTTATTGGAGAACGTTCTTAGTATTAGAGATTCTTTAGTTTTCTTAAAGATTATTCTAGCGATTTTAGTTTTCTTGGATTGATTTGAAGCAAGATTTGTGAAGATTCTTTGAATTATCCATTGACGACGGATATCAAAGTTCTAAAATTTTCCATTGATTCGCATCAATACAATTGGTATTATTCATTCTTGTTTATTAACCAAGCTTTATTATTCCTTAATCAGAATTCATGTTTATATCTATTATGCTTTTGGAATTCATTATTGCTTTGATTATGAACATGTGTGAGTAGTCTCCTAGCTAGGGTTTCGGGATGAAACCCGGCCTAGGTAATCAATGTAATTGAGGATTGGTTTTGATAAACGGATTGTGATTAAATTGATTATATGCGATTGCATGTTAATTCATTATAATAGGAGTAGCTAACCTAGAATCTTGAATTTGATTGCATGATATCCTTGATTTGAACAAGAGATTGTGAATTTAGTATTTCATTGTTGAATGTGGTTTGATTATGTATCGAGTAATGTTAAGTGCATGAGAAATCCAAGCTTAGTATTGCCCGTTGTCTTCCTATCACATGATATTGATCATACTTATAGTCTTTGCATATCCCGTTTGTCTCTGTGATTCCTTGTTGCTTAGTTACCAATGGTTAGGCGGATTCCCGTTCTCCCTAGTGTCTTAGTTTATTGATTTATTCCATCTTATTAGTAGTATTTTAGAACACCATTTTCCATTGATTTCGAACTAGCTTAGGTTTAAGATTGATTTGCAATTACTCTCGTTCCTCGTGGACCGAACCTTTATTTGCCATTGTACTTGGTTATGGGGTGTTCGTATAAGTATTGTTTGATTGAGAGTTAGATTGTAGCGACCGATTTAACCCTTGTCAAAATGGTGCCGTTGCCGGGGAGCGGTGTTTGTTAATTGCCTTTTGATTTCTTGAGTCTAGTTCATCATAAAAAAAGCACAAAAAGATTTTTCCCTTTTGGCTACACTTGTAGCCCTGCTATTTAATTGGTTTGGTTAGTGTGTATGCGCAGGTCTAAAAAAAGAGAATTAATACCCTTCGATCCAGAAATCGAAAGAACTTTGAAGAGCAATCGTAAATCTCGATTGACGTCATCAAACTCTCAAGGAAAGGAACACAACACACAACAGGTTCCAATGGAAGACATACCGCGTCAACCTAATCGGCCAACACCACGACCCCTTAAGGAGTTGGGAACTCCTAGGGCGTATAGAGCTTCAAGTGGGATTGCCCCACCCACTACTGAGGCCAATGATTTCGAGATCCGGCCGGCTATGATCACCCTCATCGAGAGAAGGCAGTTTAGTGGTGCCAAGCATGAGAGCCCTTTGGCTCATTTGAACGAATTTGAGAAGTACTGCAATACCATCAAGGTTAATGGGGTGAATCAAGAGTTCGTGATATTGAAGCTTTTCCCCTTTTCACTTATTGGGAGAGCTCTCGAATGGTTAGAGAAGGAGGTGAAGCCGAACTCTCTACACACTTGGGATGATGTCACGACAGCATTCTTGGGAAGATTTTATTCCCAAAAGAAGACGGCCGATGCTAGAGCTTTGATCCAGGGATTTCGGCAAAGGAGTGGGGAGTCAATCTACAAAGCATGGGAAAGGTACAAGGAGTACGAAAGAGAGTGCCCACACCACGGAATCCCAACATATCAAGTTTTACAGATTTTCTATGGAGGATTGAGTCATCAAGGGAAGACCAGTTTGGATGCGGGAGCAGGTGGCCCCATTATGAACAAAACCGAAGAAGAAGTCATTGATATCATAGAAGATGTGGTACGACACCACATGGATTGGCAAGATGGAGAGCGAGAGGCCACGAGCAAGAGTGGAGGAGCGGTCTATTCGGTAGACCATCTTAATGCAATCGGGAATTTGACATCGCAAATTGTAAATCTAGGTAAGGAAATGTCAATTATCAAAGAGAAGCTCAACGCTCCACCGCATCAAAATCTTCCATCCTATTCTAAGGGAGCAGGTATGCACTCTAACTCTAATAATATGCCTGCTGGATGTATATTCTATGAAAACTGTGGGTCTTATGACCATGATACCTCTGCCTGCAACGTAGATTCCCAATTTCAATCCAACTATAATGATGGTAATGAGTGTGATAATGAACAAGCCAATGCCTTGTCTTATGATAATAGACCTAGGAATGACAATAACAGATATTTACCACCTAATCAAAGAGGGAACAATTATAATCAACAGGGTAATTATTCTGACTACCAACAACAAAACCAGTGGGGAAACAGGAACCAAAGGGACCAAAATCCCCAAGGGTCCTATAATCAACATGGTAATCTTGGTAATCAGAATAATTACCAACAAAATGCAGGTAATCAAGGGCAATACAATCAGAACATGAATGCCAATAACAAGGGAAATTGGAATAACAATGGTAACAGGAACAACTTCCAAAATCAAAATCCCCAACAATCTAATGCGCGTGGCTCCCGAGCCTCTAATGACAACTACAATGCTCAAGGACCATCGCAAAGGACTAGTTTGGAGGAGATGATGGAAGCACAGACCAAAATGTTCAACACTTTCATGGCCACCAGTGACAAAAAGTTTAATGAAGTGATGACACATAATAAAATGCTTGAAACCCAGATTTCTCAGTTGGCTAGTGCTATAAAGGATGGGGTTGGAGTGTCAAAACTCCCACCTCAAGGTATTGACCCTAAAAACTCTGTAAATGCTATCACCACTAGGAGTGGAAAGACATTGAGGGGGAGCAATGAAGTAGTACCCCCTAGGAGTCAATCTGTGCCTACACCTACCACTGATACTGTTATAAAGAGTGAGGAGGAGAGGACCGGAGAGAATGATAAAACTGTAGAGGTCCTAAATGAAAAGGAAGTAACACAAGTCAAAGAACCCAATCTACTGCAAAAACTTCCTTACCCCTATAAGTTTGTGAGACATAAGTTGGATGTTCAATTCGGTAAGTTTTTAGAGACTTTGAAGCAAATTCACCTTTCCATACCATTCACCAACGCTATAAAACAAATGGCTAACTATGCTAGGTTTTTGAAAGATATTTTGAGTGGCAGGAGGAATTGTGATGGGGTGGAAACTGTTAACCTCACCGCGAATTGTAGTGCAATCATCATGAACAAGATGCCTCCCAAATTGGGAGACCTAGGTAATTTCTCAATCCCTTGTGCTATTAATAAAATGAAAATTGATAATGCATTATGTGATCTTGGGGCTAGTGTTAGTCTTATGCCATATTTTGTATATCAAAGATTAGGGGTAGGAGAACTTCTTCCTACCAACATTACCCTACAGTTAGCTGATCGTTCGATCAAATTTCCTAAGGGTAAGGTAGAAGATGTTCCCCTACGAGTTGGGAAATTTGTGATACCTGTGGATTTTGTAGTTTTGGAAATGGATGAAGATAATCATATACCTATTATTCTTGGGCGACCTTTCCTAGCTACCTCTGGTGCTCTCATTGATGTGAAGAGTGCCAAGATTTCTTTAAAGGTACGAGAGGAGGTCCTTGAATTTGATCTGAACAAAAGCATGCAATATCCTTTGTCTACTTCCGAAAACTGCATGATGATTGACACTATTGATTCGATTGTCTCTAGTATGCATACACTATTGCTTTATACTAAACATGATCTTGAGCCAAGTGATACCGATGAGAGCAGGTACATAGAGGAGCAAATGCTAGAGGAAGATGATGGTGATAACGGTTTCAAGGAAATTACACTCATGTATGCACTTGCTATGGCCACCACAAAAGAGGTAAACGAGGCCCCTAAGGTAGAATTGAAACCTCTACCATCACATCTAAGGTACGAATTTCTTGGCCCTGATTCAACTTATCCTGTCATTGTGAATTCTTCTTTAGATGAGGATCAAACTCGGAAGTTGTGTGATGTATTGAGAGAGCATCAAAGTGCCATAGGCTATACCATTGATAACCTCAAGGGTATTAGCCCCTCTATATGTATGCATCACATAACTCTCGAGGATGGTGCGAGGCCTTCTATTGAGAGGTAGAGGAAACTCAATCCTCAAATGGGGGAGGTGGTGAAGAAAGAGATCACCAAACTTCTTGATGCAGATATCATCTTCCCCATTTCAAGCTCTAGATGGGTTTCCCCTGTGCATGTTGTCCCTAAGAAGGGGGGAATGACTGTAATTGAGAATGAGAATGGTGAGCTCATCTCAACTAGAACGGTGACCGGTTGGCGGATGTGCATAGACTATAGACGTCTAAACGCATCTACCAAAAAGGACCATTTTCCCCTCCCTTTTATTGATCAAATGCTCGAAAGACTAACTAGGCACAAGTATTATTGCTTTCTTGACGGTTATTCGGGGTTTTTCCAAATACCTATAAACCCGGATGACCAAGAGAAGACGACTTTTACTTGTCCATATGGTACTTTTGCCTACAGGAGAATGCCTTTTGGACTTTACAATGCACCGGGCACCTTTCAACGGTGTATGATGAGCATTTTTGGGGACATGTTGGAGGCCGAGATGGAGGTTTTCATGGACGATTTTTCTGTTGGAGGAGCCTCCTTTGATGATTGCCTAGTGAACTTGGGGAAGTGCCTACAACGGTGTGAGAGAGTGAATTTAGTCCTGAACTGGGAGAAGTGTCACTTCATGGTTGAAGAAGGTATTGTCCTCGGTCACAAGATCTCAAATGCAGGCATAGAGGTGAACAAAGCAAAGGTTGAAGTTATAGCAAAGCTACCACCACCGGTCAATGCAAAAGGGGTAAGACAATTCCTAGGGCATGCGGGGTTCTACCGGCGATTCATAAAAGATTTCTCTCTTATAGCCAAGCCTTTGAATGTCTTATTGCACAAGGAAGTCGACTTCAAGTTCGACAAAGAGTGCCTACAAGCTTTTAACACACTTAAGAAAGCTTTGATTTCGGCACCGATTGTGCAAGGACCACGGTGGGATCTACCTTTTGAGTTGATGTGCGATGCTAGTGATATGGCTATTGGAGGTGTTCTTGGGAAACGAGTTGAGAAGAGGCTTCACGTGATCTATTACATGTCCAAGACCTTAAATGAAGCACAAAGGAACTACACCACTATAGAGAAAGAGTTCCTAGCCATTGTTCATGCATTTGAGAAATTTTGGGACTACCTCATTGGTTCCAAAACGATTGTTTATACCGACCATGCAGCCATCAAGTACCTAATTTAAAAGAAGGAATCCAAACCACGCCTCCTCCGATGGGTCCTCTCTTTACAACAATTTCATGTGGAGATCCGGGACAAGAAGGGAGCCGAGAATGTGGTTGCGGATCACCTTTCGCGCATGGAGAGGGAGCAACAAGAAGATGATGGGCTGCCCATTTGTGATGAGTTGAAGGATGATGTTTTATACCTCCTCAAGGAGAAGATTCTACCATGGTTTGCGGATATGGTAAACTACTTGGCTTGTGAGGAGTTTCCCCCCGATTACTCCAAGAACCAACGGAAGAAGATTAGGAGAGATGCAAGGCATTACATATGGGATGATCCAATTTTGTTCAAGAGAGGTGTAGATGGTCTCCTAAGAAGGTGCGTTCCGGAGGAAGAAGTTCATAGTGTGCTGAAAATGTTCCCCCAATTCCTCAAATCAAACCCTAATTCCCCATATTCTTCTTTCAAGATCTCGGCACCCTCCTTGCATTGGAGCATTTTTCAAGTGATTGGACGCAATATTTGACCCTCTTTGAGCTCGCCACAACTCCACTTCGTGGAGTCCTCGGTGAATTCGTTCTTAAACTCATTGATTTTCGCAATTTTTGTCCAATTTTATTAGTTTTATTGAATATTTGTTGTTGAATTGTGCTTTATTGTTGCAAGTTTGGGTGAACTAGTAGTGTTAGGGTAGTACATTGCATGCTAGGATAGTTTCTTGCTTGTTAATTGGTATATTGTGCTTAATTTCTTGAATCAAACATGCCTAGAACAAAGACATCGACTAGGAGGCCGGGTCGGGACGATGCATCCTCATCCATGGTTCCACCCACGGTGGACACCATGGGTATTGTTTTTAATAACCCGTCCTTTTTGGACAAATTTGTAGGATTATCCCACCGACCGATCCGGCCTACCAAGTTCTACGACCCTTTAGCCGCTAGGGCTCTAGGGATCGAAAGCGACATGGTTCAACTGTTTTCATTTACCAACTTTGATTCTTTCCTTACCATGCATGCTCTCACTTACAAGAGGCTTACCCTCGAATTTTTGTCTTCTTTGTACGTGCATCGGTATGATAATAACTCACCCCGGTACTTGTCCTTTCAACTAATGAACTCGGGCACCATTCAAATGTCGGTGGCCCAAGTTAATGCCGCCTTTGGGTGGACATCCGACTTGAAATATGGTCCTAAGGATGGCCACTCAAAACACTACAACTCCGGGTTGTTTTGGCGGCAAATCACGGGGAAGATGGATAGAGATCCCCGTAGGGATAAGGCGACTTCCATCGTCAATCCCGCCTTTCGGTTGTCCCACAGGACCTTCTCCTCTTCTATCTTTGCTAGAGGAGATAGTTCGGGTGTAGTCTCCATTAGGGAGTTACAGTTTATTTGGCACCTCACCCATGGGGACAGGCGTCTAGACATGGGAGCGTGGTTACTAGACCACCTCGACGGTGTAGCCCGGGGTAGGGGTGATATTACTATCGGTGGAATGATCACCATTCTTCCGCAATATAATGGGATTGATTTTTCTTATTTGCAAGCTATCCCAAGCACTACGAGACTTGATATGGGCACCTTGAGAGCCATGCAGTGGCTTGAAGGGACATCCCAGCCGGATTGCTATTTGTGGCTCGTAGTACGCAAGCCATACGCCTACTTGCCCGATCCGGAGAGGACGGTGGTTTACAACAAGGACAACTGGATCTTCGACCCCGACTTCGCCTGGCACGAGGACGGAGGCACGGAGTATGTAGACCGCAGTCCCCAGCCTCACCAGGGGGATGAGCAAGCCCACGGGGGCCAAGGAGGTGATGATGATGATGATGACGAGGAGGGTGGCCCGGATGCGGCCCAGCAGATCCCGGCGCAAGACTTCACTTGGCTCCGCCAAGGAATGGAAGATTTGAAGCTCAAGGTAGCGGATTTGCGCCGGTCAAACGAGGATATGACCTCCGCCTTCAGATACCTGAAGAGGAGTGTTGATGATATGGCCTCCCGTTTCCCTTATGGCCCGGGCGGGCCTAGCTCGTGATCCCTTTCCCTTTCCCTTTAGTTACCTCCCTCTCCTTACTATTGTAAGTCCTTGATGTATAAACATTGAGGACAATGTTTGATTCTAGCTTGGGGGGGGGGGGGGTCTTACTTGTATTCTTTCTAAAAAAAAAAAAAAAAGGATTTACTGCTTTCCTAGACTAACCTTAACTTGTTTGCTAGTATGTCTTTCCTTTTTGCAGATTTTTTTAAAAAAAAAAAAAGGATTCACTGCTTTCCTAGACTAACCTTAACTTGTTTGCTAGTATATCTTTCCTTTTTGCATATTGGGAACATTCGAGACGCGGCATGAGTTTGAAGAACGATGCTATGGCCGTTAATTGGAGCTCCCGGGAAGCAAATTTGGTGAGATCTTTTCCTTTTTTTTTTTTGTGTGCTTAGGATAGTTTAGTTTAGGAAGAAGTTGAATGGTTCGAGGATGTTTGATCGGTTCTAAGGAACCTGGGATCGTTGATGTTGATATCATTCGATCACTTGTTTGTCGATTGGGATTTTATGTGATTTTTATGCCTCGTTATGTGCGTTTCAACTTATTCAGTTGGCTTAGTTGTACATATGTTTGTGTTAGATAGGAAAAGCTTCTACTATGAGGATGTGTGATTTAGCTTATATGATATGCCTCGTAGTCTTTTCCTATGTTTTTGGATCATAATAAACTTGTCTAATTGCAAAATTTTGGAATATTGTTCATGTTGGATTCGAAATGTGAATGAATGTGTATGGAATGTCTATTTCCACTTAAGCCAGTGATGAATACACAGTTCGAGTCTATTGTTGATCAATGTAGACGAGTCTAGGCGAAGGGTAGAAATAGAACACTTTTGTCATGTGAAACTCTATGCCTTTGGGCTGTGGTAAGATGGAGTCGCTTCCCGGTTGTGGATTTGACCCCCTTGATTGGTAGTTGCTTTATTTGTTAGATCCCGTGAGGTTTATTTGTTCTAGCCTTTATCATTCTTGTTGAGTGGCATATTTGGATCCTTGATTACGCATTTTTCGATCTTTGTGTTGACTAGTAGCTCCCGAGACCGACTTGACACTTTTAAGGGAGGAAGAGGGCACCTTTTTCATTTTTCTTATTTTGTTCCTTTTGTTTTGTTACAAATTGATTTTCTTTTTACATCATCTTACTTGCTAACCATGTTGAGCTTTAATTCCATTCTTGGTTAACCGTGTTACAAACCGATGGCCAATGTTTTACCAACCCTTAGTTGTGAAGCGTTTACCTAGATAGGTTTGTTGAGCTTATTGTTTACTAATCAAGAAATAAAGTTTGATAGTTGGTTTGAGCAGGTGTGAAAGTGAGCCTAATTGTAAATATGTAATGTGAAAGTCATTTTGCCATCAATAAAAAAGGAGAGAAAAAAAAAGAGAAAAAAAAAAAGAATTTAAAAAGGAAAAAAAGAAGAAGAGAAAAGCCGTCCGAATTGTGAAAAAGGCAAGGACACATAATAAAGTTTTGAAGGTTGAAAGAGGTCATTTGAGTGTGTATTATATGGATAATTTGGGATGAGTAAAAATGTGAATCAATGAGATTGTGGAAAGTGAATTACATCTTTTGAACTATTGTTTTTTAGAATTGTGATTCTTGCGCTTCATTTAGGAATTAACCCCACTTTTTAAATTGTTTTCACCTACCTTACCCATTGCCAATACATTACAACCCTTTAAGACCCTTAGACTTTAGAGGTGTTCGGTTCTCAAACGGTGGAGGGAGATACCTTTCAACCCTATGGAAAGATTATGCGTAATCGAGATGTCGGGATACCTTTGTTATTTCCTCAAAACATCATTTTTTCCGGTTCCTTCGAGGAATCACGAGGGGCCAATTAGGGTGGTGATTTGAAGCAAAAGGGGAGGACGTGGCCGGTTTGGTTGGGTTTAGAGGGAAGCATGATTTCTTTGTTCTCTATGCTTGGTTTAGGTCTTGTTTGCATTTGATCAACGATATCTTGGATTGTGTGTCTCGTTGCTTGTTTGAGTGAGTTTTCATTCCGTGCATGGTAGTTCTAAGTAGGATCCATTGATTTCATTCCGTGCTTAATTTGATTTGTTCGCAATGGCATAGTTTATTTGATCTTGTGTGTGTTTCCCTTGGTTTTTGCTCGAGGACTAGCAAAATTGTAGCTTGGGGGGTTTTGACAAGCGCACTTTAGGGAGCGCTTTAAAGCATATTTTAGGATGATTTTGGATGTATTTGGGGCCGTTTTGGCCGATTATTATCTTGTTATGCTTACGTCCCCTATATTACGTGCTTCACGGGTTTTCGGTTTGTTTTTGATGTGTTTTCAGGTAATATCAACCGAGTTTAATCGGATCCCGAGCCCTTGATGCGTAACCGAGCTAGCCTTGACCGAAGTCCGAGGAGTTAAGGAAGTTCAAGTGCCGTGCATTGATTACATAGCACAGGCAGCACGGCCGGGTTACCTTAGGCACACCCGTGCTGACCTATAAGCAAGCAACCCCAGGCAAGGCAGCACGGCCGTGCAAGCCAATAGCACGGCCGTGTCAGTATCCACGCACCAGCACGGCCGTGCAGGCCATTAGCACGGTCGTGCCAGATGTTGCCCGTGCCCGTGTCACCTTTAGTATGAGCCCCGTGCTAGAGCATATTCAACACGGCCGTGTCATTTTTAGCACGGCCGTGCCAGGAAGCTGCACGGCCGTGCCATATATAGCAAGCATGGTTAACTGCGCTGAATATCCGGTTTACCTACTGACAAGCTAGCATGGCCGTGCCAAATACAGCACGGTCGTGCTGATCCAGGGTTAACTGCGCGCTTCACTTCTCCAAATTAGAAGACGTATATAAGGCCCGACTTTAAGAGGATTCCAGAGACAGTTTTAGAGATAGTTTTTGAGAGCCTTTGTAGAGAGTTATTGGAGAACGTTCTTAGTATTAGAGATTCTTTAGTTTTCTTAAAGATTATTCTAGCGATTTTAGTTTTCTTGGATTGATTTGAAGCAAGATTTGTGAAGATTCTTTGAATTATCCATTGACGACGGATATCAAAGTTCTAAACTTTTCCATTGATTCGCATCAATACAATTGGTATTATTCATTCTTGTTTATTAATCAAGCTTTATTATTCCTTAATCAGAATTCATGTTTATATCTATTATGCTTTTGGAATTCATTATTGCTTTGATTATGAATATGTGTGAGTAGTCTCCTAGCTAGGGTTTCGGGATGAAACCCGGCCTAGGTAATCTATGTAATTGAGGATTGGTTTTGATAAACGGATTGTGATTAACTTGATTATATGCGATTGCATGTTAATTCATTATAATAGGAGTAGCTAACCTAGAATCTTGAATTTGATTGCATGATATCCTTGATTTGAATAAGAGATTGTGAATTTAGTATTTCATTGTTGAATGTGGTTTGATTATATATCGAGTAATGTTAAGTGCATGAGAAATCCAAGCTTAGTATTGCCCGTTGTCATTCTATCACATGATATTGATCAGACTTATAGTCTTTGCATATCCTGTTTGTCTCTGTGATTCCTTGTTGCTTAGTTACCAATGGTTAGGCGGATTCCCGTTCTCCCTAGTGTCTTAGTTTATTGATTTATTCCATCTTATTAGTAGTATTTTAGAACACCATTTTCCATTGATTTCGAACTAGCTTAGGTTTAAGATTCACTTGCAATTACTCTCGTTCCTCGTGGACCGAACCTTTATTTGCCATTGTACTTGGTTATAGGGTGTTCGTATAAGTATTGTTTGATTGAGAGTTAGATTGTAGCGACCGATTTAACCCTTGTCATTAAAGCCCCATAAATCTTCATCATCTTCGTCGTACTCTACATTAATGATTGGATTCTCTATGAATTTGATTCTCACAGGCGAAGCATCTATAGTGATTGGAATTCCCCCAACTATAGCTTTTATTTGTTGGTGGAGAGATGAAGGGACGGCCTTTAGATCATGAAGCCAAGGGCGTCCCAACAATAAGTTGAATGAAGCTTTGATGTCCACTACTTGGAAAGTAGTAGCATGTTCTATTGCTCGTGCCGTTACATTTAGGGTAATTTTGCCAAGATCTTGACGACGAGTATTATCGTAGGCTCTTATTCTTTGTGTGGACGGAGTTAAGTCTTCATCCCTTATGCCGAGCATCCTTGCAGTTCTAAGTGGACAGACATTGATGGCCGATCCATTGTCTACAAGAGTCTTAGGAACATTCATCCTTTTGCAAACTACCGTGAGGTTTAATGCCTTGTAATGTTTGTCACCTTCTAGGGGTAAATCTTTGTCAGAAGAGGTGATCAAATTAATCGGACTAGGAAGGTCACTTGTGAGGAAGTTGGCTAGGAGTAGTGTCAGAGTCTATCCCAATTTTATCCAAGGCATTCATTACAGCCAACCTATGCTCTCGAGATGTTGCCAGAAGTTTCCACACATTCATCTCAACTTTTGTCTTCTTAAACTGCTTAACAATGTCATTGTGTTCGATGATAGGTATGGGAACTTGGTGTATGGTTGGCATAGGTTGTGTTGAAACGGGAGGTTGCATTCTCCCAGATCTTGTGAGGACATCTATCGATGAATCTTCTTCACCCCAAATGTCATCTGTGGTGTACGACACAGAAGGTGAAGGTCTTACTATGTCCTTTAGATATATATCTTCTTCATCACTATCCCAAACTCCATTAATGGTTGTATCCTCTTCTTGTTGAACTTGGACTAGTTTCTTTTCATCAATCATTTTCTGTACCAAATCCTTGAATTTGAAACAGTTTTCTATAGTGTGACCCCCTGATTGATGATACTGACAGTAATATCTATCTGTCCTTTTTAATGACTCGAATGGTCTCGGTTCGAGAGGTTTGACCTCTCCACTCTCGGAGAGCATTTCGAACATTTGCGCATATGGGATCCCAATCAGAGTGTAGTTTCTATTGCTCTTCTTGGGTTTTTCAGTGACTTGTAAGGGAAAGTGCTTTGCCTCATAAGTCGTTCTCACTGGTGTGAATTCTCTTTTAGGTTCTTCTTTCGGAAGTGGAAGCTCATCATATTTCTTATGGAGTTCGTTCATAACTTTGTGAGCTTCGCGTAGTAGTTGCGATACCTCCCTCATAGACAGTGTGAGCAATTGTATATCTTCCTTATTTGCCGGTTCTGGAAGGCTATCCTTGAAATCGAAAAAGATTTCCTCTTCTTTTTCTTTGGCACGGATTTCTTTGACAGGTTTAATGAGAGATGAGGGGTCAACCTTGTTTTCTTCATCGGAGATGGCTAGGGTATGAGCGAGAGGTGCATTGTCAATACTTATCTTCTTACTAGCAGGGGGAAACGGATTTCTTTGACAGGTTTAATGAGAGTTGAACAGTCTCACAAACTCTTTTTCACTTGGCACCTTAATCATTTTAGCCGAGGTTTCTCTCCCTTTGTTAAAGAAAGAGGTGAAACCTTCATTCTCTTTCTGTTCGAGGATTTCAAGTTCTCTATGGCCAGTCTCGACTTGAATGTTGCACTTGTAACTACCAACGAAAGTGTTTGCTATAGACTCCCAGGTAGAGGTATTTTCTTTCTCGAGAGAAAAGAACCATTGTTGGCAAACGGTCTCGAGAGATAGTGAGAACAGAGAAGGGAAGACTTTCTTATCGATACCCTTGATACTCATTATTGTTTCAAATGCTCTTAAATGAAAGTAAGGGTTGTCAATTGCTCTGGATTTTGGGATGTCGTTGGCGCTGAACTTCTGCGGAAGAAGCTCTTTGTCCACCGAGACCCCTTGTGATGTAAGCTCTTGAAACTTGTAGTCGGTAGACAACTTTCTAAGACTCTCTTGCATGAGGTCCATCTTTGTTGCTTCACGGGATCATCAATCTTGAGTGCGAGAAGCTTTAGTGTCTCAGTCACAGTAGCCAGTTGGTTCTTAAGATCATTGACTTCTTCTTGTGTTGCCATTATAGTCTTAGCTTTTCTCTTGCGAGCTATGGGTTTGTCAAAAAGTTGGACTTGTACGAAGAGGTTATCATTGATTAATCGTCCTTCCTTTCTTGACCACGCGCTGTAAATTAAACCATTTTGTGTTTTAATTACTTGACTCGAATCAACTTGACTATATGGTTTATTTTAAGGAGGAAGAAAAAAGAAAAAGGAAAAAAAGGTGTCTATTTTTGGCAAAAATAATGTATATATTTTTATGGAACTGG
Source organism: Chenopodium quinoa (assembly GCF_001683475.1). NCBI lineage: Eukaryota > Viridiplantae > Streptophyta > Magnoliopsida > Caryophyllales > Amaranthaceae > Chenopodium > Chenopodium quinoa. Next base: position 1,661,262 of record NW_018743262.1, on the reverse strand, counting down.
GTATAGTTTTTTTATTGGAGGATTAATATCCGACTTACCCCCTTAAAAAAATGACGGAAAAAAACGCGCACACAAGACTCTCTCAAACATGGTCAAAGTATGTGTATTGGTGTGTGCGTTGAGTGTAAGTGACATGCTTGGACTCTTGTGTAAGACCATGGGACTTAGTGCCTAAACTCGATCATTGACTCAAATAAAAACTATTGACAGCAAAATTTTAGCCGAATTAAATAGAAAACTGATTAATTAGACTCTAGGTTATGACTCGACCAATAATCCGAACTGTCGGCCAAACGACAGGACAGGCGTCGCACTGTGAAGCTTGGCGCCAGACAACATAGCTTTCGTCAGGGGCTACACTCCATGATGTGGCGCTACAACTCAGACCTTGGCGCCAATATTGAAGCTTCGGTTTGGGACTGTTTTCGGTGTTATTAGTCAATCGGGGTATGCCTAAAGTCGTACTAGGTCAATTCCGATTGAAATATTAGACTTTATTGACTCAAATTAATTAATTACTTAATTAAATAGGCAAATTTCAATAAGTCATTAATTTTTTAGTCTCAACACAAGTCAACAAACGGTTAAGAAAAACATAGAATATATATGCACAACAAATAATGCACACTTAGTTAAGTAGGCACAATATGATGCAATGAGTTTGCAACCTAACCATGGCTCTAGTTCTCTAAAGTTCAGGATATGGTTTAGTCAAAGAGGGGTCCATGGTTAATTGTCCGGATGCACCGCGCGGAAGCCTAACCGTGAAGGGTTGGCGCGAGTGGATGGGACACCGCGAGTTTTAGAAAAAAATCGCTTCCATGGTTTGGTGAATTCAACAATCTCGGATGTACCTTTTGTTGCACGGAGCGTTCAATCGGGTAGATGGAGCATGAATTCCCAGAGGGTTATGTCCATATGCAGAACACATATGAGTTTCAGAAAAGTGAGAAAAAATTCAATTAGGAAGTAGGATCAAGCAAACAATACGAAAAACCGGTCGAAATTAGAACGCATATTTCTGGCTCGGTATTGGGGGAAATTGGCGCCAGCAATCAGAGACTGGCGCCAGATTTTAACTGTAGCACCTGGCGCCAATACTGGCGTCTAGCACTACAACTAAAACACTGGCGCCAAGCTCTGGCCCCTGACGCTACTTCCCACATGCCTAGTTGTGAAAGATATTTCAGTTTCGCGTGGTGTTATTTCAGTCCTAGTTGTGAAAGATATTTCTCAAATTTCCTACGTGTAAAATCCTATGTTTTTAACTCATTACAGATGGTCTTTCCAATGAGATCTTTTTTATGCATATGACAATAATGTTAATCAAAATTACGCACATGAAATACTTAGAACGTTTCGAGTGTCATCCACTCATTCCAAATCATTGCCGAAACAAATTCAGGAATTAAAATAGAAATCCTCCCTAGTGCAGTCGCCAAAAACTGTAGGGAATAATTTCAAGCCTTTAAATCCCACTAGCTTGAACCCCACTGTGATCATACACTAAAGTACGGTGGCGTCCAAAAGGGAAGAAGATAGAGCAAAAGAGTCGCCAACAAGTTTTTTTAGGAACTTGTAAACCGTTCACGAGGTGAAGGTTACACCCCTTAACGATCCAAGAGATCGTCAACTCCATAAGGTCATGAACCAAATAAGGGTTCGGGGATGATAGTACAAATACAACCTAAAAGAGATTGAAGCTGCCCTAATAATAGGCCTCTACATTATTCTGATCGTATTCATGTGCGCTTTCTGATTAACATGCAATCAATAGGATTAACCCTAAACCTGTTTATCTATGTTGGTTGAATATTAATGCACAAATAAACTATTATTGGCGATCACTTGAATTATAATCAAATTAACCCTAACATGCATTATAAAATATCAAGCAATATAAGATATCAAGCAACATGATAAATAATCATGAATAATAAAAATATAATCATCATCAAATATAATAATAATAATAATAATATTCATAATCATGTTAAAGCATAATAAAAATAGCAAGATCCTAGGCATGATACTAACAAGATTAATACCAAACCCTAGCATGTTACTAAGCAATAAAAATCAAATCTTTAACCCTAACATGATACTAGCATGAATAAATATTAGGAAGAATATAGAAAGCATCGTAACAATCATATTTAATATTTAAATTACCCTGGACATGATACTAGGAATAAAATAATAACGATATAAACATGGTTTCTACATCATAATATCAATAAAATCAGTATAAGTACTTACTTTGATGCCTCGTACCTCTTTCTAATTACAAAATAAACACGTTAGTAAGTTAAAGAAAAATAATAAATAAACAATTAAATTAAATAATTGAAAGAGAGATTTGGGACCAAATCCTCATAAATTAAACCTTTCACGTCTAGGGTGAAGGCAACTTCGAATATGGCTAGGTGTTTCTAGATCTTGGGAGTGCGGAATTTTGTGTGAGAAAGCAAAGTTTAGAGAAGAACGATGAATGAATGCTAATTAAAACTGATTGTAGATCATGAGAATTGGTGAATGATTAAGAGAGAATTAGAGAATTAATGATTGCGAATGAAAACTGATTGTAGGTCCATGAAAACGGAGTTTTTAATACGATATTTATAAAGAAAATAAGCCAAAAAGATAAATTAAACAAAACAAAGTCTGACGCTTAAAAAACAGAGCTGTCGGCAACCCTGGATAGCTGGCGCCAAGCACCAACACTAGCGCCAGGCGCCAGGCCTGGGGTCAGACGCCAAGCTTAAATTTAACGCGTTTTCGAAAATCAGATAAGTTTTCCGTATTGGAGGTTAAAATCATATAATTTCCTCGAAAATGCTATTTGATTTTGATTAAAACTCTGAAAAGTCAACAAAAGTCAATTTATCAATGCTAATTGAATTAGGAATGAAAAGAACCTTCTAGAAGAATCTAGAAGACTAAAACCATTCCTAATTGCATTAGGAATGATAAATCATATTAGGCCCTCCCCTAGACCATTGGGCCGTACATAAATCTCAAACCGGGCTAGTTTAGTAAATTGGTCATAATTTCCTCAATATTCATCAGAATTTGGCTCATAATATATCGTTGGAAAGGTCTTTGTAAGCCCCATCCAACTACACTACTATTGGACCCATATCATGGACCAACCAAAGTGGATTGGCGGTTTTCTTAAAATAATTTTTCAAAAACCGAAAGAAGAGAAAAGAAAATAAAAACTTTCCGCAACACTAGACTTTCCACACTTTCACTTCATTCGATTATGATTCGACGTGAAAGGTACTCATCACCGGGTTTGATTTTGGGGAGAGACAAATGGGTGTCTACAGTTAGTCAAATCATATAATAATAATAACCCTAATCATGATACTTGCAAGAAGTTTCTATATAGTAACCCTATTAATTTCGTTTCTCTACGTTGTGCCCCAACGTAAATCACTTTCTACACTGTAACCCCAATATATATTTTGTTTCCATAATGTAACCTTGTCGTTATTTTGCCGTAAAAAAATTCCGTTAGTGGGGCCCACTCTCAATTAATTAATATTTTCTTAATCATTTTGCGCGCAGGAAAATGCTCTGTTAAAGGTTTTTGGAGGCTATTTTGGCCCTTAAGGAACCAAATTGAACTCAGATTTCACAAAAAAATGATGTAAATGCCTCGTTATTAGTATTAAAACGTGAACACGTAAATCGAGTCATTACTTAATAAGCAAAACGAGGCATTTAAGTTATTTTTTTGCCAAATCCGGGCTAAATTTGGACCCTTAAGGGCCAAAATAGCCCCGAAAACCTTTAATAAAAAATTTTCCAACGCGCAAATTGATAAAAAAAATATTAATAAATTGAGAGTGGGCCCCACTAACGGAATTTATAACGGCGGTATAACGGCAAGGTTACCGTAGGTAAACAAAATGTATATTAGGGTTAAAGTGTGGAAAGCGATATATGTTGGGGCACAATGTAGAAAAATGAAATTAACAGGGTTACTATATAGAAAAACCCAAAAAATAAGAGTAATTAAGTGATTAATTACTCACTTTTCATGTTTCCTTTAATTACTACATCACGAATAAACTGTTAGTAACTTCAATAAAAATACAAATTTAATGGAAATTAAATTAAATTAAATAAAAAGTAGAGTTGATTTAGTTCAAACCCTCAGTTAATTATACCTTTCACATATTGGTTTAAGTATAGAACTTTGGGTATTGTATGGACTCCTTGGAGTCCTTAAAGGAAGGAATAGTGAAAGAATGGAGAGGCTAGTATTTAAACTAAAGAGGAAGAAGAGAATGATTTGATGATCAAGCTTATTAATGATTGAAAAAGGGAAAATATGACCTCTATTTATAAAGAAAAAAGAAGGGTCGAAGACTAAAGATAAGATCCGAATTAAATTGGAATAAAACGGTTTTTACGGTTTTTGTTTTTATCATATCTTTTGATCCAAAAATCAGAATAAGATAAATAATATGTCATTGAAAAGCTATTGAATTCTACTTTCTAACCCAATAAAAATCAGATTAAAAAGTTATGCAAAATAAAAGATGTGTCCGAAATAGTGAGACGAAGTTAGTTTTGGATATAGTTTGATATTTCATTCATATCTTTTCCGTTATAGCTCAGAATTGATATTATAATATATCATTGGAAAGATAATTTCATGGGATATTCAACCATATAAAATTTGTATAAAAACTATGAGGCAAGAAGAATGTCTTTCAATTCGAATAGAATTAAGATTTTCAAAAAGAAAAGTTTTATTCAATTTTAAACTTTTGGGAAATTCTCAATGGTAACCCCCAACTTGTGTAACACTGAAATGGTGACCTCTTTTTTTTTTTTTTTTTTTATAATTAACAAAATGACCACAATTAAATAATTTATCCTAATTATAACCTTATTTCATTAATTATTTAATTAAAATTAACCATATTTAAAGTATTTTCAAAAATATAATAATAAACCCTTAAATAAAATAATAACCACCAACCAGCCACCCACAGCACCACCTCCACCAGTCATTCCATCCATTCGCCCTCCCCCTTTACTGCCGGCGTTCGACACAGATTCCCCGTCGGCGCCCATCCCTAACCACTAGCAACCCTAAACTGACCCTTAGTCCCTACCCCGACTCTTTCTCCCAGCCCCTACGCTTTCTTCCACATCGAGCGCCGCCCAAAACTCACATCCCCAATCTTATCGCCTAGTTGCCTGAAACCCATAACCCATCTCCAACCCCCTCGCCTGAAACCCGTAACCCATCCTTCACCGCTTTTTGGAATGTCGTAACCCATCCCCCAACACCTCGCCTGGATCCCGTAACCCATCCCTCACCACCGCGCTTGAAATGGAACGGTAATCGAGGTTGGAGGGTTCTTGGCGCACGATGGTCAAGGTCGAAGGGTTCAGGGCGCGCGGTTGTCAAGGTTTGGATTAATGTCGGGTCTTGTGGTTGATGGGTAAAGGTGAGGGTGGAAGTTGTTGAGGTGTTGGCTAGGTTGGTTGGTGGTGGACTAGTGATTTTTTTTAATTTTTATTAGTATTTCATTAAAAAAAATTATAAATAAACATATTTAATTTTAACTAACCTATTTATTAAAATAAGATTACTTGTGAGAATAAATTTTTAATTGAGGTAATTTTGTATAATAAAAAATAAAGAGGGTTACCATTTCAGTGTTAAACAAGTCAGGGGTTACCATTGAGAATTTCCCCAAACTTTTTAATCTTATCTTTTCAAAAAGGATAATTAAGATCTTTTAGAAACTTATAGAATCTTCCAATTAATCCTAATTGGTTTAGGAATGAGAATAAATAATTTGGACCCTCCAAATGATCATTGGATCGTAGGTAAGGTGGGCTTAGGTTCGGTTTCGGCTCAATTTAGTATTTTGGCCATAACTTATTCGTTATAACTCAGATTTTGGCCTATAATATATCTTTGAAAAGATCTTTTAAAGCCCCATACAATTGTTCAATAATTGGACCCAAGTTATGGAACAAAATAAACCGGACGAACCATTTTTATAAAAAGTACACGAAATAAATGATTTTAAAGGACACGAAATGAATTATTTTTGGTTCAAAGGCACTAAAAGAGGAAAATAAGTTATGGTTTGGGGAAATGGTCTAGGAATTGGGTTTTTTTTTTTATGAAATGGAAATATGGATTTAAGCACTTTAAACATTAAATAATCAACCTGACCAATAATGGCAATGAAAGTTCATCATCGGGTTTGGTTTTCAGGAGATATTTTTTGGAGTTTACAGTTATTGAACGTTGATGATTGTAGGTTGTCAAGTAGAAGATCTCAAATCATAAAAATGAGTGGAAGCCATCACTTGGATAATAGATCCTGAATCACATATAATCCATAACACTCTCAAATTTTATCATCTTATTATGAAAGTGATCAATAATGAAGATGCTAGGATTTTCAAAGTAATCGTAACTAAAAATAAGTGAACAAAAACATTCATAGTTGCGTGAAAGAAATCAAGCATATTAAATAAGGTATAAGTACTTTAAATATTTATACCGAGTATTACTATTAAAACATTTGGAAAAACCATTTATCGTAAAATAAAACATTGAAAAGTTTCACAGTGGAATAAAAATTTTACAAATTATTCCACAAAACTATTTAATTGTGGTTTTTAATTAAATATTGAGTCCATTAGATTTTGATAATATTCAAAATAGGGTATCAAGACCAATCTTGGATAAAGAAACACCTATTAAGTGAACATTAAGTATTATAATCGAAAATTATCCCTAACCAAGGTCATTTAAATGATGGACAATTATTGACCACCTGAGATTAGTGTGTAGTAAGGTTTATAGCACCGTTTCTTGTGCTACAAGGACATGATTGGTATAAATAATTTGCACGGGTATTTGATTAGAACCATACCGGATCGACCTATGAGAATACTTTAAGAGATTTAAATATTGTCATAAGTATACTGCTCATTATGGCTATCAGAACCTCTTTCCTCGACCATAAGTATTATGAGTTCTTTTGTTTGAAAACTTGTTCGTTTTGATGTTCATCAAACTTCTGCCGTACATGGGGATTATAACTGGAACACTTAGGCGGCTAGGTCCTCTTAGTAAGAGAAGATTACAATACAAGATTGAGAATGTCCCCCTATTAACCATACAGAACATTTTCTTTGTTGTTTACAAGGCCTCTCAAAGAGCGAGACTGTGAAAATGCATGGGCGTGCTCAGATGGATTTTAAGAAATCATCTGCTTATTGACAGTCGAACTCGAATTTTTATATAAACATATGGACATAATTAGGATAACGAATAATCTTACCTTATATTTAATGAAGAGATATTAAGTGACATATAAAATTGGCTATACACGAAAACGCACTTCTTCGGAAGGCCAATTGGGAGATTGAAAGGAATGGTGTCCTTCGAACAAGTGTATTATTCCGATAAAGAGTTTAGAAATATTAGACAGCTAATTATTTATTGAGGTCAAGTTATTGGAAAGCCTAGTTGGAAGCCTCTTCTGATTAGTAATATTAATGTATAATTAATATTACAACTTAATCTTGACTTAACCCTTCGGGTCACACCCAAGCAACTAACGATCTGACACAACAAATTAATCTAGAAGGAATTAATGAGTTGCTAGAGTTTTATAAACATTAACATCGGATATCGAGTTAACAGCATCAAGACTGAATGTCGCAAGTCAAGTCGAATGAATAAAAGACGAGATGGTAAAAATAATTTAATTAACAAGTTACAGATATATTGCTAGCATCGGAATGCCTCATGCAAATCGAGTGCTAGGGGCATATATGGGCTAGCATTGTAGCAAGCATGCGCGCGCACAAAGCGTAGGATGCTAGCTGTGCTAGCTGGTGCGTGGTGTAGCGTGCTAGCGTATAAACGCTAGCAATGCTAGCATCGCTACCAGGGTAAGGCTAGCAAGCAATGCTAGCGTGCGAGAATAGGCAGCAGGGTAGTACTGCTAGCAGTGGGGCGCAATGCCTCGTCGAGCAGCCCGCATGCATGTGAGGCATGTTGGGGTGAAGAATTAACCTGCACCAAGTGCGTCAAGCAGGCCGAGCAAAGGGCACCAAGCGCTAGTAAGGCTACCTTGGTGCCCAATGCCGAAACTGCCAGCTAATAGCAGCTCATAGGGGCCGAGAGAGTAGTTGGGTTAGTTTAGGGAAGCTTGGGGATCAAGGCTTTGAGTCCCCCCTTTCTTATAGTCCTCACCTACCCTTTCCCTTCTTGTTTACACTTGTGGATTAAATGTTGCCTTGCTATTTCTTTTATTTTTGATTTAAAAATAAAATGGAAAATTGATTTTTACCAACTTTCCCACATTAATTGGAGAATCAAGTGTTTGTGAGAATTTTCTACAAATATCCATGTATTGGGATTTAAAAGTTTCACTTGAGTTGGAACTCAAAAAGGCATCTCCATAATTGTGAGAAGACCTTTAAGTTCAAATAAAACTCGAGTTGTTTTTTTTGGTCCAAACTCAGCTAAACTCTAAGTTAGAGACAGTTAAGGTCATTGTTGCGGGTGGATTATCCTTGGAGGTCTACGCGCTTGCGCCACACGCCAGGTAAAAGATCATTAGAGCGAGCGAATCCCACATTAAGGGTAATATAATATCTTCAATTTCTCTTGTTAATTATGTCTTTTAATTTCATTAATTGTGAGGGTGTCATAGGGTCGGGTTTTGTTCCAAGGAAAGTAAGACTTTCCAAAACCAAACACCAGGTGCATGTCATAATTTGTTACAAGTGGTTCAACAGTTCTATGATGTGTCTGGCTAGATGATCAACCTTTACTTATCATTCGTCAAATTAAGTTCTAACACACCTTCAGATTATAGGTACTACTTAGCGACGTGTTTAAGCCTAAAGCACCAACAACCTCTCAGTTCATATTTACGACTGCTGGTTGATTTAGGTCGTAGTAAAGTCTCAGAGTTTCAAATTCTAATTGTTAAGGTTTATGATGTATTATCTTTCTTAGTTCGTCTTTCTCCACCTTTCAGTAGCGGCAAAGTTGGTTTTCATTAACTTGGTGTTGGTGGATTTTTTTAATCATGTCTTGTCCCTCTTCATGGTGTCAGCCGGTTTTGCCACTATATTGATAATATGTTGATCGTTTTTGGAGGTAGTCTTCTTCTTCCTCTAAGGGTATGGCATTTCGATCAGCTTTGCTTTTAGACCTTCCAAAGTGTCGAGAAGGGTTGGGTCTCCGTAGCACACCTTTTGTTAATCAGGCAATGCTATCCCGTCAACGTTGGCGCCTTTTCTAACATACTTAGCTTGGTTTATCCATGATTTTAAGTGTAAAGTATCCTTCTCTTCGTACTCATGGATTGGTCAATTTTTCCCGATCATCATAGGGGTGTCGTGGCCTGATTGAGGGCCTGTCTGTTTCGAACAAGGGTTTAGCTTGGAAATTTTGTTCAAGTTCCCAAGTTTTAATCCTTGATGATGATTGGGTTCCTGATGGTTTAATTGTTAAACTTATGTGTCTAAGTCGGATGTACCGCCTCACGTTTCTTACCTTATTACTCCGCAGTCTGGCGCATGGGACACTTCTAATATTCATTGGCTCTTCGATAGTGAATCGGCTCAGCGTATTCTAGCTCTTTGAGTTATGGATGATTTTCTTTACTGGATATTCTCTCAAGATGGTCACTTCACCACCAAATCAGCTACTCCTTTTTGGTTCGACAATATGTCATATACATAGTCAACATACCAGCTATTGATCCACGGTGAAAATGCTGTTAGGCTCTTTAGGGAATAATTTCAAGCTTTAATTCCACTAGCTTGAACCCTACTGTGATCATATACTAAAGTACGGTGGCGTCCAAAAGGGAAGAAGATAGAGCAAAAGAGTCGCCAACAAGTTTGTTAGGAACTTGTAAACCATTCGCAGGGTGAAGGTTACACCCCTTAACTATCCAAGATATCGTCAACTCCATAAGGTCATGAACCAAATAAGGGTTCGGGGATGAAGGTATAAATCCAACCTAAAAGAGATTGAACCTGCCCTAATAATAGGCCTCTTCTTTATTCTGATCGTATTCATGTGCGCTTTCTGATTAACATGCAATCAATAGGTTAACCCTAAACCTGTTTAATCTATGTTGGTTGAATATTAATGCACAAATAAACTATTATTGGCGATCACTTGAATTATAATGACATTAACCCTAAACAAGATTATTAATTATCTTATTAAGCGTGATTACAAGTACCAAATTCCCTTTAAACATGCATAAAAGGGTGATTAAGCAATAAATATCATCAAGCAACAAAAAAATAATAACCAACATCATGATAAATAATGAATAATAATCATCATGAATTATAACAATTATAATCATAATCATGTTCATGTTAATATTAAAGTATAATAATAATAGCAAGATCCTAGGCATGATACTAACAAGATTAATAACAAACCCTAGCATGTCACTAAGCAATAAAAATCAAATCTTTAACCCTAACATGATAGTAACAATCATAAATATTAGGAAGAACATAGGAAGCATCGTAACAATCATATTAAATATTAAAGTTACCCTAGACATGATACTAGGAATAACATAATAACAATATAAACATGATTTCTACAACATAAACAATTAAAACCATTAAAGCACTTACTTTGATGCCTCGTACCTCTTTCTAATAACAAAATACACACGTTAGTAACTTCAAGGAAAATAATAAAACAAACAATTAAATTAAATAATTGAAAGAGAGATTTCGGACCAAACCCTCAGAAATTAAACCTTTCACATCTAGGGCGAAGGCAACTTTGAATATGGCTAGGTGTTTCTAGATCTTGCGAATGCGGAATTTTGTATATGAAAACAAAGCTTAGAGAAAGAAAGAAAGAAAGAAAGATGAAATAATCAAGAAAACATGATGAGAATTGGTGATGAATGATTTGAGAAAACGTAGTTTTTAATACGATATTTATAGAGAAAGTCAGCAAAAAGATAAATTAAACAAAACAGAGTCTGACGCACAAAAAACAGAGCTGGCGCCAACCCTGGCTAGCTGGCGCCAGGCACCATCACTAGCGCCAGGCGCCAATGGCTAGCGCCAGGCCCCAGGCCTGGTTCCAGGCGCCAAGGCCTAGGGTCAGGCGCCAAGCCTAATTTTAACGCGTTTTCGAAAATCCGATAAGTTTTCCGTACTGGAGGATAAAAGCATATAATTTCCTCGAAAACGCTATTTGATTTTGATTAAAACTCTGAAAAGTCAACAAAAGTCAATTTATCAATGCTAATTGAATTAGGATTGAAAAGAACCTTCTAGAAGAATCTAGAAAACTAAAACCATTCCTAATTGCATTAGGAATGATAAATCATATTAGACCCTCCCCTAGATCACTGGGCCGTACATAAAGCTCAAACCGGGCCCAGTTTAGTAAATGGACCATAACTTCCTCAATATTCATCGGAATTGGGCTCATAATATATCGTTGGAAAGGTCGTTGCAAGCCCCATCCAACTACACTACTATTGGACCCATATCATGAACCAATTAAACTGGATTGGATGTTTTCTTAAAATAAGTTTTCAAAAATAGAGAGGAGAGAAAAGAAAATAAAAACTTTCCGCAACACTAGACTTTCCACACTTTCACTTCATTCGATTATGATTCAACGTGAAAGGTACTCATCACCGGGTTTGGTTTTGGGGAGACACAAATGGGTGTCTACAGAAGCCCTCACTTTGACTGAGTTTGGAGAAACGCAGGTTTCAAAAACAAAAGTCAAAGTAGCGATAGGGATGGAGAATGATTCAGAACGTTTTGTGATCCTAAATCATTCTAGTAACGCCGATACCTGCAAAACTAGCATTAGTTAAAAAGATAAAATAGTTAAGAAATGCGTATCTTGCACCGTCGAGCACACGTCTCTGAAAGTAACCGATTTGCTGATATATCCTTGTTTTGATGACCTCCTACAAGCTAGAGAATGCCATCCCGCTTGAAAACCACTACGCTTGTAACTTCTTCCAATATAGAAGATTGCTTCGCCTAAAACGATCCTCCTCCGCTATGATAATATTCCACGTCCAAGGGAATACCATCGAAGATTGCTTCTCTTAAAACAATCCTCAGTTGCACTGATAATATTTCACGTCCAAGGGAATACTATCGAAGATTGCTTCTCTTGAAACAATCCTCAGTTGTTTGTGACAACCCTTCACAATCTAGGGAACGCCATCTTGCTGTTTGTTTGACGATCTTCCGCAATCTAGGGAACGCCATTGATAATGTTGCTACATCTCGAGCCTTTTCTTGAATCATATTGATAGCCTTTCCAATCATAGAAAAAGTCATCGAAGACCGCCCATCTCGTGCTATCTTCTCAAATCTTGGTGACTACCTCCACAATCTTAGCGAACGCCGTCGAAGACCGCCCATCTCGTGCTATCTTCTCAAATATTGGGTGACAACCTCCACAATCTTAGCGAATGCCGTCAAAGACCGCCCATCTCGTGCTATCTTCTCAAATCTAGGGTGACAACCTCCACAAACTTAGCGAATGTCGTCGAAGACCGCCCATCTCGTGCTATCTTCTCAAATCTTTGGTGACAACTTCCACAATCTTAGCGAATGCCATCGAAAATAACTTTACTTGAAGTCATCCTCAGTTGTTGCGATAATATTCCGAAGAAAATTACCGAAGACCAACACTTGTCGATCTTTAAAGCTCGTTCGAACTTTGCTTCCGCTATGCATGTACGTCGGCGCTTTCGTTGCTTTGAACCTATACGTCGGTGCCTTTTCTACTTTTGAGCCAATTCTTAGGCGCTTTAAGCTAAGTGAGACGAGCTTTCATCAAGTCGATCACTTGTTGCAATTGTAATCAAACCGACTACTTAATCATGTCAAATTGCTTATAGGGGCAAACTGGCGTACCAAGGAACCCGAAATTGTTGTATAAGGTCGAAATCACCTTTTTGAGAGGCTTCGATCTCTGTCGCTGCTGAAATATCTCTGGCGCCAGGAATTGACTATGCCGCCGAACGCTGTGATAGGGTATTCCCTATTCTGCTGCACCTGTATTTATTTTTTACTATAGGACTTTGCTAATCTCTTTAATTATCTTAGGATTGACCTAAGGTTTAACGTTGCTTGACTCATTGACTTGACACGACTCCAGGTATAAACATGACTCGATATGATTGACTAACTCGAGGTTGACTCGACTAGAAGTGAAAAGACATTTGTGACTCATGGCCCGTGTGTGCATTGTAATGTGATCGTGTGACTCGAAAATGCAAAAAATTTCCATCATTTTTGAGGAGGGTACCGACTTTCTCCCGAAAAAGAAAGACATGAAAAGGAATCGAAGTGAAGTTCTAAAATGCATGTTGAATGAGCTTAGTCAAATGTTGTTTAATACTATCTCTCAAGGTGAAAGGATTAATCCATCCTAGACTATCTCAATGGTTGACTCAATGATGAAAGTATTTGGGTAACTTAGGCACGGAGGCTAAGCACTTCATACTTCGTGATGCAATGACCATTATGGTTGATGAGTGATGTTGATATGACAAGCTTCAAAGTTATGTTAAGATTTCATGACAAAGGGTTCCTAAAGGAAGTATATTTGGTCATGTATCTGTGTGGTGTGTGAAAGTGACACTAAAGCTAGGCCACAAGAGCTAAATATGTGGAAAAATGCACTGAGAAGAGTCAAATAATGGTGACTCTTAGGCTAGGTAAGCTAATGATGTAAGGATCAAGCCCCCAAGTCAAGCTCTAAATGAATAGGGATGAGCATAGGATATCCCTTGATATGATCAATTATGAATGCATTTTTATAACGACTGCACCTCGATGTGAGGTTGCCTACGTATCCGTTAGGAATCAGGCCGAACGTAGCTCTAGCCGAACCTCACATAAGTGTGTATACCTCAAAAAGGTCTTTTTAAGGTTGTAACGTGGTTAGGCTAAAGGTTATAGAAAAAAGGCATAAAGGCTCAAGACCCTAGATAAGCCCCCAAGGTGTGCAACCTTGCTTTTGAATATTTGTATTTTCATGCTTGAGGTTTTCTACTCTTTTTTTAGCTCTTTCTTTCGCTTTAGCATTTATTTCATTTATATAAGTGTGGGCAATCCCGATCATGCGGTCTATCACTCATTTGGTATTCATGTTTCTCAAGCACGGTACCGAGCACTCGATAAGAGACGCAATCTGAGACGTGTTCTTATCAAAGACATTTTCATATCAGAGACATTGGAACACTTGCCCTTTTGTACACTTTTATTTATTTGCTTTTGCTTATTTCTCCTATTTTAATCTTTTGAAGTCACTTAAGCCTTTTTAAATTGCATAAGTTGCACACCATCCCATCCCAAGGTTAGGTAAATGTAGGTTGAAGAAAGAAAGGTCTATCGTTAGACGAGGCGCAAAGTGGTTTATGAAGAAAGGATTGCATATTTGAAAGGTGAAAGGAGATATGATGTGGCAAGGGTTGCCTTAAATCATTGGTATACCTTATGTTTAATTCGACATTTTTTTATTTTTTATTTTTTTTTTATGAAATGATCATATGTAAGGAAATAAATGCTCATTTTATTAAAGGAAAATATATAATGATCCTACAAAATTAATCTAAGGGAAAAGAAAAGGTGTCTATGCTAGACTTATTGGGGAAAGAGTAAATAAAAAAGAAAAAGAAAAAAAAAGGTCACGAAATCTTGTTGTTGAAGCTCACCTCTTGTCTTGTGTTGTTTCCTTTATCATCACTCGCTCTTCTTGTTAACTGGAGGCATGGGAAGCTTGTTATTATCAATCAAATGTTGGATAGCCTCCTTTAGCTTCCAACAGCTCTCAGTAGTATGACCCCTACCTTGATGGAACTTGCAGTGTTCGTTTGGATTCCAACTAGGCAATCTTTTTTCAGGTATGGGATCTTGAATAGGTCCAATGGGAGTAATGAGTCCTTTGGCATGGAGTCGATCGAAGGCAGTATCGTAGCTCATCCCAATCGGGGTGAAGTCTTTCCTTAGTTGCTTCTTAGATCCTTTGTAATACCCCGTATTCTATACGTATTTTAATTAAAGTATGTATTTTATAAAGTATTTAAATAGTAGTAATTATTTTAATTAAAGTATTTTATTAATATTATTATAAAAGGAAAGTTTATTTAATTATTTTATTTAAAAGTTCGGGTTTTATTTTTGGTAGTTTAAATTTTTAACAAGTTTTATTAGGGAAGGAATTAGGAAAATAACCTAGAAGAGGGTTAGTAGAGACGGGGTATAAATATCCCACTTATGAGGCAAATCAAACTTTGCCCAGAGTGGAGAAAACCCAAGGTAAACTTCTCTCTCTCTTCCTTAATTTTTTCCTTTTTTCTTTTTCCCCCTTCCCCTTAAACTTGCGGCTGCCCTCCCTCACCACCGCTGCCATCCACCGGCAGGCTGGTGGTCGCCGCTGCCAGGAGGCGCAAGCCACCGGCAGCAGGCAGCCGCCGCCGCCAGCAGCCGGCAGCCGGTGGTGGCTACCGCCCTTCTTCCCCTTTTCCTTTTTTTGGACCATATATATATATAAAAAAATTTGAAGCTTTCTTGTTTTAATTCAATCTATGCTTAGATCTAATTATAAATTATGATTTTTGGGATTAAATTTTGATGTTTGAATGTTGTAATCATGTTAATTAATTTTCAGCTTCGGTTTTAATTTAAAAAGCCCCATTTTTTGAAACCCTAGGTTCTTGATTTATGAAATTATGAATGTATATGATGTATGAATGTTTAGATCTTCAATTTAAGTGCTTTGAAACCAAATTACAGCAAGTTTTAATTAGAAATAAAGTGCTGGAATTTTATGTAGAACCCTAAATATTATGTTTTTGAAGGAAATTTAAATTACCCATCAAGTGGGACTTAATTAGAGTGTTTTAAATATAATTTCAGCTTATTCTAATTATTTTACGAGGGATTTTAGGATAGTATATATTGCTGGAAATTTGTTTAGAGTGGGTTTTAATGCTCTATTATAATTTTAATGTGTAGGAGACTTCGAAGTGAGCAATTTTTATTAGTTGTGACGATTTTAAGATCGTATTCAAGGTACGTTCGCGTACTTAGCATATTTTGATGATGTAGAATCATGCTAGGCTTAATTTCAATCAATTACAAGTAGTATCATGCTAAGGTTTATGTATTAAATGGTGAATTATTGGTGTTGGTGATTGATTTGTGAAGCATGAATTATTTGTGATGGTTGATGGATTTGAAAAAATTATATTTTGGCATGATTATATGGACTACATATTTATTTATGGCATGATAGAGAGCTTGTTTAATTAAACTAATTGGTTAATTATGTTTGGAATATTGAAAAGGAATTTAATTATGGTTCATATAATTTTTATTGGTGCTTTAAGCATGAGGAAGGAGCTAGATAAGTGTCTATGTACACGAGGAATAAATTGTATGTCGGTGCCTTTGTGCACTTAAGGTGTGTTTAACACCGAGGGATAGGATTTGTGGCGCATTATGCGTTTAAGGTGTCTTTGACACTGAGGTAGAATTAAAAAGGGTTCAACATTAAATCATATGTGGTCACTAATTATTCAAGAATTAAATTGGTAAGTTTGTTTGATTGAATAATTATTGTTGATTGATTTATTATGCTTTGAGAGTCATCACCAAGTCTAATAATATGTAAATAACGTAAAGTGAAAGAGATTATGCACCAAAACTCTTGGAACGTATACACCTTGAGTATGAACAATGGGGGGGTTATGGGGTTTTATATTTAATCATAACTTCCAATGGAGTATAGCACGCTGTATATTCCTTTTTATTATTTATTATGCGCAGGAATTCCGCCACCTTTGTGTGGTTTTTAGCTGGCACGGTTAGCTCCCGTGCCAGTTAACCTCAAATTTTATTTGGGGGAGGTTAAGAGTTGGAAACCCGTTCGATGCGTAATCAAGGCAAAATGAATTAATTATTGTCTAGTCATTGTGTCTTGTTTTTTGTGGGTGTGCTTGTAAACAGGTGCAACGAGGTAAGTGTGTGTGATGATAGGAGAATGCATGCTGGTGTGTTTAGCTACGCTTATGTACTCAGGTTTGCTGATTGTGTGTGTTGTTTATGTCTGGCCATGTCTTTATCTTGGCCCTATGTTGATCCATTTTAATGGAGAGTAGTGGGGGCAAGTAGAGATACTCTTTCAAGTATTGAAGCATGTTCATGACGGGGCATGAGTGAAGAGGGAATCATGCTAGCTTCCATTAGGATATGTTTTGTTTTATGCATTGAATGTTTTATTATATTACTTTGTGGACTAACACAAAAAGTTGGGTTGTTTCGGTTTTGAATAAGGGCCTTAAATGGTTCCAAGTTGTAGTGGATTTTAATTGGCTTTGGTTTTGTTGATTTTCAACTTTATTTTCGTTGGTTTAGTTTTAAAATTGTGTTATCTAAATAGTTTTGGTTTTCAAGTCTTCCGCTATGTATCTTTGATATTTGCCTTAACAGTTTTCACGGTGGCGGTAATGTCTTAGATATTCCTAAAACGTATTTTAAAAGGAGTAAAGTGTGCATTTAAAGGAAAGGAATTTCTAGGGTGTTACAAAGTGGTATCTGGGAGCTTAGGTTGAGATTTTCAATTACCACTAACACGAAAACGTTTTTTTTATTATGATTTAAACTTGGCCTAGTGCTAATTTAATTTTACAATGTCAATTTCATCCCGATTTTATTTTATTTTAAATTATTTCATTAAGAGGGCCGAATTTTTTTTTTATTTTTTTTTTAATTTAGTTCGAAATTTTTTAGGGACACTCGAAATTTTTTTTAGTGTCCGAATTTTTTTTTATTTTTTTTTCTAAATTTTGTGAAGGCCGAAAGTTTGCTCTTCCTTATAATTTCAAAATTTTTTTTTAGCAAAATAAATTATTTTTAGTTTGTTAATTTTGTAGGGAGAAAAGGATTGAGGTAAGAATTATGTGTTAAAAGGTTTTATTAACATGTTGGTGAGCTTGGGTAGGAAAGGAAAGGGGCATATAGGCTAGAATTTAATTTGTTCCCTGGTGCATAAATTTTATTTTAGAATATTCAAGCATGTTGTATGACTAAATGTTGTGATGAAAGCATGCAATATATGGATTATTTTATGTGATTCTTCAGATTGTATGATTGAACACCGAACTTTGTATTATCTATTTAATTTTTAATTATTCCTTTAGGGGAGGGAAATCTTTTCTAAACCTTTTCTCTACAGGATGCCAATTTTTCCTAGCAAGTTTACCCAAATGGGATCTCTCGTAAAGAAAAATAATGAACACCCCTATGACTTTGTAGAAAAGATCAGATACTTTTGTTCCTACATGAGCAATGTCCTACGGGAGAAAGTTTATGACACCCCTGATCGTATTTCGTCAATGATTGTACATTGTCTTCCAGAGGAGCCCCCCTACCTTGCTGTCAAACAAAGATTCTCTGATTTTTATTTCCAGGAGACATCCCAAATTACCATAAATACAGAGACTATTATGGCCAGTGGTATCCAGAATATATTTTCTTAACCAAATATCTCGTAAGGGTGGAGAAAGTTTATTGTCAGCGCTTAAACCTTCCCTACCCTGACTACTACTTTGATAACCCAGCAGAGAAATTCCGCTTCTTCTTCTTCTTCTTCGTCAGGGGGAAATCCAGCAGAGAATGGAGAACAACAAGAGGGTGATAGTTCACTTATGGACATTTCTGATCCAAATCCACCTCGAACTCCAATAATTATAGATATCTCATCGGATGAGGAAGAAGAAGGGGAGTTTATTCCAGTAGAACCTGAACCTGAATCACCTGAACCAATGGAGGAGTCAAACGATTCTAACTTCGATCCTTCAAGCTACAAACAATCCACCGACAAAAGGGACAACGTTCGAAAGGATTAAATCTTATGACTTTCCTCGCAAAGAGTTCATATTCTTTATTTTAAAGATTTTTATTTGTTACTTCAGTTTTAGCAAATAAGTGGCATGACCACATCCGTTTTTGGAACACACTTTTTATTTTAATATCTTCAGTCTATTTTAATTAATAAACCTTATTTATATCTTGATAAATTTTTATTTATAAATTCTTTTGTTTTACAAAAATTCCATTTCACACTACTATTTGAACACGCAAATACTTGAATTCTGTTCGTTAATATTGATTGTTTTAATCCAGATCAAGTTCTAAACTCCTCCGATTTTGATGAAAAAGTAGTGTTTTTCGAGTAGAAACAACGTTTTAAGAAAGACTCACTACCTTAGTAGTGATTACTACCCTCTCGTGGCCAAATTCAGCCTCTAAATACAAATTTTAAACACTTTTTTATTTCAGGCAATTATCGAAATGCTAATCACCATTCCAATCAACTTATCTCCAACAAACATCTATAAAACAAACGTCCATGGGAATTATTTTTATATTTATTGTGATGCATTATTAATTGATGGTTGGTTAGCAATCATAATTGACTGATAAAGCTACATTAAGGGAACTTTTAGCAATCTCTATCCCAAATTGTTAGGTTCACATTTTACTGTAAATGTTCGAAAGAGTTGTTAATCTATATAACGGTGTTCGTCTTGAGAGCTAAACCTAGCCAATTCTAATAGTATCCTTGTCTTATATTCAGGAGAAACCAAATGACGGGGGGAAGAAGTTCAGGTAGTGGTGGAAATGATTTGAATGATGTAGTAAGACAATTGGCAGCGGTTGCCCAACAATTGGCAAGGAACTCAACTGGTAATGGGGATGCTCAAGGGGAGCTATTTAAAAAGGTGGCGCAAAGCTAGCCACCAACCTATCAGGGCGAGCCTGATCCTGTGGTATTGGAAAACTGGTTAAGGGAATTTGAGAAACTGTTTGGAGCTGTGGGGTGTCCTGAAAACTCCAAAGTAGGATGTGCTACCTACTATCTGAGGGGTGAAGCTGACCTTTGGTGGCAACAAAACGAGGCTACCATTAGAGCGTTACCTGGGTTCAACTGGACCAAATTCCAAGAAAAAGTGAGAGACAAGTTCTATCCTAGCTTTTTGCAGAAGCAGAAGGCTGAGGAATTTTCAAACCTTAGGATGGATAAGATGACAGTCACGGAATATTACACCAAATTTATTGAGTTGTCCCGTTTTGCTGAAGGATTCGTCTCCACGGAGAAAGCGAAAGCTAGGAAGTTTGAGAGTGGGTTAACTACTGATCTGAAGTTGAAGCTGTGCGGGCAGGTATTTGAGACCCTAGATGAAGTATATGGCAGGGCCGCACACCTTTATGCTCTGGAGGAAAAGAAGAAGAAAGAGTTAGCTGAAATAGAAGGGAGAGAGAAAAGGAAGGAAGTAGGACAATCTTCAGGACACCAACAGAGAAACCAGAATGGGTTTAAGAAGAAGAAGTACCACCATAACAATAATTTCCCCAATAATAATTTCCAAAACAATAATCGCCAAGGGGGATGCAGCAACAATGGAGGTACTAGAAACAATAACCAGGGGAATAATAAGAATGGAAGGTCTTACTACTGCAAGAGATGTAGGAACAATCACCCTGGGAAGGATTGTGAAGGAAACTTGGTTTCTTGTTGCGCTTGCAACAAACTGGGGTATAGGGAGTACGAGTGTTACTCCAAGAACGCTAATGGAAATAAGCCGAACAACTATAACTCAGGAGGAAACCAGAAGAATTTCCAGGGGAACAACAAAAATTTTTCTAGGAATAAGGGAGTGCAACAGAATGGGGTGAGAAACAGTAACCCCAACAATGGTAACAACCAACAAAAGGGAGGAACTGCAGGAAAACTGAATGTTTTGAGTGGGCACGAAGCAGAGGCCACGAAGGATGTTATCACTGGTACTTTTTCTATTAACTCTATTCCTGTTAAAGTATTGTTTGATTCTGGTGCAACTTTTTCTTTTGTTTCTAAGGGTATTGTTTCAAAACTTAGGGACTGCTTAACAATAATAGAGGCAGTAGATTTACCTATAACCATCCCGACAGGTGGGGTAGTGAATTGTACCAAAACTTTTAGAAATGTGCCTTTAGAAATAGAGGGAAAGATATTTTCGTCTGATCTCATTGAGTTTGGGCTGAGCGACTTTGACCTTATCTTGGGAATGGACTGGCTAAGTAAGTATAATGCTGAGATTAGTTGTAGATCACAAAAAGTGAAGATGATCACAAGTGGAAACGAATCAGTGACTTACTGGATGGATGGTAAAACAAAGTGTCCAAGGGTAATATCAGTGTTAAAATTAGCAAAGTACATGAAGAAGGGACATCCAGTATATTTCTGCAGCGTTAGGGATATGAACCACGAGCAGGTGGCAAATCCAGAAAACATAAAAGTTGTCAAGGAGTTTCTGGATGTGTTTCCGAAAGAGATCCCTGGAATGCCACCTAAAAGGGCGATCGATTTTACTATAGATTTGGTACCCGAAACTGCCCCAATATCCAAGGCACCATATAGAATGGCGCCTGCAGAAATGAGCGAATTCAAGGATCAGTTACAAGATTTGTTGGACAAGGGTACATTAGACCAAGTGCTTCCCCTTGGGGAGCACCAGTTCTAGTTGTGAAGAAAAAGGATGGAAGCATGAGACTGTGCATTGATTAAAGACAATTAAATAAGGTGACCATAAAGAATAAGTATCCCTTACCAAGGATAGATGATCTGTTTGACCAACTAAAGGGTGCCACAGTGTTTTCGAAAGTTGACTTGAGGTCTGGATATCACCAATTGAGAATTGCCGATGAGGACATTCCTAAGACGGCATTTAGGACAAGATATGGACACTATGAATTTACAGTTATGCCTTTCGGATTGACAAATTCTCCACCAATCTTTATCGATTTGATGAATAGAGTGTTTCATCAATTTATGGATAAATTTGTAGTGGTGTCCATAGATGACATTTTAGTATACTCAAAGAACAAAGCAGAGCATGCAGAACATCTAATGACAATCCTGCAAACATTGAGAGAAAACCATCTTTATGCAAAGTTATCTAAGTGTGAGTTTTGGTTAGAGAAGGTAGCATTCTTAGGACACTTTGTGTCCAAGGACGGGGTAGAGGTAGACCCAGCAAAAATAGAAGCTGTTAAGAGCTGGCCAACACCCAAAACAGTATCTGATGTGAGAAGTTTCTTAGGGTTACAGGGTATTATAGGAGTTTTGTTAAGAATTTTTCCAAGATTGCTAAACCTATGACTACTTTAATGAAGAAGTACAAGAAATTCGAATGGGATGAAAAGTGTGAAGAGAAGTTCCAAATCTTAAAACACAAATTAGTTACAGCACCAGTGCTTACACTTCCAGATGATAGTGGGCTGCATGATGTATATAGTGATGCATCAAAGAATGGCTTGGGGTGTGTGCTTATGCAAAATGGAAAGGTGATTGCATACGCATTAAGGCAGCTAAAATCACACGAGGTAAACTATCCAACTCATGATTTGGAATTAGCCGCCATCATTTTTGCACTGAAAATTTGGCGCCATTATTTGTATGGAGTGAAATGTAGAATTTACACAGATCACAAGAGCTTAAAGTACATTTTCACCCAAAAGGATTTGAACTCTCGTCAAAGGAGATTGCTAGAGTATATGACGGATTACGATCTAGACATACAATACCACGAAGGGAAAGCAAATGTGGTTGCGGATGCTCTAAGTAGTAGCTAATGAATTATGTAGAGAAATGGTGAAATTAAATTTAGAAGTCGTGGAATGGGGAGTACCAGCAGGTATTCTTGCGAATCTGAGTATCCAACCAATAATATTCGACGTGATTCGATAGAACCAAGAAGGGGATGTAAAGTTGGACAAGATTTGTGAGAAGATTAAGCAAGGAAAAGCTATAGACTTCAAAATTCACGAAGATGGGAGCTTGAGGTATAAAGGCCGATGGTGTGTACCACAGAAATGTGAGGAAGTGAAGAAAAAGTTGATGGAAGAAGGACACAACACACCTTACTCAGTACACCAGGGAGGGGACAAGTTATACAAGGCTTTGAAGCAGATGTTTTGGTGGCCTAGAATGAAAAAGGAGGTTGCTGAATTTGTGGCAAAGTGTTTAACATGTCAAAAGGTGAAAATAGAGCACAAGAGGCCTCAAGGGACTGTACAATCATTAGAAATCCCAGGATGGAAGTAGGATTGCATTTCAATGGATTTCGTGACTGTCTTACCTAAGTCAAGGAGTGGAAATGACACCATTTAGGTAGTGGTGGACAGACTTACGAAATCGGCGGTGTTTATACCTATGAAAGAAACTTCGAATATGGAGCAACTTGCGAAGGCTTACATCAAGCATGTAGTAAGGTTACATGGAGCGCCAAAAGATATTGTTTCTGACAGGGATTCCAGGTTTCTCTCAAAATTCTGGAAAAGTGTTCAGGAAAATTTTGGTACTATACTTAACATGTTGAGAGCTTGTGTTATAGACTTCCAGGGAGGTTGGAAGACAGTTTGGATTTAATTGAGTTTTCCTATAATAATAGTTACCACGCAAGCATAGGAATGGCACCATTCTAGGCTTTATATGGGAGAAAATGTAGAAGTCCAATTTGTTGGAACGACATTAGTGAAACTATGATTCTTGGGCCTCAATTGATTGAGGACACATTCAAGCAAGTAAGAGAAATCCAATCTAAAATCCAAGCAGCTCAAGATCGCCAAAAGAGTTATGCAGACTTAAAGCGAAGAGAAGAAGAATTTGAAATTGGCGATAAGGTGTTACTAAAGGTTTCACCAATGAAAGGAGTGATGAGATTTGGGAAGAAAGGAAAGCTCAGTCTAAAATACATCGGTCCATATGAAATACTACAAAGAATAGGCAAAGTAGCTTATAGGTTAGCCTTACCTATGGAGCTTAGTAAAGTACATGACGTATTTCATGTGTCCCAATTGAGAAGGTACATCCCCGATAAATCCCATGTGCTACAACCAGAAACCATCGAGTTAGACCAAAGTTTAACCTATGAAGAGAGACCTGTCAAGATTCTTGACAGTAAAGTGCGTAGTACACGCAACAAGAACGTTAAGATTGTAAAGGTACTTTGGTCTAACCAAGAATATGAGGAAGCCACTTGGGAAGCAGAGGATGAAATGAAAAGAAATACCCAGAGTTGTTTCAGGTATGTAGAGATAAGGGGGCGTAACTCGTTTTCTTTAAGGGGGGTAGAATACGGTAGAATTTCGCGCTTTTCCCCTATATTTCAGTTATTTTCGTGCTCTTTGCACTAATTTGAACAAGTATTTCGAGTATTTATGCTCTCAAAGAGACATAAAAGAGTAAAGGTGTGACAAAAAGTACAACAATATTATACATAATAAGGAAAAAGGTTTGATTTCCGTTCCCCAAGTTTCGGGACGAAACTTTTTTTTAAGGGGGGTAGACTGTAATACCCCGTATTCCATACGTATTTTAATTAAAGTATTTATTTTATAAAGTATTTAAATAGTAGTAATTATTTTAATTAAAGTATTTTAATTAATATTATTATAAAATGAAAGTTTATTTAATTATTTTATTTAAAAGTTGGGGTTTTATTTTTGGAAGTTTAAATTTTTAACAAGTTTTATTAGGGAAGGAATTAGGAAAAAAACCTAGAAGAGGGTTAGTAGAGAAGGGGCATAAATACCCCACTTATAGGCAAATCAAACTTTGCCCAGAGTGGAAAAAACCCAAGGTAAACTTCTCTCTCTCTTCCTTATTTTTTTTCCTTTTTTCTCTTCCCCCTTCCCCTTAAACTTGCAGCTGCCCTCCCTCACCACCGCTGCCATCCACCAACAGGCTGGTTGCCGCCGCTGCCAGCAGGCGCAAGCCGCCAGCAGCAGGCAGCCGCCGCTGCCAGCATTCGGCAGCCGGTGGTGGCTGCCGCCCTTCTTCCCCTTTTCCTTTTTTCGGACCATATATATAAAAAAAATTGAAGCTTTCTTGTTTTAATTCAATCTATGCTTAGATATAATTATAAATTATGAATTTTGGGATTAAATTTTGATGTTTGAATTTTGTAATCATGTTAAATAATTTTCAGCTTTGGTTTTAATTTAAAAAGCCCCAATTTTTGAAACCCTAGGTTCTTGATTTATGAAATTATGAATGTATATGATGTATGAATGTTTAGATCTTCAATTTAAGTGCTTTGAAACCAAATTACAGCAAGGTTTAATTAGAAATAAAGTGCTGGAATTTTATGTAGAACCCTAAATATTATGTTTTTGTAGGAAATTTAAATTACCCATCAAGTGGGACTTAATTAGAGTGTTTTAAATATAATTTCAGCTTATTCTAATTATTCTACGAGGGATTTTAGGATAGTATATATTGCTGGAAATTTGTTTAGAGTGGGTTTTGATGCTCTATTATAATTTTAATGTGTAGGAGACTTCGAAGTTAGCAATTTTTATTAGTTGTGACGATTTTAAGATCGTATTCAAGGTACGTTCGGGTACTTAGCATATTTTGATGATGTAGAATCATGCTAGGTTTAATTTCAATCAATTACAAGTAGTATCATGCAAAGGTTTATGTATTAAATGGTGAATTATTGGTGTTGGTGATTGATTTGTGAAGCATGAATTATTTGTGATGGTTTATGGATTGGAAGATTATATTTTGGCATGATTATATGGACTACATATTTATTTATGGCATGATAGAGAGCTTGTTTAATTAAACTAATTGTTTAATTATGTTTGGAATATTGATAAGGAATTTAATTATGGTTCATATAATTTTTATTGGTGCTTTAAGCATGAGGAAGGAGCTAGATAAGTGTCTATGTATACGAGGAATAAAATGTATGTCGGTGCATTTGTGCACTTAAGGTGTGTTTAACACCGAGGGATAGGATTTGTGGCGCATTATGCGTTTAAGGTGTCTTTGAAAATGAGGTAGAATTAAAAAGGGTTCAACATTAAATCATATGTGGTCACTAATTATTCAAGAATTAAATTGGTAAGTTTGTTTGATTGAATAATTATTGTTGATTTATTTATTATGCTTTGAGAGTCATCATCAAGTCTAATAATATGTAAATAACGTAAAGTGAAAGAGATTATGCACCAAAACTCTTGGAACGTATATACCTTGAGTATGAACAATGGGGGGGGTATGGGGTTTTATATTTAACCATTACTTCCAATGGAGTATAGTACGATGTATATTCCTTTTTATTATTTATTATGCGCAGGAATTCCGCCACCTTTGTGTGGTTTGTCGCTGGCACGGTTAGCTCCCGTGCCAGTTAACCTCAAATTTTATTTGGGGGAGGTTAAGAGTTGGAAACCCGTTCGATGCGTAATCAAGGCAAAATGAATTAATTATTGTCTAGTCGTTGTATCTTGTTTGTTGTGGGTTTGCTTGTAAACAGGTGCAATGAGGAAAGTGTGTGTGATGATAGGAGAATGCATGCTAGAGTGTTTAACTACGCTTATGTACTCAGGTTTGCTGATTGTGTGTGTTGTTTGTGTCTGGCCATGTCTTTATCTTGGCCCTACGACGATCCATTTTAATGGAGAGTAGTGGGGGAAAGTAGAGATACTCTTTCAGGTATTGACGCATGTTCATGACGGGGCATGAGTGAAGAGGGAATCATGCTAGCTTCCATTAGGATATGTTTTGTTTTATTCATTTAATGTTGGGTTGTTTCGGTTTTGAATAAGGGCCTTAAATGGTTCCAAGTTGTAGTGGATTTTAATTTGCTTTGGTTTTGTTGATTTTCAACTTTATTTTCGTTGGTTTAGTTTTTATATTGTGTTATCTAAATAGTTTTGGTTTTCAAGTCTTCCGCTGTGTATCTTTGATATTTGCCTTAACCGTTTTCACGGTGGCGGTAATGTCTTAGATATTTCTAAAACGTATTTTAAAAGGAGTAAAGTGTGCATTTAAAGGAAAGGAATTTCTAGGGTGTTACATCCTTGGTTATCCATGGCTAAAACTTCACTGAGATCAATGGTACTAACATTGTTACTAGAGTGGGCGTTTTTGGAAAAAGAAGGATTGTCGTTCTTCTTTCCTTTCCAGCCACCGTGGTTACTGTTGTTAGTAGCTTTTTGCTTTGCGAGGTCATCTTCAATTTCAATTCCGATGTCATAAATGGCCTTGAAAGTATTCAAGTTGTGTTGATATTTTAAGTGCTTTGAATACTTTTCTTGGAGATTCTTGATAAACATCCTCACAGACTCCTTTTCAGTGGGCGCCTCAATCATCTTAGCGGAAGTTTCCCTCCACTTATTAAAGAAAGAAGTAAAGCCTTCATTCTCTTTTTGTCTTAGGATCTCAAGTTGTCTATGATCAGTTTCAACCTGAATATTGCACTTGTACCTATCAACGAAAGCGTTTACTATCGATTCCCAGGTAGAGGTTTTCTCTTTGTCAAGGGAGAAGTACCATTGTTGGCAAACGGTTTCAAGAGATAGTGAGAACAGAGAGGGGAAAACCTTCTTATCGATACTCTTAATACTCATTATAGTTTCGAAAGCTCTTAGATGGAAGTAAGGTTATCTATTGCCTTGAATTTAGGGATGTCAGTGG
Organism: Chenopodium quinoa; assembly: GCF_001683475.1. Classification (NCBI taxonomy): domain Eukaryota; kingdom Viridiplantae; phylum Streptophyta; class Magnoliopsida; order Caryophyllales; family Amaranthaceae; genus Chenopodium; species Chenopodium quinoa. Next base: position 1,633,679 of record NW_018743262.1, on the reverse strand, counting down.
CGTTGAACTTATGCGGAAGAAGTTCCTTGTCCAGCGAGACCCCTTGTGAACTCATGCCCTGAAATTTATAGTCACTAGATAGCTTGCTCAAACTCTCTTGCATGAGGTTCATTAGTTGTTGCTTCACAGGATCATCAACCTTAAGTGTGAGTAGCTTCGGTGTCTCAATCACGGTAACCAATTGATTCCTAAGCTCATTAACTTCTTCTTAACTTGCCATTATCTTTTTAGACTTCCTCGTTTTACGAATCGGTTTATCAAAAAGCGAGACTTGAATAAAGAGGTTGTCCTTAATTAATCGCCCTTCTCTCCTCGACCAAGTAATGTGGAAAAGGAATTTGGGGATACTTATTATTAATTATTTTACTCAAACTTTATTCAAAATGCAATGGATGGAGGGAGTGAAGAAAGATGGTATAGAATGTGAAAGAAGAATGATGGAGGTGGAGGGATATGAAGAATTAGGAATAGAATGTACCCCCCAACTCAAGTGACGGAAAAGACCGACTCATGCATGAACCTAAAACATGGTCATGGTGACATATACTCAAAGTGTGTGATAAGACTAATGAGTGTAGGTGATATGTTAAGACTCGTGTCATGACCATGTGGCTAGATTATGTGACTAGGCTCAAGCAAAGACTAAGTTAAGACTTCACGTATATGCATTAAACTGGACAGACTGTGGCATTTTAGTCATAACTTTTGATCGGTGACTCTGATTTGGATGACACTAACGCCAAATTAAAGATAGGGTACAGATCCATAAGTTTAACAACTCGTAGTTCTTCCTAGAACTCTGTCTATGACCAAAACAAGTTGACGTTTGTGCAGTATACGGGAATAAAAAATCCGAGTTGACTTAAAGGAACTATGACTCGATTTTATGTTTATTTATTAGCTCAAATTAATTAATTAATTAATTAAACAAAGTCCTTTAGTCATTAATCAGTTTATTTAGTCTTAACACAAGTCAACAAATGGTTAAGGGAAATCATAATATATATGCACAACAAATAATGCACAATTAGTCAAGTAGGCACAATATGATGCAATGAGTTCGCAACCTAACCATGGCTCTAGTTCTCTAAAGTTCGTCATATGGTTTAGTCAAGGAGGGTCCATGGTTAATTGTCCGGATGCACCGCGCGGAAGCCTAACCTTGAAGGGTTGGCGCGAGTGGATGAGACACTGCGAGCTTTAGAAAAAAACTCGCTTCCATGGTTTGGTGAATTCAACATCTCGGATGTACCCTTTGTTGCACGGAGCATTCAATCGGGTAGATGGAGCATGAATTCCCAGAGGGTTATGTCCATATGTAGAACACATATAGGTTTCAGAAAAGTGAGAAAAAATTCAATCAGGAAGTAGGATCGAGCAAACAATACGAAAAATCGGTCGAAATTAGAACGCATATTTCTGGCTCGGTATTAGGGGAAATTGGCGCCAGCAAATAGAGACTGGCGCCAGCTTTTAACTGTAGCGCCTGGCGCCAATAGTGGCGTCTGGCGCTACGGTTAAAATGCTGGCGCCAATGCTCTGGTCCTAGTTATGAAAGATATTTCTCAAATTTCCTACGTGTAAAATCCTATGTTTTTAACTCATTACGGGTGGTCTTTCCATGAGATCTTTTTTATGAATATGACAATAATTTTAATCAAAATTACGCACAAGAAATACTTAGAAATTTTCAAGTCTCATCCACTCATTCTAAATCATTGCCGAAACAAATTCAGTAATTAAAATAGAAATCCTCCCCAGTGGACTAGCCAAAAACTATAGGGAATAATTTCAAGCTTTAATTCCACTAGCTTGAACCCCACTGTGATCATACACTAAAGTACGGTGGTGTCCAAAAGAAAAGAAGATAGAGCAAAAGAGTCGCCAACAAGTTTTTTATGAACTTGTAAACCATTCATAGGGTGAAGGTCATGAACCAAATAATGGTTCGGGGATGAAGGTACAAATCCAACCTAAAAGAGATTGAACCTGCCCTAATAATAGGCCTCTACTTTATTCTGATCATATTCATGTGATCTTTCTGATTAACATGCAATCTATAGGTTAACCCTAAACCTGTTTAATCTATGTTGGTTGAATATTAATGCACAAATAAACTATTATTGGCGATCACTTGAATTATAATCCCATTAACCCTAAATAAGATTATTAATTATCTTATTAAGCGTGATTACAAGTACCAAATTCCCTTTAAACATGCATAAAAGTGTGATCAAGCAATAAATATCATCAAGAAACATAATAATAATAATCAACATCATGATAAATAATGAATAATAATCATCATGAATTATAACAATTATAATCATAATCATGTTCATATTAATATTAAAGCGTAATAATAATAGCAAGATCCTAGGCATGACACTAACAAGATTAATAACAAACCCTAGCATGTCACTAAGCAAAAAAAATCAAATCTTTAACCCTAACATGATACTAACAATCATAAATATTAGGAAGAACGTAGGAAGCATCGTAACAATCATATTTAATATTAAAGTTACCCTAGACAAGATACTAGGAATATCATAATAACAATGTAAACATGATTTCTACATCATAAACAATTAAAACCATTAAAGCACTTACTTTGATGCCTCGTACCTCTTTCTAATAACAAAATACACACGTTAGTAACTTCAAGGAAAATAATAAAACAAACAATTAAATTAAATAATTGAAAGAGAGATTTGGGATCAAACCCTCAGAATTAAACCTTTCACGTCTAGGGCGAAAGCAACTTCGAATATGGCTAGGTTTTCTAGATCTTGCGAATGCGGAATTTTGTATATGAAAACAAAGTTTAGAGAAAGAAACAAAGAAAGATGAAATAATCAAGAAAACATGATGAGAATTGGTGATGAATAATTTGAGAAAACGCAGTTTTTAATACGATATTTATAGAGAAAATCAGCCAAAAAAATAAATTAAACAAAACAGAGTATGACGCACAAAAAACAGAGCTGGCGCCAACCCTGGCTAGCTGGCGCAGGCACCAACACTAGCGCCAGGCGCCAATGGCTAGCGCCAGGCGCCAGGCCTGGTTCCAGGCGCTAAGGCATGGGGTCAGGCGCCAAGCCTAATTTTATCGCGTTTTCGAAAATTCGATAAGTTTGCCGTACCGGAGAATAAAATCATATAATTTCCTCGAAAATGCTATTTGATTTTGATTAAAACTCTGAAAAGTGAACAAAAGTCAATTTATCAATGCTAATTGAATTAGAAATGAAAAGAACCTTCTAGAAGAATCTAAAAGACTAAAACAATTCCTAATTGCATTGGGAATGATAAATCATATTAGGCCCTCTCCTAGATCATTGGGCCGTACATAAAGCTCAAACCTGGCCTAGTTTAGTAAATTGGCCATAACTTCCTCAATATTTATCGGAATTGGGCTCATAATATATCGTTGGAAAGGTCTTTGCAAGACCCATCCAACTACACTACTATTGGACCCATATCGTGGACCAACCAAACTAGATTGGCTGTTTTCTTAAAATAAGTTTTCAAAAATAGAGAGAAGAGAAAAGAAAATAAAAACTTTCCGCAACACTAGACTTTCCACACTTTCACTTCATTCGATTATGATTCGACGTGAAAGGTACTCATCACCGGGTTTGGTTTTGGGGTCTATAGGCTCTCCTCATTTTTCCTCGTTTTTCCTCGTTTTCAAAGGTTATGCCGGAAGCTGCTTCATAATGCATTACTTATACGGGCTACTTTACTCGATCTCCAAGGGTCTTTCGATGGATTCGGTCTGTATTTTCTAGTTGTTCCAACCTTCTGACGACCTCTCATCTTTTTCGAGACTATCCTTTAATTTGTTCTCTATGGAATCTGACACTTTTATCTCTAAATGGTACCTTGCTTGATTCCAACCCATTTCCTGACTAGGTCGTGGTTTTGGTCTTGTTTTTAGGAGGTCCAAGGATTTTGTTTGTCTGATATCTTTCGTTTCTTTCCTCTAGGCCATCTGGGTTGTTCAGAATAATTATGTTTTCAGGTAGGCAGTTTGGTCTCCTATTTGTTTCATCATCTTTCTCATGGATGGACCACTCAATCTTTTCATGCGCGAGAGTATTAACGTCATCTTTCATCCTGTAAAAGGTGTTCTCCAAATCCGTGTCATAAGTTGGTGCCTTTGTGTCTGCAAGAGGTGGGGGGGCTTGATCGTCTCTATCATTGTCTAGTTTTTTACGGTGCTTGGTTCACCGTGACAATAGTGCAGGCACATGTTGGGTTGTCCGAGAGGTTTCTGTGGATATGATCCTTGGAGGTAGAGTGCGGGCTTGCCGCATTACTAATGCTCTTCAGGCGGAATTACATGCTTGTTTGTAGGCTTTTCGGACGACAGTTCGTATGGATTTTCTTAGTCTCTTCATTTACATGGATTGTGCTCCTTTGGTTTCCTTGTTTTTGCATTCTTGTTCTACTGATATTTACTTTTTGTGGTTGCTTCGAGAGATTCAGGAACTTCTCCCCCGTTTTAGCTTTGTAATGTGCCTCGGAATTGAGTTGCTCATGCGCACTAGTTGGCTATTAGCGTCGTTATTGCCATTTTTGTTGCTGGTCTTTTTAATTTGTAATTGGTGTTTTGTTTTTTTTTTCTAGTGATCTTCATTAAAAGAAATTAAAAATATACACTACTACAAAAACCCCTATCGAGTTGCCTGTAAATGACCTAACAAGTTGCTTTAAAAGCGACTCCATAGCCACCGACACAATAGCTTCCGACTTTAGGAGTTGCCTCTGAGGCGACTTGATAGCTTTTATATACGTCGCCTATTAGTTGTTAGGCGACTCTATTTGTTAAGCTATTGTGTCGCTTGTGTTGAAAGAGGCGACATGTAAAAAATCAACATTTTTTCCAACTATTTTTATTAGCTCATATAATGTCAGTGTTTATGACACTCAACATGCTTGATCTCTGGTTCTTTGGCAGGAAGGTTGAAGTTCTTGCCATTATGCCAAAGTTACTTTTCATATATATATATATATATATATATATATATATATATATATGATATTGTAAATATTTTATATACATTTTTAGAATTAACCTATCGAGTCGCGCCTTACGTATTATGCGACTTATTAGGTAGTGGTCATATAATAAAGCACCTAACAAGTCGGACTTTTAGAGTCACCTGTATATAAGGTGCGACTTGTAAACATATCGAGTCGCCTCATATTTATTAGGCGACTTGTCATGTTGGGGTTAAAATCAACAAAGCACCTAATGAGTCGCCTAATATACATGAGGTGACTTGATAGGTTTACAAGTCGCACCATGTATGCATGTGACTCTATAACCGGACTTATTAGGTGGCTTAAATTAGATTTTTAAAGTCACCTGTATATAAGGTGCGACTTTTTAACCTATCAAGTCGCCTTATAAATATCAGGAGACTCATTAGGTGAGAGTCATAGATAAGAAAACTCACCTATTGAGTCGTCTAATATGTATAAGACGACTCTACAGGCTTTCGAGTCACACCTTATGTACAGGTGACTTTGAAAATCTAATTTAAACCACCAAATAAGTCGGATTATAGAGTCGCATGCATATATGGGGCGACTTGTTAACTTATCAAGTCACCTCATATATATTAGGCGACTCGTTAGGTGCTTTGTTGATTTTAACCCCAACTTAACAAGTCACCTAATAAATATGAGGTGACTCGATAGGTTTATAAGTCGCACCTTATGTACACGTAACTCTAAAAGTCCGACTTATTAGGGGTTTTTTTTAGTAGTGATATAGAAGTAGATTAGGTCCCTACTCAATCTACATGCATTGTTTTTTTTTCAATTGCATGATTTTTTTTTCTATTACAAGATCAGTTTGAATTGTGAATATTTTTGTGATGTACTAATGCAATAAGTCTGTACCAAGGTTCTAAGTTTTTTTGAATTACAACTACCTAACTCAGTTTGAATTACAATAATAGACTCAGTTTGAAACTTTCAATTGCAATGGATTAATGCAATAATTCCCTACCAAATCTTGTAATGGAAACTAATAAAGGCGCAATCTTGCAATGGAAAAACTCTCCCAAGAAACCCTAGAGGAAACTAGAAAAACCTCCCCATTTTGAATGGTTTAATGAGAGGCAAGGTGAATTTGATTCACTAATTATGCTACTCCATGAATTACCAATTTATGTAAATGTTAAATCAATCACAAAGGCTCAATAATATACAATGTATATTCCATTCATGTTCAAGGCCACAATTCAAGTATAAATAACATTGGGTAAACATTACCTTAATATTCTATCAAATCTTTTTACAAGATATTCTCCCTAAATATGTCATAAAATTATCACAATAATATCTAGAATAATAATATCCTAGAATATCTCCAATACCCTCCCCCCTCAATTATCACATATAAAGGTTTGATGAAGCCGTATGTAATATCATCTCTCACAAAATGACAATCAGCTTCAATATATTTTGTCTGCTCATGAAAAATTGGGATCCATGCAATATATAATGCCGATTGACTATAACAATATAGGTCCATGCCACTTTCATGTTGCACACCTAAATCTCTCAAAAGCCGTTTTGGCCACTTTAACTCACATGTCGCTGCGGATATCGATCTATTTTCTGCTTCGGTGGAGCTTTTAGCAAATGTGGATTGCTTTTTGGTCTTCCATGAAACAGAAAAAAGAGCAAGGAAAGCAAAACAACCAGTCAAGAAAAGTCGGGATATTGGACAACTAACCTAATCAGAATTACACCATCCTTCCAATTGTAGAGCATTATCATATCGCAACAATATACCCTTACTTGGACTCTTGTTCATATATCTCACAATCTACAAGGTTGCATCCCAATAATAAACCTTTCAGACTCTGCATTAATTAGGATAAAATATGGATAGAATAGGCCAAATCCGTCCTAGTGACAGACAAATAGATCAAATTTCCTATGAGACGTCTATGTCTCTCCATATCATGAAAAAATTCACCATCCGCCAGAGCCAGCCTATGGTTTTGCTCCATGGGAAAATTTACGAGTTTTGCATCAAGCATCCGTGTTTCTATAATAATATCCAAGGCATACATTCTCTAACACATAAAAATTCCCTTCTTATTTTGGGCTATCTTTAGCCCCAAACAATATTTTAGAACTCCCAAGTCTTTCATCTTTAAACAGTTCCCTAAATATGCTTTAAATGACAACATGACAGAGTTATCATACCCTGCAATAATTTAATCATCAACATAGACTAGCACAATAAAGTGCATTTCCCCTCTCGTTAGAGTAAAAAGGAAATAATCATAATTTTATTGTTTAAAGCCATAATTTTTTAAATCCGTTGTCAATTTTGTAAACCAACAACGAGGAGCTTGCTTCAAGCCATACAATGACTTTTTCATCCTGCACACTTTCCCAGATTTATTTTTGTCAAAACCAGGGGGAATTTTCGTGTATACCTCTTCCTCCAAGTCACCATGAAAAAAGGTATTGTGGACAACTATTTGATGAACGCCCCAATTCTTCAAAGCTACAACTGCAAGAAAAGTTCAAATTGTCACCATCTTTGCCACGGTAGAAAATTTTTCATTATAGTCTAGTCCTTCAACCTGAGGATGGCCAACGATGACTAGTCTTGCTTTTAATCTCTGTAAATTTCCATGCTCATCATACTTCTCTTTGTACACCCATTTGCTTCCAAGTACATTTTTGCCATGTGATAAATAAGCAAGCACCCACCCGCCCTGCTCTTCAAGTGCCTAAATTTCATCTTCCATTGCCTTTCTCCACCCTTCATATTTCATATCCTCTTTTAAAATTTCTGACTCATTTCCACCTGTAATTGTTGCATTGTATGTTCAATGTTCCGTAGAAAACCGATGAGAATAAACAAAATGTGGTATACGATAAACAGTACATGAGGAAGCCTGCACGACTGAACTCTGAGATGTGGATGTACTTTTATGTCGTATGGTGTGAGTCACAAATTCACAAAACTTAACCGAAGGGAACTTAGTCCTATTCCCTTTTTCCAAGTCATCATCATGCATCGCCCCTTAGGGTTGTTTTGTCTCGGAGTGCAGCATTTGTTGTTGTTCTGTCACGGTGTGTAGCTGCCGCTACTGTTCTGCCTCTTTATGCAGCTGTCGCTGGTGTTCTGCCTCACCTCTTGCACTAGCGCCCGATGAAAATTCATCGGGCTCACCAAACGTTGAGCAAGAGGGAATCATTGGGCTGCCAGCACCCGTAGGCCCCCCTTCATCGTGGTGGTCAACTGTACTGTTGGTAGGCTGCTCACTGCCATCATTTTTCTCCCTCATATCACTTTGAGCCTATTGCTCCAACCCACATAAATCATCACTAAAATATTCTTTAATCACACGGACAACCTGGAGCTTAGGTGAGGTGTCAATTTCGGTTTGAATATAAGGAAAATCACTATCTTAAAATTGCACATGTTGTGAAATAATTATTTGCTTTGTCTCCTAATCGTAGACTCTTCACCCTTTCTTCCCAAGTGGATAGCCTAAGAAGACACATTTTCTACTCCGACTAGCAAATTTGTCACCTTTACTCTTCTGATTATGGGCGTAGCACAAGCAACCAAAAATCGAATGTACTCATATGAGGGTAGTTTATTAAATAAAACCTAGATAGGTGTTATAGTCATACAATCTTGAGGGTGTTCTATTAATTAAATGACAAGTCCCTTGAACACACTGCCCCCAAAACTTCAAAGGCATATTTTCTTGGAACAGCAATGCCTTACCCACATTCAATAGATGTTGATGTTTTCTCTCAACCCGCCCATTTGTTGAGGTGTCCGAACACTTTATGTCTGAAAAATAATCCATTAGCAAAAAATAATTTTTCAAGGAATTGAACTCTGTGTCGTTGTCACTATGAACTATTTATATTACTTGATTAAACTGTCATCTGACCATAGCAACAAAACTAAGAAACATAAACTCAACTTCATTTTAATTACTCATCAAATAGGTCCACACACTACGAGAAAAATCATCTATAATAGTAAAAAATTAGTGAGCTCCACAAGACGATGGTGTCTTGTGGGCTCCCACAAATCCAAATGAACTAGCTCAAAACTACGACTAGCTTTATTGTTGCTAATTGGGAGACTACTTCTATATTTTTTTTCCCGAGGGCATACATCACAGGGTTTATTTTTAATGCTTCTACTAGAAAAACTCACAATGGGAAGAGAATATAGTACTTTTTCCGAAGGATACCCCAATCGTTGATGCCATAACTCCAAGGAACCACCTCAATTCACAGTTAATGCCTTCACTTTAGGAACATCACGAATATAGTAAAGTCACAACGATTGTTAGTGAATTGTAAGGAACAGTTGGATTCACCACTTAATAGAGTAACCGAAATCAAGTTGCAATTTAATTGCGACACAAAAAGGAGATTTTTAATCATTAATCCCCTTTTTAAGATCAATGTGCCAATTTGGGAGGCATTGGCATATTTTTCGTCTGGTAACCCTACTGGTAAATTGGTCATATTCGTCACATTGGTCAAAAGAGATAAATTGCAGGTTACATGGTTCGATTCTCCTGTGTTAATTGTCCATGTTGAACTATTCTTACCAGTAAGCTTGGATTTTAATGAGTTTGGATAATCTAGTAGCTTTTGAACCTGCTCCGACGACACCCCTACAAGAGCAGCATCATCGATAGTAGTCGCTGAGCCTTGAGTGGGCTTATTTGTGGACAAGGCAGTGGTCTTGTTTGCACGTACGTAATTCGAGCCACCCCTGCCACGAATTGTTGTGCCGCTTCTTGCTATCACAGAGCCGCCACGTCCAGCATCTCTGCAACCTCTCCCACGGTTATCCCACCACTCCGGATAACTTATAATATGGAAGCAATCACTTTCTTCGTGGCCTTCCCTATTGTGATGAGTGCACAATTTGTCCTTGGAGTCACGGTTTTGCTGCTTTGAAGAACCATCGTATTAAACTTTGAAAGCCACTGTATTATCAGGAGAAATTGAAGGATTTGGCCCACGCAACCTCTCAGCTTGGATAACTTGTTGATAGACACGATCAACTCTTGGTAGAGGCTCTAAGGCTAGAAGCTGCCTTCCAATTGAGGCATAAATATCATCTAAGCCAATTATAAAATGATGAACGTAATAATCTTCATGGATCTTCTCCACTTGAGCAAAAACATTGCATTTAGAAGACCCAAAAGAGCACATTAGGTCCACTTGAGCAACAATATTGCTAGAACTATAACATACGCGAGTAATTCATCCCAGACCTTGGACATATGACCAATTTAAACCGCCACAGATTCGCTCGAGCCCTGCTTGCAATCTCCCAAAGCTTTCTTCAATTGGCACACACGGGTACAACTGACTACACAAAAGCAATTCTTGAAGCTGTTCCCCAAGAGACGCGTATAATCATAATCTCCAATAGCAGACCGCGCAGTTGGATCTTAAGTATTTGACAACAAGGAGACCAACATAGAGTGTACGGCCACCCAATCTTCCAATTTCTACGAATTACTAGGTTTCACGACCGAACCATCAATGAAACCATACTTTCTCTTTGCCTTCATTGCGGTACGAACCCCTCTCACCCACTCGTCATAGTTCTCACCACACAATTGAATTGGGGTGATAACATTTCTGGGGCCAAGACGGTATGTCAAATCCACCTAAGTTTTGCCTCCATCACCGCCGGTCATATTTCACAAGAATTGTAAACCAAATTCACATAATTCCTCATAGAGTATACAAACTAAATGAACTAGATATCGTAAAAAAATAAAAAAAAATCGGATCCCAACTTAGCCTCTTGATACCAAGTTAAATCAATCACAAAGGCTAAATATATACACTGTATTTTTCATTCATGTTCAAGGTCACTGCACAAAACAAGTATAAATAACACTAGAGTTAACATTACCCTAATATTCTATGATATCTTTTCACAAGGTATTCTCCCTAAATATATCAAAAAATTATCACAATAATATCTAGAATAAAAGTATCCTAGAATATCACCAATAGAAAATTAGAATTATTAATCACTTGATTTTTCTCCAATAAACTTGGGAAAAAAATGCTTTAAAAAATGATATCTCACATTTGTTAAAAGACAGGAGCACGCCTGTTGGAGCAAATTAGAGAAGCAATAGACATATTCAACTAATTATTTGCCATGATGGCTGACCTTTTTAGTTTAAATGGACATTTGGGAGTTGTACTAAGTACGCATACATAAACGTGTAATGTTGTATAAGTCCCTTCACTAATGCTAATTTTACAAACTAATAAAATATGCAACCACAATTCGTCATCACGTTTTTATTAGAAAAATTCTTCTAGTTCATCTTATGATGTCTAATAAATAATCTTAAGTGTAATTATCCGTCTGAAACAATCAATCTACTCCTATACCTTGTTATTACGTCGTTGCTAGGTATCCCACCGGCCACAAACCGACCAATTATAGTTGACCAAGCCGTTCACTAATTCATTTAATTCTTCTTACCTTTTCAAAAAAAAAAAAAAAAAATTACATTCATTTACTAATTCATTTATACATATATCATTTGTATATGTTAATTCTGTCACAATGAGTTCGTTTTCCTGTCTAAAAAATGGAAATAAGCTCTCAACAAGAAGAAAAGTCCGTTAAATTCGACGATCAAGCATGGAGCGATTCAACTCCCAGCACAACCACAAGGGAACACGAGCAAGTTTCATTCAGTGATGAGTATTACGTTAGATCTTACACATGTAACTTCTGTAAGAAAGGGTTTTCTAATGCACAAGCACTTGGTGGACACATGAACATCCATCGAAGAGACCGAGCCAAGCTTCGACAGTCATCCATTACTGATAATTCGTCGTGTAATGACCGTGATTCTATGCAATCTGATACATCCATTACTAAAACGAGGAGTCAACTATACGAAAATAATGAAACAAAAGATGATATTGAGGTTGGGAAGAAGAAGGCGCTTGCCTTATTTGTTGATTCGTCGTTAGGCAAGCAAGGAAGCAGTAATTCAAGGGTTAGCAGGGATGATTCTGGTGTGGACCTTGAACTTCGACTAGGGCGATCAAGAATTGAAATATGATTTGTATTTATGACTTAATTAGGAGTCAAAGAGGTTAGTAATATCATCCAATGTAGCTCGTATTCACTACTTGTATATATGTACCGGCTGTGTGAAAATATATACTAAAGGCTGTAAATGTTTATAGTTACTTGTGTGTATGAATTAACTAATTTTTCTCATTCACCATTTTTGATGTAAAAGGGATAATTCGGATAACCAGGTTTGTAGCACAACTATGAAGTTAAAAAATTTTGGAAGTACAGATTGGACGAAATTAGAATTTTAGCGTTCTTTTCCGTATGCAACTTGAATTAGTGTAAGACTCCATTCACTTTACCTTATTTTCGCTGATTTGAAATTAATTTTAATAAATTAGTTTTTCAAATTTATTACTAACAAACATTAATTTTACTGATATCATATTATATTGATTCGTTATTGTTACTAATTTTTATTGAATGGAAATTAGGAAAAAAATAAACTAATAATCCTACATTAGGTTCATCTTTTCAAAATAATCGCACCTTAATACAACTTGGAAATAATCCCACCTTAATATCCCGTATTCTAAAAACAAGCCTTTTACCGATTTGTGTATTAATTAGTAACCTAATTCAGAAGGTTATATGACATGTGTCACCTTCTAAATGAGTATTTTTTTTATTTATATACAAATCTTATATATATATATATATATATATATATATATATATATATATATATATATATATATATATATATATATATATATATATATATAAAGGGGAGTTTTTTTGCCTAGTTTTTAAAGAGCCACGTAGGATTAAATTATTTCAGCACACATGTAGGATAATAAATTTTAATGCTAGCCAATTAAATAAGAGATTATTACTTTCTCTTAGAATTAAATAATTTAAATGACACGTAAGTAAAATTGACGAATGACATTTCCCACTTTAAATTAATTAAATATAAAATATTATATTTTGATATTAGGAATTTCATCTAAATATATAACAAATTTTAGCATATAAATATACATAGAAAAAAATTATGTTAAAAAATTCAAACAAACTGTGTATCGCACGGGCTTCATCAAGTTTTTTTAAATAAAGAAAATGATCAGCAAAAATAATGTAATAATCCTTCTTCTTCCTTCCCCTGCTAGAGTAAACCCCTCGTCAGGGCAGCCGCCCACTACAAGAAAAATCTCTTTTCGTAGCGATTATTTCGTAGCGATTGTACATTCGCTACAATATGCAAGTATGTTTGTGAAATAATTAAGGATGTCGTATCATTTTTACAATCACCATGGTTTTCGTATATAAAATCGATACGGAAAACATAATAATACATCTCCACACTATTTTTACACATTTATATAATTTTGAGAAAGCTTATCATTTACAATCGCCACTAAATCTAAAAATCAATACAAAAAGCCTTTTCAACACTAGATATATAAATATTATTTGACAAAAAATACATAAAATATGTCATAGCTTATTGGTGAAACATTTAATATAAGACTTTGAGGTTGCATGTTTGAATCTTGTAAAGATCATACGCATGTTTTTTTTTTTGTAAGAAAATGAGTTAAACATTTCTAGCGATTGTAATCGCTACAATAATCACCACGATTGGATGTAGTTTTTCGTATCGATTATTGAGGCCAACCTCAGCGATATTGAAAACCACTACTAAAGGCTAAGGCAATGCGGGATATTGTATCGAATGACCATTCGTTGGGAAAGCTTTTTGTTGCAATTACAATCGATACTAAAGATTAAAATAATTGCTACGAAAAGGTTATTTTCTTGTAGTGGCCCGCTGACAAGCTAGATCCAACCATTTGCCGGAACAGCTGGACCCAACCACTTGCCTGACCCAAATGGACCCAGCCATCGTCTTCCTCGATTCCTTCCCTGATTCTAACAACAATATCATCACCGTCGCTGCCACTCTTTCGTAACAATCATTAAAATTGTAACACTGTTAACATCGACTCATGAAACTGCTTAGCATCGTCAATAACATCAACCACTACCGTCGACACCGCCATTAAGAACATTTTGCTTAAGCTTTGACCCATGGTAATACCATATGCCTATCTCTGCTATTAAAGCTATATATGCTGTCATTAGATTTCTTTCAATGGCGTACGAAATCGCTATTGATGAATAAATTTGATTTTGAGGAGAGAGAAAAAGAGGGAGTAGAATTTTAGAGGAGTGAATGGGAGTTATCAATGTGAGGGATTTATTTTTTAATAAAAAATTTAATTAATTGGGATAATTGGAATATATTTGAATAATAATAGGGTGGTGGGGTGGAGTTATCTTGGCTGTAAAGGGAGTTACATTTCGTTCATATGCCTCAGACCTAACGTAGGTGTATACGATCACAAGATATCCATGCCGCATTTTGCAAATGGTACTGGGCTATGAAATATTGTCAAATCATTTGCTAGATGTTGTGTTTGTGTGTTTTCCAAATCGCAGACACTTGTCACACTTTTCAACCATTTTCATAGCGTCTGCTTGCATCGGCCAAAAATAGCCTTGCCAAGCTGCAAAAGGGAAAAAGATACAACTTACAAAAGCTAAGTGTTAACTAAGACCAAACACCAAAAATAGGCAACATAACCTCAAAACAGTTCCAAATTCTACCCTAGCCACCTTCTAGGAAGAACCAAGAACAACAACTGAACTCAAGTTTCCAACCACCTTCTAGGAAGGTTTCTAGAAACTAGGACCAGACAAATAAAAGGGACACAAAGCAGCAGAACAGACAGACTTGTAACTTCAAAAGCAAACCTGGACTCATAGCTGGCAAAACAAGCCAAACTTAGGACCAAAACATCACAAATGCAACAGTTTCCTATCAACATCGTTACACCTTACAACAACCTTATACACAACAACCCTAAAAACCAAATCAGCAGGCTGACATTTACTAGTGAACATCAAGCTATTTCTTTGAATCCATATGCTATGAATAGCCTCAGTAAAACACATCATATAAATCCACAGCCACCAAGATGTAGCGCTTTCCACCTGGAGCAGGCGTGTAAGGTCCTAGAATGTCCATGCCCCATTTTGCAAACGGGATAGGGTTGTGGATAGCCGTCAGATTAGTAGCCGGACGGTGAATAAGTCTGCCAAATTTTTGGCACTTGTCACACTTCTTTACCAACTCCCTAGCGTCTGCCTCATGGGTAGGCCAAAAATAATGTCGTCTGTCTCTGACGGCTAGGGACCTGCCGCCTATGTGGGAGGTGCAGAATCCCGAGTGCAGGTCTTCGAGTACTTCCTTCCCCTTTTCAGGGGTGACACACTTCAACAAGGGCCTCGAAAAACCCTGCCTTGAAGAGTTCTCCATTTTTCAACTCGAAGCTTGTGGCTCGCTTCTTCAGGACGGATGCCTCCTGTGGAGAATCAGGAAGCGTACTGTCTAAGAGGTAAGCCCGGATGCCATCAATCCAGGTAGAGCTTCGGTCTAGAATTCTAATGAGATCTTCATAAATGCTTCTCTTTTCAAGAACTTCCCAAAAGACTGACCGAGGCGTATCATGGCAGGAGGACGCCAGTTTTGACAATGCATCCGCCTGGTTGTTTTCTGACCTAGGCACTTGATTCAGCCGGAATTCCTCAAGTGCTCCGGCCTCTTCTTTGACTACCTGAAGATATTTGATCATAGCCGGATGAGTTGCCTCATAGGTTCCCTCATACTGGCTGACGACCAATTGAGAGTCAGAATAGGCGTCAATTTTAGTTGCCCCTGCTGCCTTACACATACGGATTCCGGCTAGCAGGGCTTCATACTCCGCCTCGTTATTTGAGGCTTGAAACTTAAACTGCAGTGCATATTCAAATTTGTCCCCCTCAGGGGACTCATATATAATTCCTGCACCGCAGCCGTTCTTCGTCGAACTTCCGTCTACATACATTTTCCAAACCTGGTCAATATTATCAGGTTGCACCGGTCGTGTCATTTCAACAATGAAGTCGGCAAACGCCTGACCTTTCACTGCCATTCTAGGTTTGAAAGAGATTTCAAGACTTTGCATTTCAATAGCCCATTTCAACATTCTGTCGGATGACTCCAAAGTAGACATTGGCCGCTTGAGGGGATGGTCGGTGTAGATTACCACCGGATGAGCCAAGAAATAAGGTTTTAATTTCTTGAAAGCCATATACAGGGCAAGGCCAAATTTTTCTACCATGGAGTACCGGAGCTCAGCATTTTTTAGGACATGGCTAATGAAATAGATCGAAAGCTGAACACCGTCTCACTCACCAAGGAGAACGGCGCTGAGGGCATGATCTAGGACGGCTAGGTACATGTATAACACCTCTCTAGGCAATGGGCTAACAAACCTTGGCAAAGAGTGCAAGTGTTCTTTCAGCCGTTGAAAAGCCGTCTCAGCATCATCCTCCCACTCAAATCTGGTCTTCTTCCTGATTGCTTGGAAGAAATAAAGGCATTTGTCACCTGATCGGATGAGGAATCTCCATAAGGCAGCCAGGCAACCGGTTAGTCTCTGTGCTTCCTTGAAAGTGCGGGGTGACTTCATGTAAATCACCGCCTGGATCTTCTCAGGTTTAGCCTCTATCCCCCTTTGATCAATCAGAATTCCGAGAAACTTCCCAGACTCAACACCAAAGACGCATTTCTTAGGATTCAACATAACCTTATGCCGCCTGAGTGTGGTGAAGGTTTCTCGGAGATCAGCAAGGTGATCCGCCTGCTGTTTGGATTTGACTATCATGTCGCATTTTTCAAGCCAAACGACATCACCGTGTAACAGAATAGCCCTTGATCAATGACGAAGGCCGTCTTTTCTTGATCTTTTTTCCACAAGGGTATCTGATGGAAGCCGGAGTAGGCATCCATAAAACTCATCAAGGCATGCCCGGTTGTTGAATCGACTAGACTGTCGATCTTAAGAAGCGGATAACTGTACTTGGGACATGCCTTGTTGAGATCTGTGTAATCAACACACATCCGCCAGGTATCATTCGGCTTCTTTACAAGCACAACATTCGCCACCCACTCAGGGAAATTACATGGCCGAATGAACCCAACATCCAACAGCTTTTTTACTTCGGCAGCTGCCGCCTGACTTCTTTCCTCGCCTTGATTTCTTTTCTTTTGCCGGATGGGCTTCTTTTTAGGATCCACGGCGAGTTTGTGGACAGCAAGATCCGGGCTGACGCCTAGCATCTCTTCCACTTCAAAGGCAAAAATGTCTTTGAAGTCTTTTAGCAGCCGGTGCAAGTTTGCACCCAACTTTGCAAAAGCAACCGTCCCAACCTTCACAGTACGCTCCGAACGGCTGTCGTCCAGAGGTATATCAATATGTTCACCAGCCGGTTGGGGACGAAGCTCATCTGACCGTTCACCGGTCAGTGATTGCTATTTTTTCTCTTTCTTCACCTCCACTAGCAAAGGTGCTTTTCTTTTCTTCCCGACTGCTGGTGGGGCAGGCGCTGGGTCGGCCTCCTTGACATTGTCAAGGTCTATTGGTTCCTGGCCGCCTGGGGCCACAGTGTCTTTGACGGGTGACAGATAGCACTCTCGGGCCGTCTTCTGATCCCCATTCAGGGAACCAACAGTGCCGTCATCCCTCTCATACTTGATGAGCATGAGAGACGGGATGATTACTGCCTTGGCTACGTTGAGGGATGGCCGGCCAAGGATAATGTTGTAGGCGGTTAACTCCTCAACAACCAAGAATCTGACAACAATATGTCGTCCTTGGCCCTTCTCTCCCAGCCGGATGGGTAAGTTAATTCTTCCGGCTGGGTAGACCATCCCACCTCCAAAACCAACCAAGGGGTGGTGACCGGATGCATGCTGCTGACATTGTATTTCAGCTTTTGCAAGCATCGGAGGCTGATGATGTCTGATGAGGTGCCGGTGTCAATAAGGATTCTTCCAACCAGCTGGTTGGCAACCTTACATTCAATGATAACCAGGTCATCATGCGGACGGCGGACGCTGCCCCTGTCCTTCTCAGTGATCAAGACGTCTGGGAAGGAGGTGCTTGCAGATGCCCGTTCATCATCATCCTTGTCCATCTTTTGAAGATGGCTCTTGGTGCCCCGGATGGTAGGGCCACCAAAGGAGAACCCGCCTGCTATGGTGTAGACCAGCTCCTTGTCGGTATCCAAGCTACTAGCAGGCTGGGGGGTAGTCTTGGAGGACTGACCCTTATTCTTCTTCTTTGCCCCGGCTAGGGGACATGGAAATGTAGGACTTCAGCATTCCCTTGTCAGCCAGACGGTCCAACGCCCGTTGAAGGATGAAGCAGTCGTTGGTGTCATGGCCAACTTCCTCATGGTTTTGGCAAAAATTATTTTTGTTCCTTGATTGAATGGAACATTTCATTGGATTCGGCTTCTCTAGGGACAGCCGGTCCTTAATTTCCATGAGGGTGGAATTGCAGTCCTTGTTAAACTCGTACTTGGGGACGTACGGTTTAAACTCTTTCTTCTTCTTCTGGGACGGCTGGTCAGAATCACTAACTGCCCATATTTCTTTTCTCTTCTTCCTATCTTCTTTCTTTTTGGCCGGCTGGGCAGGCCGGCTGTCTTTCTGCTTGTCGGACTTCTTGGAGTCCGACTGGTTACCAGGCGAGTAGAGGTCAGTAGCTTGAATGTAGCTTTCCGCCACCCTCAGAGCCGCCTGTAAGGTGAAAGCCCCTTTTCTGACTAGGTCGAACTTAAAAGTCGACCCGTCTCTCAGACCTTTGAAAAATTCTGTAAAAGCTACCTCATTAGACAACCCTTGAATCTGAATTCTAATCAGATTGAACCGCCTGACATAGGAGCGCAGCCCTTCTCTTTCCCCCTGCTTAATGGTGCTCAAGTCCAAGCTTGTTTTCTTGGCAGGGATGTTCATCGAGAAGTTAGAAGCAAATAGGAAGGCAAGCTTCCTTAAGCTATCGATGCACCCGGCAGGCAGATTATCAAACCATTGTTGGGCGATGCCCTTCAATGTAGCCGGGAAGCAACGACACCAAGTGGCATCATCCAACCCCTGCAGATACATGAGGTTGGTATAAGCCATGAGGTGGTCTTCCAGATTGGTGGTACCATCATAGGTACCAACCAACACATTCTTAACCTTGGCCGGCTGGCCCGCCTCGGTTATCTCCCGAGTGAATGAGGAAGGTTGTTCACCCAGGCGGAGCAGACGGAGCTGCCAGTCCAGTGGCTGGACATTTGGATATGTCACCTGACCTCCAAAGAGAGTCGGCTGCATGAAGTGAGGGGAATACTGTCCGTAAACTTGAGTAGGCACGTGCAGTCAGCTCCAATCATATGAGGGCCAGAATGGACGGTATTACCGCCTGTCTGGCTCTCATGCAAGGAGGATGCATTCCTTGCAGAAATGTTATTGAAGTTGTCTGGAAAGTTTGACGTTGAAGCCGACTCAGACAGCGACTGGTTTATCTTCGGTTGATGATCTTCCGGGCATAAAGAGATGATTTTTTACTTCCCACCGGTTGTTGAGTCCGGCAGGTTTTATTGGTATTTCTCTTAGGAAGAAGAATCTTGGACCAATCAATGGTCCCGACTGCCTTCTCCTTTGGATGAGGAGTTGGCTGCCGATCTTTGACTGATTTCCCCCTGCCAAGAGGAACCTTCTTGGCCGACTGACCTCTGCTCGGGCCAGCGCAGCTCTTGGTGATCAGCTCTCTAATTTCACCCTTGAAACTTGTCATGAACCTCATGAGTTCGTCTCGGGTGACAGGTGTTGATCCTGTGGCCGTATGGTTTTCCCTTTCCGGCTGCCCACGAGGTCGACTTGCACCCGCCTGGGAGGCACTCCGCTCCAGAGTCTCTGTGGGCCGGATGCGCTTGATTCTGAGAGATCCGTCATCGGCTGTACAGTTCTCGACCTAGGGATCTTCATCCTCCTAGTCTATAAAGACTTTTGGGTCATCACCTAAACGGTTAGGGGGTGATACAGACTCTTGAACCATCTTCGAGGTACTCTCCCCACAGACGGCGCCAAGTGTTTTGGGTGTTTTTGTCCCTTGGGAGAGTTACAACACGAAGACTGATCCGGTGGGAGCTGTACTTGCAAAACAAACGGAGACACCGGTTGGGTGGTGTTCCGCCTCCGACGCACAAGTTAGAAACTTGAATAGAGAGAATAAAGTGCGGAAATTTAGGTGGGTATCTGCTCGGATTCCAAGCTCAGGTCTTTCTCTGATGTAAGAGAATACAGGTGTAATAAATGATTCAATTTGTCCTCAAAATGGGGAAATATCCCACTATTTATATGGTCATTGGAAATTGCGCCCTTATCTAGGTCATTTGACCTAGATTGTGGTGGGCTGCGCCGAATTACGGCATTCTCTTGGGATTTGAGCCCATGAGGGCCGCCATTACATAATCTATCTGAAGAGGCCATGTGTCGAATGGCTAGGGGGCCACTTGGGTCAGACTGATCTGGACACGTGGCCTTCTCTTATTGGAACACCTGTCTAGGGTAATTTTTACCCTAAACAGTGCTGGTCCTCCTTTTTTACCATCACAAGAAGTTGACCCTAAGAATCCGATGTGTGCTATCACCACTAGGAGTGGTAAGGTCCTTAAAGAGAGTGTTCCTAGGAAAAGTAAGGAGGGTGAAAAGAAGAGTGATTTGAGTGAAGGGAATAAGCATGAAGAGTCTAGCAAGATGAGTGAGAGTTCCAATGATTAGCCTAAGGAGAAAGAGATGAAGCAATATGAGGTTTACAAACCTAGACTTCCTTACCCCTAAAGTTCAATAGGCACAAATTGGATGAGAAATTTGGACAATTCATCGAGATGCTTAAGAAGATTCATCTTAATATTCCTTTCACCGAGGTCTTGGGACAAATGCCAAACTATGCTAAGTTTCTTAAGGAAATTTTGAGCGGTAAAAGAGGTTGCAATATGGTGGAACCGGTAAATTATGGGGAGTGTTGTAGCACCTTTATTCATAATGACTTACCCCAAAAGTTGAAAGATCCCGAAAATTTTTTCGTACCTTGCAAAATCAAAGGAAAATTGTTCCAAAATGCCCGTTGTGATCTTGGTGCTAGTGTTAGCATCATGCCTTATTTTTGATTTCAAGAAACTTAAGCTAGGTAAGCTCCTTCCATCCAACATGACCCTTCAATTGGCCAATCAGTCTATTAAGTTTCCAAAGGGGAGAGTTGAGGATGTTCCCCTCAAGATAGGAGAGTTTACCATTTCCGTTGATTTTATTGTGCTTGAGATTGCGGAAGATGACCATATCCCTATCATTTTAGGAAGACCTTTCTTAACCACTTCGGGAGCCTTAATAGATGTCAAAGGAGGTCGTATTACCTTGAGAGTTGGTAAGAATGAGGAAAGTTTTGAGCTAAAACCAATGCATGACTCTTTGTCTCTTGTGAAAGGAATTATGTGTGTTAATTCCCCTCGCCCTATTGATAATGTATGCATGATTGATTCTTCAACTAACAATGTTCTAGAGAATTGTGATGATGTGCTTTTGAGGTGTGATTGCAAGAAGGTTAGTGAAGAGAAAACGAAGCTTCCTAAGCATATGGACGAGGAGGTAATTGACATTCCTCATGGGTTTGAGCTCAACCCTCAAGAGGAGGAAGATGACCCTAAGAGTGTGGATGGTTAGAAACCATCTACAAAAAGGAACAAGGCAAAGAAAAGAGCACGAGCTTCTAGGAAAAAGAGAAAGAAAATGAGATTATGGAAAGAGAAGCTTGCTTTTGAGAAGTTATTGAATGAAGTCTCATCAAGCAACAATGAGAAGTTGCTAAAATTTGAAGAGGAATATGCTCCTTCAGCCACTTTGAAGAAGGTGGTGTTATTTGACCGTCCATGATTTCGAGGAAGGGTCGAGCTTAGGACCATAAGCAAGCGCTTCCCCGGAGGAAACCCGGAGATTTCTAACCCTTTTCTTTCAATTTTCACTTTTCTTTATTTTCTTTCTTTTAGTTTATTTTCTTTCTTTCACTTGTTTTTCTTTTGGATTTATAGGTTGGATTCTTGGAGTTGGATTTCATCAAGTGAGCACGATCTATGGGAAGGTGCTTGCGGCTTTTGATGTGATTGAGCTTATTTTTCTTTCCTTGTTCTCACATGGCTTTATGATGATGCTTATGATTTTGGAGCGCAGCAAAGGTGGTTCTTTCTATCGCCTTTCTTTAATTTATTAGCTAAGCATGGATAGACCGGTGAGACCTTTCTAATTTTTCTCTTTATTTTCTTTGGATGCATAGATAAGGTTTAGTTTAGGGGAAGTTGAACGGTTCGAGGATGATTGCTTGTTAACACTTAATGTGTTTGGGATCGATGAAGATGTTGTCATTTGATCAATTGTATGTCGATTTGGTTTAATGTGTTTAACTTGATTTCTAGTTCCTTTCTCCCTTTTCCTATTCTTCCTTTATCTATGGCTTTCCTTTTCTTTTCTTTTCCTTTTATTTTTCTTTTCCCTTATTTTTCCTTTGTTCTTGTCTTGGTATGTGGTATGCTTTTGAGGCTTGTTTTTCAACCTTTTTTTCTTATGAATTGGACTTTGTACATTGGACTTTGTCTTTTGAAGGAATTTCTTCCTAGGTAGTAAAGGTATGAACGGTTTGAGAGTATGCTTGGTTGACTGTAGGATAGGTTTAAGCTAGGGTAGTTGGTTTGAACTAGGAGGACCATGAAGCCGGATTCTACTTGTTTGTGGCATGCTTGGTAGTTGCTCCCTATAGTAGATTTGACACCACTAGGGAGTTTTTGCTACATCCATGTGAGGTTCATTGTTTTTCAAGCCTTCAACCTATTTTGTATGAGCGGCGTGGATCCTTGAATATTGCGGACCTAATCTATAAAGCTTGATTTATGATTCTTCAACCCGAGACCGAGCTATCTAGGGAGGACAAAGGCATCTTTTCAGGGTGGTATTTTTCATTTTTAGTATAGTTTGTTTCATATTTGTTTTCGGGTTTACATTTGCCTTTTTGCAACCATTTGATCCTTATACATTCTTTTCAAGCCACATCATTAGATCTTTGGCCTTTTGTTTCATTTTCTTGGTTTTTGTGAAGCAATTGATCATACTTGATGGAGTTTGTGGTGGAGAAGTTGGAGTGTTTGGTTCTTATGAAAGCATGATTATGTTATATTTTCTTTGTGAATAATGGAAAATGAATAATAGAAAAAGCCGCCCATGTTAAAAAAAGGCAAGGAAAAATAAGTGAAAGTTGTAAAAAGCCATCCAAAGTTAAAAGAGGCGAGGATAGAGCACTATTAAGCAATAAAAAGGAAAAAAAATATGAAAAATGAAAAAATTCAAAAATATTTTGATGTGAGGATTCTCCCTTTTTGAGCATTGAGGACAATGCTCCATTTAACGTTCAGGGCACTACTACAAAAATTCTCAAAGAGACCTTAAGTTAGAGACCATTTAAATAAATATATGGTCTCTTGGACTCAAGAGACCATATATTTCAAATAAATAGTCTCTTACGTATAATCTTAGAGAGATAAAAATGTATCAAAGACCGTCTATTTTAAATAAGTGGTCTCTCCTTCCTTTTATTAAATAAATTAAAAAAGAGAGACCATTTATTTATGAGAAGTGGTCTCTCCTTTTTTTAATTAAATAAATAAATAAATGAGAGAGACCACCCATTTACAAAATATCGTCTCTCCTTTTTCTAATTACCATATTTTCATAAAAAATGGGTCAAGCCCAAACTATCTAATGACAAAATGAAACCCTAATAGTGTTTCTTAAATTACCTCAGCCGTCACTCACTATTTCATTTCCTCTTTCACTCAATTCTCTTTCTCTCTCCTCTCTCTTCTCTCTCTTATTTTCAATTTTTTCCATTAAATTTGCCGATAGAAGCTCGTGAATTTGATTATAATAAGGTAATTAGCTTGTTAAGGCTATTCTCTTCACTTAATTTTTATGTGTTTTTATGCGTTTTGTTTCTTCAATTTCTATAATTTACATGTTTTTACGGGTTTAGTTTCTTCAATTTTAGTAATTACTTATATTAATCTAATTAAAGTTCGTTTATGCTATAAGTTCATTGGTTTAAGCGATTTTTTCATCATCTAATTATCCGGTTTTATTTGATTTTATGAGTTCATTTGTTATTTCTTCATCATTTGTTTATGCGATTTACTTTGATTTTTTCATGAGTTCAATTTCGTAGTGTATTGGTTTAATTCAAAGTTTTCTGTAAGTGTGTGATAACTGTTGATGACTCCTGTATTTTGTTATGTTTATTTAGAATTTCTTTATGGATTTAATATAAATCTTACACTTTATTTTTGATTTTTTCATGATGATTTTGAAAATTATTATTAATTGTTTTTTTTTTCTGCTTGCAACATAATTAAATTTCTTTGTTAGTTAACCAATTGTGGTTGACTTCCCTTGATGATCTTCCAAGGGAGGACTTGGAAAATGGGTTTTAGCAATAGACGACGAAGTTTATTCGAACGAAGATGTTAAAGAAGCTTGCGATTTGATCTTCGAAATAATATTTTTTTTTTGTTTTTTCTTTCAATTTTTTTTGTTCAGACCGCTGACGACGCCACCAAGCATCGTCGGACGCTGGTCTTTTTCAGGTTCCTCTTTTTTATTTTTCTTTCAATTTTTTTATTCAGATCTAAAATTTCTGGTTTATTTTCTTTAATGTAATTTCTTGTTGAGTAGTTCGACTCGCGAGATTACTGCACAAGATCTACTAAGTATTAAGAAGGATTTTTTTTCTTTTCTAAATGAATTTGGATTATAGAATTAATGTGTATTTTTTTAGTATGGGGTTTGTATAATTTTTTGCAAGAATATTGGTTGTAGTATTTATATTATTAATGAGTATGTTGTATGAGTGTTGAGTAGTGTATAAAATTTTGCATATATGAATTACATGTATGTATTTTGCTGTAAATTATATAGGAATTGTATATAGTATTCGTTTAATTGAAATTATATATATTAAAAACGAATAATATTTTTTTTTCAAGAAAAAAAAGAGACCCTCTATTTGAAATAGGTGGTCTTAGTTTTTGAAAAGTTGAGACCATCTATCTGAAATAGGTGGTCTTATTTTTGAAAGAATTGAAACCATTTATTTGAAATAAGTGGTCTCTTGTTTTGGTCTCTTAGGTCAAAGAGACCTGTGAGCTAGAGACCACCCCTAAGGTAGTCTCTTTGGCCACTTTGATAAGGTCTCTTTGGCCAATTTTGTAGTAGTGGGGGAAGCATTCTTACGCTTTTTGTGTATATGTTTGTGATTTATAGCTTTGAATAAGCTTGGGGGTGTTGTTGTTTTTTTTGGTGATTACTTGGTTATGGTGTAAAGAAATGCGCAATCTTTGCTTCACAATTTAGGTAAACCGCCAAATTTTAAATTTTAGCCTACCGTCACCCTTTATGCCTTACGTTACAACCTTTGGGAAAGCCCTTTCGACCTAGAAGTTGAGTCACTATTCGGGGGAGGGAATCATGGGTCATTGCCTAAGGAAATTGGATGCATAGTCAAGATGTCGAGTAGCTTAAATAAATATCTTTTTTCCGGTTC
Source organism: Chenopodium quinoa (assembly GCF_001683475.1). Taxonomy (NCBI): domain Eukaryota; kingdom Viridiplantae; phylum Streptophyta; class Magnoliopsida; order Caryophyllales; family Amaranthaceae; genus Chenopodium; species Chenopodium quinoa. The sequence continues at coordinate 1,608,008 of NW_018743262.1, read as the reverse complement.
CTTCGAGGAATCATTGGGATGCTCACTAAGGGGTAAGTTTAGACTAGTGGGGAGAACGCGGTAAGATTGATTGGGATGAAAGTGGATTGAGATGTCTAGTTCCTATGCTTAGCATACCCTATGTTTCAATCAACCTTGGATATCTTGGAACATGCATACCTTGATTGCTTGAGAAAGATGTTCATTCATTTGTAGTGTAGTCTCTTTGTAAGTCTATTTCGCAAAGGGTTTGTTTTCCCTTTTCTTTTCTTTTCATGGTTTTGCATCTTGGACATTGAGGAAGAGTTATGGGTAAACTCTTAGGATACCCTTATGAGAGCATCACTCGTCTTCTAGGGCGATCTAGGGGTTTAAATGGCTTGTTGTAGCCAAAAATAACTGTGATTCCTACAATAGAGAGTCTTAGTGTATATTCTCATCTTGAGTCTTTCTTTTTCTTTTCGAATAAGTCTTTCATCCTAATTCTTTCTTGCTTTGTTTTGCTCGAGGTCGAGCAAAAGTTTAGCTTGGGGGAATTTGATGAGTTTCATTTATGGCACTCATTTGGCTTCTTTTATGATTATTTTCATGCTCTTTTATAGCTCTTTTCTTTAGTTTTCCTTAGTTTTGTTCTTTATTTATTTAGTTTTTGCTTTCCTTAGTTAGTTTTCTTTCTTTGTGCTTTTCTTTGTTTATTTGGTGTTTTTCCCTTTTATTTGCTTCTTTTCATGTATTTTCATGTTATGATCGTGTTCCAAGGATTCCTGAGCCTTCCTCTCATCATTTTGGATGCTTCTTGCTTGTCATTTAGAGCTCAAGTTTGAAGGAACGCAAGGAGTAAGTTTATGAGATCGGTGCATGCATGCGGTGGGGGCATCATCTTTGGCATGAACTCACCAAAAGGGCCATTTCAAGACTGCGTACGTTAGTGTTCATCATCACCACCAAGACGAGTGCACGAGGATGAGCTAGGACAAAGAAGAGGGAGCTCCCCTGCTGCCAGCGCACCAGGGTGGCGCGGGCGCGCCTGCCAGGGCCCCTGTTTCGTACCCATTTTCTCGCGGCCGCGCCTTTCCCTTGTTGCGACCGCATATTCCGAGGTTTCTTTTGGACGATTTAACTAACTTTTCTATTGTTAGTTTTACTATATATAGTTTTTCCTTCTATTTTAGAGAGAGTAGGATTACAATAGAATTAGAATTAGTTTTAGATCAAATTAGAGAAATATTTAGAGAGAAATTCTAGGTTTTAGTGAGAATTTCTTGGTGGATTGTTGATGATTGAAGATTTCTCCGTTTCCTTTGATATTTGATCAAGTTTGTAAGGATTCTTTTTCTTTAAATTCAATCTTTAGTTTGATTTTAATTTTTTTGTTGAATGTTCAAGTTTGATTGATTTTTGATTTGATTTTTGATTGTTTAATTTGATCATGATGAATTTGTTGTTTCTCTTTGTTTTGATCTTGATTTCTACGGATTGTGAGTAGTTTGATTTCTAGGGTAATGGTGAAGCATATATGAGTAATGGATTGATGTTAATTTGGGGAAATTGATGGAATTGATGATGTGATTAAATTGGTTAATTGATTATGTGCATGTGTGTGTTTGATTTAGGCTTGATCACCCTAGTTATTCACACTAGATTGCATTATATGTTCACATTGATACGGACCATTGATTTGTGGCTTGCATTTAACGATTAAGGTTTCTTGTGACGTTCCTAGCTAGAGTTTATCGTAGTTGACGCTAGTTAGACCTCTAGGAAAATAGCTTGATATGTTCATTTTGTTGCATAATTGGTTTTCCCTCGCATCACTCGACTTAGTCAACTCTTTCCCAATTAGCGGAATCCGTTACAAGTATATGTGGATCCCGAGCCCTAGTTTTTATTACATTTGTTCCAACCTAGCTTGTTTAGTTGTTTAGCATTCACACCCTTACCTAACCTTTCCGGAATAGCTTGACTTGACAATATAAGATCGCCCTCCATTCCTTAGTTGTTCGACCCTCTACTTACCATTATACTTGTATAAGGGTGTGTTGAGAAATTACAAATTTTGTTTGGCCTAGGGTAATGTTAGTTTCAACGACCTAGTACCTGAAATTTTAATATATATGTATGCTTTTTTTTAAAACAAAAGAAACTTGTTGTTATTGTAGACTTAATTAAACCTGCTGATTTTATTAAAAAATTAACTTTTTCATTAAAAAATAAAATGATGTGCTTATATATTAAAAGAACCTGCAGATTTCATTAAAAAAATTGATATGATATTTATTCCCTTTTTTTTGTGACAAAACCAGAGAAACTATTATTAAGTAGCAAGTGGGCAGAAATCTTCCATTACAAGTTCAACTATAGCATTGGGAAATCTTCCATCCAAACTCTAAGCCTAAAATATCATATTTATTCTCAAAAAGCTGATGTTTTCACAAATTCACATTAAACCTGCTTCCACCAACAAATTAACAAAATCATCAGAGTCTTCATCTTCATTTGTTTGATTCTATTTTGCCCTCGTTAAGTCATCCGAAGACATTTTCTGATCAAAGATTTAACAAGCATAACACGGAGAATTAACATGCAAATAAATTAACCTAAAAAAATTATCAATCTAAGAGTTAACAAGCAAATAAATTAACCCAAAAAAAATCGATCCAAGACTAACCTAGCGCGGCTGATGAAGGTCGCCTGAGAGTGTGAGAGGGTCTGTCTGACAGAAGGGAGGAAGGAGGTCGCGTGAGAGCTGAGAAGGAGTGTTTCAGTGTTTGACAGAGTGAAAGAAGAGAGAGAATAGGGGAGATTGAGTGTGGCAGTTTGCGGCTACTAAGCAAAAAAGAGGATAGAGTAGTAACCCTAATTCCCTAAAGGATTAAAGGGACTTCCCGCTAAAAAAAAATTTAAAAAAAAAAAAAAGAAAAAGAGAATATTTAACGGGTACCCGAAACAGTCAAAGGTCGACCCATTATCCGACCCGCAAAATAAGAAAAAAAAACTCAATAATACACGTCGGGTACTTTGCATGTCAGTGGGTCAGGTCAAACGGGTCGGGTATTTTTTAACACACCTAGTCTTCACAAACTTTAATTGGCATGATATTCCCAAGTTATTGCAATTGATATGATTAGTTGTTGATCCCCGTTCCTAGTGTTTTATTTCCTTGGTTACTTGTTTTGTTAGTTGTTAGTATTTTCTCTTTATCTTTGGCTTTGACTGAGTTTAGGCACAAAAATCGAAAGCATTTGAACATTATCGTTCCTTTAGGTTCGACCCTTTACTTGCCTCTATACTCATATTTAGGTTTGTTAAGTGTTTATAAATTTAGTTTGACCGAGATAAAGACCTAGATTTCCCCTCGTCAAAATGGCGCCGTTGCCGGGGAACGATATTTATGTTTGAGTGTTTTTTATTGCTTGAGTCTAGGTCTTTGTTTATACTTTTCTTTTATTTGATTTTTGTTTGTTTTGTATACAAATGGCATATCTCGTGTTTCCTCAATTTGACAATGAGCCATTTTGTGAATATTTTAATAGACTTGAGGGATTTTTAGACTATAATTGTTGTAGTTTTTAGGAGGCTTGTGAGATTTGTTATTTTGATTTAAATGAGCAAACTAGGAATGAAGTTGAATGCATGCATGATGGTGAATTTAGATCATTGTCAGTTGATGATGCTTGGGATTTTTGTGTTTGGTTTGCTAGGGATGTTTATAATAGGGTTAATCATGATTCTAATATTGATTTGCAATGTGTTGAATCTTTTAATGTTAGCATGATTTCCAATGATTTGTTACATGATCCCTTAAGTGAACCTAGAACACATGATTTCAACTCTATTTCCACTTTTGTTCATGATGATGAGGTGCATGCTCAAGTGGATGCTAATGGTGTGTTTCAATTTTATTCATTATTTACCATGCCTTCTTGTGATGTGCTTCGTTCCCTCAATGATGAATCTCATGTGTTTGATTGTGCCCCCACTCCCCAGTGTGATTGATATGCTCATGATTTTAATGTTGATCTTCCAATCTTGGTTATACTTCTTCTTCTCTTGTTGAGCCTTAACCTTCTACACCTTTTGAATCTCTTAATGCTACTTTTAAATCTCAAATTAGGTGCAGTGAGCTTGATAATGAGCTTAGGCCTAGTACGGAGATGATTCTTCAATTTATGTGAGGTCAATTATAGATAGAGAAAAAGAATGAGGAGCGTCTTGAGGAGGGAAGGAGAAGAAAATAAGAGTTAGAAAGCCAATTGTCATCCTTGATGCTTGTTTGTGAAAAATCCCAATTTAATGTGTGTGTTGAAGATAATGATGATGATTTTGAGCAACCAAGAGAGTGAGGATCCCATTTGTGAGCATTTAAGTGATGGTGAAGGAGTTGAGAATAAAGAGATTGTCTATTTTGATAACCTCAACCCTACTTCCCATCTTAATGAGTCTCTTATGCATGATTGTGATTCTTCTATCCATGAGTATTTTGACTCGATTGAGGTTATGACCAATGTGTTCTTTGAGTGTAAAATGAAAACCCATAGCCTTTTGAGTGAGTTCATTAAGAATGCTACAATGAGAAAGATGAGTTTGAAATGAATTTAAATCCATTCATGCATGGCTTTGAGACTTTAGGCTTTAAGGAAGTTGAGGGAGTTGTTTATGATTGTAGTGAAGGGGGTTATGTAGTTCCTCTTAGAAATTGGATGTTTAGGGAGATGATAATCATGAGTGTTCTTCTTTTGAGGATTCTATTATCGATTTTCATGCTCTTATTGGTGATTTGAGGCATGGTGGTGAGGAAAAGATCATTAGTGAGACAATAGCCTTTATACCCTCCTCTCATGTCACTTTTTGGAGAAATTTCAACCATATCCCCTACACTCCTATATCCCTCCCTTCCTTTGTTAATGAGTCTATTTGGGACACCCTTGTCTATGATGATTCATATGTGCCTCATTCGTCCCCTATTGAGGAAAAGGGTGATTTTGCCACCAAAAAAGATTTTTGTGAAGAGAGTTTGCCTTTCTATTCTTCTTATTCTCTTGAATTTTGTTTTGATTCTTCTTCTTGGCAACTTCCTCTTCACTTCCTTTTGCGTGCACTAATCTTGTTGCATGCACTTCTAATGTCATTTGCCTACTTGTTATCATATGAAATGTGTAGTAGTGCATTTGACAAACTCTTGCGTGCATTGAATTATTATTTTCTAGAGCGGTCAAACTTGGACCTTAAGCAAGCCTTTCTTGGGAAGTGACCCGTGTTTTATTTCTTTCATTATCTTTTCTTTTTAGAATAGATTTTCTCTCATGGAAATGTTTGTGTGTCTTTTATTAGGTACATGACTTGATATACTTTGGTGCATTGGTTTGAATCAAAAATCAAGGATGATTGACTCTATATTTGCTAGCATATGAAAAGCAAAATTCAACTCTAAAGGAAAGCGGTATTGAAAAGTTTAATTGGCTCATTTGCGGGTATTTACACCCACCAACATCCAGTGATATCTTTCCTTGCTCTTCCTCTAATGGTTGATAACTTGTTAGACATGTGTCGGTATTGTTTGTTTGATTTCTATGTTTTCCCTTCACGTGGAATATTTGATTTATGTGAGAGCATGTTGTCTCATTCAAGGGGGAGGGTATTCTATCATGTTTGGTGGGATGATAATTCATATATGCCATGCACATTTGTATATGCATTTCCATGATTCTTTTATCTTGAAAAACTCCAAAAAGATTTTTGTTTCTATCAAGGCAAATTTGCATTGAGTTTTGTTTTGTTCTTGCTTTGGGTATAATACTTTTGGACATGTATAGTTGAATGCTTTTCTTCTTAAATGGTAACGGTGTGCACGATTTGAGAGTATGCTTGGTTGATTCTGGGATAAAGCATGCTAAGGTAGTTGGTTAGAACTAGTGGGACCATGAAACCAGATTCTACTTGTTTGTGGCATGTTGGTAGTTGCATCCTATAGTCGAATTGACACCAATAGTGAGTTTTAAAACATCCATGTGAGGTTCATTATTTTTCAAGCCTTCAACACATATTTGCATGAGCGGCATGGATCCTTGACTATTGCGGACCTAATCTAGAATCTTGACTCATAATTCTCAAACACGAGACCGAGCAATCTAGAGAGGACAAAGGCATCTTTTCGGTGTGGTAACTTTTTTTTCTAAGATAGTTTTCTTATTTTTGGTTTTTAGGTTTACATTTTCCTACTTGCTAACCATTTGAGCATTTTCTCTTCTTTTCAAGCCATATCTTTAGAATTTTGAGCCTTTGTTTCATTTTTGTTCCATTTTTGGTTTTTGTGAAGCAAATGATCATTTTATTAGAGTATGTGGTATATGAGTTTGGATATTGGTTCATATTTGTAAGCAAGCTTGTGTTTTGTATATTTGTGTGAATAATGGCAAATAAATAAATGAAAAAGCAGTCCAAAGTGAAAAAAGGCAAGGACAAAGGAAGTGCAAAGTTGAAAAAGTCGTCCAAAGTTAAAAGAGGCGAGGAAAAAGCACTAATAAAGAAAAAAAAAAGAAAAAAAAAGGTGAAAAATGAAAAAAAAATGCAAAAATACTTTGATGTTAGTATCCTTCTCCCTATTTAGAGCATTGAGGACAATGCTCCAATTAAGCTTGGGGGGAAGCGTTCTCATGCTTTTTGTGTATATATTTGTGTTGTTAGCTTTGAATAAGCTTGGGGGTGTTGGTGCTTTTGTTTGATGCTTACTTGATTATGGTGTTGAGGATTGATCACCCTTTGCTTCACTAATTAGGAAAACCCTAAATTTAGCCTACCCTCTACCCTTTTTGCCTTACATTATAACCTTTGAAAGTCCTTTTGACCTTTGAAAGGAGAGGGGATGCATTTTCAAGACGTCGAGTAGCCCAAAAATTATCTCTTTTTCTGGTTCCTTCGTGGAACTTTTTTGAGACGCTCACAAGGGGAAGATATGAGACTAGAAGGGAGAACGCGGTAAGATCGTTTGGGATGAAAGTCGATTGCGAAAACTAGTCTCTATGTTTAGCATATTTATGTTTCAATCAACCTCGGGTATCTTGGAACGTGCACTCCCTTACTTGTTTAGAACGATTTGCATTCATTTGTGCTTGTACATTTGGAAAAGTCCTTTCATGAACATTTGTTTGCTTTTCTTATATTATGGTTTCTTTTTCATGCTTTTCCTTATTTATATTATTACGAGAGTCATAGGTTAATCTCTTAGGTTACCTTTACGATAGCATCACTCATCCTCTGGGGGCAATCTAGGGGTTCAAATGGCTTGTCTTTAGTTGCTAAAATTGACCGTGATACCTACAAAAGTGAGTTATTGTATATTCCCATCCTCTCTAGTTTTCATGTTTCCATCTTTGCTTGAATAATTTCATCATTTTTCCCTTAGGTTGGATTTTGTTTTGCTCAAGGATGAGCAAAAGTTTAGCTCGGAGGAATTTGATGCGTGCCATTTATGGCAATATTAGGTTAGGTTTTTGACGAGCGCTAAATCGGTCGCACAATTTAGGCTCAGTCAAACACATTTATAACAAACACCTCACTCAAACAAGTACAATGGCAAGCAAAAGTTCGGTCCACGGAGAACGGGAATCAAATGCTAAATAATCTTAATGCTCAAGCTAAATCGAAATCAAGGTATAAGTGGTGATTAACTAACAAACTACAACTAAAGGTTGAATTCAAGGGATTAAAACACTAGGGGAATGGGATTCACTCAACCAATAGCAATTAGGCAAATAGGGAGGAATGAGGGTAATGGAATAGCAAAGACCACATGTAAGATCAACATCAAACGATATGAAAACAACTCAGATTACTAAGCTTAGATCCCTCATTAACTTAGCAACAAAAGATACATAATCATATTGCAATAGGTAATGTAACATTCAACTCACATTTCCATGTCGAACCAAACATTTCATGCCATCAAGTTCAATAATCTAGGTTAATTACTCCTATCATGAAGAACTAACAAGCAATCCCATATAATCAAGTTTAGTCGCAATCCATCATCAAAATCACTCCCAAACTCACATAATCACCAATAGGTTGAGTTTCACCCAACCCCTAGCCAAGAGGACTACTCACAATTCGTTGTGAGTACATGCAAATTCCAAGCTTGGATTATAAGCGATTCTAAGATTTGGAAAAACAAGTGATTATCTATGGACAAAGCTAACATGCAACAACAATATATCAAGATTGAGAGAAAATCAAGTGGCTTACAAAACAAAAAAAAAAAAAAAATCAGAAAATAATGAAGGACAAATGAAAGAAGTTACTATTGAAGCTTCAAAAATGTTGGATAATTGCTGAAATTCTTGAGATAAATCTTGAAATTTGCTTCTACAATGATTAGATTTGAGAGTTTCTAAAACTAAATCAACTAATTTAATGAAGTTGCTAACTAAGAGAGAGTATCTTTTTTGCTGAAAACTATTCTACTGTTTTTCTTCTCTCTCCGAAAAACGATCTCAAAAGGACCTTAAATAGTCCGTACAAAATTGGCTGAGATCGGGAAAAGGTCCGACCGAACTCTGGGTAGGTTTGGTCGGAATCAGGGTAGGTTCGGTCGAACTCTGTGTAGGTTCGGTCGAACCTCCCTGATCCTTGTTTGGTCGAACTTTTGAGGTTCGACCTCTCCTGCAAAATTGCTGAAAACTGGTTTGACACTGCCTTCACTGCACCCAGGAGGTTCGGTCAAACTTTTCAAAAGTTTGACCACACCTAGGTTCGACCGGACCTTTCAGAGGTTCGGCCACACCTCCTCTTGCACTTCCTTTTCTTGCTTCCTCTCCTTCCCTTTTGCTCCTCTTGCCTTTGTCCATGGCTTCCATACTTGGCCAAGGGGCCTCCCACCGTGCATAGGACCGTCATGGAACCTGCAGAAGATACCAAAGTTCACGAGAGCATGGGGATGATAAAATAATGCATAAAGATTATCAAAATAAGCGCAAATAAGCATTACTTTTCATCAATACATAAAGAAGCCATAAGAGGATAAATGAGGTGGAAAGAACTAAGAAAAATAAGAGGAAAAAGACCTAAATGCTACCCCTAAGAGTGACATAAATGTCACTCATCAGTTTTCAACATATTTATATGCTCAGTTTTAGTCTTTTAGTTATTGTTATTAGGGAATAATGCTTAATTTGCGTGTTTGCGTGTAAGTTTAGAGAAATGTGTGCTTTTAATGGTTTTCTTATTATTTTATTCATTTCTCGGCTATTTCTCTCGCTTCTCCGTTTATTTGACTTGTTTTGTAGGTGTGTCGAGTTTCTCGGATTTAACCATCAAGGAGGGAGCTCAAGCGCATTCAAGGAATTCAATGGAGTCGAGTTCGAGAAGAAAAGCATGCAAGTCAAGGAACCAAGCAAGCTGCTCTGAGCAAGTTGCCCGAGCAGCCATACGCACCAGCATAGCTGAGCACCCGAGAAGCCAGCGCACCCAGCATCCCAACCAGCCGCCGCGGGCGCAGTGTGGCTGGCCTCAGGCGCGGGCTAGCTGCACAAAAACCACCAATTTGGAGCAGTTACCTATCGCGGGCACCCCGCGGGCGCGGGTTCTCTGCTCTGTTCCAGCTTTTCTCCTCCGCAGGCACGGCCGATTTCTCCACGGGAGCGGCTTTTGCATTTTATTTGCGATTTTGTTTATTTTCTCCGTTTGTTTATGTATTGTACGACCTTCTTTATTCTTCATACATGAAATTCTTTAGTTTTAAATAGTTTCTCTCTCCTCTAAGGAGGATTAGGTTAGTTTAGAAGTCTTTCTCTAGATTAGGAGTAATTTTAGAGAGAGAAAGTGAGGGATTTCAATGGTGATTGAGAGAATGAAAATACAAGGGGGACAATTGTGTTGAAGATCTTTTCTATTATCAATGAGAATTCTTAACTCTATCTCAGGTTATTGCTTTTTTTAATTTCATGTTTGTTTGGTTTAATTTTGATGTTTGATTCTTGATAGTGTAATTGTTCTTAATATATTGTTGATTATTGGTTTCTTTAGTTGATTGTTGATAGATGATGATATTTGAGTAGTTGTTGTCTAGGAATTGGGTGAAACTTGTATGATTGATTGATTGTGATTACTTTGGGAATTGTGTTGATTGATTGTCGAAATTAAAGTGATTAATGAAGGTTTGCATGTGTGTAATTCGATTAGGCCTTGAGAATTATGCTAGATTGCATTGCAATTGCTAATGACACGAACAATTGATTTAGGAATTGCAATTATCGATCGGTTTTGATTGTAATTCTCTTAGTTTGTTATTCATAGTGAACCCTAGATTAAAAATTAGGAGATAGCTCTATGATATTAATTGATTTCTCTTATCATTGGTAATCACAACCTTTAATTGGCATGATCTTCCCAAGTTGTTGCAATTGACATGATTAGTTGTTGATTCCCGTTCCTAGTGTTTTATTTCCTTGGTTACTTGTTTTGTTAGTTGTTAGTATTTTCTCTTTATCTTTTTCTTCGACCTAGCTTAGGCACCAAAATCGAAAGCATTTGAACATTACCATTCCTTAGGGTTCGAATATCGACTTGCCTCTATACTCGTATTTAGGTTTGTTAAGTGTTTATAAATTTAGTTTGACCAAGGGAAGATTAGATAACGGCCTAAATTCCCCTCGTCAAAATGGCGCCGTTGTCGGGCAACGGTGTTTATGTTTGAGTGTTTTTTATTGCTTGAGTTTAGGTCTTTGTTTATACTTTTCTTTTATTTGATTTTTTTGTTTTGTATACAACTGGCATATCTCTCGTTTCCTCAATTTGAAAATGAGCCTTTTTGAAATATTTCAATAGACTTGAGGGATATTTATACTATAATTGTTGTAGTTTTTGGGAGGCTTGTGAGATTTGTTATTTTGATTTAAATGAGCAAACTAGGAATGAAGTTGAATACATGCATGATGGTGAATTTAGATCATTGTCAATTGATGATGCTTGGGATTTTTATGTTTGGTTTGCTAGGGATGTTTATAATAGGGTTAATCATGATTCTAATATTGATTTGCAATGTGTTGAATCTTTTAATGTTAGCATGATTTCCAACGATTTGTTACATGATCCCTTAAGTGAACCTAGAACACATGATTTCAACTCTATTTCCACTTTTGTTCATGATGATGAGGTGCATGCTCAAGTGGATGCTAATGGTGTGTTTCAATTTTATTAATTATTTACCATGTCTTCTTGTGATGTGCTTCGTTCCCTCAATGATGAATCTCATGTGTTTGATTGTGCCCGCACTCCCCAATGTGATGGATATGGTCATGATTTTCATGTTGATTCTTCCAATCTTTGTTAAACTTCTTCTTCTCTTGTTGAGCCTTAACCTTCTACACCCTTTGAATCTCCTATTACTACTTTTGAATCTCAAATTAGGTGCATTGAGCTTAATAATGAGCTTGGGCCTAGTAAGGAGATGATTCTTCAATCTATGAGAGGTCAATTAGTGATAATAAAAAAGAATAAGAAGCGTCTTGAGGAGGGAAGGAGAAGAAAAGAAGAGTTAGAAAGCCAATTGTAATCCTTGATGCTTGTTTGTGAAAAATCCCAATTTAATGTGTGTGTTGAGGATGATGGTGATGATTTTGAGCAACCAAGAGAGCGTGAAGATCCCATTTGTGAGCATTTGAGTGATGGTGAAGGTGATGAGAATAAAGAGAGTGTTGATTTCTATAACCTCAACCCTACTTCCCATCTTGATGAGTCTGTTATGCATGATTGTGATTCTTCTTTATTTGGGGTATTTAATACACCCAAGTGGACCAATAAGAGAGTGACAGTGTCGCTTTAGTAGTTGTCCAACTGGACCCTCCAGATGCGTGACACGTGTCACTCAGATATCCCTCCCTTGAAATGGTGGCATAAAAGGCCAAAACTTCGAGGGCGCCGCAAAACGACATTGCCCTAATCCCTAGGTCATCAAACTCTAGGTTAAGGAACACTTTCAAAGGTCCCTATAAATAAGGACATTTCCCTCATTTATGGGGGCACGTTACATTTCCAATCATTATTGAGTTGTCTTTCTCATGGAACAGATAGCACCTAAGCTTGGAATCCGAGTAGATAACTTAATTTCCGCCCATTTTATTCTGAATCTGTACTAAAATAATCTTCGGAGGCGGACCACCGACCATTCGGTGCTCCGTTTGTTTTGCAGGTAGGCCACCTTGCTGAATCCAGACTTACTTGTAACTCTCCTGAGGGACGCAAAAAACCCCAAAACATTTGGCGCCGTCTGTGGGGAGAGTACCTCTAAGATGACTTCACAAGAGCAACATGTGCCGCGTCCAGAGACCAACCGACCTCTAGAAGAAATAGTGGTCCAGATGGACCATGACTCAGGTGACGATGGAGACGTCGAAACCTATGTTGCCCCAGACCGGTCACTCATCTCTAAGCGCCTCTGTCACAAAGACTGGTGGGAGCGCAATGCTAACAAGACAGGTCCAAGCAGGCCCCCTCGACCATCGAGTAAGCCTTAAAGGTAGCTGGCTGATCCCTCCTAGGCGGCAGGATCAACCCCATTCACCCGCGATGAGCTCATGAAGTTCATGAGCAGCCTCAAGGGTGAAATCAAGGGCCTAATCAACAAGCGATCAGCTGCTAGAAAGGAACAGTCGCCAACAAGCCTGCTCAATCTGGAAAGAAAAAGTCGTTCAGAGACCGACAACCGACTCCTCACCCTGCTCCAAAGGAGAAGGCTCGGCCTTAGTTTGACCTTTCAAGACTCCGTTTCCCAGAAACGGTGACACGACAAGGCATCCGGCATGTGCAACCAAATGGTAGCAAAAAATCCTTTCTTGATGCTCGTCAGTACATCGACCAGCTAAGGGCTAAACATCTATCAGATTCGGCTTCTACGTCGACTTATCATGTTAGCTTTAAGAATACCTCTCTGAGGAATTCTCCTTCAAGATCGAGGACCCCATCAAGCGGCCCCCTTATAAAGTCTGGGCCCCATATAATAAATTCGGTTCAGTATATGGCACAACCACTATACCGACCGCCTAATTTTCCCTACATCCTGCCTGCCTTCATCGAAGGACAGGCGGCATACAACTACCAACCTTTGGATTGGCAGCTTCAGCTACAAAATCTTGGGGAACAACCTCTACATTCTCCAGGCTGAACAGCCGGCCAAAGTAAAAAATATAATGTTTGGGACCTATGATGGTACCTCCAACCCAAAAGACCATCTCTTGGCATACACTCACCTCATGTATGGTTTGGTTTCATTGAGTAGTATGCTTTAGTGTGGTACTTCGGTGACAAATCCCAATTATTTGTGCTTCATGCTAGTTTAGAACGACCGAGAGACAAACTAGATCTAGAAACCCACTTCCTATCCCTGACACTTAATCCTTGTCATGTTTGTGCTTAATCTAGGGAGTACTTATGTTGTGACTTTGAAAGAAGACAATGTTAAGTTCCTATTCTATCTTCCATGTATGCTCATGATTTGTCCTTGTTATTAATTCCTTGGATTGGTTGGTGTTGAATCTCGTTTCCCCTAGCGTTCCGTTATATAGTAGTTAACTAATCAAAACCCAATTTTTGACCGAATTAGCTTTCAACTGTTTCAGACTCTTGGTGTTCTTTACCCATTCACTGTGGATACGATCCTCTACTTACCCTAGACTTGTCTTAGGTAAGTTTAGGTAGAAATATTGTTTAGTTTAGGGTGATTGTCCAATGACCGTTTAGTCCTCTACCATCCATCAAGCCCTAGGATAGGGCATTGTAGACACCTACTTTTGGCCTCTTGTCCCGAAAGGAAGTGCGATGATGTTACAAAAATCTGTTCCTCATGTTAGATAAAGTTGAAGTGTGTATAGACTACGAAAAGCATTATGAAGTAAATTAAAACCCATATTTGGGACCAATTTATCTTAGATCCTTTTTCGATTACTAATTAGGCCTAAAACGTGTTCATGCATCTTTAAATTTGATTAATAACGGACCTAAATGCGTCAAATGCAATGATTGGATCCAATGGAACCTACATTGTTGAAAAACCGAGCCAAACAGGTAAACCAACCATCAAATTCCAATGAAAGGCCTATACAAATGGATAGCCCTTTTAAAGAGCTTTCCAACGGTACATTGTAAGCCCAATTCCAAGCCAAAACGAAGAAGTGATGATCAAAACACTAAACCGGGCCCTAAAACTGACACCATTGCACTCCAACGTCCATTACATTATATCCATAACATATTTTGACCTCATTATAAAGGCATTGGAAAGTAGACATTCAGAGCTTTCCAATGATATCTCACATACCTTAATTCAACTCCGCAATCAAAAGTTATGGAGGTTTTAAAAACGCGCTTTCGTATAAGGCAAACCGCAAACCAGCGCAACTCAATCACCTGCGCGTGCCTTGCACGCGCGACTCATAGGGATGCGCGCAGCACCCCAACGTGACTCTGAGAGTTGCGCGAATGGAGTGGCTCTAAATTCCTAAACCTAGATCCCTATGCCTATAAATAGGGGTCTTCGTTCAGCATTACGGGGACCGAAAAATTTAAAATTAAAACCCTATTATTCTCAAAATCCTAATCTCTCAACTTCTCTTACTATCATACTACTTTTTCTTATATGTTCCCAAATAATTTCCAACCCTAAAAGATTCCATTGAAGTCCTTGGAGGTACAAAGAAGAAAAAAAGTCCATAAACACATTAAACGGAGATTTAACATTAAATAAGAACGGTTAGTTTCCTGAGCACTTAGATAAATCACTTTTCTTTTATTGTTTAAATAACTTTAATTGATTAATTAGTGTTGTTTGATCACTTTAAACAAAAATTTAATTAATTAATTCACATAGTACTCTTTCGTCAATTAAGACTAGAATTTTAATAATTAATTGATGTTTAATCACTTAAGACAAGGCGAATCTTGTTTATTTATTGTTCTTTCACTAATATTATTAAATAAGAATAACGACTTTTGCAGTGTAATTCCTATGTGATTAATGCTTGTAAATAAAATCAACTAACATAGTTTTAGGTATCACGTTGCATATATTGTTTGGTAATGAAATTGTGAAATAGGAAGAGCTAATAGAGGCCGTACTAGGGCTAGAATAGCGATTGCTCCCTAAAAAGAACGTTTTTTTAGTACCCTCGCTCCCGAACTCATTTCTGGTTTATTTAGACCAATTTGGGCATGGGTAAACTTATGATTCGTGCTAATTATTCCATGAACCCTACATGGAAGAAAGGCATGAACGAGGTTTATGAGTTTTCCTAAAACTCATTGGCGACTCCTAATTGTTTCTTACAAAAAAGCATGATGAGAGTATCATTTCTAATTCAAGGTCTCCCAAACAGTCAGGAATTCAAAACCTAATACACTCTAACAATTGTAAATTCCTAGGCTTTTAAGTGGCCAAGGGCATTTAAGGAGAGTATCCCTTATGATGGGATCACCCTCCTTAAAGTGACGACTCCACTGGTGACTTAAAGGTTATATGATTAATTGGAAGTTATGGTCCAAGGTATCCAACACTAGGTTGCCTATGGGTTGTAACGAGAATTAACTTGGATAATCTATAGTTAGGGAGAGAGACTTGAACGCATAATATCTTCCTTTTGCACAAAAGTAAAAACCAAACAAGCAACATTGCATCATACATAAGCGTAGCACATGTACTCAAACCATTAGGGATTGGCTCATTGACTAGGGGTCGCCAACACTAGGCGTCTATCCAAAAATCAATAACAATCATCCCACCCATATCACAAAAAAAATGTTGGGAGGGAGATGTCATGAGTCAACACGTTGAGTGATTGATTTTTGCATCATTTTTAAGATATGGTACCTTTGGACACCCAAGTCTTTTTTGAAATTAGAATGGCATTGTATGCTTTGACGGTTTCTTTTATGTGCTTATGTGACTACATCAATATGTTCTTCGTGTCTAATCTAACAAATTCCAACTTGTTACCTAGAGATATATTAAAAAAAAAATTCGCCAAAATTATAGTTCGACAAAGTTGCGCAACTGTCAAAGTTGCGCACGCCCTACAAGCGCAAGTTCAGAAGTTGCGCGCGGCACCTCCGCGCAACACTGTGTCTTGCGCGCACCCACTGTTCAACGTTGACTTTGACTCGTTACGAGCAACATCAAACGAAAAAAACGATACTACTGCTTCAAGGTTAATCGTTAAGTAGGTGCTAAAAATATCTCTTTGGCTAACAACGTTGTCAAACTTTTACTATGATCATCATTTTTTGTTTTTTTTATTGAAAATCCAAAAACATGTTTTTTTATCGTCCTTTTTGCGTTTTTGCAAAAAAAAAAAGGTTTTTATTTATCGTTCTTTTTGCGTTTTCGCAAAAAAAAAAAAACAAAAAAAAAAAAAAAAAACACGCATGTGACAGATGTTACTCTTGAAGTTGCACTTTCCACCTTAGCGCAACACAGAAAATTGCACATGATACTACTTTTGATTACGAGTATTCGTTTACGTACTTTATAATCAAGCTAATGACATTACTTCTTATGAGGTTCGTCATTAGAAGTTCACATCTCTTAATAGGACGTCATCAATATGTTTATTCTTAAACGTGCTTATTTTCGTGTTCATCTTTTTTTAGTTGTAATTGGTCAACCTTGATTTAAGAGTATAATTTATTTACCTCTTCTATGGTTTAAAAGGAAAATCCCGAGAACTTTACTTGGGATGATTGCCTCACACAAAAAAAATATATATATATATATAAAATATAAAAAGCGAGAAAAAGAACGAAAAAAAAGAAATGTCGTTCTTAAAAATAATAATTAAAATAAGAGAGTATGATACAAAAAAAAATATTATAATGAATGATAAAATCAAGAAAATGATTTAATTATTTCTTGGATTTTACATTCAGAGGCCATCATTCTTTTTAAGCAAATAGTAAAATATTATCCTTTAAAGATGAGCAATATGAGAATCATAATTAAAAAAATGATATAGATCTCTATTGCAATCTAAGTGATCAACAAATACCATAATATATTTGATCATTTTAAGGAGTATGTTCGGGTTGATTAATATTCCTAAAATTTGATGAGCATTTTCAATCCAACTTTCTTGACATTCTCTTCTACTTTTTTCAAAAAACAATTCATTTAAATTAAAATCCTTAGATGATTACCTTGTTGAAGTCAACACAAATCAAGACATTCAATTAATGATTGTTCGTGAATTTTTTAACATTCTTCATCAACAAACTTTCTTAAAGTGAATTCGTATTACTAGGATTAAAAAAAAAAGGAAATAAAACAATCATTTCGACTTTGGTTCATTGTTTGAATGCTTGGCATAAAATGTTTAAGTGAACGCGCTCAATTTCTAGTGATACACATTAGTAGCTCATCTTCCACATTCGCATACTAGTCCAATCATGGGTG
Organism: Chenopodium quinoa; assembly: GCF_001683475.1. NCBI lineage: Eukaryota > Viridiplantae > Streptophyta > Magnoliopsida > Caryophyllales > Amaranthaceae > Chenopodium > Chenopodium quinoa. Next base: position 1,590,598 of record NW_018743262.1, on the reverse strand, counting down.
ACAAAGCAGCATTGGAGAAACTTAGAGAGGAACTCCAAAACCTAAAGGCCCTACGAAAAGAAGAAGCCCAAATGAAGGCTCATAAAAAAGCAGAACAAAAAATAAAAAAGAAGGCTCATAAAAAAGCAGAAAAGACTAAAATAAAAGCAGAAAAAGAAAAAGAAAACATTCAGCAAGAAAAAGCAAGAGCCGAAAGAGTAGAGGCCTTGGAGAAACTTGTCCTTCGAGCTAACTCAGAGAATAAGTACTTCAATTATGAGCTTGCACCAAAACCTAGTAGCAAGACTCTCCCAGAAAAGTTCTTGACTACGGATTTGCCAATCTTTAAGGTTACAGACAATCCTAGGACTCGCTTAATGAGCTTTATTGGAATTATGGCATTGAAAGGGGTTGAGCCAAGCCTATATGCATGTAATTTTTCACTTTCATTGGACCCAACTGCTAGATCATGGTTTTATAACCTCGATGCAAAACAAACTTCCATTTGGAGTGACGTTGTAAAAGCGTTTTTAACCCAATATGGACATAACATCGAGCTCACAACTACCTTGCACGATCTCGAATTGCTTAAGAAAGGGGAAGAAGAAGGCTTCATTGACTTCTTTTCCATGTGGCGATCAAAGGTTTCTCTTATTCAACAAAGACCTACAAATCATGAACTTATTCCAAAGTTCATAGACAATATGTCTCCACCATACAAGTGCCATTTACAATACCTTGATTTAGACACATTTCAAAAAGTCTATACTGTGGGAACATTAATTGAAAGGGACTTGATAAATGAAACCATGGATCATATAGATGGACTTGATTTTTAGAGAGGATTTCACCTATGTCGGAAACGGACAAATCTCGAAGGCCAATCTCAAGAAGTTGTCAACATTTCAAGATGTAGCACCCTAGGTCTTGTTTTTTTTTTTCCTTTGTTTTATGATAGACTAAGGGATTCATGCTGTCAAATGTACTTATTTTGTACTCTCATTAATTAATGAATAAAAAATATATTTTTAAGTACGTCTATCTTGTTCTCTTTTTGATCTCTTTATTTTATTGACTTGAATTAAATAGAACGTATATATACAAACAACAATATTAAAAGGCATACATACTCAACACTTTAAGAATCTTGATGAGCTTTGGCTTACAAGATGTATTGAATGAAAAGAGGCCCATCTTAGGCCCACAAAGAAAGGGTATGATGATTTCACCAACACAGGAGGCAACTTGAAACTCCATAAATATAATCCCATGTTCTTAACCTTAGAGAAAATCCATCTTTTTGGCAGCCCTTTTGAGCCTCGTTAATCGAGCCTTAGTTGTTCAACCTACATTATTCCATACCTTGGGATGGGAATGGTGCAAAGATACAAATAGGAAATTGGGGGAACGAAACATAAGAGGGGGACACAAAGTTAGTCTAAACCCAAAAGGAAAGATCAAATGCAAAAGAAAAAAGAAAAAAAATCGTTCTAAACCCAAAACAAAACTTGTCACAAAAAATAAAAAAGAGAAAGAAAGGAGAGATGATAAGGAAAAGGCACCTAATGTAGGAAGTTTCCACACAAAGAAGAAAGGTTTAAATTTGAGAAACACCAAAAGTAAGGGATTTTGGGAGTATACTTGAGACTGTCCATTGTTCATAACCCCAAGCCTAGCCATGTTACGACCTTGTTAAGGCCCTCCTTGAGGTAGACCATAATCATATACCAAAATCATCATTCCATGAAAATATGGCCAACCTTAGGCCTTTGTACATATGGACCTACTATTAAGTAGTCATGCCCATATATAAAATGCATGAAGTGGTCAGTTATGATTACAAGATCATATAAAAAAAAATTCAACTGATTTGGATAATTTGATAGCCATTGGCTTTATTAAATCATGTTAGTAAAACAATCGAATCAAACTAAATTCGATATTTTTCATATCCTTTGCCAAAGAAAAATAAGATGACTATCACTCTAAAAAAAACAACAATAATCTTATTTCTTTTAATAATAGGGCTATTTATTACCAACGTAATTCAAGTTCTATATACATTTCCTACAAAGAAAAAGAGTTAATACAATAAATTGATTTGATATATCGACAGCCTCGACGTCAACTTAAGATGTCTTTTACAACTCTTGAGAATTGGTCTTTTCACTTGTCATGAGAAACTAAAATGTCCGCCTACGTGGGATATCTCCATCTTCTCTAAGCTAGGAATATTGATTGAACATGATCGATACATGAAAAAATGATCGTTATCGCTATCACACGTATACCTCACTGCCAAGTCATCACGATGATTCAAGTATTTAGTCAATAATCCTTGCTTTTCGAAAACATATCTAATTCTCTTTCTTTATTCTTCTATAGGAAAGTTGGATTCCCCTTCCTTTTTATACAAATCCGTCTTTTTTGTTCATTTCTTTTTTAGGGGGTAAGTCGGGATGATCCCTCCCATTTGGCAACTAAAATACTTAAAAAATAGTATAATTTTTTTGCTCTTTGCATTAAACTGGGGGCTAAAAATCCCGGACATCCCCACTTCTCTCTTTTTACAGATTTGAACACGCTATTTATGCTGCGAAATCAATGTTAAGCAAACCTTTTTACGAACCATATTAATAACTTTAAATGACAAAGAAAGAATATCACTTCCTATTATTTTACCAAGATAATTAATTATGTTACTTGATCAAACAATTCATGATAAACATATGCAATATTCCACAAATTAAAAATACAAACCTTGGGGCTTCAAATAAACATGAGAAATATCCCCTAGCATGTGTATACATGAATTACAAAAGCCACCTAAGGTTACACTTGGGGGATACAAAAATATAGGTCTCACCTCAACTTTCATTTTGAAATGAGACCATATTCTGGAAAGTGATTCGAATGAGTTTATAAATTATTCTAACACTCCATCAAACCTAAGTTTGGTAAGTATTCATTTTCAAACTACGACACTTTTTTATTGGAAGAACTTCACTTTCAATTATCAAAGTATGACAATGATGACAAACACTAACAAGGGAGAGATGACAAAATTGGATATACTAAAGTTTGCTCACATTTTCATATCTTTGATGAAATAAGTTGAAAATTACAACTTACCTTCATCAACCTTGGAAAAAAAAAAAGCACACTCAATTACGAGCCAGACTTTTCTTTCCATTTTAGGTCCAGTTTTGAAAATAATATGATTATAATTTTTGCCTACTAGAAAAAGTTGCTTTTCAAAACAAACTATTGGACCTTTTTCAAATTTTTAATTCTTATTCGAAACAACATGTTTCTAATAAAAATAGTATTCAAAATTTCCTTTCTGAATTTTTGTTTTCTCAAAATAAATAAATTTTCAAATTTTCATTAACCGTTTGGATAATACATGTATATACATAAATATTTCCAAAAGGAATGAATTAATATTCGACTTCTTCTTTACTCGAACTTGTTCTCTCTTATTGGCTAAGGGATGGTAAACGAACCACCTACAAGACAAAAATCAAAGATTGACAAGACCAAAGAAAATATTTGATGTTCTAAATCAACTTTGAAGAATAAAATCACCGCAATGATCTTTACAAACGTTTAGACATTAGGTAATATTACTAAACCTTAAACACAATCGTTTTTGGTCTATAAACAAGCAAAAAACTAACTTACTTACTTGAAAATAACTTTAATAAAATGTGAAAGCCATATCACTGTCCTAAATATTTCAAAAAACAAAAATAGGATATATACATAGGTCCATCTTAATACCATATGAATGGCCTAAACAATAACAAGTCATTAGAATTTACCCCAATTGGGGCTCCAAGACTTGAGAAATAGCAAGAATGTGCATAACCCGACACATGGGGGTTCTAATATCAACAAAAAAAAATCAAAAAAAAAAAAAAAAAAAACACAAAAACAAAATTAGATATTCATGCCATTCGAGCTACTTTCTAGAATCGCCTAAACTACAAATGGGTTTACGTAGATCTCGAGCCTTACAATTTTAAAATACATCACAATGATTTAATAATCATTTTGTTCCTTTGAAAACTAAGTTTGCAACTAAACTTGGCCATTAAATAGGTTACATACTCGAGCCATTTTCAAGTTCAACTTCAAAAACTAATCTTAGTGCATAATTGTTGTTCGAATACTTCAATTTACTCTAGATATTAGAGAGTAAGACTAGTATAGAGAAAAAGAAAAAAAAATCATGATGCATAAAACATACTTGCTCATACGAAAGTTTAGTACTCAATCATTCATCATGAAAATTGTATCAAGACACATTATTTCATGAGTTAGAATGTAAACAAAAGACTCCTAAATTTTAAATTAATGAGTCTTCATTATTCTCCATTGTCCCACACATTAGAATTTCGCACGGAGGATAACATCTAATTTCTCAATATTCAAAACAGTGACAAAATTTGAACGTAAAAGAAGGAATTCAAATGTAGCAAGAATAGACAAAATATTTGAACAACATTTCATTTTTCCCTTACTTGTTCTAATGAATGACCAATATTACCATAATTAGCAAAATTCTTTGTTAAAACTATCAATGGTCAAAAAACGGTTTAAACACATTAGTTTAATCGTTTCCAAGATCCTTGTCGTTATCATAATAAGAAGAAACACGGGATTTGTAGACCCATTTCAAGCAACATGAAAGGGTCTAATTATTGACAACAAGAAAATCATCGAAGTCACCCAACACTGGGGGCTACAACATTCGAAAATGTAAAATGGGGGCTTATGAACCCGAAATATAACCAAGCTACACCAGTTCGATGATCTCTTTAAGAACTTCCTAAACTAACTAGTTTTTTGCAAATCTTGAAAGTACAGTTTTATAAGTGAATAATAATAACCATCGGTTTTTTTTACGCATGAAAAAAATAATATATAATAATAAACATGAGTCGCAAGAAAAAATTCTTGTTATTATAAAAGTTCAAAATTTCATTGATAATTTTAATGCATAATTGTTGTTCTAAAATCTTCCATTTATATTAAAATTAACAAGTATAGTCTATGGGAGCAATAAAGTTCAAGCACAAAGTCAAAATTAGATTAAAAAATATATATGCTTGGCATGCTTATACAGGATCAATACTTTGTCACTTTACATGAAATTTGTTGCAATATATTGCTTAAACATGTCACAACGACAAACAAACAAATTCAGAAAACAAGTCGAATAAAAAACCCCCAAATTCAAAATTTGGGGTTTAACGGTTCGAAAATCGCCCTAATTCAACCAAGAATGAACGAATTATGGAAAATATGAATAAGGGACGAGATCTACTTCCTTTAGCTTCAAAAAACAAGAAAATCCGAGCTCTATAGAGAAAGAAGCGAAAATCGTTAAGGAAGGAGAGAGAAAGCGAAATGAAAAATCGCGCTCAACGATTCTCATTTTGTTGTCTAAAATGTCGCACGCAACTGATTTAGTTGTGCATGACAGACCAGCGCAACTAAGAAAGATGCGCGTGCCTGGCCTGCGCGACCTAATGAGTTGCGCGCGGATACTGGTCACTAAAATGACTGGTATCTAGATTTTGATCTGTTTGATCATTTTTTCAACGGTTTTTGCTCGTTATTAGACGTAATGGCGTGCAAATTATCAAAATATTTTAAAATTGCTTTGCATATTGTAGTTTTTATCTTCTTTACTAGTTCTTTGCATCATTCTTGCATGCACATCGTGCTTTGTGCCTTCCCCAAGCATACGTTTTGAACGTTTTTCGTAAGAGTGCCTTAAGATGTTCCGTGGTGGTGCTTTACGTAAAATCACCCATAGACAGGTTTGTCATTTTACTGTACTAACGTTACAAATGTCCTGGTTTTCTTTTTTTTTTTTCATGTCCGAAGCAAAAAGGAAGGCGTTTTGATGCAGCGTAAAAATGCAAACGACGTATCGTACGGCGCAAAATTGTACGGCGTAGGTGTTGCGTAAAATTTCACTCAGCCCAAGCTTTGCGAGATCTACCTCTCTGGACTAAACGGTAGAGAATTACTGTAGGCGTTAGCTGACGAGTCCACAGGCGCGCCGAACCTTCAGGAACAAACACTTCTTGAATGGGAGCAAATACGGTAGTTAATGCGCTTACTAACTTACCGGAAAGTTAGGGTGTCAAATCCATCCCATGTATAAAGAAGCGACGAGACGATGTCGTGCCTATGTAGTCACGTGCCCCCCAGTCCTAAGACACGTGTACTCATCTTGTGGACAAAAATAATGAGAGAGTTGTTAACTTTCTTTCCTCTCACTGAATTTGGATATATGCCTCCAGTCTTGAGACATGTATTTATATCTTGTGGACTTCCGCCTCGAATACCGGACCCCGCTCGAATACCGGACCATTTCGGCTCTAATACCAAAACCCCCTTTTTCACTTTTACTTTGTTAAATTCAGGATAAAGTTTCAATGACATATCGAGGGACTTTAGACCACCAATGACACGATTGAGAGGAAATCTTCCCCTTTTATCCTTTTAAAACAAATCTCTTCTCATGACTTGACATCACCCAGAACACCTTTACTTATAAAAGCGTTCTACAATTGCAAAGGATCAATCTAGATTCTTTAGCATGTTAAGATTAGGAAAAAAAATTTCTAGCCTTAATAGCTACTTGTTTTAAACACTTAGCGAACCAAGGATCGTTTCGACATCCTTAACATTTCTGAAAGATTCTCTATTCTTAGGGAACTTCACAGAATGAGTATCGGATTTATTTCCTTGAATACATTGATCATCATCAATTCTAGACTCGATCAAAGTGGGGGCTAACTGTAGACACCTACTTTTGGCCTCTTGTCCCGAAAGGAAGTGCGATGATGTTACAAAAATCCGTTCCTCATGTTAAATCAAAGTTGAAGCGTGTATGGACTACGAAAAGCATTATGAAGTAAGTTAAAACCCATATTTAAGACCAAGTTATCTTAGATCCTTGTCCAATTACTAATTAGGCCTAAAACGTGTTCATACATGTTTAACCTTGATTAATAACGAACACAAATGCGTCAAATGCAATGATTGGATCCAATGGAACCTACATTGTTGAAAAACCGAGCCAAAAAAGTAAAAAAAACCCATCAAATTACAATGAAATGCCTATAAAAATGGATAGACCTTTCAAAGAGCTTTCCAACGGTATGTTATAAGCCCAATTTCGAGCCAAAACGAAGAAGTTATGACCAAAACACTAAACAGGGCCTTCAAACCGACACCCTTGCACTCTAACGGCCATAACTGTTGATATATAACATATTTTGACTTAATTTTAAAAGAATTGAAAAATAGAAATTCATAGCTTTCCAATGATATCTCACACGCCTTAATCCGACTCTGCAATCAAAAGTTATTGATGTTTTAAAAACGCGCTTTTGTATAAGGCTAACCGCAAACAAGCGCAACTCAATCAGTTGCGCGAGCCTTGCGCGCGCGATTCATGGAGATGCGTGTGGCACCCCAGCGCAACTTTAAGAGTTGACCGCGCCACCTGACGGCGCGGCTCTAAAACCCTAAACCTAGATCCCTAGATTGAGGATTTATAGAATTGTACCATTATATAAGTTAAATAAAAGGTATATAAAATTATATTAAATCTTTCATGACTCAGGTCAATAACAGGTTGTGTTGGGCTATAACTATTTTCAGATTCTAATTGTGTCAGGTACTAGTTCGGGTTTGAATTATTGTTGGGTCGAATCAAATCGGTTGATGGTTTCTATTAGGTTAGGTGTAGGTTCTGGTTTTGGTTGTAAAGTAATAATCAAATAGGTTATCGGTTAACATCAGGCTTGGTTCAGGTCGGGTTACAGGTCACTAGTTTCATCCCATCATTGTTCGAGTACATGTTAGGTTCAGATCATTGTTGGTTCAGGTTGGGTTCTTGAGTCGGGTTAGTTTTTGACTGCTTTACTCTAGAGTCCACTCATACTTACATTTCTTCCTCATCAAGCTCGTCATAGGCCTTAAAATTCTCGAGAAATCCTTAACAAACCACCTATAATGACCCACTAACCCAAGGAAACTTGAATGAGTGTCATAAATAGCACTCATTTGATGATTTTTTAGGTTGTTTTTACCTTATTTTCTTGAATTTCTTCAATAATCAATGCTTAATTTTATTCATTTTCTTTCTTATTTTGTGTTTTTATGGTTTTTTAGTGTTTTCTCCTTTGTTTCTCCTATTTTCGTGGTAATTGTTATTGTACAAATTAAGTTATGGACTTAATATTGGTGGCTTATTAAGTTGGAAGATTCCTTTGGAGCAAGCTTACGACATTGGGAAAGCTTAAGAAGTAAGAAAGTTACATGCTCCAAGTTCTACCTCTAGTGCTCTCAAGCTGCACTCTCATGAGACCATGGTGTTGAACCCACCGTCAAATCCATTTTAATATGTCATGCTTAGTGAGTATCATGAGGGGCGCACCATTCACATCATAAATGCACCGAAGTAGTGTCCTGCTTAGGGAGCGCAAGAGCACATCTTTAGCCTGGGCGGGCGCCGTAGACACCTAAAAAAGTCTCCCCCAAAACCAAACCCTCAGTTAATTATACTTTTCACGCCTTGGTTTAAGGACGGAACCTCGGGTTAAGTATGGACTCCTTGGAGTACTTAGGGGAACAATGGTGTAATTAGAAATATAGGTTTAAGGCTTAGAATATGAGAGAGAGAGAGAGAAGAGAATTATTTTTTATGTAAAAGAGAGAAAGAGAGAAGGATTTGGTGCCCCGAACTGCAGAAAGGAGGGGGGTATTTTCGAAAACGATAGTCAAAGTGGGGGCTTCTATGGACACCTAAAAATATCTCCCCAAAACCAAACCCGATGATGAAAAACCTTTCACCTATATTATTGGTTGGGTTGAGTATTTAATCTTTGGAGTACTTAAATCCATGTTTCCATTCAATACATTTCATAAACCAATCCATTTCCTAGCTCATTTCCCTAAATCAGACTTTGTTTTCAACTTTTCGTGTCCACATCGCAAAACTGAGAGAAACTGAATTTTTAGACTAATAATTTTTATCCTATTATTACTTGGTTGGATAGACATTGAAATAAGCTTTCCAACCATATATCATAAGCCCAATTCCGATTTAAAACGAAAAAGATATGAGCCAAACACTAAACTCGGCCCATAACCGACACCCTTTTACTAAAACGGCCATATCTTAAAAGCTACAAATTATTTTCACCTGATTCTAATTGGGTTGGAAAGTAGATTTAATAAGCTTTCCAATTATATATTATTTGTCTTATTCCAAGTTATGGCTCAAAAGTTATGATGATTTTAAAAACGGGTAAAAAAACTGAAATTACCGCGCACATTATAAAAGCAGCGTGTCACAGCGCCTGATGACGTGGCATGGTGCCTGGTGCAGTGACACGTTAGTTTACATCATGTCACGGTGATATTTTCGAAGCTGAAAATCCACCGTGGCACAGTACCTGAAGCCGTGACACGGTACCTGCTACCGTGATACAGTATTTCTCACTGTGTCTCGGTGCTTTTTCCGTGTAATTTTCGTGTTTTCCCATACCGTGATACGGCGTAATGTACCATGCTACAGTGGACACTTTTGTGTCACGGTACATGTGCTGTGTCACGGAATTTTCTCGTGTCTTTTCCGCGTAAACCCTTCACGCGTTTTCACTTTCCATAGGTCAAATATGTCCCGCGTCGCTCCAATTTTCCCTGCGTCACGGGATTTTTCCCCGTCTGACAGTGCTTGGCATCGTGTCATGGTGTTCTCTCCCATGTCGCGGTGTTAATTTTTAGGGTTTTTATCTTCTTAGGGTTTCGTGTGTTCTCTCTGTTCATTTTCCCTATAAATACCTCATCCTTTCTGCAGTTCGGGGCACTAAATCCTTCTCTCTTTCTCTCTTTTACACCAAAAATCATTCTCTTCTCTCTCTCTCTCTCATATTTTAAGCCTTAAACCTATATTTCTAATTACACCATTTTTCCCCGAAGCACTCCAAGGAGTCCATACTTAACCCAAGGTTCCGTCCTTAAACCAAGGCGTGAAAGGTATAATTAACTGAGGGTTTGATTTTGGGGAAACATTTTTAGGTGTCTACATGCGCGCAATCGAGGTCGATTCCGTAACCAATTTATCGCAAGTGCAATTGAGGAGGAGAGGGCGTGCAAACCACCTTGCACGGGCTCAAAACCCTTCTTCTTGGTTCATTTCGAGCTCGTTTCCTGCCACTTAAAAATATTTTAAAACCTAATTTTTGGAGGAGTTTTTTGGACATAATTTTCATCATAATTTTTTGCTTAGTTGAGAGTTTCTCTCTCTAGTTATAGGGTTTGTTAAGGAGAAGATTTAGAGCAAGAAAGTGAGAGATGTCATTGGTAATTTGAGAAATTGATGATTCAAGGTGACAATTGTATTCAAGATCTCCATAATCAATCAATGAGGATTTCTAACTCTTTCTCATTTTATTGCTTTGTTTAATTTCATATTTGTTTGATTTTATTTGTATGATTGTCTCTTGTTTAGTGTAGTTGTTCATATTTTTTTGATTTTTTATTTCATTCTTATACTGGTTGATTAGATGATGATTCTTGAGTAGTTGTTTTGCTAAGGTTTGAGAGAAACTTGTATAATTGATTCATTGTGATTAATTTAGGAATTATGTTGATTGATTATAGTATGGCTTTGGTGTGTACATTGCACAAGTAATTGTATTGCTTGAATCAAGCTACTAGGTGTTGGTTTGCAAAATTGGTGTCGGCTTTGAAAGGGTATGGTTTTCTCCAAGCCTACTCTGATTATTCATTATTCACATACAGTAATGGAAAAACTCAAATAAATGTCTTAATTTATGTGGATGATCTTTTTTTTTTTTTTTTGAATGATTCCGCTGCACTTAAGGCCTTCAAGGTATATCTTAATGATTGTTTTAAAATGAAAGATCTTGGCCCACTAAAATATATTTTGGGCATTGAGGTTAATTGCTTTTAGTTCGTTTTGATTATTTTTGTGCCAACGAAAGTATACTCCAGATATTATTTTTGAAACAAGGCTATTGGGAGGAAAGCCTAGGGGGTTTCCCAAGGAACAAAATTATAGGCTTGCCCATGCTAGCAGTGAATTGTTGAAGAATTTCGACGCGTATTGTCTTCTTATGGAACGACTTACATATATTACGGTTACTCGACCGGACGTGGCTTACTCCGTTCACATTCTATCACAATTCAAGTAAGAACCTCACATAGAGCATTGGGAAGCTGCTTTAAGGGTTGTTCGTTATCTAAAAGGATATCCCGGACAAGGCATATTGTTGCGTTCAGATAGTGAGCTCACACTAGAGGGATGGTGTAACTCAGTTTGGGTGGCATCTCCCCTCACTCAACGCTTGTTGACAGAATGGCTAGTGTTCCTAGGCAAATCTCCCATTTCTTGGAAAACTAAAAAACAACCTATAGTCTCTACATCTTCTTCAGAGGTGGAGTACAGGTCCATGGCAGCAATCACTTGTGAATTAAAGTGGTTGAAGGGTTTGTTGTTGAGTTTGGGTGTTCTACATCCTAAAGCAATTATATTGTTCTATGATAGTCAATCAGCATTGCATATATTGCAAGGAACACCGCATTTCATGAGCGTATGAAACATATCGAGGTTGAATGTCACTTTGTATGTGATGCAATCAATGAAGGCTTGGTTTCGTCGTCACATGTGTCTACTTCGGCTCAATCGACGAATACATTCACAAAAGCTCTCGAGAAAGCTCACTTTCTTTCCAAATTGGGCATTTTCGAACCTCAAGCTCCAACTTGTGTGGAGCGTGAAGATATATTTAGGATATAATATTTGATATTATTTGAATTGTTGATTATCTAGATTTACTAGAATATTATTTCCATAACTTATTTTGGATAGCAATACGTGTTTATGTAGGATTAGGAAACTAAGGAAGATTGTATTATAAATATTCAGCGCTTGAGTTTATTGAAATCAAGCTAAAGTTCACAGTTTTACAAAATCAAAGTTCTAATTCACCCAAGTTAGAACAAATATACCAGCAAAGGGAAACAACAGAAAAAAAAATTGGTTATCAAGAATATTAATCTTAGTAACGCAAACAAAAAAAGTACATCATTCTAAAACATCAATTATTTTTTATGTAAGAAAATACAGCGTAATGGTAAGACAGAGGCAAATTCGACTCAATATTTAAGTAAATTGCTTATTACAACAAAATTTAAATCTGTAATTTTGTCTATAAGCGCGGTTAGGAACAAGCTGATGGCTGATATATTACACTAAATCAATATAACATGACGAATTGAATACATGCCGTAACAAACATTAATACCAAAGTAATTCTTGGGTATGACCCACACTAGCTTGGCAACTTCCAAAACTCTCTTCTTTTATCACAAATCACAAGCAGTACTTTGTATCGTCAATGCAGAATATAAGAAAATAATATAGTTAATCAATGACTGTACTTTTTAGAGGCAAATTAAGAGAAAAACAAGGTGTTGTAATGACTAGAGTTAAGAAAATCAACATTTTCAGCCATAAGTTAAGTATGTATTGGTGTCTAGTCGTTCCATTTTGTCCAACCACTCCCGATTATTTTCCTTACAAAAACCGTAGAGTTGTTTTCATTATTTCATCACTCGAATTATTTCCATCTTTTCGTATTATTATAAATCCAATATTGTGTTGCTTTTTTTTCTTTTCTGTTTTTTTTTTTTTTTTTTTTTTTTTTTTTTTTTTTTTTTTCTAATATTACTCTATTTTTTAAGTTTAATGGATGAAGCTCGATGTTGGATGGTAACGGATCGAGCTCCTAAATATGATGATGAATCATGGGAGGAGAAAGCTTTTGCTGAAGACGCTGCTGGGATGCTTGGAGGATGTGTATGGCCTCCGCAGTCGTATTCCTGCAGCTTCTGTATGAGAGAATTTAGGTCTGCACAAGCTTTAGGTGGTCATATGAATGTTCATAGGAGAGACAGAGCGAGGCTGAAGCAGTTTTCAAGTTCACAACATCAACATCGAAAAGTTGATCCTCCTCAAAATTCATCTTACCCCAATCATCCTAATCATTCCGATTTATCTTTGGTTAGTCGCAAAAGTCCTAGCACTAAAGTAGAAGATAATATGAAGGATGTGGCCAGCCCTAATTTTACATCTCAACCATCTGTTGTTTCATTACGTCAGACTACGATCAGTAATCCTAGATCTCAGCTTGTTTCATCTTTAGTAATAAACCATGAGAAAAACATATCCTTCTGTCTTAACCGTGATCAGAAATTTACAGATGTACCAAAAGTCAAAAGCATAGACCTAGAAAAACCGGACGTAGCGTTTTTCTGTCTTAACAGTAAGGAAAGATGCAAGGATTTATCCTACAAGATCAGCACGACGCCAGAGAAGCCCAGTTCTTCTATCAGCTTAGGTTACTCGGCAATAGTTGAAGATAACTGCGATGAACCAAATAGATCAAAGAAAAGGAAACACCATACATTTTCGCCACCAGCCGTAAATAATTTGGATAAGGTTGAAGAACCAGCGCCAAAGGTATATGCATCTAAATTTGAGTACTTAGATCTAGAGCTTAGGCTAGGCGATAGCCCTAAGGTTCAATAGTATGTGTATTGATAAATTATTATAGCACTTGTCAATGAGTTTTATTTGTCTTCTAATATAATTTGAAGAGAGTGTGATTTTTGGTTTTATTAGTTTGATGAATTGGGAATAAGCCCTTTTGTGTGTTTCATGTAATTAAGGTAACTATTTTATTAATCCAAATCTAGTAAACAACAAATGACTTTTCTCATCTCATCTACCAAAGATCATGATGTTATTCATAATATAGTCTCATTATAAAAAATATATCACAAAGTTCTAAATTACAGAATACTTATGTATAATGATGTACAAATTAGAATGTAGGTTTATATCCTTTTTCTTGAGTTATCTAAGTTTCACAAGCAACTACTTCGTCTAATTTACGATTAGATGTTTTCCTTTCGTGATTATATCAATGTTTTATAAACATAAAGCTGTTTAAAATATAAAATAATTGTTTCATTAATAAAAATTGTTTCATGATTTTTTTTTTCCTTGTCCTAATTTTTTTTCCTCGTGGTTTAGAGGATTTTTTCTATTTGGATTAGATAAATTATCATTTTTTAGGTAGATATGTTCTTGTTAAACATGTATTATTAGACAAATATTTGTAATGCTACTCACAACTATTGTATATATACATGATTACATGAGTTGCAAGTATGCAAAATTATTCAATTGATAACATTCTTGTTAAACGATTTAATATCAAATCTATTATTAGTGAATAGTCAATTCTCAATTAAGTGAAAGTGTTCCCTTGAGATTAATAACTCGTAATGAAGGGTAAAGTTATTGCACTGTAATTTACTTTTTTTTGATATGTTTTTATTAAGATTATCATTTATGTGAGTAGAGTCAATAGATTATTCTACAAATATTTTAATTAATCAAGGCATACAGACTGAATAATTAAAATGTTGTACACAAAACCTGTAAATCTCGTCCACATCAGTTGTTCTTGTTTCTGTCTGTACCAAAAATAAATAATTTAAAGCTAAAATAGAATATTATACTCCTCCATAATGTTAAACCAACGAGTTAGTTAAAGGCTGCTAGGTCAATAAAATTCTAACAATTCAATTCATTTGTAAGGTGATATCTATTGAATTAATTCAGCTAAAGTTATTAAGGACATAATATAAATTTTTTATTTCTGTGTAAATAACTCTTAAGACCTTACTAGTGCCTCATAAACTCTTCTGTGTAAACAACAAATTTATTTGAGTTGAAAAAAACAGAAAGAACGGGAGAGTAATTTACATTAAGTATTGAAGAACTCCTAAGCACTAGGATTTTGTACGTTATATTATCATTTATATATATATAAAAGATAATATATATTTGAAAGATGTGCTTTTAAGTTGGAGGATGCCCCATTTTCTCATGGTGAGAAACAAAATTTGTTTCTCACATGACATTTTCGTAAATAAACCAACTTTATTCAACTTTATTCAACTGTGGAGCGCACAATAATGAAAAAGTTGTTGATTTATTCACGAAAATGTCCCATAAAAAACAAATTTCGCTTTTTACTATGATTAAATTAATTGAGATTAACAATGTCTAGGCGGTTCATGCATGTGATCATGTTAATTCAAATAAAGATTTAATTTGATGCAATTTTAATAACTTTTCATATGATTAAAAAAGTTTTAGAGTTAGTGTATGACAAGGCACATTATGTATTTAGTTTTGTTTATAAGCGCAATTTTCACCTATTGATAATAGTAACCTCATTTAAGCACGATGCGACGTAATTTTATTTTAATTATGTGTAATCTCAATGAATTATACGAACAATGTAAGTTATGTTAACAAAAAAAGAAATGGACACTAGTTGCACAATCATATCTTGTAGCCAAAATAATTAAAAAAAAAAGAAAAAAGAAAAAAACCATAATAGACATGTCACTATTTTAATTATGGTGATCCCTAGTATTTATTAAGGTAATCCCATTTAAACATTGTTGTAAGGAACTCCGATTATCTATCAATAACTCAATGCTAAAAGCAAAATCAGTGATGAAACATGTCATTCACTAGTTAAAAATTTTCCCTCCATTTTTTCTTTCCTTTTTTTGTGTTTTTTTTTAATTTAATTTTTTATTTTGTCAATTCTTCATAAAAATTATTTATAGCCTATAATATTCACCTAATGAAATATTCTTATATGTATATATTTTGTATATTAAGTAATTTTTGTAATTTTCTCCAAGATTTCTACAATATTCTGATGCTAATATTATAATTTGGGAAAGCCTTACTTCTATATTAATCTCATGATTCATGCTAATATTTTTTTTATAAGAATATTTAATGTTTCATTATTTTCCTCACCTTACTTATATATCATAATAAAAACCTATGACTCGCTTATTTTTAAGAATTTTATTTTTACATAAAGAAAACTAAAGTTAAAGTTAACTAAACTTGTATAAACCAATGTGTATGTCAAACTACGTCAACAAAATAAGGACATGATAGGGTATATAGCATGGGTTCTAAATAATCAATAGGCCCTAATTTTTTTTTTCATATTTATAAAGTCTAACACATCAATAGCCTTAGAAATTTACATGCATCATTGTAAAAAAAATAAAAAATAAAAAATAAATATAGCTATTGTTTTTTACGTTTATAAATGTAATTCTTTGTTTATATATAATTGTTAAACTAATGTTATAATTTGTTAAATAATTTTATAAAATCCATGCATTGCACGGGTAAAAGCAAAACCAAAAATGACACATGTCATTTACTGGTTAAAAATTTTCCCTCCATTTTTTTTTCCTTCTCCAAAAACTTCAAGAAAACTATTTATAGCCCATAATATATTCTTTCCCCGATTGACAACAATATTGTTTCCATTATCAAAATAATACCACTATGGAAGATTCATATTATATTATCAATTTTTTCTTTGTTTCACTTTACTATTTTTGAATTTTATTTGAATTTAAAAGAGAAAATTCATTTTAGAAACTTATAAATGCATGTACTATATATATTCGTATTAATATATAATAGCACAAATATTCATCAAAATTTTCATTTTTTTAATAAAAAAATTTAACAGACCTTAAACTTTATTTTTTTACAAAAATTAAATTGTATACCTTTATTTACGTAAAGTATTATTGAATTAGCATTGCAATTTGTTACAATATGAAGTTAGTAACAAGCGTGCACGGGACTTGAGCAAGTTTAATTTATTGTACAGTTGTATATGGGAAGTAATGGTGTCTAAGACGTCTAAAAATTTGTGTATTATTTTTGTTAATTGTAATCATTATTACTATCTCTGTTAATTGTTATATACAATAGGGGAATATTTTATATCTCACAAATAATACTCCTTTGTTGCACATAATAATTAACGGAGGTAGTAATTGTTATGATTAGATTTGAATTTGTAGATGTCGCAGAATAAGTATTTGTAGCTAATAAGAGCATGTAGGGTTCAAGGAATGAATTGAATCAAGTAAACTATATGCAAATCTCACACAAAATTCTATGTGAGAGAGAGAAAGAATTCTAGTTCACCATCTCACTGACAGCAGGGCAGTAAGATAAAAGCAAAGAAATTCAGTATAGTATAAAATGATGACAGAAAGGAATAGTTTTCGAGGACAGATAAAGTCAGATACTTAACTACATGGATTCCCTTTTTATTTGTATCATTATGATCTTAAATATTCAAATTGCAGTTATGTAGTCAATACATACTCTGTCATCTCACATAACTCCATCTACATGTGTTCTCCTGTTTCACTTTTTCATTCTTTGTCTCTCAATCCTAACAAACTCGTTTCTTAATCCTTCCAAAATTCCCACTTACTCTTAGGTATAATATCATGTTTTTTTTATTCATAAGGAATATTATCTTTTCATGACTCAAATGGTGTTATCTTATTTTGTTTTGTTTTTGTTATTGTAAGCTAGTGACCTAAATAACGACTAGTGTGTACCATGGGAATAATTGTCGATCCTAAATTTTTACATGGTTAAGTTGGACCAAATATGATATTCCTTTCACAAATTCTTATGTGTATGGTCATATCGTGTGATCATCATCGTAGGAATTACTTTGTTCGTGTATTATAAGGATTTTTCGGCCAAGAGTTACTTGATCAGTGTTATTGAGCCCTTTTTTTTGGGTAAATAGGAATTTTATTACCAAAGAGCAAAGAACAACTTACAAAAGCTAAGTTAAACCCCAAACAACACATCCTGGAAGCCAGAAAACCAAAACCCCAAATGGTTCCTACTACTATGAAGCCACCTTCTAGGAAGGGTTCAACATAGGAACAGGTTCAAGCCCATAACAACCTTCTAGGAAGGGTGTAATAGAGAGGAACAGGGCAGCAAAAGGAAAACAAAAACCTCTAACTAGACTCAGCTGAAGAACAACCCTCCCACAAAAGACGCAGAAAAACAAAAGGCAAACAACTTACAACAATAGAAACTTCCTTTCTTCAACATTACACTACAAGCAACATTAAAAATTATATCTCTAAAGCAATCAGTAACAATTTTGGAGCTGCCTGTAAACATCATAGAATTTCTCTACATCCAAATACAATAGATAGCTTCAGCAAAGCACATAAGATACAACTTCCTTCTCTGAGTAGCTTTCCTATAAAATTGAAAAACCCATTGTTGTTCCAGCTCAAACTGCTTAACAGATTTCTGATACTGCAGAAGCTTTGGAATCTATTGTCAAATAATACTAGAAAAAGGACAGTAAAAAAACAAGTGAGATACACATTCATTCTGAGCTTGACAAAGAAAACAAACTAGATCACACTAAATCTGCCAGCTGATAAGTTTGTCTTTCACTAGCCTATTCATCAAAGCTAACCAAGTTATAAAAAAGCTTTTGGGCGAAGCATGATTATTGCAAATAATTCTTGTCCAGGGAACTTTAGGAGCTTGGGGTCTAATCTTGGAATACAACCTGACAATGCTCATCTTCCCTTTATGCATAACAGTATCCCAACCACCAATATTATCAATAAGTTCTCTACACTCCAAAATCTTATTAAGGACCTAAGAACATTTGTTAGGAATGGGAGCAGTCCAAAAGTTTTTGTTCTTGAAATAGTAAATATATATGAACCCATTTAATCCACATATTATCAGATTTGTGAGCCAAATCCCACAAAATTTTGCTAATGGCTGTCTTATTCTAGTCACCAAGCATGGTGATGTTCCAACCACCACACACCTTAGGAAGAGCCATATGTTGCCAAGAGACAAGGGCTTTATTTGAATAGGCATTCTTACCAGACCAAAAAAACACCCTAAATTTAGATTCAATCTCCCTAAGGATCTTTTTGGGTAAGGTAAAGACTTGAGACCAATAAGATTGGATGCCAAAAAGAACACTTTTAATAAGCTATAGCCTGCCATGATAAGATAAATTCCTAGAAATCCAAGATTCAATTATGGCAGTAATCCTTTCTACCAAAGATCTACATTGAGCAATGGTCAACTTTGTGGAAGAAAGAGGAAGACCAAGATATCTAAAAGGACTAGATCCCCTAGCCACTCTAAGGATGTTCTCCAGACAAATTCTATCAACCTCAAGAACACCCCTAAAGTACACCTCACTCTTACGAAGATTAGCAGCCAAGCCAGAGGCACTAGAAAACTTCTGAAAAGCTTGAAAAAGAAGCAGGACAAAAATAGGATCAACTGTAGCAAAAAGTAACAAGTCATCAGCAAAAATCGTGTGAATGATCTTGAATACCGATTATCAACCGCCTGTACCTCAAGCAAGCAGGATCTTTTGCAGCAACTCAATCGGACCATGCCATTTGCCCCCCATTTATAGACAAACGTAAGGTACCGCCTCTACCCCTCTCAACTCAATTCAATTATTTTAATTCATTTAATAAATGGACTCATCACTAACATACACGGCACGACCTAGGTCAGTAGTTAGCCGGTCACCTGGGACGGCTGAGTCTAGGACTGGGAGTGCCGGCTCTGAGTGAATGGAGCAATATTATACTCCCCAACCAACCATCAATGTGTCTGTGCAGGACACGATGGCTAGAACCAAACAAACGGCCACCAGACGGCGTCGAGGAGACGGTACTTTGGAAGTATCTTCTAGAGAGGTAACCCGGTTAAGGAGTCTTAGGGTAACGAAGGTTATGGGGAGTATTCCCCATCTATCATCCCAAGAACCCCCAGCGATACAATTTTGCATGAGGGTAAAGACTGTGAGGAGACCGATTCCTAGATGGAAATCGATGAAGCTGACCCTGCACACAGAAACGGGGAAGAGTCCACTTCTAGGTCAGTTGGTGACCAAGGAGACGAGGAAGACTCCGCCTTGGGGTCTAGCTTTGAGGATGACAGCGAAACTCCCCTCCCTCCGCTTGAGGATAATGAGGTTGAGGTGAGAAAAAAGTGGGAGGATAAAGAAGATCCTTTCCAAATTCATGTCTCTGTAAGGACAGAGATATCATGATAAACAATATCGAGGGTTTCGTGAAGAAGCGGCCCTTGGGTAAAGGCTATACCATTCGGGCGCCGCCTGTGTTGGGCACTATCGCCTGGGAGGATGACCAGCCAAATGCCGACGCCTACTTTGGATGCGATGAGAGCCATTCTTAGGGCTTATGGCCTAGGAGTCTGGCAGCTCTCACTTAACTCATGGGCCACACATTCTAGGGTATGTTTCCGCCTGTGAGATGCGATACTTGAACTCCTGCTAGCAGGCGTTTACCTACATGCATTACTTGAGTTGCAACCCAGGCGGCTGGAGGTCGTGGTACACTCTAACCGCCCTTCTAAAGTATTAGATGACATTGGACAAGATGTCCAAATACGACGGTTGGAAGACACGGTTTTATTTGTTGTCTGCCCCAACCCATAAAGAGAACCAGGAGATGTGCCGGTACAATAAGAAACCTAACCTTCTGGGTCGCAAGTGCACTCTCCCAAAAATAGCGGGAGATGACTATGACGAAATCATGGAGATCGAGTTTTTTGAGCTCCATCCGGAGACTCTCTGTACCTGGGACGTAATCAAAATCCCAAATAACTAGAGTCCTATGTGCGCATGGTTCAAGGACGAGGCATTCTTGTCCGCCTGCGGCCTCAGAACCATGTTTCCAAAACGTAAGTCTGACTGGCATTTGGCTTAATGTCGCTTGTATTTCTTGTACTTAATCACAATTTGTTTAATGTTTTTGTTATCTTTTAACAGAAGAAGCTCTAAACATGGTGGCTGAAGAGAAGACCCCCAAACGGTCCTCCGCTCAGATAAGAAGGGGTCTGGCGTAGGCCAAAGCTGCCAAGCTAAGAGAAGAGGTAAATTCCTTTTACATCTCTTCATTTTATCAAGTGAAAACGGATGCTAAAATTTGTTATTGATGTTGTAGGGTGGAGAACCTTCCTAGTCCTTCACCAAGAACCTCTTCCAGCGGGGCCTTGAGGACGCCCCCACCCCAAATAAACCTGCAAAGTCTGCGAAAGCGACTTCAGGTAAGACGGGCCCGGACGGGTGTGGGGAATATTTCAAGCATATATTACCCCTAGCTTGAACCCCACTGTGATCATACACTAAAGTGCGGTGGCGTCCAAAGGGACAAAAGATAGAGCAAAAGAGTCGCCAACAAGTTTTAGGAACTTGTAAACCGTTCACGAGGTGAATGTTACACCCCTTAACGATCCAGGAGATCGTCAAATCCAATAGGTTTGGAACCATGAATGGTAGTTCGGGGATGAAGGTACAAATCCAACCTAAAAGAGATTGAACCTGCCCTAATAATAGGCCTTTACTTTATTTAAATCGTATTCATGTGCGCTTTCTGACTAACATGCAATCAAAAGGATTAATCTAAACATGTTTATCTATGTTGGTTGAATATTAATGCACAAATAAATTTATTATTGGCGATCACTTAAATTATAATCATATTATCCCTAAACAAGAATATTAATTATCTTATTAAGCATGATTACAAGTACCAATTCCCTTTAAAAATGCATAAAAGGCGTGATCAAGCAATAACAAAAAATATATCAAGCAACATGATAATAATCATAAATAATAGTCAAAATTATAATCATCATAATAGTTATAAAAATAATCATAATCATATCAACGCTAAAGCATAATAATAGCAAGATCTTAGGCACGATACTAACAAGATTAATAACAAACCCTAGCATGTCACAAAACATTAAAAATTAAACATGTGGCCCTAACATGATACTAACATGATATTAGGAAAGAAAATAGGAAGCATCATACTTTTAATCATACTTGATATTAGTAATTTATTCTTTACCCTAAACATGATACTAGGAAGATCAAAATACCCTAACATGACGCTAGGAATCATAATAACAACCTAGAAATGATTTCTAAATCCTAATATCAATAAAATCAATTAAAGCACTTACTTGGATGCCTCGTACCTCTTTCTAATAACAAAATACACACGTTAGTAACTTCAAGGAAAATAATAAAACAATACAATTAAATTAAATAATTGAAAGAGAGATTTGGGACCAAACCCTCAGAAATATCAAACTTTTCACGTCTAGGGCGAAGGCAACTTCTAAATATGCTAGGTGTTTCTAGGTCTTGTGAATGCGGAATTTTGTATAAAGGGTGGTTTAGCATGTTAATTTGATTTACCCCGGATCGTTTGTGTTTGATTTTTACTTTTTGGGGTGAAGCATATTTATTGATTCATTGAAAAGATCTTTGCTTAGGGACAAACAAAGGTTTAGCTTGGGGGAGTTTGATGTGTCTATTTTATATAGTATTTTACCCCCGTCCCTTGGTCATAATTAGTAGTGTTTTTGGCTCTTTAGAGCCACTTTTATTACTAATTGGTGTTTTCTAGTGTTTTCGTAGATTTGGTTGACTTTTGCAGGGATTTTTCCGAGATATTTTGGAGCAATCACGAACATTGGAGAAGCACGACCAGATTCTATAGCCCAGGGCCGGTTAGAGCCATCGAACCGGTGATTAAGGGCTCGAAATAGGTGATACAGGGGCATTTTGACCGAGTATTCAAGACCGGAAGAGGAAACCCAGATTGGCCCGAAGAATTGGAGCCCAATCGTAGTCTAAATAGTGGCCCAAATGAGCCGCCCGGTCAAAAAGGCTGGCGCCCAGAGGCGCGCCCAGCCAGGCGGGAGAAGCTTTGGCTGGTGCCCGGTGACGCGCCCGGCCGGGCGCGAGATTAGTTGTAGGGCTAAAATGGCGCGCCCGATCGGGCGCGTGTATTTATTAGTGGACGTTTAATGTCGTTTTAATTTGTTTTAGTTTAGGATTTTTGTACGGAGTATAAGTACTCCTCCGTAATACGATTTTAGTATCTCTTCTTCTTATTTTTACTCTTTCTTTACTCTCTTAATTGTTCTCTTAGATTTCTTTCTCAAAAAACCTTTGTTCTTAATTCTACTCTTAATTCCAGATTTATTTTGGTAACGATTTCTCTTCCCTTAATCTTAGTTGTTTATTTTATTCCTTTCATCATGATTTATTTTATTACATTATCAATGTAAGATAAATTTCCTATTAATTGAGTTAATGCTCTGTGACTAGATTAGGCCTGATCTTTTATGCATGAGTTTGACAACATTGATTCGAGATTTGACAGATGAGAATTAATGTTTAGGTCTAGTTTCAATAGGCAAATTAATTTATAAATGGTTAAGTCGAGATTCGAGAGATGAGATTTAATACCGGTAAATTATTGTGTGATTGCAATACGTAGCGAAAGCCCTTTACAATCTGGTTAATTGATGCATTGATGATTGACTATTATTGATTATTGGTATTGCATGATAATTTCTTATTGAATTGTTTTAACGTTAATTGCAGCTTGTAATGTAGCAGATGATTTCTAAAATCCATCTGAGCACAGCCATGCATTTTCACAATCTCGGTCTTCAAGAGGCCTTGTAAACAAGACATGCTCCCTATTGTTAGTAGGGGGACATTCCTAGTCTTGTAATGTAGCTTCTCTTACTAAGAGGACCTTGCCGCCTGAGTGATACCATTATAATCCCCTGTTACGGTAGACGTTTGACAATCATCAAAGCGGACTAGTACTCAAACAGGAAAGCTCACAATACTCATGGACAAGGAAAAACGTTTTGATAGCAATAATGAGAAGTATACTTATGATGATTTTTAATCTCTTAAACTATTCTCATAGGTCGATACAGTGTGGTTCTAAACCAATACCTGTGCAAATGATTCATGACAATCATATCCTGGTAGCACATGAAACGGTGTTATGAATCAAACTACACACTAATCTCAACTGGTCATTAATTGTCCATCGTTTAAATGACCTCGATTAGGGTTAATTTTCAATTATAATATTCAACGTTCACTTAGTAGATGTTTCCTTACCAAGACTTGTCTTGATACCCTATTTTGAATATTCCAAGAATCGAATGGACTCATTCTTTATTTCTAAACCACAATTAAATAGCAAACGGAGTGATAAAATTGCATGAAAGTTTAAATTACTCCAAAACCTGAATGGTTCATCTTATGATAAAATGGTATTTCCGAATGTTTTAAGAGTATCACTCTTTATAAAACATGTATAGAAATCACACCCATATATAATATGCTTCATTTATTTCATGCAATTGTGAATATTGTCGTTCACTTATTGCATAGGTTTAGATATAACTACTTTTCTAATCTTAGCTTCTTCATTACTGATCACTTTCATAATAAGATGATAAAATTTGAGAGTGTCATGGATTATATGTGATTTAAGATTTATTGTCCAATTGATGCCTCCCACTCATTTTCATGATTGAGACCTTCAACTTTACAACCTACAATCATTAACGTTCAGTAACAAACTTTCCATAGAACATCTTCTTTATTATTGTCATTAAGGCAACAATATTCACAACATATATTTTAGTAGACTTCCTGATGATGCTTTTCTTGGGTTTCACTCCAAATGTCTCACAATGATTTTGGATACCCTAATGACTTGTGATCATGGAAAATTTCCTTAAATTCCTACACATTACACATGGATGCACATCCATGTTACCATTCTCTAGCCACGACTTATTGTTAGCTCGTGCTTATAAACGGCTTCCTTGTTAAGGACTAATCCTTGTTAAGGTTTGTGCTTGCAACATCAATTCTCAAATTGTATTTGTTTCCACAAGTCAAGAACTCATCTTGTTACTTATCCAAGTACTTTGGATGTTCTTGGCCATAATCTAACGATCTATTACATAGATTCAGGTTGATTGGTACTACATACATACGTCACATGCTCTAAGCATGTAATTCGTGCGACGATTCCATATCACAGCGTACATGATGGATCAAAAGCAGAGTAATTCTCAATATTATTCCATCAATTTGTCATTATAGCTCATTCAGTTTCACCGAGTCTTTGCTAAATTGTTTGCTATGTGATATGGTTGAAAGTCTCTATTAGAGTCTTTCATGTTTGACTTAGTATTTAGCCTAGCTTATACTTAGCTCAAACATTTACTTAGTTTTATACATACAGGTCGAAAGTCTTTCAAAGTCCTTCAATTCATGTTTAACACGGTAAAATCCTTTACACATTCAAACATTTTATTAATTCTATACAATAGATCTCAATACCAATATGTACTAAGTATCGTCTTTTGCTAGGTCCATTGTCGAAAATACTTTCAAATCTAAGCATTTAGCATTTGATAGTTATTTCACAATAGAGTTCATAAACTTTTTATTGGACCTGTATATAATTTACTTTTTCTCCCACTAAACTTCTTATTCATAAGAATTTCTATGTTTCTCCATAAGCCAATCCTCTTATTAACTTCATGAGAAAACATGTTCCAATTCCTATATGCAATGCTTCCATTAATCCCTTGTCGGATTCCTTGAGCTTGCTTTTAAATCTAGCATTTATTTAGATTTTCAAAACCCCTAGACTATTCTATAGTCACTTCCAAAATCCTATTTTGGGAAGGCGGTTTTGGTATATATTTTGCCATATTTCATATGTGCAATTTTGCTAGATCAATCATGAAAAGACTTAAGCATTCCGATTGGTGAATAGATTTTATATTATAATCAACTCCGTGAATTTAATTGTATCCTTTTCATCCAATCTAGCTATGTAAGCATATACATTTCCACATTTGTTAGTTTTCTCCTTGAAAACTTATTTACAATCGATGGATCTTTCACCCTTCATGAAAATTAATCAAGTTTCAAACATGATTTTCAAACATGGGGTCTGCTTCGAATTTCCATGGCCTCTAACCATTATTCGGTATTTGGATTTGTCGTAGCTGTCTTACAATACATTATTCCTTCACTATCTAATAATAAATAGTATGCTTGTAAGTCTTAGGTTTATTTCTAACTTAATAGAAAATTTATAGGATTTAACCCAAGCCGCTAGTGAATTCTATACCTATACTGGGTTATTACATCAAACACTGAGTTTCAAGGCGCTTCCAAAGCCCTTTGATTTTCTTGATCTTACTCCAACTTTTCAAAAGTTTTGTGAGAAATGAATTCTCTTTTAAGGCACTTGTAAAGTCCTTTTGAGTATTCTTGATCAAGCATTCTCACGAAGTCGTTTTAAGGTCTTCCGAGATTCTCAGTACTCTCAGTAGTTTTTTGCTAAGCTCGATGGACATCGAGTTCATTTTCCTCCCACTTGTCGTTTTGGAAATGTGTTACTTTCCAGAAAGACACCACTTAGAGAAACAAACATTATGTTCTCAATTAGGTTGTGGAGGTAATGCCCGTGGTCTCACTTGAATGCTTATAAGGAGACATGTATATTGTCTTTGGGTAAAATACTAGTGGAAAAAACGTTATTAGCAACTGACAAAAAGTGACTTTTAGCAACTGGCATGTGGGGCTGCTATTGCAGGGGCTACTAATGCTTATATTATTAGCAACGGGCACTTGCCAGTTACTAATGATACGTATTTGCAACTGGCGTAAAACTAGGCCAGCTGCTAATAGTGTTTATTTGCAGCTGGCATAGAACTAGGCCAGCTGCTAATAGTACTTATTTGCAGCTGGCGTAGAACTAGGCCAGCTGCTAATAGTACTTATTTGCATCTGGCGTAGAACTAGGCCAACTGCTAATAGTCTTTTTTTAATAACTGTCTAAGGACTAGGCGAGCCGCTAATAATCATTTCTCTAAATAAAAAAAAACAATTTTTCCAAATTAATATAAAAACTATATTATATACTATTGTATCAAAATCAATGTTAATTGTGCAATATACATTAATTACAAACAAAAACATAAATTACAAGGCTTCTAAAGGAATACAACAACAAAAGCCTCCAAAGACGACAATTACGAGTAGCTATGAGCAGCAACACCGCCAACACGAACGACTCAAATCGACTAAATTAGCCATGCATTTTCCTTCAAAAAAAAACCACAGTGAACAACATTATATTAGAAATTAATCTAAATCAACCAAAAAACAAACAACAAAAACCGATGGAGAAAGAATTTAGATACTTAAGTTTATATATTCCATACGTAATTTATAAAAGGACATCTCAGTGGCATTGTAACTTTAAGATACTGACAAGTAATTTGGAATATACCATCAATAAGAACCTAAGAGGTCACAAACAAACTGTACATAATCTTGCATGAGCAGCATGCTAGAAAAACAATTAAAATTAAATTAGATCTTATTGGTACACATGGAGTGTACGACTATTTGTAGGCAGAAAATATTAGTGTTTTAACTTTTAAGCATTTTGTATTATTTCAAAATCAAAGACTTGCTTGCTAGTTTGGGCAGTACTGTTCATTAAATTTTCTTATAAAGGTTGCATATGACTTACTCGGGATGATTTTTCATGTCAATGTGACAAGACAAAATTTTTACTTTCCAAAAAGTGACTATATATTCTCAGCGAACATTTTAGTTCCATGCATTAATGAAATTACTCTGTTCTATCTTATGCCTTACCAATTCAATTTTTGAAGCAAGCAATTCCACTGATCTCTTATTATCCTTAACCTTGCTTTTCAATTAACTGATGTTCAAGTCATTTCTTCTCACGATAGCCTCCAATTCTCGTACCTAAGGATGCCGAAGTGAATAAATGTTAATTGTTCCAATAATTCGTTAAAAGAAAAAACCAATTTAAAAGGCACCAAACAAATAAACTTTAGCATACCTGTTTTACAAGCAACTTTATCATTTCCTCAAAAAAAAAAAAAAAAAAAAAAAAAAAAGGAACTTTATCATTTTCTCATAGTTTGGCACATCCTGCAAATTATTTTACAAGATGAGTAAAGATGATAAACTTTACGCCCATCTGAACACCAATGATTTAAGCTTATTTAATCATTAATACAGTGCCATTTAGTAAACATTGAATCACATAAGACAAGATCAAACAAATAAAGGTTTCCATAAGTCAAAATTATGGGGCAAAGTTTTATGACAAAAAAATAGTCAACACTCATAAACGATCATTTATATCAACTTTGTTGGAACCCAATGTGTATCACTTATGAGTGTCCCACATTGGAGAAAGAGGAGAGGTGATTCCACTTTATAAGGTAGAGGAGTAACTCCTTGCTAAATATCAAAACACAAGGCTTGAATTCTCATTGATGTTCACGCATGAATATATAATACAAGCTAACCCTATGAACATGGGATTAGGAAACTACCAAAAAGATAAATATCAAAAGATATCTTAGCACAAAATATGCTAAGTAAATATATCCTAATATTCCCTAAAATATATCCTCAATACCCCCCCTCAAGTTGGAGCATGTGGATCAAACGTGCCCAACTTGGAAAGGAGATAATCAAACTGCGACTTCCCAAGAGCTTTGGTGAAAATGTCCGCTACCCATAATTACTTGAGTAGGATACTCAAGAGAGCTACGTTCGGCCTGATTCCTTAAGAAAGGATACGTAGGCAACCCTTTACGGGTGCGATCACTTTATTTTTCGACATCTCTGCGTTCCAGAATTAATTAAACATTCAACAGAAGATCGGCGAATTATCGGCGTCGCAGAAAAGAGTTTGGCGCCAGCCAGAAATCATCAGCGCCAGCCGATGAAATTGGCGCCTGGCGCCAGAATCCAATGATTGGCGCCAATTGCAAATAAGTGGCGCCAATTTGAAAATAAATTCTGGGCAAATTTCGGTGTTTTTCTGAAAATTTTCGACTTCCGTACTCGAAGAATTTCTGGAAAGTTACTTTTTTCGGTTTTCATTGCTTTAATAAAATATATTTAAAGTACATAATTTAATTAAAAGCTGAAATTTCACTAATAAAATAAAATAACATTATTGACGGAATTTAAATAAAGCTGAAATAAATTAACTTTAAATAAAAATTATCTAAGTCTAATAATTTAAAGCTAAGCAATGCTCCTAATCTTTCTTTTCCTTTCTAGCCCTTTTCCAATTTTTGTCTGCTTCCTCCTCCTCATCCATAACTTTAGCTAGTAGGCATCAGTAGTTGTTGGAACATAGGATGGAGAAATCAAACCATCTATAATAGCATCACGAACAAAATGACAGTCGATCTCAATGTGGTCCGTGCGCTCATGAAAAACTGGATTTTTAGCAATATGTAGAGCCGACTGACTATCACAAAATAATGGAATCGCCTTAGGATGATTCACCCCTAGACTCGATATTAGGGCCTTCAACCACTTTAACTCGCAAGTAGCAGAATACATCGACTTGTACTCGGCCTCTGAAGAGGATGTAGCAAATGTAGCTTACTTCTTTGTCTTCCAAGAAATAGGAGAACGACCCAAAAATACGAGCCACCCTGTCAATGACCTCCGAGTAATTGGACATGCCGCCCAATCAGAATCACACCAACCCTGCAGAGTCAGTTCAATGTGGGCACTCAACAAAATTCCCTGACTTGGGGTACCCTTCAAATATCGAACGACTTGCAGAGCCGCCTCCCAATGCTCACTACGGTGTTGTTGCATAAACTGTGAGAGGATGTGCACAGAATAGGCAAGATCCGGTCGAGTGACCGAAAAATAAATTAATCGTCCTACAAGACGACGATAGGACTCGGGATCAGCCATCACTTCGTCCGTTGCAAGACCGAGCTTGTGATTTTGCTCCATAGGAAACCTACACGGCTTAGCCCCCAACAATCCAGCCTCAGAAATAATATCCAAAGTGTACTTCCTTTGGCACAAAAACAAACCAGAAGGACTACGAGCTACCTCGATGCCTAAAATATATTTCAAAGGACCAAGGTCCTTCATCTTAAAACAATTACACAAATAAGCCTTGAATACCACTAACGCAGCGGAATTATTCCCAGAAATAATAAGATCATCAACATACACCAAAACATTAATTTGAATATCCCCATTAAAGTACGTGAAAAGAGAATAATCAGAATAAGATTGTGTAAAACCATACCCTTTCAAAGTAGTAGTGAGCTTTGCATACCAACACCTTGGAGCCTGTTTCAAACCGTACAAAGACTTCCTCAAACGACATACCAACGAAGGATCCGAGCTCTCAAAACCTGGAGGCAATTTCATGTACACCTCCTCATCAAGATCACCATGTAAAAATGCATTATGAACATCCATCTGATGTAGTTCCCAATTCTTGGATGCTGCAATTGCAAGAAATGCCCAAACTGTAGTCATTTTTGCTACCGGAGCAAAAGTTTCACTGTAATCAATGCCTTCACGCTGATGATTTCCAAAAACAACAAGTCCACACTTTAACCTCTCAACATCACCATTAGACAAATACTTTGTCTTATACACCCATTGACTCCATAGAGCT
Organism: Chenopodium quinoa; assembly: GCF_001683475.1. Lineage (NCBI taxonomy): Eukaryota > Viridiplantae > Streptophyta > Magnoliopsida > Caryophyllales > Amaranthaceae > Chenopodium > Chenopodium quinoa. The sequence goes on along the minus strand of NW_018743262.1, from coordinate 1,560,175 downwards.
CTCTTGCCGGGGGAAGTTGCTCTAAAGACCAAGTACCATTGTCCTCTAAAGCCTGTATCTCTTCTTTCATAGACTTCCGCCAACCCTCAGATTGCATAGCCTCTTTGAAGGATTTTGGATCCTTTCCCTGAACAACTGCTGCAATAAACTTCCGATAATTTACAGAAAACTTGTCACAATTTATATAATGTTCTAAAGGATATGGCGTACCTGAAGGAGGAGTCGGAAGTGGAGAGGACGGAGACGGACTATTAGCACATACGGAATATGTCACATAATCACGAAGCTTGACCGATGGAATTTTCTCGCGAAACCCCTTTCCTAAGGCCTCAATACCTTGTTCAAGCTCGACGGTGGGTGGCGGAGAAGCAGTACCAACATAGTTAGGCTGCTCGGCGGGGGACACGGTGATGCCCAGCTGCTGCACACCTGCAGTAGCGTGCTGGGCAGTGGGCTTCGCAACCAGGTTGTGGCTGGGATCAGTCTCTTGCAGCCTTGTTGCGGACTGGGCTATACACGGCTGGACAGGATGGTTCGCAGCCTGGTCGCGGCTGGGATCACCGTCCCCAGCCTGGTCACGGCCAGGTCTGTGTGAGGCGCGTCATCACCCGTGTCCCCTTGATCATGAAGTAACAAATCGACATTTACATCCCTTGTGTAATTCTCGTTCTCATGCAGCGATTCACATTCCAAAAAATCATCATGAATTTCATTATTTTGACCAAATTCCGTGGACATTATATTCACATCCTCTGGGCTACCAAATGGAAAAATACCCTCTACAAACTTGACATCTCGAGAGACAAAAAAAACTTTCAAATCAAGATCGTACAATTGCCACCCCTTCTTCCCAAAAGCATACCCTAAAAAAACACATTTTCTACTCCGGCTTGCAAATTTGTCCCCTTTGGTTTTCTAATTGTGAGCAAAACAAAGACATCCAAAGGTACGAATGGCATTAAAAGACGGGCTTTTATTGAACAAGATTTCAAATATAGTTTTGTTTTGTAACAAAGGAGTGGGTGTTCGATTAATTAGGTGTGTTGCGGCTAAAACGCACTCCCCCCAAAAATAAATAGACAAGCTAGCTTGAAACCTTAAGGCTCTCCCAACCTCAAGAATATGTTTGTGTTTTCTCTCAACCCTCCCGTTTTGTTGTGGAGTTCCCACACAAGAGGTATGAAAAATAATTCCAGTACTACGAAAATAATCAAGCAAGCAATTAAACTCTGTACCATTATCACTTTGCACAATTTTAATAGTTTGAAAAAATTATCTATCAACCATTGCACAAAAGACTAAAACATTCGAAAAACTTCTGTTTTATCAACCAACAAATAAATCCAAACCGCCCTAGAATAATATCCACAATAGTAAAAAAATAACGAGCTCCACACGACGAAGCATGTCGATATGGACCCCACAAATCACAATGAATTTTCTCAAAAATCCTAGAAGCTCTGCTGTCACTTAAAGGAAATTTGTCTCTAGAATGTTTAGCACGCATACACACTTTACACCCCTTATCAAGTCTCTCTTTATTACTACTAACATGAGGAAGCAACTTAACTACTTTCTCGAAAGGATGACCCATACGACGATGCCACAATTCCAAGCTTCAAAGTACTTCAACACCGACATGGTTCACCGTATCCGAAGTGCTAAAATAATATAGTCCGTCTCTCCTAGCTCCCGTTCCAATCTGCTCCTTCGTTTGTTCCTGTATAGCACACATATAAGTGTTAAATTGGACAGTACAATTAAGATCATCAGACAGTTGTGATACAGATAACAAATTACAACTCAAGTGCGGAACATAAAGAACTTCGATTAGAGTAATCTTGTCGGATAATCGAACCGATCCAATTAATGAAGCAACCACAGTATCTCCGTTAGGTAAACCAACGGGACACTCAAAATTTTTTGTATCAAACAACCAAGCCTTTTCACCTGTAACATGGTGTGTAGCCCCTATGTCAATAATCCAAGAAGAAACATCAAACTTACCATTCAAGCGATTTTCAGAAACTTTGGCATTACCAAACAAACCCGTAATTTCTTTCCATTGTTCGCTAGAAAACACTTGTCCTTGAGAGGAAGTATTCGAACCTGATACAGCATTAGCACGAGCCGACCCCAGACTACGACCACTAGAGGACTTCCCCCCTAGCTACCATCACCCATAGTAGGAGGATAGCCGTGTAGCTCAAAACACTTGGCCTCAAGAAGACCCCTTTTCTTGCAATGGTTACACACTTTTTCCGACCAACAACTTGATGTCTCGTGACCCACCTTTTTACAATTTCCACAAACAGAACCCGACCCTTCACGACCACGACCTGCAGCCCTTGTACGGACAGTAAACCCTATGGCAGGAGGCGGGTCCTCTCGAACCCGATCAAAACCACACACAAGCTCCTCTTGCAAAACATGATGATAGGTTTTATTCAATTAATTAAAGGTTCAATCTTAGCATGTTCATCCCACAAGACCTTTAATTTACCAAAATAAATTGCAACAGACATATTTTTAGATTGTTCACAACGAATACGAGGACCGTTTACTACACAAAAACGTTCATGTAAATCATCCCACAGACGCTTAGCATTGTCATTATTAGAAAGCATAGATTTTACCTCCGGATCGATCGTGTTCATGAGCCACAAAACAAGCATACAGTGCACCAAAACCCAATCATCCTTGGTTGCGGGTGGCACAAAATCGGCGATGGTTCCATCCAAGAACCCAAATTTTCGACGAGAAGACAAAGCAACATATACAGCATGCGCCCAAGCATCAAAGTTGTCTAGTTTCAATCGAATCGGTGTGATAAAATCACCCGGTCTATCATGAGCCCCTAAATAAAAAGGCGAGTTGGTTTCAATTTTTAGGGGTGGTGGCGGTGGTGGTGTATCACCGCCAGCCATGACTGTGTTTATGTGAGAAAAAATTAACCTTGCTCTTACACCATGCTAAATATCAAAACACAAGGCTTGAATTCTCATTGATGTTAACGCATGAATATATAATACAAGCTAACCTTATGAACATGGGATTAGGAAACTACCAAAAAGATAAATATCAAAAGATATCTTAGCACAAAATATGCTAAGTAAATATATCCTAATATTCCCTAAAATATATCCTCAACACTCCTACTATTGCCAATTGGTTTTAGTATGGAAGCTCCAAAGCCTCGTTTGTGGACCAAACTCTCCTCCTCCTTATTCGGGTTGCCTAGACCCATTTCATATTGTTTCAAAATTTAACATGGTATTAGAGCCCAGGTTTGTTGGGCCGTTTATAACTGGGTATTTGTCAAGCCACTGGTTAAGGGGCCTATATTTTATATTCATTCCCAAAGAGGACTTATATTGTACCTTCTGTTGTGCTCTAATTCTAAGGATACTCATAAGTGAGGGGGAGTGTTGGAACCCAATGTGTATCACTTATGAGTGTCCCACATTGGCGTGGTTCCACTTTATAAGGTAGAGGAGTAACTCCTACTATTGCCAATTGTTTTAGTATGAAAGCTCCAAAGCCTCGTTTGTGGACCAAACTCTCCTCCTCCTTGTTCGGGTTGCCCAGACCCATTTCATATTGTTTCGAAATTTATCACAATCTTAGGGTTTTTAGAGTTTGATACTTTTGTAAATTCTTAGCCATTGTAAGAGCTTCTATTTTGAGGTAAAAGAAAGATGATTCTTTGAAGCAACAAATGACTAGCAGCAACCACCTTGTTTACTTTGCCTTCTCCGTCGTAGAAACCCTAAGTAGCCAAATCAATGGAATACAACTTAATAAGGCCGATAGAGAGTGAATACTACTTTGATGAGGAGTTGAGGAATGCTTGATTAATGAGGGTTTAAATGTTTGATAAGGAGAGAAAGTGGGGAGGGTTTGATGAGGAGAGAGACTGAGTGAGTTAGCTTCATATCCATAGAGGGAGGCGGAGAAAATGAAGGAGGGTTTATTTCAAGTCTGAGAACCACTTTTCATTTTAAATTTGAACAATATTTTTTTTTAATTAAAAAGGTAAGGAATAATAGTGTTTAGCAACTGACGCTTTAAGGCCTGCTATAACTATTTTGGTCAATTTTTGTTGACTTAAGCATTTGTAGCGGGCATTAACTAAGTCAGTTACTAATATTTTTTTTATTTAACTTGAAATTTTTTTACCGTTATTAGCAGCTTACATATTTGTGCCAACTGCAAATGTCATAGTATTTGCAACTGGAATTAGATAGGTCAGCTGCTAATATTAATTTTAACTTTTACACATTTACTATTAACAACGCTCATATCTATCTCAATTGCTAATGACATTGTATTTGCAACTTAAAATATTTTACCCAGTTGCAATTATTGTTTTAGTAACTAACGTACTTAACGTCAGTTGCTAATAGGGTGCTACTAATAGCAATTTTTCCACTAGTGAAAGTTCGTTGTAAAACAATTAGTTAGCTCCCACTTGAGCTATCTTAGCCTTTAATGAGCCATTAAGCTCCCACTGAACCACTTAGCTCATGCTAAGCCGGTGAGCTCCCACTGAGTCACTTACCTCCCATTAAGCCAGTGAACTCCCAATGTGGCTAAAATTTTTAGACACATACTTGAAAAGACATTTAGAAGATAATTATATCTATAACTGAATATGGCATCGATGTCTCCGTGAAGACACACTATGTTCTTTGTGAAGACACACTATGTTCTTTGTGTAGTTATTTATGAAAATTTCAATTTCATAACTTTGTGATGGTCACGCTTGGCTCAAGCAAATATCGCTCTATCTAATCTAGACGTTTTGATATCTTGCCAAGTCGATTTTGTACTTCACTGAACTCTTGAACTATTCAAGGTCAAGTTTGTTCACATTTGATGAATATAGGCATATTCTTTCAAATTCTTTGTGAAACGTTGAAGTAAATGAATCCTCTTTAGCTTTCAGAGTCAATTTTCTATACCAAGAACAATAGCTCTTTACTTTGTCAGTTTCAACAAGTAAGTCTTGCTTATCTTAGAACGATTCCGAATCAATCAACTATCAAGAGCCTATATTATAGAGCCTTGAGTACGTTCTTGTCAATGTGACATTGCTAAAGATGTTCGGAACGCAAATCATGCCCATGACTTTGAGCTTTTGCCAGTTTATCATGTTAAGAAAATGTTTGTCTATAATCAAGCATTCTGGACTCATGCTTTAGACAACCATTCCATTCAAATAAATTTGCAACTGTTGCTCATTGCTTTGAATGTGAGTCTTTCCATGTGTAAACGGATCAATTGCTAATCATGGTAAACAATAACCACTTATTTATTCCAGCCTTAGCTTAAAGATCTTTAGACAAAGCATACGACCTTACAACTGATCTTGATGTAGCACCACTTGCTTCATTCTAAGCTTGTTAGTCGATAACTTAGCTTATATTCAATTGTTTGAGGTCACTTTCAAAGTGGAACACTCAAGTAGTATTCGATACTTTGTAAAGATAATGAGTTTCTAAGTTAACTTCAATAACATAAATTCTTTAGTAAAATGGAATCTTATTCCTTTTCTTTGTTCTTCGTTTCCTATATTTCTTATCATACTTTATCTCATAATCTTTAAGAACCATTTCTTTAAGTGTCTTTGACTTTTATACTTTTTTAGGCATAATTAAGCATCTAATGCGCCGTAAATCAAAGTTCCATCTTTTCCTTTAATTCACGCTCGAATTACTACATCAATGTGTCCTACTCATCTATGTATTAAGCGAAAAGATATGTTAGTTGTCAATATTGACAATTTTAATTTGCAACTCAATACTTCATGTTTTATCAAAACTACCTAGTATTTTGAACACATGATGTCCAACCGTCCTTAAAAATCATTTTTGAGAATTGTATTTTAGAAATGCTTTACTTTTCTTTGAGAACCATTCTTAAAGATTTCCTTTACCAATTATAGAAAACAATACAGTTTGATTTGGAATTCTACATATATAAGTGCAAAGTATAACAATTTATCATGTAAATAACATAACAAGTTTGAAAATTAAAAGGTATTCATGCAAATTTTCAATCTTATTAAACGTCTTATCCACGCATTAAAATTGTGGCGAGAATAAGTCGATTCCAAGATCCAAGGAAACAAAGAGTGGCTAAGCATGCTTTGGCTTGTCTTAGCACTCAATCTCCCAAGGTAACCAACGCTTTCCTAATGGCTCCAAGCCACTCTTGGTTGAATAAATCATCACATCCAATGCTCTCTCAGCAATTTATTCACTTTGCCACGACATGTTAGGACTCCATCACTCATATCGTTGAGTACAACCAAAACCAACTTGCATACCCGGTATGCCTTATGAGTCGAGGGTGTAATAGTGATGCCTCGCTTTGGCGTAGCCCATAACTACTCTCAATAGGTCGATAAGTGTTGTTTTGGAATGACAATTTTACTCAATATTTAGGGACCTAGGGTTTCTATGTTGGTTGATTTAAGTGAACTTAATTAATCATCACAACATTCGAAATCCTAAGCATGCATCTAACATATAATTCATATAAAAATACTCATGAATATGTAAAGCATAAGCATTTTGATGCATATTGACAATTAGCATGACCCCTTAAATTCTTCAATTCTTCAAAAGGTCTTATTTTGCAAATTCATGACTTTGTCTTCCAAGAACCTCCATCTTCAAGACTTGACCATAATTATGCAATACTAGAATCTACGATTAGGACTAATCTAAATATTAAGGTAAATAAATACTCGACGGTACGCAAACCCTATTTAGATTTACAAAAATACATCACAGATCGCAGTCTGTATTTTCTATCCTAATCGGGCCCCACTAGTTGCCATTTGTGCTTGAATGCTTGGTTTTATTTTTTCACATAATTGCAAACTAATTGCATTAAGTGTGAAATTGTTGTTCTTTGAGGCTTCCAAGTATTAAAGATTCAATATTCAATTATGTTAAGTGATTGAAACTTTATATTACTAAATTCCATGAATTTTTGCTAAACTTTATTGATTTAATAATTTTTTAGTTGATTGGAATCATAATGTTTGAAACTTTGTGATTGAAAAATTGTTTATCTTCATATTGGAAGATATAATTTTTCAAGGATTCACAAGTATTAAAGTTGGAATCTTTATTGAATATATGTTCATTTTTCCAACTTCCTCTTATTTTGTCAAAAACTCTAAGTTAATTTAAATTAATTAAATTAATAGTGAGTATTTGCCCTATTATTTTTTGTTGCACCAAGTTAAACCAATTTAATTAAAGAATGGTTCTTGCGAATTTTTTTGTTACATGCACTTTAAAAATTTCATTTAAGTTAGACTTGTTTAAATTTTTTAATTTTGTTCATTGAATTAGTTCTAAAATTAATTTAGAATTAATTACGAAAGTAACGCAAAATTTGGGATCAAATCCCGAGGCTAACACGCAAAACATGGCATGAGCCCCCTTGCTAGCCGGGCTGCATAGCAGCCCGCATGTGGCTGCCATGTCCTGCGCGTGCAACCATTGCATGGCTGGTGCTTACGGCCGCAAGCAGCAGCACAGCAGCAGCACGCTGCCATGTGCGTGCGTGCATGTGTGCTGTGTTGCGTGTACATGGGGCTGCTGTGGCGCGGGTATGTGGGGGCACGAGCACATGGTTCTTCGTGTGGGACTTGGTTCATGCGTCGTGTAATTAGGGGTATGCGTAGACATTGCTTGCGAAGCAATGTAGTGCAATGAATTCGTTCAACATGGCCATCAAGGGCCCGTTTTTTATTTATGAAAGTTCGTTGATGTGGGCGGTGTAACGCTTAGCGACATCGGGCCCACTCCCATGTTCTTTGAGCATCTAATGGTTGTGCGAAATGTGAGCACTCCGTGTCTTAGTGCTAACCACTTAGACACTTTGGACTACGTATTTTTGCTTAATAATTGTCGTTCTAATTATTTTATTAATCTAATTTATTTTAATTATTTTAATAAATTTTGGAGGCTAGGCCTCGGTTTTGAGCGGCATTGGCAAAATTTATTTTGACAAATTTTGGGATTTACCAGCTTAATTGATTGGATTAATTAAGTTGGATGCGGAATTTAGTGGGAGCTTTAAATGTTAAATTGTGCTTATTTACATAACCGGTTAAAACAACTTTGACTAGTTTTAATTAGGCGTGTTAATTGGATTTACCACCTAGATTAGTTACTAGTTCACGTGTGTTTTTGCATTGTTACTTGTTTAACGTTGTAAAATGCATGGGCCATTCACAAATAGTGAATGGATTAATGATATGTATATTCTCTCACGGGTTTTATGAAATGGCAACTAGTGGGGCCCGATTAGGATTGAAAATACGGATCGCGATACGTGATGTGTTTTTGTAAATCTAAATACGGTATGCGTACCGTTAAGTATTTTTGTACCTTAATATTTAGATTAGTCCTAATCGTAGATACTAGTAGTTGCATTTAATTATGGTCAAGTCTTGAAGTTTCTTGGAAGACGTAGCCATAAAGTTGCAAATGAACACCTTTTGAAGATTTGAAGATCTCAAGGGGTCATGCTAGTTGCCAAATGCATCTATATTTATGTTTTTCGATATATATATGTTTATGTATATGAATTATATGTTAGATGCATGTTTAGGATTTCGAATGTTGTGATGATTAATTAAGTTCACTTAAATCAACTAACATAGAAACCCTAGGTCCCTAAATATTGAGTAAAATATGCCATTCCAAAACAACACTTACCGACCGAGCGAGGGTAGTGGTGGGCTACGCCAAAGCGAGGCATCACTACCTCTCTTAGGAAGTAAGGCGTACCGGGTATGCAAGTTGGTTTTGGTTGTACTCAACGATATGAGTGATGGAGTCTTAACATGTCGTGGAAAAGTAAATAAGTTGTTGAGAGAGCATTAGATGCGACGATTTATTCAACCAAGAATGGCTTAGAGCCATTAGCAAAGCGGGTTGCTTACCTTAGGAGATTGAGTGTTAAGATAAGCCAAACCATGCTTAACCACTCTTTGTTTCTTCGGATCTTGGAATCAACTTATTCTCACCAAATTTGGGACAACTTTAAATGTGTGAATAAGACGTTTTAAATAAGTTTGATTAAAATGCATGAATTCAATTTTATTTAAATTTCATGAATGTTTTTTCATTTCAAAATTCTTTCAAATAGAGAATCATGTCTTTAACTATCGACAACAATCTTATGTTCCAAGAACTTCCCGAGAAGTTATCATTTAGCTTGAATTTGGTAAACTTCAAGGAATGGGAAAAGGAACTCCGTTTGACTCTCCGCAATTGCTACCTAGAGCATATCTTGGATATTCCCATCCCGAGTTTCTACTCAAAAGGGATTACGAGTGATATGGCTTATGAGGAGTGGAGTTATGATTGCAAGAGAGTCTCTCGACTCATGGCAAACTCCATTCCGGAACAGTGGAATTTGAAATTCTCCAACTACCTTTCGGATGTACTTCTCAAGGCTCTAGAAGATGTGGTTAATTTGAGGGTAACAAAGAGCGACAAGGGAAACTATGATGGACTCGTGGAAGAAGTGACTAGGTCATTGTCTAACATGAGGATCAAGCCACCGCAAGATTGATGTCTTAGCAAAGAAAGGCAAGAAGTAAGGGCTAGGGTCTATAGTACAAGACTTAAACCCGGGTTGCCACTTCAAGCCCATGTGCAAAAGATGACAAGGTTATTTAACCATTTGAAACTGATTGGTAAACCGGTGGAGGATGAGCAAGCGGCTCATATACTTCTAATCTCACTCCACTCGGGGTATGTTGTAATTAAGATGCGACTTACAAACAATCGGAACAAATTATCCTACAAGGAAGTTGTCCAAGAGCTCCAGAAAACCTATATATTCTTGCAAGGCGGCTACGTTTGCTCTAAGTCTCAAGAAGAAGGAGTTTAAAAACAAGGCAAAGATGCGCTGCCTCTATCGTAGTAATCAAGGCCACTACAAAAGAGAATGTAGCGAGTATCTGGAAGATGAGGCAAGAGGAAAGATAGCCTCAATCTCAGGTATCATCAACACACTTGAAAATAAGCAATTTATAAGGTATTAGATACCGGAAAATTGACTCATATTATGCTCTTGTTTCAGGAACGAAATGAGCGACGTTTTTCAAGTGGTCATGAGTACACAAGTGGAAGACGAAAAAAGTCTATCCAAAGAAAGCTTGTAATCTCATGTATTTTGTCTAAATTTTGTTAAGTTTTATCTACCATACTTTGATCTTGCGACGTTGGACGTCATTTTAAACCTTGATCACAAGACCTTTTGTTTAAATGTCTTGTTTATATTTATGGAAATGACACCTTTTGTGTGTTTAGACAAAATTTTTTATGATAATACCAAAAGAGCTAAGACCATGGAGTCAAACCGAACTTACTTGTGGCATTGTCGTCTTGGCCACATTAACATCAAAAGCATCAAGAGACTTCTACAAGAAGGTGTTCTTGACTCTTTCGATTAAAATCGTTTGAGAATTACGAGGGATGTTTATTAGGCAAGATAACTAAGCAGCCATTCTCCAAGTTAGGAGAAAGGGCAGGAGACTTATTAGGTCTAATACACAATGATTTGTGTGGACTAATGAGCTCAACCACAAGAAATGGACACCGATATTTTATCACCTTCACAAATGACTATAGTTGATTATGGGTATGTCTACCTAATGTCACATAAATCTGAATCGTTTGAAAAGTTCAAAGAATTTCCAGAGTGAAGATGAAAATCAGCTTGGCAAGAAAATCAAAGCCCTTCGATCTGATCGAGGTGGTGAATACTTGAGCCAAGACTTCGATGACCATCTGAAAGAAAAGGGTATACTTTAAGAATTGACACCTCTAGGAACTCCACAATGGAACGGAGTATCTAAAAGAGAAATTGAACCTTGTTGGACATGGTACGATCAACAATGGGTCTTAGTGATCTTTCTATCTCTTTCTGGGGACTCGCACTTCTAAATGCGGCAATAACACTGAACCGTGCACCATCAAAAGCTGTAGAAAAGACTCCATATGAATTATGGACAAAGAAACCTCCTAGGTTGTCTTTTCTAAAGATATGGGGATGCGAAGCATATATCAAGAAATTGATTTCTGACAAACTTCATCCCAAATCTGACAAGGTTTACTTTGTGGGCTAGCCAAAAGAAACCAAAGGGTATTACTTCTACAAAAAATCAGAGTATAAAGTGTTTATTGCTTGCGATGGTGTCTTTTTGGAGAAGGAACACCTTTCCAAAATGACAAGTGGGAGGAAAATCGAACTTGACGAAGTTCGTGAGGATGAGCAACAAAATCAGAATGACAGTCAAAGTGATCAAACAACATCTGTTGACGCAAGTCGAAATGGTCAAAATGTGCAAAGTAAAACCGACAATGCAAATGCTCAATCCATTACCCTAAGTAGGTCTCAGAGGCCGAGATCTTAACCTGATAGATATCTTGGTTTAGTATTAACAGAGATATCAGAGGACATCCTGATTATGGATGGAGATGAACCGGCAACCTTTAAGCAAGCGATGGCAAGCACCGACTCTGCTAAATGGCATAAGGCCATGAGATCTGAATGGATTCCATGTTTGAAAATCAAGTTTGGGACTTGGTTGACTTACCTGAAGGTTATACACCTATCGGATGTAAGTGTATTTTCAAGATAAACCGACAAAGATGGAAATGTATTCAAATACAAAGCTAGATTTGTGGCAAAAGGGTATAGACAAGTTCATGATATTGATTACGATGAAACCTTTTCACCAGTCGCAATGCTTAAATCCGTTTGGATCCTCCTAGCGATTGCTGCATATTATAACTATGAAATATGGCAGATGGACGTCAAAATCGCCTTCTTAAATGGTATTTTGGAAGAAACTGTGTACATGACACAGCCTGAAGGTTTTGTTGACCAAAAAAACGCTGGGAAGGTTTGTAAGCTTAAGAAGTCCATTTATGGACTAAAGCAAGCTAGCAGAAGTTGGAATCTGCGATTCGATAAAGCCATTGATAATTTTGGTTTTATTAAGAATCCAGATGAATCTTGTGTTTACAAGAAGGTCAGTGGGAGTGACATTGCCTTCGTAGTCTTATATGTCGATGACATATTGCTCATTGGAAACAACATTTTGTTGTTAGAGTCTGTAAAGGCCTGGCTTGGAAAATGTTTCTCAATGAAAGACTTAGGAGAGGCTCAGTAAATACTAGGCATCAAGATCTATAGGGATAGATCAAAAAGGATGATTGGATTGAGTCAAAGTACTTATATTCATAAGGTACTTGCTCGATTTGGCATGGAATGGGCCAAGAGTGGTCACCTACCAATGTCACATGGCATAACCCTGAGCAAGAAGTAGTGTTCACATACTCCTGATGAGCGGGAAAGAATGAATTTGATTCCATATACTTCGCTTATTGGATCGATCATGTATCCCATGATATGTACTAGGCTAGATGTATCGTATGGGTTGAGTGCTACGAGTAGTTACCAATCGGATTCAGGAGAGGCCTATTAGATTGCGGCCAAGAATATCCTAAAGTACCTGAAAAGGAACAAGGGTAAATTCCTTGTATATGGTGGTTAAGAAGAATTAGTTGTTGAAGGTTGTACCGACGCAAGCTTCCAAACAGATAGAGACGATTTCAAATTGCAAGCGGGGTATGTGTTCTGTCTAAATGGAGAAGCATTGAGTTGGAAGAGTGCCAAGCAAAGTACAACTGCCGATTCTACAACTGAAGCCGAGTACTTAGCAGATGCTGAAGCGGCTAAGGAGGTTGTTTGGATACGTAAGTTCATTGGTGAACTTGATGTTGTACCTTCCATAAAAGAACCAATAGCCCTCTATTGTGACAGCAATGGAGCTATAGGTTAGGCCAGAGAGCCAAGGGAACATCAGAAAGTCAAACATGTCAAACGGCGGTTTCACATGATTAGAGAAAGGAAATTAGAAGGTGAAATCAGAATTTACAAAGTTGGAACGGATGACAATGTAGCCGATCCACTTACTAAACCTTTGCCTCAAGTGAAGCACAACAAGAACATTAAGGAAATGGCATGTAGGAGACTTGCTTTGATTTCCCTGTTTAGTGTTTTAGTTAAAATTTGAATATTTAATGTAAGACACAAAGAAAAATCATTCAAGTTTTGGAGTAATATAAATTTCATGCAAAATATTTTATTACTCCGTTTGCTATTTAATTGTGGTTTAGGATTAAATAATGAGTCCGTTCAATTCTTGGAATATTCAAAATAGGGTATCAAGACAAGTATTGATAAGGAAACACCTATTAAGTAAACATTGAATATTATAATCGAAAATTGTCCCTAATCGAGGTCATTTAAACGATGGACGATTAATGACAAACTGAGATTAGTGTGTAGTTTGATTTTTAGCACTTTTTCTTATGCTACGACGACATGATTGTCATAAATCATTTGCACAGGTATTGTTTATAACCATACTGGATCGACCTTAGAGAATAATTTAAAAGAATAAAAATCGTCATAAAGTATACTTCTCATTATGGCTATTGGAACCTATTTCCTTGACCTTGAGTATTGTGAATTCTACTAGTCCGTTTTGATGTTGTCAAATGTCTGCCGTAATAGGGGATTATAACGGCAACACTCGGGCGGCTAAGTCCTCTCAGTAAGAGGAGCTACATTACAAGACAGGGAATATCCCCCTACTAAAATAGGGAAGATGTCTTTGTTGTATACAAGTCCTCTCGTAGAGTGAGACTGTAAAAATGCATGGCCATGCTCGGATGGATTTTAAAAATCATCTGTTTATTGACAGTCGTACTTGGAATTGATAAACACTTTTGGACGTAATAAGGATGACGAAATAATCTTACCTTATAGTTCATGAAGAGACATGAAGAGACGTAGGAAAAAGGTTGTACACAAAATGCGCACTTGTCCATAAGGACAAGTGGGAGATTGAAAGGAATGGTGTTTTTTGAACTAGTGTATTATTCTGATAGCGGGTTCAGAATTATTAGAAAGCAGATATATTCAGTAAGTTCAAGTGGTCGGAATGCCTGGGTGGAGGCCGCTTCCGAATAGTAATATTAATGTATAATTAATATTAGAGCTTAATCTTTATTGAACCCTTCGGGTCACACCCTAGCAAATATGAACTGACTCGACGAATTAATTTGGAAGAAATTAATTCGTCGCTCGAGTATTAAATATTTAGACAACGGAAATTCGAGCTTAGAGCGTCGAAACCGAGCGTCGGAAGTCGAGTCAAAATAATAAAAGACGAGACTTGAAAATAATAAATCAACAAGAACAAAATACCCCTAGCATCAGAATGCCCCGAGAAAACCGAGTGTTAGGGGAATTTGGTATAACTCGGTGGCTAGCATGCGCACCAAGCCGAGCCTAGGCTGGCTAGTGCGTGTTAGCATCGCATGCTAGTAGCGCTGGCCAACGCGCGCAAGGAGCATCAGCTCTCAGCAGTAGCCCGCATCCTTCAGGCGCGGCTTGCAGGCTGAGAGCACAAGCAGCCCGCACAGGTCGTGCTGGGCTTGCTGGTCAGCAGCGCTTAGCAACCTTCACACTTGTGCTGGCCCTGCTGGCAGCCGCACATGACAGCCCACCTTGGGTGTCTTGGTGCCCAAGTGTGGTGCCATGTGGCGCATTATAAGAGGAGGCTTGAGGGATGAGTTGGGCGATTCTTTGGAGAGGGAGTGGGGAGCAAGTTTCCCCCCCCCCCTTCTAAATGGTCCTCACCTAACCTCTCTCATGAGCTTGTCACTTGTTGATTTATTAATAGTTTGATTTTTAATTTAGTTTACGTTTAAAATAAAATGGAAAAATAAAATTCTCCCACATTGATGGGTAAGCCTTTTCACTCTCTTGTTTTCCCTAAAAATACCCTAGTTGGGGCATTGGGAAAATCACTTGAGTGAGAGTTGAAAAAGACATCACCATTGTGAAAACCTTTGAACTCATTTAATCACTCGGGTTTTGGTGAGACCTTGCTAACTCCAAGGTAGCGGACTTAAAAGTCGGTGTTTGTCCTTTGTGGGTGGATACCAATGGAGGCTCGGTATTTTCGGAGCTAAAGCTTTCAAGTAAGAGCCCATTAGGTCTGGCGAAGCACACGTCAAAGGTAAATTCTGATTCTATCCTTTTATGTTTATTTGTTATGCTTTATGGTTTTATTAATTGCGAGTGGTTCTTTGGGTCGGGGTTGTTCCGCGGTAAGTTGGACTTACCAAACCCCAACATCAGGAGCTAAAGTCATCTCTAATACGAGGTTAAAATGGATAAAACTAGCTAGTAATCTAATTAGCGACTTATAACTAGAAAAATTAAGCTATAAAATACCTTGAAAAATATTATGATTTTAAAAATAAACGAGCGAGGCTCCGATACCGCTGTTGGGGTTTGGTGAGTCCGACTCACCGTGGAAACAAACCCAAAACAAGACTGCACTCGCAATAAATAAAACATAAACATAATTAAATTAAACACTAGATTAAGATAAAATGTTTACCTTTTGTAGTGTGCTTCACCTGACCAAATTGGCTATTACTTGAATGCTTATCCCCGAAAACACGAGAGCCTCCAACAGCAATCCACCCGCAAGAATGACTACCGATTTTTATGATAATACCTCGAGGTCAACGAGGCTCGACCAAAACCCGAGTATTATATGAGTTTAAGGGTTTTTGCAAAGGCAATTCCCTATTGAACTCCTACTCAAGCAAAAAATTCTCAAGCCATGCTTCGGCTATTTATAAGGAATGATAGCTTTTGAATTCCACTCATCTTTCAATGTGAGACTTTTTCACAAAAAGATCCCACATGGAAAGATTGATGAATTTAACCCTTTGTCAAATAAACCAAGGAACAAGTAACAAGTGTCACATGGTTAGGTGAGGACCACTTTCCCACATGGTCCCCAAGGCATTTAACATGCATTGTGAACTAATCATGTGTCACCCAATCTTGAGCCCCAAGTTGGGTTCAGTTGGGCCACTTTCTTTTGGCCCATGTCCATGACCCATCACCCGGGTCCACGGCCCTTGCCACATGTGTTGTCACCATGGCGCGCTGCCAACGTGGCTGCCACTAGTTGGCTGCCAACGTGGCGCCTGCCAATGTGGCTACCACGTGCGCCGCCATGTGTGCTATCCCGTGGCACGCTCCTATTTGGCGCGCTTTCCTAGCCTTTTGCGTGGCTAGGATTTTACTTGTTACTTAAAGCATTTTCCCGTCTTGCCAAATCCTAAATTTTGGCTTGACATTTGAGATTCCCCGGCCCTCGGTTTTGACGCTCCAAGTTCGAATTTTCGACGTCTAAATATTAATTACGTAGGCGACCCATTAATTTCTTCTAAATTAATTCGTCGAGTCGGTTCGTTCATTGCTTGGGTGTGACCCGAAGGGTTCCATCACGATTAAGATGTAATATTAATTATACATTAATATTACTGATCAAAAGAGGCCTCCACCTAGGCATTTCGATCACTTGAACTTACTGATTATATTAGCTTTCTAATAATTCTTAATCCACTCTCAGAATAATACACTTGTTCGAAGGACACCATTCCTTTCAAGATAGGCTTATTTTTAGGATCCACGGCGAGTTTGTGGACAACAAGATCCGAGCTGATGCCTGGAATCTCTTCCACTTCAAAGGCAAAGATGTCTTTGAATTCTTTCAGCAGAAGGTTCTGCACCAAGCCTTTCAAAGGCAGCCGTCCCCACCTTAACCGTTCGCTATGGCTGGCTGTCGTACAGAGGTATATCAATGTGCTCACTAGCTGGCTGGGGATGAAGATCATCTGACTCTTCCCCAGTCAGTGATTGCTATTTCTTCTCCTTCTTAACCTCCACCAGCTTTTTCAGTTCTTCTTTTCTTTGCGGCTGCTGGAGGGGGTAAATCAGGATCCTTGATATCGTCAAGGTCTATTGGCTCCTTTAGCTGACTGTAGGCACCCAAATATGTCATCCCAAAACCAAACCCAGTGATGAATACCTTTCATGTCATTTGATTATCGAATAAAGAAAAAGTGTGAAAAGTCTAGTGATGAGGATGTTTTTATTAAAATATCTCTTCTTTCTATTTTTGAAAATATTTCTTTTCTTACCTTATTTATGAAAAACGTGCATTACAGTTTAGTTTGATCCATGACAAGGGTCCAATAATAGTCTAGTTTGATGGGGCTTGAAAATACCTTTCCAACGATATATTATAAGCCTAATTCCGATGAATAATGAGGAAGTTATGGCCAAAATACTAAACTAGGCCCGGTTTGGTTTTTATATGCGGTTCAATGATCTAGAGAAGGGCATATTATTAATTATCATTCCTATAGCTATTAGGATTGATTATAGTCTTATAGAATATTCTAGAAGTTTATCTTAAATCCTAATGGAGTTAGGATTGATAATTATGTTTCAAAGAGTTTGAAATTGAATAAAACTACCCCTATTAAGAATCCTTGTTTTGTACAAAGTGGAATATATTCAAATATTATTTTCGTACCTCAAAATCTTTCTACTAATATTGTATTGTTGGATAGATCATGAAATTATATTTTCCATAATATATTATAATATTATATCCGAGCTATAACGAAACAAATATGAATGGAATATGAAACACTATCCAAAAGTGAAACCCTTCCACTATTTCGGCCATATCTTTTTTTTACACAAGATTTTAATTTGATTCAAATTGGGTTGGAAATTAGACTTCAATAGCTTTCCAACGACATATTATATGACTTATTTGGACTTCTAGATCAAAATATATGATAAAAACAAAATCCGTAAAAAACTATCTTGCAGCGCCGGACGACAAGCCTGTCGCCTGGCGACAGCTGGTGATAGGTCATGTTGTTGGCGACAACATCGTGTTTTATTCCTCTTCAAAATATGATTCTTTTGTATCATATTCGTCAGATTTTCTTTATAAATAGCCTCCTAAAATCTCTGTTTTCAATCACCAACTCTCAACCAAAACTCTCTAATTCTCTTCTCTCTCTAAGCTAAAGCTTATTCTCTCTCTCCCTCTTTCTAGCCTAGCCTTTTTCAAACACAATTCCTCATACAATAGCACTAGAAACACCTAGCAAAGTTCGAAGTTTCCTTCGCCCTAGACGTGAAAGGTTTAATTTCTAAGAGTTTGGTCTCAAATCTCTCTTTTAATTATTTAATTTAGTTCTATAATTATTTTTTTCCTTGAAGTTACTAACGTGTATATTTTGTTATTAGAAAGAGATACGAGGCATCCATATTTTGTTATTAGAAAGAGATACGAGGCATCCAAGTAAGTACTTTAATTGATTTATTGTTATTATAGAAATCATGTCTATGTTGTTATTTTGATTCCTAGTACCATGTTTTTCTTAATTTGTTGTTTAAATGACAACAATAAGTTCCTAGTATCATGTTTAGAGTAAAGAATATAATGCCAATTATGATTTCTGTGATCCTTACTATTTTCTTTCCTAATATGCATGTTAGTGTCATGTTAGGGTTAAATATTTCATATTTGATGTTTAGTAACATGCTAGGGTTTGTTATTAATCTTGTTAGTATCATGCCTAGGATCTTGCTATTATTTTTCTTTAACATGATTATGATAATTATGAACATGATTATTATTATGATTATTTTTGTGTTGAATTATATAAATTAACGTAATTGTTAATTAGCGAATTGTTTCGCATAATTTGTAAATTAATGAATTGTATCACGTAATTTATTAATTTACAAGTTATTTAATGTTATTTGTTAATTGACGGATAACTTTTATATAATTTGATTATTATTATGTTGCTTGATATATATTTATTGTTATTTCTTGATCACACCTTTTATATATGTTTGAAGGGAATTTGTACTTTTAATCACGCTTAATAAGATAGTTAATGATCTTGTTTAGGGTTAATTAAATTATAATTCAAGTGATCGCCAATAATAGTTTTGTTTGTGCATTAATATTCAACCAACATAGATAAACAGGTTTAGGGTAAACCTAATGATTGCATGTTAGTCAAAAAGCACACATGAATATGAGAAGAATAAAGTAGAGGCCTATTATTAGGGCAGGTTCAATCTCTTATAGGTTGGATTTGTACCTTCATCCCCGAACTTCCAGTCTTGGTTCAAGACCTATTAGAGTTAACGATCTCCTGGATCGTTAAGGGGTGTAACGTTCACCCTGTGAACGGTTTACAATTTCCTAAAACTTGTTGGCGACTCTTTTGCTCTAGCTTCCTTCCCTTTGGACGCCACCATGCTTTAGTGTATGATCAAAGTGGGGTTCAAGTTTGGGGTGATGCTTGAAATATTCCCTACAGTTTTTGGCGACTCCACTGGGAGGATTTCTATTTTAATTCCTGAAATTTATTTCGGCAATAATATAAAATGAGTGGATGAGACTCGAAAAGTTCTAAGTATTTCATGTTCGTAATTTTAATTAACATTATTGTCATATGCATAAAAAAGATCTCATTGGAAAGACCATCCATAATGAGTTAAAACATAGGATTTTTACACGTAGGAAATTTGAGGAATATCTTTCATAACTAGGATCGAAATAATGCTGCGAAAAACTGGAAAATTTTATCGAACACTACTGAGGCATGTAGGAACTGGCGTCTAGCAAAATGAGCCTGTCGCCGATAATATGGCTCTCTTGCCGAGCGACAATTCTGTCTCCAGGCGACAGGGCTATATTGCGGCAACGGTCTCTGTTGGCTGGCGCTGCGTTTTTCCAATACCGTGCCAGAAATATGAGTTATAATTTTGACCAGTTCTAGCACTGTTGGCTCGATTCTACTTCCTGATTGATTTTTTCTCACTTTTCTGAAACCCTTATGTGTTCAACATATGGACATAACCCTCTGGGAATTCATGCCCCATCTACCTGATTGAACACTCTTTGCAACAAAGGGTACATCCGAGAATGTTGAACTCACCAAACCATGGAAGCGAGTTTAACTCGCGGGGTCCCATCCACACGCGCCAACCCTTCCAAATTTAAGGCTTCCGCGCGGTGCATTCGGAATCATAACCATGGACCCTCTTTTATTAACCCATATCCCAAAGTTTAAAAAACTAGAGCCATGGTTAGGTTGCAAACTCAGTGCATCATATTGTGCCTACTTGACTAATTGTGCATATTGTTGTGCATACTCTATGTGTTTTTCCTAACCGTTTGGTTTAATTGTGTTTGTAAATAAGGCTTAATAAACTAAACAATTACTAATTGGTTTTTCTTAAATAATTAATTAATTAATTTGAGCTAGAAAAATATACCTTAAAATCGAGTCATAGTTCCTTTAAGTCAACCCGGATTTTTATTCCCGTATATTGCACAAACGTCAACCTGTTTTGGTCATAGCCGGAGTTCTAGGAAAAAATCTGATTCGTACAACCTATAGATCTGTAGCCGCGAGTTTTATCATTAATTTGGCGTTGGTTTCATCCCAATCAGGGTCACAGATCGAAAGTAATGACTAAAATACCACAGTCTGTCCAGTTTAATGCATATGCATGAAGTCTTAACTTAGTCTTTGCTTGATTCTAGTCATATGGTCTAGCCACATGGTCATGACACGAGTCTTAACATGTCACAGACACTCACTAGTCTTAGCATACACTTTGTGTATATGTCACCATGACCATGTCTTAGGTTCATGCATGTGTCGGTCTTTTCCGTCATTTGAGCTGAGGGTACATTCTATTCCTAATTTTTTCATGTCTCCCCATCTACATCATCTTTCCTTTCTCTACATGCTTTCCCCATATCACAGTATTCATTCTTCCAACCTCCTTCCATATATTGCATGTTGAATAGAGTTTGAGTAAAACAATTAATAATGAATATCCCTAATTTCCCTTTCCACAATATTTGGTCAAGGAGAGAAGGGAGATTAATCAAGGACACCAACTTTATTCAAGTTCAACTTTTTGATAAATTGTTCCGTTAAAAGAGAAAATCTACGAAGGTAATGGCAAGTCAAGAAGAAGTCAATGAGCTTATGAAGCAAATGGTAGACGTGACTAAGGTGTTGAAGGCTTTAACCCTCCAAATCAATGACCCTGTGAAGCAACAATAAATGGAGCTCATGCAAGAAAGTTTGAGAAAGATATCCAACGACTATAGATTCCAGGGCATTAGCTCAGAAGGGGTCTTAGTGGACAAAGAGCTTCTTCCGCAAAAGTTCAATGCCAACGACATCCCAAAGTTCAAGGCAACTGATAACCCTTATTTCATCTAAGAGCCTTTCAGACCATAATGAAAATTAAGGGGATTGATAGGAAAGTCTTTCATTCCTTGTTTTCTTTATCACTTGAAATCGTTTGTCAACAGAGGTTCTTTTCCCTTGAAAAAAAGAAAACCTCTTCTTGGGATTCCGTAACAAACGCTTTCATAGATAGATATAAGTGCAACATCTAAGACGAAACAGACCACAGACAACTTGAGATGTTAAAACAAAAGGAAAACGAAGGGTTCACTTCTTTTTTCAACAAAGGGAGGGAAACTTCTGCTAATATGGTTAAGGTTCCCACCAAAAGAAGTCCATAAGGATGTTCATCAAGACCTTAAAGAAAAATATGGAAATCACTTAAAATACCAACACAACTTGAATACTTTCAAGGCTGTGTATAATATATGCATTGACATTGAAGATGACCTTCTGAAAGATAATAGTGCGATAGGAAAGAATAACGACTATCCTTCTTCTTCCTCTCTCCATTAACGAAGTACATGCTAAGAACACCTCTAAATCAAGAATCCAAAGGTCGAAAAGAGTGTTCACTCCACTTGGTATGAGTCATGAAATAGCTTTTGAAAAGCTACACCACAAATGACTAGTCATGCCTATAGGACCTATGAAAGACCCAGTTCCAGAATCCAGGCCACCTAAGTGGGAACCTAATAAACACTACAAATATCACCAAGGAAAGGGTCACGACACTGAGGAGTGTTGGAAACTCAAAGATGTTATTCAAGATCTGATCGATGACAATAAAACTTATGAGATTCTAGCCATCGCAGAAGATCAAACATCCTTAGATCCTTCACTTCTTATCACACCTGTAGGTGAGCCCATGATTGAGATAGCTTATATAATCTCTCTTGATGAAGTTGCCATGATTGAGGAGGATGAATGTATTTTCTTAGAAAATACCAGGGAAAACTTGTCAAGTCTAATAGAGGACGTTTGAAAACTGTAAGATGTCATTGTCATGCTCTTGAATATGGTAGAAGGACTAGCAAATCAGATGATGGTTATCGTAAAAAATTCTCACCAAGGATTTAATGAAGAACTCAATGCTCCTAAGCCACGGGCAAAACGGACCATTGAAGAATACACTAATAAGAATGACTTACAATGAAGCTTTTGACTGTCTTCACGATCAAGGTCTCATTCACCCCATTGGTCCTAGTCAAGACCCTCCGCCTGAGAAACGGTCTCCCAATTGGGACCCAAATTCTTATTGCCAATACCATAGAGATCATGGTCACACCACCGAAGTATGTTTCGCCCTCAAAGATTGTGTTCAAGACCTTATTAATTCAATCCACCTTCATATTCCTCTGAGCAACAAGAAGTCCAAGAATTGTAACAATAGTAATAGTGGCTGGAAAGGAAAGAAGAACGACAATCCTTCTTCTTCCAAAACTACCTACTCGAACAACGTTAGCTTGGATAAGGTCCTTGCCATGAACAAACGAGAGAAAAAGAGAACCTTTACACCTATTGGCATAAGTTATGACACAGCATTCGATCACCTTCATGCTAAAGGTCTCATATCTCCTATCAGACCTATTCAAGATCCCGCACCAAAGAAGAGGTTACCTAGTTGGAATCCAGATGAACACTGTAAGTACCATCAAGGTAGGGGTCATGCTACTGAGAGCTGTTGGAAGCTAAAAGAGGTCATCTAATATCTAATTGATAATAAAAAGATCCCATTGCCTCTAGCTAGCAAGAAGACTGGGTGGTGATAAACACAAGACAAGAGGCGAGCTTCAACGACAAGATTTCATGACCTCTTTTTCTATTTCTTTTTTATTCTTCCTTTCCCCAATAAGTCTAGCATAGGTACCTTCTATTTTTTCTTAGATTTACTTTGTAGATTTTTTTTCTTTTTCCCCTTTTAATAAAATGAGCATTTCTTTTCTTGCATATGATTATCACATCGCATTGCACAAAAACAAATAAAAATATTGTCGAACTAAGCGCAAGGTATACCAATGATTTGAGGCACCCCTTGTAGCCACATCACATCACCTTTCACCCTTCAAATATGCAATCCTTTTTTGGTAAACCACTTTGATCCTCGTCTAACGATAGACCCTTCATTTTCCAACCCATATCTACAAAAATTTGGGATGGGATGGTGTGCAACTTATGCACTTTTTGATTTCATAAAAATCTTGAGTGACTTAAAAATATTAAAATAGCAAAAAAAGACAAAAAAAAAATAAATAAATAAAAGTGTACAAAAGGGCAAGTGTTCCAATGTCTTTGATATGAAAATATCTTTGATAAGAACACATCTCGGATTGCATTTCTTATCGAGTGCTCGGTACCGTGCCTAAGAAACATGAATGCCAAGTTAGTGATAGACCGCATGATCGGGATTGCCCACACTTATAAAAATAAAATAAATAAAGCAAAAAAAAAAGAGGTAAAAAAGAAAAGAGAAACCTCAAGCATGAAAATACAAATATTCAAAAGCAAAGTTGCACACCTTGGGGCTTATCTAGGGTCTTGAGCCTTTTATCCCCTTCTTCTTCAACCTTTAGACTAACTACGTTATAACCCTTATAAAGACCTTTTTGTGGTATACACACACTAGTGCAAGGTTCGGCTAGAGCTACGTTAGACCTGATTCCTGACGGATTCGTAGGCAACCTCACATCGAGGTGTAGCCGTAATAAAAATGCATTCATATTCACATTCACACATCATTATCATATCAAGGGATCTCCTATGATCATCCCTATCTACTTAGAGCTAGATTTGGGGGCTTGATCCCTACATCATTAGTTTACCTAGATTAAGAATCACCATCATTTGATTCTTCTTAAAATAATATCTTTTTCCACAAACTTAGCCCACGGCCTAACTTTTAGTATCACCATCACAGACATCACAGATACATGACCCAATATAATTCCCTTAGGAACCCTTTTTCATGAAAATTCAACAGAACGCTGAAGCATTCCTTGTCATATCAACATCAATCATCATTGCATCACAAAGTATGAAGTACTTAGCCTCCGCGCCTAAGTTACCAAAATACTTTCATTATCGAGTCAACTAGGATAGTCTAATGTGTTACAATCCTTATACTATGAAAGACAACGTTAACGGATTAAACTCATTCAACATGCACCTTAAAAAACTTTGTTTCTTTCTTTTTTCGCGTCTCTCTTTTTTGGGAGAAAGGCAGTACCCTCCAGAAAAATGACGGAAATTTTTTGCTTTTTCGAGTCGCACGATCACAATACAATGCACACACTAGTCATGAGTCACACATGTCAATTCACCTTGTGTCAACCTTAAGTCAGTCAGTCACGTTGAGTCAACCTCAAGTCAGTCAATCACCTTAGGTCAACCCTAAGAAAAAAAGCATCAACCCTTAGGTCAACCCTAACAAAAGCACTAGCAAAGTCTTTTGGAAATCTTTTGATTTTTATATAATACAACTATTCAGTAAAACTCCTGCTCACAGCCAACCAAACGATCGCAACAAACATTCAAGTATAAAAGCTCTTTGTTCAGAGATGCGTGAATATATAAAAAAAAAGCTCCATTGTTCAAAGACGAGTGAACATAAAAACAGCAAGATGGCGTTCCCTAGCTTGTAGAAAGTTGTCACAACATCAAACATAACAAATTGGTTACTACAGAGACGTGTCCTCCACGGTACAAGATACACGTTTCTTAACTCTCTTATCTCTTTTACTAACGCTAGTTTGTAGGTATCGGCGTTACAAGAATGATTTAGGATCGCAGAACGTTCTGAATCATTCTCTGTTCCTATCAATACTTTGACTTTCGTTTTCGAAACTTTTGTTTCTCCATACTCAGTCAAAGAGGGGGCTTCTGTAGACACCCAAATGTGTCTCCCCAATACCAAACCTAGTGATGAATGCCTTTCATATCATTTGATTATCAAATAAAGCGAAAGTGTGAAAA
Organism: Chenopodium quinoa; assembly: GCF_001683475.1. Classification (NCBI taxonomy): domain Eukaryota; kingdom Viridiplantae; phylum Streptophyta; class Magnoliopsida; order Caryophyllales; family Amaranthaceae; genus Chenopodium; species Chenopodium quinoa. Next base: position 1,534,964 of record NW_018743262.1, on the reverse strand, counting down.
GTGTAGTGATGAGGATGTTTTTATTAAAATATATCTTCTATCTGTTTTTATAAATATTTCTTTTCTTACGTTATTTATGAAAAACTTGCATTCCAGTTTAGTTTGTTCCATGACAAGGGTCCAATAACAGTGTAGTTGGATGGGGCTTGCAAATACCTTTCCAACTATATATTATAAGCCCAATTCCGATGAATAATGAGGAAGTTATGGCCAAAATACTAAACAAGAATCGGTTGGGTTTTTATATGCGGCCCAATGATCTAGAGGAGGGCCTATTATTAATTATCATTCCTAAAGCTATTAGGATTGATTACAGTCTTCTAGAATATTCTATAAGGTTCTCTTAAATCCTAATGGAGTTAGGATTGATAATTATGTTTCAAAGAGTTTGAAATTGAATAAAACTACTCCTTTTAAGAATCCTTGTTTTGTACGAAGTGGAATGTATTCAAATATTTTTTTGTGCCTCATAATCTTTATCTAAATCTTATATGGTTGGATAGATATTGAAATTATCTTTTCAATGATATATTATAATATTATGTCGAGCTATAACGAAAAAGATATGAATGGAATATGAAACTCTATCCAAAACTGACACCCTTTCACCATTTCGACCATATATTTTTATCTATAAAATATTTTAATCTGATTCTAATTAGCTTGAAAATTATACTTCAAGAGATTTCCAACGACATATTATATGACTTATTTTAACCTCTGGATCAAAGATATGATAAAAAAAATCCGTAAAAATTGTCTTGCAGCACCGGACGACAAGCCTGTTGCCAGATCATGTCGCCTGGCGACAGGTCATGTTGTTGGCGACAACGTCGTGTTTTATTCCTCTTCAAAATCTGATTCTTTTTTTATCATATCCGACTGATTTTATTTATAAATAGCCTCCTAAAATCTCCGTTTTCAGTCATCAACTCTCAACCAAAACTCTCTAATTCTCTTCCCTCTCTAAGCTAAAGCTTTTCTATCTCTCTCCCTCTTTCTAGCCTTGTCTATTACAAACACAATTTCTCATACATTAGCACTAGACACACCTTGCAAAGTTCAAAATTGTCTTCGCCTTAGACGTGAAAGGTTTAATTTATGAGGGTTTGGTCCCAAATATCTCTTTCAATTATTTAATTTAGTTCTTTAATTATTATTTTCCTTGAATTTACTAACATGTGTATTTTGTTATTCGAAAGAGATACGAGGCATCCAAGTAAGTACTTTAATTGAATTATTGTTATTATGATATAGAAATCATGTCTATGTTGTTATTTTGATTCCTAGTATCATGTTAGGAGTTTTTTCTTAATTTGATGTTTAGAATGACAATAATAAGTTCCTAGTACCGGGTTTACGGTGAAGAATATAATGTCAATTATGATTTATTTGATGCTTCCTATTTCTTTCCTAATATGCATGTTAGTGTCATGTTAGGGCTAAATATTTGATTTTTGATGTTTTTTGACATGATAAGGTTTGTTATTAATTTTGTTAGTATCATGCTTAGGATCTTGCTATTATTATGCTTTAACATGATTATTATAATTATGATTATGATTATGATTATGATTATTATTTTGTCGAATTATATAATTTAATATAATCTGTTAATTAGTGAATTGTTTCACATAATTTGTTCATTTACGAATTGTTTCACGTAATTTGTTAATTTAAAAATTATTTAATATTATTTGTTGATTGACGGATAACTTATATATAATTTGATTATTATTATGTTGCATGATATACATTTATTGTTATTGTTTGATCACACTTTTTATGCATGTTTAAAGGAAATTTATACATGAAATAAAGCTTAATAAGACAATTAATGATCTTGTTTATGGTTAATTTGATTATAATTCATGTGATCTCCAATAATAGTTTTATTTGCGCATTAATATTCAACCAACATAGATAAGCAGATTTAGGGTAAACCTAATGATTGCATGTTCACAGTGGGGTTCAAGTTTGGGGTAATGCTTGAAATATTGTTGGCTTTTAGGTTGGATTTGTACTTTCATCCCCGAACTTTCAATCTTGGTTCCAGGCCTATTGGAGTTAACGATCTCCAAGATCGTTAAGAGGTGTAACCTTCACCAAGTGAACGGTTTACAATTTCCTAAAACTTGTTGGCGACTCTTTTGCTGTAGCTTCCTTCCCTTTGGACGCCACCATGTTTTAGTGCATGATCACAGTGGGGTTCAAGTTTGGGGTAATGCTTGAAATATTCCCTATACTGACTGGCTGCAGAAGTAGTCGACTTGACGTCTGAGAGATAACACTCTCTTGCCATCTTCTAATCTATGTTTAGGGAGACAATAGTGCCATCATCCCTTCCATATTTGAGGAGCATGAGAGCTGGGATGATGACGGCCTTGCACTCGTTTAGAGTGGGTTGGCCAAGGATGATGTTGTAAGTGGTTAACTCCTTAACCACCAAGAACCGGACGTCCATGTGTCGCTCTTGTCCCTTCTCCCCAAGTCGGATGGGGATGTCAATCTGTCCGACTAGGTGCACGACTTTTCCCCCAAAGCCAACTAATGGGTGGGAGACGTCGCGCTATCCGTACCATTTGTAATTTAGCCGGGACGGACACTTGTAGATGATGAGATTAGAAGAGCTACCCGTGTCAATGAGGATCCGACCAACCAGCTTATTGGCAACCTTACATTCAATGACGACTAGGTTGTCATGCGGTAGGCAATCGTTGCCCCGATCCTTTTCAGTAATGAGGACGTCTGGGATTGTCCCACTGAAGGGCGACTGTCCATCATCGACTGAATGGATCGTCCTTTTTAGATGATCCTTGGTGCCCCGGATATTTAGGCCACCGCTTGCGAATCCACCTGCTATGGTGTAGACCGGATCCTTATCAGTATCCGAACTACTAATAGGCTGGACAGTTTTTGATGACTGCTCCGGATTCGTCTTAGAAGCCCCTTTGGATTTCAAGACATAGGACTTCAGCAAGCCCTTGTCAGCCAGACGGTCCAACGTCCGCTTGAGACTATAGCCGTCGTTGGTGTCATGGCCCACTTCCTGATGGAAATGGCAGAATTTATTCTTGTTCCGCGACTGAACGAAACTTTTCATAGGATTCGACATCTCAATAGTCTGCCGGTCCATCACCTCTATAAAGATGGTGTAGCAGTCTTTATTGAATTCATATCGCGAAACATACGGTTTGAATTCTTTCTTTTTCTTTTTAGACGACTGATCAGGTTCCTCAACCGCTCAAACTTCTTTCCTCTTTTTACTCTCTTCAGCTTTCTGAGCCGTCTAAGCAGACCGACTCTCTTTTTGTTTGTCGGATTTTGTGGAGTCCGACTGGTGGCTGGACGAGCAAAAGTTGGTAGCTTGAATAAAGCTCTCCGCCTCCATCAACGCCTCTTGAAGGGTGAAAACCCTCTTACGAACTAGGTCGAACTTAAAGGTCGACCCGTCTTTAAGACCCTTGAAGAAGTTTGTATAGGCTACCTCGTCGGCGACCCCTGGATTTGAATTCTCACCAGGTTGAACTGCCTAACATTGGAGCGGAGCCCTTCTCTATCTCCTTGTCGCATGGTGCTTAAGTCAAGACTTGGCAGGGATGCTCATCGAGAAGTTGTAGGCAGATAGGAAAGCAAGCTTCCTACAATTGTTGATGGAACCGGCTGGCAGGTTGCCAAACCATTGTTGTTGGGCGATGCCCTTCAATGTAGCAATAAAACACCGGCACCACATAGCGTCCTCCAGCCCCTGCATGTGCATGAGGTTGGAGTAAGCCATGAGGTGGTCCTGCGGTTGGTTGTACCATCATAAGCACCTACCAACACATTCTTAACCTTGGCTGGTTGTGCGGCTTCGGTTTTCTCCTTGGTGAATGCAGAAGTTTGTTCACCAAGTTTGAGTAGTCTGAGCTGCCAATCCAAGGGTTGGACGTTATATGCCGCCTGACCCCCAAACAAGGCCGGCTGCATAAAGTGCGGGGAGTACAGACCGTAGACTATAGGAGGTACATACGGTGCATTCCCAATCATCTGAGGGCAACAGTGGACGGTATTACCGCTTGTATGGCTCTCATGCAAGGATTGAGTATTCCCCGCTAATGTGTTCTTGTAGCTGCTTGGAAAGCTCGATGTAGAGGCTGACTCAGACAGCTGTTGACCTCTTCTGCGGGTAATGATTTCCCGAGCATCAGGAGTGGATTTTTTGTTTCCCTCCGGCTTTTCAAACAGGCGGGGGTTTCTTGTGTTCTTCTAGGGCAGAAGAACCTTGGACCAGTCGAGGGTCCCGACTGCCTTGTCCTTTGGATGCAAAGTCGGCTTCCTGTCCATGACTGGATTTTTCCTCCCTTGAGGAGTCTCCTTTGCTGACTAACCCTTGTTTAGGTCAGCCTTACTCTTGGTAATCAGATCCTTGATTTCAACCTTGAAACTAGTCATGAATTTAATCAGTTCATCCCGGGTGACAGGGGCAGATCCACCTCCCGTATGGGTTTCCCCTTTCGGCTGAGCAGGGGGTCGGCTTGTACCCTCCTGGCTCTCGCCCCGCTCCAAAGTGTCTCTAGGATGAATGCGTTTAGTGATCAGGGAGCCATCTTTGTTAATGTAGGTTTTAACTTGAGGATAATCATCCTCTTGGTTAGTAAAGACCGCCAGCTGGTCAACAGGACGGTCAGGAGATGGTAAAAACTCTTGAACCATCCTTGAGATACTCTACCCACAGACAACACCAAATGTTTTGGGTTTTTTGGTCCCTCGGGAGAGTTACAACTCAGAGACTGGTTGTGTTGGGGTTTGGTAAGTCTAACTTACCACGGAAACAATCCTGACCCAAAGAACCACTCGCAATTAATAAAACCATAAACATAACAAATAAACATAAAAGAATAAAATCGAAATTTACCTTTGACGCGTGCTTCGCCCTCAAAGTCGGGCTCTTACTTGAAAGCTTTTAGCCCCGCTCACACGAGAGCCTCCAACGAAAGTCCACCGGAAAAAAACTACTAGCGACTTTAAAGTCCGTTACCTCGAGGTTAGAAAGGTCTGACCAAAACTCGAGTATTATGTGAGTTTAAGAGTTTTTGCTAATGCATTGCTCTGTTGAACTCCTACTCAAGCACTCTTCCCAAAAACCCAAGATGGGTATTTATAGGCAATAGGGAGAGTGGGAATTTCTATCCCATAAATGTGGGAGTCGAAATTCCACAATTTATTTTAAAGCTAAATTAAAATAAATAAGCAAACTAATAATAAATCTACAAGTGGCACTATAATATGTAAAGGGTGGTGAGAACCACATGGAGAGTAGGGGACCATACTTGCTCCCCACTCAATGCTCTCCTTGTGCCATATGTCCCTCACTCCACTTGCTTTCCATATACTCCCACTTGCTCCCCTAGTACACGACCCTATGGCCCAGCCACAGCCTACCTAGTGCCCAGCCCGTGCATGCGCTACTAGCTGCTGCTAGCACGCACGGCTTGAGGCAGCTAGATGCTGCTGGCACTCATGCTTGCGGCTGCTAGCTGCTCTAGCATGCGATGCTTGTGGCTGCTAGCTGTGGTGCGCTAGCAGGCACCAGCCGACCGTGCATGTCTCGGCTTGGTGTGCTTTCTAGCCACCTATGCTAGGACATTTTTTCCCCTAGCACTCAGATGCTCGGGGCACTCCGATGCTAGGGGTATTTTTGGAATATTGGCGATTTTTTTATTATTTGCGCGTCACGTCGTTCATTTATTATTTCTGACTCGACTTGCAACGCTCGGTTTCGACGCTCTAAGCTTAAATTTTCGAGGTCTAAATATTTAATACTCAGACGACGAATTAATTTCTCTCGAATTAATTCGTCGAGCGGTTTGTTTACTGCAAAGGGTGTGACCCGAAGGGTTCAGTCAAGATAAAGCTGTAATATTAATTATACAATAATATTACTCATCGGAAGCGGCCTCCACCTAGACATTCCGATCACTTTGACCTTATTGATTATATTATCTTACTAATAATTCTGAACCCACTAACAAAATAGTACACTTGTTTGCGGGACACCATTCCTTTCAATCTCCCACTTGTCCTTCCGGACAAGTGCGCATTTAGTGTACAACCTTTTTCCTATGTCACTTAATGTCTCTTCATGAACTATAAGGTAAGATTATTTCGTTATTACGTCCAGAAGTGTTTCTCGATTCCGAGTCCGAATGTCAATAAACAGATGATTTCTAAAATCCATCTGAGCATGGCCATGCATTTTTACAGTCTTGCTCTACAAGAGGCCTTGTATACAACAAAGACATCTTCCCTATTTTAGTAGGGCGACATTCCCAGTCTTGTAATGTAGCTCCTCTTACAGAGAGGACCTAGCCGCCCGAGTGTTTCCATTATAATCCCCTATTACGGCAGACGTTTGACAACATCAAAGCGGATTAGTACTTAAACAAGAGAACTCACAATACTCATGGTCGAGGAAATAGGTTCCGGTATTAATAATGAGAAGTATACTTATGACGATTTTTAATCTCTTAAAGTATTCTCATAGGTCGATCCAATATGGTTCTAAACCAATACCCGTGTAAATGATTTATGACTATCATGTCCTCGTAGCACAAGAAATAGTGCTATAAATCAGACTACAAACTAATCTCAATTGGTCATTAATCGTCCATCTTTTAAATGACCTCGATTAGGGATATTTTCGATTATAATATTCAAAGTTCACTTAATAGGTGTTTCCTTACCAAGACTGGTCTTAATACCCTATTTTGAATATTCCAAGAATCGAATGGACTCATTATTTAATTCTAAACTACAATTAAATAACAAATGGAGTGATAAAATATTGCATGGAATTTATATTACTCCGAAACTTGAATGATTTTTCTTAGTGTCTTACATTAAATGTTCAAATTTTAACTAAAACACTAAACAAGGAAATCAAAGCCAGTCTCCTACATGCCTGATTCCCATTGCCTCAACGTGCTTGTTGTGTTTAACTTGAGGCAAAGGTTTAGTAAGTTGATCGGCTACATTTTCATCCGTTCCAACTTTGCAAATTCTGATTTCACCATCTGATTTCCATTCTCGAATCATGTGAAACCGCCGTTTGACATGTTTGACTTTCTGATGTTCCCTTGGCTCTCTGGCCTGAGCAATAGCTCCATTGTTGTCACAATAGAGGGCTATTGTACCCTTCATGGAGGGTACAACATCAAGTTCACCAATGAACTGACGAATCCAAACAGCCTCCTTAGCCGCTTTAGCAGTTGCTAAGTACTCGGCTTCAATTGTAGAATCTGCAGTTGTACTCTACTTGGCACTTTTCCAACTGAACGCTCCTCCATTTAGACAGAACACATATCCAGATTGAGATTTGGAATCGTCTTTGTATGTCTGGAAGCTTGCTTCGGTATAACCTTCAACAACTAATTCCTCTGAACCACCATACACCAAGAATTTATCCTTGTTCCTTTTCAAGTACTTTAGGATATTCTTGGCCGTAGTCCAATGGGCCTCTCCTGGATCTGATTGGTAACGACTCGTAGCACTCAAGGCATATGATACATCTGGCCTAGTACATATCATGGAATACATGATCGATCCAATAAGCAAAGCATAAGGAAACAGATTCATTCTTTCCCGCTCATTAGGTGTTTGTGGACACTGCTGCTTGCTCAAGGTTATTCCATGTGACATTGGCAGGTGACCTCTCTTGGCCTCCTTCATGCAAGATCGAGCAAGTACCTTATCAATATAAGTACTTTGACTCAATCCAATCATCCTTTTTCATCTATCCCTATAGATCTTGATGTCTAGTATGTTCTGAGTCTCTCCTAAGTCTTTCATTGAGAAACATTTTCCAATCCAGGCCTTTTATAGACTCTAACAACGAAATGCTGTTTCTAATGAGCAATATGTCATCGACATATAAGACTAAGAAGGCGATGTCAATCCCACTGACCTTCTTGTAAACACAAGATTCATCTGGATTCTTGATAAACCAAACTTACCGATGGCTTAATCAAATCGAAGGTTCCAACTTCTTCTAGCTTGCTTTAGTCCATAAATGGACTTCTTAAGATTACAAACCTTCCCAGCATTGTTTTGGTCGATCGACAAAACCTTCAGGTTGTGTCATGTACACAGTTTCTTCCAAAATACCATTTAGGAAGGCGATTTTGACGTCCATCTGCCATATTTCATAGTTATAATATGCAGCAATCGCTAGGAGGATCCGAACGGATTTAAGCATTGCGACTGGTGAAAAGGTTTCATCATAATCAATACCATGAACTTGTGTGTAACCTTTTGTCACCAATCTAGGTTTGTAAATGAATACATTTCCATCTTTATCAGTTTTCATTTTAAAAATCCACCTACCACCGATAGGTGTATAACCTTCAGGTAAGTTAACCAAGTCCAAGACTTGATTTTCAAACATGGAATCCATTTCAGATCTCATGGATTCATGCCATTTAGCAGAGTTGGTGCTTGTCGTCGCTTGCGTGTAGGTTACCGGTCCATCTCCATCCATAATCAGGATGTCCTCTGAGATCTCGGTTAATACTAAACCAAGATATCTATCAAGTTGAGATCTCGACCTCTAATACCTACGTAAGGTAATGGATTAAGCATTTTCATTGTCGGTTTGATTTTGCACATTATGATCATTTTGACCTGCGTCAATAGATGTTGTTTGAGCACTTTGACTGTCATTTGATTTTGTTGCTCATCCTCACAAACTTCGTCGAGTTAAATTTTCCTCCCACTTGTAATTTTGGAAAGGTGTTCCTTCTCCAAACAGACACCATCGCGAGCAACAAACACTTTGTTCTCCGATTTGTTGTAGAAGTAATACCCTTTAGTTTCTTTTGGGTAGCCTACAAAGTAAAACTTGTCAAATTGGGGATGAAGTTTGTCAGAAATCAATTTCTTGACATATGCTTCGCATCCCCATATCTTTAGAAAAGACAACCTAGGAGGTTTCTTTGTCCATAATTCATATGGAGTCTTTTCTACAGCTTTTGATGGTGTACGGTTCAGTGTTAGTGTCGCAGATAGAAGTGTGTGTCCCCAAAAAGAGATAGGAAGATCACTAAGACCCATTGTTGATCGTACCATGTCTAACAAGGTCCGATTTCTCCTTTCGGATACTCCGTTCCATTGTGGAGTTCCTTGAGGTGTCAATTATGAAAGTATACCCTTTTCTTTCAGATTGTCATCGAATCCTTGGCTCAAGTATTCACCACCTCGATCCGATCGAAGGGCTTTGATTTTCTTGCCAAGCTGATTTTCAACTTCACTCTAAAATTCTTTGAACTTTTCAAACGATTCAGATTTATGCGACATTAGGTAGACATAACCATATATAATATAGTCATCCGTGAAGGTGATAAAATATCGGTGTCCATTTCTTGTGGTTGAGCTCATTGGTCCATATACATTAGTGTGTATTAGACCTAATAAGCCTTTTCTCCCAACTTGGAGAATGGCTGCTTAATCATCTTGCCTAATAAATATCCCTCACAATCCTCAAACGATTCTAAATCGAAAGAGTCAAGAACACCTTCTTGTAGAAGTCTCTTGACGCGTTTGATGTTAGCTAAGACGACAATGCCACAAGTAAGTTTGGTTTGACTCCATGGTCTTTGCCCTTTTGTTAGTATTATTAACATTATAAACTTGTTTGTTTAGATCAAGCACATAAAGATCATTTTTAGAATGTGCAACACCATATAAAACATTATCGAGATAAAACGAACATACATTGTCTTTTACTCAAAATTCAAAACCCTTGGCGTCCAACGCCGAACTTGAAATGATGTTTTTGTTAAGGTTAGGAACATAATAAACATTATCTAGTTCCAAAACTAGCCTAGTGGGAAAAGACAAACTTAGAGTTCCTACGGATACGACACTAAAACTGGCTCTATCGCTGACCCGGAGGTTAGCCTCTCCCTTCTCTAGCCTTCTAGCGTTCCTTAGTCCTTGAGAATTGGAGCAAAGGTGTGAGCCACATCTGGTATCTAATGCCCAGGATGCTAAGCTAGTGAAGTTAAAGTCTATAATGAATATACCTGATTCAGAAGTAACGGTTTCATTCTTCTTGTCTTCCTTGAACTTGAGGCAATCTCTCTTCCAATGTCCCTTCTTCTTACAGTAGAAACATTCGGAATCGAATTTAGAACACGCTACCTTATATTCTTTGTTATCCTTGGTAGCTTTAGACTTTGGCGGAAAGGTCTTCTTCTTGCCCTTCCTCTTGAAGCCTTTCTTCTTCTTGCCTCAGAATTTGAACGGCTTGCCATTTTTAATCATGAGCATATCATGCTTCCCCTCATCCTTGAGCGTTTTCTCTGCTTGCTTCAACATACCATGAAGGTCGGTGATGCTTTTCTCCATGCTGTGCATGTTATAGTTCATCTTGAATTGATCATAGCCTTTGTGCAGCGAGTGGAGTATGATGTCAATTGCCATCTCAGTTGAATACCCCGCATCAAGCCTTCCCATGTTCTCAAACAATCCTATCATTTTTGAATACATTTAAGCTGACTTGCTCTCCTTTCTTGAGCTTACTCTCAAGGATCTGCCTATGGGTTGCAAACCTTTCAGTTCGGGCCTGCTCTTGAAACATATTCTGCAGTTCAGAAATGATCTCAAAAGCTGTCTCCTTCTCAAAGAAAGTCTTTTGAAGCTCAGGATACATTGTGGCCAACATGATGCATTTAACATCTCAATTGACACTTTGCCATCAATTTAGGGCAGCCTGATTTACCACCTCATTGGGAGCCTTGGGCATTTCCTCATCAAGGACATATTCCTTTTGCTCTTACATGAGAACAATTTGCAAGTTCCTTTGCGAATCAAGAAAATTTAGCCCACTTAACTTCTCCTTGTCAAGAATTGAGCGTAACGAGAATTGGTTGTTTGAGTTATTTGAAGACATGATTCTACAATTGAAAGAATTTGAAATGAAAAACCATTCATGATATTTAAATAAGATTGAATTCATGCATTTTTAATCAAACTTATTTAAAACGTCTTACTGACACATTTAAAGTTGTCCCCAATTTAGTGAGAATAAGTCGATTCCAAGATCTGAAGAAACAAAGAGTTGTTAAGCATGCTTTGGCTTGTTTTAACACTCAATCTCCTAAGGTAAGCAACGCTTTGCTAATGGCTGCAAGCCACTCTTGGTTGAATAAATCGTCGCATCTAATGCCCTCTCAACAATTTATTCACTTTGCCACGACATGTTAAGAGTCCATCACTCATATCGTTGAGTATAACAATCTAATGCTCCTAGGAGAGGTAGTGATGCCTCGCTTTGGCGTAGCCCACCACTACCCTCGTTCGGTTGGTAAGTGTTGTTTTAGAATGGCAAGTTTTACTCAATATCTTGGGACCTAGGGTTTCTATGTTCGTTGATTTAAGTGAACTTAATTAATCATCACAACATTCGAAATCCTAAACATGCATCTAACATATAATTCATATACATAAACATATATATTTATCGAAAAACATAAATATAGATGCATTTGGAAACTAGCATGACCCCTTGAGATCTTCAAATCTTCAAAAGGTCTTCATTTGCAACTTCATGGCTACGTCTTCCAAGAACCTCCATCTTCAAGACTTGACCATAATTAAATGCAACTACTAGTATCTACGATTAGGACTAATCTAAATATTAAGGTACAAAAATACTCAATGGTACACAGACCGTATTTAGATTTACAAAAATACATCATGGATCGCAGTCCGTATTTTCTATCCTAATCGGGCCCCACTAGTTGTCATTTCATAAAACCTGTGAGAGAATATACATTCCATTCATCCATTCACTACTTGTGAATGGCCCATGTATTTTATAACGATAAACAAGTAACAATGCATAAACACGCGTGAAGTAGTAACTAATCTAGGTGGTTAATCTAATTAACACGCCTAATTAAAACTAGTCAAAGTTGTTTTAACCAGTTATGTAAATAAGTGCAATTAACATTTGAAGCTCCCACTAAATTCCGCATCCAACTTAATTAATCCAATTAATTAAGCCTGTAAATCCCAAAATTTGTCAAAATAAATTTTGCCAATGCTGCTCAAAACCGAGGCCTAGCCTCCAAAATTTATTAAAATAATTAAAAACAAATTAGATTAATAAAGTAATTAAAATGACAATTTTAAGCAAAAAATATTTAGTCCAAAGTGTCTAAGTGCCAAGCACTAAGACATGGAGTGCTCATATTTCGCACAACCGTTTCATGCTCAATGAACGTGGGAGGTGGGCCCGATGTCGCTAAGCGTTACACCGTCCACATCAGTGAACTTTCACACATCAATAACGTGGCCCTTGATGGCTATGTTGAACAAATTCATTGCACTACATTGCTTCGAAAGCAACGTCTACTCATACCCCTAATTACACTACACATGCATCAAGTCCCAGGCCATGCACCATGAGCCCGTGCTTGCACCATCCGCGGCAAGCCACGCAAGGCAGCACGCACAAGCGTGCAAAGCACCTTGCTGCTTCTTGGTGCTTGCTAGCGTGCCATGTTGATGGCAGCAAGCAGCAGCCACGCATCGGCTCGCGCGCAAGCTCGGGGCTGCATCCTTGGCAGCCACATGCGGGCTGCTATGTAACCCGGCTAGCTAAGTGATGTGTTGCCTCGTTTTTGCATGCCATAGCCTCGGGATTTTTATCCCAATTTTGCGTGACATAATTTTTAATTCTAAACTAATTTTAGAACTAATTCATTTGAGAGAAAATAAAAAATTTAAACAAGTCTAACTCAAATAAAATTTTTAAAGTGCATGTAACCAAAATAATTCCCAAGAACCATTCTTTAATTATATTGGTTTAACTTGGTGCAACAAAAATAATACGGCAATTATTTACTACTAATTTAATTAATTTAAATTAACCTTGAGTTTTTTGACAAAATAAAAGGGAGTTGGAAAAATGAATATAAGTTCAATAAAGATTCCAACTTTAATAGTTGTTAAATTAAATTAAATAAAGTAGAGTTGATTTGGGGCCAAACACTCAAACAACTCTACCTTTCATGCCTTGACTTAAGGATAGAACCACGAGTAAAGTATGGACTCCTTTGAGCACTTGAAGAAGGAATTTTGAAATGAGAAGGGTAGGCTAGTGTTTAGGCTAAAGCATAGAAGACATAAAAATAAATTCGAGAATTAATTGATTCCCCGTACATCAGAAATGAGGGGGTATTTATAGAGAAAATGTGCAGAGGTAGCACACGGAACCCTAAAATTATAAAAAACCCTAAAAAAAGGATCCTGCGACACGACAAATTGTACCGTGACACAGGAAGTCCCACCGTAAGACGGGAAACTTTCCCGTGACACAGTGTATTTTTGGTGTGACGCGGGAAATTTTTAGTAAACGGGGAAGAAAACGCGTTAAGGGTTTACGCGGAAAAGACACGGAAATTCCCGTGTCACGGCAAATTTCCCGTGTCACGAGAAATCCCACCGTCAGACGGGAATGATTCCTGTGACACGGTGGGTACCTGCCGTGGCGCGGGAATTCAGCTTGCTTTTCCATCTAAATACATTTTTAACCCTAATTTCGTTCAGCAGTTTAAGTGCCGATTGATAATTTCGAGCTAAAATAAGAAAATAATTAAATAAAATAAATAAAAGGTTTGGGCCAAAAATAAATAATAAAACAATAAAATAAAAAAGGTTAGAGCTAAAATTAAATAATAAGTTTGGGCTGAAATTAAAACTATGCTTTTACCAAACATCAAGACTAATCCATGGACTGTTTAAAAATATGAATTTATCAAATACGATTTTTTAAGCACTCTCGGGATTAAATACTGAACCCGACCAATAGCGGCGGTGAAAGGTTGTTCATCATCGGGTTTGGTTTTGGGGAGACATTTTTAGATGTGTACAGAAGCCCCCACTTTGACTTAGTTTGTAGAAACGTCAGTTTCGAAAATGATAGTCAAAGTAGTCGATAGGGACGGAGTATAATTTAAGACGTTCTGCGATCCTAAACCATTCTATATACGCCGATACATGTAGAAAAATGTTAATTCTAAAGATAAAAGAGTAACAGGATAGAATACGTATCTGGCACCAGTGTATCAGTGACAAATGAGTGTGGAAGCTACCTATGCTTGAAGGAATCCACCGGACATCGTTCGTTGAAATGCTTTCCATGCCTGAGGAAAGACGACTAAGGAGTTTGGTAGTTTTCTAAGCCTGAAGAAAGCTACCGGATGATACTTTCCATGCTTGAGGAAAGTCGACATATGCATTTGGTGTCATTCTATGCTTGAAAAAATTCACCAACGATGATTTCCATGCTTGAGGAAAGCCGACAAAAAAATTTGGCGGTTTTCTATACTTGAAGAAAAATCCACCGATAACGCTTTCCAAGCTTGAGGAAAGCCGACTTGGCGGTTTTCTATACTTGAAGAAAAATCCACCGATAACGCTTTCCAAGCTTGTGGAATGCCGACTAGGCGGTTTTCTATACTTGAAGAAAAATCCACTGATAACGCTTTCCAAGCTTGAGGAAAGCCGACTTCGAATTTGGCGGTTTTTTACACTTGAAGAAAAATCCACCGATAACGCTTTCCAAGCTTAAGGAAAGCCGACGACTACTATAATCACTGAAATTTGCAAGTGTACGATGGTTCGATTATCCCCGAACGTGGGCCGCAGATGATTCACATCTTTAAGTCGATCATCTGACCATATTAGGTGCTTAAAATGTCGAAAAAATAGACGGCGACACTGCTGTTTTTTGTTTTTTCTTTTATTTTTTTTTTTGTTACTGCTGCTGTTCAGAGTTCGTTGTTGCTGTCGCCTGAAGTCACCGCTGGTGTTGCCGGAGCTCCGTCGCCACCCAGGTTCGGTGAGAGGGTCCCGTGTCACGGCATTGGCTGACCGTGTCCCGGTGGTCTGCGCTGCTGTCTTCACGGCTTTTTCGAGCTTCGGGGCTTAAATTCTCATCACTTTTGCTCTAATTTTTTGCTACTTCCCTCATTTTCGATTCTCCACAAGGATCCATGTAAGTTTCCTTTGATTTTTGTCTCGAATTTGCTTCAAATGAGTAATTTCATGTAAAAACCTTGAAAAATTAATTTGGGGATTTTTGATTTTGAGGTTTTATGTTGAAATTCTTGCCATGAATTTACTTGTATATGTATGTATGTGTGTTTATGAGAAATTTGAGACAAAATTTGCATGATTTGATGGAGAATTGAGCAAATCACCATTTTTTGGTACTACATTTTGTGAAATGATGTTCTTGTTGTTCATGTTACTTCTTTGCACTTGAAATGGTGAAATATTGGTGGTAGATCTTGTAAAATATGTCATGATGTGTTGATTCATTTATTTCGAAACATATTTCGTGTATGTACTATATCGTCATGGAGAACATAGTATCATGCGGCTAGGAGATCTGTAGTATTAGTTTGTCATGGAGAAACTAAATACTATAAATAATTCCATTATTTTTCCAATTTTTAGCCTTGAGGTAAAAAATTAGCGTATAATGCGATAAACAACTAAATAACTTAGGAAGTGATGCTAAGCATTTAGATTTTTTTATTAAAATGCAACTCGAATTAAATGTCTTAGGAAACAATGCTAAGCATTTAGATCTTTATTTTTATAATAGCATGCCTAGGCGACGGGATCGCGATCTTTCCACCCATGGCCGGCGTCAGGCTTTTCGGTAGGACACTCCCACTATTCCCGAGGGTATGGACGACGATGTCTTAGTGTCCGAGCCTCGGGCTTCTACGAGTAGAGGTAGGTGGGTTCCACCTCTGTGGACTCCAGACCAGTTGGTTTTCTGTCGTGAGAACCACGTTTCTCATCGCCCACTTACCGGCATAGTTGACGGCACGCTTTGCCACCACGGTTTTGGAGCCGGAGATTTGATTCCTCGACTTCACCAAATTATCACAAGGGATCCTGCTACAAACGCTTTATGGGAATCAGCTGGTTTAGTGGATTTTTTTTCGGCGGTCGTAGGGTTTCGCAGCCCCCGGGGTTGCGGTGCGACGGTTGTTTGCGCATTGTTGGAGTATTATTGGGATACTACCAACACCTTTCATTTTGCTTGGGGGGAGATGACAGTGACCCCTCTAGACTTCGGCATGATTATAAGGCTGTGCTTCACTGACCGGGCCGTAACTCTGATGTCTGATCTTTCTTGGGGAGCGGCTGGGCCAGTGTATCGAGGTGGTCCTAGGAGTCGGCGATTGGAGCTGGCTTCAGTTCTAGCTCGTGGCTTCGACATGGAGGAGACATCGGCTGAGCAGCGAGTGCGGATCCTCATTTCTATTCTAATCTCCATGACTCTTTCTCCTGATAGGAGTTCACGCGCACTCCTTTGCTACCTCCCTTCTTTAGTCAGGATCAGTGAGATAGGATCCTTTAGATGGGCCAGCCTCGGATACGCCGACCTTCTCTTGTCGTTACGTTATGGTTGTCGGCAGCTGAATGACGAGTCTCCCATCACTGTCAACGGTCTGTGGAGAGTCGTAGAGGTGACGATCTTTTCCTCTTCTCGTTTTATTTTAATTTGTTCGACTCATGTGCTCAAAGATTACTTTTCATTACAGTTATGGTTCTACGAGTACTTCCCAGGCTTGGCTCCTCGACGGCGTCGTGGAGCGGTTCATGATTTCCTTGTCGGGGCCAGCTGGCGTGACCGAGGAGAGTCACGGGTGGAGTCTGTCTCTACGCTGCGCGGGCTGCTACGTCGAGGCACCTCTTCTATTGGCGTAAGAATTAGTTTTGTTGCATGTTTCTCTCTGACGTTATTTCCGGTGTTTCATGCCAACTTTTTATGGTTTTCAGGTTGCCATTGATGTCCAGTATCGTCCTTGGGCCGAGATGACTGATCTTCCCGAGGCCTTGCGTCTTTCAGCGCACCGCACCATTTTGGTTGGTACCGGACGCTTTGTCTGGTATTTGGGGGAGCGTGTCGTTCGTCAGCATAGTGGTGATCGCTTTGTGGTGCCCTCATCTCCACCGGAGTCGATGTTGGACTCGCGCCTGCTTAGGGAGTTGATAAACAGGGGAGAGTGCTACATTTTTCCTTGGCAGGAGCTTGTACACATGGAGGGTAATTACGCGCAGGACTTGCTTCCCTCTCTAGCTCCTTCACCCCGTCTTCATGAGGTATGATTTCTTTTAAGGATTTTTGTTACTAGTCTCTGTTTAAATAGTCGAATAACTTGATTATTCGATCATATTTTTAGACGATTGTTCGCCCTGTGGGGAGGATCGAGATTCCACCTCAGTCTGTCCGCTACCCGGTGCCGATAGGTATTACCGAGGACCATATTGCTGACGCGCCAGAGGGTTACAGACAGGCGCAGGAGTCTCTGCGCGAGGTTTTTTAGCCGAAAAGTCTTTAATGCATTATTTATCCTTTAAACACCGTTTGTTACTGATTCTTCTTTGTTTTGTCCTCAGCCTAACCGCTCGGAGATGATGGGATTCATGAAGCTGGTTGACGCCCTAAAATACTGCATCATCAAGCTTCAGCGTGGTGCGAGTTGTCGGAGCAGTTCTAGCGATGTTCTTGAGGTGGCCTTATTTTTTCCACTTCTACCATTTGTTTTTTTTTGCATTTGTTGACGCCTTTTGATTTTGTATCTTTCAGGAGCAACGGCGGTCCTGCTCGCGCTCGAGGCATAGAGGCTCGGACGAGGAGGAGCTTGGTCGTGGTATATGATCTCCTGCGGTTCATCGGCATTCTCAGTCTTTGCGAGAGCCTCAGATTACTGAGCCGTTTCAGGAGGCTTAGTGGCAGCAGCCTCAGTCTTCCCAGCGCTTTCCGGGTCAGAGTCAGGAGCAGCGGCAGTGGTTTTCACAGCCTTCACAGCCTAAGTTTAGGTCTGTTTTGACTCCCGTGGATCCTAATTTATTTTCAGCTCCATCGTCTGGGATTCCTCCACCGGTGTCAGGCTTGTTCTCAGTTTCGATGTATGGGACAATGCCTCCACCGACGATTCCCGTGTCTTTCAGTTAGTCTACACGGTTTGCTAGTTGGACGGGTCCTGCCTTGAGTTTGACTACTACCGGAGTCACAGGAACTAGTAGGGACACTATTCCCCGTACTCGGATGATTGCGGGACTCTTTGGCTCACCGTTCCTTTATTCACAGACTAGAGATGATACTGATTCCGGTTCTGCAGACTTTTGACTGAGGGTCTTTATTTGTACATACTGTGATGACACTTGACGCTGTTTATTTATTATGACTCATTTTGTACATTATTCACAGTTTATGTATTTATTAGTGTGTGTTAGTGTGTGCTTGAGACTCATTGTGTGTGATCATGTATTTATTAATGACGCGACAAAAAACGTAAGTGGAGTAAGTGGAGGGTACCGACCTTCCCCAAAAGGAAAAGAAATAAAACGACAAGAATAGAAAGAATAAGTAAATATATAAATGATAAAGAAAAAATAGAAATTAAAAAATAAAATACTAAAGTAATGAATAAATAAATAAAATAAATTAAATGATAAAAATAATAATAATAATAATAATAATAATAAAAAGTTGAGAATTTTATTAGGAATGAAACTCTCACAAAACTGAAAAATAAACGGTGAAGGTAAAATACTAAAAGAATCCGGATAGATACGGGAAAAGATAAAAAAAGAAAACGCGTGGGGTGCCGTGACACGACACTGTACACCATGTCACGGGCAAAAATTGTCGTGTCGCGGTAAAATTTCCCGTGACACGATGGGATTTCATGTGTCACGGTACGCGTATTCTACAACGGTGTGGTTTACGCATATGAAAAGATAATTTCTGAGTAGTTCCGAGCGCTTTTGCTATAAAATAGGACCAGTATATTCGTGATGTGCATAATTACGAAACACAAAATCATTAGAATTTCATATTTCAATAATAATGTCTCAGAATTTTGATAATACATTGCGCGACTAGTCTTATTCTTTGACCAATGCTGACAAAAGAGAGTTAGAATTGTTTCGTGTCAGGGGTTTACTAGCCCTGAGGCACGTAGAGATTGAACAGTATTTTCTTAGGGCAGCATTAGATTATTGGAGTCCAGAAACACATTGTTTTAAGTTTGATTACAATAAAATGTGTCCTCTGCCGGAGGAATTCGGTGCAATCTTTGGTTTTCTTGCTAGTAATGTTATTGCCATGTCTACCCTGCGTGAATATTATTACCAAGATTTTGAACGCCATCTGAATCTAACAGATCCTGATTTAAAAAGAATTGTGTGTGGTAATGAGGTAGACATAGAAAAACTTGCAAATTTATATTTTAATCGCCCAATCTCTGAATCTTATCATGTATATCGTAGAAGGGCATATATTTTTTGCATGTCTAGCAAGCTTTTATTTGCAAACGGCAGGGTAGGACATGCTTGTCTAGCGTCTGTGCTTGAACATGTTGAATCTGGGAGATCTCCTATGCCTACGTGCCTTGGAGAAACATTTTGTGGCCTTGACGAAGCAAAAGCTGACCAGAAAGCCATAAGGATGGGCTCTCTAGTACTGCTGCAGGTAAAATTACGCTCCGATTAGCCCCCGTGACAAAAAACAGGCACCGTGTCACGGTGGGTGTCTGCAATGACACGGTGAAGTCTGCCGTGTCACTGGAATCTGCGATATATTTTTTTTTTTTTTTTTTTTTTGCAGATTTGGTTGATGGAGCGTTTAGAACTATTTGAAGCCCCTGACGATGTTGAAAAATATGGCCCTAACGATCTAGTCCGCAAGAAAAAGAATTACTTTGTGAACATGTCGTATGAAGACTGGAAAAATTTCTTTACAAAGAGAGAATTTTCCATTCGTTGGGTGGTGCCTTATTGGAGACTTACTAGGATGGTTGGTACGAATGATACTCCATATTGTCGTGTTCCTAGTATCTCAAAACTGACTTTTTATTGCCCTTCTCGACTGATGCGGCAATATGGACTTAACAAGTAGTTCCATGTTATAACGATATTCCTCGTGAAATATCGTTGCATGAAAGTAACGTTCACAAGTACGAGTCTTATTGGATTGGAAGACCTTTGTGGACTGTTTCTGCAAGTGACCAAGCTCCTCCTCCTTTATCTAGTGCATACAAGGCATGGTTGAACCCTAGAAGTAGGAGGGAATGATTCGGATCACGCAAATTTGATGTGAAGAGTCGTCTTGGAAATAAGAAAGCACCTCCTAAAGATCGTCTAGGTCCAAGAACACAACGGATTGAGTTTAAGACTCCTATAATGCCGAAAAGGAAGAATTATGTGAAAGGGAAGGGTAAAGAGAAGATGGTCTATAGAGAGAAACAACCGAAGAATTTTAAGAAATGTGAAAGGGGTGAAAGTTTGACTAGGGGTGTGACGGTTCGGGCTACAAAAGACACATTAATGATGAAGGCCGACCTAATTGAAAAAGAGAAGGATGTTCCTAAGGTGAAGAGGGATTAGATCAGTATTTCTTTGCTTTTATGATTTATAATTTTTTTTATTTAAAATAAGGCGTATGATGCCAATAATTGTAGTCACATTTATTTCAATAATAACATATTTATTTTAGCCTTAAATAAAAAAAATTACAATGACTTTTTTTTTTATCCGAGTCAAGGAGTCGGACGCAATGGAAGAATGAAAATAAAAACCTCGAACAAATAATGAATTCGCAAAGAATGCGTCACTACAAAAAAAATCGAAAAACTTGAAATTCCATCGTGTCACGGTGAAAAATCCCGTGACACGTTGCAAATTCCCACGACACGGCAATTTTTTTTTTTTGCGCTCAGGTCCACCGCGCCACGGTGGACTGTACCGTGTCGCGGCAGAAATCCATTTTTTTTTTTCGTGACGCAATGCTGAACTGATGCGTATACTAGATCGTTGGAGGGAGGATTTTATTTTTTAAACTGGCCGGACCCCCTTGAGGGGTTGCCTACGTATCCTTAAAAAGGAATCAGGCCAAACGTAGCTCTATTGGGTCATGAACCCATGCGACTAGGCATGAATTTCTTGAGTTGATCCAAGTTGGTTAAATTGTGGAAACCGTTACCGTCCATGTCTACTAATTGCGCTGCTCCGCCAGACAAGATGGCTTTAACAATGTACGGGCCTGACCAATTTGGTCTGAATTTTCCTCTAGGATCTAACACATTTTTACGTAGTGCCTTAAGCACCAGGTCACCCTCTTTGATGTTCCTAGTCTTGACTTTTTTTTATTAAAATGTCGCGCCATACACTGTTGGTAGGTTTGGACATGATGCAAAGCTTCCAAGCGTTTTTCATTAAGTAAGACTAATTCATCATATCTTGCTCTAATCCAGTCGACTTCATCTAGTTGGCTTTCCAATGCGATTCGAAGAGAAGGGATTTCGAGTTCTATTGGTTGTACAACTTTAACTCCATAAACCAGAGAGAAAGGAGTAGCCCCCGTTGATGTACGGACAGAGGTTCGATAACCCCAAAGGGCGAAGGTTAGCTTACTCGGCCAATCCTTGTAATTTTCTGTCATCTTTTCGATGATAGTTTTCACATTTTTGTTGGCCGATTCGACCGCACCATTTGTTTGTGGTCTGTAAGGTGATGATCTGTGATGCTTGATATGATAATTATGTAATAATTCCGTGCATTCGGCTTGAAAATGTGTTCCATTATCACTGATCATCTCATGAGGTACCCCATAGCGGCATATGATATTTTTCTCAATAAATTGAGCTACGTGTTTCGCCGTTAGCTTAGCATATGAGGCAGCTTTGACCCATTTGGTGAAATAGTCGATCGCTACGAGGATGAATTCATGCCCCCCTTGTCCTAGTGGCGTTATCTTTCCAATGATGTCAATTCCCCAAGTAGAGAAAGGCCATGGAGAAGTATATGTAAAGAGAAGCGAAGGTGGAACATGTTGTAAATTTGCATAAACTTGACACTTCATACATTTCTAGTCGTATTTGTGACAATCTCTCACCATAGTAGTCCAATAATAACCTTGTCGTTGAATCTTTTTGACCAACATCTTTGCATTCATGTGCGTGCCACATATACCGGTATGAAGGTTTTCCATGGTTCTGCGTGCTTCTTTCTTGGCTATGCATAAGAGATTTCTCCCCATTGCAGTTCTCTTGTGGAGTTCTCCCCTGATGAGCACATACTGTGAGGCCAGGAGCCTCAAAGCGCGGCATGCCCTTTTATCAGTATTAGGAGGGTATTCTCCTCTTGTAACATAATTAAGGATATCTGTATACCATGGCTCTTCATCTTCTTCTTGTGGTTCTTGTTCGTCGTCAAGTGCGTGAACATAAGCCGGCTCATATCTTCTTTCTATGTTCAACGTCATTCTGATTGTATTCGTTGGAATTCGCACCATTGATGCTAATTTAGCTAGTGCGTCGGCGAATTGGTTTTCTTCTCTCGGAAAATACGTATATTCCACTTCATCTAGTTGCTCCGTGAGAGTTTCTAAATGAGCTTGATACGTAGC
Organism: Chenopodium quinoa; assembly: GCF_001683475.1. NCBI lineage: Eukaryota > Viridiplantae > Streptophyta > Magnoliopsida > Caryophyllales > Amaranthaceae > Chenopodium > Chenopodium quinoa. Next base: position 1,512,481 of record NW_018743262.1, on the reverse strand, counting down.
GAGACTTTCACTTCTCACTTTCCATCTCTCGGAGATTTGGTTAATGATTAGTGATGAATCATTGTAGATTCTATGTTTTTTAATTCCCAAGGCGACAGCTGTTTCTAACCACAAAATACATGCTTTATATTCTGCAACGTTGTTGGTGACATCAAAGTCAAGCTTCATGAAAATTGGGATGTGCTCTTCATTGGGTGATACGAGAAAGACTCCTACACCACATCCTTTTTGGTTTGAAGCTCCATCAAAATAGAGCATCGAGCTGTCATCTTCGGTCATGAGTAAATCTTCGTCAGGGAAATCATACTCATCTTCTTCTTTCTCAACTTTTGTTAGAGGAAAGTCTGCTAAGAAGTCAGAAACCGCAGAACCTTTGATGGCTTTTTGTGGTACAAATTTCAAGTCAAACTGAGCAAGATTGACTATCCACCTTGATAATCTGCCATTGAGCGTTGCTTTTTCGAACAAGTATTTGAGAGGACCCATCTTGGACACGACAAGCACTGTATGAGTGAGCATGTAATGTCTTAGTTACTGTGCGGCCCACACAAGTGGGAGACATAAGTTTTCAAGTGGTGTGTATCGTGTCTCATATCCTTGAAGCTTCTTACTCAAGTAGTTGATTGCATTCTCCTTGCTTTCAATCTCTTGTGCTAGCATTGTCCCCATCGTTTCTCTTGTGACCGTAAGGTAGAGTCGAAGAGGAAAGTCTGGTATTGCTGGCGCTAGCACGAGTGGGTTTGCCAGGTACTCTTTGATTTTGTCGAAAGCTTTTTGGCAATCGACATCCCATGTGACTGGGACATTTTTCTTGAGCTTCTTGAATATAGGTTCACATATCGCTGTAAGCATTGATATGAACCTACTTACATACTGCAGCCTTCCAATGAAACCTCGAATCTCTTGCTCATTCTAAGGCGGTGGCATGGCCATGATCTCTTTTACTTTTGTGGTATCTATTTCAATCCCTCGAGAACTGATCACATATCCAAGTAATTTGCCTGACGTGACTCCGAATGCACATTTTGCTGGATATAATCTCATGTTGTACTTGCGGAGTCTTTCAAAGAACTTGCGAAGTGCAATAATATGGCCTAGGCGATCTTTAGACTTAACGATCATATCATCAACATAGACCTTAACCTCTTTGTGCATCGTGTCATGTAACAATGCCGTAGCTGCTCTTTGGTAGGTGGCACCCGCGTTTTTCAACTCGAATGGCATTACCGTATAGCAATATGTACCCCATTGTGTGATGAATGTGGTTTTCTCCATATCTTCTTCAGCCATCAATACCTGATTATATCCGGCGTAACCGTCCATGAATGATAGGAGTGCATGGTTTGCTATGTTATCGACCAGAATGTTAATGTAAGGTAGAAGGAACCCATCTTTTGGACTTGCTTTATTGAGGTCCCTATAATCAACACACATTCTGACCCTTCCATCCTTCTTTGGAACTGGAACCATATTTGCTATCCATTCTAGATACTTGGATACTTTGATGAAACCTGCGGCCAACTGCTTTCTGATTTCTTCTTTGATTTTGAGGGCTACATCTGGTTACATACGGCGCAGCTTTTGTTTGACAGGTTTCATACCTGGAATGAGTGGTATCGTATGCTGAGCTGTATCCCTGTCAATTCCTAGCATATCTTTGTATTACCAAGCAAATACATCAACAAATTCACTAAGCAAGTTAATTAGCTCTTTGCGTTCATCTTGACTTAGTGTTAATCCAATTTGTACTTCTTTAATAGTCGTATCATTGGAAATTTACCTATTTCTGTATCTTCGATAACTGCTGTTTTATTTTCGTGTTCTTCCATTGCTTTTATTATTTCTTTGTCATTTTTATCATTAGCAAAGCAATATTGATCAGGGCTAGGGGAATGACACGCATCGTAACCAAAGGTACTCATTTTATTGAATTCATCGGCTAATACATCAAGAGGGGCAAGGTCAGCTGCGACCTCACCGAGATTATTTGGACTAGAAAGAGAGGACTCAACAAGAGACTCAGGATTGAACTCTATAGCAGAAAGAGGGTCGGTCTCAGACTCTAAGGACTCATCTACAGACTTAGACTTAGACTCTGACTCGGACCCAGACGACTAAGACTCATCGAACATAGGACCTTCACCAGCGGTTATTTCCAACTTTTCTCCATTCGGCAAAGTGATCCTCAATGTCTTGCGCCATCCCCTTGAAATATTATCAGCTTGGACGATTAACTCGGAGGGGTCAAAATCCTTGTTTGCTATAACAGCTTGAACGAGCTCGGAATTATCATTGCAGACGGGCTTAGATTAATTTTTCCCCATTCCAAAAATAAGGTTAATGCCTAGATCATCAAAGCTTGGGCTAGCTGGTTTCTCAGTTGTGAAGAGCTCTTCGTCTTCATCAAGAAAGTCACAGTCGAGGAAAATCTCGAATCCTGGTTCACGCATCCCATCGTGGATGAATGGCTTAGGGAATTCATAGCACGGGAAGTCTTCCCCTTCCTTGATGTAATGGCCTTTGAGTGTTAATTGATATGGATCCATGGCCATTTCCTTCTTCATGATTCGAGCGTTATTGCAAGCCTTCATCTTCGATAGAGCTTGTTTCACATCTTCTTTTGTTGGCTTGAGTGCACCAGGATTGCCACAAAATTCAGCCATTTTCTTTTTGAGTCAGAGGGTAATTCCAGGGAAATGCCCTTGCTTCTTCAGAATGGCATTGATGTTGGTATTTGAATAGGGATCGAATTCGAGATGACACTTTTCCTCTTCTTCAATTACGAGAACATCATCGAGTGAAAAACCCCAAAGATCTTCATCTTCTTCGTCGTGCTCGACATGGACGATAGGAGTGTCGATAACTTTAATGCGCATAGGAGAGGCATCAATGATAATTGGAACCCCTCCAACTATGGCTTTCACTTTTTGGTGCAGCGATGATGGAATCGCCTTTAGCTAATGAAGCCAAGGGCGTCCTAACAACAGATTGAAGGAGGCCTTAATGTCTACCACCTGTAACTTAGTGCGACGTTCAATGGCCCTATTAGTTATGTTCAGTATGATAGTACCCATGGCTTGACGGCGAGTATTATCATAAGCGCTAATCCCTTGAGTGGAGGGAGTCAGTTCTTCATTCTTTATGCCTAACTTCTTTGCAGTACGGAGTGGGCACACATTGATTGCAGAGCCATTATCAACCAGGCTCATATAAACATTCATCTACCTACACACCACAGTGAGGTGTAAGGCCTTATTATGTTGGTCCCCTTCCGGGGGCAGATCCTTGTCAGAAAACGAAATCAGATTGCTAGTACTTGGCAATTCAGTAGTGAGAAAGTTGACCAGTCATTGAGGAGTCATATCATCATGAACTTCTATTTTCTCCAGAGCATTCATCACAGCCTTTCGATGCTCGTGGGAGATAGCCAAAAGCTTCCATACATTCATCTCCACCTTGGTTTTTTGCAATTGTTTGACCACATCGCTGTTCACAGGGTCGATGGGATCAACCATCGGATGTGATTGTGGCGGAGGTGGAGGTGGAATAGGTTGTTGCAACCGTCCACTTCTGGTGAGAACCTTGACCTCAAAGTCTCCCCAAACATCTTCACTCATGCCAAGAGATGAACAGGCTATATCATTGAGATAGACGTCTTCATCGTCACTATCCCAAATTCCATTCACTTCTTCAGAACTCGAGACAAATACAACTTCCAGCAGAGGTTCATTCACAGGTTGAATGACTATTGACGGATCAAAGGAGACTTAATTTCCCACGATAGCCAAAGCATCAGAAAGAGGACCTGTTTGAATGTTAGGCTTCTTGCCCCCTGGAGGGACAGAAAGTTAATTGGCATCAATTAGGTCTTGGATTGCATCCTTCAACCTCCAACACTTCTCAGTATTATGACCCTTGCCTTGATGAAACTTGCAATAAGAATTGGGGTCATAGCTAGCGGTCCTATTCTCTGGTCGCGGTTTTGGAAATGGTCCAATTGGCATAATCAATCCTTGACCATGAAAACAATCATAATCAGCATCATAAGTCATTCCCAAAGGCGTGTAAACCCTCCTTTGCCTTTGGAATCTTTGAGGAGGAGCATTAAGGGACAACACATCATTGATATTGATATTGTTGGTAGCATTATTAGGCTTAGAAGACGAAGAAGAAGGAGTGTCGTTCTTCTTGTTTTTCCAAGTGTTGTTATTATTGTTGCTACCAGCAGTCTTCATCATCTCGTCCTCGCAGCTTCAAAGGTACTCAGAGGCAGAAACTTCAAGTGTTGCTTGTACTTATGAGTCAGATTGGCGATGAACAAGCGAACCATCTCCTTTTCCTTAGGGGGATCCACCAAGAGCGCGACTGTTTCCCTCCACCTGCTTAAGTAAGTGGTGAAGCCTTCATTCACTTTCTGTTTGAGAATGGAGAGTTCACGTTCAGAAGTCTTGGCTTGAATGTTACACTTGTAACAATTCATAAAGCTTTGACCAACATCCTCCCAGGTCGCGACATGTTTGGATTCCAACGAGTAGAACCACTATTGACAGGAATGCTCCAAGGAAAGAGGGAACACTGTAGGGAAGAGTGTCACATCTACTCCCTTAACAGCCATGGTTGCAGAAAAAGCCTTCAAATGGAAAAGTGGATTATCAGTAGGCTTGAATTTTGATATATCAGCAGTGTAAAACTTCTCAGGAAGCTTGTCTCTTATGGACGAAGAGGTGACAGGCTGTTCCACATAGATGAATTCTTCAGAAATTTTGCTCATCTGTTCCTTAATCTTGTCCATTGCAGCGGAAGTGAAATTGTTTTGATTGTCTTTCTCTACCATGCTCACTCTACTGGTGAGTGTTTGCATCATGTTAGACAACATTTCAATTGTCTTGTTGATGTTCTCGATATCATCATTAGTAGCCATTGGTTGAAAGTAGACTGGAGATGGATCTTGTTAAGATGATTGTGGTGGTTTCCTTGTACGCCTCTTTGGTATAAGAGGTTGTTAAGGTATTGACTCGAACCGTAACAATCTACCCCTGCTTCTTGACCAAGTGCTGTGACACCGAAACAATTACACCTTTAATTACAAAACTTAACCTTAACCCATCTGGATTAAAAAAAAAACAAAAAAAAATCTATAACTTTTAAATTCTATTTTATTATTTTAAAAATATGGGAGGATACCATCCGACTTACTCCGAAATAAAAACGACACAAAAACAAGACTACCATAAAATACGGTCGAAAAGTAGTGCACGACTAAGGAAAAAAGTGTGTGAACACGATATGTGAGTGATTAAGTAAGGTTATGGACGCGTGTTTTGACCGTACAGCTAGACATGACACCAAACTAGACACATCAACCACATACGTTTGCACAAATACCGAAAAAATACTGACAGGACACTTTTCCTGGGCACCGTGTCACGGTGCTAACTGTCGTGACACGGTGCAATCTAATGTCAGACGGTAGAAAGCCCCGCGTCACAGCACTATTCACCGTGGCACGGCAAAACATGCCGTGACACAGTGCGCAGTTCCAGGTCAGTTTTGTGATTTTTCCAGATTTTAATCAATTTTAGGTCCGTACTAATTACTATGTGAGAATAAAAACCCTCGGTCATAGGTTAAACAAGAGTAAACACATGAAGTTTAGCACCAAAAAACCACATAGCATTTAGGCACGATGATGTAAAAAAAGTTCGCAACCTAGAGTCAAGATGTATGTTCAACTATTGGTCAAGCTTTGGGTGTCAAAAGGGTACCATGGTGAAGAGTTTGGACGCGTTAGTAAGGCAGCCTCCCTTAAGGGTTTATGCCAACGTGCGGCTCCGCGAGTCCGTGATGAAATCGAACTCGACTTCATGGTTTGGGTGGATTTAATAACTCGGATGAACCCTTATTTCCATGAGCGTTTTTGGGTTGATAGAGCTTAAATCCCCCGGGGCTAAGATGCATGTAGAACACATACGTTTTTTCAGAAAAAATCGAAGGAAGTTGACAGTGAGAAGAAAAAATAAGCCATTGGACTGATTTTAAGACTGTCGTGACACGGAAAAAGTTCTCGTGCCACGGTACTGTGCACCGTCAGACTGTGCATTGTACCATGACACGGCATATTTTTCCGTAGCACGGCAGTCAGAAGATCTGACTGGTGCCCTATTTTCCTTCGTGCGCAACCAAGTTATTCAATTTTTCCTATGGGACAGACCTAAATGCGACGTTAAAACGTCTATGCATATGCAAAAATGCCAAATTAATCACAAGAATATTTTTTCAAGAATCTTTCAAGTGTCATCCACTCATCTTAATTGAATATCGATCACTCAAATCGATAAATAACCTAGAATCCTCCCTAGTGGAGTCGCCAAATTTTAGGCGTCGCTCGAAGTGTGCCTACGGAAAAGCATGTGGTGAATATGCTTGGCACTCATAGGAAGTGGGAATTGACATATACAATTAGGGACAAGGAAAGTACGGAGCCGCCAACAAGTTTTTAAGGAACTTGTAAACCGTTCACGAATCATTATAAGGCAACCACGAAAAGGGACAACGATAGGCGACAACGATTGACCCGTGAAGGTTATACCGCATTCATAATCCATGAGATTACTAACTCCATATGGTTCGAAACCACGAAAGGAGGATCAGGGATGATGGTACAAAGTGAGTCATGGAGTCACATTCGCCCGTATTGGCCTCTACTCGATTCTGATATTGAAAAGCATTCCTGTGATCTCAAAGGCATACAAACAAAATATTCAATTTGCTCCAAACTATTATTAAGCTAAATTGGTTGAATATTAATGCAACATATAATTCTAAAATATTTGTGATCACTTCAATTAATAACAAGATTAAAAAGGAACCTAAACCAGTCATCCAAATTATCTTATTAGGCGTGATTTTCAATTACATATTCCCTTTAAACATGCAATATGGTGATCAATACAAAATATAATAGAATAATCATTAATATTGGAAGCAATTCAGCCATAATTCAAAAAATATAAAATCGTTAGAAAAATAATAGAAATAAAAGGAACATAATTCTTACTTTGATTCTATTTGTTTGCAACTACAAAATAATAAACGAGTTAGTAACTTCAAGGAAATAATAATAAAACAACAATTAAATTAAATTAAATTAAGTAGAGTTGATTTGGGGACAAACCCTCAAACAGTTCTACCTTTCACGCCTTGGCTTAAGGACAGAACCACGAGTAAATATGTACTCCTTTGAGCACTTGAAGAAGGAATTTTGAAATGAGAAGGTAGGCTGAGCACTTGAAGAAGGAATTTTGAAATGAGAAGGTAGGCTAGTGTTTATGCTAAAGCATAGAAGAGAGAAAAATAAATTTGAGAATTAATTGATGCCCCGTACATCAGAAATGAGGGGTATTTATAGAGAAAATATGCGAGGGATCACACGGAACCCTAAAATGATAAAAACCCTAAAAAAATTATCCCGCGACACGGCAAATTGTACAGTGACACGGGAAGTCCCACCATCAGACGGGAAGCTTTCCCGTGACACGGTGTATTTTTTGTACGACGCGGGAAATTTTCAGTAAACGGGGAAGAAAACGCGTTAAGGGTTTACGCGGAAAAGACACAGAAATTCGCGTGCCACGGCAGATTTCCCATGTCACGGGAAATCCCACCGTCAGACGAGAATGATTCCCGTGACACGGTGGGTACTTGCCGTTGCGCGGGAATTCCCAGCCTGCTTTTCCGTCTAAATACATTTTTAACCCTAATTTCGTTCATTTTAAGTGCCGATTAATAATTTCGGGCCATTTTCTGATTTATTATTATTTGGGCTAAAATAAAAAAATAATTAAATAAAATAAATAAAAGGTTTGGGCCAAAAATAAATAATAAAACAATAAAATAAAAAAGGTTTGGGCTAAAATTAAATAATTAGTTTGGGCTGAAATTTAAACTGTGCTTTTACCAAACATTAAGACTAATCCATGGACTGTTCAAAAATATGAATTTAATCAAATACGATTTTTTAAGTACTCTAGGGATTAAATACTAAACCCGATCAATAGCGGCAGAGAAAGATTGTTCATCATCGGGTTTGGTTTTGGGGAGACATTTTTAGGTGTGTACATGTACCTATGGTCTCTGTGGAAGTCACACCACTTGCTGGTATCACGGGTCTCTTCCACTTATCATCAGCTTTATTCACGCTAAATATATGAGACCTTGAGTGGGTTAGTGGGGTATATTGGTCGAACCTCCCAGGCCTTGGCCCTCTCTTTGGGTCTGACCTTCTCACCCCTACTGCTATGTCTGCTTCTTTACGTCTTTGCTCGGCCCTGCTCGGTTGGTAAGCCCTGGGTGTGTTCTCTGCCCGGGCGACCTATGCCAGCTTATTTGAGTCACCTGGTGCCTTCCTACTCAACATTTCTCTGTCAATCTCGTCTGCTTTGATGAACTCGTGCGCTTTACCTAGCGCTTCAGGAATGTTTTGAGGCTCTTACGCCCCAAATACGCTCTGAATGGTGAGCCTGGTAGTAAGCCTCTCTGCATTGCTAGTAGTGCTACCTCTTGACTCATACTTGGGATGGTTGATGTCTCTTTATTGAATCTGGTGATAAACTCCCTCAGGGGCTCATCTTTCCCTTGAACTAATGACATCAGCTCGGTTGTCATTTTAGTTCGGTCTACCAGGGTTATGAAATGCTCCATGAACAATCTCTTCAGCTGGTTATACGAGTATACGGAACATTTGGTAATAGCTCCATACCACTCTGCTGCCAGCCCCTCAAGGGTCGGCGGGAACGCCTTACACCAGACTGAGTCTGTCATAGTATAAAGTACCATGTGGTTCTCAAAAGCTTATATGTGGCTTTAAGGTGTTGTGGTTCCGTTGTATCTGCAGCTCAGCATCTTTACCTTCTCCAATGGATCTTCCATAATCTCCTGGCAAAATGCAGAATCATCAGGAACAACCTGGATTCGCACTCGTTTGTCTCTCTCTGGGCTGGGTCCCCGCTTTGAGGTTGGCGACCTGCTGCGCGGGACCCGCTTCTCTGTGCTGACCTAAGCCGGAGTAATTTCCTCCACGCTCCATTCTCGATTTTGATTACGAGCTTCCAACTCTAATACCCTCTTCCTCAGCTGAATGAGCTCCTTTTGCTCATGGGTGAGGGCTGAGGAAGCCGGCTTATTAGTTGCGGGCTTCGCAGTTGCCGTTGTCGATGACGGATTCGCCCCCTTACCCATATTAGTAAGGATCGTCGTCATTGCTCCCAGTTGCTCCTTACTGCACTTAGAGAGGTTCTTCAGGATGGATGACATATTTACGAGCGGCGGTTTCTGGGTTACAGGTGCAGAAACAATGAGTTCATTGTTCGCGCCTGTTAACGGCATTCCGTATTTTAAAATGGAACTGGATCCTGCCGGATCGACTGGTTTCGACGCCGCTTTAGCTGCAGCTGATGTCGATCCGATGGGGTTGGATTTCTTAGAGATGGTCGATTTGGGATTTTTGGTGGATTCTTTTGGATTGAGGGTTACTGAGGCTGTTTTTTTTTTGTTTGGTTGGTCTCCTTAGCTTTGGACATGGGTGTCGGTACGGTTTCTTCTCCGACCATGGTGGTTAGTTAACTAGTCCCTAACTCAATTGGTGAACCTTAGGTTAGATGATCCTTCCCCTCCTTCTAGCGCCAATTGTTGCAGGTATGGGTCTCGTCAACAACCTACACAAGGCAACACACGTAAACTGCCCTCGGGGGTGGCTCGAGCAACCCCCCTCCGAAGCTTAAGTTAGAGAGTGTTTTGAGAGAGAAAGTGTACTTAGATAGATATAGAAAGTATAATAACTTGAGTGTCTAACTTCTTTTCCGTTGTAATTTACCCTCTATTTATAGGCGTACCATCTCCTTCGTGGAGAGTTCAGCCTGGTCAGCCCTGCGGGCTGACTCCACCGGGCTGATGAGCCCTCCTTAATTGCTTTCTTGGAAGTGAGTGCGCACCCTGGGGGCTGGGCGATAGTTCCGAAGAAGCTATCCTATACAACCCTAATTGTCATTGTCCAATTTTTCCCCCTTTTTTGTTGTTGTAATTGCGTTCTTGGTTGTTTTCCTTAATTCCTTCATTGTTCTTGTCTTTCTAAACTGATCATTGAATTTCGGTGGCCCGTTGCTTTTTTCTTCTCTTTGTGGGCTTTTTTTCTTTGTAGATTTTGTAATGTTCGACGCTTCTGTTAGTCATAACATAGGTGAGCCTCAAGAGGCCATTGAATCGGATTCTCCTACCCAATCATCTCCTTTAGGCGAGCGCCCTACGCACACTCCTCTTGTTTCTCGTTCTTCTTCCCTAACTCCCATACAAACGGTTATGCCTTTTGACTGTCCCCCCGCTGCAAGCGGGACAGCACCTGTTGCGACTCCTACTACTGCATCTGGGTCAGGAAGTAGTCGTCCCGCTAAGGGTAGTGTTTTTGCCCTTTTTAGCGCAAGCCTCGTCCTGATTTCTTTGATCCCTACTGTGAGCGGGTGCTTTTTAAGGATGGGATTCCTTTGTCCCACCTCACCCATTTAAGACTGCGCGCAATGCGACATAAGATGGTAGCCGATGCCGTTAAGGCTAATCCTCCTGACGTGTCTCTTGTTAATCCCATTCCCCACGTTCGGCCCCTAAATAGTTTTGCTTGGCTTGATGACATGGCTGATATGAATCGGATTTATCATTATGTAGTGCCGGGTGGCAGCGTTGAGACTTCATCACCCTCTCCCTCTCCAGCTGTCCAATCGGGCAGGTTGACTGAGTTACCGGGTGATCGTTCTCTTTTCCATTGCTAACCTAGTTCTGTTGCGGAGCCTGTAGAGGAAGACAAGACTGAGTTCTTTCTAGATGACAAGTGATATGGGCCCAAGAAGTGCGTGTTGGATTCCAGCTGGCGCAAGGACGCCAAAAAGTTGAACCTTTCTTTTATTAGGCAGAAGTTTTATGGTTTTAGTGAGAGCTATAGTTGATCTTGCCCTCTGATGGTGCAAAGCTATCTGCTCCCCTTGATAGGCATATTGTCGTGTTTGCATCTCAAGTGGATTTGGGTCTAAGGTTTCCCCTTGACCCTACTCTGGAGAAGGTGTTCCGTGCTTTCAATATTTGCATATCCTTGCTGCATCCGGCTTCTCTTCAAACTTTGATTTGCCTACTATGGTTCCTCCGGTTTCGGAGGTACCCTGAGTCCCTGCACCTGTTCATGTCCTTAATCAGCCTGTAGAGGTCTGCTTCTGGGATAGATTCTGGGTGGTACTACATTGCTCCCAAGAAGGGCAGGGTTCTGTCTTACCCAAAGCTTGGTCGCTTCAGGGATTGGACTGGAAATTTTTCTTGGTGAAGGTGCCCTCTTCTTTTGCTGCGCCACGCAATTTCAGGGAGATTCGTACTAACGTGGCTGGGGTTACTGTTTCCTCCTACGAGTCTGCCCGGGAGATGGAAGGCTTCGATGCCATGCAGGGAGCAGGGAATGGTGACTCAAAGTTTCCTAAGATTTGGCTGCCCAACTCTATATACATTGTGGGAAACGAGCAGCTCTCTACCATGCTTTTGTGTTATACGGATGAGGCTGGTAAGCTTTTGGCCTTCTTTTATTCCGTTTCTTCTTTTTTCTTCTTTGCTTTGTTCCTTATGTTATTTATTTTCTTGTTTTCTCCTTTTCAGGTTATGACAAGTTGGACAAGCGCATCCTTGGGCTGGCTGAAAATTGGAGGGACCCTTTGACTGCTACTCATGACAATCCTCCTAAGCTCTTCGACACACTGGAGGTGTATGCTGGCTCTTTGAAGAATGAGGTGCGTTTGGCTCCAGCTCAGCTGCGTGATGTTTTTGGCACCGTGACGGCTACTTACCGCAAAGGTCCAAGCTGTGATGAAGTTGAGCCATTTTCCTCCACTTTTGGGAGTAGACGCGAGACTCGGCCTGCCCCTCGAAGAGCAGCTTCAGAATCTGAGGCGTTAGTGGCGTAGGGTGATTCTCTTGAGAAGCAGCCTGTTGCGGCTTCCGGCAAGGTGGCACCTCAGACCTCTGTTTCCAAAAGACAACCGCTGACGATTTTGCGGATAGTGTTCTCAAGTAAAGCCCACTTCTTCTACTCAGCATATTCTTCTCTTTTCTTTAAATATTAATAATGCTACTGTTGTGAAGGACGTTGTTGATCCATCTACTGAAGCCATTGATTTCAAGCTCCCTGATTAAATTATCATGGAGCTTCCAAGATTTCCACCGCGCCCTTTTGGGATTAGAGGGCGGCTACAAAGTGCCTCCACAGGTGGGCATGCTCAGGCATGGGGTACTCACAAGCAGGAGCAGCCTGTTACGAAGAGGGCCTGCACCCCTTCTGGCCTTGATCCTTTTGCCTCCCACTCTGCTAACACTAGGCTTCCTGGTGGGAATGCCAATAAAGGGAGTGATACTCAGAACTCTAGTGAACTTAATCATTACGTTCACCAAAATCTGAGTGATGTCTTTGAGAACGCGTTGTTTGCTACCTCGTTCTCTATTAGGGGTACATTTAGCCCTATTGGGCCCATTGAATTTTCTAATGTCCCCATTTATATCCATCTTCACCCTCTATTGTGTCCAGCTAAAGCTGAGAATGCTCCCTTACAACCTGGAATTAATGTGAGGGCCGATGAATCCTTATTCGTTGATGACCCCTAGAAGGGCGGTACCTTAGGGTATCATCTCACTCATGGGGTTCGTCTCCGAGAAGATCTACGCGTAGCTCATTCAGTCTTCCCGCTGCTACGGCTTGTGTTGACATGAATAAGGTTAGTTCTTGGTTTTAGCTTTCTCTCCTCTTATTCTGGTTTTTCTTCCTTCTTTTGCTTTCATATGTTTTTATTGATTCTTTTTCTGGCTTAATATTTTCTTTCTTTGCCTTTTCTGAAGCTTGTCAGATCTGTAGGAGGTTTGTCTAATGCCCTGCTTTTAGTGGACAAGGATTATCAGAATCAGGGCTTGATTCTTTCTCAGAAGGATTTGGAGGTTCAGCAGGCTCGTGTTGAGAAGGATTCTATAGTAAGCGAGTTGACTCCTCTGAGGGAAAGGGGGGACGCCTTGCAACTCTAGTTGGAAGAATTTCAGCTCACCTTGACCAAGCTGGTGAGTTGCGAGGAGCAGTTATCAGCCTCTCAAGCCAAGGTTCAGGCGTTGGAGACAAAGATCGCTGATTTGCGGGCATGACATATGAGGGAGGCTCTTAAGGCCTTCGCGCTCTCTCCTGCTTTTGCTAAGTTGTTGGATCATCGACATGACGATTGATGGGAGGCTGCAGACCGCTGCGTGAGCAGCTTGTATGGTGAAGGTGCATAGCAGCAAGCTCGCTTCAACACCTTTTAGGCTAAGGTGGAGGCTGCATGAGAGGCTGGCTTGTTTGAATTTCCTACTGGCCATCCCCGTGCTACCCATTGCAAGGTACTTGACCACGCGTGCTAAACTTAGAGGTTTCCCTCTGTCCTGACATTGTTGCGGCTATTAAGGTGGAGTCCTTGGCTGGTGGGCAATAAAGGTTATGGCGGGTGTCACCTTCCTACTCCATTGTTTCTTCTGAGTTTCCCTCCCCCAGATTAATAGTGAATAGGTAGCTTTTGTTGTTGTCTTTGGGGTGTATAGCCGCAAAAGATTATATTCTTATGCGTCTTTTCGGAATATTTTATCTTTAGTCGTTAGGCATGTCCAACGTGACCTGGATTTATGTTTCTCTGACTTAATTTGCTGAGTGTTTCCTTATCATGGTGGCGAGGGCTCAGTTTTGCATACCTTGTTACTAACTTGCAAGAAGTTTACTCTGCCCCGATGGGCAGGGGTTTAGTTGTGTTTCTATGTATTTGGTGATCTTATTAATATTTTACCTATTGATTATTTTGTACTCTACGTGCTTGTCTTGACCTTCTGCTTGGCCAAGGTGTAGAAGTACCTACACCTTAGCATACTAGCCTCTTTGTTTTGTTTAGCGAAGCCTCGTAGGTTGGGCCTCCCTGTTTTTCTTACTTGGCTGCCAAGGGCTCTCTTACTTTCTTGTTTTGTGATGTGCTTAGCTGGAACTTCGATGAGTTTTACTCTTCCTGCCCTGTTTGCATTGGATGCTTGTGCATTGTATACTCTACTTATTTTTCTTAGAGGCTTACTTGCATGTTGATTAGTTCATTCGATTGCTGCCTGTCTTGGCATTATCTAGTTTGCTCTCCTGAGACTTACTTGTGTCAATCAGCTTTTTGGCTATTCAATTTGTGTCATTCATCTTGTTTGTTGTGACTTGTTTATGTCGTTCAGCTTATTTATGTTGCGACTTGTTGTTTTGTGCCTCTTACTTCTCTTCGTAAGGGCTTATTATATATCAATCTCCTTCTCCTCTCCCCCTTAAAGAGGTGAGCTGGGTGGGTCTAAGAGAACCTTAGTGTTTCCTGCGCAGCTCATCTTCTTTGTTTTCACTGCCCTATTTTACTTTGAGCAGGTAAGGCGAGATTTTAGGGAGGGATAGTTTTTTTTTGCTTTTGTTTTTTATTTACTTCTGCATGTCAGTGTATGATGCTAAAGCATGATGTATCTAAACAAGTTTATGCAGTATACTCCTCACATAGAGGATTGTTTTTAATTGAATTAAAATGGCTCAAATGCCCTAATTGACATAAAATGAACTAAACTAAGTTCTTTCTAAAATTAAAACAATTATCCCCATTTCTACTTAATTTCTTGCATTTTAAACAAAATATTTCTTTAACACATCAGCATTGAAACTATTCCTTAAGACCCAACCTTCTTGATCTACGAGCAGGAATGCACCAGGTCCTACTTGCTCATGAATGATAAAGGAGGCCTTCCCAATTGGCTGACAACTTTCCATGTTGGTTTCCTCTTCCTACTGCCGTTGTCCTTCTGAGGACCAAATCTCCAGGTAGGAGCTCCCTGTGCTTGACCTTTTATTGAAAGCCTTGGAGATCTTGCTCTTTTAGGCTGCCATCTTGAGGGCTGCTTGTAGCCTTACTTTCGGCAGGAAGTCCAGCTCTTCCAACATGCGCTTTTCATTCCCTTGTGCTTTGTAGTGTTGTATCCTCAGGTTGGGGATTGAAACTTCCACTAGGAGTACTACATCAGCCCCGTAGGCTAGAGTGAAAGGGCTTTTACCAGTGGACTCTTTTTCAGTGGTTCTGTTTGCCCATAACACCTCTGGGACTAGGTCAGCCCATAGGCCCTTGTGCTCCTCCAACTTTCTTTGCAGGGCTGTTATGATCTGCTTGTTTGCTGCTTCAGCTTGACCGTTGCTCTGCGGGTTGCAGACTATGGCACTTGCATACTTGGTGCCCATGTCCTCCAGATAATGCTTGATTATGTCACAGTCAAATTGGCATCCATGGTCAAAGACTATGCATTGTGGCACCCCGAACCTTGTGATGATGTTCTTCCATGTGAACGTCCTCACTTGGTTGCCTTTATGTACTTGGTGGGTTTGGCCTCGTAAAATTGTCCACCGCCACTACTAGGTACTTTCTGCCCGCTAACCCATTGGTGAACGGTCCCAATATGTCCATTCCCCACTAAGCGAACGGGATCGGGCTAAGGATTGGAGTTAGAACATTTGTCGGCTGGTTTATGATTGGAGACTACATTTGACACTTGTCGCACTTCTTCACATATGCTAGCGCGTCTTGAGCCAGATTTGGCCATTATGCACCCCTTATTAAGGACTTCTACCCCCAATAGTTTTCCACAAATGAGGTTGGCACATATTCCTTAGTGTGCTTCTTTGATACTCTCCTATTCCTACTCAGGGACTCACCTTAGCATTGGATTTGAGAAACTTTTCTTGTTGAGTTCTCCGTTCATCACCATGTACCAGTTGGCGTCTGTAGGGAATATTTCAAGCATTACCCCAAACTTGAACCTCATTGTGATCATATACTAAAGTACGGTGTCGTCCAAAGGGAAGGAATCTAGAGCAAAAGAGTCGCCAACAAATATTAGGAACTTGTAAACCGTTCACGAGGTGAAGTTTACACCCCTTAACGATCCATGAGATCGTCAACTCTAATAGGTCTGGAACCATGACTGGTAATTCGGGGATCAAGGTACAAATCCAACCTAAAAGAGATTGAACATGCCCTAATAATAGGCCTGTACTTTATACTGACCGTATTCATGTGCGCTTTCTGACTAACATGCAATCAAAAGGTTTAACCCTTAACCTGTTTATATATGTTGGTTGAATATTAATGCATAAAAAAAACTATTATAGGTGACCACTTGAATTATAATCAAATTAACCTAAATAAGATTATTAATTATCTTATTAAGCGTGATTACAAATACCAATTCCCTTTAAGCATGCATAAAAGGTGTGATCAATCAATAACTATAAATATAATCAAGCAACATTAATAATAATCATAATAATAATCATAATAATTTTTAAGCATAAGAATAGCAAGATCCTAGGCATGATACTAACAAGATTAATAACAAACCCTAGCATGTCACTAAGCAATAAAGATCAAATATATAGCCTTAACATGATACTATTATGAATATTAGGAAAGAAAATAGGAAGCATTGCAAGAATCATAATAAGCATATTTGATATTATAACCTTTACCCTAAAAATGATACTAGGAATCATTGTGGTCATTCAAAACATCAAACATGATACAGGAATCAAAATAACAACCTAGACATGAATTCTATATCATAATATCAATAAAACAATTAAAGTACTAACTTGGATGCCTCGTACCTCTTTCTTTCACATTTAGGGTGAAGACAATTTCAAACTTGGATAGGTGTGTTTAGATCTAATGAATGCAGATTTTTGCATGCGAAGAGCTATTATAGAAAAGAGAAAGGGAGAGAGAATAATCAAGAGATTCTTGATGTGAGTTGGTGAGAATTAGAGAGTTGATGATAGAAAACAGAATTTTGAGACGCTATTTATAGGGAAAATCAGTCGGATGTGATAAAAAACGAATCAAATTTTTGAAAAAGAATAAAACAGGATCGCAGCGCCAAACACGCGCGTGGTGCTAAACGCTGGACTCTAGCGTCAGGCGTTGGAAAACAGTTTTTGCGGATTATGTTTTTATCATATATTTTTATCCGGAAGTCTAAAGAAGTCATATAATATGTCGTTGGAAATCTCTGTAAGTCTATTTTCCAACCCAATTAGAATAAGATTAAAATCGTTTGTAGATAAAAAAAAATATGGCCGAAATAGTGCAAGGGTGTTAGTTTTGGATAAAGTTTCATATCTCATTCATATCTTTTTCGTTATAGCTTGGATTTAATATTATAATATATCATTGGAAAGATAATTTCAAGATATATCCAACCATATAAAATTTGCATAAATATTATTAGGCACTAAAAAACTGAAAATATTCCACTTCGTACAAAACAAGGATTCTTAAAAGGAGTAGTTTTATTCAATTTCAAACTCTTTGAAACATAATTATCAATCCTAACTCCATTAGGATTTAAATTACCTTCTAGAGTACTCTAGAAGACTATAATCAATTCTAATAGCTTTAGGAATAATAATTAATAATAGGCCCTCCTCTAGCTCATTGTACAGCATGTAAGGATCAAACCAGGCCCAATTTAGTAATTTGGCCGTAACTTCCTCATTATTCATCGGAATTGGGCTTATAATATATCGTTGGAAAGATATTTTCGAAACCCACCTAACTAAACTATTATTATACCCTTTCCATAGAAAAAAAAATTGGAATGGCTGTTTTCTTTAAAATAGGTTTTCAAAAACAAAAAGAAAAGAAATAAAAACTAACCGCAACACTATACCTTCCACAGTTTCACTTCATTCGATTATGATTCGACGGAAAAGGTACTCATCACTGGGTTTGGTTTTGGAGAGACACAAATGGTCAAGGCCAAGGTAAAAAATGCCTGACCCTTTCTTAGATTGGTCTCAAAGGTTATTTTCTCCAGATGCTAACTTTAACTTGGTTATTTTCACAGGGGGGAGAGGTTAGAAAGACGTTTGAGAAAAATCTCAAACGGGCTAGAGAAGAAACCCCCTCCATTCTCAACAAAACCAAAAAATCCACCTCCGCCTTAACTCCTAGCGCCTCAGCCGGGAACCAACAGATGCGAATAGGGGGGCAGCCTGGGCCTCGACCTCGTCAACCCCTCATCAGCAATCGGGGGGTTCACCACGCCTGCAAGCGGCTTCCGCTTGGCCGGCTCTGAAGGTAAGACCCCTTTTAAATCCCCGGCTGAGTTGGGGTGGCCTTTACGAGTGAAATCCCACTCCCAACAGACGCCATCCCCAGACGGTCGACAACAGATAGGTGCTGCCTTAATTTTTCTCTCATCACCTATTGATTATGGTGCAGATCAATCTCCCCGCTTCCATACGTCCAGAAGCATGCCAAGGAAATGCTTGACGCCGTCCGCAAGAGGGACAAAGACAACATCCCTAGGATTGAGACGTTCAATCTGGAACGCATTCCATCCCTTCTGGCTGAGGTAAGAGAATCGACAATTTTATTTTTTCCAAGTGCTTTACCCCGCCAGCAATACTAATACCGCTTGCTTTTTTGTAGGCTATGCTGCGGGTGGACGGGCTCAAGCGTCCTTATTCCCTCAAACGGGAAGAGGTAAAAAGGGCCAAGAAGTCCGCCATAGACGCTGATAATGTTGCTTTATACTCTACTATCGTATATGATCTTAAAACTAAAGCAATGCTAATGACACAGGCGTCAAAAATCCAGCAGCTGGAGCCGGATCTCAAAACGGCCAACCAGCGGGTGAGCGACGCTGATACGACCGAGAAGAAGGCGGAGGAGGCCTAGAAAAAGGTGGATGAGAGCACCAAGAAGGCTGACGAGGCGCTCAAGAAGGCCCAGGCGGACCTTGGCACACTTCAAGGTGTTTTTGAAGAGAACACCAACCTGAAGACCAAGGTTGAGAGGCTGAAGAAGGAGGCTGCTCAGGCTCAGACGAAATTTGCAGCAACTTTGGAGGCGGAGCAAAACCGCCTGGTTGTTGAAAGTGATGCTGACAACGACGCCCGCATGAAGATCGCCTGGGCCGCCTTGTACCCAGACGTGGATTATAGTGTCTGGGCACTGGCTCATAGTTACGCCGAGTACGTGGTGTACTTGAGAGATAAAGGTGAGCCACAACCTCTGTCCTTTGAAGCCTGGGTCAACTCCAACAATGAGGCCCCCGCGCCTGAGCTACCTGGTCCGGGTGTAGCACAAGAGATCACCTTAGATGATGAGGAAGAGGACCAGGAGGCACCGCATGCAGGCCAGAAGTGACTTTTCAGCGGCAGTATGCCGATCTCTGTTTTTTTTTTTCTTTAATTCTGCGGCAGTATGCCAAAACTTGCTTTTCCGGCCTGCGTGCCGAGTATCTTTGTATTTACCGGCTGTGGAGCCGGGTTAATTAACAATTTCTCTTTTCTCCTGGACGGGGTCTGGTTAACATTTGATCCACTACAACCATTTGGTTGGGTGGACTTTTAAGGAATGCACCGACTGAGTCGGTTTTGATCATTTTGCGTTTGCGTTTGAATTTCAATTTTTGCAAATTACAATTTTTGTATTTTTTGCCTAACTTATCAAAAGCATGCAGCGATTTTTTGCCGAACTTATCAAAAGCCCGGCTGTCCTTGCCCTTGGACGGCTGTGTGATTGGTTTCAAATGGAGTAGGTTGATTGACTTAGGAACGTCTGATGCTGCAAAGAGCATGATACATTCGTAAGTCAATCAATCACAGTAGTGATTGCCCCAAACCAAGTGCACAGCCGTACACCAACAGGCGTTCTAGTTACTAAGCAGACGGAGTTTATCCGTCTTGGTAGACATTGCATAGCCATTGCACAATTCTTTTGTCCTAATTGGGGTGGAATGTACAACTTTGTAATAAATATCCTAAGTAAGAACTTCATCCGGTGACCGAATGATGCCCAAGGGCATCCGGTATTCGGTAACTTGATCGTTCTTCACAGATCTTTCTGGTCAGACGGCTATGAGTTGACCAATTCGGTCATTCTATTTTTACCGTCTACATAGATACGTAGAACCGACAAATATTCTGTTCTCTACGACGATTGCACCCGGAGGGGTGTCGCCGGACGCCTTTTTCCATGTTGGGACGGGCGATTTTATAAAATGAGAAACCATCCAACCATTTTAGCCTTTGGTCTTGTTTGTGACCGGTTGTATAGCCACTAAGCGTTTTTGTGCTTAATTTTTAATCGGAGCATTGGCCGAACGTTATTGAATTACACTAAGTGTCGAACTTAGTTAGTTAAAAAGTAAGCCCGTCTGGATCATTACCCAGGTGAACCGGCAATTATTAAGTCAAACTTAGTAAAATAAATAAAGAGTACATCTGAGTACTACCTAGACGGTTAAGCAGCTATAACCCTTACTAAGTGTCAAACTTAGTTAGTTATATAAGAATCCGTCTGGATATTACCCAGGCAGAAAAACGAAAACAATTTTGCAAACAAAGTCTGAATTCCCATTAATTAACTCACAGTTTACAAAAAACTGACATTCTCAGAAGTAGTATTTTTTCAAATTGTCTACGTTCCAAGTTCTAGGTAGGCGCCTTCCGTCTTGAGTTTCAAGGCGATAGGTGTCGTTCCTTACTTCTTCATAGATCCGGTAGGGGCCTTCTGATTAGGGGATTTTGCTCCCACCAATCGGAATGCGCCACGTGGGCCAATCAGGTCCTGCCAAGTGTCCCTCAGTTGGAACTGTCAGGGCTTGCCACGTGGCACCCGCTTATTTGTCCACCTTTGACCTATTATGTCATGACACGTGGCATACTCCATGCCTAATGGAGAAACCGGCCACCCAGGCCCAACTTCCGAGGGAAGCCCAATCAGCCCTAGGTTAACCTAAACCTAGGATTAGCACGTTTCCCAAGGTTATAAATACCTCCCTTAATCCTCATTAAGAGAGATTACATGAATAACAGGCTGATCACGCTAAAAAAGCAGATTACCTACATTAAATACTCTCACCTAGAGAGACCCAATCACTTTAATTTCCGCATTAATTAATCCTTAATCAAGTACTAACTTGACCGTTGGAGGCGGAGCTCCCACCACCAGGAGTCTCCGTTGTTTTGCAGGTACAAGCGTCCGGTTCCAGTCTCGGAATTGTAACCCTCCCGTTGGACATCAGAAAACCCCGAAACATTTGGCGCCGTCTGTGGGGAGAGTACTTCTGAGATGGCATCCACGTTTGTACCGACTCCTGAAGAGAGGCGTCCCCTAGACGACCCTCAAGTTCAGTCGGACCACGATACTGAGAATGAATTTGAAGTTGAAGCTCACACAGCTTCAGACGGGACCCTAAGGGCCCGACGTACCCGTCAGACCGAAAGGAGAGAACGGGAACATCTTCAAACTGGAAGTGAGCCAGCAGGCGCACCGCCTGTTCGGCAACAGCCGACTGATGGGTCTGCTCCCATCACAAGGAACGAACTCATGACCTTCATGAGGGACTTCAAGGGAGAAATTCAAGAGTTGATCAAACAGAAGCCGCCTGCTCTGGACAAGGAGCAGTCGGCTAAGAAACCCTCCACTTCACAGAAGAGGAAGCCAGTTCAAGGGCGAGAGGCGACTCCTCATCCTAAATCTAGGAAGCGGGAGCCGACTGCCCTTGATTTCACAAAATACCGTTTTCCTACTCCAGGAACTAGGAAACCTGTTCGTCATATTCAGGCGGACGGGTCGAGAAAAACAAACACAGACGCTCGCCTACTGCTAGAGCAGAAGAAGAGTGACCGATTGTCAGAGTCGGCCTCTACTTCAAACTTCCAAGACAGTCTGCGAAATACCTCGATGAGGCATACTTTGTCGTATCATGAGAGTCAGTCAGGCGGCACCTTCCGTCAGTCCGGCTATCATAGCGACCAGGCGGTACCAAACTTACCGTTTGTACCGCAACAACAATATTTCTTACAGCCACCTCCGTTTGGTGGACATGCAGCAAAAAATGTCCAACCTATGGACTGGCAGCTACGGTTGCTTAGACTTGGTGAACAGCCGTCGGCCTTCTCCAAGGAAATTACTGAAGCCGCTCAGCCGGCCAAAGTGAAAAAAGTATTAGTAGGCGCCTATGACGACACTACTAACCCAGAAGACCATCTGATGGCATTCACCAACCTGATGTACCTTCAAGGGTTGGATGATCCCACCTGGTGCAAGTGTTTTCCAGCGACTCTCAAAGGAATCGCACAACAATGGTTCGGCAACCTGCCGACTGGTTGTGTAAATAACTTCAGGACGCTTGCTTACTTATTCACCTCCAACTTCGCCATGAACATCCCTGCGAAGAAGACGACCCTTGATTTAGGAACAATTCAGCAGGGCGAGAAGGAGGGGCTTCGTTCTTACATCAGGCGGTTTAACCTGATGAGAATACAGATTCAAGGGTTACCGGATGAAGTAGCCTATACTGAATTTTTCAGAGGTCTCTAAGACGGGTCGACCTTCAATTTTGATTTGGTCCGAAAGAGGGTGGCGACTCTTCAAGAGGCCTTGATTGAAGCGGAAGCCTATATACAGGCGACTGATCTTTGTAGTACGGGAAAACAGTCGGACGGGAAAAGGTTCGACAAAAGAGAAGGACGACAGAAACAGTCGTCAAACAAAGACGAGAAAAGAAAAGAGGTCTGGGCGGCTGATTCCTCTAAACAGCCGGCCTAGAAAAAGAAAAAAGAATTCAAACCATACTCCCCAAAGTATGCGTTTAACAAGGATAGCCAGTTTATCCTAAAGGAAATCAAGGGACGGATCTCAATTGAGAAGCCGGTCCCCATGAAGGGTTCTGCAAACAACCGGAACCAAGATAAATTATGTGCTTATCACGAAGATGTTGGTCATCACACCAATGAATGCATCAGTCTCATGCGGTATCTGGACTGCCTGGCCGAACAAGGTGATCTTGACACTTATGTCAAGTAATCTACGAGGAACACTTCCTTAAAAAAGCAGTCGACAAAAAAGAATCAACAAGCCGACAGCTCCGATACAGATGATGCAGTCGTCTACACCATTGCAGGCGGCTTCTTAGGTGGCGGCCCCACTATTAGGGGAAACAAAGACAATATCAGGCAGTTAGATGTAAATTCCGTTCACCAAGAACGGCCCTCCAAATATTCATTTCCTGAGATTGTCATCACTGAAGAAGATCTAGGAGGGGTAAGAGGGCCGCATGACGACCATATCGTTATTGAATGTAAAGTGGCCAACCAGAGAGTTGGCCGAATCCTCATAGATACCGGAAGCTCCTCAGATCTCATCAGTAGCAAATGTCTGTCGAAACTAAAATATCAGACTGATTGCATACATCCGGCCTCCCACCCTTTAGTAGGGTTTGGAGGAGGAGTCGTCCACCCAGTGGGACGAGTGGATTTACCCATCCGCCTGGGCGAAAAAGGGGAAGGACGACACATGGTAGTCCGATTCCTGGTAGTAGAAGAACTCTCGGCTAACAACATGATTCTGGGACGACCAACCCTGAATAATTCCAAGGCTGTTATAATCCCATCTCTTATGTTGCTCAAGTTTGAGAGGGATAATGGAACAGTCGGGTCCCTAAGGGGAGATCAGAGGATGGCCCGAGAGTGCTATCTCTCGGATGTCAAGCCCATTGTTATGGCCACTGGGTCGAGTGGTGGAAAAATAGACCTTGACAATGTCAAGGAGATTGCGCCTGTTCAAAAAGAAGGCGGCAAGAAGAGAAAGGCCTCCTAGACAGGGGCCGCAAGAAAAGACAGAAAATAGCAATCATTGGCAGAGGAGCGGTCGAATGAATTCCGCCCTCAGCCGGCTGGTGAGCATACGGACCTGATCCTGGACGACTCACGTCCTGACCGAACAGTCAAAGTTGGGACGACTGCTCTGAGAATCCTAGGTGACGACTTTCACAAACTATTGAAAGAATACAAGGACATCTTTACATTCGAAGTCCATGAAATGCCAGGCATTAGTCCTGATCTGGCGGTACATAAACTGGCCGTGGATCCGAAAAAGAAGCCAGTACGGCAGAAGAAGCGGAACCATGGCGAAGAAAGAAGTCAGGCGGCAGCCGCCGAAGTTAAAAAATTACTTGATGCAGGGTTCATTCGGCAATGTTACTTCCCAGACTGGGTTGCAAATGTGGTGCTTGTTAAAAAGCCGAATGGCACCTGGCGAATGTGTGTAGACTACACAGACTTAAACAAGGTGTGCCCCAAAGACAGTTACCCTCTGCCTAAAATTGATAACCTGGTCGACTCAACAGCCGGCCATGCTTTGATGAGCTTTATGGACGCCTACTCTGGTTTCCATCAAATTCCTTTATGGAAGAAAGATCAGGAGAAGACGGCTTTCGTTACTGATCAGGGGTTATACTGTTACACGGTCATGCCGTTTGGTCTTAAGAATGCCCCGGCTACCTTCCAGCGAATGATAAACAATGTGTTCTTTGATCAGATTGGGAGAAACGTCGAGGCATACATTGATATGATTGTCAAGACTAAACTTCAGAAAGATCATCTGTCGGACCTCCGAGAAACTTTCGCCACACTCAGGCGGCACCATGTAATGCTCAATCCCAAGAATTGTTTCTTTGGAGTTGAGTCTGGGAAATTTCTCGGATTCCTTATCAATCAGAGAGGAATAGAGGCGAACCCTGAGAAGGTGCAGGCGGTCATTGACATGCAGTCGCCTCGTACCATCCGAGAGGTTCAGAAGTTAACAGGTTGTCTGCGGCCTTCGGAAGATTTCTAAGCCGATCAGGCGACAAATGCTTATACTTTTTCCAGGCAATTAAGAAAAAAACAAGGTTTGAGTGGGGGCCGGATGCTGAGGCCGCCTTCCAGAAATTGAAAGTTCACTTGCATTCCTTGCCGAGGCTGGTCAGCCCGTTGCCCAAAAAAGTACTCTACATGTACCTGGCCGTCTCTGATCATGCGTTAAGCGTTGTTCTCCTTGCTGAAAGAGACGGCTGTCAGCTCCCGGTCTACTTTGTCAGTCACATACTGAAAAATGCCGAGTTGAGGTATCCCTTAGTGAAGAAATTTGGTCTTGCACTCTTCATGGCTGTTAAAAAATTGAAGCCCTACTTTTTGGCACATGCAGTCGTCGTGTATACTGACCAACCTATCAAGCGGCCACTGACCATCATGGAGTTGTCAGGCCGAATGATCAAATGGGCTATAGAAATTCAGAGCCTCGAAGTTACTTTCGAGCCTAGAAAAGCAGTGAAGGGGCAAGCCTTTGCTGACTTTATTGTTGAGATGACTCGTCCCCCTGACTCTCAAGTACCAAACCAAGTCTGGAAGGTATATGTGGACGGAAGCTCTACTTCAAATGGTTGTGGAGCAGGCGTCATATGTCAGTCGCCGGAGGGCGACAAGTACGAGTATGCTCTACGCTTCAGTTTTCAGGCCTCAAACAATGAGGCAGAATATGAAGCTTTACTAGCCGGAATCCGCATGTGCAAGGCGGCAGGGGCAAGAAAAATAGACGCATGTTCTGATTCACAATTGATAGTGAGTCAGTACAATGGCGAATACGAAGCAACCCATCCGGCCATGATCAAGTATTTACAGGCGGTCCGACAAGCAGTCGACTCCCTTGAGGATTTCCATCTGATCCAAGTGCCGAGATCAGAAAACAACCAGGCGGATGCACTGTCAAAATTAGCATCATCCGCCTCCTCTGATACTCCTCGCACTGTTTTTTGGGAAGTAATGGAGAAGAGAATCATCGAGGAAGACCCTATTGGAATCCTAGATAGAATCTCAACCTGGGTGGATCCAATCAGGGCATATCTGACAAACGGTACCCTGCCGGATGATCATCAACAGGCGGCAGCACTGAAAAAACGAGCAACCAGTTTTGAAATAATAAGGGAGAACTTCACAAAAGGGGGTACCTTCAACCCTTCTTAAAGTGTGTTACTCCAGAAAAGGGACGAGAGATACTAGACGATCTTCACTCTGGTTACTATGCTTCCCATATAGGCGGTAGGACGCTTGCTCAACGGGCAAGGCGGTAGGGCTACTTTAGGCCTACTTTAGAAGCAGATGCAATGGAGATGGTGAAAAAATGTGACAAGTGCCAAAGGTTTGGCAAGCTAATTCACCGTCTGGCTACTGACCTCACTACCATTCATAGCCCACTACCGTTTGCTAAGTGGGGCATGGATATTCTGGGTCCATATACGCCTGCTACAGGCGGAAGGAGGTACATACTTGTTGCCGTCGACTACTTCACTAAATGGGTAGAGGCGGAGGCTGTAAAGGGAATCAAGACGAAGGATGTAATTTCATTCATTTGGAAAAATGTCATCACTCAGTTCGGGGTTCCCATGTCTATGGTTTTTGATAATGTCCCCAATTTGAGACGCCTGTTCTCAAAAGGTGGTTGGGTGACCAAGGAATTGCACACTACTTTGCATCTGTCGGCCGTCCACAAGAAAACGGCCAGGTAGAAGCCTTTAATAAAATCATCTCAGACGGTCTCAAGAAAAAGATTGAACGAGCAGGCGGCCTATGGGCGGATGAATTACCACATGTTCTCTGGGCCATTAGGGCGACTGAAAAAGGGGCGACTGGAGAAACTCCATTCCTCCTAACTTATGGTGCGGAAGCTGTTCTTCCAATAGAACACTACGAGCCGACTCTTCGAGTAATGCTATATGACGAAGAGGCAAACTGGGAAGCCATGCGCCTGACATTAGACTCACTTCCTGAAAGAAGGGGCAATGCTGTCTTGCGCCATGAAATTTACCGCCTGAGAATGACTAGATCATACAACAAAAAAGTACACAGGCGTCCACTCAAAGTGGGGGACTTTGTACTTAGAAAAATGGAAGCAGTTGGTAGGGCTAATGAGTCTAGCAAACTAACTCTCAACTGGGAAGGACCCTACCGAATCTGTGAAGAGGTCAGGGACGGTACCTACCGTCTGGGAACACTAGACGGACAACCGTTGCCTCGAACTTGGAATGTAGATAATCTTAAGAAATATTTCTTTTGAATGATGTAAATAGTCAAGGGCTACTTAATAAAAGTTTGCGTACTTAATATTCAATTTTGTACTAAGAGGGGCACGCCTACTAACAAACAGTCGGCTACTCTCCATGTTTAATTTTCTCTTCAGAGGGGCATGTCGTCTGTACCTTTGCAGTCGGCTACTCTCCATAGAGTATTGTACTCTATCTTCAGAGGGGCATGCCGTCTGTACCTTTACAGTCGGCTATTCTCCATAGAGTATTTTACTCTATCTTCAGAGGGGCATGTCGTCTGTACCTTTACAGTCGGCTACTCTCCATTGAGTTTTTTACTCTATCTTCAGAGGGGCATGCCGTCTGTACCTTTACAGTCGGCTACTCTCCATTGAGTTTTTTACTCTCCATAGGGGCATGCCGTCTGGACAAATAGTCGGCTACTCTCCATAAAAGAGGGCCGACTGGTTCCAAACACACGGCCACCCCCCTTAACTAAAAATGATTAGGGCCTTGCCGACCCTGTGCCTAACAGGAAGCTACCCTCCTTCTACTTAGCACCTACGTTCACCAAGAACTAACCAAGGCCACAGGCCGAATGATCAGACCAGGCGCCAAGCCAACTGATCAAATCTTCAAAACTAATACGACCTGTCCCAACATCATAGTAGGCGTCCGGCGCCATCCCTCCGGATGAAATTCGTCGCAGAGAGCAACTCCCTTTTGGGTGGAACATTGCTCTAT
Organism: Chenopodium quinoa; assembly: GCF_001683475.1. NCBI lineage: Eukaryota > Viridiplantae > Streptophyta > Magnoliopsida > Caryophyllales > Amaranthaceae > Chenopodium > Chenopodium quinoa. The sequence continues at coordinate 1,484,740 of NW_018743262.1, read as the reverse complement.
AAACTAATTACACGGCACCTATACGACTGTCCCCAAGGGCAACCCCGTAGCCGTTTATGAGACAAGGATAACTCTATCACTAACCAAACCAGTGGTAGCAGTTGACATCTGAGTCAGATGACCGCCTGTATTACTTGGGATAAATGCAAGGGGTACCTCTTGAGTTAATAGCCAACAAACATTGGCGAATCAAAAGGTTCATCCGGCCTCCGCCGTCTGGTACCTTTACTACTTAAGCAGGAGTGACAGCGACTGAGTAACACCAAAGTTAACTCATAGTCACTCTCTCAAACTTAGTATGGGGCCTAAAAGTTATGAGTCGTCCGCCTGTTTTTAACAAACAGGGGCTCTCAACCACTACTCCTGCTAGGTTAACAACCTATGAGTTAAAAGCCAACAAACATTGGCGAATAAAGGGGAACAACCGGTACCCACCGCTTGATACCTCTACTACTCAGTTACTTGGCGACTAGGTAACAATCATTTTTACTTGGTCAAACCACTTTCCTACTTGGTTAATTTTACAAATGACAGGACCGCCTGCCTAAAGGGGATCCAGTCTTTAAAATGGTTCGAATACTGATTGGATAAATGGCCGACTGATCGTCTAGCCTGGAAACAGACAACCAGTCGTCCAGGGGCATAGGCGGCGTGACTAACTATCCGTACCTGTCTGCAACTATCGGCCATGTAAAACAGTCGGTATAGTGTACAATTGGATATCAGAATATTCAATACTTGAACAAATTTGAAGCAAAACAAAAAATTCATTAAAAAGAAGCCGGTCATTAAAGACCGGCAAAATATTCAGAGCCTCGGCCCCCTGGCCTGGTAAATACTAAACAAACGGCACACAGGCCGTGGAAAGAAGACATAAAACTTAAGAAGGGGGCAGATCTTCGATATTAGCAGCTGCCGCCTGGTCAGCACTCTTCTTGCTGGACTCGGCTTCAGCTGCATCCTTTTTTGATGCATTACCCCCAAGCGGCACAAGCGCCACTACCGGCTCCTCCTCCTCCAACGCCTCTTCCTCAGCAGCCGCCAGGATCTCTTGATTATATATATAAGAACACTGGCAGTACGTTTTTTCCCAGGAGAGAATGAAGAACTGTCAACTGTAAAAAGGGAAGGGGTCACTTTGACTCCTCCCTCAGAACTGCCGGCTTTCAAGCCGCTTTGTTTCACTTCCGCATCTGGCGCCTGGTCAGATGTTTCACTAATCGGCACCCTGTGGGAGGAGCCGTCTGAATTTGAGATCCTGGCAGTCTTTTTTGTTCTGGCCATTATGCTCTGCATAGACACAGATACAATCGGACTTTGTATAAAGGGCAAAGATGGGTCCAGAAAAGGGCAGGCGGCACTCCTAGTCCTAGATTCAGCCGTCCCCGGTGACCTGCTGATCACTAACCTAGGTCGTGTCGTGTGCTTCCGCGGTGCCATTTCAAAAAGAATAAAGAGAAAATTAAGAGTAAGAGAACCGACGGTTACCTGAACGAGTGACGGTTGATGAAGTTCTGAAAATCCTTTGCAGTCGGCTTGTCAGAGCAGGTGGTAGGCAGAAAGAGTCCAAAATGTCAGAGCAAGTTCAGGGGTCCGAATGTTCTCTCACAAAGTTCTCAAGTGTGAATGACTGAAGTCAACACTCCCTTATATATAGGCGAAGTGAGAAGGCGAAGGGTCACTTCCAGAATTCATAATTTGGGCGGGAGAATCTCTCGACCTTTCGCCAAGTGACACCCGTAACAGCCCGTCGCCTGTTACAGTGCGACACCTGTCACAGGTAACACTTGACCAGTCACGTGCCACCTGTGAGGGGAAAATGCTTAGGGGATTTTGCTCCCACCAATCGGAATGCGCCACGTGGGCCAATCAGGTCCTGTCAAGTGTCCACCTATTATGTCATGACACGTGGCATACTCCATGCCTAATGGAGAAACCGGCCACCTAGGCCCAACTTCCGAGGGAAGCCCAATCAGCCCTAGGTTAACCTAAACCTAGGATTAGCACTTTTCCCAAGGTTATAAATACCTCCCTTCATCCTCATTAAGAGAGATTACATGAATAACAGGCTGATCACGCTAAAAAAGCAGATTACCTACAGTAAACACTCTCACCTAGAGAGACCCAATCACTTTAATTTCCGCATTAATTACTCCTTAATCAAGTACTAACTTGACTGTTGGAGGCGGAGCTCCCACCACCAGGAGTCTCCGTTGTTTTGCAGGTACAGGCGTCCGGTTCCAGTCTCGGAATTGTAACTCTCCCGCATGACATTAGAAAAGCCCGAAACACCTTCCAATTTGGAGTTAGCATTCCAAGCTTATTGGCCCTACTGGTTGCCTCCATTTTTTGTAACACTAAGTTGTCAACTTTCAAGGGACGCTTGTGTACTTTCTTGTTGTAGGCGCTGGTCATTCTCAGACGGTAAATCTCATAACGCAAGGCGGCATTGCCTGCATTCTGGGAGTGATTCCAATGCTAGGCGCATTGCTTCCCAGTTTGCCTCTTCATCATATAGCATGACTCTGAGAGTTGGCTCATAATGTTCAATGGGCAAGACAGCTTCAGCATCGTAAACCATGAGAAATGGAGTTTCACCGGTTGCCCCCTTTGCTGTTGTCCGGATGGCCCATAGGACATGGATTAACTCTTCTGCCCACAAGCCACCGACTCTTTCTACTTTCTTCTTAATGTCGTCTGAGATAAGTTTGTTGAAGGCTTCAACTTGGCCGTTTGCTTGGGGCCGACCGACTGATGCAAAATAACTTGAGATCCCTCTATCTCCCAACCAAGTTTTTAGATGAGGTGTCTCAAACTGAGGACCGTTATCAAACACCATAGACATAGGTACCCCATACCGGGTGATAATGTTCTTCCAAATGAAGGAAATTACGTCTGAGGTCTTGATGTTCTTAACCGCCTCAGCCTTCACCCACTTGGTGAAATAATCCACAGCCACCAAGATGTAGCGCTTTCCGCCTGGAGCAGGCGCGTAAGGACCTAGAATGTGCATGTCCCATTTTGCAAACGAGATTGGGTTGTGGATGGTCGTTAGATCAGTAGACGGACGGTGAATAACTTTGCCAAATTTTTGGCACTTGTCACATTTCATCACCAACTCCTTGGCGTCTGCCTCATGAGTAGGCCAAAAATAATGTCGCCTGGCTCTGACGGCTAGGGATCTGCCGCCTATGTGGGAGGCGCAGAATCCCGAGTGCAAGTCTTCGAGAACTACCTTCCCCTTTTCTGGGGGTGAAACACTTCAACAGAGGATTAAGAAACCCCGCCTTGAAGAGTTCTCCGTTTCTCAACTTAAAGCTTGCAGCTCGCTTTTTCAGGACGGCTGCCTCCTGTGGCGAATCAGGAAGTGTACCGTCTGAAAGATAGGCCCGGATGACCTCCATCCAGGTAGAGCTTCGGTCCAGAATTCCAATGGGATCTTCATAGATGCTTCTCTTTTCAAGAACCTCCCAAAAGACTTACTGAGGCGTATCATGGTAGGCGGAATTTCTCAAGTGCCCCGACCTCTTCTTTGACTGCCTGAAGATATTTGATCATAGCCGGATGAGTTGCCTCATAGCTTCCCTCATACTGGCTAACGACCAATTGGGAATCAGAGTAGGCATCAATTTTCATGGCCCCTGCCGCCTTACACATACGGATGCCAGCTAGCAGGGCTTCATATTCCACCTCATTATTAGAGGCCTGAAACTTGAAGCGTAGTGCGTATTCAAATATGTCCCCTTCAGGAGACTCGTAGATTACGCCTGCACCACAGCCGTTCTTTGTAGAGCTCCCTTCTACAAACACTTTCCAAACCTGATCAAGATTATTCGGAGCCACCGGACAGGTCATTTCAACAATGAAGTCGGCAAACACCTGACCTTTCACTGCCTTTCTTGGTTCGTAAGTGATTTCAAGGCTTTGCATTTCAATAGCCATTTCAACATTCTCCCGGATGACTCGAAGGTAGACATTGGCCGCTTGAGTGGCTGGTCGGTGTAAATCACCACTGGATGTGCCAAAAAGTAAGGCTTCAGTTTTTTGAAATCCATATACAAAGCAAGGCCAAATTTTTCAACCATGGGGTTCCAGAATTCAACATTTTTTAGAACATGGCTAATGAAGTAAACCGGGAGCTGCACGCCGTCTCGCTCAGCAAGTAGAACAGGGTGACTTCATGTCAATCACCGCTTGTATCTTTTCGGGGTTATCCTCTATCCCCCTTTGATCAATCAGGAATCCGAGAAACTTCCCAGACTCAACACCAAAGACGCATTTCTTTGGATTTAACATGACCTTATAACACTTGAGGGTAGTGAATGTTTCTCGCAGATCAGCAAGGTGATCCGTCTGTAGCTTGGATTTGACTATCATGTCATCAATTTACGCCTCCACATTCCTCCCAATTTGATTAATGAAGTCCGTATTAATCATCCGTTGGAAAGTGGCAGGCACATTTTTTAAGCCAAACGGCATCACAATATAACAGAACAACCCCTGATCAGTGACGAAGGTCGTCTTCTCTTGATCCTTTTTCCATAGGGGTATCAGATGGAAGACGGAGTAGGCATCCATAAAGCTCATCAAGGCGTGACCGGCTGTAGAGTCAACCAGACTATCGATCTTTGGAAGCGGGTAAATGTCCTTTAAACACGCCTTGTTGAGGTCTGTGTAATCAACACACATACGCCAAGTCCCATTCGGTTTCTTAACAAGGACCACATTGGCCACCTAGTCGGGAAAATTACAAGGCCGAATGAACCTGGCGTCTAGCAGCTTTTTAAATTCGGCAGCTGCCGCCTGACTTCTTTCTTCGCCGTGGTTTCTTTTCTTTTGCCGGATGGGCTTCTTTTTGGGGTCCACGGCGAGTTTTTGGACAGTGAGATCCGGGCTTACGCCTGGAATCTCTTCCACTTCAAAGGCAAAAATGTCTTTGAATTCCTTCAGCAGGAGGTGCATGCTTGCACACAAGGTAGCATGAGCAACCGTCCCAACCTTTAGAGTACGCTCTGCACGGCTGTCATCCAGAACGAGATCAATGTTTTCAGCAGCCGATTGGGGACGGAGCTCGTCTGACCGTTCACCGGTCAGTGTTGCTATTTTTTCTCTTTCTTCACCTCCACCAGTAGAGTTTCCTTTCTTTTCTTCCCTACTGCTGGTGGGACAGGTGTTGGGTCGGCATCCTTGACATTATCAAGGTCTATTGGTTCCTGGCCGCCTGGGGCCACACTATCTTTGACGGTTGAAAGATAGCACTCCCGGTCCGTCTTCTGATCCCCATTCAAGGAACCAATAGAGGCGCCATCCCTCTCATACTTGATGAGCATAAGAGACGGGATGATTACCGCCTTGGCTTCGTTGAGAGTTGGCCAACCAAGGATAATGCTGTAGGCGGTCAACTCCTCAACGACCAATAATCTGACGACAATATGTCGTCCCTGGCTTCTCTCTCCCAGCCGGATAGGTAAGTCAATTCTCTCGGCTGGGTAGACCATCCCTTCCCCAAAACCAACCAAGGGGTGGAAGACCGGATGCATGCTGCTGACATTGTATTTCAGCTTTTGCAGGCACCGGAGGCTGATGATGTCTGATAAGCTGCCGGTGTCAATAAGGATTCTTCCAACCAGCTGGCTGGCAACCTTACATTCAATGACGACCAGGTCATCATGCGGACGGCGGACGCTGGCTCTGTCCTTCTCAATGATCAAGACGTCTGGGAAGGAGGTGCTTGCAGACGCCTGCTCATCATCATCCTTGTCCATCTTTCGAAGATGGATCTTTGTGCCCCGGATGGTAAGGCCACCACAGGAGAACCCGCCTGCTATTGTGTAGACCAGCTCCTTGTCGGTATCCGAGCTACTAGCAGGCTAAGGGGTAGTCTTGGATGACTGAACCTTGTTCTTCTTCTTTGCCCCGGCTTGGGACTTAGAAATGTAAGACTTCAACATCCCCTTGTCAGCCAGACGGTCCAACGCCCGTTGTAGGCTGAAGCTGTTGTTGGTGTCAAGGCCAACCTCCTCATGGTATTGGCAGAATTTTTTCTTGTTCCTTGATTGAATAGAACTTTTTATTGGATTCGGCTTCTCTAGGGACAGTCGGTCCTTGATTTCCATGAGGATGGAGTTGCAGTCCTTGTTAAACTCGTACTTAGGAACGTACGGTTTAAACTCTTTCTTTTTATTCTAGGATGGCTGGTCAGAGTCATTAACCGCCAAAATTTCTTTTCTTTTCTTGCTCTCTTCTTTATTTTTGGCCGGCTGAGCAGGCTGGCTGTCTTTTTTCTTGTCATATTCCTTTGAGTCCGACTGGTTACCAGGTGAGCAGAGGTCGGTAGCTTGAATGTAGCTTTCCGCCTCCCTCAGGGCCGCCTGTAAGGTGAAAACCCGTTTTCTGACTAGGTTGAACTTAAAGGTCGACCCATCTCTCAGACCCTTGAAGAAGTCTGTAAAAGCTACCTCATCAGACAATCCATGAATCTGAATCCTGATTTGATTGAACCGCCTGACATATGAGCGCAACCCTTCTCTCTCTCCCTGCTTAACAGTGCTCAAGTCAAGGCTTGTTTACTTAGAATGGATGTTCATTGAGAAGTTGGAAGCAAACAGGAAGGCGAGCTTCCTAAAATTGTCAATGAACCCGACTAGCAAGTTGCTAAACCATTGTTGGGCAATGACCTTCAATGTAGCCGGGAAGCATCGACACCAAGTGGCATCATCCAGCCCCTGTAAGTACATGAGGTTGGTGTATGTCATTAGGTGATCTTCCGGGTTGGTGGTACCATCATAGGTACCCACCAATACATTCTTAACCTTGGCCAGCTGTGCCGCCTCGGTTATCTCCCGGGTAAACGCAGAAGGTTGTTCACCCAGGCGTAGTAGACGGAGCTGCCCGTCTAGTGGATGGACATTTTGATATGCCGCCTGACTTCCGAAGTGAGTCGGCTGCATGAAGTGAGGGGGATACTGACCGTAAACCTGAGTAGGTACAAACGACACAGTTCCAATCATCAGAGGGCCAAAATGGAAGGTATTACCACCTGTCTGGATCTCATTCAGGGAGAGAGCATTCCTTGCAGAAGTATTGTTGAAGCTGTCAGGGAATTTTGACATTGAAGCCGACTCAAACAGCCGTTGATTTATCTTCCGGTTGATTATTTCCCGGGCATCAAGAGATGACTTTTTACTTCCCACCGACTGTTGAGTTCGGCGGGTATTATTGTTATTCCTCTTAGGAAGAAGAATCTTGGACCAATCAATGGTCCCGACTACCTTCTCCTTTGGATGGGGAGTTGGCTGCTGATCTTTGACTGACTTCCCCTTTTCCAGAGGAGCCTTCTTGGCCGACTGACCTCTGCTTGGGCCAGCTCGGCTCTGGGTGATCAGCTCTTTAATCTCACCCTTGAAACTTGTCATGAACCTCATGAGTTCATCTCGGGTGACAGGTGCTGATCCTGCGGTCGTATGGGTTTCCCCTTCCGGCTGCCCAGGGGGTCGCCTTGTACCCGCCCGGGTGGTACCCCGCTCCAGAGTATCTCTAGGCCGGGTGCGCTTGATTCTAAGAGAGCCATCATCGGCTGTAAAGGTTTCGACTTGAGGATCTTCATCCTCATGGTCTGTAAAGACTTTTGGGTCATCGCTCAGACGGTTAGGGGATGGTACAGACTCTTGAACCATCTTCGAGGTACTCTCCCCACATACGACACCAAATGTTTTGGGGGTTTTTGTCCCTCGGGAGAGTTACAACACGAAGACTGATCAAGCGTGAACTGTACCCGCAAAACAAACGGAGACACTGGTTGGGTGGTGCTCCCCCTCCGACGAACAAGTTAGTGACTTGAAAGGAGAGAAAAAGCTGCGGAAATTTAGGTGGGTATCTGCTCGGATTCCAAGCTCAGATGTCTCTATCACAGGGACAATGTGTAATAAATGATAAAACGTGCCCTCCAAAAGAGGGGAATCTCCCTATTTATAGGGTCCTCGGGATTTGTGCCCCTGGTTAGGTCACTGAACCCTAATCATTGGTGGGCTGCGCCGCTTTGCAGCTTTCTCGGTATTTCGGCCTGAAGGCCGCCACTTTCCCCCTAATTTGTGGAAGGACACGTGTCAGGCAGGGATTAGTCCACTTTGGGCCATCACGAGGCTGACACATGTCATCCTCTAATTGGACCACGTGGCGGGGTAAAATTACCCTAAACAACTCTCCTTGTGAGGCTCTACGGGGTGGAGCTAGCGACCTTTGATAATGCGTCAGCCTAGGAATTTCCTGCTCTAGGGACGAAGTCTATCTGGAAGGGGACTAGCTAAGCAGCCAACTCTTTCACCTTGGTCACATACTTCAACATGGTGGAATCCTTAATCTCATACCCCCTCATAGCTGACTGGCGACAAGCTGAGAGTCATTCTGCAGATGGACTTTCCTTGCTCCTTCTAGAATGCTCATACGCAGGCCTGCTAGAACTGCCTCGTACTCAACTTTGTTGTTTGATGCCTTGAATTTAAATTTTATGGAATAATCAAATACATTTCCCTATGGGGATGTCATTATGATCCGTGATCCGCTCTCCAAATACCAATATCATCCTCCTTCCAGATACCAATATCATCCATCTACCTCCACCTTCTAGATACCAATATCATCCTCCTTCTCCTTATACGAGGCTTCCACAATGAAGTCTGCTAGGGCTTGCGCCTTGATAGCTGCTCTAGGTTTGACCTCAAATTCATACTCGGATAGCTCCATAGCCCACTTCAGGAGTCTACCTGAGGCATTCAAGTGTCTGCCCACTTCAAGGAGAGCTAAATAACGCTTTTCTCTAGCGAGTGATTTGTGAGGATTTGAATTATGTGCGCGTCAAAATATGGCTTCAGTTTCCTTGCTGTTGTTACCACTACAAAGGCCAACTTCTCTACTACTTGGTACCTTTTCTCTGCCTCGGTCAGTACGTGGCTCACAAAATATATTGGGCTTTGGTACTTTTGTCTTTCTACCAGGAGGACGGCTGCAATTATTTGAATTGACGCACAAATGTATGGCTGTAATTTTTCCTTCATCTCCTGGCTAATCATTGTTGGGAGCTTAGTCAGATGCTTCTTAATACCCTCAAAAGCTTCTATTTCTTTGGCTCCCCACTTAAATTCCCCGTCCCCTTTCAACAGCTGGTAGAACGACAAAGCTTTGTCAGTCGCATGATGTCTTTGATACATTAAGGCTCAGGTAGGTTTAAGACTGCCTGAACCTTCTCCGAATTTGCGTCTATTCCCTTCTTGCTGATAAAGAAGCCTATGAATTTTCCTGAGCTCACCCCAAAGACACATTTCTTCGGGTTGAGTTTGATGTTATATTTGCTCAAGGTGGCAAATGTTTCTTCCAAATCCAAGATATGCATGCCCTGCCTATGTGATGCTCTTGGCGATTAAGTATTCCACGTATACCTCAATATTTCTACCCTTTTGGTGCATTAACACTATTTCCATTGTCTTCTAGAACAATGCTCCAGCATTCTTCAGCTCGAAGGGAATAGCTATGTAATTATACACTCCCCCTTCGGTGATGAATGAATTATTTTGTCTGTCCAGGTTGTGCAAGCTTATCTGATTGTACCCTAAGAAGGTGTCCATGAAGCTTAGTAGTGCATGCCCACTAGTTGAATCTACAATACGATAAATTCGTGGACGCGGGTAGAAGTCTTTTGGGAAGGCTTTGTTGAGGTTGGTGAAATCAACACACATCCTCCACATTTCATTTGCCTTCTTCACCATGACGACGTTGTCTAACCATTATGGATAATTACAAGGCTCAATGAATCCAGCTTCAAGGAGTTTTTCCACTTCTTCCTGGATAGCCTGATTTTTCTATACAGAGAAGCTTCGTTTCTTCTATTTTACTGGCTTAATGTCTTCCCTCACGCTCAGCCTGTTTCTTCTCATTATTACTCTGAGGTGTACCCCCACTTCTGAATCAACATCCTTTCCGATTTTCACACTTCTCGAAGGATCACCTTCTGTAAGCTCAATTGTAACATGCTCCCTGTTGGGAAGTGGCCTTGCCATTTCTTCCTTTGAAGGCTCAAAATTTTCAATGGCAAGCTTTTGCTTCTCCTTTTCCCTCTGGTATTCTTTGCGTGCCATTTTCTTGACTTCTTCTCCTGTTGCTCAATGGGCCTTTGCTCTGTGACCGGCTATTGCCTAGTCCTGGCAAGCTGCTTAAGAGATGTTATGTAACATTATTGGGCCGGCTTTTGAATTCCCCTAAGCTTTGTTGACTGCCCTTCATTAGTTGTGTAGGCCATGGCAAGTTAATAGTTGGAAACCACTCCGCCAATCTTGTGAATGAGCGGCCTTCCCATGATTACATTGTAAGGTGAAGGAGAGTTTATCACCAGGAACACTGCTCGAACATCGTGCCTTTTTTACCTTTCCCCGACTCAGACTGAGAGCTCAATTATGCCCTCCGAGGTCAATCTAGACCCATTGAACACGGTTACTTCATAACACACCCTATTAGATCTTCTCTGTCTAGCTTCAGTTCTTTGAACGCGTCGATGTATATGATGTTGGCTGAGCTGCCCCCATCTATCAGTATTCGGTTCACTTCCCAATTTTTTATTCTCATCGTCACCACCAATGGGTTTTTCGGTGGATCCTTTGGGATTGACAGTTGCTGGTGGTATTTTTTGTGGTGTTTGGTTGGTGTCATTGGTTTCGGGTATGGGTGTTTGTAGAGCTTCCTCCCCGGCCATGGTGGTTTGTCAATTAGTCCCTAACTTAGTTGGTGAACCTCAGGTTAGATGATCATGCCCCTCCTTCCAACGCCAATTATTCCAGTTGTGTATCAAAGGATTCTGCTGGGTGAGCTGGGTCCCATCGACAACCTACACAAGGCAACACAAGTAAACTGCCCTCGGGGGTGGCTCGAGGAACCCCCCTTCGATGCTTAAGTTTGAGAGTGTTTAGAGAGAGAAAGTGTGCTTAGAGACATGTAAAATGTATAATAACTTGTGTGTCTAACCCCTTTTCCAATGTACTTTGCCCTTTATTTATAGGTGTACGATCTCCTTCGTGGAAAGTTTAACATGGTCAGCTCTGCGAGCTGACTCCTTCGGGTTAGTGAGCCCTTCGTAGTTGGTCATTGGCAATGAGTGCACACCCCGAGGAGATGGGTGATACTTTAGCGGGAGCTATCCTGTACAACTAGCCCCTTAAGAGGTGGTATAAGGTCACTCATGCCGACTCTTCTTTTCATGGCGTAGCCTTCCAATCCTAAGCCCATTTGGAAGAAATAGCTCAGCAGGAGCTATCCCCTACAATACTTACTTTGTTCCTTTTGTTGTATGTAATTACCTAACTTTGCTTCTTTTGTATTTTTCCTCACAAAATTGTGTCTTTTGACTCGTTTCAATTATCATTGTCCGATTTTTACCCTTATTTTGTTGTTTTAATTGTTCTCTTGATTCCTTCTTTTTATTCCTTCATTGTTCTTGACTCCACAAACTGATTTTCATTATTTGGTGCCTCATTGCCTTCTTCTTCCTATCTGTGGGCTTTTTGTCGCTGTAGATTTAACAATGTCTGACGGTTTTGATAATCAGAACATAAGTAAGCCTCAAGTGGCCACTGATTCGGATTGTCCTTCTCGATCATCTCCTTTAGGAGAGAGCTCAATGCACAATCCCCCTGTTTCTATTTCTTCTTCCTTCACTCCTATACAAACGGTTATGCCCCCTAATTGTCCCCCCGCTACGAGCAGGACGGGTACTGCTACGACTCCCACTGCTGCATCTGGGTCAGGCAGCAGTCGTCCTACTGAGGGTAGTGCTTTTCACCCTTTCCGGCGGGAGCCTCGTCCTGACTTCTTTGATCCTTATTGCTTGCGGATGCTTGTTAAGGATGGAATTTCTTTATCCCACCTCACCAATTAAAGGTTGCGTGCAATGCGCCATAAAATGTCAGTTGACGCCGTCAAGGATAATCCCCCTGACGTGTCTCTTGTTATTCCCATTCCCCATTTTCAGCCCTTAATTAGTTTTGCTTGCCTTGATGACATGGCTGACGTGAATTGGTTTGACCATTATGTAGTGCAGGGTGTCAGTGATGAGACTTTATCACCATCTCCTTCTCCAATCGTCCCTACGAGCAGGATGAGTGAATCCCCAGGCGATCACTCGTTTTATGATTGTCAGCCCACCTATGTTGTGGAGTTTGTGGAGAAAGGCAAGGCTGAGTTCTTTCTAGCTGACAAGTGCTATTGACCCAAGAAATGTGTGTCTGACTCCAGTTGGAATAAGGATGCCAAGAGGTTGAACCTTACTTCTATCAGGCAGAAGTTTTATGGTTTTATTGAGGGCTATGAGTTGGTCTTGGCCCCTGATGGTGCGAAGTTGTCTGCTCCCACTGCCGGTCATATTGCTGTGTTTGCTTCCCAACTAGATTTGGTCTGAGGTTTCCCCTTGACCCTTCTCTGGAGAAGGTGTTTCGTGCCCTCAATATTTGTATATCATTACTACATCGAGCTTCTCTTCACACATTGATATGACTGCTATGGTTCTCGCGGTTTAAAAGGTATCCTGAGTGCCTACACCCATTCAAGTCTTTAATGAGCCTAAACAGGTCTGCTTCTGGGACTGAGTCTGGATGGTGCTACGTTGCTCCCAAGGATGGCAGAGTTCTGTCCATCCCAAAGCTTCGTCGCTTCAAGGATTGGACTGTCAAGTGTTTCCTGGTGAAGGTGCCCTCTACTTTTGTTGTGCCGCGTAATTTCAGGGAGATTCGTACCAACATGGCTAGCGTTACTGTCTCCCCCTTTGAGTCGACTCATAAGACGGAGGCCTTTGACGCTCTGTAGGGAGCGGGGACTGGTGGCTCGAAGTTTCGCAAGATCTTGTTGACTAACTATGTATACATTGTGGGCAACGAGCAGGTCTTTGCCATGCGTTTGTGCTATACCGATGAGGATGGTAAGTTTTTTTCCTTCCTTTCTTCTTTTTCCTTCTTTGCCTTGGTCCTTATATTATTTTGTCTCTTTGTTTCCCCTCTTCATGTTATGAGAAGCTAGACAGGCGCATTCTTGGGTCGGATGACAATTGCAGGGATCCCATGACTTCAACTCCTATAACCCCTAGAGCTTTTTAACACACAGGAGGTATATGCTGGTTCCCTGACGAATAAGGTACGACTAGCTCCGGCTGAGCTACGGGCTGCCTTTGGCACTTTGACAGCTGCTGACCGCACGGGATCCAGCCGTGCTGAAGGTGAGCCCTCACCCTCCACTAGTGAGAGTAGACGCGAGACTCGGCCTGCCTCTCGAAGAGCGGCTTCAGAATCTGAGGCGTTATCGGCGCATGGTGCTGCTCCAGAGAAGCAGCCAGCTGCGGCTTCTGGCCAGGTGGCACCTCAGACCTCTGTTGCCAAAACACAACTTGATCACGCTTCTAAGAATCCAAAGAATACCGCTGATGATTTGCAGATAGTGTTCTCAAGTTTCCCTCCCATGAGGTTGAGACTACTGTTGTGGGTGTAAAGCCCACTTCTTCTATTGAGTATGTTCTACTCTTTTCACTATTAATTATGCAAAGGATACTGTAGTTCCTTCTACTGAAGCCGTTGATTTCAAGCTCCCTGATGAGACTATCATGGAGCTTCCAAAGTTTTCGCCGCGCCCTTCTAAACTGAGAGGGCGGTTATTAAGTATCACCAGAGGTGGGCACTCTTAGGCAGGGGGTACTCACAAGAAGGATCAGCCAATTATTGACTTGGAGGATGATCATGTGACCTCTGCCCTAATGAGGATGAGCCTGCTTCGAAAAAGGCTCGTACCTCCTTTGGCCTTAATCCCTTTGCTTCTCACTCTGCTAACACTGGGCTTCCTGGTGGGAATGCTGACAGGGGGGTAGATACTTAGAATTTCATTGAACTTAATCATTGCGTTCACCAACTCCTAAGTGATGCTTTTGAGAACCCGCTGTCTATTACCTCAATCTCTGCTGGGGGCACCTTCTGCCCTAATGGGCCCATTGAATTTTCTGAGGTTCCCATTAATGCCCACCTTCGCCCCTTACTGTGCCTTGCTGGAGCTGAGATTGCTCCCTTTCGACCTGAAATGAATGTGAGGGCTAATTAATCCTTGTTCGTGGACGACCCTCGGAATGGTGGTACCTTGGGGTATCGTCTTACTCTGGGAGTTCATCTTCCAGCTGATTCTACGCGCAACTCAGCCAGTCTCCCTGCGGCTACAGCTTGTCATGACTTGCAGAAGGTTAGTTCTTGCTTTTAGTCTTCGCTTCTCCGATTCTGGTTTCTCTTCCTTCTTTTGCTAGTTCTTTTGTTAATGCCTGGTCTAATTTTTTTCATTAATTGATTCCTATTTTGGCTTACTCTTTTCTATCTTTGTCCTTTTTGTAGCTTGTAAGTTTTGTTGGAGACTTATTTAATGCCTTGCTTACAGTGGAGACGGAGTATCGGAATCAGGGCATATAATTGATTGTCGATATGTGTGCTAGGCATATAATTGAGCTGGAAACTACTAGGAAGGAGGCACTAAAGGCATTCGCGATCTCCCCAGCTTTTGCTAAGTTATTGGCTGATCGCCATGACGGTGGATAGGAGGTGGTAGCCCGCTGTGTTTGGCCTGTATGGTGAAGGTGTGGAGAAGCAGGCTTGTTTTAACACCTTCTGGGCTAAAGTTGAGGCTGCTGGCGATGCTGGCTTATTTGAGCTGCTTGCTGACCACCCACGTACTGTCAACTACAAGGTTCTTGACCATGCCTTGTTGAACTTGAGGTTCCTCTCTGTTCGGACGTTGTTGTAGCTATTAGGGTGGAGACCTTGGCTGGTGAACAATAAAGGTTATGGCGGCTGTCACCTTCCTACTCTAGTGGTTCCCCTGAGTTTCCCTCACCTAGATCCATGGTAACTATGTAGCTATTGTTGTTGTCTTTGGGGTGTATAGCCGCCAAAGATTATATTTTCTTGTGTCTTTTCAAAATACTTTTATGTTTTGTTGCTGGGCATGTCCAGTATGACTTGAATTTATGTCTCCCTGACTTAATTTGCTGAGTGTTTCCTCGTCTTGGTGGACGAGGGCTTAGTTTTATATATACTGTAACTGAGTTGCTGGATGTTTACCCTGTCTTGGTGGGAAGGGGTTCAGCTTTGTGTTGTATGTACTTAATGGTTTTTCTGCTATTTCGTCCACCGATTGTTTTGTGGTTTGCATGCGCGTTTGAACCTGCTGCTGAGCCACAGTGTAGTAGTGCCTAGACCTTAGCACAGTAGCCTCTTCATTGCGCTCAGTGAAGCCTCGTTGGTTAGGCCTCCTTTTTTTCTTGATTTGGCTGCTGAGGGATTTCTTACTTTGTTGCTCTCTTCTTTGTTTAGCTGGAGTTTCGATGAGCTTTGCTCTCTCTGCCCTGTTTGTACAGCGTGTTTATGCTCCATGTATTCTACTTGATTCTTGTATAAACTTCCTTGCATATTGGCTAGTTTATTCTATTGTTGACTGTTTCGCACCATGCGTCTAGTCTTCTTTCTTAGAATTACTTGCGTCAACCAGCTTTCGGCTGTTTGTTTGTATCATTCAGCTTGTGTTCTCTGTGACTTGCTGTTTATATCATGCAGCTTGTTTATGTTGTGACTTATTGTTCTGTGTCATTCAGGTTATTTATGCTGCGACTTGTTGTTTTAAGTCATTCACCTTATTTATGCCGTGACTTTTTTTTGTGTCTCTTACTCTTCTTCCCAAAGGCTTATTATATGTATTTCAACTCCACCTCTCCCCCTGAAAGAGGTGAGCTGGGTGGGACTACGAGAAACTTAGTGTTGCCCGCGCAACTCATCTTTTTTCGCTTTCATTGCCCTCTCCTACTCAAGTTGAACGTGTCAGGCCTCCCCCTCAGGCGTCCCCGAGGTGGCGCCCTATTTTATTTTGAGTAGGTAAGGTGAGTTTTAAGGGAGGGATGCTCTTTTGTCATTTAGCGTCGTCTCGCTGCTTCGTTCTAAGGTGCTTTCTGCCTTTTGCACTTGCATGCTTTCTTTCTTTCTTTATTTTTTTTTTTTTTTTTTTTTTTGCATGTTTGTATACAATGCTATTCTCTTTTTTTTTCATGTTAGTATATAATGCTAAAGCATGATATATTTAAACAAGTTTACACAATATACTCTTCACGTAGAGGCTTGTATTTCATTGAATTAAAATGGCTTAAATGCCTTAATTGACATAACATGAACTAAAGAGAGTTCTTTGCAAACTTAAAATAATTATCCTTAGCTCTACTTAATTTCTTGCTTTTTTAAAAAAAAAAAACAAAATATTTATTTAACACATCAGCATTGAAACTATTCCTTAAGACCTGACCTTCTTGATTTGCAAGGAGGAATGTACCAGGTCCTACCAGCTCATGAATGATGAAGGGGCCTTCGCAATTGGCTGACTGCTTTCCATGTTGGTTTCCTCTTCCCACTGCTGCTGTCCTTTTAAGAACCAAGTCTCCAGGTAGGAGCTCCCGATGCTTTACTTTTTTGTTGAAAGCTTTGGCAATCCTGCTCTTCTAGGCTGCCAGCTCGAAGGCTTCTTGTAGCCTTACTTCTAGCAAGAAGTCTAGCTCTTCCAGCATACGCTTTTTAATTTCCTTGTGGCTCATAGTGTTGTATCCTCAGGCTGGGAATTTATACTTCCACTAGGAAATTGCATCAGACTCTTAGGCTAGAGTGCAAGGGATTTTACAAGTATATTCTTTTTCAGTTGTTCTGTTAGCCCATAACACCTATGGGACTAGGTTAGCCCATAGGCCTTTGTGCTCCTCCAGCTTTTTCTGCAGGGCTGTTAAGATCAGATTGTTTACTGCTTCAGCTTGGTCGTTACTCTACGGGTGATAGACTGAGGCACTTGCATACTTGGTGCCCATGTGCTCTAGGTAATCCTTGATTGTTTCGCTGTTAAATTGACATCTATGGTCAAACACTATGCACTGCGGCACCTCGAACCTTCTGATGATGTTTGTCCATATGAATGTCCTCACTTGGGTTTCCTTTATGTACTTAGTGGGATCGGCCTTTATCCACTTGGTAAAATAGTCCACTGTGACTATGAGGTACTTCATGCCCGTTAACCAAGTGGTGAAGGGTTATAATATGTCCATTACCCACTAAGCAAATAAGATCGGGCTGAGGATGGGGGTCAGATCATTTGCCGGCTGGTTTATGACTTGGGAGTAATTTTGAAACTTGTCGCACTTTTCACATATGCCAGTGCGTCTTGAGCCAGAGTTGGCCAGTATGCATCCCTTCTGAGAACTTCTATTCCCAATGCTTTTCCACCAATGTGGTTGGCACATATTCCTGAGTGTGCTTCTTCCATGATACTCTCCTTCTCCCACTCTAGAATACACCTTAGTTGTGGCTTTGAGAAGCCCTTCATGTTGAGTTCTCCATTCATTACCACGTATCAGTTAGTATCTTTCTTCACTTTCTTAGCTTGCATTTCATCGTTTAGCAGCGAGCCATGAACTTTGTATGCAAGTATGTCTGTGAACCAAGCTCGTTGTTGTCCAATGTGTTTCACCTGCTCTTTTTCACCGACCTCGTACTCTACCTTGTTGTTTGATGCCTTGAATTTGAACTTTACGGCATACTCAAATAAATTTCCCTCTAGGCATGTCATTATGATCCCCGCTCCGCTCCCTGTTTGGGCTGATGATCCATCTACCTCCACCTTCAAGATTCTATTATCATCTTCTTTCTCCTCGTACGAGGCTTGCACAATGAAGTATGCTAGGGCTTGTGCTTTGATAGCTCCTTTAGGTTTGACCTCAAACTCAAACTTACAGAGCTTAATGGCCCACTTCAAGAGTCTTCCTGACGCGTCCATTTTTTGTAACACTTTCTCCAGTGGCTGATTTGTGAGGATTTGTATTATGTGCGCGTTAAAATATTGCTTCAACATCCTTATTGTTGTTACCACTACAAAAGCCAACTTCTCCACCAACGGATACCTTTTCTTAGTCTTAGTAAGCACATGGCTCACAATTGTAATTTTTTCTTCAAGTACGGGCTGATCATTCTTGGGAGCTTATTCAGATGCTCCTTAATGCCGACAAAGGCTTCTTTTTGTGGGGCTCCCCACTTAAATTCCCTGTTCCCTTTCTGTAGCTGGTAGAACGGTAAAGCTTTGTCGGCTGACTTGCTGATGAACCTAGTCAGTAGCTGGTAGAACGATAAAACTTTGTAGGCTGATTTGCTAGTGAACCTAGTCCGGGCATCTCATCTGCTGAAAATGCAAAGATTTCCTTGTTCTTTCTTTGTAGTTCTATGAGGTGTACCCCCACTCCTGGATCAATATCCTTTACAATTTTCACTTTTCTCGGAGGATCACCTTTTGTGAGCTCAATTGTGGCCTAGCCATTTCCTCCTTTGCAGGCTGAAAATTTTTCATGGCCAGATTTTGCTTCTCCTTCTCCCTGTGATATTTTCCGCGCTTCCTTTTTCTTGACTTTTTCTCAGGTTGCTCAATGGGCCTTTTCTCATAGACTAGCTGTTGTCTGGTCCTAGTGAGCTGCTTTAGAGCAGTTATGTAACATTGTTGAGCCGTCTTTTGGCATCCTCTGAGCTTTGCCGACCGCCCTTCATTAGCTGTGTAATCCACGACAAGATGATAGGTGGAAACTACTCTGCCGATCTTGTTGATGAGAGGCCTTCCCATGATCAAATTGTAAGGCGAGGAGAACCTATCACCAGGAACTCTGCTCGAGCATCGTGCCTTTTTTACCATTCATTTATTCGGACTAAGAGCTCGATTATGCCTCTAGGGTCAATCCAGACCCATTAAACAAGGTGACTTCATAACTCACCCTTTTTAGATCTTTCCTATCTAACTTTAGTTTTTCGAACGCGCTGATGTATATGATGTTGGCTGAGGTGCCACCATCTATCAGTATTCGATCCATTTCCCAATTCGCTATTCTCATCGTCACAACCAGATGATTATCATGAGGATAAATTATACCCAATTGATCATACTCATCAAATATGGCTCACGGCTTCAGGGGAAGAGGTGGCCACCTACGCTACTCATTATAGTTTATCTGATGTATCATTGCCTGCAGATCTGCCCCTGCCTTGTTGACTATTCCCTTATGTACTAGTCCTCAACTGATAACATACACCCTGCCTTCTGGCTTGCTATCTTTGTCTATATCCTCAGCGGGACCCCTATGACCTCCTTTGCGGTCACGGCGTGTTCTAACCTCATCCCTTCTATTGGGGAGATCAGCATGCTGCTTGAACTGATTCAGGTACCCCCTCCAGACTAGGTCTTCTATGTTATCTTTCAAATGCGTGCATTCATCAGTTGTGTGGCCATGATCCCTATTGAAGTCAAACCACTTGCTTGGATCACAGTTCCTATTAACCATTCTAGGGGGTCTTTACCACTTATCGTCAGATTTGTTCATGATAAAAATGTGAGACCTCGAGTGAGTGAGTGGGGTATTCTGGTCAAACCTTCTAGGTCTTCCTCCTCTGTTCGGATCTGACTTTCTCACCCGAACAGCTCGATCCGCCTCTCAGCGACCATGTTCATCTCTACTAGGCTGATCAACCCTGGCTGCGTTTTCTGCCCAGGTGACTTTTGCCCGCTTTACTGGGTCGTTTGGCTCCTTCCTTCTCAACATCGCCCTGTTAGTCTCGTCTTCCTTAATGAACTAGTACGCTTTACCTAGCGTTTCAGCCATTTAAGGCTCTTACGCTCCATACACGCTCTTAATGGTGTGCCTGTAAGTAAACCGCTTTACATTGCCAACACCGCTTCCTCCTGGATCATATTTAGGATGGTTGTTGCCTCCTTATTGAATCTGGAGATAAACTCCCTTAGGGGTTATTCCTTCCCCTAAACTTGTGACATCAACTCATTTGTCATCTTAGTTCGGTCTACCAAGGTTATAAAATTATCCATGAACATACTTTTTAGCTGATTATATGAGTACACGGAACCTTTTGGAATGGCTCTATGCCACTTTTCTGCCAGCACCTCCAGGGTCGGTGGGAATGCTTTGCACCAGACTAACTCCATCATGGTATAGAGCACCATGTGATTCTCAAAACACGATATATGGCTCTTGGGCGTTGTAGTTCCGTTGTATCTGCAGCTTGGCATCTTCATCTTCTCCATCGGTTCCTCTAGAAGCTCCTAGTAAAATGGGGAATCATTTGGAATAACATGGATCTGTGCTCGCTTCTCCCTACCTAGGCTCGGTCCCCGCTTCTCTGAGCTGCCCTTAGCCTGAGCTATTTCCTCAATGCTCTAGTCTCGGTTCAGATTTCAAACTTCCACTTCTAGCACCTTCTTCCTAAGCTGGACGAACTCTTTCTGCTCGGGGCTGATGGTTTTAGGTGTTGGCTTCTTTACCGCAGGTTCTCTAGCTGCTGCTACTGGTGACGAGCTCGCTCCCTTACAAAAGTTGGCAAGGACTGCTATCATCGCTACTAACTGTTCCTTACTGCACTTAGAGAGGTTTTGCAGGATGGCTAGCATGTTTACAGGCTTCGGTTTTTCGGCTATAGGTGTTGAAATAATAGGTTCATTGTTCTCACATTTTAATGGAATACTATATTTGAAAATGGAATTAGGTCCCATCGGATCAACTGGTTTTGACGCTGCCTTAGCTGTAGTCGATGTCGATCCAATGGGGTTAGATTTTTGTGAAAAGGTGGACTTGGGATTCTAGGCGGATCCTTTGGGATCCATGGTTGCTGGTGGTATTTTTTGTGGTGTCTGGTTGGCGTAATTGGCTGTGGGTATGCGTGTTTGTACAGCTTCCTCCCCGACCATGGTTGCTTGTCAATTAGTCCCTAACTTAGTTGGTGAACCTCAGGTTAGATGATCCTTCCCCTCCTTCTGGAGCCAATTGTTCTAGGTGTGGATCCAAGGGTTCTGCTAGGTGATCTTGGCCCCGTTGACAACCTACACAAGGAAACCCACGCAAACTGCCCTTGGGGGTGGCTCGAGGAACCCCCTTCCGATGCCTAAGTTAGAGCGTGTTTAGAGAGAGAAAGTGTACTTAGAGAGAAGTAGAAAGTTTAATAACTTGTGTGTCTCACCTCTTTTCCATTGTACTTTGCCCTCTATTTATAGGTGTACGATCTTCTTTGTGGAGAGTTCGGCCTGGTCAGCTATGTGGGCTGACTCCATCGGGCTAGTAAGCCCCCCATAGTTGTTTTCTCAGTAATGTGTGCGCACCCTGGGGAGCTGGGCGATAGTTTAGCGGGAGCTATCCTATACACTTACGATTTGTGCTAAATATCCCTTGAACGCTACTTTGGAGAAAAGCATGAATGAGGTTTATGAGTTTTCCTAAAACTCATTGGCACTCCTTACTAGTTTCTTACAAAAAAGCATAATGATAGAATCAATTCTAATTCAAGGTCTCCCAAAAAGTCGGGAATTCAAATCCTAATACACCCTAACAAGTGTAAATTTTTAGACTTTTAAAGGGGCATGGGCATATAAGGAGACGGATTCCCTACGATGGGCACACCCTCCTTACAACTGGCATTAAAGGTTTAAAGTACATTTCAATATTTTATGAAACTTATATGCATTATTGTTTTTGTTACTTGTAATTTCATTAATTTTTGTCCTGCTAAATAATTTGGATACTATTTTTTATATTGTTTTTAGTTACTTATGATGCGAGCTTCAGTGACAAGACAAAAAGAAATGAACGAAGATGTTAAAGAGGCCCAATTGTACGGAGAGAAACTTACATTTAGGTTGTTCATACGTCAAGTAATGACTCATCTAAGCCCTTTTCAAACTGGGAAATCGGTCACTCAACTAAGGCTGGTTATTCACCAAGCCTCGAGAAGATGCTCAATAAGGAACGAGACAATTACAACTTAAGAAATTTGCTATTTTCAGACTTAAAAGACAGTGGAAATGGTGAAAGGCTTATCTCACATCTTGAGGTGGATGACATGATTATCAAAACTGAACAACTTAATGAAGATGAGAATCTACTCTCACTCAAATTTCAGAGAAAAATGGTGTTTGTTGATCTCACTAGTGACAATTATGAAACCTCATCTACAACAAACATCTTGTTCTAGGCTATAAAATAGTTATATCTTTTTAGCATTTATCATACCCTTTTTTCCTTTTGCTCCCAATGAAAAATTGTAAGGTAAATTATTTTGATAAGCCAATATATTGATCTACCAACATCCATTTGTGTGTTATTATCATATACTCTATTATATGTAATAGTTTGTAGTTATATTATTAATTATATAACTAAATCTTTCATAATAACCTTTGCTATTGTTTCGGTGTTTTTTATGTCCCTTGGGAGAGTTACAACTCGAAGACTGGATTCGACAAGGACGCCTTTACCTGCAAAACAAATAGAGCTCCTAATGGTCGGAGGTCCGCCTCCAAAAATTAATTTAGTTAGGAATCAGAGTAAAATGTGCAGAAAGTAAGTTATATGCTCGGATTCCAAGCTCAAGTGTTCTTAGTTTTAGAGAGCAATAAATGTCCTAATGATTAAGATTTAATAATTTCAAGGTGTGAAAGTTTCAAAGTCCTCCAATAATTGGGGGAATCTCCCTATTTATAGAGTCCTAGAAAAATGTGCCCTACCCTAGGGTTTGATGACCTAGGGATTAGGGCAACGCCGTTTTGTGGCTCCCTTTGAATTTGGGCCTTGAAGGCTGCCATTTCCAAGGGGCATATCTGAGTGACACGTGTCATCCATCTAGAGATTCCATTTGGACACCTCTCATAGGGACACATGTCTCTCTCTTATTGATCCACTTGGGAATACTAAATACCCCTAATCATTTTCCCCTCACAGGGGTGACGTGGGATGCCACGTGATGCCTGTGACAGGTGTCAGCCTCTGATTAGCCGAATATTCACTTTTTACTATTGAAGGGAATCTAGGGTTTTTACCCCAGGTTTTTACCCCTTCTATAAATAGATGGTTGACTTCCTATGGATTCACACTTGATAGAATATGTGGAAGAATCTTGAATCTCTGTTTTTCAAAGACTTTGACTTCATCAGCATCCGGTACTCGGCCAATCGTATGCTTGTTCCACCAGACTTAAAGACCAAGCGCCTCTAGTACCTTCTTCTAAGGTAACCGCCTGATCCTTTCTTTACTTAATTTTTACATTTTTCTTTTTCAATAATGGTTTCCCAAACGCACCAGGCACGACCTATGTTAGCGATCAAGCGGTAACTAGGGATAGATGAATCTAGAACTAGGAGTGTCGAATGTTCGTTCGAGGACTCCCCTTTGAGTACATCTCCAAATCTGACATTGTCTGTGCCTCTACAAGACATGATGGCAAGAACAAAGCAGACTACTCGGATATATAGGACGGATTGTACCTGGTACCATTAAGAGAGCTGAGCTATCTTCCCGGATGGCTCCATTAAGGCGCCTGTCTCCGAGGTTAGCAGAGACCCCCCCAGCAACATTAGTATTTCGAGCTCTTTAATTTTAAGGGAGTCGGATGATGAACAATAATATCCTGGGTCGAGTGTATCGGTGCCGGATGTTAAGAGGGGGGAGGACATCGCTGGCACTAGCCGGCGGGCCCCCAACTCTGAGTAAAACTCTAATGATGGATCTACGTCATCATCTTCAGACAGCGCCTCCGTTGGCTCGGAGGAGGCGCGGTCCAAACTTCAAGACGCCCAAGAATCCCTCTCAATAGAGAAGGGACAGGGCTGTGTAAAGCCATCTACTTCACGACGACAGGAACGTGCTCCCTATTTCTTGCACGTCACCGAAGGCGGGCGAAAAATAATCTGACCTTCCCACATTTCTTTCCACCCATGTCATGGGACATGGCTATCTATTGTCATCGCTGGATGGTGAGGACACATTCACCTGCCCAGAGAAGGCTAGCTACGGTGAACAATGTTAGGATGCTACGAGGCGTCCATTCAGGCTGGACTACGCATCCTACTCCATCCGGCCGTGGAGAGAATTTTCGACGGATACCTGCTGGGTGTCTGGCAAATAGCCCTCAATTCATGGGTTAACATTTTGGGCTACAATGCCGCTTGTGAGATGCTGGAGATGGAGCCCAGCTTCGAGGCATTTTCTCATATGCTCTACTAAGCAAGACTCCACACGCAAGTGGGGCCGGCTGGTTTATTCTGACTAGCCACAAGCGCTATTGGCTCTGGGGAAGGAGAATAAATGGAAAGACTAGAGGACTAAGTTATATATTGTCTCCTCCCCAAATTTCCAAAGAAAAAAGCGGTACAGCCACTAGACTATGGAGTCGCCCCTCCTTACTGGGAAGAAAGCCATGTCGCCTTTCCCTAAGGCGAGCGTAGGAGGATATTATGGATCGGGGCCTATTTTCTATGGCCTTCGAACCAATGAGGAGACGGGGGTTAAGGAGGAGACCCCCCACAATTACACTCCCTAATTCAAGTGGCTATCGGACGGGACATATTTTGCCGCCTGTAGCCTTAGCTCTAAGAAGCTAGCTGAGAGGTAGTGGACTGCATGCATTTTCATTGCTTAACTTCATATAGTGATTATTATCTTTGTTTGAGTTTCTAACCGCTTTGCTTTATTTGTGCAGACCTAGCAATGTCAAAGCTTCCTTCTCACAAAAAGCCATCTATTAACGTCGGGAATTCGAGCTTAGAGCATCAAAACCAAACGTCCGAAGTCGAGTCGAAAAATAGTAAAAGACAAGACATGAAAATAATAATAAATCAATAAACACTAAAATACCCCTAGCATCAGAATGCGCCGAGCAAACCGAATGCTAGGGGAATAAGACCTAGCATGCATTGTTGCTAGCATGCGCACGAACCGAAGAGACGAATTAATTTTGAATTAATTGATAAGTTGACTGAGTAATTAATATTTAGACGTCGGGATTTCGAGGTTAGAGCGTCGAAATCAAACGTCGAAAGTTGAGTTGAAAAATAGTAAAAGACGAGACGTGAAAATAATAATAAATCAACAAATACCAAAATACCCCTCGCATCGGAATGCCCTGAGCAAACTGATGTGCTAGGGGCATATGACCTAGCATGGTGGCTAGCATGCGCACCAAGCTGAGCCTAGGTTGGCTGGTAAGTGATAGCACACCAAGGCTAGAATTGCAAGGCTAGGCACTGCCTAGTGTGTGCTATCATGCTGTGCGCCTTGTGCGCGCATTGGCTAGCACCCATGCCGCAATAGCTAGCACACTAGGCGCGCAAGCCGCAACAGCTAGCAGCAGCATGGCTGGGCCAATGCGTGATGGCTAGCGCTGTTGGACCTGTTGGGTGTGGTAGCCACGGCAAGGCAGCCCACCTTGGGTGCCTTGATGCGCAAGGGTGGGTTCCATGTGGCGCATGATGAGATCTGTGTGAGGTGTTGTGTTGGCCACTTTTGGGAAAGGGAGTGGGGAGCAAGTTTGGTCCTCCCTCCTCCAAGTGGTCCTCACCTAACCTCTCACATGAGCTTGCCACTTGTTGATTTATTACTGGTTTGATTTTTAATTTTATTATAGCTTTAAAATAAAATGGGAAAATCAAATTCTCCCACATTGATGGGAGAGATTTTCACTCTCTAGCTTTTCCCTATAAATACCCAAGTTGGGGTATTGGGAAAATCACTTGTGTGAGAGTTGAAAAAGGCATCACCATTGTGAAAACCATTGAAGTCAATAATCACGCGGGTTTTGGTCGGCCCTTGCTAACCTCAAGGCATTATTGGACCATTTTCGGTGGTTAAGTTGTGGTTGGACTATCGTTGGAGGCCGTCGTAATTTCGAGGCTTGCTTTCGAAGTAAGAGCCCCTTCCGTTTGGGCGAAGCACGCTTCAAAGGTAATTATCTTATCTTAAACTTGTGATTAATTTAATTATGTTTATGGTTTTATTTACTGCGAGTGCGGTCTTGTTTTTGGGTTTTTTTTCTGCTGTGAGTCGGACTCACCAAACCCGAACACTAATATTATGATAAAAAACTAGAATAATACTTCTTCTAAAACTTGCCCTAAAAAATCGGGTTTGCAAAGGTATTTATTGAGGCGCAAAAACAAAGAAACCGAGCAAACAAATACCCTGAAAGACGCGTCCGCACTGCAGTGGAGGCGCGCCCATGCTGCATGGGTGGCACACCCGCGCTAAGGGTTGGCACGCTCGCGCATGCTGGTGTCGCGCCCGCGCATCTCTAGGTTTCTTCGATCTTTCGCGACATTGTGCGTTCGCTAAGGTCGCACAATTATGATGATGATGAACACTAAGAGAGGCAGTCCCAAAAGCAGTTGATTGTGTGTTAAACACCCCATTTCATGAGAGCACGGCTTGAGAGCGCAAGAGCTAGAACTTTGAAAATCCACTTCCTTGTATCTTGAGCTTTCCTATTGCCATGAGCTTGCTCCAAAGGTTTCCTCAACCTTAGTAAATCATCAATATCAACACCCAAACCTTGTACAATAGCTACAACCACGAAAATAGAGCAAATAAAGGAGAAAAGACTAAAAAATCAATAGAAATGCACAAATGCTACAAAATAAGAGAGGAAAGGTAAAACCAAGACCAAATGCATAAAACTAAGCATTTATTAAACATTAAAGCCATGAAAAGAAGGTAATAACAACCTAAATTCTCATCAAATGGGTGCCATTTATTACACCCATTAAATACCCCCAAGCTTACCTTTTGCTCGTCCTCGAGCAAAAAAAAAACCAAGGGAGAAATGACGAGCTTATTCAAACAAAAAAAAAGAAGAGAAGAGACAAGAATATACACTAACTCACTTTCGAAGGAATCGCGGAAAATTTTAGCAACTAAAGACAAGCCATTTAAACCCCTAGATCGCCCTAGAGGACGAGTGATGCTCTGGTAAAGGTTTCCTAAGAGATTAATCTATAACTCTCGTAATAATACAAACAGGGCAAAGCATGAAAAAGAAACCAAAATACAAGAAAAGGCAAAAAAAAATTCATGAAAGGACTTTTCCAAATGTACAAGCATAAATGAATGCAAATCTTTCTAAACAAGTAAGGGAGTGCACGTTTTAAGATACCCGAGATTGATTGAAACATAAATATGCTAAGCATAGGAATTAGAGAAACGTAATCAACTTTCATCCCAAACAGTCTTACCGCGTTCTCTCTACTAGTCTCATATCTTCCCCCAATGAGTATCTCAAAAGTTCCACGAAGGAACCGGAAAAAGAAATAATTTTTGGCTACTCAACGTCTTGACAATGCATCCCCTTTCCTTTGACTTTAACTCATAATTCCCTCCCTCGCTATATGACTCAACTCTAGGTCGAAAGGTCTTCCCAATGGTTGTAACGTAAGGGAAAAAAGGGTGAGGGTAGGCTTAAAATTTTAAAATTTGGTGGTATTCCTAATTAGTCAAGCAATGGGTGATCAAACCTTCTCCACATAACCAAGATATCTCCAAATAAAAATAAACTAATTCCCCCAAGCTTATTCAAGGCTATACCCACAATCATATATATAAAAACATAAACGCTTCTCCCCCAAGCTTAAAGGAAGCATTATCCTCAACGCTTTAAAAGGGGAAAAGAATCTCATCGAAATATTTTTGTTTTTTTTTTCTTATTTTCACCTTTTTTTTGTATTTTTATTTCTTTCAAAGCAATTGTACATGCCTCTTTAAATTAGGACAACTTTTACAATTTTTGCATTTGCATTGTCCTTGCCTTTTTTACTTTGGGCGGCTTTTTTCAGTTATTCATTTGCCATTATTAACAAAAATATCACAACATAAACTTGCTTTTAAGAGAACAAAATATCCAAACTCCTCCACCACAAATGTCAACAATAATGATCAATTGCTTCACAAAAAACAAGAACGGAAACGAAAATGAAACAAAAGGATCAAGATGTAAACCCAATGAACTAAAAAGAAAGAAGATAAACCTAGAAAAGAAAAATTACCACCCCGAAAAGATGCCTTTGTCCTCCCTAGATGGCTCGGTCTCAAGTTTTCAAGATTAGGTACGCAATAGTCAAGGATCCATGCCGCTCATGTAAATATATGTTGAAGGCTTGAAAAATAATGAACCTCACATGGATGTAGCAAAAACTCACTATTGGTGTCAATTTGTCTATAGGAAGCAACTACCAACATGCCACAAACAAGTAGAATCCGGTTTCATGGTCCCACTAGTTCTAACCAACTACCTTAGCATGCTTTATCCTAGAATCAACCAAGTATACTCTCAAACCGTGCACACCGTTACCATTTAAAAAAAAGAAGCATTCAATTATACAAGCCCAAAAGTATTATGTCTAAAGCAAGAATAAAACAAAGATATATTAAAAATTTGCCTTGATAGAAACAAAAATCTTTTTGGGATTTTTCAAAAAAAAAGAACATGGAAAATCATATACAAAGGTGCATAGCATATATGAATCAATATCCCACCAAACATGATAGAATACCCTCCCCTAAGCTTGAATGAGACAACACACTCAATCATAAATCATAGAAACCATGGGAGGGGAAAACAAGGACAACAATCCAACAAACCAACCTACGTCCAACAAGTCATCATCCACTTGAGAAAGAGCAAGGAAGGATATTACCGGAAATTAGATGGGTGTAACTACCCGCAAATGACCCAATTAAACCTTTCAAAGCAAATTTCCTCAAGAATTGCACCTTGCCTTCCACATGCTAGCAAAAATAGGAGTCAAACTTCCTTGATTCTTGATCCAAATTGAAACACCAAAGTATATCAAGTCATGTACCTAGCAAAAGGCACACAAACATTTCCATGAGAAAATCTATTATAAAAAAGAAAATGAAAGAAATAAAACACGGGTTACTTCTCAAGAAAGGCTTGATTAAAGTCCAAGCTTGACCGCTCTAGTAACTAATATTGCAACGAATGCAAGGGCTTGTCAAATGCACTACTACACATTTCATAAGAAAGTAAGTGTGCACATGACAAAAATAAGGCATGCAACAAGCTTAGTGCACATTTATGAGGAGTGAGATTCCAAGAGAAGGAAGAAGAATCAAAAGAAAACTCAACAAAATAAGAAGAAAAAGAAAAAGAAGAAAAAGAAGGAAAAGAAGGCAAACTCTCCTCAAAATATTTTTGGGTGGCAACATCACCCTTTTCCTCAATTGGAGACACATGATACACATACAAATCATCATAGACAAGAGGGTCTCCGATGAGCTCATTAACAAAGGAAGGGACATGTGAGTAGGGTATAACGGCTATAGGAGTGTAAGTGATATAGTTGAAATTTCTTGAAAAAGGGACATGTGAGTAGGGTATAACGGCTATGGTCTCACTAATGATCTCTTTCTCACCGCCATGCAAGAATCCTCAAATGAATAAGAGCATGAAAATCGATCGTAGAATCCTCAAATGAAGAAAACTCATGATCATCATCTCCCTCAAACATCCAACTTCAAAGAGGAACTACATAATCCCCTTCACTACAACCATGAACAACAACTCCCTCAACTTCCTTAAAGCCTAAAGTCTCAAAGCAATGCATGAATGGATGTAAATTCATTTCAAACTCATCTATCTCCCAAGAAGCATTCGTTATGAACTTACTTAAAAGGCTATGGGAATTCCTTTAGCACTCAATTAACACATCGGACATAACCTCAAACAAGAACAAATACTCATGGATAGAAGAGTCACATACATACACTTGAGACTCTTCAGAATCAACAAAGGAAGAGATCTCAAGATTCAAATATCATCAAAATCATCATCACTCTCGACTCCCTTTCTTTTACTCATATGCTCACTAATAGGACTCTTACACACTCTTGGTTACTCTTGAATATCCTCATTATCATTCTCAACACACACATTGGATTTGGAGTTTTTAATAGCAAGCGTCAAGGATGATATTTGGCGTTCTAGCTCTTCAATAATCCTTCTTCTCTGCTCCATTAGAGCTTCCCAAGTAGCATTGGAGATTCAAAAGGTGTAGAAAGTTGAGTCTCAACAACAGAAGAAGTACAACCAAGATTTGAAAATCAACATTATGATCATGAGCATAGATATCACATTGGGGGGTGGGGGCACATTCAAACATATGAGATTTGTTACCTTGAGCATGTAATTCATTATCATGAACAACAGAGGAAATAGAGTTGGAAGCATTTTTTCTAGGTTCAACTATGGGATCATGTGACACATCATGGGAAATCATGCTAGCATTAGAAGAATTAACACATTGCACATCAAAATTAGAAGCACAATTACCCATGTTATATACTTCCTTAGAAAACCAAACATAAAATTCCCAAGCATATAGAGGCAAGTCAAGGGTCGAACCCAAAGGAACGGTAATGTTCAAGCACTCTCAATTATGCGCCTAAGCTAGGTCGAAAACTAAGGGTAAATGGTAAACACTATAACCAACTAACAAAATTAAGAATCAAACAAATAAAGCACTAGGAACGACATTTACAAGAAATCATAACAATTGCAGCAACTCGGAAATACATGCTATTCAATGGTTGTGAAGACTAATGACAAGCTCAATCAAAAGAGTCAACAAGCTATCTCCTAGAGGTCAAACTAGCGCTAACTACGAGAGACTCTAACTAGGAGCTTCACTAATCAAGCTCAATCGACAAATGTAAGCTGCAAATCAATGGTTCGCATCAATGTAGACTTACAATGCAATCTAGCATAATTCTAAAAGCCTAATCGACTTACACACATTGAAACTTCCATGAATCACTTTAATCTCAACAATTAATCAACACAATCCCCAAATTAAGCCCAATCATACAAGTTTCACCCAATTCCTAGCAAACAAATACTCTAACATCATCATTTAATCAATTAACAACTAAAGAAATCAAGAATAAACAATATGTGAATAACAACTACACTAATCAACAATTAAACATAAAAATAAAACCAAACAAATATGAAATAAAACAAATCAATAAAATGAGAAAGAGTTAAGAAAGATCATTGATAATAGAGAAGATATCCAACATAATTGTCACCATTGAATCTTCAATCTCTTAATCACCATTGAAATTCCTCACTTTCTCTCTCTACCAAACAAATATGATATCAAACAAATCCCGCACATCTTTGGGTTTCTTCAATATTTTCTCGGCTTTGTGCGTTCACTAAGGTCACACAATTATGATGATGATTAACACTAAGAGATGCTGTCCCAAAAGCACTTGATTGTGGGTTCAACACCCCATCTTCATGAGAGCAAGGCTTGAGAGCGCAAGAGCTAAAACTTAGAGAATCAACTTCCTTACATCTTGAGCTTTCCTATTGTCATGAGCTTGCTCCAAAGGCTTCCTCCACCTTAGTAAATCACCAATATAAAGACCCAAACATCGTACAATACCTACAACCACGAAAATAGAGCAAATAAAGGAGAAATGACTAGAAAAACCATAGAAATGCACGAAAGCTACGAAATAAGAGAGGAAAGGTAAAACCAAGACCAAATGCATAAAACTAAGCATTTATTAAACATTAAAGCCATAAAAAGAAGGTAAAAACAACCTAAATGCTCATCAAATAGGTGCCATTTATGAAACCCAACAATTTCTTTTGTAATAAAGAACTACATTCCTTTATAAAAGCTACGATTTCTACCTCATCAAAGGCCATTTTCCTTGTAAAAATATCTTTCATAAATTTAACATATGAAGTGATTAAATCAGTGAAAGGAATTGTTACCTGTAAATTTTTCATAGCCTCAAAAACTTACCAAATTGAATATCAAACTTACTCTTCAAAAGTCTATTTGGGAATGGAAGTTTTATCACTGATCCCTGCACATATCCACCCTTGTCTTGAGATTTTCCCTGCGAAGAAACATTAAAAGAATTAGTTTTCTCTTGTAGCCCTCCAGGGTTAATAACATTAGCATTTTGTACAAGAGAATCAGGATTATAAATTCTTATTGTAACAGGTTCGTCATCTTTGGGTATAGAAGGCCCATCCTAGTGTGAACCACTCCTTAGAGTAATTGCATTGGCATGATCCGTAAGGTAGATTGGTTGCAATGGAAGGCCTCCCTGCTGACACGTTTTAGGGTAGATTAAATTTGAGTAATTTGATTATCCATAATTTTCTTATGAGCTATGATCTAATCAATTTGTGCATCTTTACCTCCATGTGCTTTGCATATTTGATAGTATCGCTCTAATTTCCGACAAACCAGGGTCAGAAGATGGAGGGATTTGTGATTGGGTTTTCTTTAAAGTTAGGATGGTAATATTTCTATTGTGATGGTAGTTATTGTTGTGGAGGTGGAGGATTTTGCACATTGGTACTCCAATAATAGAGATATAGATGGTTCTAGAGGCCATGATTATAAGTGTTGGAGTACAGGTTATTTTGCCTATAGGTTTGGAAGGCATTAACTTGCTCCATGGAACTCCTATAATCTTGCTCCCAATGTCTTACAATTCCATAATTTTTATAAAAAACAACAAAAACATTAGCTGTAGAAGTAGGAATAGCAGTACTAAGATTATCTAATTTATGGCTGATAGAAGTTAAATGAGCTTGCGAAAAGTATACGAAATCGACATTGTGTTTGCCTTTGTTTGCAAAGCTTCTAGGATTCTCGTATTCGGAATTATGAATCGCCATCTCCTCGACAACTTGACCAGCATCATCTACATTTAGATTCATAAATATACCATTAGCGTAGAGTCTAAAATTATTCTAGATGAATTTTCAATCCCATTGTCAAAGGCTTGGATTAACTGCCACTATGCTAAATTATGATGGGGGCACTCTTTCTATAAATCATTCTTGAATATTTCCCAAGCCTCATATAAAGTTTCATCTTGCTCTTGGGCAATGTATTGAATTACACTTCTCAATAAAGCTGTCCTCTCTCTAGGGTAATTTTTATTATAGAAATTCAAAGCAAGAGTTTCCCTATCATTAATACTAAATGCAGTTCTATTCAATCCATTATACCACAATTTAGCTTTATCATATAAAGAAAAGGGAAAAAAATCTCCTTGATTTGGTCTTGCGTGACCCCTGCTTTCCTAACTGTATTGCAATACTGACGGAAATCTGCAATATGTAGATTAGGGTCTTCACCCTTAGCTCCACTGAATTGCTTTGTTTTGATCATTGTGATAAACTGGGGTTTGATCGTCAATTGCACTCCGTCAAGAGCTGGTATAGGAGTAAGATGTAGGGAATCCGTCGTGGACGGCTGCAAAATATTGCTTAGCTTACGAGGTGGAGGTGCGTCATCTCTAATTCTGTTTCTAAACAAGCTTCCAAATCACTAGAATCAGATGGAGGGTCCCTAGGAATATTACCCCCCTGAACTCGGCAGTATTACCCTATAAAGATTCTTCTTTCTATGATAAGAGCGCTCGATCTCAGTATCAAAAGGGATATAACTTGATCTGGAACACCTGGGCATAAACAAAGAACTAAAAAAGAAATATGACAATTGTCTCAAAGAATTTACGTTCTCTTAGACAAAAGGGAATAATATAGAATACAAAAACAATCAGAAATAAAAAAAAAAAAAGAAAAAAGAAAAAAAAAGTCTCCCTAGTAACAGAGCCAAATTATAAACAGATATATTAGTATCACTAATCAAAATAATTACCTAAGTCCTCTAAATAAGTGGATAGGGAAGTAGGATCGAACCCCAGGGAAACAAGTCAATTTATTCCTAATTAATTAAAATAATCTAAATTATTAAGTAACTAATTTATTGTTGTAAAAAGGATTAAACTAATGAGATTAAATTAGAGAAAAAATCAAATAATAAAATCCTAAGGTATAGGTTCACCAGTAAATAATATTTCAAGGTAAAACTCAATAACCAATCATCAATGCATCAATTAATCTGATCATAATGGCCTTTTGCTACGTATTATAATAACATAATTAATCTACCGATATTAAATTGCATCTCTTGAATCTTGAATTTACCATTTATAAATAACCTGCCTTTTGAAACTAAGCCAAAACATCAATTCTCATCTTTCAAATCTCGAATCAATATTCTATAACTCATACCATTAAACCAGGCCTAATCTAATTGCATTTCATTAAATCAATCAATAGAAAATTGATCAAGCATTGACAGTCAGCAATAATAAACCACCCCTTCATATTATTTATGGATCCCCACAACCCTACAGAATAAGCTAATCACACATAATTAAATCTAAACTAAACAAAGGAATTAGATAAATAAAAGCAAGTAAATTAGTGAAATTAAAAGGTATGAAATCATTACTAAATTTAAAAGAATTAATAAATTGTATAAAATCCACGAGTTGTAGATAGAGAAGTCTAAGCTTAAGAGAGAATTTAGCTAATCAAAGAGAGGTAATTGTATCAAAACTAAAAAAAAAAACATATTTATAGAAAACTTAAAAATCCATATTAGAACCGAAGTAAAAATAGTCGGAAATCGCCTCCTAAAACACACGCCCGGTCGTGCACACAATTTTCTTCAAGGAACGTTTCTCTCGCCCGGTCGGTCGCGAGCTCGGGCACGGGAGCATTTTCTTCCTCTTCCTCCCCGCCCAGTCGAGCGCACCATAGGGTGAGGGCTGCCCGATTGGGCGGACTACTTAGGCATTGCTTTGGACTCTCATTTGGGCTTCTATTCATAGCCCAATCCGGATTTCCTCTATGTGGCTTGATAACTCGGTCAAATGCCTCGTTTCTTTCTAAGTTGAGCCCTTAATCATCAGTTTGATGACTCTAACCGACCTTAGGCTTAAAGATTGTCAATATCTTCTAGTGCTTGTACTGGCTCCAAATAAAATTGGGAAAATGCTCCAAATCATAGTTTTCTTACAAAACACTACCAAAACTACAAAAATACTAGAAACACAAATTAGTAAAAAAAAGTGGCTCTAAAGAGCAAAAAATACTCCTAATTATGAAAAAGAGACTGGGGTAAATTACTATATAAAATGACATATAAATAGGTAAACTTAGTATTCCAGGTTTGGATCCAAGGGTTCTTCTTGGTGAGCTGAGCCCCGTCGACAACCTAAAAAAGGCAACACACGTAAACTTCCCTCGGGGGTGGCTCGATGAACCCTCCTCCGATGCCTAAGTTAGTGTTTGTTTAGAGAGAGAAAGTGTACTTATAGAGATGTAGAGAGTCTAATAACTTTTGTGTCTTACCTTTTTTCCGTTGTACTTTATATTTATTGGTGTACGTTATCCTTTGTGGAGAGTTCAGCCTGGTCAGCTCTGCGGGCTGACTCTATCGGGCTGGTGAGCCCCTCACAATTGTTCTCTCGGCAATGAGTGTGCAACTTGGGGAGCTGGGAGATAGTTCAACTGGAGCTATCCTATACAACTAGCCCCTCAAGAGGTAGTATGAGGTCATTTATGCCGACTCTTCTTTAAATGGCGGAGCCTACATATCTGAGCCCTGCTGGAAGGTATAGCTCAGCAGGAGCTATCCCCTACAACTAGCCCCTTAAGAGATGGTATTAGGTCATTCATGCCAATTATTTTTAGCGTTTAGCTTCATCGGCCATGACTCAATGGGTCGTCCGGCAAAATTACCCTGCACACTCCTAGCCCCTCTAGTCTCGTGATTGGTGATGTGATCCAGAGACTTAAGTGGTCAAGTCTTAATCTTTGTGAGGACTCTATCGTATTATTGAGTGTTAAAGATGGCTCTATTTTAGCCTGTTGAGCGCACACATTGTCGTTGCTTGCTAAAACTGCAGGAAGAGATTTTGATCACTCCCTATAAAGTCTCAGAAATGACGATTTTGCGGAGAGGAATTTCGATCACTCTAGCTGAAGTCTAAGAAATGATGATCTTGCTGAGAGGAATTTCGATCACTCCTGCTGAAGTTTGAGAAATGACGATCTTATGGAGAGGAATTTTGATCACTCTCGCTGAAGTCTGAGAAATGACGATCTTGCGGAGAGGAATTTTGATCACTCTTGCTGAAGTCTGAGAAATGACGATCTTGCTGAGAGGAATTTCGATCACTCCCGCTAAAGTCTAAGAAATGACGATCTTGCGGTGTGGAATTTCGATCACTCCCGCTGAAGTATGAGATATGAAGATCTTTCGAAGAGGAATTTCGATCACTCTCGCTAAAATCTTTCTTTGATAAACTATATTTTATTATTTTTAATTTTTTTTTGGGCGAGAACATCATTTACATGAATGGGACACGTGTCGATCATCCAATCCGGCACTTTTGATGTTACCGAAGGGACATGGCGGTTTGGTTTTACTTCATGCCCAACCGCCCATTAATTCTGTATTAAATTCATTGTCCCCCTTTTCTTTTTACCTTCCTCATTTTTCATCTTCCCCATCTTCTTTCTTTTATTTCAAATTCTCTTACTTTCTTGTACCTATTCTTAGACGCACGTTTCCCCTCCATTGTTGTGTTATGTTTTTGCTTCTTTAATCTTTTCTTTTGCTTCAATTTCCTGTCATATTTACTTTTCTCCTCTTTGTTCTTTCTTTCTTACCAATTTTTCCTTTCTTTTTCTCTTGGTTGAAGTTTTGAACTTCTCTTCTGTTCGAGTTCTTGCGTTCCCCATTGTTGTTGTACTCTATTGCTTTCTACAACTTTTGCCCTAAAGGTACTTGTTCTAGGTGTGGATCCAAGGGTTTTGATGGGTGAGCTGGGACCCGTCGACAACCTACACTAGGCAACACACGTAAACTGCCCTCGGGGGTAGCTCGAGGAACCCCCCTTCGATGCTTAAGTTAGAGAGTGTTTGGAGAGATAAAGTTTACTTAGAGAGATGTAGAAAGTATAATAACATGTGTGACTAACCTCTTTTCAATTGTACTTTTCCCTCTATTTATAGGTGTACAATCTCCTTTGTGGAGAGTTCAGCATGGTCAGCTCTACGAGGTGATTCCTTCGGGCTGGTGAGCCCTTCGCAGTTGGTCTTTTGGCAATGAGTGCGCACCCCGAGGAGCTGGGCAATATTTCAGCGAAAGCTATCCTATACAACTAGCCCCTCAAGAGGTGGTATGAGGTCACTCATGCCGACTCTTCTTTTAATGGCGTAGCCTTCTAATCTTGAGCCTAGCTGGAGCCATCTCCTACAACTAGCCCCTTAAGAGGTGGTATAAGCTAATTCATGCCATCTGTTCTGAGTATTTAGCTTTATCAGCCATGGCTCAACG
Organism: Chenopodium quinoa; assembly: GCF_001683475.1. Classification (NCBI taxonomy): domain Eukaryota; kingdom Viridiplantae; phylum Streptophyta; class Magnoliopsida; order Caryophyllales; family Amaranthaceae; genus Chenopodium; species Chenopodium quinoa. Next base: position 1,447,597 of record NW_018743262.1, on the reverse strand, counting down.
AGTCGTCCAGCCAAATTTCCCCACACACTCCTAGCCCCTCAAGTCTCTTGGTTGGGGACGCGATCCAGAGACTTGAGTGGTCAGGTTGGAATCTTGGATAGGAATTTATCGTAGTACCGAGTGTTTTAAGGTGTCTTTGTTTCTGCCTGTTGGGCGCACACTTGGTCGATGTTTGCTAGATCTGTAGGGGGAGATTTTAATCATTCCCGCTAAAGTAAGAGAAACGACTATTTTGCAGAGAGGAAATTCGATCACTCCCGCAGCAGGAGGACAGTCAAAAGGCTTGCCCAGTGTTTTTCCATTGTTGTGGTAAGTTTTTGCTTTGTTCGCATTTGTTTTTGCCTCAATTTTCTGTCATACTCGTTTTTCCCTTCTTTGCGCTTACTTCCTTACTAATCTGCTTTTTCTTCTGTCTTTCTTCTCTGTAGTTTCGAACTTTGTTCTGTTTAAGTTATTGCATTCGCCATTGTCGTTGTACTTTGTTGCTTCTGCAAATTTTTCTCTTAAACGTACTTTGTACCTTTTTGTTGTATGTATTTTCCTAATTTCTCTTCAATTTGTGTTTTTCTTCCAAAGATTGTATCTTTTGATTCGCCCTTGTTCCATGTATAGATCCAAGGGTTCTGCTGGGTGAGCTGGGTCCCTTCAACAACCTACACAAGGAAACAAACGTAAACTGCCCTCGGGGGTGGCTCAAGGAACCCCCTCCGAAGCTTAAGTTAGAGAGTGTTTAGAGAGAGAAAGTGTACTTAGAGAGATGTAGAAAATATAATAACTTGAATGTCTAACTCCTTTTCCGTTGTACTTTACCCTCTATTTATAGGCGTACCATCTCCTTCGTGGAGAGTTCAGCCTGGTCAGCCCTGCGGGCTGACTCCACCGGGCTGATGAGCCCTCCTTAATTTCTTTCTCGGCAATGAGTGCACACCCTGGGGGCTGGGCGATGGTTCAGCGGGAGCTATCCTATACAACTAGCCCCTCAAGAGGTGGTATGAGTTCACTCATGCCGACTTTTTATATTCAGGTACATTCTTCTTAACTGAGCCATGCAGGAAGGAATAACTCAGCAGGAGCAATCCCCTACAACTAGCCCCTCAAGAGATGGCGTGAGATTCTTTTCATGCCAGCTGTTTTGAGCGTGTAGCCTTATCAGCCATGGCTCAACGGGACGTCCGACCAAATTAACCTGCACACTCTTAGCCGCTCAAGTCTCTAGGTTGTTGATGCGGCCTGGAGACTTGGGAGGTCAGGTTCAGATGTTGTTGGCTGTGTTGTCGTATTGTTTGTATGTTGACGATGGCTCTAACTTTGGGGAATGACAAGGTCGTAGAGAGGAATTTCGACCACTCCCGCTGAAGTCTTAGAAATGACGAGCTCGCTGAGAGGAATTTCGATCACTCCCGCTAAAGTCTTAGAAATGACGAGCTCGCTGAGTGGAAATTCGATTACTGCCATTGAAGTCTAAGAAATGAAGAGCTTGCGGAGAGGATTTCGATCATTCCCGCTGAAATCTGAGAAATGTTGAGCTTGGGGAGAGGATTTTCGATCACTCCCGCTGAAGTCTGTGAAATGACGAGCTTGCCGATTGGATTTTCGATCACTCCCGCTGAAGTGTGTATTCTTATTATATATATATATATATATATATATATATATGTATATATATATATATGTATCTTTTCTTTTGCGGGAACAGTGTTTGCATGAGTGGGACACGTGTCGATGAACAAGGCCGTCAGTTTTGCTTTTACTGAAGTGACATGGCGGTTTGGTTTTGCTTTGTGCCCAACCGCCTCTTTACTCCGTATTAAATTCACTTTCCCCTTTTACATTCACTTCTTTTACTTCTCTGATTTTTCATCTTCCCTTCTCCATTTTTATCATTTCAAAGTTTTCACTCTTCATTTCTCTCCTTCAAACGCTTGTGTTCTTCGATTGTTGTGTTAAGTTCTTGTCTCTCTCGCCCTTATTTTACTTCATTTTCTCTGCTTTTGCTCCTACTCTTCACCGATTTGTTTTTCTTTTGCCCTTCTTGGTTGCAGTTTTGAACTTCGTCTTGTTCGGGTTCTTGCGATCGCCATTGTTGTTGTATTCTGTTGCTTCTGCAACTTTTTCTCCTAGAGGTACTTACTTTGTACCTTTTATCGTATGTACTTACCCAATTTCGCTTCTTTTTGACTTTTTTCCGTCACAAAATTGTATTTTGATTCTTCCCAACTGTCGTTGTTCAAATTTTTCTCCTTGTTGTTGTTGTAATTGCATTCTTGATTTTTTCCCTTTATTCCTTCGTTGTTCTTGTTTCCTAAACTGATCTTTTGATTTTCTGGTGCCCCATTGCTTTTTCTTCTCTTTCTGGGCTTGTATTTCTTTGTAGATTTCATAATGTGTGACGCTTCTGATAGTCAGAACATGAGTGAGCCTAAAACGGCCACTGGATCGGATTCTTCCCGATCCTCTCTTTCAGGTGAGCGCCTTGCGCACACTTCCCCTGTTTCTCCTTCTTCTTCCACTACTACAAAAAAGGCATTATAGAACGGTTAAAAGTTGCTTTATAGAACGCCTTAGGACCGTTTTTCTGCTAAGCGATGTATAAAGCTTATAAAACAGATTGAAGAGGCGTTTTGTATGCTTAACAATAGAGAACGGTCCTCAACAACAACCATTCTCTTTTCCCTTCGTAAAATAATAATTAAATAAAGGAAAACACAACGTTTATCATTGATAACCGTTCTATATACCTTGATAAAAGAGAACGGTTCCGTAAGTTAACCGTTCTCTATTCCCATTAATTCAAAAATAAAATAAATTAATTAAATGCCAATATTAGATCTAGCAATAATTATAGACGGTTATCTTTTCTATATATAAACAATTATATTAATTATAATTAGGAAATAATTCAACAAGGATTTATGCAAATTAGATTTATGCAAATTAATTTATGGAAATAATTAGGAAACAAAAAATAATACTACAAAAAGTTGAAAGACAAAATCAATTATATGACAGACTACATGAGAAAGTCATAAAAAACACAAGGAAAAAAAATTAAAGAAAGAATCATACAAATTTACAATGAAATCAATGGAATATCTACTATTAAAAAAAGGGAGAACTCAGATTAACTGAGAACGACTTATAATTGGTACACTGTAGAATAATATGAGTATTTCATATCTTTATAGCAAAAATTAAATTCACTAGAAAAAAAAAATACACCAACCTAAATTGATCTATAAATCTTGGTTCGTCGCTTGTAGATCGAAACCACCAAATCACATAACCTGCCAGACCCAATTTTCACTTATTATACAACAAATGGGATTTTTAATATAGAGCAAATGTTAGAAGTTATTAAAACATGGTTGTCGTCGTATTCATTCGGCAAAAAGAATCCACAAATCGTAGTAGCAACGAACGCCAACCTGAGTTCTATGAGCAACACCCACTCAATCTTAAATGAGTTATTTAAATAACTTTAAAGGGATGAAGAAGATAAAACTAATATATGTAAGATAGAATAATGTGATTTTCATTCATCATAAAGGGGAGAATTGAAGGAGAAATATAAAGAGGCGGTTGGGGTGAGATGATAGAGATGAGTAATAGGGTTTATCAATGATTTTTTATCATTTATTTTCATTTTTTTTTAATAAATATAATTCTGCCACAAAAAGGAAACATTAAATATTGTATTTCTTTTTTTTTTTTACAAGACAAGCAGGTAATATTGTAAATCAGCTTAATTTATATAGATAAGGGAACGGTTAGTATGCTAACCGTTCTATATTACTATACTTATAAAACGTTTAGTATGCTAACCGTTCTATATTCTTATACTTATAAAACGGTTGTTAGAGAAAAAGCGTTCTATTTAGTTCTATGTAACGCCTATCTAAGTTAACCGTTCTCTATTTTGCGTTTCTTATTCTTGTTTTTGTGGTAGTGTTCTCCTATTTCTGTACAAACTGTTATTCCTTCCGACTTTCCACCCGCTCCGAGCGGGATGGGTAATGTTGCGACTCTTGTTGCTACGTCTGGGTCAGGTAGTAGTCAACTCGCTAAGGGTAGCGCTTTTCAGCCTTTCCAGTGCGAACCCCGTCCTAACTTCTTTGATCCTTATTGCTAGCGGGTGCTCATGCTGGAAGGGATTCCTTAATCCCATCTCACCCGTTTGAGGATACGCGCAATGCACCATAAAATGTTAGCTGTTGCTGTCAAGGCTAATCCCCCTGACGTGTCTCTTGCTAGCCTCATTCCCCATGTTTATCCATTAAATAGTTTTGCTTAGCTTGATAACATAGCTGACGTGCATCGGTTTGACCATTATGTAGTGCAATGTGGCAGCATTGAGACTCCATCACCGTCTCCTTCTCTAGCTGTTCAATTGGGCAGGATGGCTGAGTCTCGGGTGACCGCTCCTATTATGACTGTAAGCCCACTTACGTTGTGGAGCCCGTAGAGGAGGGAAAAGTCGAGTTTATTCTGGATGACAAATATTATGGGCCTAAAAATTGTGTGCTGGAGTCCAGCTGGCGTAAGGATGCTAAGAGGCTGAACCTGGCTGATGTTGGGCAGAAATTCTATGGTTTTAGGGAGGGTTACGAGCTGGTTCTCCCTGGTGATGGTGCGAAGCTATCAGCTCCTCCTGCTGGTCATATTGTTGTGTTCGCTTCACACCTAGATTTGGGCTTAAGGTTCCCTCTGGACCCCACCCTAGAGAAGTTGCTACGTGCCTTCAATATATGTATATCTCTGGTGTATCCTGCTTCTCTTCATACTTTCATCTATTTGCTGTGGTTTTTGAGGTTTCGAAGGTATCCCGAGTCCCTGTATCTGTTCATGTCTTTGATGAGCCTGAAGAGATCTGCTTCTGGGACTGAGTCAGGGTGGTATTATGTTGCTCCTAAGGAGAGCAGGGTCTTGTTCTATCCAAAACTTTGCCATTTCAGGGACTGTACTGGAAAAATTTTCTAGGTGAAGTTGCCTTCTAATTTTGCTACACCGCGCAACTTCAAAGAGATCCGGACTAACATGGCTGGAGTTACCGTCTCCCTTGCTAAGCCTTCCCCTAATATAGAGGCTTTTGAGGCTTTGAAAGGAGCGGGGACTAGTGACTCTAAGTTCCCGAAGATTTGGTTGCCTAACTCAATATATATTGTGGGCAATGAGCAGCTCTCTACTATGCGTTCGTGCCGTACGCATGAGTCTGGTAAGTTTTCAACTTTCTGTCCTTTCTTTTTCTTCCTCTTTATTTTTTTTTGCCTTACTTGACTTTTCTACCCTTTTACTTTTCAGGCTATGACAAGTTGGACAAACGTATGCTTGGGCTAGCTGATAAGTAGAAAGACCCTTTGACTGCTACCCCTGAGAATCCTCCTCAGATCTTTGACACGTTGGAGGTGTTTGTGGGCTCTCTGAAGGGTGAAGTGTGTCTAGCTATTGCTGAGCTGCGGGCTGTCTTTGGCACAACAGCTACAGGTGAGCGTGCTGGGTCCAGCCGCGCTCAGGTTGAGCCTTCGTCCTCTACAGTTGGGAGTAGGCGTGAGACTCTGCCTACTCCTCGAATGGTTGCTTTAGAAATAGAGGAGTTAGAGGCGCCTGATGCTTCCCCTGAGAAGCAGTCTGTCGCGGCTTCCGGCCAGGTGGCACCTCAGACTTTTGCTGCCAAAAGACAATGTATTCAGGCTTCTGATGATCGAAAGGCTACTGCCGTTGATTTTGCTGATAATGTTCTCCAGTTTCCCACTAAGGGGGTTGAGACCGGTAATGTGGGTGAAAAACACATTTCTTCTGCTGAGCATGTTCTGCTCTTTCCTTTTTCTGTTAATGATGTTATTGCTGCGAAGGATACTGCTGTTCCTTCTGCTGCAGCCATTGACTTTCAGCTCCTTGATGAGACTTTCATGGAGCTTCCTAGATTTTCGTTGCGTCCCTACGGGCTGAGAGAGCGGCTTCGAAGTGCATCAAGGGGTGGGCTCTCCCGAGCAGGGGGTTCTCACCAGCAGGATCGTCCAATTATTGACTTGGAGTATGATCCAGTGTCCTCTACCCTTGCTGGAGATGAGCCGGAAGCGAAAAAGGCTCGCACCTCTTCTTGTCCTGATCCTCTTGCTTCTGCATCCGCCAACATCGAGCTTCCTGGTAGGAATGCTGATGGGGGGGTGGACACCCAAAATTCCAGTGAACTAAACTGTTGTGTTCACAATTCTTGAGTGATGCTTTTGAGAACCCTCTGTCTGCTACCTCACTTTCTACTTGAGGAACTTTCCGCCCTGTTGGGGCTATTGAGTTTTCTGAGGTTCCCATTGATGTCCATCTACGTCCAATACTCTGCCCTTCTAGAGCTGAGAATGCTCCCTTTCGGCCCCTGGTGAATGTGAGGGCTATGAGTCTTTGTTTGTGGATGATCCTCAGAAAGGTGGTACTTTGGGGTACCGCTTGACTTCAGGGGTTTGTCTTCCTGCTGATTCTACACGTAACTCAGTCAGCCTCCCAACTACTACGGCCTGCCATGACCTGCAGAAGGTTAGTTTCTGCTTTTGGCATTTCCCTTTTTCATTTTAGTTTTTCTTTTCTTCTCTGCTTGCTCTGTTGTTACTATCTTGTTTTACTTTTATTATAGTTAACCTTTTCTTTGGCTCACTCCTCCTTCCCTCTGCCTTTTTTACAACTTGTTATGACTATGGGAGATTTATCCAATACTCTGCTGTCAGTGGAGAAGGAGTATCAGAATCGGGGCATTACTCTCTCTCAGAAGAATTTGGAGGTTTAACAAGCTCAAGTTGAAAGGGATGCTTTGGCCAGTGAGGTGACTCCACTGAGGGAGAGGACGGACGCCCTGCAGCTCCAGTTGGGAGAATTTCAGCTCACTCAGACGAAGTTAAAGGGTTGCGAGGAGCAACTGAAGACCTCTCAAGCCAGGGTGCAAACGTTGGAGGTAGAGGTTGCAGACTTACGAGCTGCGCACACTTTTGCTAAGTTGCTGGCTGATCGCCATGATGGTGGATAGGAGGCTGCAGCTCGGTGCGTAAGTAGCTTAAATGGTGAGGGTGAGGAGCAGCAGGCTCGGTTCAACTTTTTTGGGCTAAGGTTGAGGTTGTGGGAGAGGCTTGCACATTTGATTTCCCTGCTAATCATCCTCGTGTTATTAGCTGCAAGGTTCCTGACCACGCTGTTTTGAACTTGAAGATTCCTCTCTGCCCTGATGTTACTGCGACTATTAAAGTGGAGTCTTTGGCGGGTGGCCAATAAAGGCTATGGCGGCTGTAACCGAGTAGTTTTTGTTGCTATCTTTGGGGTGTTTCTGCTGAACATTTTATCTTTTGTTGCTAGACCTGTCCAGCTTGACTTAACTTTATATTTTTTCAACTATATTCGCTGAGTGTTTCCTTGTCTTGGTGGACGAGGGCTTAGTGTTGCATATGTCATAATTAACTTGCTGGATGTTTACTCTGCCTTGGTGGGCAAGGGTTCAGCTTTGTAACTATGATGATTTATCTTGCTCAATGCTTCTGTCATTTTACCTACTGAT